>NC_134725.1:5782939-7032939 GCF_049634645.1 Pelodiscus sinensis
ACGATTGTGTCTGTTCTCCAAGTCCCAACTGTCTGAGCATCATCACACTCCTTAACAATGTTATTGTGGCTGTCTTAGCATTTGTAGTAGAAAGATCCTCAACTTTCCAAAAACTGTCTTGTGATTAAGTTAATAGAAATGGTAATATTAAGTTCAGGCTTTTGCGAGGAAAATCCAATGAATGCTCCCAGAGTTCTCATTGTTTTGGCACACTAAAGTAACTACTTGCTGAAGCAGTGCTTCTTTCAGTCAAAGAAGTTTCACTACCTCTATGAATTGGCTCATGCCTCTCTGGGCACCTGGTGCTGGCCACTGTGGGCAGACAGGCTACTGGGCTAGATGGACCTTTGGTCTGACCCAGTACGGCCATTCTTATGTTCGTTCTTATGTAAGAACCTTTGATTGGCTCAACAGTATCAGTGATCTGGTGACATTTTTTATTAGGGGATTGTTACGCTTGGCGCGTGACCCCCCCCCCCCCCCCCCCCCCCCCCCCTCCACACACACACACACAGGTAGGCATCTGTCCTTGGGGGAGGGCGCAGGAGCAAACTGAGGGCAGGTTTCTGGCTGGGGCAGGGGGGGAGGAGCAGTCGAGGGGTGCAGGGTCTCAGTCAAAGAAGTGGGGGGTTGGGCTCGGGCTTGGACATTGGAGAGGACCTAATGTGGCGGAGGGGAGAGGGTCAGGCTCAGATGGCAGATAGGACACAGCACAACCAGGATGGGGGTGGGGTTCAGATAGAGGAGGGGAACCAAGGGTGGCGGGGGTTGGGCTCTGATGGCGGAGAGGTCTTGGCACAGCCCAGGAGGGTTCAGGCTCAGATGGCGGAGGGGACCCAGTGCAGACCGGGTGGCTTGGGATTGGGCTCGGCTGGTGTAAAGGACCCCAGAGGGGAGTGAGCTCAGATGGCAGAGGGGACCCAGTGCCAGCAGCTCTTCCCCAGTGGTACAGCCCCTTGGGGCATGGAGCAGGAGCTAGACCAACATGCTCAGAAGGGAGGACTGAAGTAGGAGGCAGATGATGTGATGACATCACTCTGTTGTCCCGAGAAAGAGAGAGAAGACACAGAAAAATGTGTATTTAGCGCTGTTAAAGTGGGGAGAGGAGTCTTGTCCAACTTAGATCTTCAGCTGTCTATTTTTAACAGTGACAAGGTTCTGGTCAGTGGTACTTCCGAAAGAATTGGAAAAGTTGTAAAATGAAAAAGCGGAGATGTTACTCTTCTGTTCGCTAACCAGTAAGATTGCCATCCTGAGGGTATGGAAGGAAAAGGCAGCTTTCTTCTCTTAGGGTACGTCTAAACTACATGGCTCCATCGACGGAGTCGTGTAGATTTGTTGTTTTGGCAAAGGCAAATGAAGCTGCGATTTAAATGATCGCGGCTTCATTTACATTTACATGGCTGCCGCACTGAGCCGACAAACAGCTGATCAGCTGTTTGTCCGCTCAGCGCGCTAGTCTGGACGCTCCCGCGCCGACCTGAAAGCCCTTTGTCGGCAGCCCCGGTAAACCTCATCCCACGAGGAATAACGGGGCTGCCGACAAAGGGCTTTGATGTCGGCAGGGGAGCGTCCAGACTAGCGCGCTGAGCGGACAAACAGCTGATCAGCTGTTTGTTGGCTCAGCGCGGCAGCCATGTAAATGTAAATGAAGCCGCGATCATTTAAATCGCGGCTTCATTTGACTTTGCCTATGTGTCTAATCTACATGCCTCTGCCGACAGAGGCATGTAGTCTAGACACAGCCTCAGCTACCAGCTGAATTCTAATCCTATTTACCAATAGACATCAAGTAACAAAAAACTGTATAAGAAAAGCTAAAACTAGGCTGCGCTTTAAACTGAAATTATGACCATGTCTCTATGTGACCACCTCCATGAGGAGAGTCGCTAACAGCACTGGGAGCCTGGTTCATACTGGTGCTTTACAGTTCTGTGTAACTTGCTTCACTCAGGGTATGTTTTTTCACACCCCCAGAAAGTTACAGTGCTGTAAAGTGCCAGTCTAGACTTAGCTTAATATAGAAGAAAAGCCTATTATATGACATTCTGCAGGCTGCTGGTATGTTACTGCCATAAGTGTTAGTTTCATAGTCTTGAAATAACCTTATTGTTCACTAAAGCTTACTGTAACCTTTAGAGCTTACATAAAATAACACAGGTGCAGACATTATGCCAGGAAGAATGAAACTGCTTTACAGATGTTGACTGAATTTTAAAAGAGATTGTTGGCAAGTGAGTCATTAATTTGTGATTTGTGTTTGAAGTCTGCATGTTCATCAGAGCATTTAAAACACAAAATGCAAACCAGATCTTAAGTTACTAGGTTCTGAGCAAAGAAAAATGTTGCGAACAGCAAAGGTTCAATATAAAAAATGATAGTGGGGGAATAACTAGAGTCCTGTACAAAATCTGTATCCGCATCTATAGCCACAAAAATGATAGTTGTGGCCCCTGCTGCTATCATTGATTTATAGATTGATACGCAGGGATATCCACACATTTACATGGTTCTAGATCAGGGGTGTGAAAGTATAACCGTTTAAACGGTTAATTGATATGCCTGGGCTCCCACCCCCCTGTTTCCTCTATATCAGGGCCAGCAGCGTAGAAGTGGCAGCTAGCTCCGCTGGAGCGGGGCTGCAGGCGGGAGCCAATATGCACAAGGAGCTGGCTTAAAAACTGGCTCCTGGCATACACCAGCTCCCGGGGAGCCAACAAGAAGGAGAGGCCTTAAGCCATTTAGGCATGCACCAGCTCCTGGGGAGCCAGCTGCAGTGCTGCAGGTGTGCACAACCGTTTTACTGCTGAGAATTTAATCAGTTACCTAATTACCTGCTTTTTAACATCGCTATTCTAGATTTAAAATTTATGTCCACATCCATAGCTGCAAAAATGAGCGATGGATATTAAGTGGATATCCGCAGATTTGCAGTGCTCTAGGAATAACAATAAAACTGATAAAATACAAATTAAGATGGGATTCTCTCTCGGCTAAGAAAAGGAATGCTGGTCAATATGAGTTTTGTTTCCTAGGCTTTGTCTACACTGCCAGTTGAGCAAGAAATTTGTCATTCTGAGATGCTTAATCCCGTGCCCCCTGAAAGACAAAAGTCTTGTTATGGCAAAAGGCTCATTGTCAGCAGAAATCCTGCCCTGTCTAGAATGAAAATCCCGCTCACAGGGTGAAAGTATTTTGTCATCAAACAGAGTTCACACTGCGTAACTTGTCACTAAAAGCTGTCAAGTATAGACAAAGTCATATATTTCTTCATAAGTCTTGGTGTTGTCTAAGAAAGTGTTTTGTTGCTGATTGAGTGCTGTATTTCACCAGCACAAAGAAATCAGTATGCCTCAGATTCTTGCTGGACACACCTTCCGTTTGAGCTGCATCCCTCAAAACAACCTTCTCCTTTTTGCTCATAGGTGGGGAACTACCTACGTATGTTTCGTGGCTCCCTGTACAAGAGGTATCCCTCTCTCTGGAGGCGACTAGCCACGGTAGAAGAGAGGAAGAAAATAGTTGCATCTTCACATGGTAAGAAAAATAATAAATATTCCAGAAAGGACATTTTTTAAAAATGAAATAAGTACATTCTTAAAAATGCCCATAAGTTTCGATTTTTATTGAAGCAGCTGTATATGTTGAATTGCAAAAGATTTATAAATTTCTAAATTAATTCCATATAATTTCACTGGGCATAAAAGGCTTTGTATGTATAATATGTACACACAACCCTTTTGTGATGTTGCAAATTAATTTTCTTCTTGAGAATGAGGTGCTTTGTCTGACCATAGTTCTCTGTGTAAAAGGGTGGGAAGAAAGTTTCCAGAATTAGTGTTGTTTAATAGTTGTATAAAAGACAATAAGAATCTTGTTCTCTCCTTGGCAAGAGAAGCAAATGATGAAACAAGGTCCCTTTAAAAGATAGCCTTACAAGCTACAGGGCTGGAGTACAGCAAACCTGACATGTTATGGATTTATGTAGTTTTCTGCTGACTTGTTGCTTTTTATTCTTTCAACAGAGAATCAGCGGACTCACAGCCCCAGAAGATGTAAGACTTCTGCTTATATTCATACTTTAACTGGAGAAAGAATCACTGTTGTGGTCCCTGCTGCTATCAAATATTATATTCAGATGTTTAATTATTTTCTCTCTTGGCTCATCACACTCATGTGAAGAGTGGTATAATTCTCTTTTCCCTGTGCTTACTCTATCCTTGGCTCTTGTCACTTTTAAGAGGGAAGTTTTTTCTGTGTTTCCACTGACTGGACTTCCTAATCCATGGGCTCGTCTCTTCTTTTTCAAGGGATTTTGTGGGCATGCAACATACAAATGGTTCTGCCCCTACCCTGTTCCCAATTTTTGTTGTTATAGCATTACTGCAATGGAATCAGGCCTTTGTTAATTTTTTTGATAGGTCCGTTCAGCGACTCAGTTCTGTGATTAACCTTTATCACCGCTTTCTGACATACCATTTGTGCGTCCAGGGTTCATTTGTTTCTGGGGTATTCCTTCTTTGCTGCAGTGGGTACTCAAATGTATCACACCAGAGGGCTTCAAGTGCACATCAGAGCTTATGGCCGAGATGGCATTTACAGACCTCTGTGGCACAGTGAAAGTAGAGTGCTGTTGTTTGGCCTTTTTTCATTCTGAGTAGAGGTCTTGCCTCCAGAAATGTCTCTGCGCTATTTGTGGATTGTGATGTTGGATCCAAGAAAAGCAGGTTAGTAGGATTTCTTTAATAGGAATTCCGGGCCAGAAATCATATTTTTAATAGACTGTACATTAGCTGTAGCTCTGACAGCTTATTTTAATGAGGATCTAAGGATTTCTGTTCGTTTTGTTTCAACAACACTACTACATCTGCATTCTTCCTTTTGTCCTTCAAAAAAACCTGTTTGATGCTATAACTAATGGATCTGGAAGCGCTGGGTTCATGTGTGTGTTTGTTACAAGCCTCGGTCTGTTTTCTGTGGACTCTGGTCCATGTTTCAGAGCCAAATGCCCTGTTCTTGATGGTCTGCTCATGATGCCGAGTTATAGGCAAGTTATATAGCAGTTACACATAGCAGAGTTATAGGTGGTAATCACTGCAGTACCTTGGTAGGGATGTGTGAGGGAAACTATGCTCCAATAAATCTGTTAGTCTATAAGATACCACAGGACGACTTGTTGATCATGCAGAAGGTCCTCCTTACTTTTTCGAGGCTGCTTTCTAATTCTGCGTGGCTGTTCAGCCAGCAATAGCAAGCCAGCCTGGGTTCCGAGGTAACTTTGGGAAGCCAAAACATGTTATGCAGAGGCACCGTTGTTAACACTTGATAGAGCCCTGCCATTACTGTTTTTGAACACTGACACTGTTCAAATATCTGTCGCTAGTTGGCTGTCCCAAGGAAAGTACTCATGAGCCACTAGACCCCTGTGCTCTGGACAGGGTGTGTCTTGGGGAGAGCCAACATTGCAGGAGAGACCTTATAATTATTACAGTCCACACATTCCCCAGGTTGTGCTCATCCTAGAAGATATTCACGCTGAGGGTGACAAGCGGAAGCAGGGAGGGGCTAGTGGTGGGGGAAATTTGTGGATCTTTTGCAAGACTGTAGCTTCTGCCCTGGCCCTTATGTGGCTTGCCTGTTTGCAGCAATGTTCCTTTCTGCCTCCATGATGGCACAGTGGTGCAGACATGTTACCCACAATGGGGCAAAGAACCAAGATGCTCTGCTAAAGAACCTGTGGCAGCGGATTGCCCAGTATCTCCATGGGACTTAGACCTGAGCCCAATTAATGTGAAATGAGTGTCCAACAGCATGTTACACCTCTCGAACTTGTGTCAGTATGAGCACCATACAGATCCGCAATTGCTTTCTGCAATCATCCTGCCCCCAACTACTTGCTTCAGCAGTTCTCCTAATGAAAGTCACTTTTTGGGGACCTGCTCTGCTGTTTGTGCTTCCCCATGGTCTGACTGCTGTGACTGGTTAGCCTCGTCTACGATAGCACAGAGCGCCTGACTGCGTGCATTTGTGGATGCTGAATCGTCCACTGCCTCTGGTTCCTCTCCCCCTTCAACACCTTTGTCCATGTTTTTTGTTCACTCTTGGCTGTCACAGCCCCACCAAAATCTTTGAGGTCTTTGCAGTGGAGGTGTCTTCATTCCCAAGTATCGTATCCAGCTCATTGTAGAATCAGAATGTTGTGTGCTCAGCAGTGGAGCAGCAGTTTGCCTTTTGTGCTTTGTGCAGCTCTTTCACTTTGAACATGCACTGCAGTGCGTTCCGGTCTTGCCTTTTTTGAGTCCTGCATCTTGATGTCTGCCCATAAGTATCGTGATTTCTACGGTTGGAGCACAGGAACAGCCTCCTCTCCTCAAACGCTGATGAGGTCCAGCACCTCAGCATTGCTCCAAGTAGAGGGCTTCTTGGAGCAGGCGATGGAGCAAGCATGGTTCCCTGGAAGGATGCACTGCGAGCACTCCATGTGTCACTGAGCAAACAGCAAGGGGGCTTTCCAAGTTCCCGAGGAATGTAAAGGGCCGGTCCGAGGGTTGGTCACCGAAGGGCAGTGTAGTATCTGATGCGTGGAGATGGGAGAAGAGGCGTTAGGACAGGTACTGGAGGCCAGTTGTTGTGCAGGGCATCCACACTGGCACTGCAGCGCTGTAGCCATGGCAGAAGAAAGCTCTGTGCTTGTTGGAAGTGGTTTTCCTAGAGCACAGCAACTGCTGGGTTTTTGCGCACTGTGGACATGCCAGTGATTCATGGTGGTTATCCAGATCAAAGGACTCTCCCTCCGTTCTTAGCCTCCCAAGATTTTCTCTTCAATTTGTGTCTTTCCACTAACCTTAATAGGCTACCATTATCATTTGCTGGGTTGTGCCAGAGTAGAGGCTTGGCGTGAGTCTTGTCTGGCTAGGGAGGGAGCTCCTACCTGCCTAATCAACCCTTCCTGTTGTGAGGTGGAGCAGAATGTTGTAGCACAAATTACAAGCACACTTTTGTATCTACAAACACATCAATTCATAGCAACAGGCTGCAGTCATATCTCAAATGACTGTCAGGGTCAGAACCTCACAGGCTTTCGTAAAAGACCTTACTTGTCATTTTTACGTGCCCGTCACATACGGTCATGGGATTCAGTTGCACATGCTTTGTGGTTCAAGCCTCCTGCTTTCCCCGGTGGCTGGGGAGGGACTGGGCCTGACTGGCATGTTACCAAGGTAAAACAAACTTGCCTGACCAGCCGGACTGAGCCCAGAACTAGAATGCATATTCTCTGGAACAAGGACCGTCTTTGTACAGCAATGAGCATACAGGGGCCAGAGCCTTTTGGAGCTGCTTGTGCACAGGAGTAGACCACCTAACTCCTTCTCTAAAATGAAATGATTTAAAGGGACAGGATGAAGGAATCTGAGCTACTTGCAGGTTTTTAGATGCTCTCAGTAAACATTAACATTGCCAAACCCCAGCAGGCAGAATCATTACTTAGTTCCACGATTGACAGTATTTCCAATGCTCTTTGGTCACAGATCACGGTTATACAACACTAGCTACTAGTGTGACTCTCCTGAAAGCCTCTGAAGTGGAAGAGATCTTGGATGGAAATGATGAGAAATACAAGGCCGTGTCTATCAGCACAGAGCCTCCCACTTACCTCAGGTAACAAACACAGCTGAGGGCGAGTTGGTGTAGAAGTGATTGGAAGAGCTATTTTTACAGTGTTTAGTGGAGTATCTCTTGTTCTCTGTGTTCCCTGACATTGCTGACTCATTAAATTAAGATCTTTGATATGGAAGGATTTGATTGTGGGCATACAGGTACCTTGAAATTTGGTAACATTGCTTACCTTAGAATTGCTTCACCCTAGGATCTAGTGAATGCTTGCGGGGGAAGTACATCCACATTCTGCTTCATCAGGGTGTAGAATAGAAATAGGTGCGTACTCCAATGGTCACTTAATCTGGTATTTAAAAATGGTGCATGTGACTAGCATTTTTCAGCTGGGGCAGAAATAGAATATAGACAATGACAGTCTCTTAATTAAGGGAAGGAGTGCTTTCTAATGGTTAGAGCTTGGTGAGCTAGGAGCTGGGTTTCTAGGTTGACCATGGGCAAATCACTTACTCTTTTTGTACCTTAATTTCCGTATCTGCAAATTGACTTGCCTTAGTGGGATTATGTATGGATACAAATTAATGTCTGTAACACATTTTGAGGTCCACAGATAAGAAGCATTATATAGAAGGACAAAGTAGTATCACTTAGGCCCATAAGTCCTGGCAATGGATTCTTTATTTGGCCCAAAAAGGATGGGTGGAAATAGATTACAACAGTTTTTCTCAGACTGTGCTGACAAACTGGAAACATCAATACGTACAACACATACAATCAGTGGACTGCTGGGGCTCCGCATAAATTTTTACGCATGTAAAGGGCTCTGGAGCCCAACGAGTTTGAGAACCACTGGATTAAAACCAAGTGAGATCAAAGAGAAAAGTCTGGCCAATTAATTGGAACAATGGTATATGCTAAATAAAGTGCTGTGAGCTCCCTCAGGTGAGCACTGTAGAAGCACCATGTGTTATCAGATGGCTACAATTACTTTCCAGAAGGCCAGCCCCGACGCTTCCAGCTGGGGTGGGATTTCTCCATTCCGCCATTTGGAGACTTATGAATGGAACACATTGCACCATGTAACTTTCAGGTTCTCATTGTAAGAGCCTGCAGTCAGGCTGAGAGCTGTGTATATAATTGATCACACCTAAAAAATGAGAAGTAAATACTCAATGTTTGAACACCGAGCTTTAACGTGATGTCTCCTTCTGCAGAGAGCAGAAGGCAAAAAGGAATAACCAGTGGGTGCCAACCCTACCCAACAGCTCTCATCACCTGGATGCTGTGCCATGCTCAACAACCATCAACAGAAATCGCATGGGCAGGGATAAGAAGAGAACCTTCCCACTCTGGTGAGTCGGTCACCTGCTCTTGGAATCTGCTAAATTTCCCTGCATGATGGCAGTTGTGTAGAGGATGCCTGAAACAGGCATGTTGCATTGTTTGTTTTATGCCTTTAAAAATGCCATGTTATGCTTAGTGATAAAGACCTGGCTGTCCCCAAACTAAGACACTTGGTTAGGCTGGGCTTTTTGAAGCTAAGTACTTATGCATCAAGCATGAAATTCACCATCGCGTAGTACACGAGGCCCTGTACATTAGGTCTTCGTACCATATAATGCTTCAGGAAACTTGAATGGCACACTGACCCCTGCATGAGGTGAATTTCACCCCATATGATAAAAGTTCAGGGGCAACAGAAAATGCTTTGCCTGGTTAATATTTCATGCACCGTTATGGGTGGCCTCCTTTGCTGGTCTGTGTTTCTACCACTGCTGTCTTTCTCAGAACTTTCAGATCTGCAGCCCTTGGCAGAGACCAAATGGTGTTATAAAATGTATGTGGTGCCATAGAGCTAGCTTAGCATTCTGTTCTGCACTAACTGAAAGAACTAAGGCGTTAGTGTACAGCCCCACAGTCCCCCAGAGTTTCAGGGAACTGTGAATATTGAGCGGGAGGTGCGTATAGTCCATGCAAAATGACAGCAGGACCATTGAATTGGTACTAGGTTTGTTTAATTTGAAGTAGAAATGGTGGCAGATGCTTAATCACAAACTTCATTTGGCAGCAAATTGGTATATGTGTTAATAAGTTATTAACCTAATTCATACGTTATCCTGTGGATAAGGACACACCAATATTAGGCTGAAGAAGTCAGATATGGACAAGGGAGGCTGGGCATTGTATGAATATTCATGACAGGCCATAGCCCATAAGAAGAGATTTGGACCATCACTCGTTTGGCATGTCAGGGACAGAGTAAGGACCCTTGTGGGCAGCCACCTGTCTCTTAACAGCAGAACCCAAAAAAAGGATGTGAGCCTTTGAAATAGAATGCATGATACGACTTTAACACTACACGAGTGTTAGCTTCTTATTTGTGTCTTGAAGCACTTTTATTAGTGCAGCTGGTAAAGTTTGGCTTTGCCCTTGGCAGGAGTGCCTTCATTGTACACATCACAGTTCCCAGCCAGACACATAACTTGTGCCCAATTGTCAGCCTTCAACGTAAATGTGACTGTTTTTTTTTGATAGGACACACACAGCCCAGGCAGCCATGCAGGCTTTCCTGGGCTGTTCTTTGCCCTGCCTCCACACTCTCTCAGGATGGGCCATTGTCAGGAGCAAGGAGATTGTCAACAAGGATATGATGGTGGTTATGAGGTGCACGTTTGTCCTCTGGGCACTAGACTGAGATTGCTGCTCAGTTCACATGGAACAGTAACCAACCATTCAATAGTAATGGTCTTCACTTGCTAAAGATGTGTTCTGAAGTTGAACACCATGGGCAGGTCTACACTGTGGGGGGAAGGCCAATCAAAGCTATGCCATTTGAGCTCTACTAGTTGCAAAATTTAAGTGGGTTTTCTATACTGGATCTCCCCTGTTGATTCTCCTTATTCCTTTTGTTCTGGTGGAGTACTGCAGATGACAACATCCAAGCTATCAGTGATCAGTTTAGTGGGTCTTCACTAGACCTGCTAAATTGAACCCTGGTACATGGCTCACTGCAGCCATCCATCTGGTAGTGAAGACAAGCCCCGTGCTTAGAAGAGAGATGTGTATCCCACAGTGATGAAAGTCACATTACATGGTTATTCTCCTGCTGTTAAATAAGTCCTTTATTTCTCTGCAACTTAGCAGCTAGACAGTGACTCATATGATTTTATACCTTCCATAAATGACTTGTCCTGGAGAGTTCAAAAGAAGCCAGTCATGCAAACTAATTTGAGAATCTTCCTCCTTGTATTCTCTAGGATAATATTTTACCATAAGCACATTCAAGGTGAAAATGAAACCCAGTGTCTGTTGTTGCGGTGGACCTGTAAGCTTATGTTTTCAAGCCCACGCAAAGGCTATGATTGTCTGAGGGAGGTACTGCTGTTAAATCCTGTCTCTTCTCTCACGGACACTGTTGAACCTTTTACTAAGGCCTGATGTTGGTGTTGGCGTGGTTTGTTTTCAGCTTTGATGACCATGACCCAGCAGTGATCCATGAGAATGCATCCCAGCCAGAGGTTCTGGTTCCAATCCGACTGGACATGGAAATCGATGGGCAAAAACTCAGAGATGCTTTTACGTGGAACATGAATGGTATGTAGACAGCCAAGTTTTGTCTAAGGAGCTTGGAGGGATTCAGTTGCATCCATACAATGACAAATGTTTTTTGATATAGACACCCCCTGCCACACATGGGCAAAGCTGTCAAGGAGTCACATTTCACTGGGATTCCATTTCAATGGTCATGTCTCGCCCTGGATCATATGTCCTTTCTGCTGGCTGCAATGATCAGTAGGCACATGTGTATAATTTGAGGACATCTTTTGTAACTGGCCTGTTTTCCTGACCTGATTCAGTGATGCCACAGTCCAGTGTCCCTGAACTCATCTGGTATGCAGAGGAGATACAAGTACAAAAACACAGAAAACCCATTTCCATAGTCTCATTCATCTGTGTGTTAGATTGCAGCAACATTGTTCCCATAGGAACAAATAGTAAATAGTGTCCATTCCTTAAGTCAAAGTTTGTAGATTGTTTATGCCCTTAAAAACCAGAGTCTAAAAACCTCCTTTGACTCTTCCAAGGAAGAGGTTTACTAGAGACTTCCTTCTGCGTGGTGGGTTGCAGCAAGAGGCTCAGTGCCTTGTAATTGGTGAGCGAGCAGAAGGTTCTGATTGCTGCCTGCTCTGACTGAATTAAGGGGAAATACTGGCGTGTTCAGATTAAATTGGTTGTCTGTTCTTCACCTCTGCCAGAAAAGCTAATGACCCCGGAGATGTTCTCGGAGATTCTCTGTGATGACCTGGATTTGAATCCTCTGACCTTTGTCCCTGCTATTGCCTCTGCAATTCGACAGCAGATTGAGTCTTACCCGACGGACAGCATCCTAGAGGACCAGTCTGATCAGCGAGTTATCATTAAGGTAATGAGGGAGGGGGACGTGACCTGAGTTAAATTATTTTGTAGAAGGCTGTTTGGGGAAGGAAAAGCACACGGGCGCCGCAAGCTAGGAGTTTCTGGCTCCCAGTCCTGTGTCTGGATCACATCTCTATGCACTGTGTTGAGGCCCTGGTGGCAGACTGGTGAACACTGCAGTCCTACACCAGGAAGTGAAATGGTGCTGTAACATGTGAGCTCCAGAGGGGGAAGTAACATGGTCGTGTTTTGTGGAAGGGAGCTAGAATTCCTCACACATCATTTGGCTGCCCAGCACTAATAACAGCAATAAAGAACCCGAACACAGTAGTTCTAGACGTGCATGGAGTTGGTTCAACCATGTATCTTCTTTGCCCCTGAACTTTTACCACATGCCTTAAATAAGCATGATCATGACCAGGTAATGCAAGAGATTAATATGTGTAAGAGCATTTGAAATGCAGACAAATCTGACTTGTGTTTTATGACATTGTGTACAGCTGAATATCCATGTGGGAAACATTTCCCTGGTAGACCAATTTGAATGGGACATGTCGGAGAAGGAGAACTCCCCGGAGAAGTTTGCACTGAAGCTGTGTTCAGAGCTTGGGCTAGGTGGGGAATTTGTTACCACCATCGCTTACAGCATTCGGGGACAGTTGAGCTGGCATCAGAAGACTTATGCCTTCAGGTACAGAACATGGTAGTCTTACCTCATTGGAGCATGTGGCCTCGACAGAATAGTTCTGGAAAGGTTTGGGGAGAAGCTCTCGTCCCTTCCTCTTTCTCCTGTTCTATAAGTGTCAGTCAGTCAGTTAAATACCTGCCTCTAAATTGCCTAGGGAGGTTGTGGAATCTCCATCCCGGGAGATTTTTAAAAGCAGGTTAGACAGACACTGGTCAGAGACGGTGCTTAGTCCTGCCATGAGTACAGAGGACTGGACTTGATAACCTCTCAAGGTTTCTTCCAGTCCTGTGATTCCTTGTTAAAAGATATTCTCTGGGAAACAGTTCTGCCGATATACCCGTGTCTCCTGTCTGGGGTTCTTCAGCCAGGCTGCTGGCAGTACAACCGCATGGCTGGGAAGAGCTGCTGGCCTGGGTTGCTGGCTCCTTGGAGTGGTGACACCACACTTATCTCCTATGACCGCAGCGCCTTCTGGGAGTAGAGCCCTGCGGGTCAGCAGAGACCACGTTCTGTCTGTGGGTGTCCGTATGTGTGTGCAGACATCTGTATCGGCACTGCACTCTCCCTCTAAGTCTCTTGTGTTCCCTCTGCTGCACTGATCATTAACCAGGGTGTTGTAGGTATTTTTGGAGCGTAATGTGGATTAAAACACCCACTATAGAGCTCTGCATTGGCCACAATAAAAGCTCGTGCAATTCCAAACCTGCTTCCTAGCTGGCATGCAGTGACTACAGGATTTACATATCCTGAGGAGACAGGTGTTACAGGCAATGGCAGGTTCCGCTTGTGAGATGTAGCAGTCTGTGGTGTTAGTATGTGGATGGCTTTTATCCTTTCTGTTTTACCTTCTGTTATATTACAGGTATGGGAGTAGGGGCTAGGCATTGAGCTAGTCTCTGAGCTGGCTTGGCAGACTAAACTCTCATCTTTGTCACCCTGTGTGAAGGGTCAGAGCTCAGCACTTGAGAGATGTTTTGTGGGGCCAGCAGCAGCTGGAGGAAAGGAAATACCTAGCCTTGGTTTTTAGCAGTTCTGTGTGACCATTTCAGGCTGTCACAATTGTACCCCACAGTGCTTGAAAGAGAACTGCACCCTGGATTGAAGGGGTGGGTAATGCCTAGGGATTGATTCTAGGGCCGGGATGGGCAATAATATTTGACTGGGGTCCACTTTAGAAATATTTGAAGTGGCCCCAGGCTGCCCTGAAAGTGAGGGGAGAGGGGGGAGGTGTTCAGGCAGAAAGGGCAGGGCCAAGGCACTTCCGTGCTCCCCACCCTGATTGAGCTGTGGGTAGGGGGGTGCGTGAACTCTGCCTCCACCCCCCTTCCAGAGAACCGCCAGCTGTTCTGAACCTCCATGCAGGAGAGGAGGAGACTTCACATGCTCCCCAGGGCAATCAGGGCCTGGGGTCGAGGGGAGCATGCAAAGGCTCCTCCCTCCCTGCCCCCATCCTGCCAGGAGTATGTGGTGCTTCTAAGTGCCATGCACTCCTTGCAGGGCAGGGGCAGGGCCGGAGAAGAATTTGTGCACTTCCTGCCCCGCCTGCAGTCCCTGACTGGCCTGGGGGCGGTGGGAGCGCAACGTCTGTCACTCCCTGCCCTCAGGCACAAGGGGTGTGTCTAGACTACATGCCTCCTTCGACGGAGGCATGTAGATTAGCCAGATCGGAAGAGGGAAATGAAGCCGCGATTAAAATAATCGCGGCTTCATTTAAATTTAAATGGCTGCCCCGATCTGCCGATCAGCTGTTTGTCGGCAGATCGGGGGAGTCTGGACGCGATGCCCCGACAAAGAAGCCTTTCTTCATCGACACAGGTAAGCCTCGTGAAACCAGGCTTACCTGTGTCGATGAAGAAAGGCTTCTTTGTCGGGGCATCGCGTCCAGACTCTCCCGATCTGCCGACAAACAGCTGATCGGCAGATCGGGGCAGCCATTTAAATTTAAATGAAGCCGCGATTATTTTAATCGCGGCTTCATTTCCCTCTTCCGATCTGGCTAATCTACATGCCTCCGTCGAAGGAGGCATGTAGTCTAGACACACCCAAGGTGCTTAGAGTCAACTGGCAGGATTAACTAAGTGCCGCACGCTCCCCTGTCCTTAGGCCCTGATTGGCCTGGGGACGGGTAGTGGCAGGGCCTCCACGGGGTGGATCAACCCACTTGGCAGGCTGAATCTGGCCTGTGGAGGCCCTTTTGCCCGCCCCTGTTCCAGGGGATGAGGGAGCATAGAAGCAGAAAACAGGAAATAGCTTTTCAAGGTTCTGAGACCTTCTGGAGTTAGTGTAGGTGTAATAGGCTAGTCCGCAGAATTACTCTGCTTAATGGAGCAAATAGAAGTAATTCTGTGCTGGCACTTAAATTCCAAGTTTGACATGTTTATTGTGTACAAGGCAATCCTCAGTCTGCCTAGTTTGTTAGAGTTCACGTTGTGTTGTGAGAACTCTCTAGCCACTACAGTCACGTCTGTCAGCTTTGATTACGTTAGAAATGTCCCTGCCAGCTTGTATCCTTGGCACCATCGCATGACTTGAGCATATGTCGGTGTTACAGTAACCTTCTGCCTTTTGCTCCTGCCAGTTGTCATGGTCTTTGTATGTTCCAGACTTTCCATAACCTGCTTCATGGCTGCCTCTTGTGGAAATAGCTCACTGAGTGCTGTAGACCAGCAGCTTTTTTATTCCTCATGTGCCTCTTGGCACTTCTCAGTTACTTTTCCTTCAAGAATATACCCAGAAGCAGTGTCATTCCAGTTATCACCAGTGCAATGTTTGTTAGAGGCTGGAGGGAGACAGTATAAACCAAAGGTTAACATAAAATACTCTCTGCTTAAGTGTGGAGAACAGCCTGTCTGCAGAGGAGTTCAGGAGTTTGTAGTTACAGGTTTCAGCAAGAGTACAGTCTCATTGTTAGAGCTTGTGGGCTTGTCCTGTGTCCTGCTGCTGGCATTCCCTCTGTTAGCATCTCTGGATGCTATTTATACCTTCCTTTTGTTACTGGAATCTCCTGGTGCTGTTTTTGGCATCATTGCCAGAAGGGATTTTGATCTTGTTCACGCTAGAAAAGCTGCAATGTTGACAGGATTGTTGTGTCTTTCCCACTATCTTCTAAACTCCTCCTGGTAGAGTTGAACTCAGTAATTGGGAAAATGTTGTAGGCACATCTGCACTATTGCCTCCACCAAGACAGAATTACAGATGTGTTCCTAATTGTAGGTGTAGTCCCTGAGATTGGGTAGAAGTACATCCCAAGCTCTGTGTAGTGGTGTCGGAAATAGTTTTATCCTGGCCATACTAGGGAGTAAACTCTTGGAAAACACTGGGGTAGGGGGACTGTCTTTTGGATAAGCCACAGATAACTATTGCTCCATTCCTTAGAAGTCAGTTTAAATTGTTTTCTGCCCCCCCCCCCCCCCCCATTATAATGTATCTCCTATCCAGAGGAGACTAGCGTTCCTTGATGGCCATTCTTCATAGTTCTTGTCCCTTACTGCTTCAGAGGGGTCCTATAAACTTGCTAACGTACCTCTGCTTCCCATTTATCACAGATGGCCTGGTTAGGGAGGAGGTCATTTGCGAGTAGATAGCTATTGTTCCCAGGAAGCTGCTTGCATGAAAAGAAAATAGACCTCCCTGACACAACTTAAAAAGCAGCGAATGGTCCTGCAGCACTGTAGAAATTAACAAAACATGTAGATGGTGTTGTGAGCTTTTGTGGGGACAACCCACTTCTTCAGATGAGTGGAGTTAAGGGGTCATAGGTACAAATAAATAGCAGAGAAAGAGGGGATGATGAGGGAAAGAGAAGGGGGAAAAATGTCAAGTTGAGTGTCCATGTTAAATGAGGCTAATGGAGTGGGCTCTGCCAGGTACTTAGAATACTTAGAGCCCCTCTTATTAGCCTCATTTAGCATGGGCACTCTGACAGTTTTTTTCACTATTTTCCCCTTTCTCTTTCTCTGCTATTTATTTGTACCTGGAACCCCTTAACTCTGGTCATCTGAAGAAGTGGGCTGTGCCCACGAAAGCTCATGATGCCATCTACATGCTTCGTTAGTCTCTAAGGTGCTGCGGGACGATTTGCTGCTTAAGATTTTTTTCAGTTAGGGTGTGTCTAGACTACAGGGTTTTGTCGACAAAAGTGGACTTTTGTCGACAAAACTATACCTGCGTCCACACTGCCGCTGAGTTCTGTCGACATAACGTCGACAGAACTCAGCAGTTTTGTCGACGACGGTAAACCTCATTCTACGAGGAATAACGCTGTTTGTCAACAGTTCTGTCGATAGAAGGCATTATTGCATCTACACTGTCCTTTGCATCTACACTGCCATGTCGACAAAGCGGCTTGCTTTGTCGACAGAACTGGATGCAGTCTAGACGCTCTTTGTTGACAGAAGCACTGTCGGACAAAACTTCTGTCGACAAAACCCTGTAGTCTAGACATACCCTTACAGACTAACACAGCTGCTCCCTGACAAAGGCAGTTCTCCCAGACAGTGTACAGTAGGCCCCATGGTCCCAGCTGGTGGCTCTACACCCTGGCTTGTTAAAGCCAGTTTACCAAGAACTTTCTACATGGCCCTGATTCTTAAGGAGAGTTTTTACAGAGCGGGTGATTACAATAGGTAGACCTCAAACTTCCTTTAAAAGATAAAGGAACCTTATCGCAAACAATGAAATCAACATGTTGGCTGCTGCAGGGAGAGGAGGCCCCAGCAGAAGAAAGTAATCATCAATACTCAGACATCATCTCTTGTTTAAAAAAACACTAATTGAAACCTTGTTTTGTTTTTCTTAGTGCAAATGTCCTCTTCCGTCTGCTTCTCCTCCAGCAGAGGGGTGGCTTTGAAACCTTGTGATTAATGATATTTGGGTTCTGTGGTTGGTTAGTTCCTGAATTCCCAAACCACACTAGTGGTGGTTGCTAAAGAGAGACATTCCAGGGATGTAGGAGAAGGGTCTGCTGTAGCAATATCAAAAGAACATCCTTAATATCTCCAGGGACTGTCGGAGTCTGAGGAGTCATGCAGATCTTAATCAGAGTCTGAGGGAGAGGTGAAACCGAGCAGTTTTGTGGGATTCTGCTTTTGCTGGTCAGCATTGTTAGTGCAAAACAAGGACAGAGTCAGAAGCAGGGCAATGCGCCACTATACTGAACTACTTTATACAGTGAGGTGTGGGTGGGGGAGTAGCCGTAAGTAGGACCCATCAAGTTCTCCTGTCCCTATAACTTATAACCTGTAGTGACTAGGGATGTAAAAATGAATAAAATATTAACCATGTAAACAAAAATTCTATTCTGAGTGGTTAAAATGGGCATCCGAGATATCAGAAGTCGATTCAAGTGAGGCCTCCTCCCTTGGATTAATTTGATTGGAAAGGGGTATAAAGGTTGGCCATTCTAGATGAATAGCTTTGCTGCAGATAACCCATTTCCATGGTGATCAGCAGTTGACTGGTGTCTGTGACTCAGAGAGCTGGGATTAGCTGCAGAGAAGTGATAGGATCCTACCCTGTGTAGTGGTGTTCCTGTGAGAGCGGCCAGATGTGGCTCTGTGCACCTGTGTGAAATGCTTGGAACAAATATTTACACTGTGACGTGCCTGGATTCCCAGTGCCTCAGTGTACACTCACCTAACCACAGAGTTCTAATTCTGAAAGGGAACGGGAGTGAAGACTGCTCTGAGCATCTGAAGGTCAGGGACTGTCACTCATGTCTGGAATACCCAGTGCAGTGGAACCCAGTGTGTGACGAGGCTCTCGAGTCAGTGGCAGTACAGTGTTGCTTTTCAGTGGGAGGCAGCATTAATTGTTGACACCAGGTCTTGTAAACGGAAGGGCTATCCAGAGGCTGTGAAGGAAGAGCGATCGTATTGGGTGTACTAGGCAACTCGGCATTACCCCTTGTATTTTACATACATTGAGAAATGCTGGCAAGACCCTCAGGAAGACAGACTCTCCCAGATCGTGAATGGCACCTTGGATACGACACAGCTTTCAGCATTCATAGACTGATATGATCTTTTCCTTAGTGTGATCATTGACCCTGAATGCCATCTGTCCATTAGCCGGTTACATCATCTGCCTTGGGGTGGAGAGGGGAATCTGAGACTGGGATTGGTATTCAGAACCTTAATGGCTCTCTAAACTGCAGCCCTCATACTGTTTTTAATATTGGTCGTATGCTTCCGATGGCCCATACCTTCTAAAATAAGGACTTGTTTAGTGACAAGGAGTCCTGTGGCACCTTATAGACGAACAGATTTATTGGCGCATAAGCTTTCATGGGTCTTTGCCCACGAAAGCTCATGCTCCAATACATCTGTTAGTCTATAAGGTGCCACAGGACTCCTCGTCGCTTTTGCAGATTCAGACTAACATGGCGACCCGCTGAGACTTGACTTTTTTTAGTGTTTGCTTTGATTCTTCCTCTGCCACTGGAGCATACAAGAGATGATGGCTTTGAAGTATTAGATTCATGGAAATCCTAGGATCCAAGAACTGCCGTTTGTCTACCAGGCAGGAACCAGAATGTACCAAGCAGATGTTATAAAGCTCGTCCTGACAGAGCTGAGGACCACTTAGTAACTCCCAGCCCTTCGTGCCCCTCTTAGCTCTGGGGCAGTGCCCAAGGGAAGCAAAAAGCCTGTGCGTCTTGCTGTTGCAATTCAGATTTTGCTGAATTTTGTTTTGTCTTGACCTGGTGTTTTAGTGAGAACCCTCTGCCAACCGTAGAGATCGCCATTCGCAACACAGGTGATGCTGACCAGTGGTGCCCTTTGCTTGAAACCCTAACAGACGCAGAGATGGAGAAGAAGATCAGAGACCAAGACAGAAACACCAGGTGCGGTCCCTTCGTACAGTTTTTATTCTGGTCCCTCTCCTCTCTAGGGTAGAATTTAAAAGCTTTGAAGTTTTATTTTTCTCTGCTGAGAGCCAACTGGCAAGATTTCAGATTGATACACCAGAAAGAGGGTTTATTTCCCCTTTGCTTCAGGATATTAAACTGTTATCACTTCACTCTGCTAGTGTCTTAACATTTTCTTTTTAACCCTTTCCTGGTTAAAGCTAGCTCCCGTTGGATGCAGGAATATCTGAGGCCCATAGGAGTGTTAAGATTAAATGTCCCATTTGACTAGCATCCTAACAACGCTTCTCTCATATATCTGGTGATGCGCAGTTTGAAGTGGGAGTAAAGTTGACTGCACTTCTCCCTGGTTGCTGGCACAGACAGGAATACAGTTGTGATAACAAGAGCAGCTTTTGCCTTTGTAGGGAGGGACTTAGAAAGCGGCAATGTTAAAGGTGTCAAACCTGCCTAGATTAGAAGTGAAATCTTCCTGGCTTCAGAGTTGTCTCCACAGGATACTGAAGGTCATAACATTGAGAGTATAGTGCAGGGGTGGGAAAAGCCCCTCCCCTTCCAGCCAATCAGGGCCAAGGAGCTGGGGAACGTGCAGTGCGGCCCGAGGCCACTTCAAAAATTTCGGAAGTGGTCCCTGGTCAAAAATTGTCCACCCTGTTCTAGTGGTTCTAGCCACAACCCCGGGTGACTCAGAACTGTGGAGACCCTGCCATTTGTAGCTGATAACTCTCCCCCAGTCATTTAATACTGAGTTTGATAAGACTGTGACCTTCTGTTATTCAGCTGTAAGCTTGTGTAATAAAGCTGAATTGTCAGTGGCTGATGGAGGTAGAAATACAGCTCATACATGAGAACACGTGGAAATGGGTAACCAGGTTTCTCCACAATGGCGGAACTGATATACGCTCCTACAGAGCTGTGCAGATGGGAATGAGGTTCAAGAAGTACAACCGGGCTAGGGTGTTAACTGGCAAGTAAGTTTAGCAGACTGTGCAGTAACTTTCCCTTTGGCATCTGTGGGGGCAGTGTGGTATGAATCCAGGCAGATCTTCTAAGCATTTTTCCCAACACTTAACTGTGCCTTTTTTCCCTTTGCTTCCTACAGGCGCATGAGACGTTTGGCCAACACTGCTCCAGCCTGGTAACCCTCTCTGCCGAGAGAGTGGTGCTCATCCTACAGACTCTGTCTCCACTCCGCTCCCCCAAGAGGTCCGAGGGTTGGCAGGGGTTTGTCTTGCATCTTTCTGGCCCAGAATGAGGGGGTTACATTCCACTTGCTAAGCAGTTCAGAGTATTGCTGACTCCCTTGCCCCTACTTTAAGACCATGTGCTGAGAAAGTTGCATTAGCACATTCTCCTTCCTAGGCCTGTGGCAGCTGTCAGAGCCCTCATGTACCTGTATGTGGACTGAGTAAAGATTCCTTTTTTTTTATTATTATTGTATAGGTGCAAAGTGCGCTGTTAGAACTTTTTAAATAAAAGGAATGCGTAGTCGTTGGTTTGAATCAGTAGCGTACATGCAGGCCTCCTGTTGCTCGCGCTCATGCCAGTCAAGCATTTCAGGGGCTTAGTGCTAGGCCTTGGAGCTCCTCAGGCTGTTTCCGGCCCTGCTCCTGCTCCCCAGGTTTGCAGGGGGGCTGGATGATCACACCTGGTGCGGAGGCCTGTCCTCTAGCTGCTCATTTTGAATAGATCTAATAGGCTTCAAAGGGAATCTTGCCCAGTATTGTCTTTTGCTGTGGGACTGGGCTTTGTGACTCAGTGATGTGGGAATAGCAAAGATCATGAGGCCTCCGTAGAATGTTAACATTTTCCGAATCGTGAAGGAGCTGCGTCTGTTTGGTGCCCTCAGGGTGATCAAAACCAGCCGTCTCTCTAATTATCTCGGTGCAACTGGAGCTCGGCTGATATGCTCGGTGAACATGGCTGCTGCCAGGCTTTGAAGCTCATCTTTGTCTAGTGTTACTGTGGGTTGGTTGAGAGCCAAGTTGGGGAGAATACACCAAGACTCCCCAGACTAGCAGGGAGTGAGATTGCAGACTCTGCATTTCAGTTCTGACTTAGTTGCTGAAACTGCATCTTTCCTTCAGCAAAAAGCCACTCCTGTAGTCACTGTGAATGATCACATGTAGTCAGTCCCTCCCTTGCTTCTAACAATCATGTGGTCACTGGGAGTAAAGCTGTATTCACCCATGACCCAGACACTTTGGTACCAAGATTTGATCAGGCTGGTGAGAAGAGACAGCTGCCCCTTCCCACTGGCAGTTTGATTTAGCTGCTTATAAACAAGATATAGAAGTATCAGCTTTTGGGGGTTTTTTATTTACCTGGCAACAAAGGCAAGCTGGTTGGCTGCTTTGCTAGAACTTGCACTCCTTCCCCAGGAAAACCGAGAGAAAATGTAGCAAGCAGGGAAGATTGTATAATCCGACACTGATGTCATGGCTCTTGTACTAAAGGAGGCTGTAAAACCTCTTCATCCTTGTCCACCCGCACTTCTAGCATTGTCAGAAATCTCCTTTTAGCCTGAGTATTGTCATGCTGCACCTTGCACCATGGCAGTTTGAAAGTGAACAGGTTTCTGATGGGGGGGGGCACTAGGCTGTGAGAGGGAAGATATAAAATTCAGATGTCAGGGAGTTACCAAAAGCTATGGACTTCAGATTCAGCTGCTCTGTCACTGCTGTCTTAACCCCTCCACTAACCAGCTATGCTGCCCAAGTGCTATTTCCCTTTTACCAGTAGGTTATTCCAACAATTTCCTACTGTCTAAAGCTTGACTGCTATGCAACTAAGCTTAGAATTTAAATGAGTAAATTTCCTTGTGACCCCCTCCTCACCATGAATGGGGCTCGGTAGCACTCGATTTTTCATTGTGTGGGTGCTAAGGCTATGCTGGCTTCGTGGGGAGAAGTCTTCAGCCTCTGCTTACAGCAACACTTGATGCAAGCAGCAGAGAATAAAGTTTATGGCTGATCATTGAGCTTCCTTTCCCTTCAGGCTCCTACTGTTTGGCTTCTGCTAACAGTGATAGTTACTCACCCCACTCTGATTCCAAGGTCACTGGTGCTCTTCTAATATAAACTGTTTGTATTAGTTAAACTGGTGCAATTGTGCATGGATCCTTAGTTAAATGGGTTCACAGGCATTTACACAGGTTTAGTGCAATTGGCTTTTTACACAGTGTAACTTTGACTGTAGATACAGCCTAAAACTTATTGCTAGGCTGTACAGGGGCAAGCCTTGTTATTTAAATGTAGTGACTTAACAGGTGAGCCACTGAACAGAGCCTCAAAGATTGAGTTGTAAGCACTGTTAGAACCTGGGGGCACAGCCTGAAACAACCCTGTGACTTACACCAATAAGGCCCTTTGTGTCTTTACGGATCCTGCATTACCCTGAGTTTGTCCAGCATCAAGGGGACATATTTCCTCTCCATGCAGCATTCAGGCTCCCATCATCCTTGTGGTGGAGCTCTCTCTCTGGAGGTAAATTCACTCTGCCTTCCCTGTTAGAGCTGAATGCAAAATAGTTTTCCCTTAAGGACACTGCCCTTGCTAAGTCTCAGACTAGTGCCTACTTAATGACTGTTCTAGGTTGCCGCTTTCCCAGCCAGGTGCAGCCCTGTCACTGAAAAATAAAACTAGGGGGAAAGGAGAAGAGGGGCAGAGCTGAAGCAATGCGCCCTTGTGATGCTCTAGGACTGGGCTGGCTGGCATGTTGCAACAGCTGAACAACGTGAAACTTCATGCACTTCCCTGGCATTAAACAGACACACATACCACTTCTGCACATATGTAACTTTTCAGTCTATAAATATGATACTCCAGAGAACAGCTTGGCAAACAGGCTAGCGCAAGAGAACAATGAGATATTAATACAGACTAAAATCAAGCCCAGAGCAGTTCAAGGCAGCCTTGGTCCATGGCAACACTCCCTCTGCCTTGGGAACAGCATCAGTCCAGCAAGAAGAAGAGTTTGGCCAGGTGGGGGAGAGCAGGTTCTCCCCACTACTGAGGCGGTGGCTGTTGCTGATTCTGTCCTGGCTGGTCAGCTGGCCAATTCTCCGGCTGATCCTCAGGAAGGGGGTTGTAGTTGGGATCCTCTTCCGGAGTGTCAAACACCAGCTTCCTGGCAGGGACCAGGCCCACCCACAAAAGAAGCAAATACCAAGAGTTAGGCCCAAGAGGGACAAAAAGCTACCCCCTCCCTCCTAGGACCAAACTCTCTCAGGGACAGCCACTGTCTGATACAACATCGGGAGGACTACCACAGCACCTAGTTCCCAGCTGAGTTAGGGAAACAGCAAATGCATTGCTAGCCACCCTCCCCAACAATCTGCTCCACGGTTACCAGTACCTTGTATGTAAGTTAAAGACTGGAGCCGCCCTCGTGCGGCAACAAGGGGGCCCAAGTCAAAGCATGTGAGAAGCAGCAGAGCATGTAGAGACACCGTTTAAGGCATGGGATGCTTTCCACAGCAGGCAATGCTGCATGTAGTGTTTGTAGCCTGGTCCTTAGCCTTCTCCAAGGCAAGACTAGCCCAAGGGAGGCAGGTGAGCTATTCCGTGATGGAGAACACCCTTGGAGGGGATGGTGCACTGCACCCAGGAAAGGAGACAAGAATTTCCACTTACAGGAAGCCTGGAGTGAGTAGCAACTTCTTCCCTCCAGGCTGGCTGGGAAAAACATCTTCAAGGAAGTAATAGATGTGACCCACTGCAATTCCTGTGGAGAAGAGGAAGGAAAAGGGTTACCTGCAGATCTCTCTTCACTGGAGCAGAGGGCAGCTATTCTCTCACTGAAGTTATGGAACAGGGTGGGGGGAAGCTACCCGAGCAGTTGTCCCACAAGACAACTGCATTGTCCCTGCATGCTTAATTTGGGGGGACTACAAGGGAAGGGAGGGAAGTTACCTTCAGCCCAAGGCCTTAGCTTTGAATGGCTTTGTGCTCCAAAGCAAAGCGTGGCTGGAGAAAACTCCTGGGATATGGGCAGTAAAACAAAGACCTGGGAACTGCTCTGGAAAAAGCAGGGAGGGTAGAACAACAGGGCATGAGTGTCTGCTTAGAGCTCACCCTCCCATCCCTATTACTGCTCAGCCCACTGGGCAGCTCTACTGGGGATTCATAGGGGGCATTGTGCCCCCTTGCCACGCTGGTGCTTGGTGCTTCACAGGCACGCCACCAAGGTGCTGTTCAAAGTGCACTGAATTCCTAACACTGAGGATGCACTTGTGTGTCCGGGGAGGGGCACAAGAGGCCAGGCCAGCTGTGCTCCTTGGAGAAAGGGTGTGGCATCAGCAAGGGGGCACGAAGGCCAGGCTTCTGCGTGACGTAATGCACTACGGGGTCGCAGCTGGAAAATGTGCGCTCATACAAGTGCCCAGAGGGCTACTTACCCAACAAATCAATGATTATGGAATTGCCCAGCAGTAGGGAGAAGCCCATCAGGACCCAGGGCAAGAAGGGGGCCTGGAAGTTCAGGAGCCCGAAGAAGTTCATGCGGATGTACGGGTTCCGGCGGCTCCACACATACACCAGCATGATGGTGAAAGCCTGGCCCAGGAAAAAGAGGCTGGCGAAGAGGCCGAAGAGCTGAGAGCTACAGAGTTCAGGAGAACACCCCAAAGCAGCAGGACAAGAGATACAGGAGTTCTGACAGATTACTTAGACAGCTGCCCAGGACTTCAGTGTCCTGGGGTTGATTATACGAGTGACAGATCCCAAAGCCCGGCCCACTCTCCATGCAGTCTGGGACACACCTATCCTCTGCCAGTCCCACCTCCTCTCCTTCCCTAGTAACAAAATATGCACTGACTGTCATTTACACCTCAGCTACTCTGTGCTGCCTCCTGTGAGGTGTGGCAAGTGATGGTCTGCACCCTCTCCTCTCTTTCCCCCCCTTTCCCCCCCGACACTGGCCTCACCTGCAGCACAGGACAATACTCCCAACACCAGATGCAGGTTTTGGGTTATTTAGGGAACAGAGTTCTCTATAACCTGGAAGAGACCTAATTACTGACCGGTCATTACAAGGCTTCCAGGGGTGTTAATAGAGCTGATAAACACTGCACGAAGGGAGACTGAATATGAGGGGTCCCTTTGAACCCAGGCCTCGTATGACTCTGAGCAGGGCCAGTCTGGATGCAGATAACTTGAACAGCCATGTGACTGCACAAGTCACCAGATGTACCCTGCAGAAGTTCATCCCTCACACTTACCCCTTCCTTGTACCCAACCCTCTAATAGCAGCAATGTGAGCAGGCCGTTCAGCTGAGGAAGAGCGATGTCCACCCCAGGGCAGCCGTCACCCAAACAGCTCTTATTCCCTAGGGAAGCTTTGTTAATTCTCGCCTGTTATCTTCCAGAGCACGAACTTAGTTGCCAGTGGACTTGCCTGACAGCCCACAGCCCTCTGAAATCTTTAGCCTGCCAACCACTGTTCTTCAGTAAAAGCGCCTCAAACACTTGGCAAAGGTGGGCAAGCCAAATTTCTGCTTTTCACCCCTGGGGAAGTTAATGGAGAATGGTAAACCTATCCGCGCCTCCTGTGAGTCTGTGCTTGATCCCAGAACACTCCCCACCCCACCCCCAACTCCCTCTACCATGGCCAGCTCACAAGACCAAGCTGCCTTCCAAGGCTGTGGGGAGTAGGTCTGTTAGTGCAACACCCTGGCTTTCTTGGCAACGACATTAGTCCAGTCGGAGCTGGACTGAGCGCAAACACCTCTTCCCCGGGGCTCTGAACCAGCACCAGAGGGTTGTAACTACTATCTAGGGCTAAGCTGCCCTAGAAGGAGAGTCTGTCCCCCCCCTTAGGAGGCTTAGGAGCTAGCCAGGCCACTTCTCAAGTTTAAGTTTCACCTTTCAAGCACAAGAGGAGTGCCTGCTATTTATCTGCATCCAAGCCGACCCCACTTTGCCCTCTGCAAGAGAGTTCTGTCAGAGAGACCCTAACCCTCTGTTCCTTTGCCTGCCCAGGGAGAGGGATAGGTGGTTTCTAACACACCAAGGACCCTACGGGCTAGCTGCAGGGTTGCAAAAGTGAGGCCGGTCTTCGCACTCATTGCTCCTGCTGTGTGCAGGGGCTCTGATGCAGATGAGAGCTCAAGAATGGGGACAGCGCAGGTGCATTGGCATTGGCCTCACTAAGCACTTACAGACACTGCCCACAGGATGTGCAAGTCTGCGCAGTATTTACATAGGAACGCACAGCTGTAGAGGAAGAGCGCTGCTTGCGGTTAACACATGGGCCACAACACCTCTCAGGGGGCACCCTGCAACAGGTGGTAGCAGGGAACTCCAGAAAAGTTTGTCTACCAAGGGAGTTTTTGTCCTTCCCAGACGTGTTTCTCTTACTTTAAATGGTTCCAAAAGCTTAAAACAATATTCACACTAGGTACAAAAAAAGAAATCAAAGTAGCCCTGGTCACGCCCATTAACACAGCTCAGCCTTATGCTACACAAGCTGCTAAAGATTCAGGACCAAGCTCTGTGTTCAGCTCCATATGTGCAACTCCTCTTCCCAGTCCCATGCTCTCTGGGAGCTTGGGGCTAAATGTTTTAACTGCTGCTGCTCTCTAAATTAGACACTCCAGTGTGAGCTGGTTTTGTGGAGTAACCACCTCCCTGAAATGACAGCCTGGATCAGGGCAGAGAGTCCAGCAGCCCAGCAGAGTTATTTAAGATAGTTAAGAACCACCCGGCTCCATTTCTCACTAAACCTAATGATCCAACAGCTTCCTGCACCCAGTGTTACACAACATGCCACCTGCCCTGCCCAAGTGTATCTGGAGAGATTGTGTACATCAGCACTCCTGTGGCCAATGGAAGAAACAGTTTGACTGGCAGCACTGACAGAGGCTGCCGTCTGTGAGAAAAGCCATCCAATGAGCAGAATCTGCATCTGCCAGCCAGGTGGCTCCAGGGTTTGTCTGCCCTAGGAAACATGCATTTCACACCCTGCAGCCCCTGTTGTATCCTCACGTAACGCCAACCAGAGTAGAGAGGGGCATACAGAAGAGCTTACGGTGCTCCTCCATGCAGTGGAGTAGCAGCAGCCACCACCCCTGGAGTCTTGGCCAACTCGAACAAAGGATACTGTCATGAGAAATCCCCCGAAGAGAAACATGAAGACAAAGTCGGCCGTCCTTCCCCGAAAGGAGCCTTCCTCAAGCATTCGGCAATATCTGTACCTGAGAGTGGGAAATGAGAGGGTTTGCAGTATAGGAAAATTAACAGCTGGCTACCCTGCGTCACCGACTAAGCCACAGGGTTTGCTGGCAAGTAGTTTCAGGGGAGGAAGCTGGCAGCCAGCAGCTGTCCAAGCCCAAAGCCAGAGCAGTGAGAGTCATCTTGTGCTACCAGACTTGAGGAGATTGGGTCACCTGCTCAGCTCTGCCCAGCATGGCTGCAGAAGCCACACAGCAGTGTAGTTTCAGGTCAGAGCTCTGTCGTCAGCTAACACTGCCTGTCTCACTGATACCACCCCAAGGCTTTCCTCCAGGGGAGCTGCCCCCACCAGACAGGTCTTTTAGACAGCCCAGCAAATGAGTTATGGACTAAGCTGGAGCTCTGCAGCCGCAAGCTTGGTCATCTCCCATCTAAGACACCAGCAGGCTCTGGAGCAGTGTTTCTTAAACTGTGTTCCATGGCACACCAGTGTGCCACAGAGAACAGAATTAAAAATGGCCACCCTTAAAGGGGCACACGACTTTTTTTTTGGCTCGCTCAACCAAAAATCCCTGGTGTTCATCATTAAAAAAAATTGGTGTTCCTTAGTCTTAAAAAGTTTAAGGAACATTGATCTGGAGTGACCACGTCTGGGAAGTGACTTTTCCGTTCTGACTGGCAGAGACTGGACGAAGGGAAACGTTACAGCCTGGCACTGAAGATGAGACAAGCCAGCTAGATGAGGAAGGTGGGTGTGTGAAGAGTCCAATTTAAAACGAAAAGGGACCAAAGAGTGCTGCTGAGACCAAAGGATACAAAAATATCATGTTGAAAAAGAAACTGAATCCCAAGGGCCCAAAAAAGAGGAAGTTGGTGATGAGCCTCCAAATCTGTAAGAGAAGAGACAGGAAAAGAGCAAGATGGACAGTCATATCTCTTCTCCAATTTGAAAGCTCCCACACACACATCTTCCTATCCCGTATTGCCATTTTGCCCTGTTAATCACCTGCAGGAAGCCAGATGCTTGTATGACATGTCTCCTGTGGTTCCAGCTACCCTCTCAGCACCCCGGTGACAAGGGACATTTCCACACCTTCCCAAAGAGAAGGGACAATTTCTGATCCCAGCTCCCAAGTCAAGACACCTTCCTCTGAAGGCGAGCGTCCCCTCTGCAGCCCCCAAGAGACTTAAATCTCACCCAGCCTTCTTGAAAGGGACTGGAGTAAACAGTCTTAGGGTCTGAGTAGAACAGGAACGGGACCTAGAGAACCCACTCCGGTGTGAGGCAAAGGGAATGGGAAACGAGCTTGGTAACTGTAGCCACACCTCCACAGCTTCTGCTGAGAAAGTGCCCTACAAGGCCCAGCAGCCACGTTCACAGAGGACAAGAGACTATGGGGAGTAAAGAAACTCCTCTCCGGAAGTAGGGCAAGTAACTAGGGAAGCTGGGTTGGCCGGCTACTGGCTCCAACTCCAGATCAGGGAATCTCTGGGCTATCAGGCTAGGAAGAGAGCGAGGGACTGGGCAGAAAAAGGACTCTCACCTGGAACTTCCTGAAGATCAGGTCGGGGTTGAAGTACAGCTGGAAGGGGGTGATGAATTCCAGCTGCTGCAAGGAAGCGAGAGGGGCCAGTTAACCCTGGAGCGAGACACGGAACAGGCCACGCGCACGTTGTGGTCTGTGCAGCGCCCCAAGACACAGCCTGGCCGGCCCACGCGGGGCCACGCGCACGGCACGAGCACTCAGAGCGGGGGCTCTTATGGGGGGCAGGGCACCCGGCCGGGCGGGGCAGGGGGTGGGCTCCGTGTTGGGCCCCCGGGGGCCAGCCCCCCCCTTACCATGACGGCGGTGATGACGCAGGGTCCGGGGGGGGCAGGACCCGGGGGGTTCGGGGCCGGGGCGGGGTTCGGGGGGGCGGGGCAGGGAGGTCCGGGGGGGTTCGGAGGGGCCCGGGGGGGCTCGGAGGGGCCCGGGGGGGCGGGGCAGGGGGGGCCCGGGGGGGTTCGGGGTCCCAGCCCCCTCACCACGGCGGCGGCGGTGATGACGCAGGGTCCGGGGGGGGCCCGGGGGGGTTCGGAGGGGGCGGGGCCCGGGGGGGTGATGACGCAGGGTCCGGGGGGGGCTCGGGGGGGGCCCGGGGGGGTGATGACGCAGGGTCCGGGGGGGCCCGGGGGGGTTCGGAGGGGGCGGGGCCCGGGGGGGTGATGACGCAGGGTCCGGGGGGGTCCCAGCCCCTCACCACGGCGGCGGTGGTGATGACGCAGGCCGAGGTGTAGGCGCGCGTGACGGCCGGCACGCCCAGGAACTCGTGCGCCAGGCCCTGGTAGGCCATGGCCGCGCGGACCCGCACGCGCCGCCGCTCCCGGAACGGACCCTGATGTACGGGGCGGAGGGAGCGCGCGCCGGCAGAGGGAACCAATCGCGGGGAAGCGCGGCAGCCAAGGGCGGGGCGGAGCGGAGAGTGAGGCGCCCCCGGACCAATGAGCGCGCGGGGAGGTCGGTTACAAGATTGGAAGGGGGAGTGTTGTTGTGGCGGGAGACGAGAGGGCCACGTGTCTCTAGGAGGCGACCAATCCGCGCACAGGAGGGCGGTGCAGGATCACATTCGGCCAATAGGAAGCGTCCGTGCCCACGGGGGGGGTATGTGTAGAGGTGGGGATGCAGCAGCCAGGTGCTCGGGGGGCGGGGCTCTGGGCCATCCTGAGGGGCGGGGCCCGGCTGAGACCCCGCCCCCATGGAACAGCTGGGACCCGCCCCACCGCGCAGGGAGGAGACAAGAAGGGGGGGCGGGTCCATGGAGGTTGGGAGGGGGTACGGGTGCAGGGGGGGTTGGGAGGGGTACAGGTGCAGGGGGGGTTGGGAGGGGGTACGGGTGCAGGAGGGGGGTTGGGAGGGGTACGGGTGCAGGAGGGGGGTTGGGAGGGGTACAGGTGCAGGGGGGGTTGGGAGGGTGTACGGGTGCAGGAGGGGGGTTGGGAGGGGTATGTGTCCATGGGGGTTGGGAGGGGGTACGGGTGCAGGAGGGGGGTTGGGAGGGGGTACGGGTGCAGGGGGGGTTGGGAGGGGTACGGGTGCAGGAGGGGGGTTGGGAGGGGTACAGGTGCAGGGGGGGTTGGGAGGGGGTACGGGTGCAGGAGGGGTTGGGAGGGGTACGGGTGCAGGAGGGGGGTTGGGAGGGGTACAGGTGCAGGGGGGGTTGGGAGGGGGTACGGGTGCAGGGGGGGTTGGGAGGGGTACGGGTGCAGGAGGGGGGTTGGGAGGGGTACAGGTGCAGGGGGGGTTGGGAGGGGGTACGGGTGCAGGGGGGGTTGGGAGGGGTACGGGTGCAGGAGGGGGGTTGGGAGGGGTACAGGTGCAGGGGGGGTTGGGAGGGGGTACGGGTGCAGGGGGGGTTGGGAGGGGTACGGGTGCAGGAGGGGGGTTGGGAGGGGTACAGGTGCAGGGGGGGTTGGGAGGGTGTACGGGTGCAGGAGGGGGGTTGGGAGGGGTACAGGTTCAGGGGAGGATTCTGACCTGAAGGCAGACTGCAGGAGGGGTGTGGTGTCTGGAGGGGTGTGTTGTGACCTGGAGCAGAGATGCTTGAGGAAATGCAGAGGTTTGGGTTGTGATCTCGGGCAGGAGGGTTGGAGGGGGAACATAGGGTTGTGGGGGAGGAAGGGATTTGGTTACCTAGGCGCTTCTGGACAGCATCCCATCAGGACCCTCAGGCAGGCTGTCTGCCTGCCACACCCCCACACGCTGCTCAAAGTGGACAGCTGCAGGGACCATGTGCTCTCTGGTGCCATGAGCCTGGGGCAGAAGTACTTTGCACACTGCCTGCACCATAGGTACAGGCCAGGCGGATCCCCGTGGCCTTTTTCCGACCAATTGGGAGCGGCGAGTCTGTTGGCGGATAGAGGTGGGGACAGGGCCTCCCCCCACTCATGGTACTCAGAGATGGACAGGGCCCCCTGTGAGTAGGCTGTGTTTTTGCCTTTGCACAGAGGAGAATGTCACTCTCCGTTCCTATGTCAAAGTAGGTCAATGTAGATAAGCTAAAAAATAGCACACTGGACAACACGTAGGTTTGAGCAACTCACAGAATTGTGTCGTGGAAGCTCAAAGTACATTCAATCTGGAAAATTCAGCAGATGCAATTCCTGCTTTTTATCTCACTACAGGACAACACTCTATCCACTTGTCACTCGCTGGGATCTAAAATAGTCTTTGTGTGGCATTTATATCCTTTTTTTCAAATGCCAGCAGCTGTTTTTTTTACTGTGTTCTCTCTTGACATTTTGCAAGGGAGTTCTCATTGCCACCCTCGAAGGGTATATTAGTAATGTTAGTATTCATGCTAACCTGCTCTTAAATATCTCCAGAGCTGAAGATCCCACAACCTCCCTGGGCAATTTAATCCAGTGTTTAACCACCCTGACAGTTAGGAACATTTTCTTAATGTCCAACCTAAACCTCCCTTGCTGCAGTTTAAGCCCATTGCTGCTTGTCCTGTCCTCGGAGGCCAGGATGAACAAGTTTTCTCCCTCCTCCTTATGACACCCTTTTAGATACCTGAAAACTGCTCTCATGTCCCCCCTCAGTCTTCTCTTTTCTAAACTAAACAAACCCAATTCCTTCAGTCTTCCCTCATAGTTCATGTTCTCTAGACATTTAATCATTCTCGTTGCTCTTCTCTGGACCCTCTCCAATTTCTCCACATCCTTCTTGAAATGTGGTGCCCAGTACTGGACACAATACTCCTACTGAGGCCTAATCAGAGCAGAGCGAAAGAATGAGTTATAGTGTCTTGCTCACAACTCACCTGTTAATGCATCCCAGAATCATGTTTGCTTGTTTTGCAACAGCATTACACTGTTGACTCATATTCAGCTTGTGGTCCACTATAACCCCTAGATCCCTTTCTGCCGGACTCCTTTCTAGACAGTCACTTCCCATTCTGAGGGTACGTCTAGACTACATGCCTCCGGCGACAGAGGCATGTAGATTAGGTTACCAGGCATAGGAAAATGAAGCGGCGATTTAAATAATCGCCGCTTCATTTAAATTTACATGGCTGCCGCACTGAGCCAATCAGCTGTTTGTTGGCTCAGCGCGGTAGTCTAGATGCACGGGGGTCGACATCAAAGGCATTTGTCGACCTCCCAGGTATGCCTCCTGGGATGAGGAGGCAGCCATGTAAATTTAAATGAAGCAGCGATTATTTAAATCGCCGCTTCATTTTCCTATGCCTGGTAGCCTGGAGAGTAAACTTCTGCACCTAGGTCCTTTTTTTTAGCCATGATACACTGAAAGTCTAGTCCTAAATCAGAAGAGCTGAGTAAACTTGTATAGGAACTCCTTATCTATCCCACCCAATTTACAGGAGAGGGTTCATGTGAGGGTTACTTGTTGTGTTCTCTCCCTCTGGGACACCTGGCATTGGCCACTGTCTGCAGACAGAGTACTAGGCTGGATGGATCCTTGGTCTGACCCAGTCTGGCCGTTCTTATGTTCACCCCCAAAATGTACTGTCTATAGTGTAGCACCTGTGAAGCTGGCTTTAATGAAAAGTTCTACCTGCCTTTGCTTTATTTCTTAGATTAGCAGAGGGGCCAGGAATGACACATGCATCTTTGCCCCTTTCTATCCAGGCAGTGGCTTTTGAAAGCTACCCAAAGGCATTCCACGGCAGACAGGCAGAGACTCGCAGCAAGTCAGTGATTCACGGAGGAGACGAAAAGCACTTTCAAAGTTTCCTGACTAGGATGCTCTGTTGCAGGTGAACTTTGCACAAGATCTGAAAGGCCCCCAGGGAGCGCACAGACCATCATTAATCACACTGGAACTGGAATGTGGGAGCCAGAGAGTCTTTTGAAGGGATTCCTGCAACAGGAGAACAGCAGGGCTGTTCCTCGGATAGATTCATAGAACACTAGAATGGGAAGGGACCTTGAAAAATCATCAAGTCCAGTCCCCGGCCCTCACAGCAGGATCAAACTCCATCTAGATCATCCCTGACTGGTGTCTGTCCAACCTGCTCTTCAATATCTCCAGAGATGGAGATTCCACAACCTCTCCAGACAATTTATTCCAGTGTTTCACCACCTGGTCAGGTAGGAAGTTTTTCCTAATGTCCAACCTAAACCTCCCTTGCTGCAGTTTAAGCCCATTGCTTCTTCTATCATCAGAGGCCAAGGAGAACAATTTTTCTCCCTCTTCCTTGTGACACCCTTTTAGGTACTTGAAAACCGCTATCATGTCCCCTCTCAGTCTTCTCTTTTCCAAACTAAACTAGGCCAATTCTTTCAGTTTTCCTTCATAGCTCATGTTCTCTAGACCTTTCGTCCTTCTTGTTGCTCTTTGTTGGACCTTCTCTGATTTTTCCACATCTTTCTTGAAATGTGATGCTCAGAGCTGGACACAATACAGGAGGCCCCTGACTTGCGATGTGATTCGTTCCAGAGGAAGCGTTGCAAGTTGGGGGAATTGTAATTTGAACCCACATTTACGGTAGGCACCATGCACCGTCGTAAATGCGGGCCAAGGTTGTAAGTTGGGGGTTTTGGGCCCCTTTTGTACTTACAAATATGGTTATAGGTGCGGGGACGGGGGGAATCGGAACTCAGACGGTCGCATCTTCGGGGCCTCCTGTACTCTAAGGGTACATCTAGACTACAGGGTTTGTCGACAGAAGCTTCTGTCGACAAAGAGCGTCTAGACTACATCTAGTTCTGTCGACAAAGCAAGCCGCTTTGTCAACATAACAGTGTGGACGCAAAGGACAGTGTAGATGCAATAATGCCTTCTAGCGACAGAACTCTGTCAACAAAAGGCGTTTTTCCTCGTAGAATGAAGTTTATATACGTCGTCAAAACTGCTGAGTTTTGTCGATGTTATGTCGACATAACTCAAAGGCAGTGTGGACACAGGTATAGTTTTGTCGACAAAAGTCCACTTTTGTTGACAAAACCCTGTAGTCTAGACACACCCTAATTGAGGCCTAATCAGCACAGAGGAGAGCGGAAGAATGACTTCTTGTGTCTTGCTCACAACACTTCTGTTCATACAGCCCAGAATCAGGTTGGCTTTTTTTACAACAGTATCACACTGTTGACTCATATTTAGCTTGTGGTCCACTCTGACCCCTAGATCCCTTTCTACAGAACTCCTTCCTAGACAGTCGCTTCCCATTCTGTGTGTGTGAGACAGATTGTTCCTTCCTAAGTGGAGCACTTTGCATTTGTCCTTATTCAACTTCATCCTATTTACCTCAAACCATTTCTCCAATTTGTCCAGATCATTTTGACCCTATCCTCCAAAGCGCTTGCAACCCCTCCCAGCTTGGGATCATCTGCAAACTTAATAAGCATCCTCTCTATGCTGATATCTAAATCATTGATGAAGATATTGACCAGAACCGGTCCCAAAACAGACTCCTGTGGAATCCCACTGGTTATACCTTTCCAGCAGGATTGTGAACCATTAATAACTACTCTCTGAGTACGGTTATCCAGCCAGTTATACACCCACTTTATAGTAGCCTCATCTAAGTTGTACTTGCCTAGTTTATTGATAAGGTCATGTGAGACCGTATCAAATGCCTTACTAAAGTCCAGATATACCACGTCCATTGCTTCTCCCTTATCCACAAGACTCGTTATCCTATCAAAGAAAGCTGTCAGATTGGTTTGACATGATTTGTTCTATACAAATCCAAGCTGGCTGTTACCTATCAGTTTATTTTCTTAAAGATGTTTGCAGATGATTTCCTTAATTACCTGCTCCATTATCTTCCCTGGCACAGACGTTAAACTGACTGGTCTGTAGTTTCCTGGGTTGTTCTTATTTCCCTTTTTATAGATGGGCACTAGATTTGCACTTTTCCAGTCTTCTGGAATCTCTCCAGACTTCCATGACTTTCCAAAGATGATAGCTAGAAGCTCAGACACCTCCTCTATCAGCTCCTTGAGTATTCTAGGATGCATTTCATCAGGCCCCGGTGACTTGCAGACATCTCACTTTTCTAAGAGATTTTAACTTGTTCTTTTCTTATTTTATCTTCTAAACTTACCCCCTTCCCACTAGCATTCACTGTGTGAGACATCCTTTCATCATCACACTTCTTGGTGAAGACCAAGAAGACCAAGGATGTAGTGTGCTTTCATGAATGCCAAACCACAAAAATAACTTAAAAAACAACAAATGGTCTGGTAGCACTTTATAGACTAACTTTAAAGAGCCACCAGACCATTTGTTGTTTTTTAAGTTTATCCTGTACAGACTAACTCGGCTATCCCCTGAAGCTTCTGAACATACCACAAGAAAAGAGGTTACAAACGGTCAACTTCAGTAGATTTGTGAACAGTGCAACCACTTTGGCCTTATAAAAAGCTGGCAAAAAAACCCAAACTGCATGACGCACAATGATTTTGCTCTTGGTAAAGCATTTGGGGGTATATCGCAGAGTGTACTTGCAGGTGCTCAGTGTGCCCACAGTCTGGCCTGCATCTGTCACGGGCACACACAAGCTGTTCTTCATTCACCCCATGTACCTTTTATTCCTCTGCATTTCTACCCAGGCAACACAGCACAGGCGCCTCGTACAAGGAGCTATTCATACCGTTTCCCTCCTCAGCATCTCTCAACCTCAAAGCTTGCCCTTTGCTTTCTCTTCCTTTTACTTGTCTCCTCCAAGTTACATCGTTAGCCCAGTGATTACTATCTGGGTGCTTATAATCTGAGAGAAAGTGTCATTGCTCCCAAGGGAGCCAGCTGCAGCAATGTCGGTGCTCAGGGTGGTGCTTAGCACTGCCATATGGAGGCTTTTTTTTTTTTAAACCATTTCTTACTGAAGGGGAAAAATACCATTTCCTCTTGTGGTGCAGAGGGAAGGCCTCTCACCCAGCTCAAAGGGAAATACGTGGTATGTGTAAGTGGGAAAAAGTTCACTGGAAAAATAACAATCAGACATTTCTACAGCCCTATACTCAGCCCGTGCATTTGTGTGACTTGCTCCAGCACCGCTCTTGGGGATTACCTGAGGATGGTAACAGAGATTAGCAATCACTGCTTGAGGAGGGGGCAGAGACCCTCAGCTCTCTGCATCTCTGTGTCAAATATATCATGAAATGCCCTTGGAAGGAAGATCTGATAAAGGTACAAGCAAACCTCTTGATATCCATTTATGCTGCCACCTGATCCTGCTTTCCAGCAGTCCCCAGCAGAGTGAGAACTAACACTGCAGCCGTGCTGGCTTGAGACACAGGGGAATTGGTCTGGTGTAAAGTTTCTGCGTAAGAAGGTAAAGCTGTCATCGGGTTCTTAAGGAGCCCTGAGATTTCTTTTTAAATCTTCATTAATGGGGAATGAAGTTGTCAGTGGGGAGAGAGAGCCTCTCCTTTTTATCTTCCCCACCCGGATCAGCTGTTTGGAAAAGAACAAAACTCCCTGGGAAATGAGGGGACCATGAGGTGAAACATGCCAGGGCAGGAAACAACCACAAGATGAGTGGGGGACACGTGAAACCGAAGCAGTTTGGTGACACAAGGCCCCTTGATCCAAAGAGGTGAGGAAGCTGTCAGGGGCCGTAGACAGAGAGTGGGGGAAGGGTGAACGTGGACCTGAATTTAACCTGTGTCCATGCACTTTTGTTTCGTTGAGATAGCCACGTGAGTGGGAGTTCAGAGGGGCGTGAGTCTCCTGGTAGGTAACAGCAGCCAAGCCCACTGGAAGACCAGTCCTGGTGAAAGACTTGTTGGGCGCTGGGGAGTGTGAAAACACTGCACCTGGTGCACCTCATACCCGACCTTGCTCCTGCAAAACAGTGACCAAACTCTTCCCAGCCTCATACAAGCAGAATCAGGCCGTCTGCACTGCGGTCGCTCTACGGCACGGTTGCTGATAGCAGTCACGCCGTTAGGTCCAGCGAGCACCAGGAGTGCAGGGTAGGGACAGCGGAACTGGGAGGGCTTCCCTAGAGAACTCTTCATTGTCACGCCGAGGCCACAATGCACAGACTCTCCTAGTACGGGGGGGGGGGGGGTGTAAGAGAGCCACGGGGGGATACCGACAGAGGAGGGCTCTCTGGATAAGTGCTCCTGCACTCCAGCCATTCCTTGGCTGCCACAAGGCTCACGGGCCATGTCAACTCAGCACTGTTCATGGCAGCCCTTAGAGTGAAGCTGTCCTGCACCTAGGGGCAAGCTAGCCCCTGGGAACTCCGGAAGAGCTGCAAGGCACACACCACCCTCTTGCTGACCCTAGGAATTAAGTCTCCCTATTTTATCCCCCAATGTTCATTCTCGTCGGTCTCTCAGCTGCCTATTGACGTCTCCTACCAGTATCCAGACTCTGGGGCAGCATCTTCCTCCAAATGAGAGGGTGCTGTCAGTCACTACGGTGGCCATCTTCCAGCTTTGCCCACAGTGCAGTGTGGCTGGTTGAAGGATGGAGAGACAGCGAGCGGTGGAGGTAGGGGGAATGCATGTTATCAGCTCCGCACAGCACAAAACACAAAGGCTACGCCTGTCTATACTACTTCTTTCTTGCACAAAAGCCTATGCAAATGAAATGTGGATTAGTATATTGCCATGCTTCATTTGCATAATTAATTAGGTACCGCTTTTGCACAAGAGACTCCTTTTTGTGCAAAAGCCCCCTCTTGCACAAGAGCCATTCTTCCCCATTTTTTCAGGAGACTTGTTCTTGCGCAAGGGGGGGGGTTGTGCAAAAAGGAGCTATCTACACAGTCCCTTTTTTGCGCAAAAGCCTCTTGTGCAAAAACGAACCCTAATTAATAGCAAATGTAGTGTGGCAATATGCTAATCTGCACTTCATTTGCATAGGCTTTGCGCAAGAAGGAAGCAGTATAGACATAGCGTGAGAGTCAGTGCAGGTTGTTTCCGTTTTTCTGAGGGGCAACCCCGGCTTGCTTTGAAAAAGGGCGACTGCAATAGGCAGGAGAGGGCTGCATGGAGCTGGAGCCAGTGCAGAATCTGTCCTGCTCTTGGAGTTTGAGACAGGGCTGTGCCCCATGAGGGGCAGGAATGCAAACCTTGCCAACCACCTTCAGAGTAAGGCGGGAGAAAATTGGCACAGCAATCCCCGTGGGGTTTGCCTGCATTTTATGCCTCTCCCCGGAGTTCTACCACTGGAGGTGATGATGCAACCCCAAGTTTTTACTCTGCATTTTGATAGCCTCTTTCACCCCGAGCTCACAAGTTATTGTCTATGGTGCCTAGATACACACCCTAAAGAACAGAGGGAGAGGTGGGTGAATTAGGTCTCCTCCCTCAGGCACAGGAAGGTGAGTGTCCTGCCAAGCCCCGTCCCAGAGAGCGACAGATGGAACGCAGGAGGCCCGGCTCCCAGACCCTGCCGTAACTCCATAGACACTAGCTGCTAAAATGAACAATCTCAATGTCAGAGTAAAAAGCACTGTGTCTTGTTAACTGTAAAGAAGAAAAGTCTAAGAATAAATGAATATTCAGTGACCAATAAAAAAGGTAAGTTCTTGGGGGGATGGAATGTCATAAAAACATAGGAACAGCCAGACTGGGTCAGACCAAAGGTCCATCCAGCCCAGTGTCCTGTCTGCGCACAGTGGCCAGCACCAGGTGCCCCAGAGGGAGGGAACAGAACAGGAATCCTCACATGATCCCGTCTCTGTCATCCATTTCCAGCCGCTGACACACAGAGGCTGGGGACACCATCCCTGCCCCTCCTGGCTAATAAGCATCGATGGACCTAACCTCCATGAACTTACCTAAAGTGCTTTTTTGTCTCATAAGACAGTTTTGATTTTCACAGTCTCATTGTTCTTCCTATTTTCCCCTTATATGAGAAGTAAAAGAGGAATAGTCCGGCTTGTCTACTCTTTCTTGCTTTTCATTTTAAGAGAAGCAGGGTGCGGTGTAGTAAGGAATAAGTTAATGCTCTGAGAAGATTGCCACCTAGTGTTAGAAGAAGCAAAAGATGTTATCTTAGACAGTTTCCTACCCAAATACCAACCCCGCCGGACCTTCCTTCGCTTAAAAAACAATGAATAGTTCTGCAGCGTCTTACAGACTAACAAAAACATAGATGGTACCACAAAAGCTCATTATACCATCTACATTTGTTGTTAACTTTTATTAATTTTACTTTTGTTAACTTTGTTTATTTTTGACGAACACACAGCTACCTGCTTTGCCTTTGAGTTCAGCGAAGGCTGGGTGCATTTGGGCTCGTATAGCCAGAGACAGATTTAATCTTGTCAATGTTTTACGGGATTCAAGAATGATCTCTTTTCTCTCTTGAACAGTTGCACAAAAAAGCCACGCTCACTTTTGAATGACTCAGTATAAAGTTAAAACTAGAGTGGATTGAAAAGAAATCATATTTATTCCAGAATTAACACAGAAAATTCTGCATGTCAAGGGCTCACATGAACAGGAACATCGTCCCAAGGCTTCTGGACTGATTCTCTCTCTCTGTAGCATTGTCCTATCTGCCCATAAGTACTTCAGGCATAGAGTTATTACTGACCCTCTCAGCAATCACTTACCCTAGTTCTCCTGCCATTCTCTTACCCCTTATGAGAATGATTTGTGCAATTGCTGATGCTCTCTTACTGGGCGGTATCCAATTCCAGGGCCTCTGAGAGCTGCTGGCCATGGAGGTTATGATCCAAATTTCTATAAAACCAGCCTGACTGCTAGATCCAGGTCAAATCTGTTATGACATGAAAGATGCATATTGGAACGGGTGGACAGGCTAATGGCCAAACATATCCATCTATAACCCTGACTTGACACATTTGCACAGGAGACAGCCTTGAGAGTGGTACAGTATTCCTAAATCACGCTGCAGTCCTAGCTACTGTTATCAGTTACTCTCAGAAGCTTTACAGTCAGTAAATCAAGCTGGAGAGAAATGCCCCTGTAGCCAAAGTGTCCAAATAACCCCTAGTGCAAGTCCATTAAAGTTATACCTGGGATAAATTTGGCCCTGTGTTTCTAAATGAAATATTTCCTAACTGTGCCGCAGTTTTGAGGATGGGGGCACATCAAGCTCCCCTCTGCTGTTTAACTGGCTCTCGTTCTTAACCCCCTCTCACAATCATGTCTCGTGTTTTCTCTCTGGTGCGCTTTCGAGAAATGTCCGTGTATCTCTCCAAGGTCACAGGTAAGCCAGACCTTTCTATACGACCTCAGCACCCTCCTTTTTCCCTGTGTGTTGGACCCCCAACTAGATAAGAGCTTGAAAACACAAAGCCTGTGGAAGAAAGCCATTAGCCCTCACGAGGTAAACATGCAAACCTCAAGGAACAAAGATATATGGGTCTGTCTCTGAGTTCATCTCTTTTGTTTGTAGTAAATTATTACTTGTAATTCATGTTTCCTGTTCATTAGATACCAGAGGAATTTTAAGACATGGAATCCATTTTAATGTGTTGTTATGAAAACCAAACCCGCTCAAACACCATCTGGAACTCGTTTCAACCACAACTGTTTTGTGTTCTGTAACTATTTCAGGAACATGTCTGCCCTTTCTAATTGCGTCAAGAGCAAACAGATGATCTCTTTAAAGCAAGCAGCTCCCATTTTGCTCAGCACAGCATTCTTGCCAGGTCACGGGGTAAAAGTATCAACGATGAGATTATAGATTCAGGGGTACAGCAATAAGCATCTTCTGCCTTGTGAAGGGATGTCTAACTCCTATGAGGCACATCCCTAGGTGGTGCAGGGGGGAACATTCTGCAGATGCAAGTCTGCGGAAAATATCCACAGAGTCTCTGGTGGCATCGCTCAGCAGGGCGCGGTGGAATCTTCGGTGGCATGGCTCCCTCTGTAAAAGGCCCTACAACAAGGACAACAAAGCTAATAGAGATGGTATTAAAACAAGTCATGCCAGGTGGGTGGGGTTTGATAGCCTTGGTAGGTAGCTCATGTAGGAAAAGGGAAATTCAGCTCTCAAACCAAGTGTGTGAAGCTTGGAGAGCTGACCTGTAGAAATAGATGTGGTCATGTATTCAGGAAGTCTATGCATTACATCTTGTTTGACGATTTATTTTTTTTCTTTCCCAGCCAGGGGTACCTGAGAGGGCTAGTGCATATGTTGCTTGCAGGAGACAGCAGCTTCACTTGATTCTTATACCTGGGTGTGAGGGGCCGGCCCCGTCACTAGCGCCGGCAGCTCGCACCACGAGCGGAAAGCCGGAGGAGCGCCGGCTGTATTGCCGCGCATGCTCAGCGAGCCGGCGTCCGCTTTTAAAAGCGGCGCTGGCACACCAGGGGAGGGGCGATGGACCCGCAGGCAGAAGACAGCGACCGACGGCGGAAGGCCGGGGAAGAGACGCCAAGGAAGGGGCGCGGAGGTCTCGGGAGCCGCCGGCGAGCCCCGCTGAGGGGGGGGTCCACGGCAGGCGGACCCAGCAGCGTCCAGACGACCTTCCGACACCCGGAAGAGCGAACCGACGACGGCTGGGTAGAACGCACGCGGGCGCTGGCTCCACCCCAACGGCCGAGGAGCCACCAGGTGACGTGGGACCCCAGGGAGGGGCACCGGACGGAGGTGGGTCCCCCGGACCAGGGGGAGCTGGACTGGGTGGTTCGTCAGGACCGGTCAGCTGAAAGGCCCCAGGGTCTATGTAGGAGGGTTCCAGCCATAACGGGGGCGACCCCGGCATAAGGGAACCTCGCTACACCCTATTGGCCGAGAGTAAAGGGGAACCGGGTAGTAGGGAGCCCCTCCGTGGAGTGAACGCGGGCAAGCCCTACCCCACAAACCATTCGGGACTAGGGAGGGGGTGGGAGCCCCCCACGCCCCTCCCGTTACACTGGGCAAGAGCTGCTAAGAAAGGAAGTTTGAAGGATACAAACTAAGATTACCATTGCTGGAAAAGGCACGTGGAAGTCCTAACAATGGCTGAAGCAGTGCTGGAAAGGATGTGAAGAAAGGATAAGATAAATGCAGAGTTAAAAATAAAAGCCAGTTGTGACAGCTAAAACTTTGGTCTCATATGATTATGTTTGGTCTCAGAGGAATGGAACCAACCTTTTGAGGTTGTCGGGCGCCAGGGGACGTGGCCGTTTGCCCGCCGGGCGCCAGGGGGCGGGGACACTAGCGCGCCCGGGGGCGGGCCCCCCCCTGCCGCGCGCCCGAGGGCGTCCCCCCCCCCAGCTGCGCGCCCGGGGGCAGGGCCCCCCCATAGCCGCGCGCCCGGGGCCGGCGCTCCTCCCCCCCCCCGCTGAGTGCCGCACGCCCGGGGCCGGCACTCCCCCCCTCCCGCCGAGTGCCGCACGCCCGGCGCTCCCCCCCCCGCCGAGTGCCGTGCGCCCGGGGCTGGTGCTCCCCCCGCTGCGTGCCCGGGGCCGGCACCCGCCCCCGCCGAGTGCCGCGCGCCTGGCGCTCCCCCCGCCAAGCGCGCTCCCCCCGCAAGCGCCCGTGCGCCATGTGTCCGGGGCCAGGCCAGCCCCGAGCACCTGGCGGGCGCATTGAAATGCCCCTGCGGGCACCATGGCGCCCGCGGGCACCGTGTTGGGGACCACGGAACTAGAATATAAGGGAGAAAAGACCATCGACAAACTCATTAAAAGACAAAATGCTGAGAGATGCAAATCAGTTTGTTTATATCAGAAATGAACATGGTCTGTTGCAAACAAACGGTGAACCAACCAACAAAGGCTGGAGTGATTACTTTGAAAGAGTGATGAATGAGAATCTAAGATCATGGTATTCTTAAGAAAGAAAATACTAGATAAATAGTCTAAACGTTTTGTGGTGCCCATTTTTAAACATAAAAGAGACATTATACTATATTTTAATAATCACTCAGGTAAGCTAACATCACTTGCTATGAAACTATTGGAGAAGATTATTGAAAATCTTCTGCATGGAACAGCTGAAATTGGGAAGGTTCAGTGTGTATTTATGCCAGAAGAGAGTATAGCTGATGTCCTATTTGTGCTACAAATTCTCATGCGGAAGTTCCGAGAAAAGGGATGCCAGTGGGTATGGTCTCTGTGGACTTGGATAAGGATACGATCATGGACTGAGAGAATGAGTGCGGTGGAGTTTGCAGCAGAAAGGCGTGTCAAAAGGCCATCGCTGCCTTATCCAGGGTATGGACAATAGATTGACTATGGTAGTCAGAATCAAATGGGGCTAAATCGAAGAATTTACAATGAACACTGTCTCACCTCAGGGGAGAACACCAAGCCCTTTTGTGTTTACAGTTGTCACAGATGTGATGAGCCTCTATGACGGAAATACCGTGGAATAGTCTGTTCACGGAAGATGTAAGACTTTGCAAACCGACTCTGAGCCGTGACAAGATAGGGTCAAGCAAGCAGAACAGAGCGAACACTAGTAAATATGAAGCTCTGATAATTGAGGGAGGAGAATCCGCCATAAAGTATATTACAGGCAGATGGATTCAAAGTGAAAGAATTTAAATCCCTAGATGAGCAGTTGCTGACAACGGTCTGCGCACAGTACCAAAGCGTTATGGTGTAAATGGGGTGAACCAATCCCAGTCCTCTGTAACAGAAAGATGCCAATGAAGTTATAAGGCAGAATGTACAAGGCTAGAATCCAGCCCATCCTCATGTATGGTGCAGAGGCTTGGCCAGCCACAGGAAAAGACCTCAGATGGCTCCCACCACAGGAATGTAGAGGCTGAGAGAGTGAAATGGTTGGACACAGGTGCAGGTGTGAGGCTTGCCCCAACTAAAGGCAAGTTGAGAGAGGCTGGGCAATGTTGGTGAGGCTATGTCCAGTGGGACCCAATTAGTAAGATGGCTTTTGCAATCAGCATGGCTGGAAGACACCCCAGGGGCGAGGCCATAGACTGTAAACACATTGTCACAGACCTTATAGCAGTGATGGGCAAACGTAGGCTAGTGAGTGGCCCTATTTCATCTCAGTGGGCCTCAAGACTGTCAACACCAAGGCAGTCTGCTGGGACAGGGGAGTTTTGCTCACTGCACTGGAGTGCTTGGAATTTTGGGGGAGTGCCGATCAAACCGTAGCAGCGCTGGGATGGGATGTCAAGGGAGCACACGGCTCCCACAGCCAGTGTTGTGTGCCATCCATCCCCTCCCTACGCAATGCCCTCGCTTTGTGTGTGTGTCACTTTAATAACTCCAGTAAGGAAAAAACTCAACACAGATGGAAATAAAGTGGAATTGGACAACCCTGAATGTGGGCACCAGTCAACACGTCTTGCAGATCACACACAGGACCCCCAGGGTGCCCACCCCTGCCCTTATCGTAGTCAATTGCGTGAGAGCCAGGCTGACTTTCAGGAGTTTTGGAAGAAGGCTACAGAAGTCACCACCCCTGAACAGGGAAGGGGCAAGCAAGAGACAGAGCAATAAGCTGCGTCTGCAGTGAACCATTGTGTGTACACAAGCCTCATCCCCTGGCATCAGCCACCTGATAATCTCAAGAAACAGCCCCCCGAACACACTGCGTAGAGGACCCAAACATCAGGACTCGTGCCTTCATTTCAAGACTCATTTGCAAATAATAAATTCAACAACTTCTTGGCTAAATTCCCCACATGTCCTTCCACTGCGAAAAATAGTTCCTGGCAGAAGACAATGATAATACCATGTTTAATTAACTGGAATGTACAGATTAATACTAACATTTGAAAACTGTCTTTGTTTCTCAACCCACAAAGGATCCCCGGTCTTAAGACACCCTCCCCTTGAACCTGGCTGCTCTTTCGACTCTCCTCTGCGGGAAAAGAAAACCCACCCTAATTGAGGGCCCAATGTCGATTTTTCAGCAGGGAGCATGAAGGGACCAGCCTCAGTGCCTAGCTCAGCCTAAGGCTAGACAGTAAATGCTAAATGATCGTTAATGATGGGAAACTAACCCCACGGGAACAACCATGAGAGGGCTCTCCATTGTAGGAGGACAGAGCTGCCCTTGGAATTTTTTCACAAAGAATAGCGGAGGGTCCTTCTCACCCCCCCATCCCTCCATCTTAGAAAGGTAACAGCCATCGGAAATAGCGCCACAGTGATAATGTTACCCAAATATCCTTCACATGTCTGATCAGTGATGTGACAGGATGTATAGTTCGGTGGGTATGAGAGTTCACAGACTTTATGTTGGCAATAAGGGGCCATGTTCACTTAATGATGCTGGAAATAATCAGATAATCTTTCGACCGTGAAAAGCTGTACAATCATAGCCACCTTTCATTTGGTAGGATTTATTTTTAGATGTCTAATGGCCACAAAGAAATTCCTTCCCCTTAATTAGGGGAAATATTTTGTAATCTCTTATCCCCAATTAGATGTACAGGTTAATGGTGAAAGATCAAAGGGAAGTGAGCCATGCAGAATAGGTAATTTCATATGGATTATGTTAAAAATAAAATGAGTTCAAGCCCCAGAAAAATGTGTGGTTTGTTTAGGGCCTTTGCTGGAGATGGAAATTAGCTTTCTTTATTATTTCATAGATTTTAAAGGCAGAAGTACCATTAGATCTAGACTGACTTCCTTATAACACAGCCCATAGGATTTCATTGAATTTTCTAGATTTAACACAACAGTTTGGCTATATCTACATTGGCAAGATTTTGCACAAATACTTTTAACGCAAGAGTTTTTGTGTTAAAGTATTTGCTCAAGAGAGCGTCTAAGCTGGCATGTGCTTTTGCACAAAAGCATCCGGGCCAGTGTAGTCGCTCTCTTGCGCAAGAAAGCTCCGATAGCCATTTTAGCCATCGGGCTTTCTTGCGCAAGAAATTCATGTTGCCTGTCTACACTGGCCTCTTGTGCAAGAACAGTTGCGCAAAAGGGCTTATTCCTGAGCGGGAGCATCATAGTTCTTGTGCAAGAAGCCCTGATTTCATACATTAGAACGTCAGTGTTCTTGCGCAAGAACTCCCCGCCAGTGTAGACAGGCAGCATGGTTTTTTGCAAAAGCAATTGCTTTTGCGCAAAATCATGCCAACGTAGACACAACCTGAATGTTTGATTCATGTATATCATGAGAATATACTAATGGCCGTACTGGGTCAGACCAAAGGCCCATCCATCCCAGTGTCCTGTCTGCTGACAGTGGCCAATGCCAGGTGCCCCAGAGGGAGGGAACACAACAGGGAATCATCATGTGATCCCTCCCCTGTTGCCCATTACCAGCCTCTGACAAACAGAGGCTGGGGACACCATCCCTACCCCTCCTGGCGAATAGCCATTGATGGACCTAACCTCCATGAATCTATCTAGCTCTGTTTTGAACCCTGTGAAAGTCCTGGTCTTCACCAGATCCTCTGGCGAGGAGTTCCACGGGTTGACTGAACGCTGTATGAAAAAATGCTTTTTTTGTTTGTTTTAAACCTGCTCCCTATTCATTTCATTTGGTGACCTCTACCTCTTGTGTGATCAGAAGATAACTCTTCTTTATTCATCTTTTCCACGCCGGTCATGATTTCATAGACCTCTATCCTTTCCTCACCCCTTAGCCATCTCTTTTCTGAGCTGAAAAGCCCCCGTCTTATGAATCTCTCCTATCAATCAGCCATCCAGAAAGGCATCCAATTATAATCTAAAGTTATCAAGAGATGGAGAATCCCCCAGTTCCCTTAGTAGCTCATTGCAATGGCTGAGAACACTGGTGGTTAAAAATTCCCACTCTCTTATGGCCTGTTCCCTTACCTCACAGTCCAGCTTCCTTTGGCATCGGTGAGTTGGATGAGTCTTTTTATTTTGTAGCACTTTATTTTGTAACCCTCATGGGTCCATCATTAGGACTATGGGACCTTATAAAAAGGTTTCTACTTGTGGTTCCAGGGTTGCAACACATAAAATAGTAGAGACAGCAAACTGGTATTTACCAGCTGGAGTACCAGGCAATGCCCACAATGATGGGGAATAAGTAGTGGGCTTGTTGCTTACATCTTTAAAGAAAGGTGGATCTCAGCAGCATCAGGGATGCCGGCATTGTTCTAGCGTTGTAAACTCCAGTGCCACTAGGATAACGTGTTAGCTTGCTCCAGTGCACGGTTCACAATTAATTTTAACAACTGCCTATTAGTTCTCAGTTATCTAGCACCTTCACAGGTTTTCCTGTCTCTCATGCTGGAATAAAGATTCAGTGTTCTTACCTGGCAGTGTCTGTGTTCCTTTCTTTCCTGTAGTGTTCAAGAACAGAGATGCATAGGGAACAACACAGAGAATGGTTTGACTAGATCCCTAGTTCATCCCATGCTTATCCAGTAAGGTACCATCCCTATGACTTTCTGGATGGCCAGCTTAAATTAAGGCATGACTACAGTGATGGAGGCACATAAGGAGTTAAGACAAGTGCCAGAACTCAACAGCTGCATCGCTCAGGCTGTGTGTGGCCTAAGGAAACAGGTTTCAAGTGCCTGAAATATTAGAGCCTTCTGGATGTCCATGAAAAACTGCTTTCCATACGCAGATGAAAATAAAAGCCACTTCCTTCCAGCTGCCCTCTCTTTCGCCTGACCCCGTAGGTGAAAGGAAAAGCCATTCTTCCAAGAGGTCCAGAGACATCTTAGATGACAAGAGAAAGTGACATGTCTGTTGCCAGTAGAAATATGAAACAAAGTCCACCTTGTCAAACGTTGTACCCCTGGGTTTTTTTGTGCTGTCCAGCATCATTTTACGTATCTGGATTCTATGCCTTCCAGAAACAAGCCTGAGGCTGTGTGAAAAGAGAAGCCTCCTCAGTCTTGCCCTGGGAAATCTCCTGAATATAGACCATCTGGAAAAGCACTTAGATCTTATTACCAAGCCTTGCAAACTCTTGCGGCCAGAACGGATTAATGTATTTTCATCTAATACCCATTGAGCAATGGGACTGCAGAATAATGGTATCCCAGTAGGGGACTCATTTTCTCCAAAGAAAATCCCATTTAATGACCAGGTCCTGCAAAATGCTGCTTTCAACCCCAGAAATCTCAGCCCTTGAATAGTAAGGGATGCTGATTTGTAATCTCACTGATTTATCCACTCCCATGGTTGGAAGGACTCGGGAACATGACATAACAGGGCAAAATTAATCTGTGGCGTGACTTCACTGGCTTCCGCGGAGTTATATCAAAGACGGATTTGGTCTGTATTGTATTTGTCCAATGGGCCATTACAAACACATGCAACATTAGTGCTTCATTGCATATAGAGAAAGAGTATTTTTAATCAGGCTAGTGATAATGAAGCTGAAGTAATCTTGTTGAGGGCTTCTGTTTTGACCTATTTTAGTCACGACAAAAATATTTGTGTCTTTAACTTTAGTAACAGCTTCCAGATCATGACACGCCAAACCTATTGAAAAGTGACAATGTAGGAGAATGTGCAGACTGACTCAGCTACCCCTCGAAGCTTAATGTAGGAGAATCATCTTGAGAAGCTGACTGATAACCCACAGGAAATAAAATGTTGGGCTGTCAAGTGATCAAAAAATGTAATCGTGAATAATCACACGATTAAAAAATTGAATTGCGATTAATCGCATGTGCCTCCCCTTTGAAACGCCACGGCGGCATTTCAACGGGGCAGCACTTCATGGAACCCAGGGTTAGGTGGAGTCCCCTGATGATCCCCACCTCTTAATGTGCTGCCCCTTTAAAGCACCAAAATGGGGAATGGCAGGCGTTAATGCAGGTCAATCGACAGCTCTAAAATAAAATGCAACCTCACATTGTGGGTGAAGGAAAGAGCAGAGTGGTTGGGTCTGCCCATGTAAGAGGGGGTAGCTGCACCCTTACTCAGTGGTGAACTCAGCTGTTTGTTCTGTTCATGGAACTGGTGCAGAAGGTAGAACAAAAAAGAACATTTTGTCAGTTGCTTTCTGTAGACATGGGCATGTTTGTAGCACTGATGTACAAAAGTGGGTGTTCAAAATGAGGCCCGCAGATAAGCAGCCTGTGCAATGCAACATGGTTTACAAGCAATGCTTTCGATATACTGTAAGTGTCAAGGGGATTAGAAGAGAGGACTGGAATATCTCATTCCCCAGGGATACCTGGCCAGTGGCTATTGGAATAGAAATCAGTATTGTCCTGTTGTAGTTTCTTGCAGGGTTCCCTGAAAAGCAGGAAGGAAAAATAAAATCAAAGTTCTGAAAGTGTCCATGATGTCATTTACCTTTTGTGTCTTTCAGTAACATGCGCCAATTGCTGCCTAGCAGCTTAATTTTTCTGGGCATTTCTTTTCTATCCCTGGCTCTTAATTCAGAATCTAGACCCTGCCGCTGCCTCCCTAACCAAGCAATAGTGCTTCTACATTTTATCCAAGGGTTGCTGGTTTTTGATAGAAAAGGTCTAAAACGTACAAGCATCTCAGTGCGCCGTGGATCAAAAGGCTTCTTGCTGTAGTGACGGTCTGTTCCTAATGGCAGGATTCCTCATACACTCAGATAATTACAAGCAGAAAAGCTGCCATCTCATTCGACAAATAACTACTCTCCCATGCTAATGGCATCGTATTTCACCTTGATAATGACAGGACTGAGCTCAGTTTAAAAATTTTAAAAGAGAAGAGGTGGGGGGGGAGGGGCTGGAAGCCAGCCAGAGTTTAATAGGGAACTTTTCTAATGCTGTGGTTATTCAGTGAAATGGATGTTCTGGTTTCACTTGGCTTGGATGAGATGACCCCACAGCTGCACAGACACTCTCAGAGGTTATAAGGACTTCTCCTGAGGGAGAGAACATGGGACTGTCTCCTTCACGTTATCTTTTCCAGATAATACATCTCTTTGGGAAGAACCAGCGTGATGCTCCAAACCTCAGAGGCTGAAAAAAAAAAGAGAACAAAGGAAATGGAGAGAGACCTTTTCATCACCCAAGGATTAGTGAAATCAGGCGTCTGGCTGGTGTTCGGAATAAGAGAACACTGAACAGGAGTTTAATGTTTTCTTCCTGAGCTTTCTAACACCCAGATTAGTGTTTTACTGTGATGAATGTCACATGGCCTAGAAAGCAGACTAGTCCCTGCCTTCCAGAGCTAGTGTTGACAGGCGAGCTGAGAACCACACTCGGGGCTGTGTGCGGGTTCACGGGTCCAATGGCGACAGGGGAGATTGGTGCTCCACAGCTAGGTTTCCTGAGAGCGTTAGGGGAAGGATGAAGGGTTTTTTATTAATCTGTGTCCCAGGAAACTCCCACTCAACTATATTGTACCCATCGCTCTCAGTTGCTCCAGACCAGAGATGCCAACCTTGTGATTTTCCCCAGGGGCGCTAGACCCCTGCTTTGCTCTGGCTCCACCTCCAGACAACTCCCCCCCCACACACACACAACCCCTGCCCTGCCTCTTCTCCTCCCCCACCCCCACCGCCTCCTTCATGCCACTGAACAGCTAATCCCCAAGGGCAAGAGGAACCAGGATGGAGAGGAGCTCATGTCCAGCCTGTCAGTGGGTGAGAGGTGGGGGGGTGGGCAGGGAGAGGAGCTGACGGAGGGGTTGCCAGTGGGTGAGAGGTGGGGGGGTGGGCAGGGAGAGGAGCTGACGGAGGGGTTGCCAGTGGGTGAGAGGTGGGGGGGTGGGCAGGGAGAGGTAGGAGCTGGTGTAGGGGTTGCCGGTGGGTGAGAGGTGGGGGAGTAGGCAGGGAGAGGTAGGAGCTGGTGGAGGGGTTGCCGGTGGGTGAGAGGTGGGGGGGTGGGCAGGGAGAGGTAGGAGCTGGTGGAGGGGCTGCCAGTGGGTGAGAGGTGGGGGGGTGGGCAGGGAGAGGTAGGAGCTGGTGGAGGGGCTGCCAGTGGGTGAGAGGTGGGGGGGTGGGCAGGGTGAGGTAGGAGCTGGTGGAGGGGCTGCCAGTGGGTGAGAGGTGGGGGGGTGGGCAGGGAGAGGTAGGAGCTGGTGGAGGGGCTGCCAGTGGGTGAGAGGTGGGGGGGTGGGCAGGGTGAGGTAGGAGCTGATGGAGGGGCTGCCAGTGGGTGAGAGGTGGGGGGGTGGGCAGGGAGAGGTAGGAGCTGGTGGAGGGGCTGCCAGTGGGTGAGAGGTGGGGGGGTGGGCAGGGAGAGGTAGGAGCTGGTGGAGGGGCTGCCAGTGGGTGAGAGGTGGGGGGGTGGGCAGGGTGAGGTAGGAGCTGGTGGAGGGGCTGCCAGTGGGTGAGAGGTGGGGGGGTGGGCAGGGAGAGGTAGGAGCTGGTGGAGGGGCTGCTGGTGGGTGCTAAGCACCCACTAATTTTCCCGCATGTGTGCTCCAGCCCCCAGGGCACCCAGGGAATGGACTCCTGTGTGGCAGACTGCGTGGTAGAGGGAGCACTGGGAATTGCATGGGGCAGCAAGAAAGACTGTATTGTATCAGCAAAGAGTGACAAGTATCCAACCGAGGCATCACTGTCCTCAGCACAGCCGCTTGACCACGCTACAAAGAGAGACAGCAGAGCTGCAATCCCTTCCGCAGTTTAATACCATCGAATGGGGCCTGAATAAGGACTGAGATTGGTCATCTCACTACAAAAGAAGTTTTCCCTCTTTTGCTATTCACACCTCCCCATCAGCTTCTGTGAGCCAGCCACTTCCACCCTTCCTGAACTGGCCTCTCTACCATTGGCCCTACACGCAGGTTGACCACTAAACCCCCAAGAAAGCAGCGTCTAATTCATTGCGTTGATGCACAGTTCCCCCATGGAGTTCGTTAAGAAGATCACATCACATGGGGGGGACGGGACGTTATTCTGTACTTTCTCCCTATCCAGCTCCATGTTTGCTTCAAGATGTTGCTCTTGATCTGTGAAGCTATGACTGGTCTAGCCTACCCTGCCAGGATAGCTAGGATAATTAGGGACCCTGTGACGGACTGTCTGGAAGGGGATGCTCTTGTAATGTATCCCAATCATAGACCTACAGGTGGCTAAGAATTGACCTCCTGTAAGACAGCAAGAAAATCAATCACATCCAGGATAACAACTAAAATGAGGATGGGAATGGAAAGTTCAGGTTCTATTTTTTTAAAATACATGTTGTGACTTCTGCTGAGCTCTGTAGCACCTATATTCTACAGCAATGGCCATTCTAGATGCTTTCAGCTACAGGCTGGTTTTATTATTCAGTGTGTGGAACTTTGTTCTTATTCTGCCATCTAGCGGTGAAAGCTTTGTGCTGTATTCAGTAGAACACCTCTCTCAACACAATGGATAGTCCTGTGGCACCTTGGGCCTGGTCTACACTAGGATCTTAGTCCGAAATACCCCCCTCCCCATTTGAATTTGTAAGTGGAGCATCCATACTACCAAGCCCGTTATTCTGGAATAAAGGGCCACAGAATTCGAACTCTGACCTGCTTTTCATGAGGAGTAATGCTAATTCCGAACTTGCAAGACCAAAATAATACTAGCGCAGATGCTCCAGTGCTACTAACTTATTGGCCTCCAGGGCTATGTCTACACTAGGAAACCATTTTGAAATTGCTAAATTCTCTCTCTCTCTTTCTCTCTTTTATGGAACCCAGAAATTTCTTTTGCGGTAAAAATGACATTTAAAATTGTAATATTTTCCCCACCATGACGCAGTGTTTAATGGATGCTTTAGAATTGGTTTTTGAGTACCTAAATGCCAGGTGCCTCACAAACAAGCCAGAGTATCTGCCAAAATAAAAATGACATATGGTGTTGTTCTGATCTCACTTGGACAAGATGGAGAAGAGGCGCAGCAGAAGGGTGACAACAGTCAGATCTCAGGGTGACTCAGGAAGGCAGCGAACTATCATCTTGAGAGTTTACTTCAGAGTTTAAAAATAACTTTTTGTTGAATATGTTTCTTACCCTTTTCACGGCTTGCTGGCTTCAAGGCCGAGAGGAGGTTTTAGCAGAGAGGTGAATGAGGTAAGTTTGTGCAGCAGTGATAACTTCTCCCTGTGCCCTCAGACCTACGACATCTGTGTCTTTATCACTGCCTGGGTAAAGCTGTGGTGGGGAGGGGTGGCTTACAGCTGCAAAAGGCTTCTGGTCATGCAGGACCATAGTTGCTACCAGAGACTCCTCTAAGCAGTAGCAAACACGGCTGCTCTGTGCATGTCCTTAGCCATGCGGTACCAAGGATAGCAGCTGTGTTCTCACCAACACATTGTGACAGCCACCAGGAGCCCCAGGCAAGGTGTGGGGGGGGAGGGCAGCTCTGTGCCCCCAGGAGGGGAAGAGAGGGGCTCGGGCCCTCCCCACCCCCTGCCCTCAAAGCCATGTGGCACTCTGGTGACAATTTAAAGAGCCCTGGGCCCCTCTGGATGAGCCCCTTTGCCTGCTCCCCCGTTGGCAGGCTGACTGCGGCAGTGAACATGGATGCTGGCAGCAGGGTTGGGAGCTTTCTGTCCCACACTCAACTTTCATCCCATGCGGGGCCAGGACGGGGCCAGTCACCCTGGCCTCCGAGCAGGGTGTGTGCATGGAAGGACTCTGGCCTGGCCAGGCAGTTTGTGCACACTAACCCCATCACACGGGGGAAGCTGTGAGAGCCAGCCCCTGCCTCTTACTCCAGTCCACACGGCAACCTCCACTAGCACTTAAGGAAGAGAGGAGCGTGATCCTCCTCCGCTGTCTGACCGCGTACCCCAGAGAGCGGGGGGAGAGGCCAGCCCTGCCTGCTTTTCCATTCCATGCGACTCAGCCCTGCTAGGCCACCCCCAGCTGAACAGTCCTGGGCATTGGGGGCAGAGGGAGCCAGGCCCACGCCTGCAATTCCATACTCATTCCATCGTCAGCGAGTCCCAGGGGACTTTAATTAGCTGGAGATCTAATGCCGTCTGTAATTTTTTTACATGCTATGGGGCCATTGGGGGCGGGGAAGGGAGAACAAGTCAGGTATTTTTATATTGGATATCATAACAGGAAATCTTATTCCGAGAGTGTCAGCCTTCTTTTAAACCTCCTCTGCTCTTGGCCCTAGTGACATCTTTTGTGGCAGTGAGTTCCACAGGCTAATCACACACCAGGGGGAAACATATTTCCTTGGATCAGCTTTAAATGTGCTGCCTTTCAATTCAATTGGTTGCCCTTTTGCTCTCTTAGTCTGATAAAGGGGGAGCTGGAGCAGCCAGCTGAGCTGTGCTGTCAGTGTTTGTGAGTTTATCATATACCACTTCTTCCTCACAGCCTCTCAGCACTAACTAGTCTTGGACTTTTTACTCTTGCCTTAGATAATGTCATTAATCTCTTACGATGAGCCATAAAACTAAAGTCCAGCGCACCCACCCCTAGATGTCTCCCGGCATTTTCTGCAAGAGGGCTAGTCCTGTTGGGACAGAGCTAACTTGCCATTAGAGCATTTCTGGTGGCTGAACACGGCTAAGCAGCCTCTCCCGTATGGTACCTGCTGCTGACCGCTCGTCTGGCTCTTTTTTCACAACTCAGCCCATCCCTTTAGGGATACTAAACTGTTCAAAAAGTCTCGTGCAAGACCTGTCTGCCACATCTTCAAGGCTCAGCTGCAGCCCCAAACTCGGAGTAATAGTCCTTGCAATGAACCCACCAGCTGTTCTGGGTTCTATCCCATCATCCCTGTATTGACCATGCACTAGATTTTTCCTGGACCTTTTCCTATCTCGAGGCTCTTTATGCTACTTCCCCACAACCCATGACAAGTACCACTTCTCCTGATTAACTGCATCCCTATAGCCTGCCTCAGGCAAATTCCTTCCTTCCCAGGTCTTCCCTGAGCTTTTTCAGTGCTTTTATGAAAACCTGCCTCCAGCTCTTCTCCAGCTGGGCTTGATCACGCCTCATGTTTGCCTCTCTCTCCTTGTGCAAGCAAGTGGGCTAATTGGCCATTCCGGCCCAACAAACCTTTGCTAAGGTGCGGAGAGCTCTCATCCCCCGTTTTATGTCTGTGAGCCAGGTAGGAAATCACAGCATAATATCTACCTCCCTAAATTACTCTGGTTTCAAATTAACATGAGCTCCTTTGGCTCATATCCAAAACAGTTGCCTTATGGTACTAAGATGCTGTATCCCGCACTTGAAGTAGCCGTACTTCAGTGGTTAATTACAGGGTCCCTCTATAGTTTGTACAGTAGTTAAAAGAGCTTTGAGAACCTTCTGGATGATATATGCTAAATGCCCCCGTTATACAGAAATGTCAGATAAATACGAAGTAGCAGCTCTGCTATTACTGTTGATTGTAACTTCAAGAGCCTGGTCCTCTCACAGGAGAAGAGCAGCTCTGCCATTGCTATTGCTACTACAGCTGCCTTATTGTCTTCTGGTACCCAGATGGGAAAATGCAGCCATTTCCGGAGTCATAAAAACTGCTGTTTAAACCAGAACTACTGGCTGATACGTCCCAGTTACTGCATCCTAATTTAATGGTGTGTAACCAATGCTGTCAGAAAGCAGAGTGCAAAACACACGACCCTGGTGAAAAATAAGCCAAAGAGGAGGATGAAAGGTCACATGAGGGAAGCAGACCATTGAAGTGCAGAGTTCCTTGAAGTCAAACTGTCTCTGCTAGTTAGAAGGTAGCTTGAGCATGTCTCTTTTTTTTCCTTCACAGCTATACAACCATTTAATTTTTTAACCATAACTCAGCTGTGTTTTATGACTCAAAATAGAAAAAGGATTGTGCCCTGAGGGTGTATTGCAAAGTAGGACTCTTCCCCAAGTCCATTCAATTTCAGACGTATGCTCCCTCTCCCCTTTGTTGCACACAGAATGTTAGGCCAAGAGTGAAGTGGATATATTTGGTTTCATCTCATTCCTTGGTTGACATTTTTCTGTAAAGCAAAAAACACCACGCTCTATGACATTTCTCAGAAGAGAGCCACGACTGAAATACACACCGCCACATTTTCTGGAGGAAGTTTCCACAAAATTAGCCTGTTGGATGTAACCACAAAAAGGAATTAAATATAGATATTTTACATGCTACACTTGCCCTTCCCCATCAGTGCCTGCCACACCGCCTGCCTGTGCAAGGATTATTTGCAGCATGAGGTTTCCAACATTGATGGAATTTATGATGTGTTTTAAAATACACTGCTAATCTGAAAAGTGTGTAAGTGAAAATGGCACCTTCTGAGTCATCAAATATACCTTTTGTATATTTAATGTCACGCATGCCATGTTAGTGACAAAACAAAGATTTTACTAGTTTTTAGTGCCACTGACTCTGTTGCATCGATAAAGCTGTAAGAGAGTGAGCGGGATTCCATTTCTTCCTGTGTATTAAATAAGGGCCCGCATCTATACTTTATACCTCTCCTGTGCAAATCCAGGAGCAACAGTTAGGTTATGCAGATGTCACTGAGGCATAATTTCATTACAGTAGGGTTGCATACGAGTCACTAAGGGCCTAAATGGGCTTTCATTACTGGTATTCATTTGAGGGGGGAATTAACTCAGCTTTTCTTTGAAATACCAAGGTGAGTTTGCACAGCTGGCAAAACAATGTTTTGCCTCCAATCTGAGCACATGGAATAGTGACATTAGTTCAAGTAATACATATGGAAGCCCATTGTATTATTTTTACTGAATCACTTTTCAAAGTAGAAACATGCTTTATGTAAAAGAGGCAGCAGTGCAGTGCCAGAGATGTTGCCCTGAGACCTTTGTGTAGATGAAAAAGTGAAGATTTGGTAGAGGAGCTAGCCTCTCCCCTGTTCCACGGTTTGTTAAATTGCATAGCAAGTGATTTAGCATTCTTATTCACAAACCACTGATAGCCTTCTCAATGTTGCATGAGACTATTTCTGACCACAGAAGCTTACAGAAGACGGATGTACCATCTCTTGCTAAATACAGTAGCAGTGCCACATTCAAACTTGCACAAATGACAGAGCTCTGAAAAGTTCTTTAATAAACCCCGCTTGGGCAGGAAAGGATGCAAATTTCAAAGGCCTTCTATCCCCCTGACAGGAAGACAAATCTGAAGAAATCTGGGATGTATGCATAAAAATGAAACTACCTCAGTGAACATCAGGCTATTATATGTTTTGATTAAAAACCGACTAACCAACCAGCCTTTCATCTATGATCATGCAACCCCTTTTTGATAAGCAGTTGGCAAGACACCTGCCAAGTCAAGTGTCAGTAACTCAATCTAATGGATGACTAAATACACGCATTCCTGCATTGAAGATTTAAATAATCCTCTACAATTCTTCCCAAAGTGCAAGAGACACTTTCACCGGAAAAAGAGAGACACAAAGCTTACCAGCGAAGAATGAACAAACTGCAGAGACTGGTACTATTTCATATTTTACTATTATTATTTGCTGATTTATGTAGCAACTTCTGCAAGTACCAAAGTACTTTAAAGAAAAAACGGATTAACTGAGGAGGCCATAACTGACTACTCAAAACAAATAGAGAAAGAACTGGCCAACGTTAGCATTGACAGCCCTGTCTTTGCACTGGCCATGGAGAAGAATATTCAGCATAGGCAGCATATTTACTACTTTGGGAAGTTACACTTCATCTCATGGTGTAGCCAACCCTCTGGCTAAACTGGGAGTTGTTTTGATGGGTTCTGAAAGGAGAGCCCTACAATTTTACTCAGACTAGGGAAATGCAGGTCCTGTGGAGGAGAGAAAAGAGAAGACACAATGTGGAATAAAGAAACTGATTTTGAAAAGAAAGCTCTGGAGATAATCAATCTCCAATATTATCCGAATTTGTGATTTAAGAATCCCCTCTTTATCAGGCATGGCAAAGGCTTATTTTCACCTATTCACATATTGCAAATGAAGGGTAAAGGGAAAATTGATGGGGGGAAAGTAAGAAAGCTTCACACACAGATTCTGATTGCTTGTTATTGTGCACGTATAATAGGGTAAGTACTCTGAAGTCAATGGAGTCCCTATGGGTTTGTAGTGATGTAACTGAGATAAAAATCTAGCCCCTTACACCTTTCTGAGAATGTAGGACTTTGCTCTATAGCAACAATGTAATAATGAATTAAGGCAACACAAGCTACTGACAATTGGACAGACGTTTCCCACAGAGATTACAGTACTTTAGACTGTTTTATATTAGAATTTGATTTGAAGGTATTGAAGGACAAGAATTTTCCAATAACGTTTATGGGGGAACGGAGCGACCAAATCTCCCCTATCTGAGTAGCCGATTGGAGTTTCACCTTTAGTTTTAATAAAGCCAAAGTGTCCCATGGGAGTCTGGCCATCTCGCACCCCACTCAGGGACAAAGCGAGGCTGTCTCTTCCTTAGCATCACTCGCATCTCCCGCCAGCTTCACTGGTGGGAGAAATGGCGAGAGGCCCTTGTGCGGAGGCTGGCCCGCTCCGTCTCTGACACGCCGCGGTGTCTCTGCAGCCTGGCGGCGGGGGGGGGGGGGGGGCGGAGCTCTCTCCCCAAAGGCACAAGGGGCTCCCCAAAGCTGCAGCGCGTCTCCGCAGCGGCGCAGGGCTCCCCGAGGGGCGCAGCCCCCCAGCCAGACATCCTGCCGGCTGGGCATGGGCGCCGGGGGCCGGGCCGGTGCGGACGCGCCGAGGCTGCGGGGAGCGGAGGGCGCAGCCCGGCGGGGAGCGGCGCGGGCCGGGTTCCTCCGCCCGGGGGCTGCCGGCGCTAGGGCAGCGCAGCGGGCGGGGGAGGAGCCGCGGGGAGCCCGGCCCGAGCCGCCCTGCAGGAGCCGGCACCAGCCTCCCGGCCCGGCCCGCACCGCGCCCGCATGGAGGAGGAGCAGGAGGAGGAAGAGGGGCTGAGCCACGGAGCACAGGCCCAGGTGACAGGGGCGCCTCTGCCCCCGCATCCTCCCCCCCCCGCACCCTGCAGCCCCCCAACAACCCCCCAGGATCCCCCGCACCCTGCCCCCGCATCCTCCCCCCCGCACCCTGCCCCCGCATCCTCCCCCCCGCACCCTGCCCCCGCATCCTCCCCCCCCGCACCCTGCCCCCGCAGCCCCCCAGCATCCTCCCTCCCCCGCACCCTGCCCCCGCATCCTCCCCCCCCGCACCCTGCCCCCGCATCCTCCCTCCCCCGCACCCTGCCCCCGCATCCTCCCTCCCCCGCACCCTGCCCCCGCATCCTCCCTCCCCCGCACCCTGCCCCCGCATCCTCCCCCCCGCACCCTGCCCCCGCAGCCCCCCAGCATCCTCCCTCCCCCGCACCCTGCCCCCGCATCCTCCCCCCCGCACCCTGCCCCCGCAGCCCCCCAGCATCCTCCCCCCCCCGCACCCTGCAGCCCCCCAACAGCCCCCCAGCATCCCCCGCACCCTGCCCCCGCATCCTCCCCCCCGCACCCTGCCCCCGCAGCCCCCCAGCATCCTCCCTCCCCCGCACCCTGCCCCCGCATCCTCCCCCCCCGCACCCTGCCCCCGCAGCCCCCCAGCATCCTCCCTCCCCCGCACCCTGCCCCCGCATCCTCCCCCCCGCACCCTGCCCCCGCAGCCCCCCAGCATCCTCCCTCCCCCGCACCCTGCCCCCGCATCCTCCCCCCCGCACCCTGCCCCCGCAGCCCCCCAGCATCCTCCCTCCCCCGCACCCTGCCCCCGCATCCTCCCCCCCGCACCCTGCCCCCGCAGCCCCCCAGCATCCTCCCTCCCCCGCACCCTGCCCCCGCATCCTCCCCCCCCGCACCCTGCCCCCGCAGCCCCCCAGCATCCACCCTGCCCCCGCATCCTCCCCCCGCCCCGCATCCTCCCTCCCTCGCACCCTGCCCCCGCATCCTCCCAGCATCCTCCCAGCATCCTCCCAGCATCTCCCTCGCCCCACATCCTCCCTCCCCCGCACCCTGTCCCCGCACCCCCCCCAGCATCCTCCCACCGCCCTGCCCCCGCATCCCCCACACCCTGCCCCCGCATCTCCCCAGCATCCTCCCCCGGCCGCGCCCCCGCACCCTGCCCCCGCATTCCCTCCCCAGCATCCTCCCACCGCCCCACATCCTCCCCCCACCCTGCCCCCGCATCCTCCCCCCAGCATCCTTCCCCCACCCTGCCCCCGCATCCCCCGCACCCTGCCCCCGCATCCCCCCGCATCCCCTCCCCAGCATCCTCCCCCCACCATGCCCCCGCATTCCCTCCCCAGCATCCTCCCACCGCCCCGCATCCTCCCCCCACCCTGCCCCCGCATCCTCTCCCCAGCATCCTCCCCCCACCCTGCCCCTGCATCCCCCCCGCATCCTCTCCCCAGCATCCTCCCCCCACCCTGCCCCCGCATTCCCTCCCCAGCATTCTCCCACCATCTCGCATCCTCCCCCCACTCTGCCCCCACCCCCTCCCCAACATCCTCCCCCCGCATCCTCCTCCCTGCCCTGCCTCGCATCCCCCCCGCCCCGTATCCTCTGCCCGCCCCCGCATCTCCCCCCGCCCTGCCCCCGCATCCCTCTGCGCAGCGCCTGGCTTGGTGCCCTGGGCCCACCCGCCTCTCGCCCGCCTCTCCGCCACTCTCACTCCCCAGGGTCTTGGCCCCTGCTGGCTGCTGCCCCTCCCTGCTGTTCCCTGCGCCAGCGCTGGCTGCTGCCCCTCCTGCCCGCCTGCCTTTTCGGTGCTGAGCCCCGCTACTGGGGCTGCCCCAGGCACGTTACAGCCTGGGGGGGATGGACTCCCAGACAACGAGTCCTCTGCCTCTGGTGCCATTTCCCCCAGAGGAGCACAGAGCACCCCCCACCCGACACCTGATCGGATTCTTCCTGCCTAGGCAGCATCTCCGGCACTGACCCTCCAGCATAGGCAGGGGAAGCCCTGCACCAAGGAACACTGCTGAAGGGAGGAGACAGATTTAAAACAGCAGTAACTGAGAAGTGGGGAGGGAAAGGCACAGAGAAACAGACAAGTACAAAGCTGTACCAATAAAGGGGGGTGGGACTGGGACAATGTTTATAGTTGTGGGTGCTGAGAGCCCTTGGACTAAGCCTTGTATATAATAGAAAACACTTCAAGCTAAGAGAGGTGGTAGCACCCCAAGGTCTAGCACCTCTGCATAGACCTGGCCAGAGCAAATATGAAAAACAGATGGAGGAGACCTTCCCCAAATACAGAATTGCAGATTGTAAACTAGGAGGAGAATGCATAGTGGAAACCTAGAGAATAACTGTCTAAGGGGAGAGATTGAAACAGCATTCATCTCTGCAATGTACAAAATATGGAGCCATGCAACAAGACACATCCTCAAATTATCAGAACAAAAAAGAAAGGACTTTTCATAAAAATGGAGAGAAACTTTGTGCTTGATTCTAGATAAAGGAAAGAGATGTCAGAAAAAATAGCATCCCACCAAATCAGAAATTCACAATATTTGCAAAGGGCCATGGAACAAAATCACAGTGTCCTATGGAGCCCCTATCTGATGGAGACATTTGTCTTCAGATGGATATTGTGACTCTGTTTTAAACTTTGGCAGTACTTATCTAATACATCTGTAATATCAGGGAAGACTTTTATTGGTGGCATCTCAGCATGCGTATGCGATATTTCCAGACTGCTGAACTGACTTTTAGAAATACATTAAATATTAAACTTTGAGCATTCTTAGCATTGCTGCCAAGAACCAGCCTTGAATTCACTTATGACAATTACTTCTTAAAATATTTTGAGGCACCTTAAAATGTGGAGTCTGCTAGTGGGATTATTTTGTCTTTGGAACCTTTCATTTTCAGTACTGTATCCTCTGTCCTCATTCAAACCTTCCAGACACATTATTGGGCCAACTTCCCGTTTACCCATGTTACATTTTAGCAGAGGAAAACTATCATCATTTCCCGACCTTTTAATGTATTTATTATATTTGGGTTTCCCTCAGCTTCAAGGCAAGGTCCTCATTCTTACAATATGCGCTGCTGGGATTGGAGGGACTTTCCAATATGGCTACAACATCTCTATCATCAATGCTCCAACTACAGTAAGTGCACTACTGGTTTTTGCAGTCATCTCCTGAGATGGTGAATCTTGTGAGGTCTAAACTCCGTAGTCCTTGCAGGGATCCTCAATATCCACCAGCCTTGGAAAAAACAGGCATATGTTGCCAAAAACCTTCAGCCAGCTACTACTGAAGCTGGAAAGTAAAGGAAGGATTTGCGTCCTTTGCATAATTAATAATTTAGCTCTTGCATCATAAGAACATAAGAACAGCTCATACTGGGTCAGACCAAAGGTCCATCCAGCCTAGTATCCTGTCTGCCGACCATGGCCAATAACAGATGCCCCAGTGGGAGTGATTACAACAGGTAATCCTCACGTGATCCCTCCCCTGTCACCCATATGCTAGCAGTGTTACAGCTAAGACTCAGAGGAGGTTATTATGAGCACAGATTTGCCAGTCAGAATCTTTTGCAAGTAGTCAGAGCTTTAGCAAATATAATTCTCAAACTTTCCAGTCTAGAAAACCATTTTTACAAGTTAGATCCATTTGTCTTACCTTATACAATAGTATTTTTTAAAACAGTCTACAAAACATATGACAACAACTTACCTGATTCCCTGCTGGCTAGCTCCCTGGCCCTGGGGACTCTGTGGTCACTGCGATGTTCTGTGTGCTCTCTACTAAATGTTCTAATGGATCTGGAACTTGGTGGTATGTTTTGGGGGCCCTGAAATGACCGGGAGAGAAAGGTTAGTTTAAAATGAGTTATGTAGGGAGCATCCCCTTTATTTTGCTATTGGGAGCAATCAGTGTGTAGTGTCCAATCATGCACTCTTCAGAATCAAACTTCCTTACTGAATTCAGGATTGGGCTCATTAAACACCTTTAGAACTTTTTTTTTTAAATATACAAGATAATTTCCCTTTGTAAAGGCAATGTGTCTACTACAGCTTCTTGGCAACTAAGATAAGGGGATGACAAAAACACAGCATTGGAACTGAATGCTTTCTTCATGCTGAGCGTGGCACTCATGACCATGTGTAAATAAGACTAACGCAAAGAAAGCCATTGCTATTTCTCAGCCATCACTATTTTTGCATCCCTATCCAGTGAAGTGACTCTTCTTCTTCGTTTACAGTACATCCAGGCATTTATAAATGAGACGTGGCTGGAGCGCACAGGTGCGTCCCTGGAGAGTGGTGTGATATTGCTGGTGTGGTCTTTCATTGTCTCTATCTATTCTCTGGGGGGACTCACTGGAGCTCTCATTGCAGGCCCCATGGCGATCAAGCTGGGAAGGTAAGAGGCTTCTGGACCTTGAACGTGGTAGATGATTGTTCATTCATGTAATGCCTGTGCCACATTGGGATGTTAAACTAGCAAGAGCCCAACTGCAAATTACCCAACTTGACTGGAAGCCGTGGAATTCATTCTTAATCTAAGAAAATAAGACAGTGCAATCTGGCATTAGCCTTTAAAGGGAGCTACCTTGCATGGTAGCATTTCACTCCTCATCATCCAGTGGAGCACAGTCCTGCACCACCGAAAAACAGTCTAGGTCTGGCTTTCTGCTCAACCAGGATAACACAACATGCTGCAGGAAAGTGTGCTGTCTGCACCTAAGTTGTTGTCACAGTGAAAGTAGGAGGGATACACAGAATTAATGGGGAATGGGAACTGGTAGGAATGCTGCACAAAAGTTGCATCACCTTCTTAGTCAGGGATCAGGTCAATGAAGGTTTGTTGTTGTTGTTTTGGCTTCTCACTTGTGTGTGGCCCCAGCCCTAAAAGGGTTCCCTGCCCCTGGCTTACAGTGTGTGTGATTATCCACCGAGTCTTCCAACCTGTGTTTGGGAGCATATACAAAAAAGTCTGTTTTTTCTTACCTTCAAATTTCACACGTGGTAATGGAACCTCCCACTCTCTCTGGAGAAACAATGCTTTTTATTGTGCAACCGCAGAAGGGACCGGTACGCTGGCCTCTCTGTCCAACTCCAGAACTTCCTTTAGCAAGGTGTGCCAATGCTGTGCTTTTGGTAGAAACTGCAGCTCCCCCTTATGGAAAGAAGGGACCCGTTTTACCATTTCAGTAGGTCATCAAGGTCCAAAGCATGGGGCTGTCTTCCAGAGCTCACCCTGTTCCTCGGGGAGGGGTGTACATCCTGATGTTTTGATTCTTCTGTTGCATTAAAAAACAGATTTTGTTAAGTGCAAATGCAGGAGCAATGAATCAGCCTGGTTCTCCGACTCTGGTCCTGCAGGCATCTGTTGTCTTAGTTCACAGTGGACAGGATTCCACTCTTTGTAGTGTGCAATACAGATGACATCTTATCTGCCAAGGTCAAGCTCAATTTTCATAGCTGGACACTTAAGTTAGCGAGCTCCAGTGGGCCATGTAGGCACCAGAAAAGGGTATTGGGGCTGTAAGGCTACATCTACACTGCAGTGCTATTTTGGGATACTTCTGGTATCCCGAAATAGCTATTCCTCATCCTTTGAGCGTAACCGTTATTTTGAAATATAACGGGCTTGCTATTCCGACATCCCTGTAAACTGCATTTCATGAGGAGTAAGGGACATTTTGGAATAGTGATTTATTTTGAAATAAGTGCTGTGTAGACAACGCCAAATTCTGAAACCAACTATTTTGAAATTGACTCGAAATAAGAAACGCAATTTGCCTAGCTCAAATTGTGTCGCTTATTTCAAACTTCAAGTGCAGTCTATCCACATCCTAAGTGCCCCTCTGAACATGCAAGAGTAGAATAGGCCCCCTGAGTTAAACTTTCAGTTGTAGGAAATTGCACTGCATGAGACTCAGGTCACCAGCCCTGGTGAACGCTGATCCTTCAATCCTGTTTCTGTTCTCTCTGAAGGAAGACGTCCTTGCTGCTGAATAATGCGTTTGTGATCATAGCTGCAATCTTGTCGGGATTCAGCCAGATGGCCAAATCCTTCGAAATGATCATGCTTGGCAGATTTTTTACTGGAATCAATGCTGGTATGGAACAGTGATACTAGGATAATGAGGGCTGTAAAAACACCAATACAAATGTATGTGGCATTATGTATATGATCCCTGGTGCTGTATTTGGCATTGAACTCAGGACCCCTTCAAGGCCCCTTCTAGGCTCTATATCATACAAAATATTCAGAACAGAATAATGCCAGGAATTTTCCATCCATGTGCGGAATAAATGTTTATGTGCACTAAAGGCATGTGTGAATGTGCACCACCAGTAGAAACCACAAACCAGCTGTGGGTTCTCTGCTAATTATTAAATATGCTTGATCTCATACTAGCCCCTTAAAAAAAGGGGGGATGGTTTTGTGGTTAGGCCACTGCTAATCAGCTGGGTGGCATTTTAATCTTTCCTGAGCAGCTGCACAAGCGCACAGCTTGCAGGGAGCAGGGAATGCTGGGAGGGACTTACTGCAGTAGCTTATGTTGTGGTGTGTAGGTTGAACTATGCTGGGAATCTTCCCCACAGCTTACCCACATTTAGGCTCCATTATAGCCCCAGTCTCTGCCTATGCAAAATAAATTCCATATACACATTCCCGCACGTTGCCGGTGAAAACATCCCCGTGGCACGTGAACAGTTTTAGCATCTACTCAACGCCAATGAAAAACGTGCTCCTGCAAACCCGTCTGAAAAGCTTTTGTGTCTACAAATTCCAAATGGGCTTGTACCAGGGTTAGAACGTTTAAAGAGTGTGCAGCCTTTTGCATCTGCATAATACACAGATATGAGCCTATGCAGTTTTGCATGACTCACCTGGAAGCCATTTAGACGTGTGGCAGAAAATGTATCCCTTACCTGCCTCTAGCCAGTATTATTAGTCATTCACCCGCAGGGCACTAAAAATGGGAAATACTGTTGTAGCTTTAATAATGATAATCTATGTAGCCTTCTTTGAAAAATGTAAAGTTGCTTTTTGTTAGCCTATAGTCCTTGCAAACACATTAATGTATATTTAGCAAAATCACAGTGAATTAGTGGCAATAGAAATATATTGGTGTAAATAATAGTCAGTGCAAGCAGCAGTTTGTGTAACAAGCAGAGAGATTACAGCTAACTACCTCATCTAAGGGCTCTTTGAATTTTTTTATGTACATTTTGAGAGTCTAAGCTGAGGTCAGTGTTTGTCTCCTTATACAGGGGTGAGCATGAACATTCAGCCCATGTACCTGGGGGAAAGTGCCCCCAAGAAGCTCCGAGGAGCAGTGACTTTGACTTCTGCGTCATTTACTGCCCTGGGGTTGGTGCTAGGCCAAGTGGTTGGCATCAGGTAAGGCGCACCATGGTTAATATGATTGCCACTATGCTTTGGTGCTCAGCCGGATCCATGTGTACACTGCTATGGCAGCTGCACAGATAAATGGGCAGAAAGGTGCAAAAAGACGGTTTGCTGCTGCTTTCAAACAGGGAGGGAGGGAGCAGACGAATGCATTATGGGACATTGACAATGTGTACCCAGAGCCATTGCTGCACAGTTTTGGTTCCAGCATGCACTAGGACCATAACCCAGGAAGTAAAGGGGCGCAGGCACCGTGGAATAGCTACCCACAATGAACGGCTCTCAAAGATGGCCATAGCCACCTACTGAGGGCATGCTACTTCAAACTGCATCGAATTCTTGCACACACAGGGGACATGCACCTTTGACTTTACAAAGTTGGGTGCTAAAAAATCAACCTTAATACATTCGACTTTATCGCTCAGTGTAGACAAGCCCTGGGTGTAAGTGAGTGTGCTGTTTTCACTTACTCGCTATTCAACGGATGTACAAACGAGCGTAACTTGCATGAATTTGGGATTCTGTGGACCAAATTCTGCAGGGACATTGACTTCAGTAGGAAACATGCCTTTGTACCTCAAGGCTGAAGTTGGCTTTGTGTGCTAGGGGAGAAGATGTATGTGAGTATGTGGGGCAAGACTTTTGTGTTAGTGCTACAACCTCACCACTGCCCCTCTTGGTGCAAAAGCTGCTTTTTTATCGCACTCGTTGATGACCAAAGTGGTACAGTGACTACCCTCGCTCTTTTGGGATGCTGTCCGTTAGTGGTACTGAAAGCACCTCACACCTAGACTATGTCTACACTGCAGGCTTCTTGCACAAGAACTTTTTGTGGAAGAGATCTTCTGCAAAACGTTCTTGCACAAGAGCACATCCACACTGCCATGTGCTTTTGCGCAAGAAAGCGTCCACACTACCATGGACGCTCTTGCGCAAGAAAGCTCTGATACGAATGGCCATCAAAGCACCTGTGCTTTTTGTGATAGGGGTTTCTTGCACAAGCAACCCCTGTTGTCCATCCACATGTGCCTTTTTGCATAAAAGCTCTTGTGCAAAAAGATTTATTCCTCATAAAAAGAGGAATAACTCTTGCACAAAAATCCCTGTCTTCTGACGATCTACTGTACTTTTTCTTGCACAAGAATGTGCTTGTAGTGTGGATGCGCCGTGAGTTTTTGCACAAAAACAGCTGGTTTTGTGCAAAAACTCTGCAATGTAGACATGGCCCTAGTGTGTAACTTGTACCACATTTATGCCATTTTAGCCCAGAAACATCTACAGGAGTTGCACTTTTTTATTCCAGCTTGCATTTTGCCTTGTGTCTAAAGAGGCTCTGCATGTTTTAGAAAGGGCCTCGTGAATTTAGTGAGCTTGAAAACCTGCTGCTCTGTCAATCCCAAAATAGATGCAGAGCTGCAGTGCTCCTGGCTCAGCCCTGTACATGACACTCTACACTGCTTACTTTGATCAGCCAGTCCCGAAGTAGCAATAGAATTTCCCTGTTGCGCGTGACAGTCACTGGCTGGATAGAGTCCTTCCAAGAGGTGCAGAAAAGACAGCAAAGTGTGCACTGTGCCCGGAGGAAAATGCATATGGGTGAAACCTTAAGAGGAGAATGAAAACCCCTCAGTACCAGAATGACTGCAGCAGTGTATCCACAGCCCAGAAAGAGAGACGGCGTCTGCTCTATACCGGTCCTTACCACCACGTCACTAAGCCAGGCCAGCGATGGGCAGCCAAGGCTAGTGAATGGTCCGTCTTCATCTCTGTGAGCTGCAAGACTGATGTTGGTCACGTGCACTAAGCATGACCCAAGAATAAGATTAAGTACACAGCACACTGAATCGTTCACAACAAGCAGCAATGCTTTAATCATTCACATATTAATGGAACTGTCATCCACTTCACACAATAATAATAATAATAATAATAATAATAATAAAGGAATATTTGCACTTACTTTACAATACATAGTATTCAGCGTGGCTTCTGGTTGGATCTGTCCTCCCCAAGTTAGGAGGAAGGGATGTGCAGATGCTTCACAATTCAGCACTGACCTTTCCATCCATTATATCCATGCCCAGCACCTTCCCTGCCTCCTCTCCCTCGCATGTCCTGTCCCTGCTGCTCCCCCTCCCTCTGAGCACTTCTGGAGTGCCATCAATCCGCTGACCCATGGTGTTTGAGCTCTGAAAGGGGCGGGAGGAACGGGGATGAGGTGCCAATCAGCTGGCTCACAGTGCTCTGGAAGTGCTGAGAGGGAAGGGTAGGTAAATGCGGGGCCCTCAGTGCACGAGAGTCATGGGGAAAGGGATCGGGGGGTACGTGGGCCGCACATGGAATTCCAATGAGCTGCATGAGGCTCACGGTAGCAGGTTGCCCACCACACTTTCTAAAAGTGCATTCTGCCTCCCCTTGTGCCAAAAATGCTCAGGGGGGGCCATAGTCTGGAATTGACTCCCCCAGACTCTTCTGTTCCTTAATATCTCACTTACCCATCTCACCCTCTGAGCCAAGTCCTTCTCCCAATGAGGAGACGTGTTAATCACACCCCATCTGTCCAGGTTGATAGGGCTGCCTTGTCTTCTTTTCAGAACGGCTGTCCAATACACAAAAGCAGCAGGGCGGCCTGTAGTTTTGGTGCGTAGGCGGGTGGGGAGGTTTGGTGTAACTCACTGCCCGTCCCCCTACCCCACACCACTGTGTGAGTTTTGGTGCCCCTGACTGTGACCCAAAAGCCTATTCAAGTGGGTTGTGTCTACACTGGCATCCCTTTCCGGAAAAGGGATGCTAATGAGACACTTTGGAATTGCAAATTCCGCGGGGGATTTAAATATTTCCATTTACATGGCTGCCGCTTTTTTCCGGCACGGGGTTTTGCCGGAGAAAAGGGCCAGTCTAGACGGGATCTTGCGGAAAATAAACCCTTTTCCGGAAGATCCCTTATTCCTACTTGAAAGGAAGTAATGTAGACACAGCCATGGAGTTCTCTAACCCATTGGCTGGGACAACCTTGCGGCCCACTAAGATGAAGGAGGTCACTCATGCAGCCCAGTCACTAGCCTTGGTTGCCTCTGGCTACTCTAACCCTTCATTCTGTGGCTGCCATTTTATGCCTCTGGCCTGCTCTCCTGTCGTCTCTCAGCACCGAGCCCACCTGCAGGCAGCGTAGAGAGCGAGAGCAGGGCTGACGGTCAAACCCAGCTCTCCCACAGCATGTGGTGCTGCCACCCGTTCGCCCAGCCAGCTCACAGCTCTGTGTTCTGCCTTCTGAAATGTATGATTGATTGAACTTATCTATGTGTTATTTTTCTTCAGAGAACTATTAGGCGGGGAGGAGAGTTGGCCTCTTCTTTTAGCCAGCAATGTGGTGCCCGGACTGATCCAGTTGATGACTCTGCCATGGGTACCAGAAAGCCCCAGATACCTCTTGATTGACCGAGGTGACAAGGAGTCCTGCATCTGTGGTGAGTGCCAAGTGGTCGTGTTAATGTCTGATGCAGGAGGTAAGATTTGTGGATGGTGCAAATGAGCTGATGATCGTTTTATTGCACAAGTCACATAGCTTAGTCCAGCCTATTTAGCCTGGAGCAAGCAGCATGAACTCTACGGTTTTTCAATATTCCGTCTTGTGGTGCTACTGGCCTCCCGTAATGGTTACCAGATGCTTGTGCCCAGGCAATGTCTATGCCACTTTCTGCGGGACATTTAAGGGGACAGTTTTCAAAAATAGCGGCCCATGTTCTTTGTGCATAAATTGTGCACACAAAAGTGCAGCCTCAGCTGCATTTGCACTTGGATACTGCAAGGTAGGCAGCCACCTCACCATTTGCACATACAGTTGTAATAGTTGTACATGCAAACAAGTGTGCATTTGTACCCAGCCTCCACTGTTTCAGAATTGCCCTCAGTTATGCTGTACGGTATGTTACTGTAAGTGTCATGCAAAGAGCAGGCAGGATAAATATGTGATTATATCTTTCTTCCAAACTAAAGTGCAGTTTACATGATGACTGTTTTTCTTTAACTTGTTAAGGTATTTATTTGTTGCTGCAAATGACTTTTTCACTACATATAGTGACTCTAAAGTGTATTATCATGTAACCTGCTCTCTGTTTAAGGATACCTAGATAACTTCATATGTAGCCTGTAACTATGATGTAAAATAAAGGTTAGATAAAGATTTCAGTGGCCAAATATGAATCTATCTCATATAAAGAAATTTGTAATATACAGATCTCCATATGTGGACCAAGCTGGAATTAAACATGCGCTATGCACCAAAAAAATCTTCACTCCTTCAGGGTACATCTACACAGCAATATTATTTCAAAATAACTTAGTCCATGTCTACACAGCAAGCAGTTATTTCGAAATAATGTTGAAATACTATCAAACTGGAGGACTTATTACTCTGACTCCTGTAACCCTCACTGTACGAGGAGTAAGGGAAGTTGGAGGAAGAGCACACTATTTCGAAATAAGTGCTGTGTGGACGATTCCGATTTTGAAATAAGCTACGCAATTGACGTAGCTGATTTTGTGTAGCTTATTTTGAGTTAATCCCTGCTCTGTAGATGTGCCCTTAGATTCACTGGAGAGCTACCAAAGTGTAAAATTATGAGAGCCATAAGCATGGTTGCTGAAATTGCAAATGGTTAGAAATGCTATCTGCTAGGAAAGTGCCATGGATTTTGTCACGTCTTTTCCCTCAAAGTCTTTCTGATAGCTTCATCATGCAGAGCACATCTTGCCTTCCCTGCTTGTCAAAGAGGATTTCTCATTTCATGAAGTCCTACCACTACGCTGCTCTCTATGGCTGTCTCTTGCCACCCAATCTCTCACTCCCACAAGGAGATGAATGGATGAAGTTAAAGCACTTTCATACAGCAGATAAACCCCATCTTTTCCCTGACAGCCTTGCAGAAGCTGAGAGGTAGCGATGACCTGAGCAGCGAGCTGGAGGAAATGCTAGCAGAACAGGCTGCCATCAAAGGCCAGAGGGCAAAAAGGCCATGGGAGCTGTTCCAGAACCCAGCTGTGAGATGGCAGCTAATAAGTATCATCGTGCTGAGCAGCGCCATGCAGCTCTGTGGAAACGACTCGGTGAGCATAAGAGCCTCCATGTCATCAGCAGGCGTTGGGTATAAGCCAGCGATGCAAGGAAGACTTGTCACAGTTTGGGGAAACGGAGGCCCAGAACCTCCCTCTGTTCTGGAGGGGTGGGGGCAAGTTAGCCACTTTCCTTGTGGAGTTTCTCTCCGGAGAGCAACGTGAGCCTACCCACGCAGGAGAAATGGGTGTCGAGAACTGAAATAAAAGCAGGGGAAATGGTGGCTTAAAAAGAGAGGCAGGTATAAAGGTAAGGTCAGGTCCTTGCTCAGTGGATCTTTCGCCATCCACTCAAGGGCACGAAAGGGTGGACAAGGAGAGACCAGATGGAGATGCCCAAGAAACTAGAAAACAGGAATGCGTGAATGTAAATGCATTTGCAGAAATATGTGCATAATGGTCTTCTGAGATATCACAAATTGAGGAGTGGCACGGAGTGCCTGACATTGCTCAGGAGTGGCCTGTGATGGGGGCTAATTTAGCTACAACTAATCAGGAAAGAGATTTTGGAGTCATTGTGGATAGTTCTCTGAAGACATCCACGCAGTGTGCAGCGGCAGTCAAAAAAGCAAATAGACTGTTAGGAGTAATTAAAAAAGGGATAGAGAATATCTTATTGCCCTTATATAAATCCATGGGATACCCACATCTGGAATACTGCGTACAGATGCGGTCACCTTATCTCAAAAAAGATACACTGGCATTGGAAAAAGTTCAGAGAAGGGCAACTAAAATGGTTAGGGGTTTGGAATGGATCCCATATGAGGAGAGATTAAAGAGACTGGGACTTTTCCGCTTGGAAAAGAGGAGACTGAGGGGGGATATGATAGAGGTCTATAAAATCATGAGTGGTGTGGAGAAAGTGAAAAAGGAAAAGTATATATAAGTATAATATAAGAACTAGAGGACACCAAATGAAACTAATGGGCAGCAGGCTTAAAACAAATAAAAGGACGTTCTTCTTCACACGGCACTTAGTCAATCTGTGGAACTCCTTGCCTGAGGACGTTGTGAAGACTAGAATGATAACAGAGTTTACAAGAGAACTAGATAGATTCATGGAGGTCAGGTCCATAAATGGCTATTAGCCAGGATGGGTAGGAATGGTGTCCCCAGCCTCTGTTTGTCAGAGGGTGGAGATGGATGGAATGAGATAGATGGCTTGGTCGTTACCTGTTCGATTCACTCCCTCTGGGGCATCTGGCACTGGCCACTGTCGGCAGACAGGACACTGGGCTGGATGGACCTTTGGTGTGACCCAGTACGGCCATTCTTATGATCTTATTTGCCAGACCCTGGTACATTGGGCACAATGGAAGGGTCATTTTTGTTCTAGGGGAGAGATCTGTACTCTCTTTGCCTGCGCTGTTGGAATACCATTGGAGTTCGTTCATGGATCGCTTTTGCAATTGTGCAGATTGTATATGGACACGGTGGAGAAGCAGTGTGAATGGCAGCACAAGTAGCCAGTTCTCGGGGTGACAGTGTTACTCTCCAGAGTGGGAGGGGGAACAAGGTGTCTGAAGGGGTGGGACTGGCAGTGGTTTGCGATGCCAAGACAGCGTCTCTGACAGTTCACTCTCTTTCTCTCTTTCCTAGATGTATTTTTATGCTTCCTATGTGTTCCAAGAGGCTGGAATTCCATATGATAAAATCCAATATGTCATTATCGGCACTGGGTGCTGCGAATTGATCACAGCTGTTACTTGTGTAAGAATCTCTAATGCATTTCGCTTGTGAGTAAACTCCGCTGTTGGACAAAGGCAACTTTCATATCTACAAGAGCTTTCTTCCCACAGAAGCACTTTACAGATTATTCATACTGCAATCACTAAATCTGCCCTTGTGCATTTTCGAGTGTTATGACATTGGCATATTTTTATTAAAAGTGCTGTGTTTTGATAAGGTGTTTACTAGAAAAGAGTTGAGTTTGAAAGTGTTTGAGTGGACACCAGCAACGATTTTTGTTTGTGAATTTGACAGTATTGGAGGGTATCAAGTTCTTCTGTATCCTTAGTCTCTGAATACCAGCTTCTCCAATTCTACATACATATTTAAAATATCAAGGAGTCTTGTGGCACTTTCAAGACTAACAGATTTATTTGGTCGTAAGCTTTCATGGACCAAAATCCTCTTAATCAGATACAGGTTTTTACCCACAAACGTTTATGGCCGAATGAATTTGCTAGTCTTTAAGGTGCCACAGGGACTCCTCATTGTTTTTGTGGATACAAACTAACCCTTCTAAGACTTGTCAAATCTTTAAAACATGCCTGGAGCCAGAGTAATTGTTTGTTCTGACAGTTGCTGTGGCCTGTTAGGGTGCATCTACACAGCAGTGTTGTTTTGGAATAGCAATGCAAGCATCTACACCGTCATTCCGTTATTTTGAAATAATTTTGAAATAACAGGTTATTCCAATTCCTGAAACCCTCATTCCACGAGGAATAAGGCCTCTTCTGAAATAGCTGTTTTGGAATAGCAATAGTGTGGATGCTCCACTGCTACTATTCGAAATAGCTCCTGTCCAGACTTCGTATTCAATCCAGCCATACTGATACTGTGCATTGTGGTCAGTTTTCTTTCCCGTAACATAGACACAAAGAGAGAAAATAAATAGCCAGAGACACAGACCCTTTGTCGCTTTGGCTTGCTACTTTGGAGTCAAAAATTTCTCTTAATTTCCCATGATCTTGTGGCAACTCACATTTCTCTTCTGGATGCTCTCAAAGTATTACTTCATTCCCTTGGCCTGCAATCTTGGGGCAGCACACAGCCTGAGAGAGTCTCTGCAAGAGCTTGAACTTTTTGCTCCAATACTGACTTGCTCTGTATTGACCTATTTGCAGCAAAAGGCTGTAGGCTGAAGTTGTGACCAATCCTTGATATCTCCTTGTTGCCCAGCCTGACTCGATCCCATCAACACACCCCTTACTATTGTAATTAATTATCATTGGTTATTATTATTTATTAAATGGGGAGAAGTAGGTTGCCTGGCAAGCTAACTACAGGTGGGAGCGGGGGAGAAAAGTGGGCGAGAGGCATGAATTGCTATGACGTGCCCTGCCTTGCTTTGTTTCAGAATTTAATCATAGAGCGTGCCGGCCGGCGGTTGCTGATTCTGGGGGGATACAGCCTCATGGCTGTATGGGCCATCGTCTTCATGGTTGCTTTATCCCAGCAGGTAACAAAAGCTATCGAATTATCTAAGTCAAGTGGATTCTGGTCCTGCCGCGGATACGGATGGGATATTAAATAGGGGGAGGTGATTACAAATGCCTTAACCTGTATTCCCTTGTTCTCCATGGGAACAGGGCCGGATTAGCTGGATGCCTTACCTCAGCATGGCCTGCATTTTCGCCTATATCCTGAGCTTTGGAATCGGACCAGGTCAGTGATCTGAAGTTTTTTACTCCACCGTTGTGCAACGGCAGGGCTGAAGCATGTTCTCAGCACTCGCATCGCATTGGAATGAAAGGGGCATTACGTTTCACACCCTTGCCACCTGCAGTGTTAGCAGCAGTCCTCAGAGCACGTAGCGACCATCTGTTGTTCTTGGGAGCCATTTCTGTTTGCATCCCTGAAAACAGACAGTGTGACAGGAAACTTGAAGCATAAAAAGAAGTTTCTTCTCTAGGTAGTAACTTTGAGTATGTCTAGACTACATGCCTCTGCCGGCAGAGGCATATAAAATAGGCTACCCGACATAGTCAGTGAAGTGGGGATTTAAATATCCCCGGCTTCATTAAATAAAAATAAAATAAAAAACACCTTTGTTTGCACATTCTTTTCTAGCTGGTGTGACAGGCATTTTGCCGACAGAGATTTTTGATCAAATGTCTCGACCGGCTGCTTACATGATCTGTGGCTCTCTGCTATGGTCCAATCTGTTTGCCGTTGGAATGGCCTTTCCGTTCATTGTGGTAAGTGTGGAAGCGGATACACTATTTTAGTTCACAAACAAGTGTTCCTGCACTACAGCCTCCAGCAAGACTTACTGGAAGAGACAGGATCTGTAGTGTCTGCAAGTCCCAGGCTTTCTCAAAGCAGAGACTTTGGCTAGAAGTTTAAAAACTAAATTAAATGATTGGAGATGCCAATCTCCTAGAACTGGAAGGGACAAAGGTCAAGTCCAGTCCCCTATCTTCATATCAGGACCATCCCAGACAGATTTTGCCCCAGATCCCTAAATGGTCCCCTCAAGGACCAAACTCACAACCCTATATTTAGCAGACTAACGCTCAAGCCACTGAGCGATCCCTCCCACTTGCAATTGGAGTAGCAGGGCTGCCTCAGCCATGAATCTGACTGCTTTCCCGAGCATGATTTCTGCTGGAAAAGGATGAGGTTGGAATAGTTTTGTATCCCCGAGAGCCCAATCTGTCCCCAGCTTGGAAAGGCTGGGAGAGGAAATGTTATTAGCCAGTGGGGGAGAAACCGTGGGCCATTCCAGTGCCCCAGTATTATTTTGTACAGTGAATCTTGAAAAGAGAGGCTGTGTTTACGTCGTACATCAGCATGAGATATACTGCGGGTCAGGAGAAGATATGAAATCTCCCCACTCCCAACCATATCTCCCAAACTTTCCCTGTCAGTAACAGCCGTTTCCCCTCAGGACCAACCTTTGTGAGTAGAGCCTTGAGCAGATAGAAATGTCTACCTGGGCATGTGGAGATCTGCAGATAGATAATCGGGATCCACAGAGCTCCCAGTGGGATGGAACCACATTCCTCTCCGTTGTCTGCAGCGCTCTTGGAAGTAGACCTCTGTGGACCAGTGTCTATCCAGGGGGGTATCTGCCTCTGCAAGGAGACATTTCTCTCCACGCAGGCCCTTACTTGTAACACAAATGAAGCGTGATCGTATTCCCAGAGATATAACCCTTATTGCTAGCCCTTTTAGAGGAGAGCTGCTTCTTCATGTATATAAGGTCCTTAGTACAGAAATATTTAATAAATTAAGCTATTATACATCGGAAACTATTTGTAGAGGGGCCTTGCCTCAGACTGTGGTACATTTCCAACACTTCTCCTTTTTTTCCCCCTGCAGGAAGGTCTTGCTCATTTCTGCTACCTTCCATTCTTCACCGTTTGCGTCTGCACTGCTCTCTACGTCGGCTTTTTCCTTCCTGAGACAAAGGGGAAGACCTTCCTGGAAATCTCCAAGGAGTTCAACAAGCGCAATTTCAAAGCTCAGACATGTGAGAAGTTTTGGAAAGGCCCCGAGGAAATAAAATCCACCAAGTTATAGTCTGGGAATAAGTAGAGATGGCAGGTGACAGGAAAACATCCTGACCTATTTTGCTTTTCTTTTTAGGGTGGAGTCAGAAGAGGTGGGGGTTAAGGAGAACACACGACTTTCGGTAGCATAGTCGAACGTTTTCATACCAAAGCAGCAAGTTCAGTTGATTCTCTTGTTCATTTCATTTGTTAAAAACAGTTTGCTCTGCATTTCTGATTAGAACAGTAGCACTTATTCATTTCACAGTGCTCCTGTGCCATCTCTTGGAAGCATCCACAGTGACGGGTTGCTTTGACAAACTATTTTGAAAGTTTTTTTTTTAAATAAAGGATCATACTATATTTCATAATTCCAGTTATAAATGGCTTATAAAGGGTTAATACACTGTTAACAGCTATTATAACTATGTTGCAGACATGAGTAGAATGCATTATAGATTGTCGTAAGCACATCAGCAGAAGGTGTTCTTGATGGTTAAAAGTTGGCTCTCATTAAATCACAATTGCACTGTAAAAAAATGCCCCAAAACAATGAATGTTAGACAATTTCAGGGACAGAATGAATTTTACAACTACATTGAGTCAATTTCAGGAATAGAATACATTTTATACATAATCAGCTTTAATAAGGGCAGGGTGAATTTTACATGTAATATAAGGGTATATCTACACTGCACAGCTATTTCGGGATACTGGAAGTATTCTGAAATAGCTACCCCATGTCTACACAAGCCGCCCGTCATTTCAAAATATTTTTCGAAATAATGGGCACACTATTTCGGCATCTTGGTAATCCTTTTTCCACAAGGGTTAAGGGATGTCTAGAAATAGCGCATTATTTTGAAATTTGGCACAGTGTAAACACACCATATTTCAAAATAAGCTATTTCAAACGACATTTGAAATAAGATACACAATTTGCATATCTTATTTCGAGTTTAGGATGCTGTGTAGACAAACCCTTTTGTCAGTTTCAAGGATAGACTTAGTTTCCAACCTTGAAATTACCTAATATAGTGGTAAAATTCATTCCATATTCGAAATTCACTAACAGTAGCTGTAAAATTCATTCTATGCAAACTCCATGAAATTCAGTCCTTTGCCATTTAAACAGTTGTGGATTTTCTAAAAAAGAATTGCAATTTACACAGGGCTTTAGTTAAAAGCTACTTATTGACCTTTTGACCTGTGTAATAATCTATCATGTTTGATTAACAAATAATTCAATGATCTTTTACAAGCCCTTCATACATGGAACAGTAAAATAAAGTATGATCAAATAATGTGTTCATTTTCAAAGATGTTTCCCCACCTCTCTCCATGAAACTCATCACTTTTGATTTATTTTTAATTTGACACACATACCAAATAAATCTTTAGAGGACTTTTATTTGGGGAGTAATATGCATCTGGCAGGTGCAAATATAACTTCTCATGGTCTTGTCCTGCACAGTCATCTGTTTTCCTCTCATCTATCTTCCCCCATCTATCTGTGGTTCAGACAATCTCATCCATCTAGAGAAGGGCATTGGCATTGCTTGTGGCAGTGACGAAATTCAGTTATTGATTTTTGTATTCTCACCCTCTCAAGTGCAGAGAAGTTAATCTTTCTGATGGAAAGTTGATTTCTAAGGGTATATCTACACTTGCTCCCTAGTTTGAACATGGGATGCAAATGTAGGCATCCTCAAATGTTACTGCTCAAATCTTACTCCTCAAAAAATGAGGAGTAACGTTAGTTCGAACCAAGGGGTTTGGTTCGAACTAACGCTCCCCGGTGCGCACTTTCACTTTCGAAACAGCTGTTGAGCGGAGTAATGCGCCAGCGAGATCATGCTAATGAAGCGCGGGATATTTAAATTCCCATTTCATTAGCACTTTCGGTCCCCTACATTTGCATCCCTAGTTCGAACTAGGGAGCAAGTGTAGATGTACCCCAACTTTAACATGTTTTCCAGCCACATTTTATGGAGAATATTCCTGCCACTTGAGAGCATGAGTTTATCCAGCTGAAGCCTAGAACAGCACCATATGTTATTATTTTGAACATCATGCATCTTATTCAAGTGGCCTAATATGGATTAAGGTTAATAGGCAGCAGGTTTAAAACAAGTAAAAGGAAGTTTTTCTTCATTCAACGCACTGCCAACCTGTGGAACTCCTTGCCAGAGGATGTGGTGAAGGCTAGGACTTTAACAGGGTTCAAAAAAGTGCTAGACAGATTGATGGACATTAGGTCCATCAATAGCTATTAGCCAGGATGGGCAGGAATGGTGTTCTTAGCCTCTGTTTGTCTGGAAATGGATGACAGGAGAGGGATTATGTGAGGATTACTTGTTGTGTCCCCTCCCTCTGGGGCATCTGGCATTGGCCCCTGTGGGCAGATAGGACACTGGGCTAGACAGATCTTTGGCTGTTCTTAAGGTGCCTGGGTTTAGACACCCTAGTTGGCCCCAAAAGTCTAACACTTTAAAAGGGCCTTCATTTAAAAATCATGGTTTGAAAATTGGTTTCCCCAGAATTAAACATTGTTTGATAAATGCAAAGACCCATCAAACCATGCGTGTTTCTATAAGTACACAGTCATGCCCAGTGCCTCTGCTGCGTGTGTATACTCACTGTTGTGTCACTCACATGAGACAAATGACTGCTAAATCTCAGCGACCATTTAACGATCAGTTGATATTTTTCAGAGCTAAATGGCATGTATTTGGGAACCTAATTCAGACTGGTTGGATATTCTGTTTATCTCTGAGCACTGTCCAGACACCAGTTAAATACTTAACTATATTTCTTCTTCAGCCCTTCTTCGCCCAAACAATGTCTACCTCACTCTAATCCGCTCGAGTCTTTGCCTGTACACCTGATTCTGAAACAAGACAGGCTTTAATATGATTAATTAAGTTTTGATTTTGGAAGTCAAGTGATTCCTTAGTAACTCATCTCAGTGCTCATGTTAATGAGGGTATAAAGTGATCTCACAAAGACCTACCTGTTGAGCAATAGCAGGCTGTTAATAATTTAACAGATTGGGAAGGAAAGCTCTTCCTGGTACTTAATCAGTGACTTGTTATACGCTTAACATCTGGGCACTGCTTTTGGAATTATTCTGGCTTGGTTCTTTTCATGGCTCGCTTATGGACATTTAAAAACTTTTACAGAAACTCCTCTTGCATGGGTTGTGTGAGAGGCACCTGGGGATATCCAGGGACACTCTGGATACCTCTCACAGGGCTTAGCCCTGCGTGTCAGCTCTGCCAAGCTCAGAGCAGAGAGGGGGTGGTCGTGTTGCCACTCAGGCCGTCCCGGTTCTCAGTGACGTGCATCCAGCTAAGTTCAAGCTGTCGTGGGCCGCTCTACCTTACTCCGCCCCTGGAGAATCAGAGGTAGCGAAAGCCTTTTTCCAGCCATTCCATTCCCCTGTGCTCCCGGCCCTCCTTCCTCCCCCTGCAGGGAGTGGAGGTTCTGTAAAGAAGGCAGAGAAGCCAGCAACAGCAGAGCGGCTGCTTCTGTCTTTATGCCCACAGATTCCTAACTTTCCAAGGGCAGTCCCTGGCTGCTTTAGGTAAGCTGGGAAAAGTGAACTTGTCAGTCGGAGAATCTGGCTCAGAGACAGGCGTCCTTTCCATGGTTGCCAGCACTTAAATGTTCGCCTGCCATAATCACTGACATGCTATCGGTTACCCCCTGCCATAAAGGGCCCAAAGGTATCCCTAGTGTAAATCCATTAAGGCTTCATTTGATTTCAGTCCAGTCCACATTGCTGGTGTCTCCCACTGTTTCTGAAGGGCTTGATGAGGGTAAATGCTTGCTTCCAGGATAGTTCTTACCAATCTTTGCTTTAGAGGCTGCAGTGAAACTGCCTTTCCCTCTTCTCCTCTGTGTCCTGCTGGCTTCGTGGGTCTTCCTGAATCCTGCCACCTCGTCAGTCCCTCCCGAGCCATAAATAAAATGCTCCAGGGACATGCTAAGCAGCTGCCAGTGACAGAGGTGTGTAAACTGTATCCTGAGAGCCATGCCTGAGGCATCCTTGGTGCCATGCTTCTTGCTGCTCTCCAGACGTTGCTCTGTTAACCGCTCACATGGTAAAAGGGTTGTGAGCTTCCGCTTGGACTAACAGGAGCCCTGAGGAACAGTCAAGCTCTAATCACCGAGCGCAGCATAGACTTCAGTATGGCTAAACATGATGCACCTTATGTGTCTGTCCCCCAGCACTGGAATCCAGGTCTTAAACGCACCACTGCTTATTAGTCACAGTGCTTGAGACTACCTCTCAGTACCTCTCTGGGGTGTCACATTTTATTTGTGCAGTAAGAAACTTGGTCTTTGGGCTGTAGCGTTTCTTGAAGCTGTATCTACCAGATTTGTTGTAAAGTGCCTACCCCTGTGGTACTTTTTCCCCAACTGGTAGCTGACATGGTCAGGGATCTTCCCAAACAGCCCCACTTCCTCTTACAGTGAATGAAATGGAAAAGCATAGTTAAATGTTCCTGGAAAGCAGGAATCACTGGCCAGACCCCAGAGTGATGCATGATCTGAGGGCCGATGTAGCTGCTTGTTTGTGTTGGGTGCATGGGGTTCCAACAGTAAGTAGAATGTTCCAAACTAGGAAAGATTTCAGGGTAGCACCATAATCTGTACTACCAAGAGGCCCACTGTGCTTTGCTAATCGTTTCAGCAAGCTGAGTGCAGGACATAGTGCACCTATTCCTGTAGCGGTTGGAAACATCTGTGCGTTCCATCTGCTTCTATTAATAGCCTGGAAGCTGTCCCATCCAGCTCTTCTTTCTGAGGTTGCTTATGTAAACGCTGCAGTACTGCTGCCTGCTGGTCACAAAGGAGCATGTGCAATCAAGAGAGAAATTTCTTGCCAAACAGCTTAATTTGTACAATTATTTTTAAAACTACAGCGTTGAAAAAAACAAGCAGTGAATTTAAATGTAAAATCCTGACGTCTGTTATTATCATGCTGGGCATGAATGAAAAGGAAGGTTTTGTTTTGTGGAATAGAAAATGGCGGGACAGCTATTCTATATTTCAATGTCTGATATATGTAATATATAAAAAGATAAATCTGAAATTGGTTTGTCATTAGTGTCATTGTTGAATTGTCTTTTTACAGACTCACGCTATTTATTTACCATGGTTTGCAACATTTTTGCTATTGATTGAACCTCTCTAAACCGGGACTGTCCTGCAAGGGAAAAATCCCTCATCCGGGACTGGTCAGGTCCTGAGGATGCCAGAACAGGGAGATCCAGCCTGTAGCAGACAATGTAAGCAACATGTACATTGATACAATAGGACACAGGTACGGGGACAAAATCATAACTTTTCAAAAAGTGCCGGCAGAGCTCTGAGGCTATTTATGTATTTGTGTTGCAGTCGTACCTCTGCTGAACGATCTCACTAGGCACCATATGGATGTAACATGGACATGGCCTTAGGTTTTAAAGTCACACTGAAAACACTGCCACAGAACTAAACCACATGAAATTCAGGGTGCCTGTTTCAGAAGGCTGAAGGGCTGAAATGCTGAAGGGCTGCGGGAGTAGAGACAGAAAGCAAGATTTGAAAGTGATGGGTGGTCCATAAAGAGCTGCTAAAGAGAGATGCAGGCTTACGGGAGAAGAAGGAGCCTTGGGATATAGAGGGAGGCACCAAAATGTCCAGTCACCTTACTCCAACATAGCAAAAATAATTTTTAAAAGGTGTATTAAAAGGAGTAAAGAAAAATCAACGTTTCTAACTAATTTCCCTCCTTATTTCTTCTACCTATGGCTCTGACGATGTAGTTGACAAATGATTTGGCACCCACAAGCAGAATAGTTGTGTGGTAAAACACAAACACACCTGTTTATGTTACACACCCCGCAGACAAGTGTGACTTCAGGATTTCTACTACAGAAAGCGCATATTAAAATGGCAGGTTCAGTAGATTGAAAACTGACAGGTCTCAAAATGTAACCAGGAGTGGAGAATTGTCACCTAGTGGGTCTTATAGGGATTGGCTCTTGGCTCTGTGCTATTTAACATATTTATCAATGACCTGGAAGAAAATATAAAATAATCACTGACACAGTTTACAGGTGACACAAAAACTGGGGAGTGGTAAATAAGGACGAGTCCCTGACACAGAGCAATCTGGGTTGCTTAGTAAACTGAACACAAGCAAATCATGTGTTTTAATCTACCATATAGTTAAGAAGGTGTGTCTATCCATCTGTCTGTTCAAGAACTCCTCCCAAACGGTAAAAGCTAGGACCACCATATTCGGTAGGCAGTTTCCTCGTACCATAATATAAAAAAGCAAGGTTAGGGTTTGGTTGTGCCAGGACAATGGGATGTACCTGAACTGAGATTGGTTCTCATAAAACAGTTCTCTGCTATTTAATGACCACATGGGGGCAGCCGGGGATATGGGATGGAAAGCAGGGATAGTTATTTTGTAGAATGACCACAGGGAGGCAGAAAGAGGCCAGAGATGGGGACCAGGACAGCTATAAACCCATTGGGGTGGGGGGGGGGGTGTGGAGTGGAGTAAGTGACAGCTATCTATGACACATTTCAGAGCATTTCTCTGTGTGTCTCTCTGTACCCCCAGCTGGGAGGCAGCAGCCATGGACAGGTGTGTCTCAGCTGGCCCCAACTTGCTGCAGTAAGAGAGGGCTGTGGTAGTCCTCTCTCCCCAGGACAGCCTGCACACTGAGCAGTGATGTAAATTAAGATAGTCATGCCAATGAAAAAGTTCTCTCTCCCCAAGCCAGCCCCACCCTGGAGCAATGATTAAAATGAAGAAAAACATAAATGAATTGAATTAAGGACCAGAGCAATGCCAGGTAAATCTTCTAGTACAGCTCTACGGCAAAGGAAACATCGAGAAACAAAGACCGTCGGTCTTACGTACAGCCCTCTCCTGGGACACGGCGACTCTGAAAAAGATTGGGGTGTTGTGGTGGATAATGCTATTGTACTAATGCTATTGTGGGATGCACGAACAGGGAAATCTCACATTTGAATGGAGAGGTTATTTTATCTCTGTACTTGGCACTGCTGCTGGACTCCTGTGTCCAGATCTGAGGCCCACGATTCTGGAGGATGTTGATACCTTGAAGGGATGAGCCGTGGGATGAGCCATGGGAATGACGCAAGAAAACACACCTGACAGCAAGACTCAGGGAGCTCCACCGATTGAGCTGAACAAAGAAAAGGCCAAAGGGTGACTTGGGTACAGTCTGTAGGTAACTGCCTGGGAAATAAATATTTAATAAAGGGCTCTTCAGTCCAGCAGAACAATGTCCAACCTGATCCAGAGGCAAGGGGGCTGCTGGCCCTTTCCTACCGCTCAGGGAGGGGTTTTTGGTTGCCCAGCTCCCAGCACCGAAAGGGACAAGAATCGATGGGAAATCAGGACCCTGAGATTGTCAGTCTCCAGGGGCAATGGAGAGAGGCCAGCTCTCCAGGTCAGCCTGATTGACAGAGCGGGCAGGCTGATGAGGGAGTCAGGAGGCTGGGGGGAAGGGTCCCATCCTCCATAAGAGCTAGGTGGGTCGGGCAGAGTGGGGCCACGGGAGCTGGGTGGGTCGGGAAGAGTGAGGCCCCGGGAGCTGGGTGGGTCGGGCAGAGTGGGGCCACGGGAGCTGGGTGGGTCGGGCAGAGTGGGGCCATGGGAGCTGGGTGGGTCGGGAAGAGTGAGGCCACGGGAGCTGGGTGGGTCGGGCAGAGTGGGGCCACGGGAGCTGGGTGGGTCGGGCAGAGTGGGGCCACGGGAGCTGGGTGGGTCGGGCAGAGTGGGGTCACGGGAGCTGGGTGAGTCGGGCAGAGTGGGGCCACAGGAGCTGGATGGGTCGGGCAGAGTGGGGCCACGGGAGCTGGGTGGTTCGGGCAGAGTGGGGCCACGGGAGCTGGGTGGGTCGGGCAGAGTGGGGCCACGGGAGCTGGATGGGTCGGGCAGAGTGGGGCCACGGGAGCTGGGTGGGTCGGACAGAGTGGGGCCACGGGAGATGGGTGGGTCGGGCAGAGTGGGGCCACGGGAGCTGGGTGGATCGGACAGAGTGGGGCCACGGGAGCTGGGTGGGCTGGGCAGAGTGGGGCCACGGGAGCTGGGTGGGTCGGGCAGAGTGGGGCCACGGGAGCTGGGTGGGTCGGGCAGAGTGGGGCCACGGGAGCTGGGTGGGTCGGGCAGAGTGGGGCCACATTAAGGAGAGCAGGGCCCCAAGCTGAGCTAGGGAGCAGAGGCCTTGCTGGCTGGACTTGGGGGGAGATTGTAACCCCGACGGGGGGGGCTGACACTGAGGAGAAGGGTCTTGCCACTGAGAGCAAGTGGCAACCGAATGTCCGGCCGGCAGCATCCCTGTGGCACTCTCAGGTTCTGGGAGGAGCAGACAGTGACCTGCCCTCGCATTCCAGAAACACCCCCCGCCACAGACGTGCTTCCTGTCTCCTTTCCCGTTTTCTTTTTGTAAATGGATTGCTGGTGAGCAGATTGTTTTTACTTCGAGCCGCAGGCAATGATCAGTGAGTCAGGGAAGCCGCCACTGTAGACCCAGCACCCGGGAGCGGGGACACCCAGCCCCCGCCCAAGGTGACCACAAGAAGGTTGGGCATTGAGCCCCCCAGGAATCCTTGGTCCAGCCTGGTTAGGGCGACGAGGACTCTGCCACACAGGAGAGCTCTTGAGGTCCGGGAGGCCTCTGGGTAAAGGGAGTGGGAGTGGGGACTCAGATTATTTCGTTTGGCCAGTCTCACTGGGGCATTGTTGGAGGCGGGAAAGTTCCCCACAACAGCGAGACCATTCCCCCACTTACAGAACGTCTAGACGCTGCAGTAGGCAAATTGAGACTGGAAATAAAGCATTAATTTTTAACAGTGAGTGTAATTAACCACTGGAACACTTCGCACAACGGCCACGGTCAATTCTACATCCCTGCGGCAGTTTTAAAATCAAGACCACCCGGTATTCTAAGAGATTCTGCTTTAGGAATTATTTTGGGGGAGTTCTACACTCCGTGACAGAAAGGTGGTCAGACTAGGTGACTGCAGTCCTCCCTGCTGGCTTCGTCTGGATTTCGCAAGAAAGCAGCTGTGTTAAGACCAGTCAAGCTGAGGCAAACAAACATTGTTAAATGGTTACATTTTACTCAGAGCATTTACCAGGCTGGTTAACTGTTCATCAATTAAAGAACTCCTCCATATACTGTACACTGTAAGTTATGTACATAGGTCAATATTAATACATGACATGCCCATTGCTCAAGCTTTTGGACACAGGGACACCTTCAAGAACAGAAATACCAAAGAATCTAAGCTTGAGTTAGTGTGTACAGAGAAACGGCAGCGACAAACAAGCGTTCCAAATCAATTTCCAACAACCACGAGAGAGAACAACAGTTACAAATGTTATCACCAACTAGGGGTGCATCTACACTGCACCCTTAGCTTGAAATAAGCTATGCAATTTGAGCTACGCAAATTGCGTCGCTTAGTTCAGGTTAATTTTGAAATAGCTAATTTCATAATTTGGCGCTGCCTGAACGCCAAAATGTTTTCCAAAGCAACACTTAAACCTCATGGAAGAGGTTTACAGGGATGTTGGAATAGCGAGCCTGTTACATTTAGAAATAACAGGCTTGTTTCAAAGATGTGGAATGCCTATTTCGGGATACCAGAGGTATCTGAAATAGCACCACAGTGTAGACGTACCCTAGCTGTCCTTTAGACCCAGCTCCCCTCACATCTACACATGCCCCTGTGAAAAGCTAAACTAATCAGTTGAGCTTCTCCTACAGTGGTTCTCCACATCCCCGGGGAGATGCAGAGATCTGCCAGGGGGGTTCACCGACTCATCTAAATATTGGCCTATGTTTACAGTCGGCTACATAAAAAGCTTCAGTGTGACGTCAGTACTAACTACAGTTTCATACAGGCAATGACCTGTTCATACTGTTCTCTACACTATGTCAGTGTTTCTCAGTCTGGGGCTGGTATCTCCTAGAGCAGGTGTTACAGAATGGGGCATTTTGGGGCATTCTCAAGCACAGGGCTGGCATTGGGGGGGCATGCAGGGTTGCCCCCTGTCTGGGAGCCTGGTGCTATGCTGCTAAGCTACTAGCAGAGCAGCTTGCAAGGACAACCAGCAAGTGCAGGTGGACAGCAGAGCAGTTTGGGGGGATGACCGGTGGGTGCAGGCAGACAGCAGAGCAGCTGGCGGGGGCGACCTGTGGCCGGTAGGAGTGGCAGCAAACAGCCAGTGGAGCAGCTGCAGAAGCAACTGGCTGGCGGCCAGGGGCGTGGACCGAGATGGCTGGCGGAGCCGGACAGTTCGTGGGACAGCCGAGGCAGCTCACTGGACGACAGGTGGAGTGCGGCGGAGTGACTCATGTTGACGGCGGTGGCAAAACCCCACGGAGAGGTGGAGCCATCGGCGGACCACGTAAGGTGTATCGATCCCCGCCCCTCCAGGTTGGGATGGTGAAACCCAGCCAGGTGAACTTTTGAACCCTGGGGCAGCACTGACCTGGGGCAGAGACTTTTGGGGTGTTGGACTTTTGGGTCTTGGGGATTCGTGGCTGGGGGTTGGGTCTTTGCTCATGTTTGGTCTATGAATCCGAATTTAATGCTGATGTCAGTTACCTCATGTTATTAAAGGTTTGCTGCTATACTGAGGCTCTGTGCTTGCGAGAGGGGAAGAATTGCCACTTTGAGGCACCCAAAGGTGTATGTAAGATTTCCCAGGTCACTGGGTGGGGGCTCGAGCCAGTGTTGTATTACCTTGTTGGGAGGAGTCCCCTAGATACTGAACCCAGCCCTTGCTGCTATTAACTCGGCCTGGCTGGAAGGGCTACAGTTATTATGCAGCCTTTGTGCCATTGTCACTTTTTAAGTATTCCAAGGTGAAATGCATTCCAGGCTGATCTTTTCGAATGCAGAGTATTTTCCCTGGAGTTCTGTGTTTTGGGGTCTAAATAGGGCAGAAAAAGGGAAACTGGCATAAGAAAACTGAAGCCTCTTTAACAGAAGAAGACTCAGAAGAGGTTAGCTTGAGCATATGCAAAAGGCAGGTCTATTTTTTCAACAGAAGGTTTGAATTCTTTAATCCATTCATCACCAAAGCTCATGATACCATCTACATGTTTTGTTAGTCTCTACGAGTGCGACTACTCCACACGGCTGTTTCAGGATATCGAAATAGCTACCCTGCGTCTACACAAGCCGCTCATTATTTCGAAATATTTTTCGAAATAACGGGCATGCTATTTTGCCATCCTGGTAAACCTTGTTGCACAAGGGTTAAGGGATGGCTCACAATAGCGCATGATTTCGAAATGTGGCGCTGAGGAGACGCACCAAATTTCAAAATAAGCTGTTTTGAAATAGATTCGACACGAGATACGCAATTCGTGTTGCGCAAATTGCGCATCTCATTTTGAGTTTAGGGTGTGGTATAGATACACCCTATGGTGCTGCGGGAGCGCTCAGGTTTTTATTATTTTTTTCCCCCAAAAAACGAGCAGTTGAACCAGCCTGTTGCATACGGTACTATGGTACCATAACAGTGTATCAGCTAAGGTCACTAATGAGAGCCTGTCATGCTCTGAACATCACCGTCATTACGGGCTACATAAACAGACCCTGGCTATGAATCTGTGCAATCATATACATTTGTATCCCTGGAAGGGTGCAGGGCCTGGGACAACCTTCCCACTCCACCACAAGTCCCACCCCAGCTCACCCCCTCTGCCCCCACTCCAACCCTTCCCCCAAACCCTGCCCCTACCCTGCCCTCTTCTTCCCCTCCTCCCCCAAATGACATGACCCAGAGGGTTACTGCGGGGTGGTGGTGGTGGGGGGAGTTTGAGGTCCCTCTCCCACGCTCACAAGGGCAGCAGGAAGTGGAGCATCCCTATCACCACCTGCTGCGCTCCCCAGACTGCAGATGAGTCATCCAGAGGAGTGGAACTGGCTGGGGTCAAGCGGGGGGTCCCTTTCCCATGGCTCCTGATGCTGCAGGTGAGTGCAGGGAAGAGAGGGAGGCCCAACGCCTGCCACCAGTGCCAGGCCCGCCTGGTAATCCCCTAGGCCCCCAAAGTGCGGGGTCTGGGAGGGCTCTGTTTGTACAGAGAGGAAGCTGTGCCCATGGGGTCAACCACACCTCACAGCAGTGTGAGGGGTACCCTTGAAGCCAATGCTTGCATGTGATCAGCTCCAGGTAGCGCCCAGCTCAGGAAAAGGGAAGGGGATCGACCATTCAAGTTGAGGAGTGGACTCAGAGAGACCCTGGCTCCCAAAGCAAAGAAGTTTCCAAGTAAACTAAGTGTGGACTAAGAGAAAAACGGAGAGAGAGAGAGGAGAAAAAAATGTTTAAGAGCAGGCTAGTGTCTGAGGTTTTTTATCCACAAACCAAGGCACAGCTGCTACATGGGACCCTGACCCTGAAATGCTGGATCCCCTCTAGGGCCGGGGGGGTCCATTGGGAACTTGTTCGAAGACAATGGGTAATTTGTGTGAGAAAATGGGTTTGTTCTAGGATGGCTATGTAAAGCCAGGGGTGGTGTCATGGTGTGGGTTTTCTGCAACACACTCCTAGGCTTGCTTCTCTTCCTATTGCACCTTGGAATTGGTGGCTTTTGATCAAATGTCCTTTTTGTTTATTTTCATCCCAGCTGGTTGTTGGCAGGCAAACTGTGTGGCTGGCTCCGGGTCACAGTGACTTGATAATTGGCAGGCTTGTCTCACATTTTCAAGGGGAAGGGTGAACCAGAGGGGAAAGTCCACGTGTCTGGTAATTAAGAACTCGGAGAAGGTGGATTAAGGAGACCCAGGACTGGAGGGAATGCAGGTGTCACTGTGCCAGAAGCAACTAGGCTGGTGAGCGTCTGGGTGAGACCGTATCTGTGGAGTGGCTCATGACATCAGCAATCTGAACTGCAGCTTGGTGTGGCGCCAATGAGCCCCAAGGTTACAGGACAGATGGTGATGGAATCCCTTATTGGTCGGAGTGATCTCCAAAATGGCCCAGAGAATCACAAGGTGAAGGTAGCTGCATGCTGCCCAGGAAATATGGATTCTATCCCTGCCCCTGTATGCTATTAAGCAATCAAACTTTGCAGAGGTGATCACTAATTGGGTGTTCCTCCTTTCCTGCATGCCGGAAGCACTGTACACTCATAAATGCTGCCAAAGCCAACGAGAGCTGTGCTTGAATATATAAAGTTTTATATGGCCCTAAGTACAGAAGACCCGTGATTTTACGAACACCAATCTTACAAAAGGGACTCGGGACTGGAGGGGCTATAAGAACCATTTTTATCAATGAGGGGGAAGGGGTGGAGAGGGATCACATAATAGAAGTGATGTCTAAGAAAAACAATTCCACAACCTTTCACATACTGATACTTCGGAAGCACTAGAAGTCACTGCTGTGGTTTGAAGGACAAGAGGAAACAAATGCAATGCTCCAGACTGTAACTGATGCAGCATGCCCACTGTGATTTCGAGGCATTCAGTCACAGGAACCTTTCTGTTTTATCAACAGTTCAATCCCCACTTGCAAATGAAGTCCGGGATTTGAATTTCCCCGGCTTCATTTGCATGAAGCCATTTTTAAATGCTGGCAGTTCGAACCCCGTGCCGCGCGGCTACACGCAGCATAGAGTAGCTAGTTCGGATTAGGCTTCCTAATCCGAACTAGCTGTACTCCTCATTCCACGAGGAGTACAGCTAGTTCGGATTAGGAAGCCTAATCCGAACTAGCTACTCCGTGCTGCGTGTAGCCACGCCGCATGGGGTTTGAACTGCCAGCATTTAAAAATGGTGCTGGCCGGCTTCATGCAAATGAAGCCGGGGAAATTCAAATCCCGGGCTTCATTTGCAAGTGTGGTATGCATACATTACCCCGCTAGTTCGAATTAGGAGGGTAGTGTAGACATACCCTTAGTTTGTAAAATAAGGATTTGACGGTGCTCTGAAAAATCAGGTTTTAGGTGTCTCAAGTTGGGCACTCGGAGTTAGTAGATAATTCTGATATTAATCTTCAGTGCTGAGATCTCCATTTGTAAAAGGGGTTAATATCACAGCCCCCCATTCAGAGGGGTTTTATGAAAATTAATTAACTTACATAAAGTATTCAGATATTATCTGATTAGTGCCACAGAAAACCCCTTGTGGAAATTAGTAACTTGGTCTGTAGAGCAAGGTTTGCACAGTGTGCAGTAAATAAGGCTTAAGGCTGCACAATGAACACTGAAAATTAAAAAAAAATACTGAATCGCTGCTCATTAAGGCCATGTCTACATAGCAGAGCTAAATTCAAAATAAGCTGCTCAACTCAAGCAACGCTAATTGTGTAGCTTAAGTTGAAATGGCTTATTTCGACTTTTTTATTTTGATTTTTTTTGACTTGGTGCTGTCAAAATAGAGCACTCTTCTCCCGACTTCTTTTACTTTTCATACAATGAGGGTTAGAGCAGTTGGAGTAAGAAGTCCTCCAGCTCAACACTCTTTTGACATTGTTGAAATAATTGATTGTGTGTATTCATGGACTATGTTCTTTCGGAATACTGTCATTTATTCCAAAATAATGCTGCTGTGTAGAAAATAGCCTTAGTGAGCTCCATCCATTCTGTACAGTGAATAAAAGCAAAAGTCCTGGAAAAATAATAGTAAGTGATAAGTTGTAGAAGGCCCTGTCTTGACTAAACCCCACTATGTCTCCTTTACTCAAAGTATCAACCTCTAACAAAGCTAAACCCAGGCCTGTCTCAAGTCTGGTGTACGTAGCATGCAGGCCAAGCTGGGACTTGGAGTGGCAGGAACATTTTTGCACAGTCATGTGTATCCAGCATAATTCAGTGTGATCATGCGAAAAGAAACTGGGAGTAAACTGGTACATTTTATTTCTGATAAGCAAAAAGCATAGACAGCCATAGAACTGTTAACTAAGCATTTTGTTTGGCAACATCCCAAGTAGCAGGATATATCCCAAATAAGGGCACAATAGGTTCGTTACACAATATGTAATTAATTGGTAGGTTTTATTAGAAGGACCAAGTCTCGCTTTGCTATAATATGGGCTTAGTAAGAAGAATCGATGGGAGGTAGTGAGTAGGATTGACACAAGGGTCCTTCTTGTTGTAACTAGAAGTAAAAGCCTCTTCACACTGGCTACCGCAGGGCACGGTGTACTGAAGCGTAGGAGTCAAAGGGTGCACCAACCTCCTGCCTGCTACTATAGGCAGCATACGGGTAACGTGTAAGTGACCTAGCATAATTATTGTATTATAATAAATCTTCTATTAATTGCTTTTGTATTGTTTTGTGCTGTACTAATTGTTTTCAAAATTTATAGTATTTGTGGTTTAAATTGCGTAGTAATTGTTTTTAAGGCTTGTAAAACTTAAACCACTGTATTAACTGCTTAAAGGCTTGCAATAGATGAGGAAGTGGTTAAGTCTCTCTGGAGTGTCCCGGTCTCCCTCGGATCTAAAATAAATCGAACCACACAACATAAGTACAGGCTCATAATAAAGCATATGCACAAGAGGATCAATTTAAGAGTCTGGCATGTCCTAACTTTTCAGTGTTTGACTTGGCTGCCTTCACAATGTTCTTTTCACAGTTTTTGTGTGTAATATACCGCAAGAGGTATAAATAGTACATGACTGGATGTCTTTGGAAGCGGAGGCCTGGATAAAAGAGTTAGCTTCCTGTACTCCAGAGGCCAGATTTACTCAGATATTTAAGACGTTAAGATGAAGATAGGCATCCAGTGAGATTGACTAAAGCTCTTAAGAAGATTAGGTGACTAATTCCTATTGAAAGTCCATGGGAGTTAGGTACCTGATTCACCTAAGGTATTTTTGAAGGCTGTAGATTTTCAAAGGTATTTAGGCACCTGAAGATGCAGTTAGTTGTCTAGTGGGATTTTCAAAAGCACTTACATGCCTAACACTTTTTTAAAATCTGGCTCCAGGTGCCCATTTGCATCTTTAGGCACCTAAAAGCCTTGGTCAATCTGTGCCCACATCTGTGCATTTTGGACCCACTCCTGCGAAGTGCTAAAGCATCTTCCTCTCCCTTGGACTTCTAGGTTAGGTAGGGCTCTGAGAATGAAGTGAAATAATCTGTGTGAAGGGTCTCCTTTAGTCTGCATTGCATTTCCTGGCATGACACAGCAGCTGTACACAGAGCAAGATCAGGTAACGTGTCACCATACAGCATGCCATGTGATTTACATGATCCCAGCCTTGCTCATCCAGTCTCTCTAACTTTTCACCTACTTTCCCCATGTGAACTTGATCATCAAGAAATGTTCTGAATAACACTAAGGGGCTACGCCTACACTGGCATGATTTTCCGGAAATGCTTTTAACGGAAAAGTTTTCCGTTAAAAGCATTTTCGTAACAGAACATCTAGATCGGCACGGATGCTTTTCCACAAAAGCACTTTTTGCAGAAAAGCATCCGTGGCCAATCTAGACGCGCTTTTCCGCAAAAAAGCCCCAATCGCCATTTTCGCCCGAATGGGAGCAGCATAGTATTTCTGCAAGAACACTGACAATCTTACATGAGATCGTCAGTGTTTTTGCGGAAATTCAAGCGGCCAGTGTAGACAGCTGGCAAGTTTTTCCAGAAAAGTGTCTGATTTTCCGGAAAAACTGACCAGTCTAGACACAGCCAGGCTGTGTCTAGACTGTATCCCTTTTCCGTAAAAAGGGATGCAAATTAGACATATCGCAATTGAAAATGAAGCGGGGATTTAAATCTCCCCTGCTTCATTAGCATAAAAATGGCTGCCGTTCTTTTCAGGCTCGGAGCTTTGCCGGAAAAAAGTGCCAGTCTAGACACAGATCTTTTGGAAAATAAAGCCTTTTCTGAAAGATCCCTCTTAAAATAAAGGATAAGGGATCTTTCAGAAAAGGCTTTATTTTCCGAAAGATCCGCGTCTAGACTGGCGCTTTTCTCCGGCAAAGCTCCATGCCGGAAAAAAGTGGCAGCCATTTTTATGCTGATGAAGTGAGGGGGATTTAAATCCCCGCTTCATTTGCAATTGCGATATGTCTAATTTGCATCCCTTTTACGGAAAAGGGATGCAGTCTAGACACAGCCTAACACAACCACCAGCTAAACTGGATTTTGGAACACAGGTTAAGTGACTGCTCATAAATAGGAATCGGCTCCATGGGAGAGGCAGAAACTCGAATTTACCTGCATTTCTTGTGCTTGATCAAATGGGTTGCATGTCCATACAAGATATAGCTAACAACTTATAAAATGTAAATACTACCATGCCAGGGAAGGGTTAGTGGCCACAGTATCAGCTTTGGAAGTTCAGAGTGCAAGGGTAGGTGTGGGGAGAAGATATAAGCGAGCCATTTAGATGAGGTTTGGGAGGCGTAAACACAAAATGAAGAGGAGGATGAGGGAACAGAAGCAAAGATGAAGGGAGCTCGGCAGGGTCTGAAAAGTGAGGCAAGAAGTTTGTAAGTTGAAACGGGCTGAAACAGGTTGAAACAACAATTACAGAGATTAGGTCTGAAGATGATATTAAACTGCATAAACATTGCATGAGCCTTTAAATGAATGTTACAATACAATGCACCTCCAAAACCAAAAAGAAACAACCTCTGAGCAATCTCTCATGCCATGTCAGAGAATCAGAGTATGTGACAATAACTGCAACATCATTTAGCTTTGATGTCTGAAATAGCTGCCTGCTTTCTGTCCCACATCAGCAAGAACCCGCCACATAAAAGGGGAGGAAAAATTTCTTTCCATATTGGATTTGGCCTGGCATATCTTGTTTCTTGAAATATTTAATCTAATAGGGATGTGTCTTGCCCAATGACTAAAAATAACATAATTCATTGAAAACAAAAAGTAAAAATTAACTTCAGTCCCATGATCCTAGCTCCTTGTTACTTAAATAACATGCTTGAGTAAAAAACGCTTAGAAAGAGGATCACACACTTGACAGGGACTTGCCGGTGACTAGGAATAGCCGAGCTTTCAGTAGGAAATGGCCAGCCGCCTCTCAGACCTGGTGAGTACCATGCCTTTCGATCACATCAGATAACAACAGGAAGGATCCACTTTCCACTTTTTACTCACCATTACCCGTGCTGGAGAAGATGCTGCACTTTTCCAGCAAACAATCTTTAAAAAACTTTGATGGGGCGATAAAAGAGTACAACATGGGGGTAGCTATTGGTCTTTTGGGCAGTGAGTATGATGGACAGAGCAAGCAAGCAATTGCTGTGGCCAGCAGTGAAAGCAACTTAACCTTTCTTACAGGTGCTGGCCTGTTGTAATCCAGTTCTTCGAATAGTTCCCTGTGGGCTTTTCCTGCAGTGTAGCCGGCTCTTGCTGGAGCTGCGCACCAGGGTGCACCCGCTTCCTTGCACCTCTAGCTGTGGCAATATCCTTTTAACAAAAGTAGGGAGGTACTGTTGATAAAGGATGATTTCCTCTAGGTGCTGGGGCATCTGGAAGTACAGCAAAGCTGGGAGGAGACACAGCAAAGCGCGGTCACAGTGAGACACACAGAAGCTTTGCCTCTGTTCTGAAGGGCTCAGGAGGAGGCAAAATTTCCTGAAAATGTACAAGTATAAATGAGAGACAGCTGTACATGAAGTGATGTGGGAAAGCAGGAGAAACCAAGCGCTGGGAACAGCACAGAGATTGAACTGGTGTGTGAAAATTCGTCTAAAAATGCACTACCGCAAGTATGAGCACATTCTTCCCCCTCATTGAGAGTTCAAAAATGACAATATAGACACAAAGAACCAAATTTATTTTAGAGTCTCATTATCTTCGTAACAGTCTCATGGGATTTTTAAAAATTCTGTTTTATAACATTTGAAGTTGTACGGTTGGCAATGCTCACACAATAAGGGTTATGGAAGCATAGAGCCGGGAGGGACCTCCAGGGTCACCCAGTCTAATCCCCGGCCAAGATGCAGGATTTGTGTCTCCACCATTTAAGACAGATGCCTATCCAGCCTCTGAAACCCTCCTCTCTCCCACTACCTGCTAAGAAGTGTTCTTCCTGCTAAGAAGTTTTTCCTGAGATTTCATCCAAATCTTTGTTCAGTTTCATGGTTCCACAGTTCTTAAAATAATACATTTCATGATTTCAGTTATTGACATCTGAAATTTCAAGGTGTTGTGATTCTAGGGGTCCTGACCCAAAAAGGAGTTCTGGGTGGTCTCAAGGTTATTGTTGAGGTGGTTGCAGTACTGATGTTTTACTTCTGAGTGGCTGCTGATGGTGGCACCGTTTTCAGAGCTGGGCAGCGGGAGGCTGCTGGCTCGCAGCCCTGCTCTGAAGGCAGCCACCCACACTCCAGCCACACAGCTCTAAAGACAGCAGTGCAGAAGTAAGGGTGGCACGGTATGGAATTGACACCCTTACTTCTGCATTGCTGCCGACTCTCTGACCCCCAGCGCTAAAGAAAGTAGAGAAGCAAGGGTGGCTATAGAGTAAGCCACCCCATAAAATAACCTTGTGATGCCCATATTGGGACAGAGCCCCAAATTTGAGTAAAAATGGTATCCCCTGTAAAACAACGAGTATCTATGCAGATTTCATAGGTGGAGATGAGATTTCATGGCCTGTGATGCAGGGCCCTACACATAATAGTAAATACATAATACATAGAGGTAGGGGGAGGAAAGGAGTGTGTTTAACGAATGTATGAAAAAGATGTTCTCTGTCTTGTCTTTCTTATTGTGTGCGTGTGGAGTCAGGCAGAGTAATAGTTAGAATCATAGAATAGTTGAACTGGTACGAACCTCGAGAGGTCATCAAGTCCAGTCCCCTGAATTCATGGAAGGTCCAAGCACTTTGTAGACCATCCCTGATAGACGTTTATCTAACCTGCTCTTAAAAATCTCCAGTGATGGAGATTCCACAACCTCTTTCTCGGCAATTTATTCCAGTGCTGAACCACCCTGACAGGTAGGAAGTTTTTCCTAATGTCCAACCTAAACCTCCCTTGCTGCAGTTTAAGCCCATTGCTGCTTGTTCTATCCTCAGAGGTTAAAGAGAACAATTTTTCTCCTTCCTCATTGAAACACCCCTTTAAGTAATTGAAAGCTGTTAGGTCCCCTCTCAGTCTTCTCTTTTCTAGACTAAACAATCCCAATTATTTCCATCTTCCTTCATGGCTCATGTTCTCTAGACCCTTTTATAGAATTATAGAATCTCCTTGCCCAAAGCAGAACCAATCCCAATTCAATCAACCCAGCCTTCAAAACCTCTAGGGTTAGAGATTCCACCTCTCCAGGGAACCAGTCCCAGTGCTTCCCCACCCGCCTAGGGAAAGACTTTTTCCTAATATCCAACCTAGACGTCCCCCACTGTAACTTGCGCCCATTGCTCCTCGTTCTGCATCTGTCACTACTGAGAACAGCCTCTCTCCATCCTCTTTGGAACCTCCCTTCAGGAAGTTGAAGGCTGCTCTCAAATCCCCCCTCACTCTTCGCTTCTGCAGACTAAACAGACCCAAGTCCCTCAGCCTCTCCTCGTCGGTCATATGCTCCAGCCCCCTAATCATTTTGGTTGCCCTCCGCTGGACCCTCCAATGCGTCCACATCCTTTCTATAATGGGGGGCCCAGAACTGGACACAACACTCCAGGTGTGGCTTCACCAGAGCCAACTAAAGGGGAATAATCACTTCTCTGGATCTGTTGGCAATGCTCCTCCTAATGCAGCCTAATATGCCATTAGCCATCCTAGCTACAAGGGCACACTGTTGACTCATATCCAGCTTCTCATCCACTGTCAACTCCAGGTCCTTTTCTGCAGAACTGCTACTTAGCCAGTCAGTCCCCAGCCTGTAACAATACTTGGGATTCTTCCGTCCCGAGGGCAGGACTCTACACTTGTCCTTGTTGAACTTCATCAGATTTCTTTTGGCCCAATCCTCCAATGTATCTATCTCTTCCCCTAGTTTAGTGTCATCTGCAAACTTGCTGAGGGTGCAATCCATCCCCTCATCCAGGTCATTAATAAAGATGTTGAACAAAACCAGCCCTACAACTGATCCTTGGGGCACTCCACTTGAAACCAAGCACCAACCAGACATCAAGACATTGATCACTAGACTTCGGGCTTGACAATCTAGCCAGCTTTCCAGTCACCTTACAGTCCACTTATCCAATCCATACTTCCTTAGTTTGCTGGCAAGAATATTGTGGGAGACCATATCAAAAGCCTTGCTAAAGTCCAGGTATATCACATCCACTGACTTCCCCGTGTCCACAGAGCCGGTTACAGCATCATAGAAGCTAATCAGATTGGTCAGGCACGACTTGCCCTTGGTGAATCCATGCTGACTATTCCTAATCATAGAACACTAGGACTGGAAGGGACCTCGAGAGTCATCGAGTCCAGTCCCCTGCCCCATGGCAGGACCAAATACTGTCTAGACCATCCCTGATAGACATTTATCTAACCTGCTCTTAAATATCTCCAGAGATGGGGATTCCACAACCTCCCTGGGCAATTTATTCCAGTGTTTAACCACCCTGACAGGTAGGAACTTTTTCCTAATGTCCAACCTAAACCCCCCTTGCTGCAGTTTAAGCCCATTGCTTCTTGTCCTATCCTCACAGGCCAAGATGAACAAGTTTTCTCCCTCCTCCTTATGACACCCTATAATAATCACCCTTATAATCACTTTCCCCTTTTTCAACTGCTTCAAAATAGATTCCTTGAGAATCCCCTCTGTGATTTTTCCAGGAATTGATGTAAGGCTGACCGGACTGTACTTCCCTGGATTGTCCTTCTTCCCTTTTTTTAAAGATGGGCACTACATTTGCCTTTTTCCAATCATCCATCATGTGGGGTCTCTTCCGATCTCCACAAATTTTCAAACGTAATGGCCAAAAGCTCTGCAATGACATTTGCTAACTCTCTCAGTATCCTCTGATACATTAAATCTAGACACATGGATTTGTGTATGTCTAATCATTCAGCTGATAAAGTGGAATTAATCATTTTAATAATTTTGGTTGCTCTTGTCAGTACTTTCTCCATTTTCTCCACATCTTTCCTGAAATGTGATGCCCAGAACTGGACACAAATCTCCAGTTGAGGCCAAATCAGCGCAGAGTACAGCGGAAGAATAACTTCTCGTGTCTTGCTCACAACACTCCTATTAATGCCGCCCAGAATCATGTTTGCTTTTTTGCTTCCCTCCACCCCAAATAGTTTTAACTCATATTTAGCTTGTGGTCCACTCTGACCCTTAGATCCCTTTCTGCCATACTCCTTCCTAGACAGTAGCTTCCCATTCTGTGTGTGTGAAACTGATTGTTCCTTCCTAAGTGCATTTGTCCTTATTTAACTTTGTCCTATTTTCCTCTGAACATTTCTCCAGTTTATACAGATCATGTTGAATTTTGACCCTATCCTGCAAAGCACTTGCAACCCCTCCCAGCTTGATGTCATCTGCAAACTTAATCAGCATCCTCTCTGTGCCAATATCTAAATTGTTGATGAAGATATTGAACAGAGCCGGTCCCAAAACTGGTCCCTGCACTCATTATGCCCTTTCATCACAACTGTGAGCCGTTGATAACTACTTTCCTGGAATGGTTATACAACCAGTTATGCACTCACCTTATAGTAGCCCTGTCTTGATTGTATTTCCCTAGTTTATTTACAAGAAGGTCATGAGAAACTACATCAGATAATTTACTAATATCTAGTCCAAGAGGGGTAGCCTTATTAATCTATATCCTGCAAAAACAACAAGAAGTCCTGTGGCACCTTAGGCTATATCTACACTGCAACACTATTTCAGGATACTGGAATATGCCGAAATAGCTATCCCGCATTTTCACAGCAAATCCGTTATTTTGGGCTTGCTATTCTGACATCCCTGTAAACCTCATTCTACGAAGAGTCAGGGATGTTTTGGAATAGCATAGACAGCACCAAATGACAAAATAAGCTATTTTGAAATAGCATTGAAATAAGATACGCAAGGTATGTCTACACTACAGGCTTCTGTCAAAAAAGACTAAGGGTACATCTACACTTGCTCCCTAGTTCGAACTAGGGATGCAAATGTAGGCTACAGAAATTACTAATGAAGCGGGGATTTAAATATCCCGTGCTTCATTAGCATGATCTCGGCAGCGCATTACTTTGCTCAACAGCTGTTTTGAAAGTGAAAGTGTGAGCCAGGACGCGTTAGTTCGAACCAAACCCCTTGGTTCAAAATAATGTTACTCCTCAAAAAATGAGAGGTTTGGTTTGAACTAATGCATCCCGGTGCGCACTTTCACAACAGCTGTTGAGCGGAGTAACGCGCCGGCGAGATCATGCTAATAAAGCGTGGGATATTTAAATCCCCGCTTCATTAGCAGTTTCGGTCGCCTACATTTGCCTCCCTAGTTCGAACTAGGGTGCAAGTGTAGAAATACCCTAACACTTTTTTTAGGGAATAAGCCTTCTTGGGTAAAACCCATGAAAGCTAATGCCCAGATAAATCTGTTAGTCTCTAAGGTGCCACAGAACTCCTCGTTATTTTTATTAAAGTCCCGGTATACTGCATCTATCACTTCCACCTTATCCCACAGGCTAGTTATCCTATCAAAGAAAGTTATCAGGTTGGTTTGATATGATTTGTTCTTTATAAATCTATGCTGGTGATTGTTTATCACCTTATTACAGTAGACTTCCAATAATCCGGCATCTTTGGGACCTAGGTGGTGCCAGATTATCAGATATGCCAGAGTACCAGGAGGTGCTATAAGCGGCCATACTCCCAACCCAATCCCCTTCCCTCCCCCCATGCTTGGGTCCCGGAGCCGCCAGTACAGCCACGCATCTCCCTCCAGGCGCTGGGGCACATGCGCTGAGCGACCGGCTTTTCAATGAGCTAGCCGGGATGCCATGCACAACCCAATCCCCCTACTCTCCCCTCCCCTTCCCCAGAGCCAAACACCTCCCCTCGCTGTAGTCACTCAATCCCCCTTCTCCCCCAGCCTTATATCCGGGTCCCGAAGCAGCTGCCTGTGCTCAGCGGCCGGCTGCTAGCACGTGCTGGTTGGACGCTGTGTGTGCTGGGGACCGTGAGTGGAACGGCGCAGGTCACAGTGGCCTGGCCATGAGCGTGGCTGACCTGAGCAGTTCCAGATTCCAGTTGATGCCGGACTATCAGCAGTGCCGGACAACTGGATGCTGGACTAGTGGAGTTTTACGGTATCTTCTAGATGGTTGCAGATGGATTCCTTAATTACTTGCTCCGTTATCTTCCCTGGCACAGACGTTAAGCTGACTGGTCTGTAGTTTCCTGGGTTGTTCTTATTTCCCTTTTATAGTTCTAATTTTTCAGGTTATAGTTAGTTTACAGTTGTCTTAGCTGTATGGTTGCATTGGGATGGCCAACAGGAGAAGGTAGAATCATGACAACTTTATGTTCCAGGAGCAAGGAGGAAGGATAGCACAGCCTGTTTGCCACTAGTCCTTCCCAAAGTATGAGGCAGAATGAAAACAAACTTGACTAGGGTGTTGGGTTCTCTTGTGGCTCAGAGGGGTTTGCAGATCAAAGACTAACAATTCGTTCAGGCTATGTCTCCATTAGCGTGCTGCCAGTGGTACAGCTGTACTGATGCGCAGCCGCGCTGTGTAGACAGCAGCAAACTCTTCTGTCAGCATTAAAAACCCCAACGAGCGGTGGGTGGTAGCTATGTCAGTAGGAGAGGATCTTCCACCGAGCTGGCACTGTGTCCACTATCAATTACACAGGCAGGACCCATGTCTCTTGGGGGGTGGGAAGGGTGATATAAGTTTTCCCAGCATAAGTGGTGGTGTAGATTTGGCATCTGTGTCATAAGCCTCATGCGAAAAGGCTTTCTTTTAGAGAATTCCTGCGATACAGTTTTGGCAAAAGGGACAAAGAAAAAACAATTCCCACTTTACAGAAGTAAAACAGGTGTGTGGGAAAAGAGGGGATGAAACGCTGCCATTCCACGCATCCAACCCCAGCATCATCCGTAAGCCTTTAGACAGCATACTTAACGTGTTCATGGACAACCCCAGGGTATGTCTAGACTACATGGCTCCATCAATGGAGCCATGTAGTCTAGACATACCCCTATTGTCCTGAACGCAATGGTCCTTCCAGTGAAGTGGGCTATAGCGGGTCTTTGTCTTGTCTCTTTAGATGAGATTCCTAGGGAATGTTGGTTCTCTCTCACCTCCTGGCTGGGATTGGGGGTGCCTGTGAATGGGGGATGGCACCCCTTTGGGCTTGAACCTTGCTTACTGTGCAAAGGTTTCTGGGGTTGGAAGTGCCTGCAGTGAATAACATGGTTCCGGAAGGAGAGAGCTGTATTACACATGGATCTGAGGACCATACCATAAACTTGGGGTGTGTTTTATCATCTTTTTGCAGATTCAGTACCGGGGGCTATTTCAGATGATGTTTGTCCTGGGAATTGGTGGAAGCTTCCTGCCAGGTTTTCACATGTCTGTGATCAGCTACTCTTCCATGGTAAGCACAGCCTTCATCGAAGACCCCTCCGCGACGGGCGCTGGGTCCTCGCTTGAGGATGCGCCTTTAAAAAATCCATTGTGTGTGTCTATTGAGACTGTTCCCAACACTCTCCATCCCCACCCTGTATGTCCAGCAAAGAAGAGAGTCTAGACGAAGCACAGAACTTCACAGATACCATTCCATAGACATGGGCGGTGGGTGAACGTAGCACAATCCCCCTTCCGCCCAGGCTCATGGGAGTCAAGTACACCCTCTCCCACAGGGACAGGCCACCCCTTCCCCAGCCCTGGCTGAAGGACAGGAGCGGAGGTGGCTGGCAGCCCCAGGGTTCTCTGGAGCATGGGGAAGGAGGTTCCCCTGCCTATTATACCCACTGCCCGTGCCAGCAGGGAGAGCACTGGGAAGGGAGCGGTGCATAGTCTATTGCTGACTCCAGCCACTCACGGAGGGAGTTCTTGGTAAAACCCTCTCTGCTCCTGCCTTCTTCCGTTCGAAACAAGTCACCCAGCATGGACTGGGGAGGAAAGGCTGTGTGTGTGACACAGACACCTGACTAACAGAGAGGGTACATTTCAAGATTAAAAAGTGGTGGTGTAGCAGAGCCTCTAATCCCCCAAAAGTCCTTTGGCCTCACTGAAGTAGGAATACAGATATGTGAAAGGAACCCATCAGATGACCTGATATTTGAGTGTGGAAATTTGCACAAAATTTTCCAAGTGTCAGTGGAGGAGATGGTGCATTTGACCTGCTCAGCAGCCTTTCCTCTCGCAACACTTGGGATTCAGAGGATGTGTGAAAACAAGTTTGGTTTCTTATATAACACCGTCACCGAAAACGGGGCACAATTTTCTGCCGTCTTTGCTTAAGAGAGGAACCCTGGACTGGAATATTAATTAATTAATAACACCAGCATGTCAGGGATTTGGTGGAGGGATATGAAAATGCATTTGTGTGTAAAAGTGTAACCACTGACATTGTCATGGGGGGGGGAGGTTTTTAAACCGGCTCCCAGTGTACACTGGCTTCTGCAGAGCCACCTGCGTGGACCCCCGCCTCATGCTGCTGTATCAGAGGCAGCAGCACAGTTTGGGTGGGGGAGGACAGACAGGAGCTAGTGCTTGCAGGGAGCTGACTTTTAAGCCAGGGATGGCAGGAGGCTCCCTGAGAGCCGGTATTCACAGCGAACCTGCTTAAAAGGGGCAGCGGCATGTGGGGCGTGGGGAGGTGCTTGCGTGTAACCAGGAAGGCTCATCGGGTCACCGTCTAACCGTGTACACTGTCACAGCTCTGTTAGGTGTAGTATCAGAATTTACTGGGGAAAGTTCACATTCTACTAGTCTCTTGCTTCTGTAAGCAATACATTCAATCAAAACGTTAACCAAAAAGTAACAAACAACATTTCTGACATCATCTCAGTTCTACTGCTACTATTTGAAACACCCACAGTCGTTAGCCCCTCCTTTCGCCCTGAAATCAATACACAGCATTTCAAAACGGATTTCCAGAGACAACATTGGTAAGAAGAAGAAATGTGGCTATGTGGACTTTTCCTAGACTTTTATTTGCCAGTCTCATGTTATCGTTTCTTTAAATAGTAATTATTGGTTACTATTGCAACACCTCCCCCGCTTTAAATATAATGGAGCATGCATTGAGTCATAACGACTGTTACTGAAAATCCCCTTTTCCTTCTCAGCACATTAAGAGGTTTATCAACAAAACCTGGCTGGAGCGACATGGCTTTCCCCTCCATCAGGAGACCATCACATTGCTGTGGTCCCTCATTGTGTCTATCTACTTTGTAGGGGGACTGCTGGGGAGTCTGTGTAGCGGATACCTGTCTGAGAAATATGGAAAGTACGTATCTTTTCTGAACAGCTCGCTAATGGGAAATTGTAACAATGGAACCCGCTAACCAACCAACTAATCAGTTTGCTTGGGCTGCCATTAGTTAATTTCACACTAAGACACATGCTGCGGAAAGGGAAACAAAACACATCTTAAATAAATAAATAAATAAACCTGTTTAAGGTCCCACATCACTAAAAGCTCAAACTAGGATTCATTGAAGCCAGTTGCAAAGCTACGCCTGGGAATAGGACGGAGGGCGAGAGCACTAACTAAATGTAGCCCAGAATCTCTCCTGTTTTTCACCCATTTCAGCCAGGGCAGAGCAGTGTGCAGGGTCCCATGGAGCAGTGCCCGCCGCACAAGTCTTCAGAGCTGCTCGCTGAGAAGAGCGTGCCCAGGGCAGTCAAGAGATAAATTAATTTAGTTGCTGCCTGTTTCAGCCTCCACAGGCAAATCAGCTAGAACGCCTCTTGTGGTAAGGGAAGATGCTCTCCTGTGGTAGAGCCCCTGAAGGGAAGTGGACTTAAAATACAAAGGTAGATACGGCTGTCGACACACACAGACTCACAAAATATTTGAAAATAATTTCCCCATTTATTTGCTACCAGGGCCAAGTTCATTATTCTGTATTCCCTGCAGGAGCAAATATCAAACCAGCTGCAGATTCCTTTCAATCGACACCATATGTACTGCTTTCCACATACTACTTCCCTACTGCATTTCTTTGTATCTCTGCTTCTTTCTGTTCCCCCATCCCTGTTCACTCTCCAGTTCCCGCAGCAGCTTTTTGGTCCACTTCTCTCTTTCTCTCTTCACTATCTGCTTCCATGCAATCTCTCTTCCCTTGCTGGTTTCCCTTCCAACCAACTCCCTTGAACATACACACACCTGAACACACACACTTGAACAACAACTCCCCAGATTAGCTTTTCTGCCACTTTCAGCTATCAGAAAGTCTCTATAAAATCTAGGGATGTCATCGTGTAAACAACTACACAATTAACCGATAAGCCAGGGCCTGCCATGGACAGAGGCTGCTCTAGGCAACTATATGCATGAGGAGTTGCATTTTAAACTGATTTCCCTGATGGACCAGCTCACTCTGCCACCCCCCGCTGCTGCCTCTGTATCAGAGGCAGCAGCATGGGGAGGCAGGGGGCTCCTCGGGAATGGGGCCAGGAGTGCACTGACTGCCTGCCCTGCCCCTGGGCACTATTGAATAAGTCATATAACCACTAAGATTTCATGCAGTTACACGACTATTCAACTACATATCTAACACCCCTAATAAAATCCAGACCAAGTTACCTTACCCAGATGCCAAACTTTCCAAAGAACATTTAAACTAAGCTCACTTAGGCTACGTCTAGACTGAAGGCTTCTTTTGAAATGAGTTTTTCCAGAAGAGATCTTCCAGAAAAGCTTCTTTCGAAAGAGAGTGTCCACATTCATTGGATGCTAGCTCTCATTTAAGTTGTGATTAGTCTGGATGGAGCGGCCACCAGGGCACCTGTGTGGTTCCTGGAGGCCTCTTCTTCCAAAAGAACTCCCTCTTCTGCCTCCACACACGCCTTTTTCTGGAAAAGCTATTTTGGAAAAAGACTTCTTCCTCGTTGAATGAGGTTTACCGCCGTCGGAAAAACCCCTCTGTTGACTTTCTGTCAAAAGAACTCAATGGCTGTGTGGACGCAAGTAGGCTGTGTCTAGACTGGCCAGTTTTCTGGAAAATCAGCCGCTTTTCCGGAAAAACTTGCCAGCTGTCTACACTGGCCGCTTGAATTTCCGCAAAAGCACTGACTTCCTACTGTAAGAAATCAGTGCTAATTGCAGAAATACTATGCTGCTCCCATTCGGGCAAAAGTCCTTTTGCACAAAACTTTTGCGCAAAAGGGCCAGTGTAGACAGCTCAGATTTGTTTTCCGCAAAAAGCCCCGATCGCGAAAATGGTGATCAGGGCTTTTTTTGCAGAAAAGCGCATCTAGATTGGCACAGATGCTTTTCTGCAAAAAGTGCTTTTGTGGAAAAGTGTCCATGCCAATCTAGACGCGCTTTTCCAAAAATGCTTTTAACGGAAAACTTTTGCATTAAAAGCATTTCTGGAAAATCATGCCATATTGTTTTTTCAGAAAAACAGCTGTTTTTCCAGAAAAACACTCCAGTATAGATGCGCCCTAATTAGGGCGGAGGGTATGTCTACACTACCCCACTAGTTCGAACTAGCAGGGTAATGTAGGCATACCGCACTTGCAAATGAAGCCCGGGATTTGAATTTCCTGGGCTTCATTTGCAAGTGCGGTATGCCTACATTACCCTCCTAGTTCGAACTAGGAGGGTAGTGTAGACATACCCTAACTTACCACTCCTCTCTTTTGAGGAGTAATTTCTCTCCCATTCAATATGGCTGTTTAATGTGGCTTTCACAAAGCTGACCTTTTCTTTCTATATTTTGGGATACGTGTCGTATTTTTTTTCATGGGAAATAGGATCCTGGAAAGGAAGCAAAGCTTACAGTTTAACTAGTATTTCTCTCAGCGCTTCTCTCTTCAGGAATCCACTATAACTGTAATGTAGTGCTCCCCTTTGGTGTCTGTCCTGCCATGACATAACACCAACTGCTGAACCTCAAAGCAGCCATGGCTTGGTCTGTACGTTCACTGGATGGTGACAGAGGAGATAGTTATGGAACACCTGGTTCACCTCTGTATTTCATTTGCGGCTACAGAAAGAAGTGTCTCTTGGGCAACAATATGCTCTTAATAGTGGCTGCCTTGCATGTGGGCTTCAGTAGGACAGTCCAGTCTTTTGAGATGATTCTGATTGGACGCTTCCTCTACGGCATCAGTGCAGGTAGGATCTTACTCTATTGTACGCACACAAGCTCGGCGCGCAGGAGAGCACAGGGACCACTCTCAGAGCTCCGCAAGGAGCCCAGGAAGGGCCAGGGAGGAGGAGGGGGCCATGCCACACCCAGCGTCAGAGGAAGCAGGCTGCGCACATCTATAGGACGGTATAGCTCAAGCAGAGTCCTCCTCCATATTAAGCCAGCTGGAGCAGGATTGTGCAATAATGGACCCATACTCAGGAATCACTATGTGGGTATGTCTACACTAGAAAGTTAGTTCGAACTAACGGACGTTAGTTCGAACTAACTTTCCTATGCGCTACACTAGCGCTTCGCTAGTTCGAATTTGAATCGAACTAGCGGAGCGCTTAGTTCGAACTAGGTAAACCTCATTTTACGAGGACTAACGCCTAGTTCGAACTAGCTAGTTCGAACTAAGGGCTGTGTAGCCCTTTAGTTCGAACTAGTGGGAGGCTAGCCCTCCCCAGGTTTCCCTGGTGGCCACTCTGGCCAACACCAGGGAAACTCGTCTGCCCCCCTCCCGGCCCCGGACCCCTTAAAGGGGCACGGGCTGGCTACGGTGCCCGTGCCAGGTGCAAGCCTGCCAGCACCCAGCCAGCAGACCCTGCACCTGGCACGGCACAGAGCCACCCACCCGATGCCCCCCAGCCCACCCCCTCTTCCCGGGACTAGGCTGGCGGCTCCCGGGAGCTTGCCCTGGACCGCAAGAGGCGGGCACCTTCCTGGGCTAGTGCGGACATCGTGGACCTCGTCCACGATCTCCGCACTAGGCACAGGAAAGTGGCCGGCTAGGGCAGGAGAGCTGCCAGCCTGGCCACCCAGGAGCAGGTTTGCATGAAAATCAAGGGGGTCCACTGAGACCCCCGACCCTGAGCCCTGAGCTTACAATGGCCGTACTGGGTCAGACCAAAGGTCCATCTAGCCCAGTAGCCTGTCTGCCAACAGTGGCCAACCCTAGGGACCCTGGAGGGGATGGACCAAAGACAGTGACCAAGCCATTTGTCTCGTGCCATCCCTCTCCAGCCTTCCACAAACTTTGGGCAGGGACACCACTCCTACCCTCTGGCTAATAGGACTCCATGGACCCAACCTCCATGACTTGATCTCACTTCCCTTTAAACTCTGTTCTAGTTGTAGCCTTCACAGCCTCCTGCAGCAAGGAGTTCCACAGGTTAACTATTTGCTTTGTCAAGAAGAACAACTTTCTCTTACTAGTTTCAAGCCTGCTACCCATTCCTTTCCTTTGGTGTCCTCTAGTCCTTCTTGATGGGAACTCAGGAAGAACTTTTCTGAATGCACCCTCTCCACCCAACCCCTGCTTTTAGAGACCTCTATCCTGTCCCCCCTCCGGCTCCTCTTTTCTAAGCTGAACAGTCCCAGTCTCTGTAGCCTTTCTTCATCTGGGACCTGTTCCCAACCCCTGATCATGTTAGTTGCCCTCCCCTCTCCCAGCCTTTCTCTTCCCCTCTCCCACCTCCTTTTCCCAGTCTCCCCCAGTTTTTTTCAATAAAGACAGAGTCAATGTTGGAAGAAACGTTATCTTTATTTTGTACATCAAGAAGAAGGGGGGCTAGGGAAGGGCAAGTGGAAGGAGGTGAGGGAGGAATGGGGTACGAGCCCCCGATGGGGAGGACTGGGCTGGCTCTGCGGGCTTCTGGGGGTGGAAGCTCTCCTGCAGCCCCCCAATTACTCCCTCTCCCCAGATGGCAGCCTGCGGCAAGTGCAGCCGGGCTGATGGCCGAGTGGTGTGATGTGCCCAGTGTGGGCACTCAGGGCACTCCAAGCCAGAACTTCTTTGCAAGCGGGGCACCCCTTAGAACTGTGTGTCCGGGGTGGGGGTCGGGACCCTTTAAGCGCAGCCCTCGGCTAGCCTGAGACAGTATCTCCATGCTCTAAGTCCTCCTTTTATGCCCTGCCGGCACTGCTTCCGGCCATCCTTAAGCCCTGTTCAGAGTCCACTCAATGTGGACTTACTAGTTCGAACTAGCAAAACGCTAGTTCGAACTAGTTTTTAGTTCTAGATGCGTTAGTTCGAATTAGCTTAGTTCGAATTAACTAATTCGAACTAAGTTAGTTCGAACTAGCGCTGTAGTGTAGACGTACCCTGTGTGTGTGGCGGGGGAGAAAGGGGGTTGTGAGCTGTGGGAGGGACTGGTGGCTGCCCTACCCCCACAGCCTAACCCCACCCCAGCCTCTCTCCTGGGAGCGGAAGCAGGGAATCAGCCAAAGGCTTCCCCAGCCAGCCAGAGCAGGTGGGGAAAGAGGCTGAGGCAGGCCCTGCCTTTCCCAAACTGTCCAGAATTGGCCCCATGGCAGACCATGAAGGACGGGGGAGGGGAGGAGGGTGAGTTCGGGCCTGAGTAATAAAATAGAGCAAATCACAAACTACTTCCACAAGGTCTCAGCTGAAAAAACAGTCGGTACTGGGAAGTAGTGATGGATTACGTGTCTTCCTCTAGAAGATGCAATCTGCCTGTTGAATACTTTCTGTAAATGTTACATAAGAAACCATGCAAACAAGGAGAGTGCCACAGTTTGGCAGAATGTGATTAGAAAAAAAAAGATCATTTTTCTTTCTAAACATACAACTTTCCCATTTCTTCTCCCCATTCAAGGTATATGTCTGAATGTACATAGTCAATACTTAGGAGAAATTTCACCCAAGAAGTACCGTGGATTTGCAAATACAACTGCTATGTTGTTTTTGACACTAGGAAAAGTTTCAGGACAAATTGTGGGATTAAGGTATCTGCCCTATTTTGCTGTTTTACAAACCCTTATCACCAGTATGTGAGCACACCTCAGTTTTTAATATATTTCACCTCACAACACCCTTGCGAGTTAGCTATGTGCTATAATTCCCATTTTTAAAAAGGGGGACTGAGCACAGAGAGGCTAAGTGACTTGCCCACCATTTCGCAGAAACAATATGTCAGAAGACAGCATCAAATACTTCTCTCCCAAGTCCTAGGTTAGTGACATAACTATTAGGCTAGGAAGGGAACTTCTTTGGGTTGGGGGGGCTGACCCATAGAAAAATTACAAGTGAGAAGGAAAAAAAAAATCTCATTGGCCTGATTCCCAACTGGGAAGGAGAAAGACACTCCCCACGTTCCCCTCACACACCAGAGCCTTGGGGGGCCAGGGGAGTAGATTTAGTGAGCTCCAGCCCCATGGTGGGGCAGTGAAAGGGCTGGAGTGCCAGCATGGGCTCCCCAGTGCTGGGGGGGGGGACCCTGAGCCTCAGAGGCTGGGTCCACACAACTTGGGAGCCCCATTCAGCCCTCCTTCCCCGACCTGAGGTTCCCCTCCTCTGTATTAGACTAGAGGTCGAATATAAGTACTGATCAATGGACCATGCTGCCGTCTCCCCCATTGTCTATGCGTATTATGTCAGTTTCTCTACTTATCACACAAAAGGAAGTAGCTGAAGTTACTAATCAATAATTTCACAGAGTTGCATCTCAGAGAGTTGAATCTCGCTGAATTCTTTTGTAGAATTGCAGCACTGGCCTTGATAGTAGTTGCACAGATTAACAAATTCCACTGCCTGGTTATCTCCCTCTCTGTATAGAAAAAGCTTTTCCTGCGGAACGACAGAGTGATGTCATCATGTCTCTCTGTGTTCCACTGCCCCTCCCTTCACCCTCAGCATCCCTGCCTCCTCCCTCCCACCCCGCCCCCTCGCTGGTTCTCCCTGGTACTCCGGCCACACGGCTTCCTTCCTTCCCCATCGGGGGGGCCAGAGCTGCACACCCTCTCCCATTTTGGGGAGGAGGGGCTGAAGCCACACTCCCTCCCCCCTTACAGGGAGGCCATAGAGCTGCACAGCCTCCCCCTTCACAGGCGGGATGGGGGCTGTGAACTGTGGGCCCTCTCCCCTCTGGGGGAGAGATGAAGGTCATGCAGCCTCCTCCATCCTGGGGGGACCAGAGCCACAAGGACTCCCCCATACCCGGTAAAGTTAGTCAATTTTATTGCATTGCATCACAAATATATTTTATATGCTCTCTACAGAGAATTATTAGGAACCGAATCCTTGTGGTCTGTGTTGTTGTCCATATGTGGAATTGCAGCATTTTTCCAGCTGGTCTTTTTGCCATTCTTCCCTGAGTCTCCCTCCTACCTTTTCGTGCAAAAAGAAGACACCGAAGGCTGTTTAAAAGGTAAAATGGGAGAGCCCTTCTGCAAATCTCTGATGTTTGTATATTGATAGCCATATAAAGGGTGGGTCTGGTTGTTGGAACCAAGCTTCCCATAGTTAGAGCCCTGCACAGATACAAAATTTTGTTATCTACATCCGTATCTGCAAAAAAGAGCCTCAGATAGCTGCAGATTTGCAGGGCTCTCCCTATTGCCCACCCATGATCTTTCTTACAAAATCTAATCAACCAGGATCTTGTACTGATATTGGTGTAGATCTACATCAGCATAAAAAAAATTGCTAATTTGCAATTAGTAGAGATACTCTACAATATTACTTCATTACGCAAACAAAAGATAGACATCTACCAGCTCATAACAATGTATATCAGTGTGTTCCAGTAGGCAATAGCTGATTGATTTCTTCAGTCAATGATTAATGGATCGATAGATGGACAGAATTTGCTTACTGAATAATTAATGAATCATCTAATCACTAGTTTATTAGCCAGTTGAATGATGGAGGCATCAGCTGATGGATAGGGTTCCAAGGCATTCCAACTTTATAAATAAAAACCAATACTATTAATAATTATGAAACAACAAACAGTCCTGCAGCACCTTAGAGACTAACACAAAATGTAGATGGTGTCATGAACTTTCGTGGGCACAACCCCCTTCTTCAGATGACCGGATGAATCAACTCCAGTCATCTGAAGAAGTGGGCTGTGCCCATGAAAGCTCATGACACCATCTACATGTTGGCTGTGTCTAGACTGGTAAGTTTTTCCACAAAAGCACTTGCTTTTGCGGAAAAACTTGCCAACTGTCTACACTGGCCACTTGAATTTCCACAAGAACACTGACAGTCTCATGTAAGAAATCAGTGCTTCTTGCGGAAATACGATGCTGCTCCCGTTCAGGCAAAAGCCCTTTTGCACAAAAGCTTTTGCACAAGAGGGCCAGTGTATACAGCTCAGATTTGTTTTGCGCAAAAAAAGCCCCGATGGCGAAAATGGCAATCGGGGCTTTTTTGCGCAAAAGCGCGTCTAGATTGGCACGGACGCTTTTCCACAAAAAGTGCTTTTGCAGAAAAGCGTCCGTGCCAATCTAGACGCTCTTTTCCGCAAATGCTTTTAACGGAAAACTTTTCCATTAAAAGCATTTGCGGAAAATCATGCCAGTGTAGACGTAGCCGTTTTGTTCGTCTCTAAGGTGCTGCAGGACTATTTGCTGTTTTTAAGTTTTTCCATTTACAGACTAACTCGGCTCCCCCTCTGAAATGAATAATTATGCTTTGCTTTTTCTCCTCCGCAGCCATGAAGCAGCTTTGGGGTCATGGGGATTATAAAGTGGAGATTGACGACATGAGGAAGGAGAAGGCAGCAATGAAAAGCACCAAAACCATGAGTGTCCTGGAACTGGTGAAAGAACCGTCCCTGCGCTGGCAGCTGTATATCCTGATTGCCCTTATGATGAGTTTCCAGCTTTGTGGCTTGAATGCAGTTGAGTATCTGACCTCAGAACTGTTATTGGGCAGCACTGAGACTATTACAGGACTCCGGTTCCTATTTGTTACTTCCTCTTCGCCCTCTTTTCTCCTCCTCACAGACGGTTCGCTTGTGGTATTAACATTCACCGACGTTCACACTACTGGACTTCTCAGCACTCTAACGTGAACCCATTCACTTTGTACCGCACCGTGGATATTAATAAAGAATACTGTCCCATTTATTTCATTTCTGTTCTCGCTAGAAGCTCTTCTCTAGGACAGATGGCTTGCGGCTGGGTCTCCCTGGCAGCAGGGTGGCCTAGTGGTTAGGTCCTGGATTTTGCTGGTAGAAGAAGGGTGCAGACCCTTGCGGCTGATGCCCTGGGCCTATGAATTCCGGCCTACTATCTGCAGACAGTCCTTAAGTTTGGGGTGGGGACCCACAAGTCCAAATTTCCCACGCCTCAGTGAGGACTCTGAGTAGGTTCCCCCCTTTGGCCCCAGGGGATGGCATTGGAGGCTTTCTTGCGCCTGCGGCTGGCCAAGTGGACGGGCTTTGGCTTGGGTCCTGAAGTCGGCAGAATCCTTAAGTTCCTCAGTTTTCCTAGAAGCAGATGTGTAATTCCATCTACCCCTTTATCTCTGTGGTGTCAAGGGATTTCCTTCCACCAGCCTCTGCCAAGCCAGACAGCAAGGACCCTTAGAACTTTTTTTCCCTCATCTCTCCTTCCCCGGACCACTCTTCTTTCTTTTGGATCCAATCAGCTCCGTCTCCCAATTCCCCTATTCAATCCCTCCTTTCTCCAAATGCAAAGCTTCTTGGAGATCCATTCTTTTCGTGACCCTCAAAACCCTTTGGTTACTCCTGAATAGACCCTGGAATGTCAGACTTCAAATAGCTGCCTCGGCTTTTCTTTTGTCCAAATAGATCCCAGGCCCCTTCTTTTTCCTTTCCTGGCCCCTTAATAAATCCAGACTCGGTGATACTCTCCTAGGGAAGGAGTCGAGATCGGAATGCCGCACACCCCTCACTTAGCTTCATCGTTAACATTCCTTTTCACCTCATTTTCCAGATCTATTTTTATGCCTTTGAAGTGTTCCGCACGGCCAGGTTGGATGAAGACATTATTCCGTATTTCCCCATAGGAATTGGGATCTGCGAACTCTTCTCTGTCATCCTGTGTGTAAGTCAGACCTGACTTGGGTTTGGAGGGTGAAGGGAAATGCGAGTTGAGCCAGTTCCTTCGGACTGCCCTTTTGATACATGAGCCAAAGAATCTGGTTTGGGTCACTGCCTTGCCACATAAACCTGTGAAAGACGACTTAAAACCTGCTACCGGAAGGGGTCAAGGAGTTTCCCTGGGCTGGAACGGCCCCTCCTCATTACACCTGCCAGTCCTGTTGAGCTTGGGAGAAAAGTCTAAGATGAGAGAAGTGCAGCCCAGAGCATGCCTCTCCTGCGGTGACACAGACACGCTGCTGCAGTGATGGTGCAGCAGGGCCACTGTGTAGGGATTCCCACATCGACGGGAGGAGTTTTTCTGTCAGTGTAGATCATGGGTTTCCAAACTGGGGGACGTGCCCCAAACTGGGGGGGCATGAAGAAATTCCAGGGGGAGGGATGAGGTGTCCCAGCCCCCCCCCCTCCCCCCGCCCTATTAAGTTTTGCTGTCCTGGACAGTTCTTTTCTTTTTTCTTTCTTTTTTTTTTTTTCTTTGCTCAACAAGTTTTGCTGCTATTTTGGGGGGGTAAGGGGGACATGAGGGTTTTCAAAAATGAAAAAGGGGGGTGTGATGCTGAAAAGTTTGGGAACCACTGATGTAGATAATCCAGCTCTCTGCAAAGCAGTAACTAAGTCAACTGGTCCATCAAACCGGCAGTGTCTACGCCAGGAAATAGGCCAACCTAACAACAGCACTGCGAGCGCACACATGTTTTCTTAGCTCTCGGTGTCATAACTAGGTCCATTTCATTTTTAAATATAGACCAACGGGGAGGGAGGAGGGAAATGGGGCAACTACCCCAGGGCCCGACAATTCGAAAGGGCTCAGGTCTCCTAGCTGTTGCAACTGCAGCAGCCTTGATTGCCCCAGCTCATTTAAATCGCTGCTGGAGCACCGCAACACACCCTCTGGGCAGTGCTGGGGGGACGGGCATGCTGTGGTCCAGGCAGCGAACCTGCCCCTTACACTGAGGCCCCACTCCTTTCACTGAGGCTCCGCCCCTTCTGGGAGCGTGGAACCACAGGACCCGTCTGCTCCACCTTGCCCAGGGGCCCAACAAAGCTGTCAGCTCCCCTGGCGCGACCCTACAACCTGCCCAGGGCCCCTCTGAAGGAAGAGGCCAGTGGCCAATGGGGACTGTCTGTATATTTCCTTTTCCTTTCTTTATGTTGCTGTTTTCATGTTGTTTGTTTTTTCCCTGGGACTCTGAAAGGGGTAAGCAGCCAGACGATTTAGCAGGGCGGCTCTGAAGCCATCTGCTTCAGAAGGCTGAGTGCCTCCCCTTGAGAAAAACCAGGACTCAGACACCTGCCCATGACCCCCGCTGGGACGTCATGGTCCACAATTTATTTGAAAAATCAAGGCTTAGGGTTATTTTTAAATGGAGTTTATATCATGCTCCCATTGATAAAATTGTTTATATGCAGGTGAGAGCTATGTGAGAGATCAGATATGGCTGAAGTTGGAAAGACAGAGGGGAATCCTGCCTCTTTCTGTTAAAAGAGTGGCAGACTGCAGCAACTGCATGCAATATTTGATTCACTTTTGAAAATCTGGCTTCCAGGCTATTATTTGGCACATTTTATACCTAACCAGAAAATCTATGTGATAGTTTGTCAGGTACAGAGGTAGACTATAACCTCGACTTATAGTTTCATGGTAACTCATTTGCTAAAAAGGGCATAGGTGAGTCATTTCTTTAAAGAGAAATGTCCAAGTGCTAGAGAAAGTGATGAGATTCAGCAGGTAGCACTCAGAAACTCAGTCATGATCCAATGCTGCCAGGGGACTCACCACACTGTTGGACTCTGTCCACTCTGCAACGTTATTTAGGGATGCTGGAGTATCCCGAAATAGCTATCCTGCGTCTTCACAGCCAGCTTATTATTTCAGACTCAGTATTTTGACGTCCCTGTAAACCTCATTCCATGAGGAATACGGGACGTTTCGGAATAGCGCTTTGTTTTGAAATTTGGCACTGTCAATAAGCTATTTCGAAATAGCATCGAAAGAATATACTCAGTTTGCGTAGTATCTTATTTCGAGTTACGGTGCAGTGTGGATGCACCCCTTGAGATATGATGCCATCCCCTCTAAATGAGATGTAACATGGAACCCTTGAATACTAAACTCTCTATGACATGTTTTGCAAGGCAAAGTAGGCTAGCCGTGGTATTCACCCATCTGCCAGAATATTTCTGAAAATACAGAATCCACAGAATCTGCTTCACCCATCTTTGCATAGATCCTTGGCATCCATTTACGGCCACGACCATAATATAATAATCTCACCTTTATCAGTGACACGAGGGAAGGAATTAACATGGTTAGGGGAGAGAGAGCCTTATAAAACGCATGGTGATTTGCCTTTTTTTAATTTGAAAAGAGACAAGGGTTTCCATTTTAGGAGACTTTTCTGTCAAGGCCATGACTATTACGAGAGCAGAGTCAGAAATGCACATTAGGTACAGACGCGGCATGTGATTCCAAGCCAACGCCACCAATAGCTGACATATCAGCATCTCATTACCCACAGGTAAAGTAGAATAATATCCCCAGTTTGACTGTGTAGGAAAGGGAGGGTCTGAGTGAAGCAGAGTCATTCCAGAGATCCAAGCTGCCCTTTATGGCTCAAAGACACACAGAGTTAATCAGACTAGCACCTAGCAGTGCTTTGCTTAGTCACGGGGCTAAACGACACCTCGTAATTCTGAGAGAAAAGGATGCGAGATAGCAAGAGAGTGTGAAAGCCAAACCCATTGGACAGTGAAGACTGGAACTTGCCATGCTCCTAGTAATGTCTGTGTTTTCTAATCCTCAGAGCTCCATCATCGACCGGTTTGGCAGGCGGACGCTGTTGTGGGGTGGCTATGGGGTGATGGCAGGGTTCCTGGCATTCCTAGTCACAGCCCTCTCCCTGCAGGTAAGGAAGCTTCTCATTTTGGGGCACGGTTTCCCACTTCCACAGAAGCTGCAGTTTGTTGGGCTCCAGTTAAGCCTCAGCCCCATGGGAACATGGGGGGGGGGGAGGGAAGGAGACAGAAACATCATGAGTTTGGCACTCTAACAAATGCAGGGCTGCACGTCACGTAACTCATGGCTCCTCCTATGAGGACTTGGTCCGTGTCCTCACCTGGAGGTGTCCATGTGCTGCCCCCTCTTAAACAAGCAATCCTGGGGCCAGTGTAACGGTCCTGTGAACAAGGTGCCCTGATCTCGTCTTTCTCCAAACTTCCTATTAACTAATCCCTCCCATATCCCTCTGCAATGGGCAGATCGTGCCATGTGGTCACCACAATCTTTGAAATGGGCATCCCTGCAGCCTCCTTTCTCATTCACCAGTTCCCTCAGCCTCCTCTTCGCTCTCCCAGCATCTGCCCAATGACCTTTTCGGCTGCTGAAAAACTCTTTTTCCCTCGGGGCAAAGCATCCAACACACTTGTTCAGCCCCTGAAACTTTCTCTAGCAAAATGAGTAACCCACTGCCTCATCCTGCAGCTGTTAAACTCTCCTCCATCCCACCCCTTGATACACGGGGCTTTACTCTCTCTATAAAGAAGACCCTTGGCAATTGCCAAACAGATACTAGAAAGTAGTGAGAGTGTTATTCTGCCCCCATATTAATTCCCACTTTCTCTCCTCACTGTTTCCTCTGTAGAATCAGTTCTCCTGGATGGCCTATTGCAGTGTGATTCTCATATTCTTGTTCATTATCTCTTTTGGGATTGGACCAGGTGAGTACATCGACTTGGGCAATGATAGGAACCCTCTGAGTCCCATCTGAGCACAATATGGGCAAGAACTAGACTTTCTAAAAACATCTTCATAGACAAGGAAGTGATGCAGAATCCGACAACATCCTCAACTCAAAAATAAAACCTCAGTTCCATGCAGGATTGTTCACTGGGGCATATCCAGTTTTTTCTCATAGCATCCCTTCAGCCTTTCTTTTCCTTTTTTTTTTTTTTTTTTTTTTTTTTCAATCTGAATCAGATATAAACACAATACTGGAACCAGCTCACAACTCCCTGTTAGGATTCTGGTCCTCACTTAGGACCAAAGCTAACATTAGGTCCCTGACAAATGGCAACCTTTTGTGACCGGAACCTCAGATATTATTATGCTGATATTTTGTGTGACACCAATACTGGGTTTTTATTTCATAGTCAGAACCATAGTGTACGAGTGTCATGACAACCTATTTGGGCACTAGCCCCCAGCAGAAGCAGGAATTCTGCATGTATGCCAGGAGGGGGGACACATATAATCACTCTTCAGGCTTTTGCTTGACCAAAATATTGCTCCTAAATATTAATTGTAGGCATTTGCATTTTTTCACTTTGGGGGAAACAGGTGACTAAAGTTCGTAGGGAAGAAACCCACATAAATGTCTTTGTTATTTTTTATGGTGTTTGTTCAGCTGGGGCAAGCCTGTCTATTGTGGCAGAAATCTTCAACCAGTCAGCCCGATCATCTGCCTTTGTGATTTATGGGACCATTGGCTGGACTGGCCTCATCATCATCGGGATGACATTCCCCTTTGCTGTGGTAATGCTGCTTGAATTTCTTCTTCGTTGCTTCCCATTTAAACCGACGTGTATGACGGTCTTAGGCAGCAAGGCACAACAAGTGCTTTGTAGTGGCACATAGCTGACCAGTGTTTTGAACCCACCACAAAGCCCCTGTTCCGTGGAGGGCAGCCATGCGGCCCAGGGGGCATACCCAGTCTTGAGATAAAAGGTCTGAGCTGATCCAAATAATCAACTGCCCTTGGCTGTTTTAGAAATATCTTAAACTTTCTTCAGACTGAAGTTATGTCTCATGCCCAAGAGGCAAAGCAACCTTCAAGGAGTTAGGGGTAGATCTACAGTAGGGGACAAAGCCAAATTAAGATACGCAACTTCAGATACATTAATTGCGTAACTGAAGTCAAAGCGCCTGAACTCGACTTTTGGCGCATCTACACTACAGGAAGTTGAAGGCAAAACATTCTTCCTCTGACTTCCCTTACTCCTTGTGGAAGCAGGACTATCAGGATCAACCGGAACGCCCCTGTCACTTTGAATTAGCTGTCTTCACTAGACCCGCTAATTCGAACCCTGGAAGATCGACAGGGGCAGCTTCGATCTTCCTCTGTGGTGCAGACGTACCCAAAGAGAATAAGTATCAGTCAAGGGTTCGTTCATCTTTTTCTTTTCTATTTTTGTCTTCAGGAGGCCCTGGGTCCCTTCTGCTTCCTCATCTTCATGGCTGTTCTTGTCATCTCAGGGATTTTTTTCTATCTGTTCCTCCCAGAGACAAAGGGGAAGTCCATCGTGGAAATAGCAAAGGAGTTCAGTACAATACATTTTGGAAAGAAACTTTTACTGACTGTGGGGAAGAAACCCACTGAGGAACATACCTTCTGCACCAAACTCTGACTGGCCAGCGGGGTCAGATTTCATTGATACGAAGCATGGTTAAGATGGGAAGCTGAAGCTAAAAGAGACTCTTTTTTAATAAAATCTTATTTGAAAAATAACTCACACATGTCTTCCCTCCTATTCCCAGTAGTCCCTTTTTATATTTGGATCTTTGTTTTTCCTGCTCACGTGCAGCATCTTTGCATATGATGCTTTTCTCCCAACACAGCTTTGTAAAAGCGCCTGTAAAATAAGTCTGACTGATAGTTTCCTTGGATGACTGATAGATCAATTCATGGATTGATTGAACAATTAATGAATGATCTAAATAAATGAGCATACCAGGCAGCAGAAGGACAGATCAGTTGTAGAATTTCCATGCTTTGTCCTTTCCATAGGGGAAGTCTGGGGATAGTTAGATCATTTATTTGAGAGGGGAAAGGCTTCAATGAAAAGCATTGAAAGCAAGAGAATCCTGGAAGTGGAGGAAGACTCACCCTTGTGCTGGCAATTGCACATTTTGATTATCATCAAATGCAATTAAGTTTCTTCCCCCAGTTAAAACCTTAGAACTATTCTTAGGTATGATTGAGGAACGTGCCCTTTATTCTTTGCAACGTGCTCTGCAGGAATTAGCAAGTTGGTTAGGAGTCGGCAGGGCAGGAGTTCTGTTCCTGCCTCTGCAACTAACTCGCTGTGGGCCTCTTTGTCTTACTTCCCTCACCTGTAAAGTGGGGGTCACAATATTTACCCCCCTGCCACATGTGGAACATTGAAGGACGAATGAATGGTGTGCATAGTGGCCACTGGGCGTTAATACTGTATATACGTAGTGTGAAGGGTTGGATCACAGGGATCCCCTTGGGGCAGTCACCCAGTGTGCTGATCAAACCACTGATCATGCTCATCTCCTCTTTGGGATCCTCCTCCCCCCGCATCCTGCTGGACCAGAAGCTCTGGTCTCCCCCCTCAACCAAGGCACGGAGTTGGGGTCACAGCCCCCCTAACAGAGCTACACAGACACTGAATCAGCTCAGTTCTGGGAGAGCTTAGCTACAGCCACTTGCCAGCACCCAAGAGCATAGCCTTCAAAAAAAAGCAACCCCCTCCAATACATCTGTTTTTCTCTGTATAAAAGTTTTACACAGAAGAAGCTTACAAAATTCACCCTCTTGATCAATGAGAGAGATATACAGCGGTGGCACTGCCCCTCTCTAGCTCCTCCCTAACAGTTATTTACACTGGGCTTTGTAATAAACAAACGTATAAAAAACGGGATTGAAGTGATGGCAAGTGAAAGCAGACAGATCAAAGTCAGTTACTAAGCCAAAATACACAGAACACGCCAATTAAGCCTAATACGCAAGGAAATATAGTTACAAAGCATGATTTCTCACCCTAGATCTTATCTTGGGCAAATCCTTCAGGTCAGAACTGATCTTTTTTCTGGGGCTGCTTCTAAGGGAACATCTATACTGTAAGGCTATTTTGGGATACCAGAGGTATCTCAAAATAGCTACCCTGAGTCTTTTGAATGCTTCCACTATTGCAAAATATAGTGGATCTGCTATTTCGGCATCTCTGTAAACCTCATTTCATGAGGAATAAGGGATGTCTCAAAATAATGTATTATTTTGAAATCTGATGTTGTGTAGACATGCCAAATTTTGAAATAGTCTATTTCGAAATAGAATCAAAATGAGATACACAATTTGCTTAGCACAAATTGCGTATCTTATTTCGAGCTAAGGGTGCAGTGTAGATGTACCCTAAACAGCCAATAAAATAATATAAACTCAATAAAATACCTTAAAACCATGGGTGATATTGGCACTCTCAGACTGGAAAATAAAACAAACCCAATTCATCCACTTCCCGTTATTGCCACTTTGCAGTGACCAGTATTTCTTCATACATTCAGATTATATCTTCACAGTAGGGATGTAATAGTGTAGTTAATTAACCTACTAACTGATAAGCAAAAGCATATAGATGAATGGTACAGACTACATGCATCCTCTCCTCCTCCAGCCAGTAAATGTTTTAGCAGGCTGGCCAGCACCCTGGCTTGCACCAGGTCCGGGACCTACCCCCGCGGCAGCTCTGCATTTAAAGTGTATTAGGAGCCTGGTGGGCAGGCTGCCTAGCTCAGTTCTGGCTCACGTCCGGTAACTCAGACCACCCCTGGACAAGGATTGCTGCCACCCTGTGCTGCTGCCTCTGAATCAGAGGCAGCAGTGCAGGGCAACAGGCAGCTGGTCTGTGAGGGGAGCTGGTTTTTAAACTGGCTCCCCACGCCAGACAGCTCCCACCTGGCACCCCACACTGCTGCCTCTGATACAGAGACACCAGCACGGGATGACAGGGGGCTCCTCAGGAGTGGGGCCAGAGCATGGACTACAGAATAGTCGACTAACTGATAAGAATTCACGAGGTTACTCGACTAGTCAATTAATCGATATTGAACATCCCTACTTCACAGTAGCTGGTCCCTAAGCAATGGTGAAGCATGATGATATTAGTCAGGAACCATGAAGTTCCGTCATTGAATACACGTTAAACGTGTAGGTTTCACTTTGCAAGAGTTTAACATGAACACTTTCTAGCTGCGGTCCACATGGCTCTGCTCCTTCGAATTTCACAGTGAGTTTTAGGCTAGAATGACCCCCAAATCTTACAACAAGGTCAGCAGAAAACACCGAGTTTCTCAATGTGTACCTACAATAATGAGGTTTGCATGTAAGGCCAACTTTTTTACTGTCCCCCTGTACCACAAAACACACAACAGAGATGGCAAATCATTGGTATGAGAGTGGATTCAGGGTCACATTATGATATATTATGTTAGAAAGTGAAAAGCAGCAATAGGGCCCAAAGGAACAAGGGAGGGGCATGAACTGTATATAACTGGTATAGTAAGAGTACACCTACTTACACATTGGATTTCTTGAGGGTTATGTTAAAATATCAGCCTCAAAATTCCTCTTTTCCCCAGCTAGTGTGCACTGAATTTCATGGCATGACACAGCTGTTTTATGCTGGGTCAGAAGCAGGTACGTGTCTCCTACAAAAGATCAGGTGACTGACCCATCTGATTCCAGTTACTTATTTGGTGCTGCTGACTTTTTACCCACTTCCCTTCCCTAAATGACCTTACTGGCAAGCAGAAAAATGCTCTGTGTAACATTAACAGAATCAGCGGCTGGAATGGATTTTGGAGCATAGGTTAAGGGCCCGATCCAAATCCCATTGAAGTAAATGGAAAGATTCACATGGAAGCCAATGGGAGTCTACCACTGACTTTAATGTGAGTTGGACTGAACCTTGGGGAACCTATATTCAAATCAATTTCAGGGCAAAAGGAAAAGCTGCCCCACTGACTTCATGTTTCAGCAAATTAATTAGCAGCAGTTACCTGTGTGGCTGCCCAGTGGTCTGCATATCTTCTGCTGTTCCTGTCAGCCGTCAGCTAGAGTGCCTCAACCACACCACCAACCTAGGTGCTAGTTCTAGTACCCTAGTACCTGCACCCTTCTTCTCTTACCTAAGAACCACTACTAAACCCACACATTTGGTAGGGAAATGTGGGGGTGATGAGGGAGTCTCTTCAAATGTGGCGAAAAGCTGGATGGAACCCTACACATCTTACCTCATCAAATCCCGACAAATAGAGCACCTGGAGCCATCTGTATCACAGATGCCGTATGAATACAACCATGCAATACTGGCCAGTTTTTATACTTAAAATATATTTTTAGTTCTTAGATTTAAAACATCATGGATACATCTACACAGTGGGGCTATTTTGGGATGGCAGAAGTATCCCAAAATAGCTACCCCGCGTCTTTGGAATGAGCCTGCTATTTCGAGATAGGCCTCGAAAGAGTAGATGCGCTATTTCGATATCCCTGTAACCCTAATTCCATGAGGATTGAGGGATGTCTTGAAATAGCATGTGATTATGAAATTTGGCACTGTGTAGGAGAACCTGATGGGTATTTAACTTTCTGTAGTATCAGAGGGGTCGCCGTGTTAGTCTGAATCTGCAAAAGTGGCGAGGAGTCCTGTGGCACCTTATAGACTAACTGAAGTGTCTTTTTGCCCACAAAAGCTTATGCTCCTACACTTCAGTTAGTCTAACTTTTTGTAGTGTCTTGGGACAGGTCTTGGTTGGTCATTGCTTGAGTCTGTAAGGGAGGAAGAGAGACAAGGAGCCTCTCCTCCCCTTCTCATTCCTCACACCGGGCCTGCTACAGACTTTGCCTCTTTGTTCTCCAAAGCACAAGGCCTGCTGATGCAGCTGCTAGAGAGGAGCAGCTCTCCCCCCACGCTGCTCAGGAGGTGGCGAAAGCCTGGTCTACACCTGCAATTTGGTTGATTTAGCTACACATCTCAGGGAGATTAAAAAAAACAACCCACACCTCTGAGAGATGTAGTGATCTAAGACCCCAGAGAGACACTGCTAGGCCAGTAGAAGAATACTGTCAGCCTATCGACCACCTCTTCCAGGAGTGGATTTACTACAGCCATGGAACTGCCCCTCTCATTGCTGTAGCTCTGTAGCTTTGCCACTGTAGCACTCTACAATAGAAAGACAAAGTAGAACCCAGAGTGTAAAGAATGGTCTTATTACCAGCAGAGGTGCTGACACTAAGAGTGCTGGCCACGCTGATGCATCCCCTCTCTTGAAATGGTTTCCATGATATACAGTGTTTATAGTTTGGTTCAATGACTCTCAGTACCCCTAGTATTCAAATTGTTCCACCTTCCCCTCTCCCCCATCACCAGTGAATGAAAATGACTGTGATGGTGTTATACTTTCAAAAATTAGGTCACAGGTTATGCAAGCATCACCAAGAAATTTAAAAAAAACTCTGTAGAAATTAAAACTTGTAAATGAAAGAAAATTGTTTAAAATCTCAAGCCAATAAAACAACAGGGCTGTGTCTAGACTGGCAAGCTGCTTTTGCGGAAAAACTTGCCAGCTGTCTACACTGGCCGCTTGAATTTCCGCAAAAGCACTGACGATCTCATGTAAGATTGTCAGTGTGTCTTGCGGAAATGCTATGCTGCTCCCGTTCGGGCAAAAGCCCTCTTGCGCAAATGCTTTTGCGCAAGAGGGCCAGTGTAGACAATGTGGTATTGTTTTGCGCAAAAAAGCCCCGATTGCGAAAATGGCAAAGTGCTTTTGCAGAAAAGCGTCTGTGCCAATCTAGACGCTCTTTTCCACAAATGCTTTTAACGAAAAAACTTTTCCGTTAAAAGCATTTGCGGAAAATCATGCCAGTCTAGACGTAACCCAGGTGTTTTCAGGAGCTTCTAAATCCATTCCCACTGCACAGCAATGAAGGGTTAAGTTGTTGGTAAGCAAAAGGAGATAAATGCAAAAATCACTTGCAAACTTTAGGGCTTTGTCTTCACTGTGAGGTCTTCTGGCAGAAAATATGCTAATGAGGGACTCATTAGCATAAGTCGTGATCTCATTAGCATATTTTCTGCTGGGTTTTTTTTTTTTTTTTTTGCACAAGGGGTTTTTGCACAAAAAGCAGCAGTGAGAACTTGTTTTTTTGCGCAAAATCCCCGCTTTGCACAAAATCCTTATGCCTGTCCTGGAGAGGCATAAGGATCTTGTGTAAAACGGGCGTTTTGCACACTGGAAAAGATTAAAGAAATTGGGCATAACCTCAACCTGCCGACGTGTGAAAATTACAATCTGATTTGTCTACACAAGTATGCGAATGTACATTAAAATTCACTTTATTCCTAGTGTATATGTGATCCACATGTATGCACAGTGCCCAGTATAGCACAACAGGAGCCAATAAACTCCCCAGTCTTCCCAGTTTTAGCACAATCCCAGGAAATAATTTTACCACTCATCTCTTCCAGAGAGCTCCTCTCATTATCCACCAACTGGGGCTATCATCTTCCGTCTGTATTAGTTAGTGTATCCTCTGCATTTGCTAGCCATGCAGCAAAGGACCACTGCAGCTTTACCTATATCTGCACTCAATTCCTTTGAGATTATCGCTGTGACCGGGAGAGTTAATGCAGCTGGCCAGGAAGCTCGGAGCCCTCAGAGACACAACTAAATCGTTGATGAAGATATTGAACAGAACCGGCCCCAAAACAGACCCCTGCAGAACCCCACTTGTTATGCCTTTCCAGCAGGACTGTAAACCGTTAATAACGACTCTCTGAGAATGGTTATCTAGCCAGTTATACACCCGCCTTATAGTAGCCCCATCTAAGTTGTATTTGCCTAGTTTATTGATAAGAAGGTCACGCAAGACCGTGTCAAATGCCTCACTAAAGTCTAGTAATAGAGATGAAGCCATGTTAGTCTGATCTTGCTGAAACAAAAGGAAAAACTATGCAGCACTTTAAAGACTAACAAGATGGTTTATTAGATGATGAGTTTTCGTGGGCCAGACCCACCTTCCTCAGATCAAATTCTGGAAGAGGGATACAATGAAAAAAAAGTGAACACATTATAAAACTGACAAATCAGATTTAGAACAGAAGGGGAATGAGGGGGGGGGGGCTTGTATCTATGAGATAGTGATAGTAGGGGTAATAATTGGGGAAGTATCTTTGTAATGGGTAAGGTAATTAGCACCTTTGTTAAGGCCCATTCGTAAAATGTCAAATTTAAACACAAATGACAGTGCTGAGGTTTCCCTTTGTAGTCTGGTGTTAAAGTCTCTTTGAAGTATGATACATGTAGTAAGGTTGGTTGAAAATCTAGGTATCCCACGTCCACTGCTTCTCTCTAATCCACAAGACTCATTATCCTGTCAAAACAAAAGGAAAAACTATATAGCGCTTTAACGACTAACAAGATGGTTTAATAAGTGATGAGCTTTCATGGGCCAGACCCACTTCCTGTCAAAGAAAGCTATCAGATTGGTTTGACATGATTCATTCTTTACAAATCCATGCTGGCTGTTACCTATCACCTCATTTTCTTACAGATGTTTGCAGATGGATTACTTAATTATTTGCACCATTATCTTCCCTGCTCTGTAGTTTCTTGGGTTGTCCTTATTTCCCTCTTTGTAGCGGGGCAATGTATTTGCCCTTTTCCAGTCTTCTGGAATCTCTCCTGTCTTCCATGACTTTTCTAAGATGATAGCTAAAGGCTCAGATACCTCCTCTACCAGCTCCTTGAGTATTCTAGGATACAATTCATCATCAGGTCCTGGTGACTTGCAGACATCTCACTTTTCTAAGTCATTTTTAACTTGTTCTTTTCCTATTTTAACTTCTGATCTTACCTGATTTTCACTGGCTTTCACCATGTTAGGCATCCAACCTTCACCAACCTTCTCAGTGACAACCAACACAAAAAAGTTGTTAAGAGTCCCTGCCGCTTCCACATCTTTTGTTATTTATTTTCCTTTTTCACTGAGCAATGGATCTTCCACTTGCTTCTCGTGTATTTGTAGAATGTTTTCTTGTTACCCTTTGGCTGTGTCTATACTGGCAAGTTTTTCCACAAAAGCAGCTGCTTTTGCAGAAAATCTTGCCAGCTGTCTACACTGGCCGCTTGAATTTCCACAAGATCACTGATGATCTCATGTAAGAAATCAGTGCTTCTTGCGGAAATACTATGCTGCTCCCGTTCAGGCAAAAGTCCTTTTGCGCAAAAGCTTTTGAGCAAAAGGTCCAGTGTAGACAGCTCAGATTTGTTTTGTGCAAAAAAGCCCCGATTGCGAAAATGGCGATCGGAGCTTTTTTGCGGAAAAGTGCGTCTAGGTTGGCCATGGATGCTTTTGCGCAAAAGCACTTTTGCGGAAAAGCATCCGTGCCAATCTAGATGCTCTTTTCTGCAAATGCTTTTAACGGAAAACTTTTCCGTTAAAAGCATTTGCAGAAAATCATGCCAGTCTAGATGTAGCCTTTATGTCTATAGCTAGTTTGAGCTCGTTACTAAAGTCTCCCATCTTGAAATTCATTATCTTTAATTTGCTGTTCTCCCCTCTTACTTTCCTTAGAATCAAGGGTGGCTGGCAGATGTAGGGCCAGGGGATGCAAGCCCCAAGCCCCACCCCCAGCCCTGCCCTTTCTGCTAATACCCTGCCCCACATGGGAGCCAAGCCACAACTACGCACCCCACCACAGCAAGGTGGGGCAGTGTCTGGTGTGCACCTCCCACCACAAAAGAGAGCAGGGAGGGCTGGCAGGCCCATTTGTGCGCCCTCTTCTTCCTGGCCACGGAGCACAGGGTGGGAGGGAGAGAAGCACATGGCCCCAGCTTCCCCAACCCCAGAGCAGGAAGAGCAGATGTTGGGGGCAGCAACACTCTGTCTCCAGAATGTCTACAGTAGGCGGCGTGTGGGCAGGGCCAGGCAAGAGGTTTGGGAAGTCAGAGCCTTCCCCCCACCTAGGATCCCAACCTCCCATGCTTAGAATCATGAACTGGTATCATTGCATGGTCACTTTCACCCAAGCTGCCTTCCACTGTCATATTCTCAGCCAGTTCCTCCCTATTTGTTAAAATCAAACCTAGAACAGCTTCCCCCACCCAGTAACTTTCTTCATCTTCTGAATTAAAAAATGGTCTCCAGTAAATTCCAAGAACTTTTTGGATAGTCTGTGCCCTGCTGTGTTATTTTCCCAATAGCTGCCTGGGTAGTTGAAGTACCTACTGAATAACAGAATGAACACAGACAAATTTTAGGTGTACTAAACCTTATCTAATGGGCACACACAAAACCCCTAAAAACAAAGCAAACAGTACAAAGTAAAATTTAACTTTGACAGATCCAAACGGACAAGCTTCTTTTAGTCACTGGATTATACACTTAGAGAGGAACGTCCGAAACCAAACTGCTAATTCAAGAGACCAGCCACAAAATAAAGAGCTAAAAAACTCTTAAACTGAAGATGGGTGACTTTCTTTCAGACGTGGTGAGTTTTCTGTCATTTATCTATGTGCCAAATACTTCATAATTCTATCTAAAAATTCAGCAGGGTGGCAGGGGAAAGAGAGAACATTGGGCAAGCTCTGTTTATTTTCATGCTTCCTGGATTTTTAGAATGGACATTAAATTTAATAATTCCATTATTTTAACCTTTTTCCCAAAATCAGAAAAGTAAAAGTGATACTTGATACAATTTGCCCCTAACATTTTATTTTTCTAAATTCATATTATCCTGTTTTCAGCAATATGCAGTCAGTAAAGAATTGGCTTATTCATGCGATGTAGATAGTGACCCAAAGTTAGAAAACAAAATAAAAAGTAAATATTTTCAATCCTTAATATCTATATTTGACATAGTCCTATACAGCTGGAGAACACTTCCACTCTCAGAGAATGTCTATACTAGGAAATTATTTTGAAATAACTAAATTCAACTTAATAACTCTTGAAATAACAACATCAAAATAGTGTGTCCTTACTATGTGGAAGCCTCAAAATTAACCCGAGGCAGGCTCTATTAATGAAGATGAGCTACCTCGACTTAGCACCCGGGGAAGCACTGGGGAGTGATTAGTCAGAATGACTCTGGGGAGTAGTTATTTTGAAATAGCAGCACTGGAGTGTCTACACAACCGCTGTTTGGAAATAACTATTTCAAATTAGCGTTATGCCCCAAGGAAAGCAGGCGTACAGATTTCGAAATAAGTGGCTAACGTAGACGCTTTGCTTATAAATTTGACCTAAGGGGGTTATTTCAAAATAAGCCCTTAGTGTAGACTAAGTGAGAAATGTCCCTCTAATTCAAAACATTTCAAGTAACAATTTGTTGTTCAAATTCCCTGTTAACACATTCGAAAATCTGCTAATTTCTAAGAATTTTGTATGTGCAATGTGAGGAAGCAAGGCCAAGAACGTCCTAAACATAGTAAAAACTTCTCTTCCATCTTCCAGGTTCAGTGTCGGAAACTATTTCTACTGATCTTTCTATTGGGAATTGGGGGAACTTTCTCATACGGCTTCCAAATTTCTATGATCAGCTATCCTTCCATGGTAAGCAAAGCATCTGCAGCAATTAATTAGTGTCAGATTCTGGCCTGGGAATGTTCTTCAAGACACCTTGAAATTCTTTCAACTCTTTCCTTTCTCATTCTGACAATAAAGAAGGGTAAGAATAGTTGGTAAAACCCCAAGGGATGGCCGCTTGGCAGAATTTATTCAGGGTCATGGACTTTTGTAAAGGAACCAGAGACTAACAGCACCAGAAACTTTTACTAGAAGATGAAGGCTCATGCGGACTGGCTGCTCTTTAAAATGCTTCTATTTCATTGCATGTATCCATATTTATAGGAGTCTCATATGGACCTTGATGGCACAAGTGTCCTTTATAATGAAAGAAGCAAAAAAGTGAAACAATATACAAACTAAAGCACTGAGCTATTAAAGCAAATTAAGAGCCTTCATCTCCTATACCAAAATCATCATAATGCTTCAAATGAAGGAAGACAGTTCAGAATATGGAAAGAATTGATCGAACATACACTATATTTTTTTTCTACAATAAAAATTGTAGATACAATAAAGACTTCATTGTCACAGTTAAGGATAATGGGGCCTGTAATCCCCCTCCATGTTCCAGCATGGGCATTCAGTCTAAGGATATTAAGGACTAGTCGACTAGTCAATAAGCAAATACTTATCACATAGTCGAGTTGTCTAGTCAATTCCCCCCCTTGCTGCCTCTATCAAATAAGGGCAGCAAATGGGGGGGCAGGAGAGGGTACTTCAAAGGGGCAAAGTTTCAAAAGGGCAGCGCCGCACAGCTGATCCCGCACTCCGTACGGCGCTGCCCCCTTGAAACACCATCCCGGCGTTTCAAAGTGGCAGCACCGCATGGAGCTGATCACAGGCTCCATGAAGCATTGCCCCTTGGAAACCACATGACTGCAAGCATGCAGGCTGGGGACAGCTAGGACTCCCTAGCTAACCCTGGGCTTCCTGAGGCATTTCCCCAGAACCTGGAGACAGCTGGGGAGTGTGGCATTTCAAAGCAGCAGTGCAGCATGGAGCCCGGGTCAGCGGGGGACTTTGAGTCCCCCGCTGACCCCAGGCTTCATGAGGGCACTTCTGCTCTGAAATCCATTCGGTATGTCTACACTCCACCCTAGTTTGAACTAGGGTGGCTTATGTAGGTATTCAAACTTGAAAATGAAGCCAAGGATTTAAATATCCCAGGCTTCATTTGCATGTTCCTGGGTGCTGCCATTTTTAAATGCCCCGTAGTTTGAACTACCTGCCTGCGGCTACACGCAGCACGGACTAGATAGTTCAAATTAAAGCTCCTAATTCGAACTACCGTTATTCTTCCTGCAAGGAGGTTTAACGGTAGTTTGAATTAGGAGCTTTAGTTCGAACTACCTAGTCCGTGCCGCGTGTAGCCCCAGGCAGATAGTTCGAACTACGGGGTATTTAAAAAAGGCAGCGCTCGGGAACATGCAAATGAAGCCCGGGATATTTAAATCCCAGGCTTCATTTGCAAGTTCGAATGGCTACATTAGCCACCCTAGTTCGAGCTAGGATGGCAGTGTAGACATACCCTAAGAGTCTCCTCCGCCCCACCCGAGGGGGCTCTTGTGCATTTCAAAGGGTAAGCGCCCTCATGGAGCCCAGACTCCGAAGGACTTCCTGGTGGCCCTGGGCTGTATGCAGAGTTCCGCATTCCTCCTTTGAAATGTAGAAGAGCCGCAGTGAGGCATTTCAAGGGAGGAATGTGGAAGTGCCTATTGACTAGTTGACTAGTTGATGGAAATTCCATCAACTGCTCGACTCGTAAATTAGTCGCTAGTTAGCATCCTTAATCCAGTCTAGAGTCCCAGATCTTCAGCCATCAGCTGCCTTAGACAGAAATGTATTTTTCTCCCTCCATCCTGACCAGGATGCAACACCCCCATGCTGAAACCATGATACTCCCCCAGCAAGGCAGACTGTCTACACAGCCAGCTTCAGCACTGCAGCTTTGTCTTCAGAAGCTAACAACACTGTAATTGGCAACACTTACACGTCACCACACAGCTCTTAATAAGCAAGAACACTTATTCATGAGGCAAAAGCATTACAAAGAAGACCTTAACAGCACCTACCCGCATGTTAATAAGTTTACCGAAGATCGCCCCATCTCCAACACGGGCTCTGGCAACTGAACAGTTTTTCAAACTTACACAACGACTACCTATTCATCCCAAAATGTTTTTGCTCCAAACAAGAATGTTCAGTCTTATGGGGCCCTCTGTAACCCAAAGTCTTCCCAACTTTTCCATAAATATTGGGGCTCCCCTTGGATCAGAAGGAAGTCAGTTTTAACTTGGGCTATTTAACCCAAAACCCTTTATTTGTCATTTGGTCCCTGGCAAATCCAATTTGAATCAGTATATGCAAGCCTTTCTCCAGATGGAGGTAATTCATTGGAGAAATTACAACCTAAGTGAACATGTCTGACTACACTCCACTATTCTTAGTGGATTATGATCCTTCAGCCCCATAGCCATACATATAATCTTTCAATAGCACATAAATATTTGCACTAATACACTGAACTCCTAAAACACTTCAATTTAATTCAGTGAAGGAGGGGACTTGATGATTTCTCAAGGTTCCTTCCAGTTCTAGTATTCTATGGTTCTATGATTCTATGATTTCTCAAGGTTCCTTCCAGTTCTAGTATTCTATGGTTCTGTGATTCTATGATTTCTCAAGGTTCCTTCTAGTTCTAATGTTCTATGGTTCTGTGATTCTATGATTTCTCAAGGTTCCTTCCAGTTCTAATGTTCTATGGTTCTGTGATTCTATGATTTCTCAAGGTTCCTTCCAGTTCTAGTGTTCTATGGTTCTGTGATTCTATGATTTCTCAAGGTTCCTTCCAGTTCTAGTGTTCTATGGTTCTGTGATTTAATTCAGTAAGATCTGTGCAGCATATTATCATATTCAGGGCTCAACAAACTATAGAATCTATTCGCCCGTGGTGAGTAGATTTCAGCCGCGTGCCCCGTTTACCAGCGGCGCGCGCATGCGCAATGTGGGTCTTGCACATGCGCAGTGCGGGGCTGGCAAGCAGCTTTCGCCACCATTTGTCAAGCCCTGATCATATTTGTCGTGCTTGTAACAAGGGAAATTAGTATTGAAACTCCTTCTCCTCCACCACCAATTTTTCTTTCTAGTACATCAAGAACTTCATCAATGACACCTGGCAAGAACGATACCACACTGTCGTCGATGAGCAGATCCTCACATTACTGTGGTCTTTCATTGTCTCTATCTTTAGCATTGGGGGATTACTGGGAACCATCAGCTCAAGATTCCTGTCTGCAAAATATGGAAAGTCTGTATCAAGTAAAAAAGCACTTTTTAAAACTGACCACTGTAGCAAGGTAGAAAAAATATGGTTGGCTTTGAGATTATTGTCCCTACAGAAAGGAAGAACAGTCCATATTTTCCCTGCCAGAATGTTGCATTAATTCACATATCCCTCTAATTAATGTTGTTCTATACAGTTCAGTGACAAGTTCCCTATTTTCCTCTTTTATCTAAGTTTTCAGTCCGTAATATTGATTAATACATTCACAGAGATAAGTAGATTAAAATTGACTGCGGTAAAAACAGTCTGGTGGCCCAGGACCCTGTAGTCCCATGCAGGAAATAAAATATTAATGGCTGTCAATGCTGCAAAACAGGTTGAACCTCTGTAGTCCAACACTATCAGGACTGGTGGCAAACCAGAGAACTTGCCAGACCACAGGAAGTCAATATTGTCTAGCAGCACTGGCAACACTTTTATAGCTCACTGGGCTCTGAGAAGACTCTGAGGGGTAAATCAGAGCTAAAAAACAGCACAGAACACTGAGAGCCAGGACTGGCATCTGTAAACAAATTTTATGGGATCACGGGAAACTTGGCCTCATCCATGATAAGTGGACTAAAATCATGCCGGATCACAGATATTGCCAGACTACAGAGTGCCGGACTAATGAGGTTCAACTCGTCATAGGTGCATCAGCTGCTGGAAAAGAATACTTTATGTTACTCAACTTTTTCATGAGTGAATTAAGGAAGGCACTGACCTACTCCACATGGAATACTGACTAATCCTCCTTGATCCAAAGTCTTATAGGACACAAAAACAATTGGAGAAATATGACACGCATCAACAGGGAAATTATTGTCCACTACTTCTAAATTCAAAGCAAATACTTTGGATTCCTCAGATGCTGTAATTCAACATGGTTTAATAGACTTCATCACACTTATCATACTTTTTAATAGACTTTATCATACTTGCCCTTATTTGATTATCTTCACTGGCATAAATTAGCATCTTTCTTGGAAGTCTCAGCAGAAAATGAGCAGGAATGAATTAAAATGGAGATTAAGTGACTTTTTGGTCCCTCCTAAACATGGTGCAGATACATTAATGGAATAGGGTAGAGAAATTTGCACCGCAACTGGCATATGTGTGTGTTCAGTAGATAAACAGGATACTACCTATTATAATCACCAGATATAATCTCTTTTATGAGCACTATACTCATATGACCAGAAAACATAATATCCAATAATGGATTTGACTCAATAGAAGTTGTTATGTTTCTAGGGAGGAAAGCTCTAAACTAAGAAGGATTTAGAAAATAAAATGCATATTTATGAAATCTCCAAGGAGAAATGACTTACCAACAGTTAGAGAGACATATTGGGTGAGGCACTATCTTTTATTGGACCAACTTATACAGATGGGAAAGACAAATTTTTGAGCTCTAGTTGGCAATGACTCATGTTGGTCCTGGGGGCCTGCAAAAACCCAAGATGGGAACAACCCAGTCTCAAAGCTGCAGAGAGCCAGCTCTGCAATGAAATGTAAGTTCCACGCACTACTTCATTTTTCATCTTTTCCACCGTAGGAAAACAAACAACTACAAATGTAGCTTGAAATTTATGCAAGACGTAAATTACTTTTAAAAGAAACACATTTATAAAAGGACAAAATTCCTTGGATTTGTCCAGGGTTTGTTTGTTTGTTTTTTAAATATATACACAGGAATAAGATATGGGGACTCCAAAATATATAAAAACATAAGCAGTAAAAGGAAAAATAGAGGCACCCTGAAAAATTAAAATTCCTAGAAGGCAAGAGGGCTTGGAGGCCCCTAATTTATTGATGGAGGTTGTGTGACATCAGTACACTCTGATTATCTCCTGGTCCTGGATGTCACTGATCACAAACTTGCTATCACAGCACATTTATTTCACATGAAATCAGCCTTGACCATGACGTCATGATGCAATATGATCAGAATATAGCAATCATACACATATGTTTTTTTAGGAAGAGTAGAGCTATGGATGACTCTGGTGGAATTTCATCACTGTCTTTGGAAGTAGTATAGACCATTACCATGCCATTTTAGAAGAAAAAAAATGAGTTCTCAAATTCAAGATGACTAGGATGAATGAGTCTCAGAGAGTTTCTAGTATAAAAATCTTTCCTTTCATCCAGTGGTACGGTCCCCAGGCACTTTTCACCCCATGAGACAGATTTTCTGATATACATCCTCATAGCACTGTTCAATTTTAGAGCATTTTTGAGGGTGGTGAGCTATTTCTGACAATTGGATAATACCAAGAGAATAATACATGCAAAACAGGGAGGGGGAAATCATCCCAAGCCTTCCTCCTTCGCAAGCTGATTAAATATGCATGAGCCAGGGGAATAAGCTCTGACTTCAGTAGGAATGCTTTCTGATTTTGCTGGGATGCTTTCCCCTTTGCAGGCATTAGACCAGTGTTTCTTAAACTTTTTAAGACCGAGGAACCCCAAACAATAATTTATTTTGTGAGGAACACCAAGGATTTTTTGTTGAGCCAAAAAAAAAAAGTTATCGAGAAAAAAAAGGTCTCCTGCCCCTATAAAGGCAGCCATTTTGAATTCTGTTGTTCTCCTTGGCACACCTCCAACTACCTCACGGCACACTGCTGTGCCGCGGAACACAGTTTAAGAAACACTAAATTACAGGAAGTTTGGGAGAGGGAGGCACTAACTTTGAGTATCAATTTAAGTAATGTCTCAGCAGCACAGAATAAGCAACTATTAGGTCCCCCTTGCAAATTCTGAATTCAGTGATAAAATCACCACTATCTGCATGTTCAGAAGATAAAAAACAGAAGGCATTAGGGGAAAGCAAGAGCGGTGGTGTTACCTGTTTTGTGAACGTCTTTTATGTGCTGTTACAGAAAGAAATGTCTAATATACAATAACCTGGTTCTGATAGCAGCTGCATTACTCTGGGGCTTCAGTAAGATGGCAAAATCCTTTGAGATTATTTTGATTGGACGTTTCCTTTGCGGGTTTAATTCAGGTAGGTTGTGCTTCATTTTTAATTGTATAATAATCATGCGGGATTTCCCTGGATTTTGCATGGCTGTAAAGCAGAGGCAGGATAAACATTCCTAAGTGTCCAAATGAAAGGGGTCCGTAAATTGTTATAGGGTGAAAGAAAAGAGACGATAACCCAAGGAATGTGGGATGAAGGAGTTAAGAGAGAGAAATGAGAGAATGTGTTTGACTGCTTAAGACTACTTTTCCACATAATAATATTCCAGGCTAAGGGAAAACACCCTGGAAGGGTGAACTTTAAAAAAACAGATAATAAAACTGACTACTAAAATATTGCAGGCTTGCAAATAATAAATAAATACAATGCCAAATATATAAATAAAAGGTTCACTTCATATAGCTAGTATCATGCCCAGATTGAAAAGTTTTGCCTCTTTTATCCTTTATCTCTCCCTATGTTTATCAAAATTATGCTTTAGTCTGACTACACTCTGGCTATGTCTAGATTACATCCCTTTCCTCGAAAAAGGGATGTAAATTAGACACTTCAAAATTGCAAATGAAGCCATGATTTAAATTTCTCACACTTCATTTGCATAATGGCGGCCGCAGGGTTTTTTTCGAAAAGGGGCTTTTCAAAAGAAAAATGGCAGTTTAGACGGGGTTCTTTCTAAAATAAAACCCTTTTTGAAAAGATCCTGTACTCCTTAAAAAATTAGGTTTACAGGATCTTTCGAAAAGGGGTTTTTTGTCGAAAGACCCCCATCTAAACAGCTGTTTTTCTTTCGAAAAGACCCTTTTCGAAAAAACCTTCATTATGCAAAATGAAAAACCTCCATTATGCAAAGGGAGCACAGGAAATTTAAATCCCGGCTTCATTTGCAATTTCAAAGTGTCTAATTTACATCCCTTTTTCAAGAAAAGGATGTAGTCTAGATACAGCCAGAGTATAGGAACAATATCAGTTACATTTGTTATTTTTTAAAGAGTAATCCAGAATTCACTCTATTTTTTAATTTGTAAAAATGAATTTTGACCTTTCTTATTTTCCACTCAGCCAGAACAATTCTCCTTTTCACATTAGTTTGTGATACACAGAACTAAACCTACTTCCATTGACATTAATGGCGAAGCCACTAATTTCTGTGGGACTCCAGTTCCATTCCCCCTCTTTTAAACAACTTTGTCCTTTGTCTCTTCCCCATTCAAGGTTTGGGTTGCTGTTTACATGGCCAGTATGTGGGAGAAATTTCCCCTAAGAAGCTGCGTGGATTTACAAGTGCCACTCTCACTCTTTTTTTAATCATGGGGAAATGCACAGGCCAAATTGTAGGACTAAGGTAAAATAAATGTATTAAGCTTCACATCTACATTCCTGGGGCTGGTGGTGGAGAGGGGTTTCTATTCATTCTTTATCTATCCATTGTTATCCCGTATACTTTAACTCAGTCACCCCATATATCACTCAAATATATTTGGTAAGGTTCCCAGAACTGTTTGGATTCTTGTTTTAACCCTATGCTCTCTAGAGAACTTTTCGGAACGGAATCCTTGTGGCCTTTACTGATGTCAGTCAGTGGAACCGTAGCACTGGTGCAGTTGGTCATGCTTCCATTTTTCCCTGAGTCTCCACCCTATCTCCTGATGCAAAAGGGAGATATGGAAAGCTGCCAGAAAGGTAACATGGACAGTCTTATCTCTCACTTTTTTCTAGCTCCTTCTATGCATTTACTCAAGCTGGAATTTTGGGAAAAAATCCTATATGTATTTTGAAGTCACAAAATACCATGTGTACACTATCAATTGTCATTCTGTTGTCAGGAGAGTTCAAATACAAGTTTCAGAGGGGGTTAACATGACTGTTAAAATTAGTGACCTCTAATTCTTTACTCTGATATATAAATCATGCAACATTAACATTAAGGCTATACTGAGTTGTGGTTATACTCAGAAAAGTGAAAGAATGGCATCTTATTACTGAACAGAAATATGATTTCTGTGTGTTTTCTCAGCTGCGGAATTTTTTTAAATTTTGTTGGGAAGGCCTAATATGCATCATCCTGAACAGCTAACCAATAATAACACTTCACAGCACAATCAATGGATAGTAACTATGACTAGTGGTGGTGAAAGTAATTTAACATTTCTTACAGGTACTCTCCTGTAACAACCCAGGTCCCTGCCAGCTCTTTAAATAGCTCCCTACGGGCTTTTGCTGCAGCCAGCTCCTGCCAGAGTTACACACTAAAGTGCACCCGTGTCCTTTCACCTCTGTTAAGACTGAGGAATGAATTAATTTATTTCAAATTAAACACTTTTATTTTGTATAGTCTTTCATAATAAAAGTATCCCAAAATACTATCCCAATAGACACTAGATAAGTTAAACCAATGAAAGAAGAAGAGAGAAACAAACAGGCACAGCCAACCAACAATTTTAAAAATAACATGATATAAAGGCAAATGAAAGAGGCAAAGAAGTAAAAGAAGACAGGTTCAGCAAGCAGGAAATGGAAGGGAAAGGGCTGTTACACCAGCAGTGTGAAGGCTGTGAAAGGAAGCAGAACAGATATTGTTAAACAAAGTAGCTAGAGGGAGAGAAGGAGCGTAGTAAAAATGGATTAAATGTGGGAAAATTATAATATAGCCCACAGTGGGAAACACTAATTCAATAGTGAATGATGACAAAAATTAGAAAAAATAAATGCCAAAAGAGACACATGGAAGATAGTGGTACAGCAAGTGAGATAACCTGAAATAAATACTTATCACCAACATCACACCCCACAACAGAAACACTAACCCAGGAACTAAGCCCTATAATAAACCCTGTTGCCAACTCTGCCTACACATCTACCATAGTGACGCAATCCCAGGACCTAACCACATCAGCTATGCCATCAAGGGCTTGCTCACCTGCACATCTGCTAATATGATACATGTCATCATGTGCCAGCATTACCCCCCTGCCACGGACATTGGACAAACTAGACTGTCTCTATGCAAAAGAATAAATGGACACAAATCAGATGTCAGCATTAGTAACATTCAAACATCGGAGGGAAGCCCTTTAACCTGCCTGGACACACAGTTTCTAATTAGCAAGTTGCCATTCTTAGGGGAAAACAAACAAACAAAAACTTTCAAAAACCTTCAAGGGGAAACCGCTGAGCTGGAATTCATATGCACACTTGATACTGTCAAAAAGGGCCTGAATAAAGACACAGAATGGCTCCCTCATGACAAATAATTTCCCCTTCAAGTATTCTCATCTTTTCATCACTATTGGAGGTGAGCCACATCCACCCAGACTGAATTAGCACTAATGTTGCACTCCCATCTCTGTATCCTTGCCTTTCTGTTGTTATAAGCATCTGAGGAAGTATGCTGGATCTTACAAAAGCTTATGCCCTAATAAATTTGTTAGTCATTAAAGTGCATCTAGATTCATTGTTGCTTTTATTCTACTTCCTGACATATAAATTATATATCCTTACACATAATTTCTCATTTTGGCCCCTTTGAGTGGGACTGTGTTTGACTGGTGTATAATACACAGCAAGGAGATAAAAGAAGGTGTGTGTAACCCTCACCGTAAGGAAGAATCCTTCATCTTAATTTTAAATTAATTAGATTGATCCTCCTAGTAAGCATTTTTTGCATCTCTTTCCACCCCTTGGCTGTGTCTAGACTGGCCAGTTTTTCCGGAAAATCAGCCGCTTTTCCGGAAAAACTTGCCAGCTGTCTACACTGGCTGCTTGAATTTCCACAAAAGCACTGACAATCTCATGTAAGATTGTCAGTGCTTCTTGCGGAAATACTATGCTGCTCCCACTCGGGCAAAAGTCCTTTTGCGCAAAACTTTTGCGCAAAAGGGCCAGTGTAGACAGCTCAGATTTGTTTTCCGCAAAAAATCCCCGATTGCGAAAATGGCGATTGGGGCTTTTTTGTGGAAAAGCGTGTCTAGATTGGCACAAATGCTTTTCCGCAAAAAGTGCTTTTGCGGAAAAGCGTCTGTGCCAATCTAGACGCTCTGTTCCGAAAATGCTTTTAACAGAAAACATTACATAGCCTAACCCAGTTGGGTTCATGTCACAGATCTACCATTCTCTTCTCCCTTCTTCTCTTCTTCTAACCCAAATTCAAAAGATCTGGACTCTTTTGGCACCTAGAAGGAGAGAGGATTTTCACTAACTGATCCATGGCCACGCATGGAGAACCCAATGAATCCACTGATGGGTTGTTAAAGGACCAGGAGGCTGACAAAAGCAGATCAAGGAGCAAATTTAAGAAGTTCACCTGTTCGTTGCCGAATAATTTTGAGATTTTTTTCCTTTACAGCTTTGAGGCAGCTTTGGGGGGAAGGGAATCATCAAGGAGCTATTGACGACATGGTGAAGGAGCAGGCTACAATGAAAAAAAACAAACCCATGAGTATCCTGGGCCTCATAAAAGACCGGTCTATGCGATATCAGCTATGTTTATTGATCGTCCTGACGGCTTCCATCCAGCTTAGTGGCGTCAGTGCAGTTAAGTATTCTCCTCTCTTTAAACTTTAGTGTATTGCTGAGGAATAGGGATGTGAACGGGTAACCTGTTAACCTTATCAGGCGCTGGTTAACCAGCACTTAGGAGCAGCTCCCCAGATCCGCCAGCCCTGAAGGGCCCACTGCAGGGCCAGAGGAGGTGGCAGCTAGAGCTGAGGGGGCCAGCAGCAGCCCCACATGGTGGGGGGAGAGGATGGAGGTGGCCCCATGAGGTGGGGGCTGCTCTCGGTGGGCTGCAGCAGTCCTCTCCCTCTCCCACTGAATCGATTAACTGATTAAACCCAAGTTTTAACTGGTTAAAACAGGATTTTACATCCTTACTGAGGAACCAACTTATTGTAATATCAGGTGTATTCAAAGATATGAGGCGAACTCACATAGTCTAGTGGTTCCACAAACATTAATGCAGCCAAAAGCGGCGACCACACGGCTCTGCCTCCCCTGAAGATACAGACCGGCATGTGTTCCATCCGCACGTTTGTTCCATTTTCCAGTCCCCTTCACCTCTTCCAAACCGTGCCCACCAGTGACTCAGCAAATCAGCGGGGAAGCTCATTGCAATTTGCACACTTAGGAGGGAGAGGAGTATAAAATGAATTTGAAAGGCATCAAATCTAAAATGGACCGAGGCATTATTTTTAAAATAATGCATCATTAATACACTCAACTCACTGCCACATAGCATCATAAGTCCAAGAGCTTAGCAGGACTAAAAAATGACTGGACATTTATATGGATTTATATGAAAATATCCTTGGTTCAGTATATATATTTGCAATTTACAGAGTTACATATAACCACAAGTTTCAGGATATGTGTCAGCAACTAAATGATGGGATTTAGGAAGAATCTTCTGTTACCAGCATTTTATACTATAATTGTCCATTATATGGGCTTGTATGAGGAATAAGGGTTATTTTGAGAGAAGGGTTTTCTCTCAAAATAACCGCGTCTTAACAGCGGCTGTTATTTCAAAATACTGCCATTTCAAAATAGCGCCATAACGCAAATATGCAAATGAAGCACAGGATATTTAAATCCTGGCTTCATTTGCAATTTCAAATGTCTTCATTTGCATCCCTCTCTCAAAAGAGGGAGCAAGTGTGGACATACCCTTAGAGACTAACAAAAATATGTATCGTACCATGAGTTTTCATGGGCACAACCCATTTATTCGAATGAGATGAGTGTTGTTAATTATACATTTTTTTTCTTCAGCCAGAAAACTTGGACCAGATCTGATGTGAATCGATTCAGCCCCATTAACTTTAATGAAGTTATATCAGATTTACACCAACTGAGAATCTGTCCTGTAGTCTTTCTAAGGGTGACAGGCTTTGTACCCTTGCATTACGGGAATCTGACATTTAGCAAGCCTGCAGTTAAATGTCCACGTCTCAGTCTTACTCACCTCATTTATCCACAATGCCCCTGAATTCCAAGGAGAGCTGTGAATGAAAGCAGGAAAAGGGTTGACCTTTCCATTCATTTTTCCTGATTCTCAATTTTTTATTTACATTCCAGGAGGCCACTTAGAAAGACAGGCAAAGTTTACTGAGCTCAGAATGGAAGGTGAACATGCCTTAGAATTACAATATTTTTCTATTGCTATCTTACCGTAAAATGTCGAGTATAATGCGCACTTTTTTCACGATCAAAGTCGGGGTGCCCATTATATATAGGAGTTAATTTTTTAAGTTTTAAGCTGACAAACATGTAAGTAGTCCTGGGCCAGGGAACTCCCCCTGTCCTCTGCACAGAAACATTCCCACTGCAGTGCGGCATGGGGGCTGCCGCCTCTCCAGGCTCACGGACAAGGCAAGAAGCCGGCGCCGCCGCCAGACTGCAGCGCCCTGGCTCGCTGTCTGCCCGGTGCTCCTTCAGGCTGCGGCAGGCGCAAGCTTGGTGCAGTGCAAGGGCAGCTGTCTGGAGGGCAGGTTTCAAACTCCGCCACCAGCTCCCTGGGCTGCACGCGCATTTTCGGGGTGAGCCTGCAGTGGGAGCAGCACGTCCCTCCCTCCCGCTCTTCTGCTGCCCGGGGCCGGCTCCGGAAAGTGGGCGAGGCTGGGCTTGGTGCTGGTGGGTCGGCTCCTGGCTGCGGGCTGCACACAAGCTATATAGGAGTATAGATATATAGGTGCTGAGTAGGTGCGCATTTTATATAGGAGTTCAGATTTTTTCATTATGCTAAGATTCAAAAGTCAGGGTGTGTGTTATACATCGGTGCGCATTATACTCGAGACTTTACGGTAATTCAAAACCACTCAAGTAGCTTGTAATTCCCCACCTCCTGCTTTTGTGATTCGTCATAGTAATAGACTTTTGTATGTCCACAAAGCTGGAAAGCTCTTTCAGTAACAAAACTTCTTCCACTGAAGCTATTAAAATCTGTTCCCACATAAACAGCCTGACATAAATGTAGAGTAAGAGCTGAATATTAACTTGACTATGAAGTACAAACCAGATAAGCGGTCAGTAGGTGAGAAGCATTCTCTCCGAAATCTGGCCCATTACTCACAGGTGTGCATCAGTGATGTTTTTTAAAATGCTGTTCCTTTCATCCCAGATCTATTTCTATGCCTTTGATGTGTATCAGACAGCTGGATTTACTCAAGATTGTATCCCCTACATATCACTGGGGGCCGGGGGGTGTGAGTTCTGCGCTGCCATAGTGTGTGTAAGTTACATTGCAGTGGAAATTGACAGATGGAAAATTTCCACAAAATGGGTGAGGGGTGATTCTCTGAATCAACGAAAAGGGAGATTTTATTTCTGCAGAAGGTGTTCCCCCCTATGAAGTGGTGGACTTCTCTCCCATTCTTTAGTTGCATCTGGATAGACAAGGCCACCATTTTGATTAACTCTTGGCCCAAGCAAGTTTAGATGACACGACAGAATAAAAGCCAGCAGACACAAGTGCCTGCCCTACCCTCGTGCTTCCATCATCCTTCTTGCTGGAGGACCTCCCCTCGTGGCAGTGCAATGGAGGGAAATTATAATTTAAAAAATGCTCTGGCATTGGGATCCACAAAGGGCATTGCATGCCCAGCTAGCAGTAACACAATTTACTAGAACACCTGTAGGACAGGGAGAGCTTCCTCAGAGATACGGTGAAGTATGGTAAGTGGAAAGAAGAGGTGGCAGAAGAACCTCAATAGAACTGAGGCACAGGTGAGGACCAGGCCTCTCGCGCCTCGTAACTCCAGGTTACGTGCCCCTGATTCTCTGACAATCTCTCGACCGGCATGCTTAGCTCATCCCATGGTCCCACTCGGTGTCTACTCAAAGAGAGCTCAGCCAATGGAATTCACCTTTCTAGGCATTCCAGGGAGGAATTTACACAACAAAGGGCAGAACGGGCACTGGGAAAGGACATAATTTCTGTGCCACATCTCTTCTCATGTGGGAGGGACACCCGTTGCCAGTTCCATGAGGCACTTGCTAGGAAAAGATTTGGAATCAGTGAGAACTAGAGACATTAAATTTAGATTAAACAGCTGATCGAGTAGTCGATGGAATTTCAGGGCATCCCTTCTCTCGCCTTCCTAATGCCAGAGGCTGCTCCATCCCTTGGAAAACTAGTGTTGGCTGTCCAGCTGCTCCAAGGGTGGGCAGGACTCAAGCTTGCCACTCTGTGCTCCCCAAACATATATCCTAGCTGCTAGGCCATTTCAGAACTTACCCCACCACTTCACCTTCAGGCCTTGATAAGGAGAGACGGGCACTTGCTATCCCGCTGTGCCTCTGCCTTTGAAATGTACAATAGCTACCCGCAGGTCTTGAACATTGCAAAGGAAGAGGTGCAGCGGGGAACCCACGCAAGGGGGGACTGAAGCAGTTCCCACTCACACGGGGTCCCAACTGCTGCGCCTGTCCCTTTGCAATGAACAAGAGCTGCCCGGGGCTCCTATCCCATTGTTTGATAGGTTGTTCCACCTTGCTTTCTATTACACTCATCCTTTCCCCTGCTGCACCTCTGCCTCCCCTACCTCCCACTCCTGAAGAGATAGTGCTGGGGGAACCAGCTTTTAAGACAGCTCTCCCTCAACACCAGCTCCTGCTCCCCCCCTCCTTGCTGCCTCTGTTTCAGAGGCAACAAGGGGGAGGGCGGGGAAAGGCTAATTGAGTAGTCATCCATTGACTAGCTGAATAGTCACTTACATCCCTAGTGAGAACTACAGAAGAGACAGGTTCTGCACCACGGTTCCACTAGTGCTCTTTTCCACAGATTACAAGGCCAGAAGGGACCATGCTAACCCTAGTCTGCACTCCTGCATAATACAAGCAATAGGACTTGCCTGAATTAGCTCTTGTTTCACCTACAGCATCTCTTTTAAGAAAGACTTCCAATCTCGATTTTAAAAAGTTTCCAGTGATGGATCCAATAATTAATTAACCTCACTATTAACAACTAGTGCCTTATTTCAAATCTAAATTTGACGCGCTTCCCCCGCTCAGACGACCTTTAGGCCATTAAAGCAGCATGGAGAAAGCAAAGTAAGAAGCTGCATTCAGAATGGAGATTTGCTTGATGAGGTCAAATAGCTTATTGCGCCATTGCAGTTAAGCAACATGTTATCTTTGACACTTTTTGTAGGGATTATTTTTCCTGTACCACTCTAGTTTTCATACTGGCAGTGGCTATACGGGAAGCCAGACACAGTAAGAGGAAACAGAAAGAAAGGCCTACCCCAGCATCCCAAACCGAAACACAATGGCAGGATGTAAAAAACCCCAATTAAGGCCGGAACCTGATTACAAATTCATGGCCCTATTACATGCAAGATAGATTAATCCTGTTTATGTCGCCCCAATCCCCCCAAAAAATAGGAAAGGTAGTTCTAATGTCTGACTGTTACTTTTGCATTTTGTGCCCTTCAGAGCTTCATGGTCGATAAGTTTGGCAGAAGGATGCTGTTCTTGTGGGGATATGGACTAATGGTTTTGGTACTCGTGCTCCTCACAACAACTCTCTCCTTGCAGGTAAAAAACCAGCTCCCTTTCTCTGTGTCCTTTACCAATAACTTTCCCAGCTGGGATTCTTGTCTCCGAGAACACATGCTGTCTACTGCGGCACTCAGTCAGTGTGTTCTCTTTGAGGCTTGCAGAACAGTCACCTCCGAAAAAGGAGAGACCTTGAGATCCCCTTAAGGTTTTCCAGATCCTGCTGGCAACAAGAAGTCAGCCTGGAAGTCTAGGAAGGTATCAACAAAGACTCACCACTATCCCTTTGTCTTCCCCTTTAGCATCAGTTCTTCTGGATGCCGTACTGCAGTGTCGTTCTGCTTTTCCTGTTCATTATCATCTTTGCAACTGGGCCAGGTTAGTACCTGGACGTGAGGAGAGAGAGAGAGAGACTGAGGAATCCAAATACACTAACATGGAGGGACTATACGCAGATAATGGAAACAATGAGATGAAATAGAATCTGATATTTTGCACAATGACAGCCGGAGTTTGGTACTCGGGTTAATACTAAGTACTATCACTCACCCCTCCCCCTCAGCAAGGCCAAATGGCCCTTCAGGCACCATGTTCGAGCCATGTTCCTTCCTTTCCCAAGGTGTCCCCCATACAGGGGGCTGGCACAGCAAACAGCCATCTTAGCGGCTCTGTATTGCCTGGGAACAAAGCGGCCCCAGACGCCAAGCCCAGGGTGGCCTGAGGGATTACTTGGGGGCCTGGTGTGGGGTGGCAGCAGGGATCGCATGCACCGCCACCCCCCTGCCCCCACTGTGGCCGTGAGAGCCAGAGCCACTCTGCAGCCTGCCCCGCCCACAATACCACCCTCTCCTGGCTAGAGCAGCGAGAAGCAGGTGCCCCAGCTCCGGCCCAGGGTGCTCCCCTCCCCACCGCCACAGTGAAGCGGAGCACAGCAGAGTGGGACAGGCTGTCTGGTCGCTTCAGCTCCCACTGCCGTGGTGTGTGCAGGAGGGGGGGCCAATCCCAGCTGTCACCCCATGCTAGACTCCCCAGGAATCCCCCAGTTTACATCTGGGGGGGGCTTTGGGCAAGGGAGGGAGCAGGGGCAGAGCTTGGAGAAAGGGGTGGAGTGGGGTTAGGGAGGGGTGGGGCATAGCCCGCATTAAGGGGGCTGCCCTGGGACCCACACCTGGGGCACCGAGGAGGAGATGTCCCAGGCCCCACATCCCGCTAGGGACAGCCCTTCCTGGGAAACACCCTTACAATAGAGCTGTTCTTTGAAGGCTAATTCTACTAACTATACACTCCTAAGACTCACTGTAGAGCAAATATGAAGCATGAAGGTTCTTACATTATAAATGTTACTGGCATGATCTTGATTTGCTCACACCTTTATAAGTTAAACTTAAAAAACAAGGAATAGTCTGATAGCGCTTTATAGACTAAAAAAACATGTAGATGACATCATGAGCTTTCGTGGGCACAGCCCACTTCTGCAGATGACCAGAGTATTGGATGTCCAGGACCAAAAAAAATAGGGGAGAAATGGGGGGGGAAGGAAAGGCAAAAATAGGAGAGGAGGACAAGAAGAGGCAGTGGGTAAAAAATATATCAAAGGGAAAGTCGAGCTGGAATGTAATAGGAAAAACAAAAAGTTTCTAAGTACCTAAAGGATGGATAGTCAAAAGAGGCAGTTTCTAAACAAGTTGCACTGTCATAAGTTCTTTCAAATGACACTGATCAAAAAGGAAGTTTACGACTGGAAAAATCTGAGTTCCTCCACTAGGAAAGACAGAAAAAGAACTTGCCACTGAAAATACTACTGGTTGTGTATGGCTGATGAGAACTGAACACCTCTGATTCTTTTTTCCCCATCTGAGACCAGTGTAAACTAGTGGTAATGCCACTGATGTAAATGGAATTATACCAGTCTAAAACTGGAATGAAATTAGAATCCGGTCTGATATCTGTAAACATTACACTAACATGTCACTGGATTTCAATAGCTTAGAAGTGAATGAGCATTTTATTTTTGTTACTATTTAATTATTATTCTGAGAAATCTGCTCTTCTCCAGCTGGAGCGTTTTTCCCAGTCATGGCTGACCTCTTCACCCAGTCATCCAGATCATCCGCATTTGTGATTTCCAATTCTCTCCACTGGACAGGACTCTATGTGATTGGGATGATTTTCCCTTATGTAGTGGTAAGTGAATCTAAACTAAGCTCTTCTTGAGGGGACCTGATTAATCTTTTTTTTTTAAAGGAGACTATTTATGTGCCATACAGTGGCATCCCAATACACTAGCATACCATTTGCCGGGGTTTTGGAACAATCATAACACCCTGGCTTCCTAGCCAGGGACAGACGTACCTTATCACTGATATCAGCCCCTGTCCCTGAGGTGAAAAGTGTGAATTTGCTCACTTCATCCAGTGCCTTGTATTATCCTATCAATCACCATTTGAAATTAAGATAGCTCCTTTAAAAATTCCCAAGCCAGAACAGTCCAGAATAAACAAGGAAGAAAATTAACTTTTTTTTCTCCTTTGGTTTCAGAGGAGCCTTGGTACTTTCTGCTTCCTCCTTTTTATGGGCTTCATTTCTATAACATGGATTTTCATCTATCGGTTCCTTCCAGAAACAAAAGGCAAATCTCTCATGGAAATCAAAGAGGAATTCAGTCATTTACATTTCAGGAAGAAATATGTCCAGGGTAGGGAAGAGAATCCTGACAGGCATGTCACATGCACCAAACTATAACTGGACAGAAGAGTGTTTCTTAATAGCACAGAAAATAGCGTTACTCTGAGATGACTATAAAAGAGGATTAGCTTACATATTTTACTCCTGTTATTCTGTATTCCATATGCATTTCATCATGCACCCAGACTTACTAGCATATCACCCCCATGTGATTCAGTAATATGAGTATCAGAGGAATAGCCAAGTTAGTCTGAATCTGCATATACAATGAGAAGTCCTGTGGCACATTATAGACTAACAGATATATTGGAGCATGAGCTTTCATGAGCATAGACCCACTGCGTCAGATGCACAAATAATAATCATAGTATATATTTTAGAAATGTGTGTCTGTCTGTCTGTCCGTCTATATGTGTCCATTTATTCAAGAACTCCTCCTAACCCGTAAGAGCAAGGACCACCACCTTTCATCCTAACTTAAAGCAAGGTCAGGGTTTGCTTGTGCCAGGACAATGGGATGTGCTTGGAATGGGATTGCTTCTCATCAAACGGAAAGAGGGGAGTGTGATAGCAGAGACAGTTATACTCACGCATGACCCCATGGGGGGGCAGCAAACACAGAGGACACTTATGAATGACTAGAGAAGGACTCATGAATGACTATAGCGTTCCAGCCCCTGGGAGCAGCTGCTGGCCAGCAGCATGCCCTCCCCTCCCCCCACGTCACAATTGGGGCATAGGGGCTGACTGTGCCACGTGGCCCCCACCTCATCCCAGGCCAGACCTGGGGAGACCCCAGAGGGCAGGCTGTGCTTCCCTTCCCCCAGCCCAGGGAGAAGCCGGCAGGGGGTCTGTGCACTCCCATCTGTCCTGGCGGGCCCCGGGAGAAGCCGCCAGCCACTCCCACTCCCTACCCTAAGCCCTCCACCCCTGACTCTCTACACCCTCTTCTGAACCCTCCCCCCTGCCCTGAGTCCCTCCTTACCCCTCTAGCCTGACTACTGGGCCCTCCACTCCTCCAGCTTCCTGCCCTGAGCCTGCTACACCCCAAATCACTGCCCTGGCTCCCACACTCCCCATACCTCCAACCCCCTGCTCTGAAGGACTTCAGAAACACTGGGCAAATCTTCCAGTAGGAAATAAATAAGTATATGCCTGAATGTGTTGCCCTGTTGGTCTCTGTGATTATGCTGTCCTGTGGTTCAATAACCATGTTGATGGAGCACACTTTCATCCAAAGTGAGTAACTTGCAGACAATTCTGGAGCTGAGAGCCCACGTTTAATCCAACAGAATATCACTTACAATTTGATTCCTGAAGCATCATTTTTCCTATCCTACAACGCAGACATAACTGTGCTGACACACGTCCTCCGGCCATGCTAACCCTTGTCCAATCACTGACAATGAGAGCGGCCAGGAGCTTACTGACAATATTTTTTGATAGAAAACACCCATTTGTGGAGAAGGTTTATCAGGTCCAGGATGAGATTTCTGCAGTGATTTGAATCTGGGTCTCCAACGTGGCAAGCAACTGCCTTAATCAATGGGTGCTATACCAAGTATTCAAATCGGGGGCTTCTATATCCCAGGTCAACACACCAACCACTGAGCTATAGAGGGAGGGGCCAACAGACTTGCCAGGCCACTGAGCAAGGAGGGGGAGGCCAGCTCCATGGTCCCAGAAGGGGGGGGCCTTGGATGGAAGGGGTGGGGCTGAGGGCAGCCCTCCATACTGTGCAGAGACGCCCCTCCCCCACCCAGCCCTGAGAGCTGCTCTGAGCACACTGCTCAGTGCTCCAGCGGCGATTTAAAGGACCCAAGTCCCTGGCCGCCACCAATCCTGCACCAATCCTGCAGCGGCGTCAAGGAGCCATGGGCCCTTTTGCCATTGTCTCCTTCCCTCCACCGCCCATCGGCAGCCGTGACTATAGAGCCAGTCTCTCGTGTTCCCCATTGTGTTGGAACTGCTCAATTTTGTATAAATAATTAAATATTCATTGGCCAGACAAAGAAAGACACTGAACTGGAACAGAGATTTGTACCAGCATTCCTGTTTTGTGGGGGCATTCACCTACCATTGGGCTATCAGCTATTCTGTGGTCTGTCTGTCTGTCTGTCTGTCTCTCTCTCTCTCTCTCTCTTTCCCCGCAAAACATTTCAAAAGCTCCTGTTTCCATTCTCCACTTAAATAAAAACAAAGTTCTTAGAGCTCCATTTTTTAAGAATCAACTTTTCTTTTCCATCAAACTTCCTGAAAATATTTTAATTCAGTGCAAACAATACCAATACCAGGAACAATTTTATGCTGAGTCACTTCCCTAATCGCAGATACTCAGAATTCCCTCCCCTGCACGTCGAACACTGCCCTTTGGGACATTAGCAAAACTACTGATTGGAACTGACATTTGGAACACAGGTCAAATCTGAAAAATGCTCATGTTTTGGCAGCAGTTTTCTAAGAAAAGTGTGTTCAGGTGACTGGAATAGCAGGAGGGCATAACGCATGTATGCTTGTTGGACAGCATGACAAACATAAATGTCAGAATTCTTAAGTATTTCAGTGTTAAAGGACCTGATCTTTCCTTCCTGGCTTAAGTTCAGCAAGAATAACAGTGAAATAAAGCCAAATAAATCTCTTAAAATCTATTAAAACCACCTTCCCTCCTTATTTTCCTTCCTTCCTCCTTCCCTTCCTTCCTTCCCATAGCAAGTCTAGAGCACTGAGAATCCACACTGTGCTGCAGTGGAAGCATGAAGAGGACTACAAATTAGATAGCTACTCGAAAGTTTCAAAAACATGAAAGTAATCTTTAGAATAAATTTGTGATGCCCATGCTAGAGACCTACGCTATAAATTTAAGTCTTGTGAATGTGACCAGCTAATACAAACTAAATTTTTTATTAAAAAAAATTACAGAGATTCTAGTGGGAAAAACCTGAGCATTATTGTGACCTGGAGTTTGGGAGCAGAGTGCACTAGGATGGGGATTAATTTGGCTACAACTACTCAAGAGAGAGATCTTGGAATCATTGTGGATCGTTCTCCGAAAACGTCTACTCCGTGAGCAGTGGCAGTCAAAAAAGCAAACAGAATGTTGGGAATCATTAAAAAACGGATAGAGAATGAGACAAAGAACATCTTATTGCCTCTATATAAAATGATGATACGCCCACATCTTGAATACCACATACAGATGTGGTCACCTCATCTCAAAAAAGATATGTTGGCATTGGAAAAGGTTCAGAAAAGGGCAACTAAAATGATTAGGGGTTTGGAACAGGTCCCATATGAAGAGAGATTAAAAAGAGTTGGACTTTTCATCTTAGAAAAGAGGAGACTAAGGGGGATATGGCAGAGGTCTATAAAATCATGAGTGCTATGGAAAAAGTGAATAAGGAAAAGTTATTTACTTATTCCCATGATATAAGAACTAGGGGTCACCCAATTAAATTAAAAGGCAGCCGGTTTAAAACAAATCACAAGAAGTTTTTCTTTACTCAGCGCACAGTCAACCTGTGGAACTCCTTGCCAGAGGATGTGGTGAAGACTAGGACTTTAACACGGTTCAAAAAAGAGCTAGATAGATTCATGGAGGTTAGATCCATCAATGGCTATTCGCCAGGATGGGTAGGAATAGTGTCCCTAGCCTCTGTCTGGAGATGGTGTGATGAAGTGTTGGTATCTTGCTGGTTGCTGTGCTGGGCAGTGGGTGACCCCCACTGGCTGCTGTCTGTACCACAGCCCAGCAGAGTAGCTGATGGGACAAGGAGGTAACCTGTTCGACCGGTTACCTCCCAGGGAGAGAAACAAAGGAAGGAGGGGAGGCCAGCCTCTGGCTGGGGGGGCAGGGCTGGAAGGGACGTTTTTAGTTTCTGTCTGGTATCATGGAGGAAGCAGCCTAAGCAGGGGCTGGGATTTAGGGGCCCAGTCTCCCCCATCTCAAGGGGGGCTGAGGCATCCTAGGCCTGCCCTGGAACCAGATTCCATCTGTGCTGTGCTGTATCCTGGAGAAGCAATAAACACCCTCTATTCTACTGGCTGGTGGAGTCTGTTCGTGCCACCACAGTGGTGTCAGAAGTGGGATGCACTGCACCCCGAGGATGGAGCTCCCAGCAGTGAGTGTCAAGGTGCAGTAGAAGCCCCCCCAGCTGACTGGCTGCCGGAGCTCATTCCCGCACTGAACCAGGAGGCTGCCGGGGTGCTCAATCAGCTGGAAGACCTATAGCCAGGGGATTACCAGTGGGTAAAAGAGGCCCTGCTGCACAAGTTCGGGCTGACCCCCGAGATGCATAGGAAGAAGTTCCGGGGGGTGCAGAAGGAGCCGTGGGAGACCTATGTAGACCTGGCCTCCCGCCTGGTGCAATACTGCTGCAAGTGGCTGTCCGGGGTCAGAGCCCAGACCGCAGAGGAGCTGCTCAAGCTGGTCATGATGGAGCAGTTCTATGAAGCGTGCACACCCAGCCTGAGGCTGTGGCTCAAGGACTGAAGTCCGGAGAACCCCCAAGAAGCCAGGAGGCTGGTGTACAAGTTCACAGAGAGCTGGTCTGGGTGTGAATGGGAGTCCCAGAGAGAAAAGGAATCGCACAGAGACCGGTTCTCAGCTGAGTGACAGACAGCGGCAACTGCGAGGCAAGCCCAAGAGATAAGGACCAGTCGTCTGCGCCCCAGAGAACCAGCCAGGGCCCTGGCAGGACCTAACTTGCAATCTCTGTGGGCAAAAGAGCCACAAGAGGGCTCAGTGCACCAGGCACCAAGACCTGGGATTTCCCAGGATTTACTGGCTGGGGCTGGAGGAAGGGCAGGCTGCCCCAGAGGCAGGGGCTGGCAGGCAAACCTCAGCTCAGAGTGGGGGGAAGGATGCTCAGTGCACCTCCCCTGGGAGGTCTGACCCTCGGGAGGTGGATTTCTCCGTGTACCGGGTGGGGGCAGGACGGCCCCGCAGAGCAAATACCTCGTATTCCTGCAGGTGGATGGCAAAGGGGTGACGGGCTACTGGGACACGGGGGCGGAGGTGACGCTGGCCCGATCCGATATAATGGCCCCAGAGCAGATACTACCCCACACCCAGCTGACCCTGAAGGGCATAGACGGGTCCCCGTTTAAGGTGCCTGTAGCCAGGGTGCATCTGAAATGGGGGGCCAAGGAAGGTCTCAAGGAAGTGGGGGTGCACCCGCACTTGCCCACCGAGGTGCTGATGGGGAATGACCTAGAGGAGTGGCCCCATGAATCCCAGCGGGCTCTAGTCACCACCCGGAGCCAGAGCCAGCGGGGGGCTGACAGCCTGGATCCAGGGAAGGACTCCCGGCAGAGTCCTAAGGGTCCCATCCCAGTGGACACGGGGTCCAGCCAGGCTGGGACTCCGGACCTAGGTAAAGGTGGGGAACAGGTCCCAATCCCTGCCCCAGTGGCTGAATTCCAGGCTTAGGTGCAGGCAGACCCCTCCTTGCAGAGGCTGAGGGACCAGGCTGGCCTCCGTGCAGCTCAGCCCCTGGGGAGAGGTGGCCAGGAGAGATTCCTGTGGGAGCGTGGACTCCTGTTCCGGGAATGGCTTCCCCCCAGGAAGGTGAGGGCATGGAGGGTCCAGCGGCAGCTGGTCGTCCCCCGAAAGTATCGCCTCAAGCTGCTGTATTTGGCCCACGACGTCCCCTTTGCAGGCCACCGGGGGATCCGGAGCACCCGGCTGAGTCTGCTCCAACACTTCTACTGGCCGGGGATGTTTACAGCCGTGCAGCGGTACTGCCGGTCCTGTGACTCCTGCCAGAGGGGCGGGAAGGCCCAAGACAGGAGGAAAACGGCTTGGGGGCCCCTACTCCATACAGAGGAGCCTCTGGGCTTGCTGAGAGAGTTATGGGAGGGGAAGACCCCCCCTGGATGGAGCGTTGGGGGTGGAAGCTGCCCTGCCTGTCCAGGAAAGGCTCGCTGGGCTCATGGCCCCGGCCCAAGAGACCCTGGCCAGAGATCAAGGCCAGTGGAAGGGTGGGTGCGACCACAGATGACAGGCCTGTGCCAGTCTGTGCCAGGCCTGGAGTGGTGCAGTGAGTGATCAGAGGGAAGCCGATTCATGTGAGGCCTCGCTGCGGCTGGCCCGAGACAAGGGGAGCACCCATGGCCCCAGGACGGGTTCCCACGCAGAGGACCCGAACTTCCCTAGGTCACGAGCGGAGAGACCCTGCTCAGTTCACTCTCGGAGCGGGGAGAACTGTGACGTAGTGGGGGTACCTTGCTGGTTGCTGTGCTGGGCAGTGGGTGACCCCCACTGGCTGCTGTCTGTACCACAGCCCAGCAGAGTAGCTGATGGGACAGGGAGGTAACCTGTTCGACCGGTTACCTCCCAGGGAGAGGAACAAAGGAAGGAGGGGAGGCCAGCCCCTGGCTGGGGGGGCAGGGCTGGAAGGGACGTTTTTAGTTTCTGTCTGGTATCATGGAGGAAGCAGCCTAGACAAGGGGCTGGGATTTAGGGGCCCAGTCTCCCCCATCTCAAGGGGGCTGAGGCATCCTAGGCCTGCCCTGGAACCAGATTCCATCTGTGCTGTGCTGTATCCTGGAGAAGCAATAAACTCCCCTGTTCTACTGGCTGGTGGAGTCTGTCCGTGACACTATGGGGGTGCAGGAGGCGGGGACCCCGATGCGCCACCACAGATGGGCGACGGGAGGGATCCTGTGAAGATTCTCTGTTCGGTTCCTTCCCTCTGGGGCACCTGGTGCTGGCCACTGTGGGCAGACAGGACGCTGGGCTGGATGGGCCTTTGGTCTGACCCCGTCTGACTGTTCTTATGTGCAGGCTCTGGGCGGGAGCAGAGGACTGGAGTGTAGGAGGGAAGAGGAGGGGCTGGGCTTTGCGAGGGAATGCGGGTGTCGGAGAGGGCTTGGGGTGCAACTCTGGGACAGAGCTTGGGTGCTGGGTGCCAGGTGGGGGGCGAGGGGTGCAGGTTGTGGGAGAGTTTGGGGACTGGAGGAGGTGCAGGAGGGGGTGGAGAGAGCAGCACTTACCTGGAGCACTCTCTGGCAGCAGCTCTCAAGCAAGGGGGACGATGGGTTTCTGTGCACAGGCACCGGCCCCTGTAGTGCTGGCAGCCACTCAAGTTCACTGTGCTGCCGGTGGTGGTGGAGGGGACCCAGGCCATTAAAAACCTCCTGGAGGCAGCAGGCAGGACCAGGGGATGTGCAGGGTGAGAGGCACTTGTGGGGGTGGCAGGCAGGGCCACGGGAGAGATCCGGCTCTGAACTTTGGTGGAGCGGGACCCCAGTGCTCAGCAATGCTCCATCTAATCTTTTCCATCTATGTGCAGAATAAATTTTTCCTTTTGCAGCCCAGGCATGTGCCAATGTGTACCATTGCTAGAAACACAAACCTGGCTGCAGGCGCTCTGCTAACCAGCTAGGTGGCACTGGAATCTCTCCTGGGTGGCCGCTTACAAGGAACACTGTCGCCCAGCCACTATGGGCCCATCCTTGAGTGCTGGAAAAAGGTCTCACACTGTGCTGCCGCAGCCTGGGGGTGTGGTCCTGTCCCTGTCCCCAGGCTGAAGGAGGCTGGAAAGCTGGGCTCAGTAACTAGGATTACGGGGTTCCCAGGCTATCAGAGAAAGCAGGCTCAGTGATGTCTCGGCCCATGACGTAACTATCCTAAGGGAGTCCTGACCCATCACAAACACAACTTGTGACTTTTTCACACTTTGCAACCTTACTGAGAACCGAGTGAAAACAAGTCACCCACAAGAAACAAAACGGACTTTGAAAAGAGCAGCGGTGATTAGCAAGAACAGTGAAAACTATGCTCTTCAAATTGGTGTTACATCATAGTGTTAAAGCAATGAAAATGAAGGGTATCTCATTAAAACGCACACTGAGGCACAAACAGAATAAAAGGGTGAGTCCACATTTGATTTCCACAAGTGTGGAGGTAATGTAAACACAAAAGGTGTCCAAACTCAAGGATAGCTATAATAAGAGAAAAGCAAAAGGTCTACAGAAGGGAGTTACTCTCTCCACAAAGTAGTGCAAATCAAAATACGTTCATAGACAGAACCGGAGGACAAAATTCTGATGAACAAGACACAAAAGGAGCTTTGTTGGGTTCTTATTTATTCAAAAAGAGTGTATAGTAGATTGGTTTGCTGTACTGAAAATAAAGGAACAAAATGGTGAATGTCAAAATGTGTACTAAAGCACAATACAGGCATATTAAGCAAATATAAAAGGGTTCATGAACAGGGCCGGCTCTATGCACCAGCAAAAGAAGCAACATGCTTGGGGCGGCACATTTTCAGGGGCAGCATTCTGGCCCACAGGAGGAGCAGGTGGGGAGCCCCGCGGAGGCCACCCCAAGCTGAAAGCCCTGCGCCTGGCAGCTTGGAGCCTGAGCCTGGACCCAGGGCGCTGGGAGGCCAGGACAGGGTGGGGCGCTGGGACGGCAGGGTGCCTGGCCCCAGCACAGGGCAGCCGCGGCTGGTGACGCTGAGCCCGGCAGCCTCTTCTTCACATGCGTGAGTGCGGCCCCCTCACCCATGTGCCCTCTCCGCAACTCCCCCTCCCCACCCCTCCCGTCCACCTGTGTTCTCTCTCTCACAACTCCCCTGACTGTGAACCCCCCCTTGCCCAGCTGTCCCCCCTGGCCTCTGTGCCCCAGCCCACTGTCCCATGATCCCCCCCCCCCGCTACCGCCCCCAGCTCGGCCTCTGCCCGGCAAACCCACCTCCTGGCCCACTGCAACCCTGCTGGGACCCCATCTCCTCTTCTCCCTCCCCCAACCCCCGCCTCCCACCTGGATCCCCATCTGTCTGTCTGGCTCTCTAAATAATCCCCCCTCTCCCTACTCTCTGGGCCCTGAACCACCCCTCTATTCCCTCCCCCCCCCCACACACACACCTGCCCCTTGTGCTGTGTCCTGACAACCTCACCCCTGCCTGGGACCAGGCGATTCCCCGCCCCCCCTTTGTCGGAGGAAGGGGAAATCGGGTGTTCCCGGTGCCCGTGTCCCCAAGTCCCTTCCTGTCTGGGGCAGGAGAGCATCATTAAAATTGGAATTGTGATCCCATTGAAATAGGCTTTGTTTTAAATACTAGACCTTTAAAATTCAATTAAAAATTGTTATGGCCTAAATTTATCATAACCTATTTAAATAACATATGAATTAATTTTTAAAATTAAATAGAACATGTCTCCTGTTAACTATTAAAGACATTCTACCAGTTCACTAGTGTAAGTATGCAGAACCAGTGTTTACATCAGCAGTAGCTTCTTCTGCAGCTGAAGAGAGAATTTTTTTATCACTTTGGTTTATTCAGCTAGTTCAATTCAATGATTAGTTCATTCACCGTTGCAAAACTGAGAGTTGACGAAGCAGAAAAACTTGTTTTCCTCTTCTCTCAGTAAAAAACTGGTTATGAGAGTGTTCTAACATCTTGAAGAACATGAGGACTAGATTCAATCTGTTAAATTCACTATGGATATTTCCTTTGCTTAATAAATGAATTTTAGATGTAAAATGTGTTTGGATACCTTTTTGTTATGTGTCCTTCACATTTAAGGTAGTTTTATTTCATAAAAAAATTAAATGCTGGTTTTGTTTATTTTGAATAGAATTTCTGTCCAGACAGAAGTAGATGCAAATCATAAGTTTTAAAAAAAGTAGCCACCACTTAGCAAATAATAAATGGGGTAAAACCTGCCTCTTAAGTGTTCCTATTACACACCACTTTGTAATAGAATAGAAATGTAAAAATTAAGAATCTGATTACATGTAAGTTACACAATTATTTGGGAATTTATTTAATTGGTAGCTATACTGAGTGTATTCTCCTGGTTAGTAAATAGAAGCATCAAATTTGGCATAAAGGTTATATTTAGTTATAAATCAACATGTTTTAAAGCTTGCTAATCAATAAGACTCAACCATCCTTTAGGAAAATATTTTAAAAGTATAATTTAAATGATTAATTGCTCATTTAAACCTAGGTTTTTCTGATTGCCGGTTTAAATCATGATTAAAATTGGAGATTTAAATCAAAGCTATTTAAATCAATCCACCCTGCTTCAGAGGCTGTTTGGTCCATCCCTGAAGGAGAAAGCACAGGGCTGCGCTCATGGAATAGGTCCTAGGGGTTTTGTTGTCTGCTGCCTGTCTTGTTCTGTACAGTTGAGCTGGGAAGTTGAAACAAAAGTTCTCTTAATCCCTTTGAACTTTTTCATTGTACAGTGAGGCTGATTCTTGTCCATGGACTCAAAGAGTTAGACAGCTTATGTGTTGGGGTTGGAGTCTGAGTGATTATAAGACTTCTAGTAATAAAATCCCTTTGCAGAGTGAGGAGTGGGACCAGGACTCCAGCACAAGGTGATGTGAACAGCTGCCTGCTTTGGAAGTCTGTAACTGGCTTACTGTGGATGAACCTGCCCGCCCACTGTCCTCACATGGGGAGTCCCTGGCACTCTCCTAGGAGATGAAAATGCTCTTGGGTTTGGGCTGCCCCTGAAGCATGAGCCCCACCTCCCAGGAAGCCGCACAAGCTGCATTTGCGCGCGTCTAACCCACACACCTAGTGTGGATACTGAGCAATGCAAGTGGTACCTAGACCACAGCAACAGTTAAGATCAAGAGACTCTATAGCATGGGCTGGGAGCCAGCTGGCTTTTAGCTCAGAGGGTAGAGGCTCCTATACTCGGCTTCAGAGGTCACAAGTTCAAATCCACCTGGTGGTGGTTACACACACCCCCTTCCCGAAAAAAAAAAGTTGGGGGAAGCCAAAAAATTTTTTACATGGGGTCGCAAAAAACCTAGAGCCAGCCCTGTTCATGACAAACCCAGTGGTAATGGGTTGTAAGTCTGTTTGAGACAGAAGTCACAAAATGAGCCCACGTGGGATGTGGCAACACTACACTCTCATTTCTGTACCAAGAACGAGGTCATTCAGTCACATCTGAAATAAAGATGCTGCGTCACATCATGATCTCCAGCATCCAGCATTACCACCAATTCATGCTCATAGGAACAACTGCTGAATTTTCAGCACTGTTTCTTAAAGATTCCCACTTCATGCTTAGAAATCCCTTTGGAGCAAAGAGAAGGTATACCCAGACTGGCTGGCAGGCAGGCCAAGACAGCATGGCAGAGACAATACAATAAAAGGAAATAAATTCAGAGCACAATGTCATAGGAAAAGAAGTTGGAATCTGATTCATCTTTATCAGTTAAGATGCAATAATTAATATTCCATCATGAAAAAATTGCCATTCCAGATCAATCATGCCTTGCCTAAAAGAAGACCCTTTTTACAGGTTTTAGCTCTATAGCATTGATCTGAAGCCTTAACTGAGAGCTGGACCCCGTATATCCTTCACAACCAGACAGGGTTAGTTTTGTTCCTGCTTGGCTCCAACTCAAAGAAGAAACAACTATAGAAGCTGAAGCCAGAAATGGAGCCAGAAGACCACCTAGAGGCAGGATACAAGAAAGCCAAGGAATTGTTTTCCTTGGTGAAGGGAACAGAGCTCAGTGGAGTAGCCGTGTTACTCTGTTTCAGCAAAAACACGGAGTCTGGTGGCACTTTAAAGACTAACAAATTGATTAGGGCATAAATTTTCATGAGATACAACTCAAAGAAAAGAAAAGAAAAGAAAAGAAAAGAAAAGAAAAGAAAAGAAAAGAAAAGAAAAGAAAAGAAAAGAAAAGAAAAGAAAAGAAAAGAAATCAGGAATACAGTTATGTGAGTGTGACATCAGTGCTAATTAAACCAGAGTTGATGTGGCTCCTCTCCAACAGTGATGAGGAGGTAAGAGTACCTGAAGAGGAAGTTACCTATTGCAATGTGAGAACCACTCCAAAGGTGTATCTGGACTACAGGGGGGTTTTTTCCCCTGCATCTAGACGTGATGCCACATTCTTTTGAAAGTAAATCAAAAGAATGCGGCAGTTTTTTCGACCGCAGAAAACCTCATTTTATGAGGAATAACGCCTTTTTTCAAAAGTGCTCTTTCGAACAAAGGCGCTATGTAATGCAAACTGTGCTTTTTCAAAAGAGAGCATCCAGACTGCCTGAGTGCTCTCTTTCAAAAAAGTGGTCTTGCTTTTTCAAAAATACTGGTTATAGACTAGATGCCCTCTTTCGAAAGAAGCTTGCAGCCTAGACTTAGCCTAAGTATGTGTCTAAACTACAGGGTTTTTTCAAAAAAAAGTGGCCTTTTTTTTTTCCGAAAAACTTCCCCTGCATCTAGACTTCTACCATGTTCTTTCGAAAGTAAATCAAAAGAATGCAGCAGTTTTTTCGACCGCGGACAATCTTGTTTTACAAGGAATAACGCCTTTTTTCGAACGTGCTCTTTCAAAAAAAGGTGCTATGTAATGCAAACTGTGCTTTTTCGAAAGAGCATCCAGACTGCCTGGGTAGTGCTCTCTTTCGAAAAAGTGGCTTGTTTTTTCAGAAGTACTGGTTATAGTCTAGATGCTCTTTTTCGAAAGAGGCTTGCAGTCTAGACGTAGCCTAAGTGTCTATTTAAATCTCTTTTTGGGCTGTCAAATTTGCATATGAATTCCAGGTCAGCAGTTTCTCATTTCAGTCTGTTCTTGAAGATTTTTTTGCCTGAGAATTGCAGCTTTCAAGTCAGAAACTGTGTGCCCAGGGAGGTTAAAATGCTCCCCCACTGGTTTTTGTATGTTGCCATTCTTAATGTCTGATTTGTGTCTATTTATTCTTCTGCATAGAGGCAGTCGGGTTTGTTCAATGTCCATGGCAGAGGGGCATTAGGAGATGTGCAGGCGGACGAGCCTTTGATGATGTGCCTGATGTGGTTAGGTCCTGGGATGATGTCACTTGGGTAGATGTGTGGGCAGAGTTGGCATTGGGGTTTGTTGCAGGGATTGGTTCCAGGGTTAGTGATTCTGCTGTGGGGTGTGACATTGAAGGTATTTGCTGCAGGTTGGGGGGCTGTCTGTAAGCGAGGACTGGCCTGCCCCCCAAGGGCTGTCACAGTGAGGGTTCATCATCTAGAATATGTTGTAGACCCTTGAGGATGTGTAATAGAGGGTAATGGTTAGTGGCGTTCTGTTGCTTTCTTTGTTGGGCCTACCCTGTACTAGGGGACTTCTCCAAGATGCCTGACTGCTTGAAAGAGCTTTCCCATTTGTGAGCTCTGTATGGAAGTTAATTCCAGGGTAAACCTGTTTCCGCCTAGGAGACTGAAAACTTGCCAAGGTTCACGATCAGACCAACAAAAGATTTAAAGTCAGGAATATGAGAGCTCCTGATTCTAGGTGAGAATGCCCCAGACTGTCCCGTGAATAACTATGATTGCCTGCTTCCAGGGGTGAATTCCTACAACTGCAATGGGTCTTGTAAAAACTCTGGGGTTGAAAAAAGTGGGGAGGGAAGTAATACAGGTTGAAGGGAAAAACGGAAGAAGAGGGACTGTGGAGCAATCAGCATATGCAAATAAGCATTGCGTAGAACAGGGGTAGGCAATAATTTTTTGCCAGCTCTGGACTGCTCCGGAAGGAGCGGAGCCTCAGATGGCAGGGGCAAGGCCACAATGCTGCCAGGCTTCCCCACCCACAGACCATGATCCGTCTGGGGTGGGGAAGCTCCACCCTCCCCTCTCCCCACACCGCAAATTTCCTTTAGGCACCCATGCCCCTGGCGGCGAGAGGAGACTTCGTGTGCTCCCCCACCTGTGGGTTAATTAGGACCCTTGCCTCACCAGCACAGGGTTTGTACAGGCTGGCACAGGGAGACAGACTTAAAAAAGAGCTAGCAAAGCAAGCAGCAAAAGTTGGAGGGAGAGTAGTAAATAATGAATTGGCACTGAATGCTTAGCTGGTAGACCCTGTGTAATGTAACAGCGGCCTGGGGGCACTGTTGAGGGGGTTAAATCAGGGCAAATTCCTTAGAACCAGGGCTACTTACAGCCCAAGACTGGGGCCCCTCCCTGTAAGGCACCAAACCAATCACACCGAGTACTCTAGTGACCAATCTGGCCAGCAAGAATTTGCACAAGCAAATCCCCTTAGACATTCCAGCTTTACCTGTGCCACAACCAGCCCCGCTCCTTACACAGAGGAGAGTTATGAAATCCACCCTCACTGCCTTCAAACAGGTTCTTATGGTCTCAAAGGACCAGCCACAGTCCCAGGCCAATCTATACCTCAGATTTGATCCAAAAGAGCCTGCTGGCCTAGTTCTTTAGAATTGAAAACTGAAAGTTTTTTCAATAGAAAGACAGAAAAGGTGGAGAGTGAGATTGTTAAAGAAAGCCCATGACACACATCAGTCACCAAAACAAAACACAGGACTATGTAGCACTTTAAACACTAACAAGATGGTTTATTAGATGATGAGCTTTCGTGGGCCAGACCCACCTTCCTCAGATCAAATTCTGGAAGAGAATTGGCACAACCATATATACCAAAGTGATGCAATAAAAAAAATGACCGCATGTGAAATTGACAAATCAAATTTTAGAACAGAGTGGGGGTGAGGGGGGAAGGTAAGTTTCTGTGAGGTAATGTCATTAGGGGTGATAATTGGGGAAGCTATCTTTGTAATGGGTGAGATAATTAGAGTCTTTGTTTAAACCCATACATAAAGTGTCAAATTTAAGTATGAATGACAATTCTGAAGCATCTCGTTGAAGTCTGGAGTTAAAGTCTCTTTGAAGCAATATGCATGTTTTACGGTCATTAAGGGAATGATCAGTCTGGCTGAAATGGCAGGCGACAGCTTTCTCTCTCATCAGTCACCAAGCTCCTGATGCCGGCTCTTCGCAGAAATGTTACAAATGGCTAACTTAGACTCTCGGGAGTGCACCCTGCATTCGGTGGGCTGACGCGATTTCCCTGCCTTCTGTCCTTGACAAAGGTGCTTCTGGAGTGGAGAGCAGGAGTGAAGACAAAGATGGAGGCTCCCTCCCGGATGCTTTTATCACCTTGCCTGTGTGGAGGGAAATCCCTTGTTTTGATGGGACCTCCCAAACGGGAGCTGATCACATGATCCAGTGACCTGTCCACGTCTCCCTAGCCTAGAGCCACAGGGTGCCTGCTGTTCTGCAGGTTCCCAGCCACATCCCTCAGGTGTTTATTGGCAACCTTGAGAGCCATTGTCTGTGCAGCATCGCTAATCAGCACAGTTCCTCACGGACTAACCACTCCTCACAATAGGTGGTCGATGCCTATTGCTGTCTCCCAGCCAGAAAACATTTCAAACGCAAGTACAGAGCCCACAGTCAGGTCTTTCTATCTAAAAACCATACAGGTATGTGAGTAGCGCACAGAGCATTGGCTTTCGTTAGATGCCTCACTTGGCCCACGTGGCACAAAATTTGGGGCAAACACCACCCGTAGGTGCAACAATTACCTGCTTGTTCCTGTCACGAATCAACGTTTATTCGGGTTCTGGGTCCCATTACTCTACATGTCTCGCATGCCCCGATCAGCTCGGGTTATCCCTACTACCCATGTCTTCCCCACCCCCCGGTCGCCGGGCTGTAGCAGGGCCAACAGTTCTGCCTCGGCGTGGTGTGTGCCATTCAACTGCTGGTGGCAGGGAAGGGGGTCCGGGCCCACCCACGCTCCCAGACCCAGGCCCAGGGCCCTAACACTGGGGATCTTGCCCCCAGTGGAAGCAGGCGGGGGTTTACCCCTAAATGCACCTACTCTCGGGCTCCATGACCCTACCCTGGGCCTCAGTCGACCCTGCCACCAGAACCCCTATCGGGGTTACATTCTCCTCTCCTCCCTCCCCTGAGCTCTGACCCCCATACCTTTCTCCGTTCCCCACCTTTCCCCTACCTGTGTTCCCTCTCCCATTTTTATCCTTCTCCCGCTCTCCCGCCCGACGTGTGACATCACCCCTCCCTTCCCTATCCGTCGCTCCGGTGACGTCATGCTATGCCACCGGTCCCGGATGCTCTCCTGCTGCCCCACCTAACCCCTGGCTGCCGCGTTCCCCACCACACTCGCTCGCCCCCACACACACGAGCGTCTGGCAGTGCCGGTTCTTCTGCTGACCGAGTCGGCCCCTCCCACACACCGACACCGACCCGACCCACTTGCGGGAAATAGTGGCAGGGTTGCCTCACCCCGTCACAGTTCCTATTAAAACCCACTCACATAACACCCTGATTCCCTGTTGCAGGGCTGTTTAGCAAAGCATCCACCACTAAACCAATGAAGCAATTCATCTGTCATAAATAATGGCTGTTGTAAAGTGCACTCCAATTAACAGTAGAACAACGGGGACAGACTTATTCACTTTTATATTACAGTCCTAACATTCAGTGTCCGAATTCCACCCATGGCACCTACCACTTCTGCCAGATAACAACTCCCAACTAATTTTCAATGCCTATTGCAGACAAAATAAGCTACAATAGAACGAGTCCTATTTAGAATTGAAGCCTACACTAAATTCCTTCCTTTCCTGCTGTCAGTGAGAACTTCAGAAAATACGTTTCTCACCAAAAAGGCCGCTTCATTTGACTGGGCATAACTCCTGGTTCAAATATTTAATCCAGCCTCACTAAACTTTGTACAGAAGCTGAAATAGACTGCAGGTAACTGAAAAGCCTGAAAGTAAAATTTAACTTGAATCACATGGTGCCAGTTTGCTACTGGTGCCACCGCATAACTCAAATAAGGACACCTAGAACACACTTCCCTTTGACACCAAAGAGTCTGTGACCAACAGCAGGCAGCCCTTCCTAGGACATGGCTAACAGTCTCTCAGATCTGGTGAGTATCCGGTCATTTAATCTGGGGGCTCTATTTAGCCATAGCAGACCAAAGAGCAATATAATACTAGAAGAATAGGAAAGATTCAACATCTTTAGACTGTTCTGTCTTCTGTGTTAGTAAAGCACATCACACAGTGGGGTGCTGGACTGTGACAGGGGCTTGTAGGTGCTGTCACAATGCAAATAATAATCTTGTGTCCTGTGACCACTACTGAAATCACTGGCATCTTTTCATCATACTACGCTTATAATGACCAAATTTGATAGTTTGTTTAGCCAGACAAAAGCCATTAATCACTTTTTTTCTCTGATCACCCAAATGGTGCCTAAACTGTTCCAGCTTTGATTTTAAAAAAAGATTCAGCAGTCCTTTGTTTCCTGTAATGGCAGAGATAAGTCACTTTGAAAACGTGGACCGGTTATCACGTCTATATGGGGTGAAATCCTGACTATATTAAAGTTAATGTCAAAGCTCCCTTTGATTTCATTAGGGCAAAGATTTCACCCTACGTAATTCTGTTAGCATCTGTTGTGTCCAGTTGCCTCCAGAGAAGGGTTTCGGTTGGGACCCAAATATGGGTTGCCATTACATTTCAAAAGGGTCGCCAGATGTCTCCCCAGGTGGCTCTTAAGGAGCCATTCACACATTTCTTTGAATTGCCCCGAGTCACCAAGTCTTCCTGAATTGTCAAAATGGGTCCCCATCTGGAAAAGGTTGGGAACCGCTGCTCCAGAGAGACAAAATGATCATCTCTCCTCCTTTCCCACAAGCCTTGAAGAGGCAGGACTAGAAGTCAATGAGATGAAATTCAGGAAAGACAAATGCAAAGGACTACACTTAGGAAAGAAAAATCACACGCACGAAAGCAAAATGGAGAATTGCTGACCAGGTGGTAGTCCTACAGAAGGGGGTCTGGGGATTTATAATGGATCACAAACAAAGCATGAGCCGGCAACATGTCATAGTTGTGAAAAAAGCGAATATTCTGGAATGCATTAACACGGGGTGGGCAATAATTTGGTAAACGGTCCAGGGCCGTACTCTTCCATGGTGCAGAGTCTGGAATGGAAGTTGGGTGCAGAAGGGGTGTAGGGGTGAAAGAGGGAATTCAGGGTCTGGGAGGGAGTTTGAGTGAAGGAGGCGGCTGTGACCCGGGGCAGGAGACTGGGGTGCAGGAGGAGGTGCAGAGTTTGGGAGGTGATTTGTGTGAAGGAGAGGATTCTGCCCTGGAAGAGGGGTGTGAGGGTGCAGGGTCTGGGAGTGGGTTGTGATCTGGAGGAGGTGCAGGGGTCTGGGCTGTAACAGAGGGTCGGAGGGGATTCTGACCTGAGTACGGGATTGGGATGCAGGAGGGGGTGGAGAGTCTGCTAGAGAGTTGTGATCAGGGAAGACATGCAGTGATTTGGGCTGTGACCTAAGGCAAGCGGGGTGTGATCTGGGGCTGTGGATTGAGGTGCAGGAGGGGGTGCAGGGCCTGGCAAGGAATACAGGTGCAGGAGAGGTTTTTTATGTTGTTAGTTTTAATATTACAGTTAGCAGTTAGTCATTAGGAGTGCAGCTGAAAACATGAGCAACAAAGTTCCTCTTGCTAGACAAAGGCAGTGAACAGTTTTCATCATGAGTTCGTTTTTTTCTGGCCACATTTTGAGAAGCTCAACATACAGGAAAGAGCTAAGAGCCACTGGAAAAGTCACTTGCCTCCGACCCTTGCTGAAACAGTGAAGAACAGTTATTCCGCAGTCATGTATTATCCAAATACATCCCCTGCCACACAGACTGCACTAGCAATTCCTCTGAACCCATACTCCCCTACCACGGACCATGCATCGGGTGGCAGTGGCATGAAATAACCTAAGTGCCACAGCACAGCGGAGTGAAAAGCGGATGAGTTGTTTTTATCTTTTTGTACCTGTGTGACAATTGTTTAGGGTTATGTTTTTATGGATGAATCATAATCTCTTAACTGGTCTGTTCAGACCTTTCTCCTGCAGCACAAACCAATGCGCAGCCGACAATCCCAGTTAGGATTGTTTTGGAATAATCAAGCTCCATAATAATTAAGAGGTTCCTGCTGTGTTTAGCAGCCCGGACAAAGTAGATTGAACCAACAGGTTTTGTTAAAATAGAGCCCTAAATACTAGACCAGTGGTTCTCCACGTGCGGTCTGCGGACCACTACTGGTCCACGGCCACCTCCCAGGTGGGTCCGCAGTTCAGCCTCTGTCCTCCCCATGCAGCAGGGAGTCCAGGCAGCTGCAAGGCTGGGAGCGCCAACTCCGGCTTCTGGCTCAGAGGGCATGCTGCGGGGGGAGTGTGTGAAAAAAGCACCAACCAGACCCGGCTCCCGAGAGCCACCCTGGCTCCCTTCCTGCCTCTACTGGGTGGCACAGGGACCCCATGCAGAGCTGGGATCCACCCCCAGGGTTATGGCTCTGCCCCCACATGCGCACTGCTGCTGCTGCTGCTGCTCTGCCCACCCCAGCCCCGCCAGCATGCGGGGACTTGCAGATAGGGGGGCAGGAACAGGCCCCCCTGCCAGGACCATCCCCAAGCAGCTGCCACAGTGCAAGAATGGCAGGGGGGCCTGGGGTATTGAGGGCTGAGGGGGCCAGGACCAAGGAAACAATAGGGTGGGGGAGACTATGGTGGAGCCGGGTTGGGGGGCGACGAGGCAGTGGGGGGACTGCGGGAGAAGGATGCAAGGGGGGGGAGTCTGCCCCTGGTGGCCCCGAGAGCCACCCCCGAGAGTTGCCCCAGCTCCTTGCCTGCTGCCACGGGTGGCACAGGGACCCTGCACAGAGCCCTTCCCTCTCCCGTGTGGGGGGCGGGAAGTGGGGGCCAGGGCGGGGGAAGCAGGACTGGGGTGAGTTGGGGACTGGGGTACTGATGGGTTCAGAGGTCATAGGACCTGGTGGCACATGGTAAAATGTGACCCCTCCCCCCAGGCAAGGCTGTGCAAGAATCAGTCCCCGGGGGCTGCCCACAGCTTGACCAGGGAGTGGGGCACAGACAGACGGACAGAGCGCGAGGCCTGGACCAATGCAGGAGGAGTGTGGGGGGGGAGGCCTGGCCTGCTCTCAGGGAGGACAAGGATGCCCAGATCACCCACTGCTCTAGCAAACTAGACACCCACCCACCCCAGCTGGGGACAGACCATTGACCCCTTTAGCATCACATCAGGGAACTGAGGTCAGTGTCAACCCACAGCTCTCCCGGAAACCCACCGACCAACTGCGCCGTGCTGCTTTTGCACAGCTCCACCCCAGAGGTGGCTGCATCTCAGCACTGAGCAGGGGATCTCTTCCCCACCCCGGGGCCAGCTGCTTCCCGGCACAGGTGAGAGATCCCTGTGTGACCAGCCCTCGTGCCAATGCCGCACGGGCCCTGGCTGTCTCGCAGCCTGTGATGCGTCCCTGAGAGTCCTGCTATGGGGGGACGCTGGGAGCCAACATCTCTGGCAGGGCAAATGATGGACGGTCCCGGGCGTGGGGAGCCAGGAGCTACTCGCTGGCCAGGAGGGAGTTGAGTTTCCCCACACACACACACACCCTGCTGGGGGAACGGCAGCGCAGTGATGCACCGTCCGGAGACTTTCCCCGCTGCAATGGGGTGCAGAGCCTGATAAGTGTCCCCCTCATGCTCAGACACCTGTGCCCCAACCCCCCTAACTCACTCCCTTCACGCTGCCAGGACTCCACACCCCTAGCTTGCTCCTGCATCTTTCCCCGGACAGACACCCACCCGCACACTGCTCCTGCATCCACCATTGCTCCTGCACCCTCCCTCCTGGCCATCACTGCACCCTCCCTTGCTTCTGTTCCCTTCCCCTTGGCCAGACACTGAACTCCCAGCCTGCTCCTGCACTGTGCCTCCCATCCAGACTTTGCCCCTTCACCCCCTCCTATACCCAACCTCCTGTCCAGATCCTGCACCCCCATCCCTATCCCACTCACAGGCAGTCCTGCCCTATACACTGCACCCCCTATGTGGGAAGCCCTGTTCCTTAGTCCTCCCTGTCCCTGCCCCTCACCCCACGGGGCTAGAGGCCCAGAGGAGTGAGGTGTCTCAGTTGGGGGCCACATCAGTGAGGGTAGGGGGGTTTTTGGAGGAGTATTTTTGCTTCTTATTTGTGTGGTCCCCAACTGATTTTTCTGTGGGTCTGTGGACTCCCAACACAAAAAAGGTTGCCCACCCCTGCCATAAATAAAGAAAACACTGAAACCTTTTGTGTTGGATATTTAACATTTTACTTTATTTAAAATGAAGTTTGATAAACTAACATGGAAAAGTTAAAACGCCTAATTTGTTTAAAAATTTAAATTAAATTCTCGCAAGCTGCAGCACTAGCAAAATGGCTCAGATGTAATTATGTAATTAACAGTGAGTTTCCATTAGCAGCTGGTGGTCCGCAGAAAAGTTTGCATTGAGCCATCTGGTCCAAAAGGTTTGAGAACCACTGTACTAGGCCAGCTATGACTATTCTTTGCAATACAGTACAAGACTCATTTTATGACTGGATCACAAAATGGTTTGAGTTAAACAGCAGCAGAAGGGGGACAAAAAGAAAAAGTATAGAGAGAAACCTGCACTACCAGCTGGGGCCCTAAAGGCTGGTAAAGTAGAGCCCATTTACAAGGGAAAAACAGAAGAGCACAGAGGATTAGAAAATTACAAAATAATGACGCCTATTACCATTCAGCATGGTGATAATACCTCACTTTTCATCTGTCCATCTCAAAGGGATTTGGAGCCAGTAGAATTTGGATAAAGAGAAGAATTAGGGTCTGGTAAACAGCATATAGTTGTTTTCTCTTGTTCTCTCTACCAATGCTGAGAGAAGAAGGTATCTTTCTATTATATTTAAAGTTAGAGTGGGTGGACGGAAAGGTTTGGTTGTTTTTAAAAATTCTGTGTTTGCAATGCTGCTGAGGGGTACAGCTTTATGTTAAGCCTGGGAGAGAGAAAGTCTTGTTTTACTTTCAAGGGAGTCTGATCTGGAGAGGCCTTGGGGGTAAAACAGTTATGGTTTATGAACAGTAAACAAACTGCATATTCAATAGTGATAGAAATGTAGCCGTGTTAGTCTGGGGTAGCTGAAGCAAAATGCAGGACAATGTAGCACTTTAAAGACTAACAAGATGGTTTATTAGATGATGAGCTTTCGTGGGCCAGACCCACTTCCTCAGATCAAACATATTTTCAAGGTATTTGAACCTCATCCTACCTGGACAGATGCCCTTTTTCCTGTCGGCTTGTCACACTGGCTCTCAGATCCATATGGCAAGAGTCAAGCCACTGGGAACTTTTTGTTTAATTTCTGCTATCTTGCTTCTAAGCAAAGATATGTAGATAATTTTACAATACATAATAATTTTCCTGCACTAGGTAAAATTTAGCCTTAATCTGGTCCTATGGCCAATTGTTCTGCTTTTGGGGTGGGATTATGTGTTTTTGGAAGAATGTTTACATCTGAAAGTATCTGTAGTGAAGACAACTTATGCTTTTAGAGAGAATTGGTAAGTATGGCAGACAAGGATGCAAGACCATGAGGGAACCAAGATTTATGACAAGTTGATGGAGAATTGTCTTCACTTTGCAGATTCAGCATCGGGGACTGTGTCAAATGATCTTAGTGCTGGGAATTGGTGGAAGTTTCCCATATGGGTTCCATATTTCTGTGATCAACTACCCTTCCCTGGTAAGTAAAAACTCCCCCAGTGAGAGTTCACTTAGTGGAGGTGCTTAAATTAAGGATACTCTCAAAACTTGCTGAGCATTTCAACAAACTAAATTGCCATGTCTTCAAATATCATATGGGTAGAACACCTTATCCACAGATTGTAGAATATTTAAAAAGAAATTGTTAGTCCTGTAGCAGATGGAATATCTTGTTTTGCAATCTAAATAAAGTGACATGCAAGATGAGTTTTCTACATTTCAGAACTGATGAGCCAAAATGTTGGGAGGTATTTATTTATGTGACTAAAGGCCAAGCTTTAGGGGACTACCTGGTACAGTCAATTTGTGTGCAAGCCTTTTATCTTTAAAGACTTGGGTTTAAATTTTCTCTTACATAACAAGAGAAATCAAATGTGGGGATCTTAGTGTAAAACCACTATACCTGAAAGCACAATTTTGCAGTCTCTCCTTAAAGGTAATACTTAAATCCTCTTTGAGAGAAGGTTTTAAAAATGGCTCTGGAAACAAAAATCAGTAACCATATTCATTTAGCAGGTCATCAGGAACCAGGCAGGAAGCCCAGTTTATCCCTAAAATAAAATGTGTTTCTTTTGTATAGCTCTGATAAACATAGGCTTCCACGCAGTTCAAGTCCACAAGCCTGCATCTGTGTTGTGAATTTACAAAGTGAAAATGTGGTCAGCTTTCTGAAATCTCAGAGAACGCAGACTTAGAATATTTGGTAGACTTATGAAGTATCTAGAGTAAAATCCTTCTCTTGGGCCTGCTTGGGGGACTTTTTCCTATGGTTCCCAACATGGGCGTCCTGTAGCCTAGGCAGGGGAAAGCTTTGCCTTCCCAAAACTGCCAGCCTGGCTCTGCCCACTCTCCGCTCTCAGAATGCCTGCTGTAGGCTTACTGGGGGCAAAGTGTTGTTGTCCCCAGTACCTGCTCTCCCCGTGATCTGGGTCAGGGAGACTGGAGCCATACACAGATCTCCCGCCCTCTGCTCCAAGGTCAGGGAGGCTGGCGTCCACACCCTCACCCCCTCGTGGTGCTGGGGCCAGGGAGGCTGAGGCTGCATGATGCTCCAGTGGGACTGGAGGCTCCTGGGGGCGGGGCTTAGGCAGAAGGGGCGGGGCTCGGGGCAGGGTGGGGGGTTTGCCTCCCCCAGCTACCTTCACCCAATGTGAACAACCTCACATTTCACAACAAACAGCCTGCTGCAACAGGCTGCTTGTTGTTTCCAGAGTAGTGTGATCAGGATTCCTGTCAGAAAGCAGTGGTGCTAGCTTCTTGTGTAGAGAAGTTAACAGCTTGTTTTAGAGATCCGATTTCTACTGAGCCATTAGAAGTGACATTTTAAGTAGTATGTCTTCCAACTGCACAGGGCGCTGGGCAAACAATATAGTTTTCAGTCACTCACAGAAATTTGCACTGTAGTGTGAGGAGAAGAAAACTCTTTTAAATGTGTAAATGTTTGGGGGGGAGTTTCAAAACAAAATTATATCGTGCCTTTTTAAAAGTGTAAAAAGATTTTTTTAAGAGAATCAGCCAAGTTTTCTGTGTTAATTGCATTTAAAGAAAAAAACCTGCTTTAAATGAGGCCAGTTTAGTCTGAGGCCAAACATGTTAGAAAACCTCATGCATTGGAGGAAAAAGAGTATCTCTTGGTGGAACATTTCTATTGTCATTCCTTCCTTTATCTGTAAGTTTAATCGAATCCCCCCTCATTCTTCTCTTCTGCAGACTAAACAAACCCAGATCCCTCAGTCTCTCCTCGTAGGTCATGTGCTCCAGCCCCCGAATCATTTTGGTCACCCTCCGCTGGACCCTCTCCAATGCATCCACATCCTTTTTGTAGTGGGGGGCCAGGCCAGGAACTGGACATGATACTTCAGATGTGGCCTTCCCAGAGCCGAATAAAGGGGAATAATCACTTCTCTAGATCTGCTTGTAAGGCTTTTACTAATGCACCCTAATATGCCATTAGCCTTTTTGGCTTCAAGGGCACACTGTTGACTCATCTCCAGCTTCTCATCCATTTTAATCCTCAGGTCCTTTTCTGCAGAACTGCTACTTAGCCAGTCGGTCCCCAGCCTGTAACTATGCTTGGGATTCTTCCGTCCCAAGTGCAGGACTCTGCACTTCTCCTTGTTGAACCTCATCAGATTTCTTGTGGCCCAATCTTCCAATTTGTTTAGGTTACTCTGGACCCTATCTCTACCCTCCAGCATGTCTACCTCTCCCCATAGCTTGATGTCATCTGCAACCTTGCTGAGGGTGCAATGCATCCCCTTGTCCAGGTCATTCATAAAGAGGTTGAACAAAATAGGCCCTAGAACCAATCCTGTGGCACTCTACTTGGTACCGACCACCAACCAGACATCGAGCCGTTGATCATTACCCATTGGGCCCGACAATCTAGCCAGCTTTCTATCCGTCTTACAGTCCATTTATCCAATCCAGACTCCCTTAACTTGCTGGCAAGAATTCTGTGGGAAACCATATCAAAAGCTTTGCTAAGGTTAAGGTCCATCAACTCCACCAACTACTCCATTTTATCACAAGCCTCATGAGATTTGGTCTCTCTCAAAATCATAGCTCCAGAAATCAAGTGACTATAGAAAATGTTCAGCTTCCATTTTAAAAGTGTCTAGCCTTCATGCCCCAATGGCTCAAAACCAAAGCAAAAATAAAAAGACTCCCAAATTATATTCAAAATCTCATGGGTTTTAGACCAATCTTATGATGGAGGGAGGGAGCTGACTCGCTACTTTTCAATGTTTGGGTTTGGGTTTGGTAAAACAGCTAGCTCACCCTCAGCTCAAGGTCTACAAAAATTCAAGTCCAATTTAGCAAATATACAAAGAGATTGGAGACAAAACCCTGAATCGTCATTACAAAAAGCATATAGCTCTAATACTTGTACTGATGCTTGAAGTCCGGGAAAGCTCCTTCCGTTGTAACAGACTGTTCTGGTTGCTGGGTCTAGCCAATTAGGAGGAGGCATGATAAACCATTCTAAGCCAGTCTATTGCATCAGAGTTTCCCAAGAGATGGCTTCATTAGAAAAAAACAAAACAAAACCTCCTTGACTAGCTTATAAAGAAAATAAACTCAAGGTGCACTGAATATCTAAACTTACAAAAAGTGTAGCTCGGCTTTCGGCAAAGTACACAAATAAATTGGCCAGTTTGTTTTGACAGTAAAGGTTATTTTTAAAAGGGGTTCAAAGCTGCATGCAACCTTAGAGCGGAGCTGAGATACAGTAAAAGAACTGTATGAAGAAAATCCATGTTTACGATTAAATAAAATCTCATTTTTCTCTCGCAGCACATTAGGAGGTTTATCAATGAAACCTGGATACAGCGATATGGCTCTCCCCTCCGTCAAGAGACTGTCATGTTGCTGTGGACCCTCATTGTGTCTGTTTATGGTATAGGAGGATTTCTAGGGAGCGCATATTGTGGCTACCTTTCTACAAAATATAGAAAGTAGGTATTTCTTTCAATGTCTTGGTAATCCAGGCATGTGGGGTACAGTGTGCTAGCAAAGCACACATCCAGCTATTCTTGTGCAGTATAGCCTGACCATAAATACATGCACTAAATTGCTCTAGTTTGCTATCATAGCCACCTAGGTAACTAGTCTTTCATTCAGTGCAGGTAAACAATATGCTCATGAAGAAGTGTAGTCGCCTCTGAAGATGTTCTTACCAACTCTCCACATTGGCTAGGGCTTTGTTGGTGGAGCAACATGTGGTGCAGTTTCCGCACATCATCCTTAAAAATCACGTATCTCCAGGACAGAATGTCCGAGGAACTCAGGAACAGGAGCTATGCATATTCATTCAAACACAGGTTTCTTGGGAACTATAACATCCAATTTCCACATCTGGGCTAGCCTGAATTTAACTTTTGAGAGGTGTCGCTAAAAACACTTAAGGTTTTTAAACATGAAAGTGCTCGTTTGAAACAAAGTCTGATTTCCAATGAAATATATTCATTCTGGGGAGCATGTTGCATTAAAGAATTAGTGCCTATTCTAATGAAAACCTGAAATTGAACAGAAAAGAGACCATGCAATTGCTAGTAAGCTCCTCTATTAAAAGTCTGTTCCAAAGTAACTCCAGTAGGGATGGAGAAAAGATTCCTGATGCATCTGGTGTGTTCCCAGTGTCTTGTGTATAACACCAATAATTTCATTTGCAGAGAAATTGGCAAACAGATCTGCTGGCATGTTTCACTTAAAGATCTGCTCTTCCACGCACTGATCCAGAGGCCTCTCATGTGGGTCTCAACCACCTTAGCCTGACCACAATTGTTCTTTCCTGCCAGATAAGTGCCCCCCAAGAAGTTTCTTGTGGGACACTGCCTAATACCACATTTGAAGGCCCCCTGACAGAGGAAGCAAGATCCTGCTCTGCTCCACTTGTTCATGTCAACCTTGGTAGTCTAGGTACCCAAGAACCACCTTTTAGGTACAAGGCCTCTGTATGGTCCTACTGTATAGCCACCTTGAATATTTTAAATAGAAAGGTGGGGTAAAAATATTTAAATAAATAAAAATAAACAAATACTGCATACAAGATGACATTCGTCTCAAGAGCAGCTATGCGCAGCCACTGGTCTTGAAGACACTAACAACTCGGAGTAAAAAGCTACTCCAGGCAGGCTCCTTGTCACAAGTGGATCCAGAGTTATTATTTGAATCAGAGAATCTGCAAGACCTTTCCAAGAGCGCTAAACATCTCTGGACAGTAACCCAGACAGCATGTTTCAGAGACCACTAGTAACCCAGATGCAAAAGTCTATCTGGTTCAAATCAGACACATCAGGGTCCACTGAGGGGACATGCCATGTTACTGCACCACGTAGACATGCTACTGCAGCAATCAGGCCTAAAATTTACAACACCGTCTTTACTCAAGTCTCTCTTCGGTAAATCCTTTCTGTTAGATCCCTAGGTGCCTTGGATCCTGTACTTTGACTGGAATGTCTCATAGGGTTGCTAACTAGGGTTGGATGAATTCCTGGAGGTTTCATCACGTGATACTCTATTTAACTAAAGGTTATTCTTTAATTCCTAGAGACTCTAGAACCGTGGTCCCCAACACGGTGCCCGCGGGCACCATGGCGCCTGCAGGGGCATTTGCATGCACCCGCCAGGTGCTCGGGGCTGGCCTGGCCCCGGGCACATGGCGCACGGTGAGCGCCGGTCCCGGGTGTGCAGCACTTGGAGGGGGCACGCGGCGCTTGAGGGTGGGGGCACCGGCCCCGGGCGCGCAGCCCTTGGAGGGGGCACCGGCCCCAGGCACATGGCTATGGGGGGGCCCCTGCCCCCGGGCATGCAGCTATGGGGGGGCGCCCCCAGGCATGCGGCTATGGGGGGGGCCGCCGCCGGGCACGCAAGTGTCCCCGCCCCCTGGCGCCCGGCGGGCGAACGGCCACACCCCCTGGTGCCCGACAACCTCAAAAGGTTGGGGACCACTGCTCTAGAATAATCCTGGAGGTTTGGCAACCTTAAAGTCTCATAATAAGTCACAATAGCATTCATGAGTGCTAGTGAATTCAGTGCCCCAATGGCAACCCATATGCTTGTACCTCTCTTCATACTATCTTTGATCAACCTGTGAGTACGACTCCACATGAATTCCCATCCTACAGAAATGCTGACACTCGTTACGCATTTATAAATCCACTTGCTGCCGGGATACATTCATAAAGTAAAACTTTTGGACTCTGAAAGTGAAGAGTCATTTAATTTCTCCTTCACATACCCAGCTCTGTTATTTGCATAAACCATGCCACAAAGGGACAGTAATTACTGTACAATGCCTACAGTTAACTTATTTAAGGAGTTAAGTGCTTGTATGTTGGATAAGTAACAGCAAAGACATTAATCACCTGCACAGGAGGTATGCACTTTGTATCATTCTCTCTCTCTTTTTGTTTGTTTGTTTTTTTGTTTTCAGAAAGAAGTGTCAGATTGTCACTAACCTGATCATGCTGGTAGCTGCTCTTTTCATGGGCTTCTCTAAGATGGTCAAGTCCTTTGAGATGATTCTGATTGGACGCTTCCTATATGGCATTGGTACAGGTAATACTTCTGTATACATCAAACGGGAGTCTTTTCACTGTCCCAGTCTCCCTTCATTTCTGTCATTCCTTTAGAATTATTTTATATTACCCAACAACTATACTTTGTATGACATAGAAGACACTGACATACAACTTTTGGTCCAAGGGGCAGGGAGAGGAAATGAACAATGGGAAGATCATGTGATGAGATGGTTAACATTTTTCTCAATTTAATGGCCATCTCTTGCTCTCTCTTTCTTTCCTGTCAAGGTTTCTCGCTCACTATACATCCTCAGTATGTAGGAGAGATTTCACCCAAGAAGCTGCGTGGATTTTCAAACTCCACTGTCTCTGTTTTTCTGACACTTGGAAAAGTTTCAGGGCAGATTATTGGACTAAGGTAAAATAAAATCATATACCATTTTTTCCATATAGCAGCAGAAGCTGGTCTAAAGGGTTTTTTTTTTTAATTAAAAAAAATATAAAATAAATGCCACCCTCTAAAATCCTCAATAAGTCCTTTCATCTTCACATTTAAATGTTTTTTGTCTTAAACCAATAGACAGCTTTGACCAATCCTGAGATTTGAATGTTAAGTCATTGGGCATAGAAAAAATACAACAAGTTAACCACAATCTGAATTTTTTCCTTTATAGCCTTGCTACTGAGCGGCTTACCTTAAAAACTTCCTGAGGTTCATTTGAAATATTTTGGTGAGGTCTAGCACATTGGATCACATCTGAGAAGAGTAGCATATTAGATAGCTACTCAGTTAAAAATTAGTATCAGAATTTCATGGACTTCCTAAAGTTCAGGTGGGACCTAATAATTATCATTAGAAAGTTTTCCAAAGTGCTGTTGAGTTTCACAAAATTTGCCAGACTGTTAACCCAGCTACCTTGCTGAAATGCATTCACCACTGCAATTGGGTCCATCTGCTGTCTCTCTTACTTATCATTCAGAGAAAGTTACTGAATACTAATGTACTGGTTTGACCATAAGTGCACTTATACATATATTCTCCAGAGAGCTCTTAGGAAATGAATCGTTGTGGCCATTGTTGTTGGCTTCTACAGGACTCACAGCACTGATTCAGCTGATTCTGCTGCCATTCTTCCCTGATTCCCCATCCTACCTTCTGATACAGAAGGATAATGAGGATGCCTTCATGAAAGGTAAAATGCTTACTTCCCTTATTTCCATAAATTGTCTAATTTGTTCGAATGTAAACCACTATAAGAAAGTCCGTGGAGGGGGAGGGGGAGCCATGTTAGTCTGTAACCTTTAAAACGAGAGGTCCTGCGCACCTTAGGCTGTGTCTAGACTACACCTCTCTGTCGACAGAGAGATGTAGATTAGGCACGTCAAAACTGCTAATGAAGTGGGGATTTAAATATCCCACGCTTCATTAGCGTAAACATGGTCGCCGCTTTTTTTTGAAATGGAGCTTTTTTGAAAAAAAAAGGGCAGTCTAGACACGGATCTGTCGAAAATACACCCTTTTTTGACAGATCCTGTAAACCTCATTTTTTGAGGAATACAGGATCTGTCAAAAAAGGGTTTATTTTCGACAGATCCGTGTCTAGACTGCCGTTTTTTTTTTTAAATCTGTGTTTCGAAAAAAAGCGGCAGCCATGTTTATGCTAATGAAGTACAGGATATTTAAATCCCTGCTTCATTAGCAATTTCAACATGCTTGATTTGCATCCCTCTGTCAACACAGGATGCAGTCTAGATGTAGCCTTAGAGACTAACTGAAATTATATATATTGGATCATGAACTTTCATGGGTTTTGAGGAAGCTCATGATTCTCTCTCTATCTATATTTTTATTAGTCTCTAAGGTGCCACAGGACGACTTGTTTTCACTGCTAGAAGGGAGAGCTGACCCCTCTAAGTCTCTCACTACTTGAATAAACCTGCTCTCTCTACATGCATTTGTATTAAATACATTTTTAAAATGGTGACATTGAAGTCAACTCAGTATTAGTGTGAAATGACTTACTGTCGGCCCGGAAGCCAAAACTCTTCTAGTTATCTATTGGACAAGTGCCATCTGGGCAAGAAGACTAGACGTCATTGGCATATTGCCCTCACAACATACACCAAATCATGATGTGGTGAAATTGTTCTTCCTGGCCTCTGAGGATAGGACAAGAAGCAATGGGCTTAAACTGCAGCAAGGGAGGTTTAGGCTGGACATTAGGAAAAAGTTCCTAACTCTCAGGGTGGTGAAGCACTGGAATAAATTGCCCAGGGAGGTTGTGGAATCCCCATCTCTAGAGATATTTAAGAACAGGTTAGATAAATGTCTATCAGGGATGGTCTAGACAGTATTTGGTCCTGCAATGAGGGCAGGGACTGGACTCGATGACATCTCGAGGTCCCTTCCAGTTCTAGTGTTCTATGATTCTATTAAAACAACTCTATGCACAGGCAACTAATTAAGTCTCTGTGATTCAGACAGATTAAAAGGATTTGTTAATAAACCATGATGGAAATGAGCCAGTAGATTAAAACTATATATATATAAATATTTTTTCTTCTGCATAGCCATTAAGCAGCTCTGGGGTGACAGAGATCATCAAGCGGAGATTGATGACATCCTGAAGGAAAAGGCTGCAATTAAAAGCACTAAAAGCTTGCGAGTCCTGGAAGTATTTAAAGATCAGTCCTTGCGCTGGCAACTGTACGTGCTGGTCATCGTCATGACCACCTTGCAGCTTAGTGGCGTCAATGCAGTTGAGTGTTTCCCCTGTGTAAAAACTCGGCGTCGTTGCAAGGCAGCATAGAAGATGGCTAGCTATTTGTTACACTGTTATAGTCCGTGACACATGTTATGCAGGATGTCAGTCTAGGTGATCATCACATAATCCCTTCTGGCCTTAAAATCTAAGAATCTTGTCCCTTTTCTTCCTGGACAATGTGTCTCTGGTGGTTGCCTTTATAACTCTGCTCTGACTTTTCTAGTATGGAATCCTGAACGCATTAGAGAGTCTGCCAGTACAGATGATACCTTCCCTAAATGTCTCTGGTGCTAGTTCTTCCAAAGAGCCAGCATGGGCCTCTCTCTGACATAAGGGAACCTTCCCAGAATTGCTACAAGCAGCATGACTGGGAACACATATTCAATGCCCAGTTCTAGGGTCAGTGTCTACCAAAAGAGGAGATGGACAGAAACACACCAGTTCTGCATCACACTCTGGCTGTGTCTAGACTGTATTCCTTTTCCATAAAAGGGATGGAAATTAGACATATCGCAATTGCAAATGAAGCAGGGATTTAAATCCCCCCCGCTTCATTAGCATAAAAATGGCTGCAGCTTTTTTACAACTCGGAGCTTTGCTGGAAAAAAGCGCCTGTCTAGATGCAGATCTTTTGGAAAATAAAGCCTTTATAAAGGGATAAGGGATCTTTCGGAAAAGGCTTTATTTTTCCAAAAGATCCGTGTCTAGACTGGCGCTTTTTTCCGGCAAAGCTCCGAGCCTGAAAAGAACGGCAGCCATTTTTATGCTAATGAAGTGGGGGGGGGGTTAAATCCCCGCTTAATTTGCAATTGCGATATGTCTAGTTTGCATCCCTTTTATGAAAAAGGGATGCAGTCTAGACACAGCCTCTGGGTATGTCTAGACTGCATACCTCTGTCGGCAGAAGGATGCAGATTAGGCAGGTCGACATTGCAAATGAGGCAGGGATTTATATATCCCGTGCCTAATTTGCATAAAAATGGCTGCCGTGTTTTGCCGACTCAGCACTTTGTCGGCAAAAAGCAGCAGACTAGAGGGGGATCTGTGGAGAAAGAAAGCCTTTTTCAACAGATCCTATAAACCTCCATGCGGGAGGCATAAGGGATCTGTTGAAAAAGGCTTTCTTTCTCAACAGATCTCCCTCGATACTGCCACTTTTTGCTGACAAAGTGCTGAGCTGGCAAAATGTAGATCTGGCACCCCAATCTCCTGCCCCACATCACAATCTCCTCCTACCTTAGGGCACATCCCAAACCCCTACACTCCAGTCCCCTGCTCTAGGTCACAACTGCCTGCTTCATCCCAACTCCCTCGCAGACTCCAGTCTCCCTCCTGCACCCCAGTCCCTTACCCCAAGCTCCCCTCTGCATCCAGCCTCCATCTCAGACCCCGCACCTCCCCCATTGATATCCTGGAAAAGTGTGGCCCTCAACCACTTTCCAAAATCTTGGAGTGGCCCCTATCAAAAAATATTGCCCCCTCTGATGTAAGAGTATATATAATTAATGGAACAAAATACAGGACTATGTAGCACTTTAAAGACTAACAAGATAAATAACAAGGTAATAAAGTGATAGGGAATAGCCAGCATGGGTTTGTGAAGAACAAGTCATGCCAAACTAATCTGATAGCCTTCTTTGATAGGATAACGAGCCTTGTGGATAAGAGAGAAGCGGTGGATGTCATATACCTAGACTTTAGTAAGGCATTTGATACGGTTTCGCATGATATTCTTATTGATAAACTAGGCAAATATACCTTAGATAGGGCCACGATAAGGTGGGTGCATAATTGGCTGGATAAGCGTGGTCAGAGAGTTGTTGTTAACTGTACTAAATCCTGCTGGAAAGGGATAACAAGTGGAGTTCCACAAGGGTCTGTTTTGGGACCCGTACTGTTCAATATCTTCATCAATGATGTAGATATTGGGATAGAGAGTACGCTTATTAAGTTTGCAGATGATACCAAACTGGGTGGGGTTGCGACTTCTTTGGAGAATAGGGACATAATTCAAAATGACCTTAGCAAGTTAGAGAAATGGTCAGAGGTAAACAGGATGAGGTTTAATAAAGAGAAATGCAAAGTGCTCCACTTAGGAAGGAACAATCAGTTCCATACATACAAGATGGGAAGCGACTGTCTAGGAAGGAGCATGGCGGAAAGGGATCTAGGGGTCATAGTGGACCACAAGTTGAATATGAGTCAACAGTGTGATGCTGTTGCAAAAAAAGCAAATATGATTCTAGGTTGTATCAACAGGTGTGTTGTAAGCAAAACTCGTGAAGTCATTCTGCCGCTCTACTCTGCACTAGTTAGGCCTCAGCTGGAGTACTGTGTCCAGTTCTGGGCGCCACATTTCAAGAAAGATGTGGAGAAATTGGAAAGGGTCCAGAGAAGAGCGACAAGAATGATTAAAGGTTTAGAGAACATGACCTATGAAGCCAGGCTTCATGAACTGGGCTTGTTTAGTTTGGAAAAAAGAAGATTAAGGGGGGACATGATGGCGGTTTTCAAATATCTAAAAGGGTGTCACAAGGAGGAAGGAGAAAATTTGTTCCTCTTGGTTTCTGAGGACAGGACAAGGAGTAATGGGCTTAAAGTGCAGCAAGGGAGGTTTAGATGGGACACTAGGAAAAAATCCCTAACTGTCAGGGTGGTCAAATATTGGAATAAATTGCCAAGGGAGGTGGTGGAATCTCCCTCTCTGGAGATATTTAAGAACAGGTTAGATAGACATCTGTCAGGGATGGTGTAGACGGAGCTTGGTCCTGCCTTGAGGGCGGGGGGCTGGACTCGATGACCTCTCGAGGTCCCTTCCAGTCCTATGATTCTATGATTCTATGGTTTATTAGGTGATGAGCTTTCGTGGGCCAGACCCAATTCCTCAGATCAAATAGTGGAAGAAAATTGTCACAACCATATATACCAAAGGATACAATCAAAAAAAATGAACATATATGAAAAGGACAAATCAAATTTCAGAACAGAAAGGGGATGCGGAGGAGGAAGGTAAATGTCTGTGAGCTAATGGTATTAGAGGTGATAATTGGGGAAGCTATCTTTGTAATGGGTAAGATTGTAATGAGTAAGATAGCTAGAGTCTATTTTACCCATTACAAAGATAGCTTCCCCAATTATCACCTCTAATACCATTAGCTCACAGACATTTTCCTTCCCCCATCCCCCATCTGTTCTGAAATTTGATTTGTCCTTTTCATATGTGTTCATTTTTTTAATTGTATCCTTTGGTATATATGGTTGTGACAATTTTCTTCCACTATTTGATCTGAGGAAGTGGGTCTGGCCCACGAAAGCTCATCATCTAATAAACCATCTTGTTAGTCTTGTTAGTCTATCACTATAATTAATGGAGATTGCCTAACTCCTAGAACTGGAAAGGACCTTCAGAGGTCATCAAGTCCAGTCCCCTGCCTTCACAGCAGGACCAAATACCATCCCTGACAAATTTTTGCCCCAAATCCCTAAATGGCCCCCTCAAGGATTGAACTCACAACCCTGGGTTTAGTAGGCCAATGCTCAAACCACTGAGCTATCCCTCCCAAAAAAGGAGCCTCCAAAAGAAGCAAGAAGGGCATGTGCCTAATTTTAAGTATAGTCCCCTTACTAAAGGTGCCTCTTCTTATTTTCTGGAAAGTCCCTGTGTGCTGCAATCCAGCCTCACAGACTACAATTCCCATGAGCCATTGGGGGAAACAGGAAGGAAGTGACTCTTGTGTGGGAGATCAGGGGCTCTCCACATGTGGGACTCTACCCTTGGATTGTGGAAGAGAAGGGAAGCCAGGCTGCTGTGGAGGAGTCTGATCCAGTCCCGGGGCTGTTGGAGTGCAGCTGCAGACGGGACTGGAGGCCTTTGGAGCTGGGATCTAGCAGGCTGCTTCTGATAGGCTCAGCATGAGGCTGTAAGCGATTGGGCCGTTTTGGGAAAGTGGTGCCTGGGACAGAGCTGCTGCCTAGCTTGGACCCTCGTACACACTGCCGACCGAGAACCTCCACCACAGCTGCAGCTCCTCAAGCGCGCCCACGCAAGCCAGAGTGTGGGACTCTGAGTCCAGGGGTGCGCACACTCTGGGGTGGCAGTGCAAAAGCTAGATATATATGCACTTATTGTTGTGCACTTTGTCAATGCTGTTCATTGCTAATCTGTTAAACCCTGTTTATTTAAGTTAAGTAAAGATTGTTTATCTTAATGTAGTCTATTAGATGTATATGAGTTGTAGTTGTTGTTCAGGAATTAGATCCAGATTTATGTTGGAATGAGTATGTTCCTGGAGGCTCTCAAGGCACACCAGTATGTGTACAAGGCCAGCCAGATCGAGGCACCGCCATTTTACATTCATTACGAGCAAGGGACTGCAGTAAGGGGGTGGCTAGGGCTTTCCCCAACTAAACACCATCGCCACTGGGATGCTCAGGATCTCCCTTTGGGTTAAAACCATCAGGCGCCCAGGCACACCTGTGAGTGTGACCTGCTCCCGAGTAGCCCGGGGTGGAAAAAGGGGGTTACATGAGTTACCAGTGTGCAAACCTAGAAAGCTGTGGTTAGAAAGACAGGAATGGATAGAGACAGAACTTCACTTATACAAGGAGCTTGTGATTCGTTATCACACATATAGAGAGCCCTACGTGGCACCAAAATGAACACACCAGTGAACTGAATGAGTGGATGCAACCTACCCATCAGTAAATTTGCATTGTATTAGAATATTTTTTGTCTGATCTCTGGTTCACACAAGGAATTTCACAGCAGGCCTCCAACATGACTGTTCACACTATCTTCTCTCTGCATGTTTCAGATCTATTTCTACTCTTTTGAAGTGTTCCGTACTGCCAGGTTTGAAGAAGATCTTATCCCCTACTTAGCAGTAGGAGTTGGCGTGTGTGAATGCCTTTCAGCTGTATTGTGCGTAAGTCTCACTAAACTTTGTAGGAAGAGAGGGATGTGTTCAGAAATAGCAAAAAAAATTAATGTGTGGCTTTGGCAGAAGGGAGCTAATCACTTAGCTGTAAACTAACCAAGAAATTTCCTCCTACCTATAAGCCACATGAAGCTGCGAAAGGCCCTTCCCTCCCATTAACTTTGTCCTCGTTTTACTCTGTGAAATAAGTTTCACCTCATGCTTTAACCAAGCATGGCTTTGTACAGATTACTGCTTTGTGAATAGACAGGAACAGACAGGAAGAGAAAAAGGCACAGGTCCAATGGCCCCTACAAGGGCAAAATAGTGGATTACGTGAAGCCCTGTGAAATTTTGAATTGATTTAGGATTGTGCAGTTTGGCCAGGGGCAGCCCGTCCATAAAGGCAAACTAGGCGGTCACCTAGGGCACCAAGTTAAATGGGGCGCCAAATGGTGGCGCAATATCGTTTGAGGGGGTTAGAGGTGAGAGCGCTGATTGCATGGTTCACTTAGGGCGCCAGTTGCTGGCAGCTAGTCTAGGGCCGCCCTTGAGTTTGGCACAGATCTGCATGTAACAAAGGAATTTATATCATTTGCCAAGAAGCTGGTGCATGTCTAATCACTGCCATTGTGGGTCAAAAGATGTTATTGCCTGCAGGGAACGGCTATCAACTGGCTGGACACTTTCCTTATTCAGATCAGGGAAAGTTAATAGCTCCTACCATGGAGGAGACTAAAGTCTGTGAACTCTTTTATCCCCTCAATGTTTAAGGAGTTGCAGTGGAAGCTCTAGCATATATAAGCCTTTCAAAAACATGTGCTTTGAGCCTTATTTTCTGTGATAAGCCTCAGGTTCGAACTACCTATGTGTTGACTTATGATCTTTTCTCATGACACAAGATAATGCAATAATCATTCCTGCAAATAGGGTAGATATATATAGCTCATGTTGGCACATACAGCACTCTTGGCTAAAAACAGATTATCTCTAGATATCCAGGGATCAAGACTGACACACAGAAATTAAAGTAAAATATACCTCTTCCCCATGGTTTTAAAGAGGAAATATTAAAATGGGAAAATATTTCTGAATAAGTCAATAGGAGATGAAGCAGAATCAGTCCAACCATACTGCATAAATCAGTCTTTCTGGTCTAAAGGCATACTCCCCAGTACAAGGGATGAACTGAAACGTCCATAAAATTCATCAGATGTTTAGAGAGTCTCTCAGTTACTCTCTGAGAAGAATGTTAGCAGAATGGGATGTCATCTGTTCATTTGAAGCCGGAGTTAGCCACATTTGTGCTGGTGTGTTTTCTGGTTTCCAGAGCTGCCTTATCGAGCGGTTTGGCAGGAGAATGCTGTTGTGCGGAGGATACGTTCTCATGATTTTTGTGTTAGCACTCCTCACAATGACTCTCTCACTGCAGGTAAGGAGATTTCCTAATACTTGAAATTGGGGGAAGGGGTGTTCAAATAAAAGGGGAGGCACTGGCGACATGCAAGGAGAGTCTGAGGGGCCACGGGGCTCCCCGCAATGTCAATGGTGGGAGGGATAGGGGGGGGGACGTGGCACACAAAGCAGGAGTCAGGCCTCCTCACATTCACCAGCGGCCGCAGGGCAATGCGGCTCCACTCCCCAGCATATCACCCGGGGGAGGGATGGGACTGCCCCCCACACTCACCAGCAGGAAGTGGGGCCATGCAGCCAGCAGCTGGGAAGCAGAATCATGTTGTTCTGTGTCCCCACTGCTGCTGGTGAGTGTGAAGGGGGGTGGACCCCTGCTGCAGGCACCAGCCCCCCCCTTCACTAGCCCCATTGCTGGGGGAGGGGGCTAGAAGGAAGAGATGGGGTGGAGCAGCAACAGGGCAAGGGCAGAAAGAGCAGGGGAGGGGTGGGGCCAAGAGTAGAAGGGGGATTGTCCTGACCCTCCCCCAGGTAGCATGGGAAGGAATCATGAGGAGGAGGTCACATGGCTGGTGCTCCGCTGTGTGCGCATTTTTTCCAGAAGAACGGCTCTTGCGCAAGAGGGGGGGGTTTGCACAAAAACGGAACCTCATTAATTATGCAAATGAGGCCTGGCAATATTCCACGCTTTGCCTCATTTGCATATGTTTTTGCAGAAAAGGCTGTAGTTTAGACATAGCCTACCAGTAGCTGTTTACTGAGTGTGAGCGAGCAGACCCAATGCCACTTTTAACGTTCCCACAGGGCTGAGAGCCGAGGTCATGTTATTTATCCCATAGTCGGCTCCCAGCTAGCCAGCCCAGGGAGTTGTGGCCGACAAAGGACATCTGATAGAGAACCCCTGGCGTTTGCACTTGCAGGGTACCAGGCTGTGTACAACTAGGATGGAAACTTCCTTCCTGGCTCTCTGAGGCCTGCCAGTGTGTCATATGACAGTCAGTATTTGCAATCTGGCAATACTGATCAGTCTGGCTCCTCCACTTATATAAATCCATGGTATGCCCACATCTTGAATACTAGGTGCAGTTCTGGTCACCCCATCTCAAAAAAGATCTATTGGAATTGGGAAAGGTACTGAGAAAGGCAACTAAAATGATTAAGGGTGTGGAACAGATTCCATGTGAGGAGAGATTAAAAAGACTAGGGCTTTTCAGATTGGAAAGGAGACATCTATGAGAGGATATGATAGAGGCCTATAAAATCTTGACTGGTGTAGAAAAAAAATAATAAGGGGAGTTTTATTTACCTCTTCACTTAACACAAGAACTAGGGGGTCACATAATGAAATTAATAAACAGAAAGTTTAAAAACAAACAAAACAAAAGCAAGTATTTCTTCACACAGTGCACAGTCAACCTGTGGAACTCCTTGCCAGAGGATGTTTTGAACACTTTAACAGGGCTCAAAAAAGGACTAGATAAATTCATGGAGGTTAGGTCCATCAACAATTATTAGCCAGGATGGAAGGGAGGTAACACCCTTGCTCTTGGTGCACTAGACAAAAGGGGGTGGATCACCAGAGGATACTCTATTCCGTTCATTTCCTCTGAAGCACCTGGAGTAGCCACTTTCGGAAGACAGGATAGATAGACCATTGGTCTGAGCCAATATGGCCATTCTTATTTAAAAATGAATTACAATAAAAAAGTTTAGTACAGAAATTCTCCAAGACAGTGATCTCTCAAGATAGCAGTGATGTGAGAGAACACCCCTAATAAATAAATGCATTTTAAAAATCTTCGTCTACTAGGAAACATATTTATGTAAGTTTCCCAGCCACTAATCTAGCATTCAGGAGAGGTCACTAAAACGTACTGCAACCAACAAATGCTCTGGCCCCTGTTGCTTATCGTGCCACCATTCGCTCTACTGCTTCATCCCCTGTGGCCCTGGACTGTCACCTTCTGCCCTGTCACCTCGGGGAGTCTGTCTCTGAGATTCCATCCAGGTCTCAGTGTGGAACCTCACTGCTAGTGCGGGCGGGGCTGCCTCTTCCACAGAAACACCGTCCCGCCGTGGTCTAACCTCCTGATGGTCAGTGAGTTGGCTCTAGCGGTCACAAAACAAAAAAAAACCTCTCGGTGGCGCCTAATCAGCCCACGCCACCAAGCAGAACACCTTTGTCCCACCTGCTCTCTCTTCCTGAGGGTGTGGCACCCAAACCTCTTGCGTAGGGAGTGCGGTTCAGTGCTGAATTTGCAGTGAAAAGCAAGTTTGCTACTTTCATAAGTTATTTGGGGGGCATTGCAGCTCTGCCTCCCTTACTTCTGCACTGCCTTCGGAGCTGGGTGACTAGAGCATATGCCCGGGTCTGACGGCACAGCAGCAGCACAGCAGTATGATACGGCAATACCATACCACGCCATCTTTGCTCCCACGCTGCTGCCTTCAGTGCAGAGCCCGCCAGAGACTTTCCACCCACCCTTGCCTGTCAGGGGAGGGCTCATCCAGACTTTACTTACAAATTATAATTTGAAATTAGCCTCGCCAATGAAGCCAAAACTAATGCCCTGACATGGTCGCAAACAACAGCTGTGCGAGGAAGCTCGTCTTGGTTCATCGTTTTCAAACCCATTATGTTTTCTCAGGTACAAATATTGTCTCCTCTATTGTACAGTCTTTCAGAGTGTGTATTATTGTTTCAATTTCAATTCACATTTCCATGCTACGACTAAATGCACAACACTGCATGTAAGCGGGGAGGGTGTTGGGGGCAATTATGGGAGGTGTACACCCCCACAGGGGGTGACTAGGGAAATCCCTGCTTTTCAGTATCAGCTCCCATTTCTGATCTTTCCTCCCAGGCAGGGACTTTTCACAACAAAATAACCACCAAAGTGAACGTCAGTCACCATGGTAGAAAGCAGGGACCAGGGCCGGGTTTCCAATTAGGGAAGCAAGGATGGTGGGGATCTAGGGGGTATCAAAAAGTGCGGAGCTGCACCCAAGTAAGGAGGCTGCTGAAGGCACTGGGAGCGTCTCGGCTCCTTTCCAAACTTGGCTGCCCAGTCGACTCTGTTCCTTGCCAGGGAAGGGCTTGGCAAGGAACCCCTTTACTTGCACAGGCAGAGCGGGAGCACAGCTGCCAAGCTGGTCTGTGAGAGGGATGGAAGATACCCAGGGATCGCTCGCCATGGGGAGAGGTACACTGCCCCACTTGCATCTCACCTGGACTGGGGGTGCTGTACCCAGACCGGGCTAGAGAGCCATGCAAAGTGGAAGGGGGCGGGTGCTAAAGATGCAGTGTCTAGGGGTGCGCACGGTGTAAAGGCAGCCCTAGAAGGGAGCGTGCTGTTCAAGAGTCTGCTCTCACTTTTCCTTTTTCACTAGCATCGGTTCTTCTGGATGCATTACTTCAGCGTCACGCTGATCTTCCTGTTTGTTATCTGCTATGGAATTGGACCCTGTGAGTACATCCATTTTAGAGAATGGTGGGGTGCATCAGAATGGATGGGTTCTTTGCAGCAGCCAAAGAATTAAAATAACGAAAGAAACATCTCTTCTCCAGCTGGCGCCACAGTAGCCATAATAACAGAAATCTTCAGCCAGTCATTCAGACCATCATCTTTTCTCATTAATGGATGCATCAGCTGGATGTGGCTTTTTGTCCTTGGAATGATTTTTCCTTACATTGTGGTAAGTGACTCTCTGAACCATAAACCTCATGACGCCATCTGGCTGAGGGCACAGGAGTACACTAGTCAAAAGACTATCCAATAAGCAAATGCTTATTGGACAGTCGACTAGTCTTTAACATCCTTAGTTCAGTCCCCTATGCTGAGGCAAAACTAAGTATTAGCTAAACCACCCCACAAAAGTGTGTTTCAAAGAGCCTGTTACAAAGGTTTCACACCACTCCAGAGGCACTCAGAAACCTCGAAAAGACTGCTGAGCTACATTGAGGGGAATATGGGCATGTAGTGGCCTGTTTCTCAAGGAAGTGGATGAAGAGTAAAGGGACACACGAGTCGGTAGATTTGATCACTCAAGGGCAGAGGGGCTCAAACCGTGCGGAAGGCCTCCCAAAGGGAGGTAGAGGAATGCGTCCAGGGAGGCGTGAGCTGTGGAGTTGTTGTTTTTTTAAAAAGCTCTGTAGTAAAGGTGACAGGGGCTTGTGTGAAAGGGCCATGCACACCTGGCTGGGGGGGATGAGATAAGGGGGAGAGTAGGAGTCACATCACTCAGGCTCTCCTTCTTCACCTCTCCAGGAGGTGCCAGGGCTCCAGCTGTTGGCCCCAGGGTGGCAGCATTAGCACAAAAGTAAGAGTAGCCATGTTTTGAAACGTGATATTGACAAATCACATTGCCACCCCACTGTGCTGCTGCTGTCCTGCCTTCAGAACAGGGCACCCGGCCATCAGCCTGTTCCCCACTCTCTCTCCAGAGCTGGGCGTACGTGGGCAGGGAGGGGAGGTGTGCATGACTGGAGCCACAAGGGAAGTGGGGCTCACTCAAATAAGTCTGAGAAGCGTTGCAGTGGAGCAGTTCTGTGAGGTCCGCTCTGAGGAAGGGCAGGCCATGGCCAGGGAGAAAAACTCCAGTATTAGTGAAAACAGCTGCAGAAGTAGGGAAGTCGTAAATATGAGTGAGACTATTCAAGGTGCACAAAGGGAGGGGCAAAAATTTGGCACAAAAGGGGATTCCCAGCTTTTCCTTGGAAACAGGGAGAGAGCTGAGGGAACTAAGTCCACACCACCCATGAAATCAGCCTCCTTCTAGTAACCTTAATAATTGGGCTGCATCCCAAAGAAACATTATTTATGTGGGTCCTTTGACCACATGGAAAGGCAATGCTCTAAGTATGGGGGATCCCAATTCACTCCCTGATGTGTTCAGGCTAATGCAGTCAGCCAGGAGTCAGAGACTTCTGTGGTGGCAGAGGGAGAGCTGGTTAACTTGTCGGGTCTGACCTCCTGAAAGGTGGATTAGTTTACAATTTTGGCCACACAGAAATGTTGATGTGTGACGGACGTGGCAAGACATTGGTGCTTGGATTTCCCTGGTCAGGAGGGATGTGATGCAGGAGGGTAAAAGGACTAGCTTTAGGACAATTTAAAACCACCGTGGCCTGATCAAATCGGAATGGGAAAGTTAAAGGGGTACTCGGAAAGTAGGAAGTTGTTTAAAACGTACCAACAGCTGTGTTGCCTGAGAATTACGTGATGCCACTGCCCAAAGCTGCCAGCACTGTGACCTGCAACAAGGGAACAAATCCCTGAGTTGGCAGACGTTCCTCCGAGGAGAGAAAGGGAGCTGAGGGGGAAGAGACGTCTCAGCCCCCTTAAAAGGACAGAATGTGTTCCAAGAGAAAGGGGAGGCGCTGTTCCCCACTCCGGCACCTCAAGGGCCACAGGGCCTGCTTAGGGCTGGTGGGGGCGCTGAGCAGCATAGAGAGCTGGCTGCCTCTAGCCCCACCCTTTCTGCCTGAGGCTCCACCCCTTCCAGGAGCACGCAGCTCTCCCCTCCCCTTGCCTAGGGTCCCAGGCAAGCTGTCGACTCCCCTGTCATGAAGAGTTCCAAAGGACTAACACTGTGGAGCCACAGCCTGCCCCTCGCAGAGCAGAGCACTGGGAAAAGGAAGCAGAGAATTCGTTCATAAGGAGATAAAACTCATGCTGCACATGGGGATAGTGAAAGTGTCAAACAGTCTCTGGATTTCTCCAGGTGGTACAGTGCTCAGAAAGGATGCGACTGTACGTTCTTGTGTGGATTACACAGACGGCTTAATATCATCACAGTTCCTGAGCATAAGAACATAAGAACGGCCGTACTGGGTCAGACCAAAGGTCCATCCAGCCCAGTGTCCTGTCTGCCGACAGTGGCCAGTGCCAGGTCCCCCCGTAGAAGTGACTTGAACAGGTAATGATCAAGCGATCTCTCTCCTGCCATCCATCTCCACTCTCTGACAAACAGAGGCCAGGGACACCATTCCTACCCATCCTGGCTAATAGCTATTAATGGACTTAACCTCCATGAATTTATCTAGTTCTCTTTTAAACTTTGTTCTAGTCCTAGCCTTCACAGCCTCCTCAGGCAAGGAGTTCCACAGATTGACTATGCGCTGTGTGAAGAAGAGCTTCCTTTTATTTGTTTTAAACCTGCTGCACATTAGTTTCATTTGGTGGCCCCTAGTTCTTATATTATTGGAACAAGTAAATAACTTTTCCTTATTCACTTTCTCCACACCACTCATGATTTTATAGACCTCTATCATATCCCCCTTAGTCTCCTCTTTTCCAAGCTGAAAAGTCCCAGTCTCTTTAATCTCTCCTCATATGGGATCCATTCCAAACCCCTAATCATTTTAGTTGTCCTTCTCTGAACCTTTTCTAATGCCAGTGTATCTTTTTTGAGATGAGGAGATCACATCTGTATGCAGTATTCAAGATGTGGGCATATCATGGATTTATATAAGGGCAATAAAATATATTTGTCTTATTCTCCATCTTTTTTATTAATGATTCCTAACATCCTGTTTGCTTTTTGACCGCCGCTGCACACTGCATGGACGTCTTCAGAAATATCCACGATGACTCCAAGATCTCTCTCCTGATTAGTTGTAGCTAAATTAGCCCTCTTCCTGCAAGCTGCATAGAAACTTTTTAAAGACACCATAATAGAGGCCCAACTTAAATGTATAGCCCAAATTAAAAAACATAGTAAGAGACCTAAAAAAGAGTCACCTTGGCTTAACCACCATGAAAAAGAAGCAGTGAGGGACAAAAAGGTATCTTTCAAGAAGTGGAAGTCCAATCCTAGTGAGATAAATAGAAAGGAACATAAACACTGTCAAATCAAGTGTAAAAATGTAATAAGAAAAGTAAAAAAAAGATTCTGAGGAACAGCTAGCTAAAAACTCAAAAAGCAATAGCAAAATGTTTTTTAAGTACATTAGAAGCAGGAAGCCTTCTAAAAAACCAGTGGGTCCCCTAGACGATCGAGATGCAAAAGGAGAAATCAAGGACAATAAAGCCATTGAGGAGAAACTAAATGATTTCTTTGCTTCAGTCTTCATGGCCAAGGATATTAGGGAGATTCCCAAATCTGCACCGTCCTTTGTGGGTGATGAATCTGAGGAACTGTCCCGGATTGAAGTGTCATTAGAGGAAGTTTTGGAACAAATAGAAAAACTTAACGTTAACAAATCACCAGGATCAGATGGCATTCATCCAAGGGTTCTAAAAGAACTCAAATGGGAAATTGCTGAACTATTATCCGTGGTTTGTAACCTATCCCTTAAATCGGCTTCCGTACCTAATGACTGAAAGATAGCTAACGTGACTCCAATATTTTAAAAGGGCTCTAGAGGCGATCCTGGCAATTACAGACCGGTAAGTCTAACTTCAGTACTGGGCAAATTAGTCGAAACAATAGTAAAGAATAAAATTGTGAGGCACGTAGAAGAACATAATTTGTTGGACAAAAGTTAACATGGTTTCTGTAAAGGGAAATCATGTCTTACTAATCTATTAGAGTTCTTTGAAGGGGTTAACAAACATGCAGACAAGGGGGATCCAGTAGATATAGTATACTTGGATTTTCAGAAAGCCTTTGACAAAGTCCTTCACCAAAGGCTCTTGTGTAAATTACATTGTCATGGGATAAGAAGAAATTTAATGTGGATAAGTGTAAAGTAATGCATGTTAGAAAAAATAACCCCAACTATACGTACAGTATGATGGGGGCTAATTTGGCTACAACAAATCAGGAAAGAGATCTTGGAGTTATCGTGGATGGTTCTCTGAAAACGTGCAGTGGCAATCAAAAAGGCAAATAGAACATTAGGAATTATTAAGAAAGGGATAGAAAATAAGACCCAGAATATCTTACTGCCCCTGTATAAAACTATGGTACGCCCACATCTTGAATACTGTGTACAGATGTGGTCTCCTCACCTCAAAAAAGATATTTTGGCCTTGGAAAGGGTTCAGAAAAGGGCAACTAAAATAATGTGGGGTTTGGAACAGGTCCCATATGAAGAGAGGCTAAAGCGATTGGGGCTTTTCAGTTCAGGGAAGAGGAGACTGAGGGGGGATAGGATAGAGGTCTATAAAATCATGAGTGGTGAGGAGAGAGTGAATAAAAAAAAGTTATTTACTAGTTCCCATAATAGAAGAACTAGAGGACACCAAGGGTACGTCGAGACTACAGGGTTTTGTCGACAACCCGCTTTGTCGACATAACAGTGTGGACGCAAAGGACGGTGTAGATGCAATAATGCCTTCTATCGACAGAACTCTGTCAACAAAAGGTGTTATTCCTCGTAGAATGAGGTTTACGTACATCGACAAAACTGCTGAATTTTGTCGACGTTATGTCGACAGAAATCAAAGGCAGTGTGAACGCAGGTATAGTTTTGTCGACAAAAGTCCACTTTTGTCAACAAAACCCTGTAGTCTAGACACACCCCAAATGAAGTTAATGGGTAGCAAGTTTATAACTAATAAGCGAAAGTTCTTCTTCACACAGTGCACAGTCAACCTGTGGAACTCCTTGCCAGAGAAGGCTGTGAAGGCTAGGACTATAACACAGTTTAAAGAGAAGCTAGATGGTTTCATGGAGGTTAGGTCCATAAAAGGCTATTAGCCAGGGGATAAAATGGTGTCCTTGGCCTCTGTTTGTCAGAGGCTGGAGAGGGATGGCAGGAGACAAATCGCTTGATCATTGTCTTTGGTCCACCCTCTCAGGGGCACCTGGTGCTGGCCACTGTCGGCAGACAGGCTACTGGGCTAGATGGACCTTTGGTCTGACCCAGTACGGCTGTTCTTATGTTCTTATCATATAATATGTATAGTTGGGGTTATTTTTCCCAATGTGCATTACTTTACATTTATCCTCATTAAATTTCATTTGCCATTTTGTTGCCCAGTCACTTAGTTTGGTGAGATCTTTTTGAAGTTCTTCACAGTCTGCTTTGCTCTTAACTACTTTGAGCAGATTAGTATCATCTGCAAACTTTGCCACCTCACTGATTACCCTTTTCTCCAGATCATTTATGAATAAGTTGAATAGGATTGGTCCTAAGACTGACCCTTGGGGAACACCATTAGTTATCCCTCTCCATTCTGAAAATTTACCATTTTCCTACCTTTTGTTTCCTGTCTTTTAACTAGTTCTCAATCCATGAAAGGAAGTTCCCTCTTATCCCATGACTACTTAATTTACGTAAGAGCCTTTGGTGAGGGACCTTGTCAAAGGCTTTCTGGAAATCTAAGTATACTATATCTACTGGATCCCCCTTCAAAGAACTCTAATAGATTAGTAAGGCATGATTTTCCTTTACAGAAACTATGTTGACTTTTGCCCAACAAATTATGTTCTTCTATGTGTCTAACAATTTTATTCTTTACTATTGTTTCAACTAATTTGCCTGGTACTGATGTTATACTTACCAGTCTGTAATTGCCAAGATCGCCAGTAGAGCCCTTTTTAAATATTGGCGTTACATTAACTATCTTCCAGTCATTGGGTACAAAAGCTGATGTAAAGGGTAGGTTACAAACCATAGTTAATAGTTCTGCAATTTCACATCTGAGTTCTTTCAGAACCCTTGGGTGAATGCCATCTGGACCTGGTGACTTGTTACTGTTAAGTTTATCAGTTAAATCCAAAACCTCCTCTAATGACACTTCAATCTGTGACAAGTCCTCAGATTTGTCACCTACAAAGGACGGGTCAGGTTTGGGAATCTCCCTAACATCCTCAGCCATGAAGACTGAAGCAAAGAATTCATTTAGTTTCTCCACAATGACTTTATCGTCTTTAAGTGCTTCTTTTGTATCTCGATTGTCCAGGGGAACCACTGGTTGTTTAGCAGGCTTCCTGCTTCTAATGTACTTTAAAAAAATGTTATTGCCTTTTGAGTTTTTGGCTAGCTGTTCTTCAAACTCCTTTTTGGTTTTTCGTATTACATTTTTACACTTTATTTGGCAATGTTTATGTTCCTTTCTATTTACCTCACTAGGATTTGACTTCCACCTTTTAAAAGATGTCTTTTTGTCTCTCACTGCTTCTTTTACCTGGTTGTTAAACCACGGTGGCTTTTTAATTTTGGGTATACATATCCCATGCCCAGAATTAGACTCTCTAGGCAAGGCAAAATATTTCAGAATTCTATACCTAATGATATTAACAATCCCAATAGATCATGCATTCAAAAGTCCGCCTTCATTAATGACTGGGGATTCTGTTTTATTACAGAATTAAGAATTTTCCTCATTCCTAAAATATAACCCTACACTCAAGAACCAAGAGACTCAGAGTCAGAAGGGCATTTTTCTTGTAATCTTCTCTTGTTTTTGTTTTTAGGAACTCCTTGGACCTTTCTGCTTCCTTATTTTTTTGGGGATCCTTGTGTTCTCATCAATCTTCATCTACCTATTTCTCCCTGAGACAAAGGGGAAGTCAATTATGGAAATTAAAGGGGAATTTAATAAGTTAAATTTTGGAAAGAGTCAAGCTGTGGACACAGAAAATAATTTATCTAAAGAACATACCCTGTGTACCAAATTCTGACTGCTCAGATGGAAACAGTTATGAATTAGAGGGACAGGAAGCACTGTTGCAAACAGATTGAACTATATTCCTAATATGGACTGTTAGTTTTACTGTCTTATTATTATTTTGATAAAATTATATAGAGATGAAATTTTTCATGCTTTAGTCTTATTTTTCTGCAGATAGCCAAACATTTTCAAGACTGCTTAGGGCATTCAATTTGAACTCTAGTCAATCCTGCCCCTGGATTCATTTACATAAGACCTATGCTTAATCAGTTTCCCATATTACAGTGTGTCTTTCATATTGAACAAAGAAACAAGTTTACAAAAAACAGAGAAATGGGACTTAAAAAACCCCACACAGTTGAGGCAACTCAAGAACGTGCAGTTCCTGAAATTACTTCTATGTATTCACATAAGTTGACTGCATTTCATATTGATTGTGGCCCCGATCCAAAACCCATTGAAGTCAATGGATCAGAACTGTTCATAAGAAAGAAGCAAGACTGTGTGTTTAGGAAGCAATGGAAGACCTTGTCAAGTAGCTATTGATAAAGAAGAGGAAACAGGTTGCTAAAAGAGGGTCACTGTAAACAGTTCAGCCAGACTGGATGACCCATATCAAGGGAATTAAATTAGGGTACGTCTACACAGCAACATTATTTCAAAATAACTAGCGTTATTTTGAAATAACTTAGTCCGTGTCTACACAGCAGGCAGTTATTTCAAAATAAAGTAGCCCAGTGTCTGTGAGTCTGTAACGCTGACGTACACGGCCACACCCCCTGGCTGTGTACATCAGCACCTTGCCCCCCTTCCTCATCCGCTGCGGCGCTCTGCACCGCTCAGCTGGGGGGATCAAGCGGCGGCAAGTGGCCGTTTGGGGTCCACGCTCCCCATGAAAGGAGAGTGCAGACCCCAAATGGCTGCTTGCCACTGCTTGCTCCCCCGCGGCGGGAGGGGAAGGGAGGTGGGGCGGTGATGTACACAGCCCCGCTTCCTGGCCGTGTACATCACCGCACCGCACCGCCCCCCCTCCCCTCACAGCAACCCGGCTGAGCAAGCGCCATGGCGGGAGGGAAGAAGAAGGGAAGGGGGGCAGGGAGAGATGGTGGGGAGAGAGGCAGGAGGAGGAGAAGAGAAAGAGATGGAGAGAGAGGCAGGAGGCGGAAGAGAGCTGGGGGAGGAGAGGCAGTAGGAAAAGAGAGAGAGAGAACGAACTCAGGAGAGAAGACCTGAAAATCCCGTCTTATGACAGGCTAATTGGCTAGTTTTGAAATAATGTTGAAATACTGTCAAACTGGAGGACTTCTTACTGTAATTCCTGTAACCCTCACTGTACAAGGAATAAGGGAAGTGGGAGGAAGAGTACGCTATTTTGAAATAAGTGCTGTATAGATGCTCCCAATTTCGGAATAAGCTACACAATTCACATAACTCGAAATAAGCTATGCAAATTGAGCTAAGCCCTGCTGTGTAGACACGGCCCTTAATGAGTTTACCAGACAAGTGAAAATCACCATGGAAAAACTGGATGCATTTACCGAAGATTGGGACAAAGGCAAAAGGACCACTCTGCAATTAACTAAAGAAAGCATGTCAAGTCTAACTTCTGGGCAGCCGGTTTATAGAATTTTAGGTGGTACCCAGAATGGATCCAAGCAGAGTTGCCCAATCCAGAGGCTTTGGGGGCCCCACCCTTCAGGGAAGTCTGGGGCATTAGCAGAATGCCTGGTGCCAGCAGTAGCGAGTAACCTGGCCCGAGCCAGCACCTGCTCCTCCTCCTCCCAGCCCTGCTGCTCCTCTTGTCCCAAACCCCTGCGACCACTTTGCCTCTTCCCGACTTCAACCCCAGAAGCCTGTGGGGCAGCGTCCCCACTGCTGGCATCAGGCTCCCCACTGGTCCCCCAGACCATTCTGGACCCAGCATGCACCTGAAGTGCAGGACCCCTCAAAACATGGGACTTGGGGCAGTTGCCCTGGTCCATCCTATAACATCAGCCCAAACCCTGGTGGAGCCAGGTCCACATTCCTGAATATGGGTGGAGCTCAGGCACCCTGAGCCCAGATAACTTGCCACCTATGCTGCTCAGATGAAAAATTTGAATCTATATCCATCCGCAAGTCACAAAAATGGTCTGCAGATGCCAATATCTGTGGACCTAGTGCAGATATCCTTGGACTTGCAGGACTCTATCGCTAGTAAAAATTAATGGAAATAATGGGAAAAGAGCATCTCATCACAAACAATTGCTTTTTCCCATAGATGTATAAACACAACAGATGAAGTGACTATGCTAAACATTATATTTGTATTTTAATAAAGCATTTGATACAGCTTCTAATAAAATCTTTAGTCTTACTTCTTATTGGCTGGAATTAGAATATTGCCATATGACCTCAATACTTTGAATTTAAAAATGACAACTATAAATGGCAACATACTCAATTGACAAGAAATTTCTAATGAATTACCAAACTGTACATTGAGAATAGTTAAGAACTCAGTTCTTCAGCTCTTCACTTAGGAAGGTTAGAAATACGTGAAGGAAACAAAATGGTATTCAGTCCAGAAAAATACTGTGGAACATTAATTAGTAGGAGCAGTAAGGACAAAAGAAACGATACCAGGTATCATTAAATTAAGCAACAATTTGCATTAAGAAAGATGGTTGTATACCAAAGCATCACACAGCTCAGCAAGGAAACAATTTTCTCTGTATGAGTTGTGTTAAAGTGAGACCTGGAATACTTTGTTCGGTCCTAAGCATCTCAGTTTCAAAACATTGACAAATTATAGGACTTCAGCAAAGAACACCAAAAAACAGAAAGGGGCTAAGTGGACTGATTTATGAGGAAAAATGTGAAAAGGCTAAATAGGTATAACGTGGCTAAAATGACTGCAACAGAACAAGCAGCGACAATTTAAAAATATCTGAAGGCCAGGCTATAAAACATCAAAGATCAAGAGAAATTATTTAGGACAAAAAGATTAACTGGAATTTTGGAGGTGGAGGGGGAGCCTGCGCAGGCCTCCTGTCGGTGTTCCCTGGGCTCAGGCTACCCACTGGCATTTCCCAAGCCCAGCCCAGAGCAGGAGGAGCCACACTAGGCAGCCGAGCAGTGCTGGTAGGAGGGCCTACTCAGGGACAGGGGGAGGAGTTAGAGATGGGGGACCACTTACCCCAGCCTGTGGCAGGCCACATGATGAGCCCTGTCCTGAGCTGGCCACTCTTTGTGGTGCAGCTACGCCAGGTGGTCACTTTGCCCCCAGTGGTGACTGTGAGTATCACATCCCTCCTCTCTCTACCCCCTCCCTTTCCATGTTATGGAAAACTGTCCCATTCCCAGCACTTCCCATTTTCCTGGCACAACCAATACCTGACCTTGCTTTAAGTTAGGAGAAGAAGCAGCAACATCCAGGTGTGGTGGTCCTAGCTCTCACCGTTTAAGAGGAGTTCTTGAACAAACTGACTCACAGGAGACAGACAGGCTTACAGACTGACACACACATCGCTAAAATATATCAATATATACACAACACAAAAAGCATACATGAGAGTTCTGGATAAAATTAAGAAAATTCAGGCTGAAAATCAGGGTAAGTTTCTTGCTGATTAAATCAATTTGATTGTGGAATAGTCTTTTCAGGAAGGTAATGGAAACTTCCTTGCTTCCCATGACCCTGTGGAGTGCACTAATAAATATCTCCAGGATCAGCCCTGGACTGGCACAGAGATTGGCTTAAATAACCTACCAGAGAGAGAAAAGATCTTGTGTCAGTGAGAAAGTGCAAATGGGTATCAGAAACTGAAATACAAACTCCTGAAGTGTTGGATTATCTAAGGATCATGGTCAATGGGAGCTATGAACACCCGTGAATGAGTGCAGTTCATGGCCATCCCACCTAGGAGCCGGACCTGGACACAGCACCGAGCTAGGACAGGCAAAGAGCCCGCCTTAGCCCCCTTGGGCTACTGACCGGGAGCCACCTGAGGTAAGCCCATGCCCCACCCCTAAGCCCTAACCTCCTGCCCCAGCTCTGAGCCCCCCAGACCCAAAGCCCACTTCTGTACCACAGACCCCTCATCCCTGGCCCCACCCCAGAGCCATCACCTCGTCCAGCTTCCCAATCCCCTGCCTCAACCTGCAGCCTCCTACCACATTCAGAATCCCTTGGCTCCACTCCCACCTCCCCAGCCTGGACTCCCTTCCTGCACCCCAAACCTCTCATCCCCGGCCTCACCCCAGAGCCTGCCTCCCCAGCCAGAGTGCTCACCCCCTCCTACCACCCAAGAGAGCCCCCTCTTGCACTCTGATCTCCCTATTTCTGGCTCTACCCCAGAGCCCACACCTACAGCAGGAGCCCTCGCCTCGTCCTGCACCCCAGCTCCCAGTGAATGGGGGAATGGAGGGAGCTGAGGGCACAGCCTCAGAAAAAGGGCAAAGGTAGGGTGTCCATGCATGAGTAGAAGGTTGGACACCCTCCTTTTCAATGCCAAAGAGTCAGAAGGGGATACCATAAACAGCCACCGCCAAGGAGTTAGGAGAACAAGGATTATGACCTAGTCTGTCTAACCCTGAAAACTGAAAAGTGGCCTTTTCCTCTACTCCACGCAGCACACAAATACCTTCTCTTCCCCATCCGAGCAAGAAGGCTTTGTTGAACTTTTGGATGACAGGTCTTAGGCCCATCCCTCCTTCTCAAGTCTCTGAGACTTGAATCAAGCCAGGTGATTGGGCTGAAAGCAGAGGTGGGTATAGCAAAACTTTCCAGCTTCAGTGCTGGTAATAATATTGTTAGGCCTCGGGAGTGCATGGCACCACACGCTGCCTTCCCTTCAGTGTAGTGTTCGTACATTTGTAGTATGCCTTTCAACTCAAAGGGCTGTAAAGAGCCAGCCACATACTCACTCCACCTAACACTGAAATGCAGCCGTGTCAGATAGAGACCTCAGCTGCTCTCAACAGGAAAACTTTATAGTGCAGCGGCTCAAATAAACCAAAAACCTGATCTGATAACTAGATAAGCTGCAGATCTACCCTTAAAAATGCTAGGCTTATTTATTTTAATCTGAAAATGAAAATTGGTCTCCCACCTCCATCCTGGTAAAATTGGTCTCCCACCTCCTGCATACCAACCCAGCCCCACTATTTCAACAAATTTTCTGGTGGCTCCAAAATAAGCAGCCAATTGCATTATCTATTACACTCCGGGATGGGCAGACCCAGCTAAATATGTATGGATACACAAACAATGTGAGAACTCCATTCTTGCATCAGGCAACAACATTTGTGATGCAGGCTGTCTTCGAAGAAGCCCTTCCAACATTTTTATTTGTCCTAGACTGAGACCACAAAGGACCTCTTCAGGAGAGGAAGTGAGAAATCACATATCCAACTACAATTGCTGGGGTCATATAGGAAGGTACTCCGAAGTTTCCCATGAAACCATGATTACAACCTCAATTCCTCTTTAAGGAGACATGGTCACACCTCAGACCGCTGCAGCCATCTACACAGCTACTGGTAGAGAGACACTGGCATACGTGTACTGGAAATGTCTACGAGGCTGAATGCTGCGAGTGGCGCTCAGCTCTTGTTACTGACCTCCCTGAGCTGGAATGGACCCTGGAACAGCTCAGGCAATGCACGGCCACGGCGGGCACTGTCCCACCCCCCACCGAGCAGGAGACTCACCCCAGCTGCCAGAGTCTCTCCAGCTCTCTGATCCAGCCTCGTGGACTCTTGCAGCATCCCTGGGGTGAGGCAGTCTGCTCTTTCCCAGGCTCCCTCCGCACAGGGCCCGGTCCCCCTGGTACAGCCTTTCAAGGGGCCTGATGCTGCCCACAGCCAGTCTGAACACACCCTCGTCTCCCCACGGCCTAGCTCCTCAGGGGCAACAGGGAGGCTGATCCTCTCACTGTCCCCTCGGACACCCAGCTAGACCACCCCTCAGGCAGGCCCTCCATTGCAGGGGGGGGGCATTAACGACCGCCTCTTGGGAGGCAATTCAGAATTCAGCGGAGCTTCCTTGACCCCACCTTTGCTGGGGGCCAGGTCGGAGGTGTCTGTCTGTCTGTCTCCCCTCCTCCCCAAAACTGCCTGCACTGCCCAGCCGCCCAGGAGAGGCTGGAGCTGTGTTGCACGGCAGCCCCGGCTCCCCAGCAACTGGAGAAGGCTGGGGCTGCGCCATGCGGCTCCCCAGTCCTCCACTGGTGTTGGGCAGGGCTTAACTGCGGAGGAAGGATGTGAAGGGGCGTGGTCTCAGGGAAGGGGTGTGGCTTTGAGTAGAAGGGGCAGGGCTTCAGCTGCCTTCCCCGGTAGGGCCTTCACCCAGGGCCTTGCTGCAGCCCTTTGTAAGATTGCCCATTTTGGTTGGATGCCTTCAGTCACATGACAATCGTGACGTTGCCAATCCTAGCCCTTGCTCTAGCTAAAAGGAGGGAACAAAGTAAACCCTGGCAGAATACCAGCATGCTAAGTATCAGCTGCCCAACGAAGCACCTTCCTCTGGAAAGGAGAACACGGAGCCTCCATCGCTCTCAAGTAACGACATCGTCAAATTGCTAGAGAGTGGTTCAGGAACATACAGACCCACAGGCAGACTAGTAGTAAATCACCTTACTCAAGGGTGGGCAAAAAGGGCTCCGCGGGCCAGATCTGGACTGCCAGGCAGGTTGATCCAGCCTGGGGAGATCCTCCCCCCAATTAGAGTCTGGGGGCGGAGAGAAGTGCCCAAAGTTTCCTCCGCCCTACAAGGAGCATGCGGTACTTAGAAGTGCCACGCACTCCTGGCAGGGTGGGAGGAGACTTTGCATACTCCCCTGCCCCCATTTCTTGATTGGCCAATGGGCAGAAGGGGGAGGGCACATAATCTCCTCCCACCACCGGGGCCAGGGCGCCTCGGGAGAACCTCTGGGGAGGCAAAGACTTCACATGCTCTTCCACCCCCAGACCAATCAAAAATTTGTGAAATGGCCCCTGGCAAAAAATGATTGCTCACCCCTGCTCTAGAGCCTACAGCACGTGTGATCGCTACGATTTTCAGCGGTTACACAGTTACCTTTTCACCGACTTTTTACATCCCTACTCAATGTTTGAGTGGACAGCTATCAGGGTTGCCAATTTCGGTGGGAGGTATTCCTGGAGGTTTCATCACGACATAATCTTCAGTTAAAGGTTAATCTTTCATTCCTGGAGACTCCAGAACAATCCTGGAGGGTTGGCAACCCAAACAGCACTCCACATTAGGAACAAAAGTCACACCTACCCGATTTTGCCACCCATAGTCATTCTGTGTAGTATCTTTTGCTATGTGCATTCCCACCGATCTCACATCCTGTGGGCCACAGTGGGACCACTTGTAGCATACTGGATGACGAATTCAAGGACTAGTCTTTTCCTTTTAAGATTATCAATCACAGCACCACTGAAAGAAAAAGTCAGAAGACCTGATCTGAAGTCGACTGATGGCAATGGGAGTCTTCCACTGAGTCTGGGCTCAGCCAACACAGCAAATGGTCTGTGTTATTTTCTCATAATCTAGTCCATGTAAACTGCTTCCAAAACCTACAGTTATGGAAAGTTTCTGCATTTATTATTATACTGAACATTGCAAAAAATTCCTATTATAAGCCCTCTTTTTACTGACTTACTTATACTTACTTGTAATTTTCTCAGACATTCTCTTTTTAAATATTTTTCAGGATTGGTCTGTATCCAAAAAAGAATTATTGTTTAAATTGCAAACAAAATCTGGTTTTGCTTTTTCTGAGAGACTGAAAAATACGCGATTTCCTCAGTGTCGTATATTTACAGTTCCTACTTGTATGGTCCAGCAGCTGTCTTAGTCACCCTCTTCCCTCATTCTAACCCCCTATCACTGAATCAAAGTAGGAGGTGGGGAGGGAACGGATGACTATTAGGAGAGACTAATTAATGATTATGCATCAGTGGGGCTTTTTACAGCAGAGGGAGCAGCAAAACAGGTATACTGTGAAACAACACAGCAAGTAAGCGCTTCAGTGAGGATTTTAACAAAGGCATACAAAAAAGGCTCTCTTGTAATCAAAGATGCCTAAATTCATTATTAACACAAATGTGAGCAAGGATGAAGTGACGGATTGTTTTATAGGAGAGCTCACCCAGCAACTACCAAAAGCACTGGGCAAACCAGCACAGGTAAGCAGAAAAGGTTCAAACAATTATTGTATTTATAATCATGTACAATACATTGAGGTAGATCCATGAGTGGACTTTGCTAGAACTAACATTTACATTGCATTATGAAATCCTGAGATCTGGGTTGTAGTTCCAGTTTTGCCACAAGCTTTCCTGATTTTTTTATTTATATTTAGGCATTCAATACTCAACTATGTTGTTGCACTGACATGGAATTTTGCACTGAAATTATTTGCATTGAAATTTTCAGTCTTTTTTTTATTAAAAACAAATGGACTCTAATATATGATTCAAATAAACTGATGTGCCAATAATTGAAGTCAATAAAATTGTCCCTACTAATAGTAATAGTAATTCTGAATTAGGCCCAATGTCTTTATGTGACTTTTTCTATGTATACTGGGCAAAAATTGAAGTAAATGTATTGTTTGTTTCAACTGGCCAGATTCTCATCTTGGCTTGATAGGAATTATTCTGATCTGTCAGCCAAATGTAAATCTAGAAGGCACTCCACTTGGTGAAGTTCCCAAGCCTTCTCATTGCAGTTTTCAAAATGTAACAATGTGCTTTCTGTATGTGATAGTCCAGCAGTATTTTCAAAACACATCTAGTATTTCTAAACTAAGAGGATCCAAATCGGTTGTTGTCTAGCTAGATTTAGGTCAATGTTTTCAGAGGCATTTTTCCAATTTTGAGAAGTAAGTCTATGGCAAATCTAAACAAGTTTTAAACAGCAACTACTTTCCAGTTATCGAATGTTTCTTACAACGCGCAAACATTTTTATAACACAAACAGATTTCTTACTAACCAAAGAAAATGTAGTTTGGGACTAAGAACAAGCATGTAAATGTACAAAACACCTGCTTGAATAATGCCCTGATTTAGAAGAGGAGCAGACATTTGGTTCAGTATTGTGCAATCAGGATGCAAAAACTAAAAATATGATCTAAAAATAAATAGGTAATTAAGCATTCTAAGGGGAAACTTTCAGATGGAAGTGTAGCTTTTTGCTGAAAAGTAACTTAGTTACAATGGTATCAATGGGGGCTAATATTCACTTGTGTTTGCTTGGTGCAGTCATTTTTGCAACTAACACCAGGGCAAACTCAACTTTAAGTCAAGAGGAACCCTCTTCCTCACTCATTATACCTCCAAACTTTGCTTCCCTCAATTACACAAGTGCCAATCCTATTATCTTCATATTCAGACTTCTATTTCCCATATGCAACCACAGATGTGCATAGGTATCAATAAGATAACAGACTGGCCTCTACTATCTTTATTTCGGGTGAAAGTGCATGAGAGAGAAAGAGCCCAGCCTGATGAATTTCAGGACCCAGGTCTCTGAGTCTGCAGTGCTGACAGTTAGAAAAGACAGCTTTTTGTTTGCAAGCTGACAATTTTGCAATCAGAGAGACACAGTGAACTTGAGATCATAAAATTAAGGCTCGTGGAAATGTTTCCATCAGAAGTGTTTTTTACTTTAACGTCTCAATCAGTGGTACACACAGAGAGGTGGCTTTCAATGGTAGCATATGGCATGTCTACCCAGCAGAGCTAACCTTGAAATAAGCTATCCAATTTGAGCTATGCTACTTGTGTAGCTTACGTCAAAATAGCTTATTTCGACTTTTGGTGCTGTCTATACAGCACTGATTTCGAAATAGAGCACTTTTCCCCCGACTTCCCTTACTCCTCGTACAATGAGGTTTACAGGAGTTGGAGTAAGAAGCCCATTATTTCCAATTTATTTTGAAATAATGAGCTTGCTGTGTAGAGGCGCACTGCATTATTTCAGAACAACAGGCGTTATTCCAAAAGAACACTCTTGTGCAGACATACCCATAGTGAGATAAGTGTGGTGTGAAAGCAGATGGGAGTAGAAACTTGATGGTGAGGGAGAAGAATTGTTATTCAAACAGAACTGATAATAATGCAAAACTGCTTTTTGCATAAACATGCTCCTCTTTCCAGATGCAGCTCCTTTTTGTACAAAACACTTAGAAAACCTAAACTATGTTCAATGTGGGGGAAAAAAAGACCTTGAGTACAATGAACTGCAGTCAGCCCCCACTTGAGTTGTTTCAGTGGGAAGCTACAGTTTTTAGGAATGAATTGGTTGGGAAAAGGCTGGTGATGTATTTAATTATTGCCTGTGTTTCACTATTAGGTGGCCACTGAGGTAGGAAAAAGAATAGAGATGAAGTATAAGTTTGCAACATAAGAACATAAGAACGGCCGTACTGGGTCAGACCAAATGTCCATCCAGCCCAGTAGCCTGTCTGCCGACAGTGGCCAGTACCAGATGCCCCAGAAAGGGTAGACCAAAGACAATGATCAAGCGATTTGTCTCCTGCCATTCCTCTCCAGCCTCTGACAAACAGAGGCCAGGGACACCAATTCTATCCCCTGGCTAACAGCCTTTTATGGACCTAACCTCCATGAATGTATATAGCTTCTCTTTAAACTCTGTTATAGTCCTAGCCTTCACAGCCTCTTCCAGCAAGGAGTTCCACAGGTTGACTACACACTGTGTGAAGAAGAACTTTATTTTATTAGTTTTAAACCTGCTACCCATTAACTTCATTTGGTGCCCTCTAGTTCTTCTATTATGGGAACTTTTCTTTATTCACCCTCTCCACACCACTCATGATTTTATAGACCTCTATCATATATCCCCTCAGTCTCCTCTTTTCTAAACTGAAAAGTCCCAGTCGTTTTAACCTCTCTTCATATGGGATCCATTCCAAACCCCTAATCATTTTAGTTGCCCTTTTCTGAACCCTTTCCAAGGCCAAAATATCTTTTTTGAGGTGAGGAGACCACAACTGTACACAGTATTCAAGATGTGGGCGTACCATAGTTTTATACAGGGGCAGTAAGATATTCTGGGTCTTATTTTCTATCCCTTTCTTAATAATTCCTATTTGCCTTTTTCACCACCACAGCACACTGTGTGGAAGTTTTCAGGGAACTATCTATGATAATTCCAAGATCTCTTTCCTGATTTGTCATATCCAAATTAGCCCCCATCATACTGTACGTATAGTTGGGGTTATTTTTCCCGATGTGTATTACTTTACACTTATCCACATTAAATTTCATTTGCCATTTTGTTGCCCAATCACTCCGTTTGGTGAGATCTTCTTGGAGTCCCTCACAGTCTGCTTCTGTCTTGACTATCTTAAACAATTCGGTATCATCTGCAAACTTTACCACCTCACTACTTACCCCTTTCTCCAAATCATTTATTAATAAGTTGCTCAAGTTTGTGACTATCACTATTAGTATCAAATAACTGCTTTGCACAGATTCTTCGACTGCCAGTCCAGACAGGGACATATAGTTGAGGTTATTCTTCCCAAGGTGCATTACTTTACATTTATCCTCATTAAATTTCATTTGCCATTTTGTTGTCCAGTCACTTAGTTTGGTGAGATCTTTTTGAAGTTCTTCACAGTCTGCTTTGCTCTTAACTACTTTGAGCAGTTTAGTATCATCTGCAAACTTTGCCACCTCACTGATTACCCCTTTCTGCAGATCATTTATGAATAAGTTGAATAGGATTGGTCCTAAGACTGACCCTTGGGAAACACCACTAGTTACCCCTCTCCATTCTGAAAATTTACCATTTATTCCTAGCTTTTGTTTCCTGTCTTTTAACCAGTTCTCAAGGACCATGAAAGGACTTTCCCTCTTATCCCATGGCCATGTAATTTACACAAGAGCCTTTGGTGAGGGACTTTGTCAAAGGCTTTCTGAAAATCCAAGTATACTATATCTATTGGATCCCCCTTTTCTGCATGTTTGTTAACCCCTTCAAAGAACTCTAACAGATTAGTAAGACATGATTTCCTTTTACAGAAACCATGTTAACTTTTGTCCAACAAATTATGTTCTTCTACGTGCCGTACAATTTTATTCTTTACTATTGTTTTGACTAATTTGCCCGGTACTGAAGTTAGACTTACCGGTCTGTAATTGCCAGGATCGCCTCTAGAGCCCTTTTTAAATATTGGTGTCACGTTAGCTACCTTCCAGTCATTAGATATGGAAGCCAATTTAAAGGATAGGTTATAAACCACAGATAATAGTTCAGCAATTAGCCACTTGAGCTCTTTTAGAACCCTTGGATGAATGCCATCCGGTCCCGGAGATTTGTTAACATTAAGTTTTTCTATTTGTTCCAAAACCTCCTCTAATGACACTTGAATCCGGGACAGTTCCTCAGATTCATCACCCACAAAGGACGGTACAGATTTGGGAATCTCCCTAACGTCCTCAGCCATGAAGACTGAAGCAAAGAAATCATTTAGTTTCTCCTCAATGGCTTTATCGTCCTTGATTGCTCCTTTTATATCTCGATCATCTAGGAAGTTTATATTATATAACATGTAATAGGAAGTTTTACAGTTAGAATCAGGGCAATGTAACAGTTTTTACTACAGATGTTTGAATTCCCGGTAAATCATGTTTGCTGCGAAGATGGGCAACATCTCAGTAATTCACAGATACGTGTTTTTATCAACTTGCTCAAGTTTGTGACTATCACTATTAGTATCAAATAACTGCTTTGCACAGATTCTTCGGCTGCCAGTCCAGACAGGGACCACTTCTCTTGCCTGACCTCCTGTATAAAAGGTGCTCGAACTTTCCCAGTATAGTTTATTTTGAATGAGGTATTATCTTCTTTTAAAAAATCTTGATTCTAAAACTGCTAGGAATGGAGAATCCACAAGTTCCACAACTTTTAGTAATTAGGCAAGAATCCTGCATAAAACACAGATTCTTTGGAGGTACCATCAAGCAGTAACAGAAACACTGAGAAGACCAAACACTTGTGCAGGAGGGGTGAAGGGTGTGAAAGTACCCTTTTGGTCCCCAAGTAAGCATGCCCCCACTAGTCCGGGGAAGGCAGGAGTGCTTGCTGCCTGAGCCTACCTCCTCCATGCTCTGGTCGGCCAGTAGAAGGCTGGGGCTGATTTCCGCACTTACTTGGGGGACTTTACAGGATGCATTCACACCCTGGTGGTCCACATTTACAAAAACAGCACACACCAGAAATTCTGGCATACGGGCCTGAAGGAGATACTAGCATATGCGTTCTTGCTGCCTCCAGCTGAAGCTAACCTAAGAAGATGTGCTAGATAGTAAGTAAAAGTCAGAAGGCAATCATCATTTGAGTGAAGGTTAAAAAAAAAAAAAAAAAAAAAAAAAAAGAGCATAGCATGTCTCATTATAAGTTTTCTGGTCATGTCATAAACTAATAGGAGCAGTCAGAATACCCAGTACCACATTGCTCTCTGCTTGCCTCATTACCAAATCCATGAGGACTTTTTAGCCAACAAAGATTCTTGACTGCATGAAGGTCATCAAGGTCCTAAGCACCTCTTTCAAACAGCTATTGTTCCCAAGAGCCTTTACAACGATCTGTTTTCTTCATGAACACCAAAAAGCTGCTGGGAATTGCATCAGATGTTTACTGAAAAACTGCATGAGAAGTTTTATATGAAAAGCAAGGCACAAGTGGCTTGTTGATCAACTTTAAAGAAATGGCTGCGAAATTAATTGGTGACTGTCTCAACTTTTATCAGGTCAGAATAGACTGTATTCCTCACAATTCAACACTCAAAAGTAGTTGGCGGCACTATGTCCCATATTAATATGCAAGTGAAAGGTCTAAAACATTTGCACAATTTAATCTTTATTTAATAATATAATTTTAGAAGCACAAGCTAATCTGTCTAGTCCTCCCTAAAGCAGCTGCAGCTTTCATGAATAATACACAGATTGTTCACCTACTGTACCCTCCTGACCCTTTTTCATTAGCAGAGGAGCATTTGAGAAAGCTGGGTTCCCTGTTCCTGTCTAGAACGACACCTTCCAACAAAAGAAAAAAGATGCCAGCCCATAGGAGCATTCCCTCAGAATGCTGGCTGTATAATTATGAGTTTCATAATGCTACACCACACAGTGTAGTAGCATGGTAGGGCAGTTCTTCAACAGGACATTGATATCAATAATTGAAATTGGACACTCCATTTGTAATCTGATGATTACCAATAGCCAACAGGTGTTGGACTTTCCACTGTGAGGGACTAATTCCTACAGGTGTTGCTCACTCTCCACTGGTCTCATCCTCTTTTCCAAGAATCAGTCCTTTTTTAAAACAATTGAAAAAGCCAATCTCATACCTAGCTACCACTGTGCCTTTGGAAATACTTAAATATTAACTTCACTCTCTGATAGGCACAGCTGAGTCAATTCAGTGACCCAAATTCATGCAAGGTATAAATTCAGGAAAGTCAGTGACATTACACTAGGACTTAATTTCCTCACTAATATCCCATACTAGTTACATTTTTCTCACAAACCTTGCTCCTTTCTCTTACAAAAGAGAAAGTTTTCCCTCCAGCTCCTACAGTCATGATGTTAGCATAATTTTCAACACCTCTTAGCTTTCTTCCACCGTCAGGTTTTTAAGAACTCCTGCCACTTCTGCATCATCATTTAAAGCCAACCCTTTCCTCTTCATTCCTATTGCTAAGAATCTACAGTATGGTCACCTTTGTAATCTTTTCTCTGTACAGGCTCTTCCCCTGACACTAGTCAGAAGTCCATTAAACAGAACGAGACTTTGCATCCTCAAAACCTGCAGTCTGATTCCCTAGGAATGTCCTTTCAAATCAACAGCGTGTCAGGAAACACAAATTACTTTGCTACTATGAATGGCCAGAATGATACAGTAGAACAACATGCTGCCAGTCGGCAAACTCTCCTCCTCAACAGATATTCATAGGAAAAAGGAAATTAAAAATTACAAAACAGAACAACTTCCAGGCCGAGTTTCAAGCCACTCTAGGAACTCTGTGCATGGAACTTGATCCCCCCCTATGATTCACCAGTCTCCCTAGCAGCCACTCCTATAGCTCTTCTATTCAGCTCCTTTGCAAGGGGACAAGGAAGAGCAACTGTTAACTCTTTACTTGCTGGGTACCAGCTTCTGTTCCTACACAGACCTACTAGAGAAACAACCTTGACATTTCTAGTTGTACAATCAAAAAATTAAAAGATTAACACAGTTGGCATATAATTGGCCATAATGAAGCTTGAATTTTAAACCCCAAAGATACAGGGAGGGCACCTTCCCTTTCTTTGAAATTCTATCCATTTGACTGCAGAATCAAGAGACAAGAATGCTAGCTGGGTCAATTCCTCCATGTGCTGATTTTAAAAAGAGAATGAGTAGGCATGTGAGCATATACATAAAAGGAAATAAGGAATAACAATATTGACCTGAAACTTTAATATTCTCGTTACTCTTTTCACAAACATCTTTATTTTATAAAAATAGCAAAGTGTTAGCTCCGTGTGGCTATTAAGTGACTGATGCGCTTTCAGAAACCTTTCATGATTGCTAGCTGATTCCCCACACAATGGCATAAACAGGGTCTGAACTGTAGAGTGCAGAAATAGACAGGAAACAAAAGAAAGGGACTGCAGGTCAGGGACTGGTGACAGGTGAGGTCGGCAACTATACCCAGAGCCTTAAAGGTATTTATGCATCTAAATCCCATGGATTTCATTCCAGGTCAGGGACCAAAATATATTTGTGGATCTGAGCCCTGTACTCTTTAGAAAAATCGAACTGCATCATTAGCTACCTATATACTGTTGTGAATTTGTCCCTTAGTGACTTTTTGAAACTAAATCTCAGAGGGGTAGCCATGTTAGTCTATAACTTTAAAAAAATAACAGGGAGTAGATAGATAGATAGATAGATAGATAGATAGATAGATAGATAGATAGATAGATAGATAGATAGATAGATAGATAGATAGATAGATAGATAGATAGATAGATAGATAGATAGATAGATAGATAGATAGTATTCTATCTATCTATCTATCATGAGTTTTCATGGGGAAAACCCACTTCACGAAAGCTCATGATACTACATATATAGTTTTGTTAGTCTCTAAGGCTGTGTCTGGACTGCAGGGTTTTTTCAAAAAAAAAGTAGCCTTTTTTCGAAAAAACTTCACCTGCGTCTAGACTACAGCTGCGTTCTTTCAAAATTAAATCGAAAGAACGCAGCTTTTCTTTCGACAGCGGTACTCCTCATTTCACGAGGAAGAACGCCTTTTTTCAAAAGTGCTCTTTTGAAAAAAGGTGTTCTTGAATGCAACTAGGGCTTTTTCGAAAGAGAGCATCCAGACTGCCTCACTTTTTCGAAAGAAGAGGTTGCAGTCTAGATGCTCTTTTTTGAAAGAAGCTTTTTCGAAAGTATCTTGTAGTCTAGACATAGCCTAAGGCGCTACACGACTACGCATTGCTGTTTTTGAAAGAAGTAACAGTTCCAACATGTGTACTCAGATAACATTTTGCTGCTTCCCCCAGCTGTAAAAATCTTCACCATGGTGCATTTTAGTGTGTGACTAAGTATCCTGTTTTTAAAGGGACAGTGCCTTATTTAAGCCCTCTTGCAGGGGTCCCAACATTTAAGTGGGAAGATTGTCCTGTATTTTCTGTCTCTTCCTTCCCATCAGTACTGGTAAGTCCCGCTGCTGGCCAGACCCTTGCTCACCAGCTGCCTGCCCACCAGCGGTGAGTGGGGTGGGCAGGGGAGGGGGGAGGTACAGTAGCTGATGCTGGAGTGGATGTACAGGGCTGGCAAACCTGCAGCGTGCGGGACCAGTTGCTCCCTGCTGGCCCATCAGTGCAGTCTCTGCTGCGGGGTCTCCCCATAAATTAATTTTTTATTTTATTTAAAATGAAGTTTGATAAACTAACAAACATGTGAAAGTTTAAAGCGCTCAGTCGTTTTAATAATTTAAACTAAACTGTTCTCCCCACATTGCAAGTTGGGTTAATGCAATTGCAGTATAGTTGCATGGGAGGGGTCTTACAGCCCCAAGCCCATTGGTAAAGGACAGTGGGAGGAGTTTAGAGGGGTCACATGACACCCTTTATTTTCATGTGTCCATCTTGACCCCGAAAGTACTCCCTTCAGGGGCAGGGCATCCCCATTGGCAGGTGGGTACAGCTAAGGGTCAAAGGGCGTGGCTAACAGAGTAAGGGACATGGGTAACATATCCCCATTTTTGGTTCAGAAAATAGTGGTCACCAGAGCCATTGTGGCAAGCCATTGTGAGGCACTTGAGAGAACAAGGCACAGGGAAACATTTCCTCACAAGCGTTGAATGCGCCTTGCACGTGACAACAAGTCACGGTAAAATGAGGATACAAGAGGAGAGTTCCACAACAAAGAGCAGATAAAGGGATTTAGGCACCCAAGTGTCATTTGTCTTTTTTCCCCCTCCCTCTTCTCACAGTATGTAGCGCTACAGATCTCTACTGATCAGCTGATGTCCTTCCACGGCTCCACAGGCCCCTGCGCCATGTGCTTTCTCTATTGCATTGGCAAAATAGGAGAGCAGGAGAATAAGGTCTATTCCAAGCTGCTGTGTGACCTGCTGAGCAAACATCTGAAAATACCTGCAGACAGGTGAGCCTGGACTGTAGCTTGCCTGATTTGGGATCTGCATATCTGCTAAAACTACTAACCCCAAACTACTCACCACTTTGCAACAACACTTTTTTGAACAGCCTGTTTGAAGATGCTAAAAATAAATATTTAAACTTGGTATTGCCAATTGTCAAAAAACAAGAAGAAATAGCCCCTTTATTACAAAAGTAGTCTGCTTTTGGTGCTGAACATCCCCGGTTTAGTCAGTGGGCAAGGCCAACTAATTAGATACAACCAGACTAAATATTAGAAAACAAAACAGATGCTATGAGAACTGAAAAAGAGGGGCAGGAGGAAAGTGTTGAAATCCTGTCAGTTTGAAAGCCTTATTAAAAATACCTCACTTGTGTTACAATGCTTCTAATTAAAAATAAAGGTTTAACACATTAAGTCACTTTCCACAACTTGTTTTCTTTTTCCATCTCATCTTCTAGAATGTAAGATTGTATTAATCAGCATCACTTGCTAGTTCTTATTAATTTCACTTTCAGGTGCTCATGCACTTGCATTTCAGTGCAGCATTAGGGCAACAAAACTGCCAACTTCCAAGCAATTTTTTTAAACTGTTTCCAACAGAATTTTTACAATATGAAAACAGCACTTCTATTGCTCTTCCTGGGCATGGCAACTTTTTAAATAATTGGAAGCTTCAGGAGGTAGCCGAGTTAGTCTGTACAGCAGGTAGCCAAGTTAGTCTGTACCACTTGTTGTTAAAAAACAAGTGGTCTGGTAGCACTTTATAGACTAACAAAACATGTCGATGGGATCATGCGCTTTCCTGGGCACAGCCCACTTCTTCAGATGACCAGAGTTTTAAATAATTGTAAGTTAAGTAGAAACAATGTGTACAAATTGCCTGGAAGTTAAGAATATATTAAGCTTTTGCACATGCTTGACAATTTAAGGCACATGTAATTCAGATAGTAAAATCTGGAGAAAGCCTCAAGAATTTGGCGATATTTATGCTGTAATATGTTAGTTTCACATAGTGAAACTCAGAAGGTTTGCAGAGCTCTGTTCTTAGCATCTCTCTTCAATTTCAGAATCTACATCAGCTACTTTGATATGAGTGCTGCCAACATTGGCTGGAATTGTACCACCATGGCTTAAGGAACCTACATAAACTAACAGGTTATTCTCGGATTTGTACTCACTGTGGCTCCAGCCATACTTTCTGCACTGGGCGAGCAAATTTAAGGATTCTGTGATAACATGCTTGCCTGTTGCTGCTTGTACATTCTTCTGCACCACACCTGTAAAAGTGAAGTAAAGACTTTGAAAAAATGCTTGAGTGTAAGCCTCATTACTTTTCAGAGACATGGGAAGATGGACACACTTTCTGATGATCTGTATGAGACACACTTTTTAATTGTACATTAGACTTGCTACCACTAGAATTAGTTAACTTATTAAATGTCGGCAGCAATCTATCTACACAAAGGTTCCCAGGGCGAAATTTGAGTTTTCATTGCACAATGCCAGGAAAGAGGCAAGCATAGCACTTTATGCCAGACTGGATAGATTTCTGTTGCCATCGAAAGTTTAGTCAGTCTGCACCAAGCACTTGATTTTTAAGGCAATTTTGAAAGTAGTATACATGGTCTGACTTTAATATCAGTTTTACCTGAGGAAGAAGTACAGGACTGGGCAGTAGAACTCCATTAACAGCTGGCCAAAAGCCATATTACTGAGCAGGTTTTAAAATCTGGTCAGGTTAATCCATTTTAAAGAACCTATTTGGCCCCAAAATGTAGCCATTTTGGATTTGCTAAACCACAACCGAAACTAATAGAAGTTGGTCAATATTTGTGCATTACCAACAGCTCATACCATTGTAAATGGCTTTCTTGGATTTGTTTAATTGAAAGTGCAACCAGTTAGTCTTTGCGGAAATATGTATTATCATCTGTAGTTCAGAGATCTTGGGAAATTGAATTTATCACCATTAACTTGTCTCCTGCCTGAAGACTGGTTTTACCCAAACAAGCACAAAACATTGGACTCCCTCAAGAGTACTTTTCCAATGGAAGTTTTCTTTAAAAAACAAAAAAATAATAAAATAAAAAACAAAAAAAAATCACAACTACCATCACCATTCCCCCCTTTAAGCACCAGCTTCCAAACACTGCAGTATTTCAGGGTCTCAGGCACTACAAACTCACAAGAAACCAGAGTTATCCCAGGTAGTCCACTTTCAAGCAGAAATACCAGACATAAACAGCATAAAAGTAGTAAAATGTCAGTCATGTAAATTGATTCAGGGCTTGATCTAATGTATAAAAAGCACATCATCCAACACAAACATCCTCCTAGCACTGTGGATATTCTACCATAGCGTCCCCAACTCAGTTATCAAGAAGTTTAGCCAAGGCTTTTACATAGCAAACAAGCCCTTCCCCAATTCTGAGACTCTCAGATATTAACAGAGTACACAAAGGTCTTCCTCCAGGCTTCTGTACTAGGCGACAGTTCATCTCAGTCTCAAGCTAGTCCCACATCAGGTAAATCATTGAAAAAAAAAAAAAAGATTCTGGGGTGGGTAGCCAAAGTTTGTCTTTCTAATGACCGTGTCCAAAGTCATGGAGAAGGACAAGCAAGGAATAGAAGACAAAACAGAGCACAGAGACCTAGGAAGAGTCAAGTAGCAGGTAAGAGTAATTCCCCATTAACCATATGCCACACAGCAGACCTTTTCTCTGATTGCTTCCCTGGGCCGTTCTTACAGCTGCAACTCTTCTCCCGACAGCGTACAAGCCCTCACAAACCAGACATCCTGCACCTCTCCAGCCAGCTCCTTTCCTTAGTGGGCTTCTCTCTGCATAGGGGCACCCTGAACTCTGGTAGCCATTTATCAGCGGTGACTGCTCATTAGACATTTTAGTTGCCAACCATTGACCTAGGCAGTTAATTAGCAGGTGGGCCAAAATGGCTCATTCTCCTTAAGACTTCAGTTATAGATAACTCAGGCTCAGACTCACCTTAAGGGCTGCTAGGAGGAAGGGGGTGGGAAACAGAGCTGGGGAGGGATTGGGGGCCAGTGGGGATGGATGGGAGGAGTAGGGGCCAGAGGAAGGGGGGCAGGAAGCAGAGCTGGGGGCAGCCACTGGCCGGAGTCCAACAGGCCATGCCCCCGGTGTGTGGGACAAACAGATGATATCTTTCTCTCCAAATGCAAACGGATGGATATCATACCAAATGGAGTGAAGGTGAAAAATCCATTGCTATCTACATACTGCACAGACTACGATGAGAGATTATGTGATACACTATCTAAAAAACTGAGGAATCACCTGATCAGAATCCTGTACAGCTGTGGTCACCAACAGGTTGATCGCGATCGACTGGTCGATTGCGAGGCCTTGACCAGTCGATTGCAAGGTATCCTGTCCACCCCACCCCCATTTCCCTCCCACCCCCAAGAAGCCCCACTACCTACCTCAAGTGAAAATGGAGGTGGTGTCGGCTTCCCGGGATAGACAGAAGTCCCGCAGCTTAGTGCCACTTCCGGCGATTCCGGAAGTGCGCTAGCTGCTCTGCCAGGTGTACTGTGGGAGGGGGTGTCGGCTCCTTGTACCACACAGGAGGGGTGAGTCAGCCCCGGGATAGGCGTGCGCGTGCGGGGTATCCCGGTGCGTGCGGGGGAGAGGTCGGCCCCAGGGAAGGCACGTGCGGGGCTTCCCTGCACCAGGGCGGGAGCGTTGGCACCAGGGCAAGTACACGCGGAGATTCCCTGTGCAGGTCAGCCCCCTGGGCAGGTGCGTGCGTGGGGCTTCCCTGCACGGGTTTGTGGGGTGGGCCCGGGGGCAGGCACGCATGGGGCTTCCCTGCGCCGTGGGGGGTCAGCCCTGGGGCAGGCACACACTGGGGGGGAATCCTGGGAGGAGGCAGATGCAGGGGACTCTTTGCCTCCACTGGCACCCCGCCTCCTGTCTGCACTCCCCAGCTACAGAACGCTGTCGCTATTGCCGTCCCCACTCCCCGAACTCTGTCCCCACTGGCACTCTGTCCCCTGCTGCAGAACCCTGTCCTCTGCCCTCCCAGCACCTGTTCCTCTCCCCTACCCCGAGCCGCAGAACTGTGTCCCCACAAAATGTATAATTATAAATGCTTTATTTTAGATTTAAATAGCATGAATAAAAACAGACCATTTATTTCAACTATAGACACCTGATTTTAATTTTATATATCACATAATTTAAAAATAAACTGTTTATCAGAGCGTGTAAGTAAGGGCTGGGGATAACAAGTGATGGACAGGAGGAGAATTGAAAGGGCGGGGCTTCAAGGAAGGGGCGGGGCTTCAGGGAAGGGGCGGGGCGGTAGATCTTCGCCTGTTCTGAAATTTAAAAAGTGATCTTGGGTGTAAAAAGGTTGGAGACCACTGCTGTACAGCAGGAAAACATCAAAAGAGCTCTCCAGTCTGGAGTCTCTCATAAAACACCAACCTTCCCCACAAATGAATTTTACTAAAATAAGACAAGAGATCACACACTACACACTACAGAGGAAAAAGGACTGCAAGCTGTCTAAAATCCTACCTGCCACATGGGGCCACAACAGTGGTACCTCAAATTCACCCAGCAATATCGTCAATCTATCCAACTACACACTCAGCCCAGCAGAAGAGTCTGCTCTATCTCGGGGACTCTCTTTTTGCCCCACCACCCCCACTAACATGATACAGTTCTGCGGTGATCTGGAAGCCTACTTTTGCCATCTCCGTCTCAAGGAATACTTCCAACACAAACTGAACAGTGCACTGACACACAGATACCTTCCCACCAACAGCATAAGAAGAAGAACTCCACGTGGACTCCTCCTGAGGGTGGAAATGACAGTCTGGACCTCTACATAGAATGCTTCCGCCGACGTGCACAGGCAGAAATTGTGAAAAAACAGCATCGCTTGCCTGGTAACCTCAGTCGTGCAGAACGCAATGCCATCCACAGCCTCCGGAACAACTCTGACATTATAATCAAAGAGGCTGACAAAGGAGGTGCTGTTGTCATCATGAACAGACCTGACTACCTAAAGGAGGTTACCAGACAACTCTCCAATACCAAATTCTACAGGCCTCTTTCCTCAGATCCCACTGAGGAATACACTAAGAAACTGCACCATCTGCTCAGGACTCTCCCTAAACAAGCACAGGAACAAATCAACACACCTTTAGAGCCCCGACCAGGGTTGTTCTATCTATTACCCAAGATCCACAAACCTGGAAATCCCGGACGCCCCATCATCTCGGGCATTGGCACTCTTACTGAAGGACTGTCTGGCTATGTGGACTCTCTGCTCAGACCCTACGCCACCAGCATTCCCAGTTACCTCCGTGACACTACGGATTTCCTGAGAAAACTACAATGCATAGGTGATCTTCCAGAAAACACCATCCTAGCCACCATGGATGTAGAGGCTCTCTACACCAACATCCCACATGCAGATGGAGTACAAGCTGTCAGGAACAGTATCCCTGATGATGCCACAGCACAACAGATGGCTGAACTATGTGAATTTATCCTCACACACAACTATTTCAGATTTGGTGACAACATATACCTCCAGACCAGTGGCACTGCTGTGGGCACCCGCATGGCCCCACAATACGCCAACATTTTTATGGCTGACCTGGAACAATGCTTCCTCAGCTCTCGTCCACTTACACCCCTTCTCTACCTACGCTATATCGATGACATCTTCATCATCTGGACCCATGGGAAGGAGACTCTGGAAGAATTTCACCATGATTTCAACAGCTTCCACCCTACCATCAACCTCAGCATGGACCAGTCTACACCGGAGGTCCACTTCCTGGACACCACGGTGCAAATAAGTGACGGTCATATAAACACCACCCTATACCAAAAGCCTACTGACTGCTATGCTTACCTGCATGCCTCCAGCTTCCATCCCAGACACACCACACGATCCATTGTTTACAGCCAAGCACTGAGGTACAGCCACATATGCTCCAACCCCTCAGACAGAGACCTACACCTACAAGATCTTCAACAAGCATTCTGTAAACTACGATACCCACACGAGGAAGTGAGAAGACAGATTGACAGAGCCAGATGTGTACCCAGAAGCCTCCTGCTACGAGACAAGCCCAAGAAAGAAACCAACAGAACTCCACTGGCCATCACCTACAGTCCCCAGCTAAAACCTCTCCAACGCATCATTAGTGATCTACAACCCATCCTGGACAATGATCCCTCACTTTCACAGTCCTTGGGAGGCAGGCCAGTCCTTGCCCACAGACAACCGGCCAACCTGAAGCATATTCTCACCAGCAACTACACACCGCACCATAATAACTCGAACTCGGGAACCAATTCATGCAACAAACCTCGGTGACCACTCTGCCTATGTCTATACACCAGCAACACTATCACAGGACCTAACCAGATCAGCCATACCGTCACTGGTTCATTCTCCTGCACATCTACTAACGTAATATATGCCATCATGTGCCAACAATGCCCCACTGCTATATACATCGGCCAAACTGGACAGTCCCTACGTAAAAGAATCAATGGACACAAATCTGATATTAGGAATGGCAACATACAAAAACCTGTAGGGGAACACTTCAATCTCCCTGGACACACAATTGCAAATCTAAAGATAGCCATCCTGCAGCAAAAAAACTTCAGGACCAGACTTCAAAGAGAAACTGCTGAGCTACAGTTCATCTTCAAGTTTGACACAATCAACTCAGGATTAAACAAAGACTGTGAATGGCTAGCTAACTACAAAAGCAGCTTCTCCTCTCTTGGAATTCACACCTCCAGATCAGCTGCTAGAAGTGGGCCTCATCCTCCCTGACTGGACCCACCTCGTCATCTCCAGTCTGATCCTGGCCTGCATATTTATACCTGCCTCTGGAAATTTCCACTACCTGCATCTGACGAAGTGGGTCTTTGCCCACGAAAGCTTATGCTCCAACACTTTGGTTAATCTATAAGGTGCCACAGGACTCCTCACCGCTTTTGTTTAAGGGGACCAGCCCCCCTTTGACAATACTTAAGGAAATGTGCTTCCTAAAAATGCTGTTTAATATATAAAATGGTTCCTTTTAAACAGAGTTCAGTCACGTTAGCCTGTGTGGAGAAATTAAAAATTAATTTAGGAACGTATGTTCTACTAGGTAAAAATCTGGGCTTCTAAATGAAGTTTAGATATGCTTTATGGCCTGATTATAGTAGCCGGTCTAACAAAATGTAAACAGAATTAACTTGAACTGATTTTAAATTGTATTTAAAAATAGTTTGAATAGCATGGCTTCCCTGGCTCTGCCCTTCTTTTAGAATCAGGCTGTGTCTACACTTCCATGTGACTGACAAAACATTTATCAGCCACGGGTGCTTAACCCCACCCCCCTCCGTGAAGGACAAAGTTTTGCCGCAGCAAGTGAAAGTGTGAACACTGCTGTGTCAGCAGGAGAGCTCAGCTGTCCCCGAAGCGGAACCCCCTTGTTGGGGGCACAAGTGTTCAGTCAACACAAGTGCCAACAAACTGGGCTCACACATGCTGACTTCTATCCAGGGCTGGTGTGATTATCTATCGGGTTTAGTTTGAATGGGGCATTGTGGCCCAGGCCACCAGCGATGCGCATCAGCCCAGAGCTCTGTCTCTGCCCATGCAGAGCTTCAGCAGCTGCTCCCCCAGCGAAGCAAAGTGATCCTGGGAAGGCAGCAACCGGCATGGGGGCACATGGGGCACATTCAGCACCAGTGTGCATGGCAACTTCCTCCTCCTGTGGGCTGGGGGCCCCTCCAGGGGGGAGGCCACCACTGCGATGTGCTGCCCACAGCTTTGGGACATGCCTTAGGTAGAATCCGCCACCCAGGACAGAGGGGCCAATAATAAAGTGCAGGGCCATGTGCGGGGGAACTGACTGCACACACCTCATGCTGGCCCTGCTTTTCGTGACAGGGCTATATCCACACAGACTTGTGGCTAAAAGCTGTAGAGTGAAGCTATAACCTCCGTCGGCACATTTTAAACTAACGGTAGGGCGACCCTGCGAACCCTGCCTGTATCTGTATTAGCAAAAGTGTGTCCAAAATTGTACTTACACTAAAAAAAACCCATAGTTGTCGGTAGGTAGGTAACTGCTTAGAGGAAAGCAGATCACATCTGCTTCAAAAGGGCAGTATCAGGTCCTAGGATTTGGAATGTGCAGAGACAGCAAATGGACAAACTCCACTCATTTATCCCCCCTCCCGCTTTTCAGCAGCTGAGCAATTTCCAATGACATAGAAGACTGGAATGGAAGCAGGGCCAGCTCTAGTTTTTTGCCACCCCGAGCAAAAAAAATCCCGCCCCCCTTTTTTTGTTGGCTTTTACACGTTTGCACTTTGCAGTGTTTTGTTTGTTTGTTTTCATTTTTGTTGTCCCGGCATTTTAGCCCTATAAATAGCAAATGTAATCTTAATTATTTTTTTTCCATAAATGCAAAAGCACTTCAAGTAAACTCCCTCTCCCCTTTCACTTGCTGCTGGGTCACAACAGCCTTTTCCCTGCCCTGTCCAGCCCCGCCCTATGGACAAGCACCCCTCACTCCCAACCCACCGGGGCAGCAGAGCCAGCACAGAGCCAGAGGGGCAGGGGCAACAGGGGGAGCAAGGGGACTGGGGTGCTGGGGTGCACAGAGCCAGAAGGGTGCAAGGAACAGTGTGGGCATACAGGGGTGGCACAGGGAATGGGAGGCGCAGGGTGCGGGGTGCAGAGGAGGCACAGGGAATGGGATGCAGGGAACGGGAGGGGCAGAGGGATCGGGGTCCAGGAGCAGTGCAGGAAATGGGGGACACAGACCCAGAGGAGTGCAGGGAAAAGGGGCTGCGGGGTACAGAGGTGGCACAGAGCCAGAGAGATGTGGGGACTGGGGTGCAGGGGCAGCGCAGGGAACGGGTGGCGCAGAGCCAGAGGGACGAAGGGAACAGGGAGAACAAAGGGACTGGGGTGCAGGGGAGCAGGGTGCGGGGTGCAGGGGCGGTGTGGGGAACGGGTGGTATGGAGCCAGAGGGGCACGGGGCGGGGCGGGCACAGCGAGCCGGGCAGCCGGCAGGGAGCGGTCTCTCGCCGGCCAAGGGAACTGGGGCCGCCGCAGGACTGGAGCCAGCAGGGAGGGGCAGAGCCTGGCTGTGCCGCGCTCCGCAGCCAGCTCCCGGGGACACACAACCAGAGCCAAGCTCCCTTTTAAATTGTCAGGGCGGGGCGGGGCTGGGCAGTGCCGGGGGATGTCTGCTTACCTGGAAATGTCGCCCCTGGAATTGTGCTGCCCCAAGGATGTGCTTGATTTGCTGGTATCTAGAGCCGGCCCTAAATGTTAATTAGGAGCTTAACCCTTTTGAGGATCTGGACCTAACTGCTTTGCATTGCATTAAAAAAAATGTTGGGTGCGATTCCAGCATCTTAATTTTTTCAATACCTTTCTTCCTGAGATTTATTATTTATTGTTATTATTATTATTATTATAAAATACAGTAGAACCTGAGAATTACAAATACCTCGAGAATGAGCATTCTTTGTAACTCTGAAATGTATGCAGCCCTGAAGAAAAAGTTATGGTAGCTCTTTCAAAAAGGTTACAACTGAATACTAACAATACAGCTTTGAAACTTTACAATGCAGAAGAAAAATGCTGCTTAACTTTTTTTTTGTAAGTTTACATTTAATGCAGTGCTGTATTGTATTTGCTTTTTGTTTATTTTGTTTCTACTGCTGCCTGAGATGTACTTCTGGATCCGAATGAGGTATGTGTTTGACTGGTCAGTTCATAACTCTGGTGTTCATAACTCTGAGTCTCTATTGTATGAGGCCATGCTTAAGTGAGAACAAAAGGCACAGGTCACATTTTATAAAGTATGCTGTGTAACCAAAAATGAATGCTTAAACTCGTGTGTGCATGTGCAACATATACACACTCCAAGTGAGTTACACATGCACATGGGCAGTTTTAGTGAACATGCAAGCCCTATGCATACCTGAAATCCAAAGAGAGGGCCCAACATTGCCTCTCAGTGTGTAGGGGAAACCCGCCAAAGTGGAGAAGAGTACATCCACAGCATCACTCCCGAGAAAGACCATAGATCCTCTCCGTACAAGAACAGCAGCATGGCTAGGGTTCTACTGTTTTGGGGTTGGCAGACCAGGGAAAGTGAGAATATCTGGGGTGCAGTCACTGACTGCAGCACGCTCCTCCCCCTCTTCCCGTATTGCATAAATTCCCAGAAGCAATACCCTTACCTTCCTGCAATCTTTCAGGGAGCTGGAGGTTGGGGAGCAGAGAAGGAGAATGATTTAAGCAATTGCAAGGAATAATAGAGACAGCTCATTTTTCTAAATGGTATTACAAAAACATCTTAAAACATTCACCCGTGTTCTTGACCCAGACGCTGCCTTTCATTATTTATTGTACACTGGTTTTGTGGGTCATTACTTATTATAGGATTATGTATATATTGGCTCTGTCTGTGTGTGTTGTGGCCCTCCATTTATATATATAGTGTGTGTGTGTGTGTGTGTGTGTGTGTGTATTACCCTCCATTTTGTGAGTCATCTGACTAGTGCGAATTGGGGATGACATGCTACCTACCAGTCTGCCTGAGCAGCATTGGGGAAAGCTACGTGCATCTCAGCACGCAGCCCAGCAGAGGGCTCATGTCCCAAGCAGCCTTTGGCTTCTACATAAAGGCAGCTCACTCCTCTTCAGGCACGAGCCAGGATCAGAGCACGTCTGCATAATTCAGTTCCAACAAGAACACAGACTATAGACTAGTGATAGAGATGCAGCCCTGTTAGTCTGGTCTAGCTGAAACAAAAGACAGGACACAATAGAGAAATCGTGGCCACAATCGTTTCCTATGTAAGAGTGAAAAGCAAAAGAGAAGAACTGTAGAACTCATGCCAGCAACACAGACATAAGCCATGGTTTGCATTATGTGATGGGGGTGGGGGGAAGAGAACCAGGCAAACCCAAACACACATGTTTGTATATAAAAAAAGTGCAGAGGGCTACCATTTATTTTGCAAATAAAAGAGCACTTTCTGGGTAGAACTTGCGTGTTTGCCCCCATCCTGCAGACCGGCTTATGGTAGGTGTCACCCCACCATCCATAGTCCCACTGAAATCAGAGGATGGGCGGGACCTATTCACAGCATAAGTCTTTATCTGATATTAGCCTCATACAATGGCTTATCTGAGCCAGGGCCAGTTCTTACAGCGCCCAGCACAACGGGGTCCATAGGAGAGCCTTTGGGTATTCCCGCAATATAAATATGTATATAAATATTTATCAGTATATAAAATACAGAATCTACACATTTCATAGTTACAGGGATATAAATTCTATTGATATAGAATGTATACAGTTATTTAATAAAATAATAATAAAGCAAATGCCTGAGCAAAGGGAGGCATGGGGAGACGCCCGGCAGGAATGACGAGGGGAAACTACACACACTTCACATCCAGCAGGTGCCCCAGGACCGCGCTTGAACGGATTGTGCAGTTGCCAAAATGCGCTGCGGAGAGGGACCCGTGTTTGGGGCGCTGCTGTCCCTTTAAGAATCTGGCCTAGCGCTGATCACATGGGCTGCATTTCGGAGCATCCAGCGAGGGAGGAGGGCAGGGTCTCCGGTTCAGCTCCATTTTGCAGCAGCAGCGGCGGCGGCAGCGGCGGAACGGGTTGCTGCAGGGGCAAAGGGTCCGCATTGCAGACAGGGGCAGTTCTTTGCAAGGCTCCAAGATGCCCATGTTTGTGGTGAACACCAACGTGAGCAAGGACGCGGTGCCGGAGAGCCTGACGGGGGAGCTCACCCAGCAGCTAGCAAAGGCGACCGGCAAGCCTGCCCAGGTGAGTTGCGGAGGCTGTAACTCCATCCCGGCGCTGCAGGTTGCTTGCAGAAAGGGCAAGTCGCAGCGCCGACGGATGCTAGAGTTAGCCGGGAGCCTTGGTGCTGGTCTCCCCGCTAGGGGCTTTCTTTCTCACCCTAGCGGAAACAGAATTGAGTCTCTTGTAACTATTCTCAGTGTAAAGGGGAGATCTCTAATTTCTCTGGACAGCCTTTAGTCCAGCTTGGGTTGTCTGTCTGGGGGAGTGAGGCGAGACGGGGATGGAAGGCCTGCAGCACGTGGAAGCGTGCTTGCATGGCCCCAGGGGGCTGGCTGCTTCTCCGCTGTGGAATAAATGACTGTGCGTCTGACTCATAGGCAGAAGTGACACTACACTGCCTCGTGGACAAGGCCAGGCGCTAGGGGTGCATGGTTTGGGCGGGTTCTCGCATGCTTATCTGCTCGTTAAAGCGAATAAACTATCCCAGTTTGCCATAGAGAGGTGTGCTTGTGGGAGGGAACGGTCCTGTTAAAATGGGTAGGTTCCCATTGCAATGGGTGTATAACCTGGCAAGTAACCTTACTAACCTGGCAAGTTCCTGTCACCAAGTATTTTGCTCTATGAGGTCCACAAAAGCAAGATCAAAATGGGTCTTCGCTATTAAAGAATGGTGTGTACAAAAGACTAATGCTACCTGAGGTCACCATTTTTTGACTGTGTTGCAAGAAAGCCCGATGGGACATTAAAACTTGCCACAGAGGGCAGCAATGGGTAAGAAGGATCGTGACTCAGCTCCAGGCAAAGTTTCATATCCTGTTAAGTCAAGAAAATGTTCCACTAATATCCTGCACATACAGAGGCTTCTCATCCCCAAAGCTCTCAGACACTTTGCAAATATGGGTGTGCATCTTTGGCTTCTCTTAGCAGAGGTATAGAGTAGCCAAGTAGCTTGCCTTAGGTGATACAGTGGCTATTATCTGCTGGAATTTTCTGTGAATGTCCCTTCCATTTCACAGTAATGGGAGCTAAAGCTCTATTAGCATCAGAGTAGACAGCCCATTATTGTTTTGATCACTCTGTTATCCTAACATGCCTGTAAGCAGGCTTAGCAGATGAGGTGGCCATGGGCTTACTCCATGAATTGCAGTCACACTATTTCAGTGGTACTGGTGTAAAATGAGAACCAAAAGGCTGGTGTACCAACAGTCAACACCAGTGAATCTGTGGTAGAGCAAGCAAGAGAACAGAGCCCTCCTGTGCTTAAAGTTTTATAGATTTATGGGAGCAAGCTGATTGGTCAGTGGCTTCTGTAATGTGCCATGTATAGAGGCTAACAATTATAGCCCTACCAATAGCTGAACATTGACTGGCTAGAAAGCAAGTCCTATTGAATATTAGCGTCAATGAAGAGGATTACTAAGTCATTCTTCACAGAATTATTTAAAATTAAGCTGGGGGGCTACATCGCTATGTGTCTGGCAAAGGTACTGTACTATTGCAGTGGATGCTTTAGAAATGTACAATTAAACACCACTTGTGCTTGCCATAGCTAATCCCAGGAAACAAGCCTGCTCTCTGGATTCCAACTAAATACACCTCAGAGGAGAGAGATTGAGGACGGAATATTAACCTCCTCACTAACAGTTGATTTTGTTTCGCAGTACATAGCTGTGCACATTGTAGCAGATCAGCTGATGTCCTTTGGAGGCTCCACGGATCCCTGTGCCCTTTGCAGCCTGCACAGCATTGGCAAGATAGGAGGCCAGCAGAACAAGAACTATACCAAGCTGTTGTGTGACCTGCTCACTAAACAACTGCACATACCTGCAGATAGGTAAGGCTGCACTAGAGTGACATTCAAATTACTGGCTTGCCTAAATTATTTCTTTGGATTCTCTATTATGCTCCCTGGTGGCTGTTGTTTATTAACACCCAAGGGAAAACTCTTATCTATTGTGAATAGAGAGATACAACTTTCAGACTTCACAACAGTCGTGTGCTGGTGCCATGAATTGGCCCCAGATTAATGTGGTTCAGGTGGCTCTCAACCTTTCCAGATTACTGTACCTCTTTAAGGAGTCTCTGGCATACCCGCAAGTGTTCTCACTTAAATACTTGCTTACAAAATCAGACAAAAATAGCTTACTTTCTTATTTTTACCATAGAATTATAAAATACATGAGAATATAAATATTGAATATATATATTTCATCATACAGCCCTATAAACAAGTCATTTTATGAAATTGTAGTGTGTACTGACTTGACTTGTACTTTTTATGCAGTGTATTGTAAAACTACGCAAATATCTAAATGAGTTGATGTATCCCCAGAAGACCTCTGCATACCCCTTGTTGAGAACCACTGGTCTAGTAGGCTACCTATAATCCCAAGTGGCTGGCTGATATAGTATAATCTGAGCCTTGGGAGTTAGGGTTAAATATGATACACAAATGAATAATATTCAGTGCCCTCTTCTTTTTTTTTTTTTTTTTTTTTTTCCTGGCATGAAGGATGATCATTGGGCACCTTGGGGAGTTTGGAGGTAGGCAAGGAGACCCAGAAGAATTCTGCCACTTGACAAGCAGCTGCTGTTCTGTCAGCCAGCAAGGGAGTAGAGCAGCAGTACCCAGTGGCAACCAGGAGGAGCTGCTGCTGCTGCCTATGTGTGAAGAGGCAGGGATTAGTGATGTTAGCGACTAGTTGACTATCCGATAAGCAAATGCTTATCGGGTAGTCAAATAGGAACTCGACTAGTCGCTTCCCCACCCCTTGCTGCTTCTGTCAGAGGCAGCAAGTGGGTGAGCAGGAACCAGTGTTGGGGGGGAGCTGTCTTAAAAGCTGGTTTCCCCCCAACACCATCTCTATGGGGAAGTGGGGAGCCGAGAGCAATGGGGAAACTGCGCAAGCTGTCCCTCTCGTGCCAGTCCCAACTGCTGCTCCTCTCTCCTTGAGCGCCGGCAGCTCTTATACATTTCAAAGGAAAAAGCACAGAGGGGAATGGTACCTGCTGGCACGTCTGCTGCCTCTTTCTCTTTGAAATGTACAAGATCCGTGGCGGCCCTTGTACATTTCAAAAGGACAAGTGCAGCAGAGTGCTCCCCTTATGGACTAAAAGAGTAGTTGATGGACATTCCATAGACTACTCAATTAGCTGATTAATTGAAGTTTAACATTCCTAGCAGGGATGTGCAGTCAGCCAGGAAAGCCCATTTGGAGTTGGCAAAAAGTTGCTGCAGTCAAATCACTCAAACATGTTACTAAAATGGCATGTTTTAATTAAAGAATGATCTTGGAAATGCAAAGAAGAAAATGGGTGTGCTTAGGGCAGGAGCCTTGGCGAGCCCAGTTTGCAAGTGCTTGGTAAAGCATTAGAGAAGGAAAGTTGGAAATGAGCAGCTTCTGGCTTTAAACCAAAATTTACTGATAAAGATCTCAATAGCTTTTATAAAAATTAAAGTGGAAAATGTGAAACCATATCCCTTGGAGGATGGGAAGAGGAATACGTTTACATTTCATGCTTACATTTCATGCACTAACATTTTGTCACATTCAACATTTCTACTCTTTTTTACAGAGTCTACATCAACTATTATGACATGAATGCTGCTAATGTGGGCTGGAATGGTTCCACCTTCGCATAGGGCACTCCGATGGAAGTGAAGAGTCTTTTCCTGGACCTGCACCTCTCCTGCCTGTTAGCAGACCGTGGCACAAATTGCCCTTCCCTGAATTTTGTGCAGTCTCACGGATGACAGTTCTTTGCTAGTGTGTTCACATTCCTTTTGTTTTCTACTTATAGAAAATAAATAATGAAGATATAGAAGGAGGTGGCATGGTGTGATCTCTTCCTTTAGCATGGGGGAGGTCATTTAGCTGGCCTAATAAACAAATGCTTCTCTCTCTCTCTCAATCACTGCATTTTAGGAACAGGGATGAGGCTAAATAAATCATAATAGGTTTCCATGACTCCAGAGTGCAAACTGATTCATATTGATAGTAGGGATGTAAAATCTCATTTAATTGGTTAATGCATTAAAAGGGGGGGGGCAGACCACCTGCCTGGGGAGAGGTGGGGGGCAGGAGCTGCTCCAGCCCCTACCAGTTAACTGAACAGATAAGCATCACCCACTAAGTATGATGATTACTGGTTAACCTTTCACATCCCTAATTGATGAAGGCATGACCTACACTGTAACAGTGGTAGTTAGAATGAGCTATTACACTTCCAAAATTAGGACATAGATCATACATAGCATAGATCATACTGTGTGAATAAAAGCATAGTCTTATGATGTCTCCAAGAGTAAATTGCCACTCAACACTAACCGTGTGTTTGCATTTGAGTAAGAAAACTTTTGTAGTTCACAGATGCTTATCGTATCTCCCCAATGAACCACAAAATTTTGCCATAGGTTGAAGTATGAATGATGCTTCTGACAACAAAGCGAGCCCTCCTTGTTGAGAGTGGAAGTATTTTGTTGGTAAAGGTGCCACACACACTGACTTTTAGCGACAGGACTATGTCAACACAGCTTTGTTGATAAAAGTTGTGTAGTGTTGACATACCCTAAGAAAATGAAAAGACAGCTAGCTCCTGGCATTTCTATGGAGGCTGCCTTGCCATCCTTGGGGTTTCAGGAGAAGCAAATCACATCAGAGGAAGTTAGTGTAGTGCAAAAACAATAGGGAGATATACACCTACCTCCTTATAAAGCAGCAAGCAGAATAATTTGCCAGTGATCAAAATGGAGATTGCACACTTATTTGAAACTTTTTAATTCCAGTGCATGAAGGTAAATCCAGTGTGTGCGAACGCAGGTGTCCTCATTTCCCCTCTCGTAGCGGCAGTGTTTAAATCTGGCAGAAGCTCTCCCAAAAGCAGACATGCCCCGGGGACATGCGCACGGCGCTGTTCTTTAGCCCTCCAGAGGGGCACGTTTCACGTGCTCAGCGGAGAAGGATACAAAAGAGGATCTTGTCTCTGGAGGGGTTTTGCTGGGGCTCAGGCCCCCTAATTCTCCTGATCCTTGTGCAGAATAGCGGGGATCCCTCGCCAGCAGCCCTTGTGCCAGGGGCTGGCACTAGTGAGGGGGTAGGGCTCTGAGGGCTGTGCAGCCCGAGGCCAGTGGTGCTGGGGGGGGGGCGGCCCCTGAGGCCAGTGGTGCTGGGGGGGGGTTATCCCCTGGGGCCAGTGGTGCTGGGGGGCGGGGTTAGCCCCTGAGGCCAATGGTGCTGGGGGGGGGGGTGGCCCCTGAGGCCAGTGGTGCTGGGGGGAGGGGTTAGCCCCTGGGGCCAGTGGTGCTGGGGGGGATTAGCCCCTGGGGGCAGTGGTGCTGGGGGGGTAGCCCCTGAGGCCAGTGGTGCTGGGGGGGGTTAGCCCCTGGGGCCAGTGGTGCTGGGGGGGCGGCCCCTGAGGCCAATGGTGCTGAGGGGGGTTAGCCCCTGAGGCCAGTGGTGCTGGGGGGGGATTATCCCCTGGGGCCAGTGGTGCTGGGGGGGGGTTAGCCTCTGGGGCCAGTGGTGCTGGGGGGGCGGCCCCTGAGGCCAGTGGTGCTGGGGGGGGTTATCCCCTGAGGCCAGTGGTGCTGGGGGGGGTTAGCCCTTGGGGCCAGTGGTGCTGGGGGGGCGGCCCCTGAGGCCAGTGGTGCTGGGGGGGGTTAGCCCCTGGGGCCAGTGGTGCTGGGGGGGGGCGGCCCCTGAGGCCAGTGGTGCTGGGGGGGGTTAGCCCCTGGGGCCAGTGGTGCTGGGGGGGGGCGGCCTCTGGGGCCAGTGGTGCTGGGGGGGGGGGTTAGCCCCTGAGGCCAGTGGTGCTGGGGGGGGGGTTATCCCCTGGGGCCAGTGGTGCTGGCGGGGGTTAGCCCCTGGGGCCAGTGGTGCTGGGGGGGGGGGTTAGCCCCTGGGGCCAGTGGTGCTGGGGGGGGTTAGCCTCTGGGGCCAGTGGTGCTGGGGGGGGGGTTAGCCCCTGGGGCCAGTGGTGCTGGGGGGGGGGCCCTGAGGCCAGTGGTGCTGGGGGGGGTTATCCCCTGAGGCCAGTGGTGCTGGGGGGGGGGCCCTGAGGCCAGTGGTGCTGGGGGGGGGCGGCCCCTGAGGCCAGTGGTGCTGGGGGGGGCGGCCTCTGGGGCCAGTGGTGCTGGGGGGGGGGGGTTAGCCCCTGAGGCCAGTGGTGCTGGGGGGGCGGCCCCTGAGGCCAGTGGTGCTGGGGGGGGTTAGCCCCTGGGGCCAGTGGTGCTGGGGGGGGTTAGCCCCTGGGGCCAGTGGTGCTGGGGGGGGTTAGCCTCTGGGGCCAGTGGTGCTGGGGGGGGGCCCTGAGGCCAGTGGTGCTGGGGGGGGTTATCCCCTGAGGCCAGTGGTGCTGGGGGGGGGGTTGGCCCCTGGGTCCAGTGGAGCTGGGGGGGGGCGGCCCCTGAGGCCAGTGGTGCTGGGGGGGGGTTAGCCCCTGAAGCCAGTGGTGCTGGGGGGGGTTAGCCTCTGGGGCCAGTGGTGCTGGGGGGGGTTAGCCCCTGGGGCCAGTGGTGCTGGGGGGGGTTAGCCCCTGGGGCCAGTGGTGCTGGGGGGGGGCCCTGAGGCCAGTGGTGCTGGGGGGGGCCCTGAGGCCAGTGGTGCTGGGGGGGGTTATCCCCTGAGGCCAGTGGTGCTGGGGGGGGGGTTGGCCCCTGGGTCCAGTGGAGCTGGGGGGGGGGCGGCCCCTGAGGCCAGTGGAGCTGGGGGGGGTTAGCCCCTGAGGCCAGTGGTGCTGGGGGGGGGTTAGCCTCTGGGGCCAGTGGTGCTGGGGGGGGGTTGGCCCCTGGGTCCAGTGGAGCTGGGGGGGGGGGCGGCCCCTGAGGCCAGTGGTGCTGGGGGGGGTTAGCCCCTGAGGCCAGTGGTGCTGGCGGGGGGGTTAGCCTCTGGGGCCAGTGGTGCTGGGGGGGGGTTAGCCCCTGAGGCCAGTGGTGCTGGGGGGGGGTTAGCCTCTGGGGCCAGTGGTGCTGGGGGGGGGTTAGCCCCTGAGGCCAGTGGTGCTGGGGGGGGGTTAGCCTCTGGGGCCAGTGGTGCTGAGGGGGGGGTTAGCCCCTGAGGCCAGTGGTGCTGGGGGGGGGTTAGCCTCTGGGGCCAGTGGTGCTGGGGGGGGGTTAGCCCCTGAGGCCAGTGGTGCTGGGGGGGGTTAGCCTCTGGGGCCAGTGGTGCTGGGGGGGGGTTAGCCTCTGGGGCCAGTGGTGCTGAGGGGGGGGTTAGCCTCTGGGGCCAGTGGTGCTGAGGGGGGGGTTGGCCCCTGGGTCCAGTGGAGCTGGGGGGGGGCGGCCCCTGAGGCCAGTGGTGCTGGGGGGGGGGTTAGCCCCTGAGGCCAGTGGTGCTGGGGGGGGGGGTTGGCCCCTGAGGCCAGTGGTGCTGGGGGGGGGTTAGCCCCTGAGGCCAGTGGTGCTGGGGGGGGGGGTTGGCCCCTGGGGCCAGTGGTGCTGGGGGGGGGGTTGGCCCCTGAGGCCAGTGGTGCTGGGGGGGGGGGTTGGCCCCTGAGGCCAGTGGTGCTGGGGGGGGGGTTGGCCCCTGAGGCCAGTGGTGCTGGGGGGGGGTTGGCCCCTGGGGCCAGTGGTGCTGGGGGGGGGGTTGGCCCCTGAGGCCAGTGGTGCTGGGGGGGGGGGTTGGCCCCTGGGGCCAGTGGTGCTGGGGGGGGGGTTGGCCCCTGAGGCCAGTGGTGCTGGGGGGGGGTTAGCCCCTGAGGCCAGTGGTGCTGGGGGGGGTTGGCCCCTGAGGCCAGTGGTGCTGGGGGGGGGCAGGCCGGGAGGGAGGGGGAGGGGCGTTAAGGGGCCAGCCCCTGGAGTTCGTTAAACGGCCCCTGGGGGTGGGGGCGGGGCCAGCCCGCGCGGCCGGTAGGGGGCGCTGGGCGAATGCGGACTCCCGCCTCGGTCTGCGCGTTACAAGTGCGCCGGGTGACGTCAGCTGCGCGCGACCCGCGTGTGCGCGCGAGGGTGCCCAGCCCCGGAAGTGGAGGCGCGGGGCCATGGCGCTCTTCCTCGTCAACAGGTGGGGGCTGCGCGCGCCGGGCCTCGGGGTGTGGGGTGTGTATAGGGGTGTGTAGAGGTGTAGGGGTGTGTGTAGGGGTGTGTATAGGGGTGTCTATGGGGTGTGTATAGGGGGGGTGTATAGGGGTGTGTATAGGGGTGTCTATGGGGTGTGTATAGGGGGTGTGTGTATAGGGGTGTCTATGGGGTGTGTATAGGGGGTGTGTGTATAGGGGTGTGTATAGGGGTGTCTATGGGGTGTGTATAGGGGGTGTGTGTATAGGGGTGTCTATGGGGTGTGTATAGGGGGTGTGTGTATAGGGGTGTGTATAGGGGTGTCTATGGGGGGTGTGTGTAGGGGTGTGTGTGTATAGGGGTGTATCTATGGGGTGTGTGTATAGGGGTGTGTGTATAGGGGTGTATCTATGGGGTGTGTGTATAGGGGTGTGTATAGGGGTGTCTATGGGGGGGTGTGTAGGGATGTGTGTGTATAGGGGTGTCTATGGGGTGTGTGTATAGGGGTGTCTATGGGGCATGGGGGAGTGAAGATGGGGGGGCTCCATTGCTATCCCCACCCAAACATCCAAATCAGTTGGCAACCCCTCCACCCCCACGATCCCCAGTCTCCCTTAGTGCCATGGCTCCTCTCAGCTAACGAGTCCGTGTTGTTTTCGGTGCTGGAGCCTTTATGCAATCAACAGACTCGCTTTTACGTGCTGGTTTTACTTTGATTAATACACGAATACAGAAGGAAATATTCTTTAATTGGCCACAAAGATCATAGAATCTGAGGATTAGAAGAGACCTCAGAAGGTCATTGAATCCAGCTCCAGGACCCCCAAAAAGAAAACAGGCTGCCATCCTGTGACAGCATCACATTAAACAGCTGAGCTAGCCTGCCCAAGATGTAGACAAAATCAGTGGTTCTTAACCACAGTTATATGAACCCTTGGCAGTAGATAGAGGTCTTTCAGGGGGTACATCAGCTCATCTAGATAAAGCACTAGTGAAGTTAGTACAAATAAAAATGTGGGTGTACTGCTCTATATACTATATACTGGCATGTAAGTATATCACTCCTATTCAGATGAATATTTTACAATTATATGGTAAAGCTAGGAAAATACATTTTTTGGTGACAGTGTGCTGTGACACTTTTGTATTTTTATATCTGATTTTGCAAAAAAGTAGTTTTTAAGTGTGGTGAAACATGGGGGTATTCAAGACAAATCAGACTCCTGAAAGTGTTACAGGAGTCTGGAAAGGTTGAGAGCCACTGGATTAGATTGCTGTGCCTCACTACAGTATCTAGTTCTAGTAAACTGTGTAATTGGATTTTGTTGCCATTTCTTTGACAATAATGGTGTGAAAAGGGTGCTTCCAGCCTTGTTGTGGTGCCCACTATGCCACTGTGATATGTTTAAAGCATTTTCTTTATGAAACATTCAGATACCTTGGTGATGAGGAGGAGGATGCTGAGGACCGATCACAGGTCCTGTTAGAACGTCTGCGTGAACAAGCTAGAGCCAGGCAACTGAAAAAGCAGCAGCAAGTGCTTTTGTCTTCTGATGAATTAAAACAAAAGAAGACAGAAGATGAACTCGATCAGAAGCTCAGACACAGAGACTCTGAATCTGAGTATAACCATAAATCACAGAGAGAAACAAAGAAAAGGAAGAGAGGACACAGTGATGAGGGTTCCCCTGGAGAAGGGGAAAAGAAGCTGAGGAAGATCCACCAAATTAGTAGTGATTTTGAGAAGCCTTCACGAGGGTCAGATTCTGGCCTACTTGGTGAGGCAGTCAATGGGCACATTCCAGCAAAGAAAAGAAAGAAAGAAAATGGAAAAAAAACAAGTATGTCTCAAAAGAAAATTGAAACGGGTAAAAGCAAATCTAAGAACGTAAGAAGGGCCACACTGGATCAGATAAAAGGTCCATCTAGCCCAGTATTCTGTCTGCTACAGTGGCCAATACCAGATGCTTCAGAGGAAGGGAACACAACAGGTGGTCTTCATGTGATCCCTGTCCTGTCACCCATTTCCAGACTAACAGAGGCTGGGACACCATTCCTGCCCATCCTGGCTAGTAGCCGTTGACAAATCTAACCTCCATGAATCTACCTAGCTCTTTTTTGAACCCCTGTTAAAAGTCCTAGTCTTCACCACATCCTCTGGCAAGGAGTTCCACAGGTTGACTGTGCGCTAAGTGAGGAAAAAGTCCTTTTTGTTTTAAACCTGCTGCCTATTCATTTAATTTGGTGACCCCTAGTTCTTATATTGTGGGATTAAGTAAATAACTTTTCCTTATTCACTTTTTCCACACCAGTCATGATTTTATAGACCTCTATCATATCCCCCCTTAGTCTCCTCTTTTCTAAGATGAAAAGTCCAAGTCTTTTTAATCACTCTTCATATGGGGCCCATTCCAAACTGGTAATCATTTTTCTTGCCTTTTTCTGAACCTTTTCCAATGCCAATATATCTTTTCTAGATGAGTTGAGTTGACCACATGTGTACGTGGTATTCAAGATGTGGGCATACCATTGCTTTTATATAGAAGTAGTAATATATTCTCTGTCTTATTCTCTATCCCTTTTTTAATGATTGATTCCTGAAAGATTAAGATTTAATAGTTAAAATTGAATGTCCAATTTTTATTTTATTTTAGAAGCGCAAAATTCCTAACTTCTGGGTCTAGTTTACAACTAGAGCCTGAAAATTGGTGTTTCAGGGTAAGGGAGCTACATAAGGTTGAAATGCAGCTTTAGCTGCCCTTTTGACACTATTAAATCAGTGGTAAGCTTTTCACACTTAGGATTGGAAAGAAGGATGAGAATGTAGGTGGATTTTTAGGTCCTAGAAACCCTAATTGATAAAAATACTTCCATTTATCTGCCCGACTGTCTTCTTATTAGCATTTTAATCCTTCCAAAATTTCAGAACTTAAAGAAAACAGTAGACAACAGGAAAATAAAAGTAATTTGAAGAGAAACCAAACTGTGAAGGAGGAGGAGAGGGACATACCAACAGAAGTGGAAACAAATAGAGCTGAAAATACCAAGAAAGAAAGTAGTGAAGAAGTTAAAGAGACTCAGAGCACAAAGAAGGAAGCAAGCATACCTATTCTGAATGAAGAAGCAACATTGCCACCCTCTAGTTTGTTGGTTCTTGGAGGGTATGACAGAAAATCAGTTCAAAAGGTAACCAATTGGCAAGGAATTTTTATCTGATTGTGCTATTTGGTGAGAGAAGGCATTCTCTAAAATGCTTTATATCAGTGATCCGCAACGTTTTGGGGCTGCTGGGTGCCTGGGAGCGGGGCCAAGCATGCGCCGCACACCCAAGGTCGGCACTGGCACGTGCCGCAACCCTGGGCAGAGACTGCCGCGGGGCTGGCACCGGTATGTGCCGCGACCCCAGGCGTGCCCGGGGCCGGAATTGGCATGTGCTGTGACCCCGGGCAGGGGCCGTCCGGGGCTGGCACCTGCTGCGGGGCCAGCCCAGATTGCTCTGTGGGCGCACATAAATGGCCCAGCGGGCGCCATGGCGCCCACAGGCACCACGTTGGAGACCACTGCTTTATATATAGCATCGTTAAGCTTTATGGTAGAAGTAATTTCATTAATACATGGCTTACTAACTTTTCTAAATAACTTCTTGTTTCCTATAAAGGATAAAATATTTCAAATAAGTCGTACAAACACAACTCATTGACTAGACAGTCATCTTGATAAACTTAAAACAGTGATTAATGTAATCTTGATGTATATAATACATGGTTGACAGCCTTTTGACTTCAGTTTGCTCTACAAGCATTTTACTGTTTCTCATTTTTAATGGTGTGGTCAGTGAATAAGGTCCTAATCCTGAACACTCTTTATGCAGATACTAAATTTTTAATTGTTGAAGTGCAGAGATGAACAATTTGGCTTATATTCATGGCTGTAACATGCTGCTTGTGTATGTTACTTTGGGACAGTATGTTCAGAGGATAATATTTTCTATAGAAAACGATTAGTCCAAATACATAAAATATTGCCACAATGATAATTATTTTTAAAATACTGGATACTAATTAGTTACTGCTTTTTGTTACACTAACTTTTTACAATGGATTAAAGGAACATCAGCTTCAGACCAGCTGCTGAGAATCTCTTTCAGGATTCATTCAGTTTTTTGTTTCTAGGTTCAGCCTATCTTACCACAGTGGCTTGCTCAACCCAAGCTGGTCCATAAACACATAAAAGATAACTTAGTTCCAATCCAGGAAGTCCCAGGAATTCATCCCAAACTGTTGAAGAAGCTGCAAATAAATGGAATAGAGTCTTTTTTCCCAGGTACCTTTTTTGTATTCTTTTTTTTAATCAGCTAAGTTCTCCATCACTAAAACTGCTCGTGTTGTGTATGTGTGTAGGTATGACATAAAGAACATGTTAGAAAATCAGAACTCCGGGGAATACTGGTAATGAGTGGGTTTTTTGAATAAAAACAATTCCAAAATGTCTCAAAAGCTGATAAGACTATGATACTTTAACCCTGTGGTTCCCAAACTTTTTGGCATCACGCCCCCCTCCCACTCCCCCCCTCCCCCCCAAAGCAGCAAAACTTGTTAAACCAAAAAAAAAAAGGAACTGACTGAGGCAGCAAAACTTAATGGGGGAGGGAAGGCTGGGTCGCCTTGCACCCCCCTGGAATTTCTTCACGCTCCCCCAGTTTGGGAACTCATGCTTTAACCAGTGTGATGTGGATGTGTTGACATTACATTAATTTAAAACAAAATGTATAGTGATTACTTAGGAATCAGTCATCTGCATTACCAAAGATAGCTGGAGAGAAGAATTAGGTACCTATTTGTGTCATAGACTGATTCATCTTAGAAAAAACTTGCTATTTAATACTTGGACATCAGGTGGAGCTGAGCTATTACAGTGTATATGTAGAGGCTATGACATAGGCCAGATAGGGATAAACCTCTGTAAAATCAACACTAGAAGGTCTTGTTGCTAGCATGCATATTGCACATTATTGATTTGATTAAGACTAAGAAATTAAAACAAATATAGAATTATTACAATGTGTTATTGCCTTAACCTTTCACTTTTAAAAACTTAAATCCAAATCACAAATGCAATTAGTTATCAGGTCTTAGTCTTTATCAGCAGACCATCAAAGAACTTCAGATCTAGCTCAGATCTTTTCTGATTTAAATTATTTAACTATTTAATATTTTGATGTGCTAAGACATGTAGCAGCGTTTAATGAATTGCTAGTATACTATCCTCAATTACTCTCCTTACTTCAATCATGGACTCTTATACTTTGAGGTCCAGAATTCCCTGTCTTCAATTTATAGTACTCATTGGCAGGAAGTAAGTTCAATAGTTTACTGTCCCTGTAAATAGCTTTTCTTCATCAAAAGATGTAATATAAAACTAACACATGACATGGCTCAGCCTCCCATTGTCAGGATATGATTTTCTTTGAAGAAGAGGTTTGTAAATAACTTATTAGTGGATATTCAGTACAAAGTTGGCTAATAAACTAGAGCTCCTGAAGGATGTGGGAGAGAAGTCACAGGCTGCAGTCAAAGCTTTTATCGTAGCTAATTTGTTCTTGCTTCATATGTAACTTTATCCTCAAGGACCAGTACTACAAGGAACTAGGCACCATCAGCTCTTACTGAAGTTGACATGATTTGGCAGCATTTAACCCAGGGGTGGGCAATAATTGTTGACGGGGGGGCCACTCCAAGATTTTGGAAAGCGGTCCAGGGCCACACTCTTCATTATATTAATGGAGGAGGTACGGGGTCTAGGATGGAGGTTGAGTGCAGAGGGGAGCTTGGGGTAAGGGATTGGGGTGCAGGAGGGAGACTGGAGTCTGCGAGGGAGTTGGGATGAAGTAGGCGGTTGTTACCAAGGATAGAGAACTGGAGTGCTAAGGTTTGGGATGTGACCTAGGGTAGATCTGGGAGGGGGTATGGGTGTAAGAGAGGGACAGATAGATTTGCTAAGTGTCTGGTTTTCACCCGGACAGTCCGGTAATTGCATCTTCTGTCCAGTAAAAAAAAACAGAAAATACCAGACATGTAAAATGTCCAGTATGTTCTGTTTTTCTCGGATGGAAGGCCGGCAGGGACATTTTTCCCCTGCTGCGTCTGGCGGGGGAAGCGTGTGTTAGGGTTAGGGAATTAGCTCACCCAATTTTTTTCCCCACATGTTCGGGATTTTTTGTGAAAATATCTGGCAGCCCTAGGGACAGAGGGTTTGGGTATGTTGAGTGGGGGGTAGGGAGCAGGCAGAGAGTCGAGGCAGGAAAGGGCTGGGGTGCCAGAAGCAGGCTGTGGCCAAGAGACTCACTTGTCAGCTGCCAAACAGGTCTGGCTGCCTGCAGACTTAAAATGTTTCCCAGCCTGCCTGCTTGGCCATGTGCTTCATGAATAACTGAGCTGAGGAGCAGCGATGGGGTTCTTCTTAGCTGCCTGTTATTCCAACAAGCAGCTCCCATTGGCCGGATTCTGCCAGAAACCGTCCAATGGGAATGAGCTGGGGATGAGGCAAGTCCTAAAACTTCCCCCTTCCCTCCAGTTTCAAAACGGAAACGCAGCCCTGCAGTCACATTTCTCTGTGGGGCAAGCCGGGGGGGCAGCCCCTGGGCTGTATTGTACCCAGGCCTGATTTAACCCCTTGTCGGACTAGCTCCAGATGGAAACAAGAACTATCTGTTTAGACAGACCATAACCAACAGCCCTTACAGCCTTGAAGGAACAGACTCTGTGCTGTCTCCTAGTGAAAAGAAGATTTTAAAATATTCTAAATAGCTAAATGGTTATTCTTGTTAAACACCTGTCACGGTCATGCTGTTCACACTTTCATCGTCTTGATACATACTCAAACAAGAAAAAATAAATAGTGAGCTATAAAGTGGTGCTGAGTTCAACTTTAGGGACAGCTGAATTACGTGTATAGGGAAACCCCATAATCACTGCCTAGATCTAGTCAGGGCTCACTTTCCAAAGCAATATACATTGATCTAATCTTTCACTTATAGCCAGTTAAAAAAGACCCTGATCAAAGGATGTGAAATAGCTTCTCCAGAATGAATTGGGATTCCCCTTAAGCAGTGAAGAACTCTTTTGAACCCTAGATGTCCTGTATTTGCACCAAAAAAATCTAACTTTAATAGCAGGGAGAACACAAGGCTTTCCAAGACACAGCAAAAAATTGGCATTGTATGGTTTTTAATAGCATTTGAAGGATAGACTTTGGCTTTGCTTTGTACTGAACCCCATTTTCCTTTTGTTCAGTCCAGGGTGAGGTTATTCCTGCTATTCTAGAGAGTGTATCCAGTGGCTTTTTGGTAGGGAGAGGAGGATATCAGCCCAGCGATATCTGTGTCTCGGCTCCGACGGGCAGTGGTAAAACACTGTCTTTTGTCATCCCAGTGGTACAGGTGAGTTCAGCCAAGGTGTAACAGAAAGAGCCACAACTGCCTTTCTTTGTCACCAGGGGTGTAAAATGGAAGCCTGCTGAGGTAGGTCAAAGTCAGAAAGAAACCCCAACAAAAGCACTGAGACTTGGACCTTCAAAGTTGCCTGGATACAGCTCCCATTAAATTCAGTTCCCCATTTGGCTTTCATTACCAATGGACATAATGTGAGGAGTTGGGGAAGCTGGAGGGGAATAAATGAATTAATAAGTGTTGGGGGATTATTGGGATGCCACAGATAGGGCTCAGAGACTTCCTTAGTTTTCAAGTGCTTATTTGGTTTTTGTTTTGGCAGGCTCTGTTAGAACGAGTGGTTTGCCAGGTGCGAGCCCTGGCAGTTTTGCCTACCAAAGAACTGGCACAGCAGGTAAGAGACTTTTTTTCCTCCCTTGCTCTGAGCTGAACTTAAGTCATTGCCCAAACACACATGAGATGTACCATGTGAAGAAGGTTCAAGAATGACCGTGGGTTTGATGCTGACTAACATAACAGAAAGCATCATCATAAACAGCTGTCAAAGTAGCTAACAAATCCCATTTCCTCCCTGCAGGTGAGTAAAGTATTCAACATCTACACTGATGGGACAGGTCTGAAGGTTGTTTTGGTTACTGGGCAGAAATCTTTCGCGAAGGAGCAGGAGACTCTTGTCCAAAGAACGTAGGTTAAATATTCTTTTGGATAATGTTTTACAGCTCAAATGTCACAATCCCTTATCTCTGTGCTTGTCGAGGTCAAACTGTAGGCTGTTGCATCACAGGTTAGGGTGAGAGGTTCATATTGGATATTGGTTAATCTCTGCTTGCCCAAAGTTCCTTGGAGCAGCATTATCTGGTAATAGCTATGATTTCTAAAGTTCTGTTGACTTTAATAGGGTAGAAACACAGTGTCTGTGACTTTGAGTACAATCTGCTACTTGTGCAATAGTGGCCTGTCTTTGGGCTCAGCTGTGTACTCGGGTAGGGAAAGAAGTGGCTATGTCTGTCAGTTGCACCTTCAGAAATCAAATTGGTCATGAAATCAGAGGAGTGGAAGATGTCCCTCCTTATGTGGGTCCTTAGCACTTAGTGCTTTCTGCTCTTGTCTGATTTGATAAGATCTGTTTCCTTCAGACGGGTCTCTAACCAATGCCTCAGGAAACTGTTTTGTTGTCCACTTGCTATTTTATAGGTTTGCTGTTTATTTGGACTGTGTTTCAGGTCTGTCCTCTTATCTTTGCAGTTAGGTTCTCCAACATAGATAACATTTGTTTTAAGTGAATCCAGGATTGGGGCAATGGTGATTAGAGATGTAAAATACCATTTAATCGGTTAACTAGTTAAACATTATTGTTAACTGATTAAAGAGGGGCAGGAAGGCTGGAGTATCCCCCGCTGTAGACGAGGGCTGCTCTTGCAAACTGGCTAGAGCAGCCCCTGTCTATGGTGGGGGAGCTGGACCCAACATGGACAGAGGCTGTTCTGGCTTGCTGGCCAGAGCAGCCCATGCCTGTTGTGGGCCCTGTGGGGCTGGAGCAACTCCCTACCTGCAGCAGGCAGGGAGCTGCGCCAGCCCCTACCAGCTAACCAGGAAAGGGTGAGGCTTACCAGTCATCTGCTTAACCATTCGTATCCTTAGAGGTTGTAGCCTGCAGCTCACATTATAACACTGGCTAAAAAAGCATCGCACAGCAGATCATTTCCAATTGTTTAGCAGTGAGGCATTCTCCTAATCTGTCTGAAATAACTGAGTTTCCATCTCAGCTCTCCAGAGCAAAGCAAGTTTCATACAGACACATTCTTTAATATAAACAACTTCTTCAATTAAAAAAGTGAGACAGGAAAGAAAAGCAACCCAGGTATTTTTTGGTCACGGGAATGTGTTAAATTGATCTCACCCTACTGTGCACAGCAGAGAGCAGCTTGGTGACAGGACACTTGTCTTTTCAGAGAGATGGGTTACTGCAGTCTGGCTGATATCATTGTGGCCACACCTGGACGACTGGTGGATCACATCGATCAGACTCCAGGATTTAGCTTGAGACAACTTCGCTTTCTGGTGAGTTAAAACAATTGGATCTATGGAGTTGACTGTCACAAGACACTCTATAATTCTTATTCTCCATCTTTTAGTACGCTTAGTGCGTATACACAGCTGTGTATAGGAATTACCATGCTGTTCAGATTATTGGTCTCATCTAATCCTAATGTTTACCTCCAGAGAAGGCATTTTATGTAAACACCTAGAAAGGAAAAAAATCTACAAAAATAAAACTTAAAGGGTCTAACTTCAACTATCAACACCAAGATTTCACAGTACGTTACCAAATTTACAGTAAATGAGCAGCATATCAGAGCATGCACTAGGGCTAGGCTTATTTAATGTTTTATTTATTCAGGGTGTGGGAGATCCGATATCCCTTATGTTATTTAAAGCCACATGGAGTGTATTTGCCAATGGATTTAAGTGCAACTAAATCTATGTATCATTTGGGACTAAAAGTGCCCCTCGAGTTTGGCCATAAAACAAGACTAGTTCTTTTTGCAAAAGATAAGATCTAGGAATTATTATGAAGAACTTTTTTGTTATTTACCTGAGGTCAGGCTAGATGATAATGGTTCCTTCCACCTTTGGAACCTATGAATTTGGTATTTAGATACCTCTGCAAGGACCCGAATGTAAGATTTAGCTTTCATCTTAAAACTGTGCTCAATTGAATTTGTTGTGCTCAATTGAAACTGTGCTCAATTTGAATTAGTTAAATAGTTTGGCTGATTAGCAATGTATGTGTTTACACAAGGATTGTGTGCACGCACATCTACTCGCATGCTCCTTTCTATCATTTGTTTATCCCAAGCAAAAATATCTTGGGGGAGGGATAGCTCAGTGGTTTGAGCACTGGCCTGTTAAACTCAGGATTGTGAGTTCAATCCTTGAGGGGGCCATTTAGGGATCTGGGGCAAATCTGTCGGGGATGGAACTTGCAGGGTCATCCTTAGGATTTATGGTGCCTTGCGCAGGATTATTAAACTGGTGCCCCATGCCTAGGTTTGTCGAGCAAAAAAAAAAAAGGAACCCACCAATATGTTAAAATCATGTTCCTCACCCTTTTGAGGCCCCATCCTCTCTGTTGCCCTCCTCTCCATCTTGCTATCCCCAGCCATTATACACTCTCACTTGCTTGAGTGAGGAGGTGCAGGCTGTGGGGTGGGAATGAGGGATTTGTGTGTGGGAAGAGGTGAGAGGTGCAAGCTCTGGGAGGGAATTTGGATGCAGGAGAAGGGGACTCTGGCTCGGGTAGGTGGCTCCAGCCTGGGGAGTGTTGGGCTCAGGTGGAAGGTTGGGGTGCTGAGCAAGCCACGGGCTTGTGGATGTGAGGGTGCAGGAGCTTAGATTGGATGTGTGTGGGGCTCAGGGCAAGGAGGTTGTGAGTATGATGGACTCTGGACACAGATTTGTGATGTGTGGATGGTGCAGGAGTGTTGTGGTAGAAGACTGGGGATGTGGGGGTGCAGGAGTTTGGGGATGTAAGAGGCTCAGGACAGGGGGTTCTCATGTGTGTTAGGCTCTGATTTGGGGTCAGGTGGTGCACGAGTGTTATGATGCTGCAGTGAGATGGGGTTTGGTCCCAATTGGGGGCTTGTTGGCCAGGCTTCATTTGTAAATAAAATATGATGTCAAACTCAAAAGGTTTTAATATTGTCTTTATATATGAGCAGGGCAGGGAACCTGTTTTGAGCCAGGGGTCACTGACGCAGAGAAAAGTCAGTTGGGGCCACACAAGTGAGATGCAAAAAAAAAAACAACCACCATCCCCCCAAGCCTCACTAATGCGGTCAGTCCCAAGGATGCTGGCACAGCTGGCAGGGTGCTGGGTCCAGGGACGGGGTGGTGCTGAGTGCTTCTAACAGTGTTGGTGGGGGCAGAGGACAGGGTACTTGTGGGGGGTCTAGGCAGGGAACAGGGGCAGCTGGGACCAGTTCCTGGCAATCCTGCAGCACCTCTGGGAAGCGTGCAACTGCACTCCCCCTCCCCACACAGCTGGCGTGTGAGCTGCCTGAGCAGCAGGGGCTGTTGCACCCCAGCAACTTACCTCCGCGATCCCATCCTGCGAGGAGGGGGGAGGGCTCTGAGAGTCCCAGGAAAGCGAAGCTCTGTCCCCCCGGGAGGAGTTGTCAGCCCAGCACTGTCACCCTTGTAAGCCCTGTAATCTCTTCCAGCTCCCTCCTGAGTTCTGCCCCCTCCATCTCCTGCCCTGACTCCTGCTCCCCCACCTCCCTACCCTGAGCCCTCCCATCAGACCCTGTGCCCTGAACCCACCCCCTGCCCTCACTCTGTCACCTTCTGCCTTGAGGTGCCCTCACAAACCTTCCAGCCCCCTGCCCACACATCTTAACCCCTCCCCCTTACCAAGAGTCCCCCATATCTCTGCCCTGACTCCAGCCCTGCAACCCTAACAACACGCACCAAACCCTGTGCCCTCAGCCCCCCACCTCCTGCCTTCCCAGCAGGCCAGTTCTCCCCCATTTCCCCTCCTGATTTTCCCTAGCCAGCCCCCCTGCTTCGCCCCCCCAGCTTTGCTTCCTGCCCACCCATGATCAAGCGTCCAGTTTGTTTGTTTTTGGGGGGGGGGGTCTACTTGGTAACCCTACCGGAACCGGCAGCAGCATCCGCATGCTGGGGGTTGGGTGAGGTGCTGTAGAGGAGGGGAGGGAAGGGGCTGGTTGCATGCTGACTGGGGCAGGGCCGAGGGAGCGCAAACCAGCTGAGAGGGAAGATGATGGGGTGTCTCCCCTCTCAACTGTTCCATGATGTTTAAACACGCCACGCAGGCGCTCTCTCGGCCCCACACAGTGCCCTGGCTGGCACCGGGTTATTTATAGTGCCGATGCCGGGCTCTGACTGCAGTGTACCAGCGCCCCGCATATCTGCTGCCAGCCAGCCCTTTGGCAGACAGCCCACTGGGCCAGTCCGCCCCTACCCCGGTCAGCACGCAACCAGCCCCTCCCCTCTCCTCCCCTCCAGCATCTCACCCAACTCCCCCCTAGCACCTCACCCAACCCAGCCCTGCCGGAGGGAAGGGGGGAAAGAGGGGTGCTCCATGAAGGAGGGGGAAGGGTGGGTGTTCCATGGGGGGGAGGGGAGAAGAAAGGATACAGCCACAGAGGTGCCCAGCCAGCCTGCCTCACCTTACGCTAGGGGAGAGAGTCACACAGGTAAGTTCCTTCCCCCGCCCCTATTTCCTCCCCTTCCCAGAGACCCCCAGCTGCCAATCCCTTCCCTCGAACTGTGCTGCAGGCAGTGCATTTAGCTCTCTCTAGGACCCAGCAGTCCTGCTGTTGCCTGCTCACTGCTTCCCGTTTCTCTTGGCAGAATGGTGCCCCAGAACTACTGTGGTGTCCTACGCAACTGCGTACTCTGTGTATGCCTAAGGACGGCCCTGGGTACTTGGTCCTGCTGTGAATGCAGGGGACTGGACTCAATGACCTCTCAAGGTCCCTTCCAGTTCTAGGAGATTAGTATATCTCCATTATATTATATTATCTGCTGCCTGTTAAAAAGAGTGAGTTTTAATGTATGTAGAAGGAAAGCTACAGCACCTAAAAGAACCTAACAGCAAGGCTGTTTCTATCTGGGTGCAGATTATAGATGAAGCTGATCGTATGATAGATGACATGCACCAGAACTGGTTGCATCAAGTAGTAAAAGCCGTGTTCCGAGCCGAAGAGAACTCTGGCCCCAACATGCTTTTCCAGAGGACGGAACCGGGATCCATAACAGCAGCCAGGTAACTTGCAAAATGCCCTCTGCTGAATCCAAACTACAGAGAGAGATTCCAGATCATCCTTCTGTTCATTCTTGGTGTTTTATTATCCACTCCATTTGAATGTGGAGTACTGCATACACTTTAACATTCATTTTGTTAGAAAACATGCCACTAATCAAGTCTGATGTTTTTCAATGGCTTGAAAATGCAGGTGGCAAAGAGTTGATGCTAGGAATTGATCCATGCTTTTTGAAGTAAACTTTACCAAGTTGATCGACTTTTTTCCTTTCCCCAGCCAGATTGGGGTGGCATTAAATAAGCAAAAAAGCACAGAACTTTTAAGGACCAAATGCTATATTTTGAACACCATAACTATCACAGCTCCCCTATGAAGAGATTGACCAAATGTTGGCTGAAACACATCTGAGCAGTCCTTTCACAGAATTCATACAGGCACATTACTTGCCCAGAACGGGGTTAAAACAATAACACCTCCACCAATTTTCTCCTGTTGGCGGTAGGGGTTAGGAGCAAGGTGAGAACACGAAGTTTGCCTGGTCCTTTGTGAAACTGGTATATGGACTGTGGGAAGAAGGGGAGTTTACATGGGGTTTTTTAGTTGATATTAACTGCTTTGAACTAATTATAGCTTCATCTATATAAGCAAGCTCAAAGAGGCAGGAGGTTGCAAAGTGACTTTCAGAAAGGGGTTTGGGTCAGGAAGAGACTTCCAGGAAGAGTTAATTACTTCAAGATTTTCAGATGATGGTAGTGAACAGAATGTTGGGAATCATTAAAGGGATAGAAATTAAAACGGAAAATATCATATTACTTCTGGACAAGTCCATGATGCACACATACCTTTCGAGTTCTGTGTGCAAATGTGGTCACCTCATCTCAAAAAAAATATTAGAATTGGAAAAGATTCAGAAAAGGGCAGCAAAAACCACTAGGGATATGGAAGGGCTGCCATGTGAGGAGAGTTTAAGAAGATTGGGCCTATTCGGCTGGGAAATGAGATGACTAAGGGGGGATGTGGTAGAGGTCTATAACATTATAACTGGTGTGGAGAAACTGAATAAGGAAGTTTTATTTACTCCTTTTCATAACGTAAGAGCTAGGGGCCCACAATATAATTAATTGAAGCAGGTTTAAAAAGAAACAAAAGGAAGTATTTATTCACACAATGCAGCCAACCTATGGAACTCCTTGCCAGAGGATATTGTGAATGGTCAAGACTATAAAAGATTCAAACAAGAACTAGATAAGTTCATGGAGCGTAGGCTTATTGATGATTCTTAGCCAGGATGGGTAGGGATGGTATCCCGAGCCTTTGTTTATCAGAGGATGGGAATGGGCGACAGAGGAGTGATCACTTGACATTGGTCACTGTGGGCAGACAGACTACTAGGATAGATGGACTTGACCCACCTTGGCTGTTTTTACAATAGAGGGGAGGAGTGAATGTGACATTTCTTCCAGCTGCCCTGATGCTCAGTACCTGTGCTCTGTTTGTTTCAGCACCTGCTGTCCCCAGATACCACTGCAGAAGTTGCTGTTCTCCGCCACACTGACTCGGAATCCAGAGAAACTGCAGCAGCTGGGCTTGTACCAGCCTCGCCTCTTCACATCTGTCTACTCTGAGAAACAAGCCATCGCAGCTGGGACAGACACAGAACAGGATGCTGAGAAGAAATACTCCTTGCCTGAGGGGCTTTCGGTACGGTCATTTATCCTCTTATAGCCACAGAAGGTGCCTTGCTGGGCAGCTTTCCATGACGGAAGGAGCTTGAATAGATTATATCTGTAGAACACAAGACCCAAAGCAGCTTGATCTACTTCTGGAAATATGGTTATGTTTTCCCTTAATTTTATCCCTTGAATATAACCCATTTCTTCCCCTCGCAATCTTGCATTATTGAGGATTGGGAGGAGAAACGCTTAAGGGAGCAGATAGGTCCTACTTATGTAGCTCTACATACGTGTATCTGTTGAGGGATCTCCACGTGTCTCTCCGCTCAGAACGGGGCTTTTTTACATACATACTCCCTCAAAAGACGAAGAAGAAACCCACCAACACACGGGGTGCAATAATAGAAGTAATATATAATCACACGTTCCAGATGTAGACACAAAGTAGGTAGCAAAGGCAAATACCCACCATTATCTTTTAGAGATCGGGAAATTGAGGCAGCTTTATTTTGCCTGGGGCTGCACCATGCATCAGTGTCAGAGACAAGACTGGAACACAGGTCTCCTACCTCAATCCCGTGGAGTATCCATGAGACCATGCTACCTTCCCTGCATGACTTATCCCAACGGAGACGGCGCTATCAGTTGTCTATAATACTGGATGGATTTGAGGAAATATTGTACAAAGTTAGAAGTCCAGACAAATAGGTTTGGGAGAAAAGTCCATGTGAGAAGCAGCATTTTTAGAATAGACTGTTTCTTCTCTGTCCCCTGCAGCAATATTATATACCATGTAACCTGAATTCGAAGCCTTTGTTCCTCTTGTATTTCATGCTGAGAATGAAATTCACCCGGGTGCTGTGTTTTACCAACTCCAAGCAGGCTTCCCACAGGTGAGTTCATTGATTGGTGAACCTCTTTTACCAGGTGAGCCTCTCTGAATCAATTGAGTCAATTCATGGTTCTGTTTTATCCCCTCACCCATTTCCAAATAGGTTGTTCTTACTGATTCAAGCCTTCGGTGGAGTGAAAGTAGCTGAGTTCTCTTCCTGGCTGACGCCAAGTGAAAGACAGAGGACCCTGAAGGAGTTTGAGCAGGGGAAGATACAGTTGTGAGTGTCTTAGATGAGTGTGTGCATGTGTGAGAGTTTGTGGTTTAATCCTGGCCCATGCTACTTTGTGTAGTGATAGAAACATAAATGTAATGAAACCAACTCATCAGCTTACAAAATCCAACATGTGAACTCAGTGGGAAGTATAAGCTATATACACACAACAGTTTGTCTGTGTAAAATATGTTGTTCAGGGATGTGAGCAAGCACCCACCCTGCACAATGTGAGTAACTGACATAAGCACTGATTTAGACTGTGTTACTCTGATGGGAGAACTTCTGCTGATGTAGCTACCACTGCTTGTAGGGGCTGAAAAAATTCTGAGTGGAAATGCCTCTCCTATCAGTCTAGAGCATCTGCCCTAGTAGCACTACAATGACTCAGCTGCACTCTGCACTATAGCCATAGTGTAAATTGTGCAGATGTTGATTCATTTGTGTGTGTATATTTACTGCAGTTTTTTGTACAGCTGAGCTACTTGTTTGTGCAGATAGCCACTTAGAATCTAGCTCCATTTGTCTTATGTGCAGTGCAGTGAATGCACAAATTGCACATGTAATTCTGAAAATCTGAGTCTTTCTGCAGATCAGGTGTTTATTGGCATATAATAGAAAATGGATGTCACTTTAGTACAGGCGCCATGTTGAACAGAAGTAATGTAATCTAACAGCAAGAACCTGCTATGTTGGCTATCTAGATTTTTATTCCCAGCTCTCATTGATTGGCTCTGACGTGGGGTATATCACTTACCCTTCTAGTGCTTCCTTTTAATACTGATGAGGGCACTGAGTACTTACAGCTTGATAAGAGTCCGTGAGAACTTTTCATGAAAGGGTAAACCATATTAAAATGATTATTTTTTGTGCAAAAAAGTCTGAAGGGTAGCCATGTTAGTCTGTAACTTTTAAAAACAGTGTGTAGTCCCGTGGCACCTTAGAAACTAACAAAAATATATAGTATCATAAGCTCATCTTTCATAGGTAAAACCCATTTCATCAGCTCATGATACTAGTTAGTCTCTAAGGTGCCACTGGACAATTCATTTTTTATGCAAACCACACTTTGCACTGACTGTTCAGATGTTCTATCTTGAATGCTTTGAGTATGAACACTAGGGTGCATTTTCAATATGGTTAGTGTTCATTTAGCTCCCACTTGATAGGAGTCACCTGGCTAAAAATTCCACATGTAGTGCTGCTAATGCCTTTGTGTCTACCAAACCTGGGCACGCCAATGGTGTCAAGGTTTATTTCAATAGTAAAGAAACCTCCAAAAGTACATATCAGATGGCTGGAATGGATTTTCCCTGCAGGTATCTAATACAGCTAGGACAGCTAATATATCTTTGATGTGATTCATGGTGCAATCTTATGCTCTAAAGACCCAGCACTCTGTATTGTTTGGTTAGTTGGTGAGAGAGAGACATATTGGGAACTGCTCAATATCCAGTTATCAAAACTTGCAGTGTCGTTGAGCAATTGCTTTACGCAACGCAACAGACCTGGAAATGAACGCAACTAGTTTGTTTTTTCTTTAAAACGTATAAAACAGGTTGATCAGCACAGACGCAACTGCTCGAGGGATTGACATTAAAGGAGTGAAGTGTGTGATAAACTATGATGCCCCTCAGTTCATCAGGACTTACATTCACCGGTGAGTGGATGAGAGATACAGAGAACTGAATTCAAAAGAGAGAGGTTTAAATCTGGATCTAACTTTTTAGATATTTAAGCATTCTTTCCATGTATACAAATTATGAGGCATGAAAAGTTATTTTAATTCCATTGCAATAGATCTGTTAGCTTAATATGAAAGCAGTTGTTTGATCAAACTTAAACCTTTAGAGCCTTTGTAATCACATGAGGCCAGTATAAAGTAGGGATGCTTCTATTACCAGGCCTGATTTATAGGAGAAGTGGGTATTACCCCGGATGGTTGCAAATACTGATGGCCAAAGGCCCCAACTCTAGATGAAATCAATGTGGGCTGTAGGGTGAGCACTTCTAGAGATTCAGCCCTGACATGTTAATCTTTTGTGTTTCTGCACAACCCTGCTTACACTCTAGACATTAGGGATGTAAAATGTTAACCAGTTAACCTCACCCTTACCAGGTGAGGCTTACTGGTTCCAGTTAACTAGTAGTGGCTGGATCAGTTGCCTGCCCACCCCGGGCAGGGGATTGCTCCACTGTCTGTGGCAAGTTCAGCCAGCTTCCCCAGGGCCGGCCTTACCATGAGGCAAACGGAGGTGGCTGCCTCAGGTGCAAGACTGTGTGGGGGGGCGGGTGCCACTAGAACCCAGAGTGTAGAAAATTGTGTCTGCTGCTGGTGCATACGTGTTCTATCTGCCCTAGATGCGCAGAGAAGGAGGAGTAGACCAGGAAGGAGGCAGAATTGAGACTTTTCAAAGTTTTGGCCCAAGTGAGGGGGCATCATTTGAACTTCCCACCTCAGGTGCCAAAATGTTGTGGGCCGGCCCTGAGCTCCCCTCTTCCCCCACCACAGGTTACACGCTGACTCCCTGGGAGCAGGGCTGGCAGCAGCCCCTGCTGATCTCCCTCCAAGGGAAGTGGCTTTATTGCTGGAGCGAAGCCTCCTCCCTAAGAACAGGGGTTGCTAGCTCCTGCTTCTGTGGAGGCGGCTTCGCTGGGAGCTCTGCAGTACAAAGATTATTTAAGTTGTATGCTGCAGAGCCTGTAAGCGCTAGGATTTTTAACAGCTACATTGTTATGTTTTTATCCACATTTTTACATTTCTGATGGGCATAAACTGAATAGTCCTCTTCGGGTTTTAAGAACTCGATGGTGTGACATGCTGGGGCACGGTGGGAAGGCAAGTGCTGCAGCGGGACAGCTACATTGATGTTGAGGCTGGCCTCCTTTATCTGATTTCAGAGTTGGAAGAACAGCTCGAGCTGGAAAGGCGGGGTTAGCATTCACCATGCTTTTGAGAGTGCAGGTACGTCCTCACGGTAGCAGCAGTTCTGACGCGAAGCACTGCAAAGTGGTGAGGAGGGAGGGGTTAGTTAATTTCCCTCCCTGTAGTCACAGTTGACCTGCAGTTCAATTCTGTGCCTGGGACCTGCCCCTTCAGTGGTGTCTGTACAACACACTCATATGTTTTCCATAGACTACTTATATGCTCTCTTCATTGGTTATGGAAATGTCCTTGGTTGTCTGTATTGAGTAAGAATTCTTAGATATGCCTTCAGTGTCACACAGGGGAAAGCAATATGTCTAAGTTTCCACATCCAGTACTGAAATTGAACCCAGGGTTCCTGCTAACTTAAAAACTGTGTTACATTCCAGGCTTCATATGTGAGTTCTTCAGGTCTTTGGGGAGAATACAAGCCCAGGTTTTAAGCATGAAAGTTAAGTGTTCTCAGAATTGAACTTACATTTAGTTATTCACTAGCAGTTTCCCAGCTAGATGGAGCCTTCCAGACTCGCTCGCTTCGCAGGCTCATGGTCTGACAATTGTGATGAAAAGATACAGGGAGCAGCACCCACTTCCCTGACTCTCCTTCTCCCCTTAATTTCCTGTGTCTGTTTGCGGCACAGGAATGGAAGTTTTTGAAGATGCTGAGGGATGCTGGCTCCCCAGAACTAGAGAAGCAGCTGGTGAAGAGCGAATACTTAAAGCCCCTGTTGCAGCAGTATGAGGAGGCACTGTCCAAGCTTCAGAAAACTGTTAAGGTAACCACACCACTAGAGCTGCAGTGTGAAATTCAGCTGCCGCACACAGCAGACTTAACATCCGCGAGTGTTCAGAGTCTAAACTGCTGAGATGCTACGTTCCCTGAATACAACATCAGAATTGTACCATCCCCCATGATAGAATGCTCATATGTAAGGTGGAGCCATAGAGGAGAGAGGGACCCTGTGTTAAAAGCACAGCAGGCACTACTTATCTTACTGCAGACCTGTTGATTTTCTCTGGGGGGTTTGAGGGCTGGGGGGAGGAAGACAGAATATCCATATGCAGAGACTGAACCCTCTGCCAGATCAGAATTTGTAAATTGCGTGGCTGTGTTTTGATCATCCAAGGAAAATGGTTGCATTTGCTGACCCTCCATTAGATAAGATGAAAATAAAATCGGTTAAGCATAAGAGCAGTCTCACATTGTAACTGATTTGAGGGTAGGGGAAGGGTAGCTCCTGCTCTAGCACTTTTGTGGAGAGTCCTAAAACTTAGAGTCAAGAGATTGATGTCCAGCAAAACAGATGGGTTTGGTAGCCAGTTCTGGACTGTTAGGAGTGTCAGAGAAGTAATTGAGAAGGGAAAGAAAATGTGTCAAATTCCGCTGTACTGATGCCTGTTGGATATAGCTTGTTTACAGTCCCATGACTGAGGCGTGGAGTATCTACAGTCACTTTCTCTGTCTTAACAGGATGAGCGAGCACAGAAACGAGCATGAGACAGCCCAGGAGAAAAGACTGGTGTTTATTTTCCATGGCACTGAAATCCAGCCGGAACTGGCTGTGTTTTTCCTGTTCGTGGCAAGTGTTGGGGTAACAGTGCAGCTCCAGAGCTGATGGATTAACCGCCCAATCTTCCTAGTCCAAAAGCTAAATTCTTGCCTTGCTCATAGGCATTGTGGACCCTGAGGAGTCTTATAGTCCACGTCTATTCTGAGAAAACTGGCAACAAAGCTTGGCTCTCAGCTTGAATAAATATCCTTTGAAAGGGAACTTTCTCTCCTGCCCTTCTGATGTATTTAAAGCCACCAGCAGTAAATAGAACTTTCTTAGAGTGCACTTCTGAAGGAGATTCCAGGTATCAATCTTCATGTGGCCAGGCCCTTCTTGGCTTTTCTTGTGGATCATTTTGCAGAGACAATCGTTTGCACTGCCTTGCTGCAGACACAGCAAAGTGCATCAAAAGCTGTCATGTGCGAGTGCTAATGTTTCAAGAATTGTTTGAAGCGGGGGCAGGAGTAGAGAACGGGACAGATTAAAATTTTAAATAAAGAGTAACTTTATAAAACAGTGGTTTTGTTTTCTATTAAAGGATGGTTCTGGGTGGCTAAAGGAGTTTGCAGGGAGCTAATTGTTGTTTGGGTCCCCTCTACCAGCCTTTATTCCCCTTTTATGAAGATCGACCCATGCTCAGAGTTCTTGCTGGAAACATCTGCTGGTTCATTATCAGCCTAAATTACGCTATTAGTTATGCTGAAGAGTTTTACCACTTACTAGGGATGTTAAACTCGGTTAAATAGGTGACAGTGTAACTGCTGAAAACCTCAGTGATTACACAGTTACATGCTTTATGCAGAGCCTGCAGAAAAAGCTCCCCAGGAGCAGGGCTGCCGGCCTCCTTCCTAGGATCTGGGTCAGCAGTGGCTGGTGGCCCAACTCATGGGGAGGTGGCTGTGCTGCCACAGCAAAGCCACCTCCCCATGAGCAGAGTTGGCCGGCGGCTCCCCTCTTGGGGAGTTGCTCAACTAGCTCCTGGGAAGGAAGGAGGCTTCACTGCCCTGCTGCAGCAAAGCCACCTCCCCAAGAGCCAGCGGAGTGTCGCTGACACTGAAAAGCTTCCAGAAAGAAGGGAGTCTTGGGGGGAGGCGGCTATGAAGGAGGCTAGTGAAGGACAAAGCTTTTGGGAGAATGGTGAATATGGGTGACTATCCTGAATTGATTGGGGGGCGCTTAGTTTTGTAGAAAGGGGGGACAATATCTGTCATAGCACATGCATAATGCTAAAGCCGTCTTCCATCCTTCAGGCTGTACCATCTCTGCACTACAGCTGCCTCCCACATCACACTTCATAACATTGACTACTGAAGTCATCAGGATGGAAAACTAAAAACATGTAGCTCTCCAAGTGCTCAGCTGTTCTCTAATAGGGAACAGGGCCAGGTCCATCTGTCTCTGCCTCCTCCCAATAAGTGTGTTCTTTGAAATCATCATCAAACATTTTGCTTTGATTTAAAGGTGTTTTTTTTGTTTTTAAGTCTAGCTGAAAAAAGTCTCCCACCTTGTTTGCTCTTGCAGCCATGTTGCAGTTGTCTGCTTTGAATGCTTTTGCATTTGAGGCCCGACCCTGTCGCTTTGTGCTTGCAGGTATTGGCTGTCCTTTCAAAAGACCTGGCACAGCTTTTTGCACAGCATAACTTGATAAACTCATTCGGCTTGTGCATTTTTGAGGTAAAATGTCACGGTACTGTTTGGGGAGCTTCTACACCAATTAAAGAAATGTGTGCCCTAAATGCAGCAGGCAGGAAACATACCTGTTTGTACCTGGAAAGCAATCAACTTCAAATAGAAAAAGTCATAATGCAAAAATAAAAGAGAAAATGGGTGGTGGAGAAAGTAACTGAATGAGACTAGTCTTCATGGAATAAAGTTGCATGATACTTTCACCAATATACATTGTGCTTGAATTAATGAATTTCTGTCTAGTTCTGCTTAAGTCTGCAATTAGCTGCACGCGCAGGCAGTAGGGTTGCAGCTCAAGTCTGTGAAAGTGTCACTGGGTATTACTAGTGGTGGGGAGAGACTGCTGCACAGGTCCATTCGGTTTTCTACTGCACTGGTCTGCTCCAGGTGGAATTCTCAAAATAATTTCTGGCTGTTACCAGCTTTCAGCTGAAGATAAACTAACCCAGTTTCCATACCTATAAAGCACAGTGATTTATGACAGGGTTCTGTGAGGCATGACGGTTACGCTTTTGATACCTATGATCTGGCACTTAAAAAGCTGTCTCTCACAGTACAGCTGATGTGTGGATAAAAAGCTAGGTAGAAAAAAGTCATGTGATACCTCGCTCTCACATAGCGCTTCTCATCCTTGGATCTCAAAGCACACGACAGAGGTCATTAGTAGGTAGAAGCTTCTCAGCTGTATTCAGGGTGGGCCTTCACTAAAGCCATTAGACCTCGATCGTGGGATGAGCTCTGACTAGGTGGAGGCCTCTGTCCTCTCATGGAACTCAGTGTAGGAGTAGACAGACCTGAATATGCTGTATGTGTAGCAGCATGATATAAATTCTCGCTACCCATCCTGTGATGAACATTTTTCTCCCACTGAATGAAAACCAGGACTGTCTCCCCCTACAAAGCCCTGAGTGTTAAGCACAACACACAATAGAGTAAGGGGTCAGATTTTCAAAAGTGCCTGAATGATTTAGGCACCTAAGTCCCAGTTGCAAATCAGAGTTGACTCAATGAGACATAGGCTCATAAGTCACTTCTGAAAACAGGAGCTAGGCACCTAAGTTACACGGGTGCTTTTGGGACTCATGCTATGAATTGCTGACCGTCTCCGTACTGAAATCCAGAGGTGAGACAGGACTCAGCATTCATGACAGTTTTACTGCAGTTCCCCATTTTTGTGTACTGAGTTGATTTAACTTATTCCTCATTATAGCTGAAAAGGCAAGACAAATAGCCTGGCCTTTCATGAATCCAAGCCAATCTTTATCTACTTTTCCCCTCCCCCGTCCCTGACCTTTAGCCCCATGGCTGGGGAACTAGAACCAGGATGTTTCTGTCCTGAATGAGCTTGCAGTCTCTTATGATTGGTCCAAAGTAACTAGCAGCACGGGCTGAGTTGCTTATTCAGGGTTCCTAGCAGAGCTATGCCGAAGTTATTCTCAGTCTCTCTTCCAGGACACCCCCTGTAGGACTTTTTCTCTGGGCTGCAGGATATTTCTCTGGCTGAATCCTGCCAGCATGGTGGTCGAGCTTTTCCTGGATCTCCTATCCCAGCCCTGCCGAGCCCTCTTTATATTCGCCAAGAAAAACAACATCCCATTTGAGTTCAAGCATGTGGAGCTGATAAAAGGTGAGTGAAAGGCGCCTGTAGCTGTGGGGGGTGACGGGGGTGTTGTCATCTCCTTTCTCTGCTAGGGGAGTGCAGCAGTAACCTACTCAGGGAGGAGGTTAGATCCCAAGCAAATAGCTATGTTGGGCAGCTAGCGCCATGTTACACTCCTCAGCTGTCACTGGCTCCCACACACCTCTCTTGCTCTCAGCCCTAAAGTATCCCTGTCCAGTCACTCAGGGATTTTGCCTTGCTGTGGCCGCCAGTTGAGAGTGGAAGTTGTATTTAGGAAATGAGATGAGTGAAAGAGGCATCACCCCAGCTCTTTAAACTCCCTTTTCTACCATCTCGCTTTCACTTTTGAGGGAACGACTTGTAACGACTGAGCATTGTCCAGTGAAGTAATGGGGCTGGGGGCAGGGGCTGGCGGTCGCACGCAGGTGCAGGCTCCCTGTGTGTGACTGCCAGCCTCACACAGTAGCAATAGGCAAGCTGTTTCCGTGCACCACGAAATACTTTCCTGCTGTTGGACGACGAGCCCAGAGCCCGGAACATAAATGCTTTCTGAAAAGTTCTGCCTAGTTGTCTCCAGCTTCCTGCCATTCAGACTGGCTGGTCTGGGTTTAAGCCTGGGCGCTCACGCGTTGTCTTTAACATTAAAAAAAAGTCTCGAATTTGGTCTTCCAATTATGCCCTAACGCAGATTTTTGCACAGTCTGTAAAACTGAGGTCCCGAAGAGACTGAGACTATCTGCTGCGGTAATGAGTAGCCTGTGTGATTTATCTTGATAACCGCTGCTCCCCAGAGTCTTGCCCTGTCTCTTCCTGTGGGTTTCTCCCATTGCGGTCTCGAGAGATCTTGTTCCACTGAACAGCTGTTACGGCCTTTCCTCCCTCTTTGGAAGTGCCCCTTTCTTTATCTCTCTGGGCTGCGGCCAGATGTCACATGCTCCCTTCCAGCTTCTTTCTTTCTTTCTTTCTTTCTTTCTTTCTTTCTTTCTTTCTTTCTTTCTTTCTTTCTTTCTTTCTTTCTTTCGCTGTGTCTAGACTGCAGGCTTCTTTCGAAAGAGCCTCTTTCGAAAGATCGCGTCTAGACTGCAGGCAGATCTTTCGAAAGAGAAATCCGCTTTTTCGAAAGAGAGCACCCAGCGAGTCTGGATGCTCTCTTTCGAAGACGGCCTCTTTACATTGAAGAATGCCTTCTTTCGAAAGAGGAACTTTCGAAGGAAGGCGTTCTTCCTCGTAAATTGAGGTTTACCGCCATCGAAAGAAAAGCCGCGTTCTTTCGAAATAATTTCGAAAGAACGCGGCTTGAGTCTGGACGCAGGGGAAGTTTTTTCGGGAAAAGGCTACTTTTCCCGAAAAAACCCCTGAGTCTGGACACAGCCCAACTACACCCATGCTTCAGAGCTCTTTCATAAAATGGAACCCGCCTGTTAGCTCGTCACCACAGATCCCGCTTAATAAGCAAAGACCAAACCCTGGCTAAAAAATGCAATATACGAGTTAGGCAGTGTTTTTTTTTTTTTTAAGAAGGTGAGTTTGCGATTAAGTGTTAGTGTGCATATATAAAGTCCACCCACTGAACTAAAAATCAATCTATTTAATCTGTGTGATATCAGCAAAACCATTCATTGTAAAGCAGAGTCCAGTAACCACTGGAGGCCTCATTCTGCAGTTTAAGGATGGCCAGAATTTCAGAGATGCTGCTTTGGAAGTGAATTTCCATCTTGAGCCTCATGGCAGGCTGACAGGAACAAGTAGAGTTGCTAGGTGTCCGGTTTTGAAACAGACAGTCCAGTATTTGAGCTTTCTTTTCGGGAAACAAATTGAGAAAATAGAAATGTCAGGTATTTTTTAAATAAGATGTAATTTAGATTGTGATGTCAAGTCAAGTGTGTCCGGTATTTTTGTTGAAACCATCTGGCAACTCTCTGAACAAGGCGTCGGCAGCATTCTTGCTTCTGTAAGACTGTGGGCTGTAGGGACAGAGGCAAAGGATGAGGACTGAACAGAACAGAGGCTGGTGGGGGGCTGGAGTGAAGTTTAGGTCTGGAGTCCAGGAGTGAATAGACAGTGAAGCATGGACAAATCTTGGCATTCTGTTTGGAAGGCTGCTGAACAACGCTGTGTTCCAAATGGAACAATGGCAAGTTCCTTTGCGACAATGGCAAGTTCCTTTATGCCTATTCCAAAAAGAATAAACCATCTCCCAGAAAGTTCCGCATTGTTTGGGGATCAGCTGCCAAAATGTGGTGTTAAAGGCTTGAGCGTGGCTTCCTTGAGCTCTCTCAGGCTCACTACTGCAAGTGGGTGAAATCTTTGAAACCAAAGGGCCCTGTCCTACAAACACACAAGTCAGCCCCAAAGTGAGTCTCACCAGGGTGGCAAGTGCTATTAGAACTGCTTGTGTGTATGGAAGGGTTCTCAGGATGCAGGCCAAATAATGTGAAGAGCACTCAGACTTCAGGTAAACTAAATAGATGTCCCTTCTGGGCTGTAACACTGATCGCTTTCCTCCTGTCTTGTATTGGCGCTTTAAAGAAGGATCTTGAGAATGCAAAGCCATGCCTTTGCAAATCCATCCTAGGTCTATCACAGACTTGACAGCATGTGCATGTTTTATTTTTCCTCCCCATTCTCTGCCCTCATGCAAATTCTTCTTGCAATAAACTAATGGTGGTGGCATTTCTGCCAATCATCAAAAGCAACGTATATCTGAGTACAAACTGTAATGGGTATAACCCACAGAAAATGCCTTGAATCCAACAGCCGCCTCCTTAGTAAAACTCTCACTCTTACAAAATATTTCATTTTCATCTCTTTCAAAAGTGTGACAGAAACCCCACTCACTCCAACAGGGCCTGAAAGCTAACAGCATCTGAATCGAGTTGTGCTCCGAGTAGGCCTATGTAGCTGTCACTCTTGCCATGGCCCTCGTCCTGCTTCCTTCTCAGAGTTAAAATTATTTATTTCTCTACTTAAAATTAGACTGCAAGCCCTCTGAGGCTCTGACTCTGATGGAAAACGCCTCATGCAAGGACCCTGGTAGGCATTTTGGGGCACCATGCAGCAGATGACTGATTATTAAAACAAGGTCTATCAAGCAGACCTGAGCTGACAAGATGAGCATAAACTGAACCATAGACACTTGAAAACTGAACCTGCTCTCAAACGAGTAGGAAAGAGGCAGAAAAGCTGAGCTGATTAACAGGGAAGATGGCATCAGGGTAAACCTTGGTGCAAATTCTGTCTCCGTTATGGAGCTCTGTTGCCCATCGACCCCGGAAGGGAGACTCCTGCTGCTTTTCCTAAGTTGGGAAGTCATGGTCAGAGTCCCCTGGACGACGCTGATCCTCAGTCATGGGTGAAGATTCCATTTTGATTTGGGTGCTAAGCTTATCGCTGAATCTTCCTTGCACGCCACAACCCACCTCCTTAATCTCCTTGTAAATCCATTGTAGGGCAGCACCTTAGTGAAGAGTTCGGGAAGGTTAATGTTCTGAAGAAAGTGCCAGCGTTAAAGGATGGGACCTTTACCTTAGCAGAGAGGTAAGTGCTAAATCAGCGCAGTCCCATTGTGTGCTGTCTCGCCTCACAACACTTTCCAGCAGCCTGTTCTACCCCCTGTTCAGAGTCCGGCCTTGTTACCTGCTCATCTTCTCTCTCTCTCTCTCTCTCTCTCTCTCTCCAGGTCTTGGCTTATCTTGGATTGATATTTTTTTGTTTTCTTCTGCATTCCTGCCCCTTTCTCTTCTCTCCCTATTTATCAGCCCCCCCTTGTCTGTCTCTCCCAGTCCTGTGTTTCCTCTGGCCTTCTGTCCCTTATCCTCGTTTCCTTGCCTTCAGAGGGGATGCACGACTCTAGCAAGGTGTGAAGATTGGCCCGGCCACTTGCATGCTGCATGGCTGGGGAGCAGTAAGGGTTGGGGCCACCTTTTTCAAGCCACAGCACTGCCAGTGAATGCAAAGGTGAGGTGCAGACCTCTGCTGCTGGCCCTCCATCCTCGCTTGTCCCCCTCTCCCACCAGCTGCCAGCCGTCCCGTCCCAACTGTGGGTGCATGTGACTCCTCCTGCCCCCATGTATCGCCCCGGCTCTCCTGTTACTGGTCGGGGGGGGACTATTAGGAGGTTCTTGGGTCTGTTTGTATTGACCCACTGACAACACTATTGATGGCCCAAGTACTGTGACATGGGGAAGGGGAAAGACAAGTCCCCTTCCGTCTCCCAAGCATTTACCTGTGCCTTGCTTCCTGTCATCTGGGCAGCATCGCCATCCTTCTCTATCTGAGCCGAAAATTCAACACCCCTGACCACTGGTACCCTTCAGACCTGCGGAAACGGGCCCGGGTTGATGAGTACCTGTCCTGGCAGCACACTGCCATTCGGGAGAAAGGCTGCCGAATCTTCTTCACCAAGGTAAAGCTCTTGGACTGCTAGACTGTGTCAGTGCTGCCAATGCATTTCCATTACCCTGCTCCGTAGCCTCCCTCTTTCCCATAAAGTACGGGTTGGAGCGTGGGATTGTTGAGGGCCCTGACGCAGCATCACTATCCCGCCAAGATGGTACCTTGCCAAGGTGGAGTAGAGCTCCATTGCACCCTAGAAACGACTTTGAAAGAGCACTGAGGTTGCGAAGCCCAGCACTTGCAAAGTTAGAAAAAGCCAGATGTATTCTCTGCTTGGAATTTCTTACATGGGCGGCTGCAGTGTTCCTAGATGCTGTGCCTCACTAGCCCATGACAGACCAGCTGATACTCGGAACCCAAAGTGGAACTTCTATTGTATCCCTGGGAGGGATGTAAAGTCCCATTTCATTGATTAACTGGTTAAACATAATGCTTAACTGATTAAAGGAGGGGCAGGGGTTGGGGGCGCTCCAGCACAGCTGGGCAGAAGCAGCCCCCTGACTGGAAGGGTGAGGTTTATCAGTTAAACATTCACATCGCTAATGGCTGGTGAGCCAGCACTCTGCCTGAGGGATTAAAACAACCTCACTGACTCCTCCTGCACGATTCTTTTATATTCTAGCCCCAGTTCTTCCCAAGAGAGAATCTGCAGGACCATTCTCTCCACTGTGCTCGGTCCAGACTAGTAAATGTAACTGATCCGGCCCGACCAGGGTAGGACAGTGCCAGATGCTGACCCCTTTCCTCCTGCTTTCTCTCTGATCAGGCATAGTGGGCACCTGTCTCTGCAGAGATAGACCCTCCCTTCGTCAAAGAAGGGGTTGTGATCAGAGTTCCCTGTAAGCTGAGTGCTTGGGCGTATGCCCAGGAGAAATTCAGGTGCCACCCAGCTGATTAGCAGGGTGCCAAAAGCCAGCAGCATGTGTTTCTGCTGGTGGTGCACCTCTGCACCTGCCTTGGTGCACAGAACACAATTTATTCTGCACACGGATGGAAAAAATTAGAGGGAACTTTGGTTGTGATTGGAATTAGCAAGGGTTGGTTTTTGAAGGCAAATGTCTCCAAAGCAGAGAATATGAACAGGCCTTCCTGGCTTGGAGGAGCAGGATGCAACAGGCTGTAATGCTACGCAGTGTGGCAGAGGAGGTCCCAGCATCCGTTAACCCAGCCCACTCCACGTTACACAAATGAGAGACACTCAGCATGGTTCAGGGTGCAGTGGCGGCCTCGTAGTGGATGGACTGAAAATGGCAGGTAACATGTCAGGGCTACATTTTCCTCTCGCTGGTAGGTGCTGATGCCTCTCGCGGTTGGGCAGCCGTTTTCTCCAGACAAGCTAGAGGAGGCTGTCAAGGAAATGAATTTCACCCTAGTGCAGTTTGAGGAGAAGTTCCTGCAGGACAAGCCCTTCATCGTGGGCAGCGAGATCTCCCTGGCAGACCTGGTGGCTATTGTGGAGCTCATGCAGGTGAGTGTCGGTGCTACCGGTTCCAGCCAGACGTCAGACAGAGGCTACATCTAGACTGCAGGCTTCTTTGGGAAGAAGCTTTTCCGGAAGAGATCTTCCAGAAAAACTTCTTCCAAAAGAGAGAGTCCACGTGGCCAAAGAGCATTGAAAAAGCAATCTGGTTTTTCGACAGATAGCATCCACGCTGAATGAACACTCTCTCGCATGCAAGCTCTGATTGCTATGGACGGATTGGCCACCAGGGCACCTGTGCTTTCTCCTCTTTTCTCTTCTTCCAAAAAAACTCCCTCTTCCCCATCCACACACGCCTTTTCCCGAAAGAGCTCTTTCGCAAAAAGGCTTCTTCCTCATAGAATGAGGATTACCAATGCTGGAAAAACCCTTCTTTTCTTTCCATTTTCTTGCAGAAGAACACAATTGCAGTGCAGACATAACTCAAGGGTGTGGTGTATTTTTTTTTTTTTTAAACGGCCATTTTTGTTGGGGGAGAGGGGGAGAACCCTCTGTCATCTAGATATACCCAAAGCAAGCTCCGTTTCTGGGAGTGCCTGCTAAGACGTGGCTTTCGGATCCTGCAAAAATATCTCAAAAATAAGAGTTTCTTTGCCAGTTTGTGTTTATCGTTTTTTGGATAAGGTGAAAAACAGTTGAAGGGACACTAAGGAAATGAGAAATATTTTGAATGAAAAACTTTTAAGTCTGCTCTGAGTACTGGTTCTCTGGCAGAAACAACTGGAAATCAGTAAACTAGTTGAAAAGTCTTAAATTACTTGGAACTTACTCTTGGGTGAGAGTAACTGGAGGTGCTCAGCACTGTGGGAAAACTATCAGTATTTAAAACTTACTGAGTAGTGCATGGATGTTCCTTCCTTAGACCAAGAATTCTACAGAGGAAAGTCTGGTGGGATGTTTTGCTTTTTCTCTCGAAGTGCTGAACATTCCGTCTAAACTTGGGGTACGTCTAGACTACATGCCTTTGTCACCAGAGGCATGTAGATTAGGCTACCAGGCATAGGAAAATGAAGCGGCGATTTAAATAATCGCCGCTTCATTTAAATTTACATGGCTGCCGCGCTGAGGTGACAAACAGCTGATCAGCTGTTTGTTGGCTCAGCGCGGTAGTCTGGACGCGCGGGGGTCGACATCAAAGGCATTTGTCGACCACCCAGGTATGCCACCTTACTTTTCATTTTGTTTCTTGATACAGTTGTCTTTAACATTTGACACTCACGCGGCTGTTTTGTCTTGTCTATATTTTCATTGCCCAGCGGAATGAAATGCCAGTTTTGTCACATTCTGACTTTTATCTGTTCGCATGATCCTAATTTTTTGGGTTGCAAACCTTGCAGAGGGATTTCTAATCCCAAATAATGAAGTGTTTCCAATGAAAACTCAAGAATTCCTTTCCTTTCTAATGATGTGGTAGAGGGCAGACGGAGAAGACCCATAGCTACATGAAGACACTCAGAGGAATAGCAGTCACTGTTATCCTCAGATACTACCCTAGTCTCCTAAAAAGGGCAAAACTTGAAATGAGCTGAAAATGGGCCCTAAACTCTCATATCTTCCAGATTTTACTTGAGCCACTTCACCTGAAATTTACTTTGAACTCAGCTGGCTTTTGGGTTTTAGTCTCATCCTTCTGAGTGGATTGTGTGTTATACTGTTTGCATGGAAGTAGTGCCAATGTGGTTTTTGCTTTTGTCTCGGCAGCCCGTCGCAAGTGGTTGTGACATCTTTGCGGACAGGCCCAAGCTGGCAGCGTGGCGCAGCCGTGTGGAGGAAGCGGTGGGGAAGGAGCTCTTCCAGGAAGCACACAAGCAAGTCCTTAATGCCAAGAGTCTGGGATCCATGCAGCTTTCCTCAGAACTGAAGGAGCATCTGAAACAGATTCTAAAGCCTTGAATTAAAAAAAGGGAAAGTGACCCTCTAAGCAAAGCTAATCCCGTGTAGGGTTTTTTTCTGTGCATTTAACTCCCTTGTCCAACACTGCATCTCAGTGGCCCTCCTTCCTGAGATGAAAGAATTGCACCTTACTAACAATACTTTTAAACACAGTTCTTCTCTCCCTCCCCCACGCCCTGATCCCAGCCCTCCCTCACTGTACATCTCAGGAGAGGCTACCGTTGTACTTAAAAGAAGCACCCCGGATCTTTTTCCGAGGGATAAGGCATCATGCCACATTTATTGAACATACATAGATCAATCAATACTTATCATATGCATATGATATATATATCACTCATGCAGTCTTACACACACACACACACACACACAAGCACACTCTGTCTTGTTGTTACCAACTAGTTGCTCCCCTTAACTTCACTTGCCAGGTAAATTAGATGGGGGAGGGGTGAAGCAACCAGCTTGATTCAGGAATGCATTCCAGGGCAAAAATCTCCAGGATACTCCCAGGAAAAGTTTCGCAACTTCTCAAACAAAAGGCAATGTCTTTTGTACTATTTTACATGGTAATCACCCCTTTCCCCCTGACCACTTACAGCTGCATGTATACACAGGTCATGCCCCTTTGCACCAAATTCCCTCCAATCATTACCTGCCCTCTCACAGTCCCTTTTCAGGCCTTACAACAGGTTCAAACCAGTTTCACCGATCCCCTCCTTTTGTATACCTGTGTCCAAGTACCTACCTCTTTACAAAGACCAGACTTAACATCCAGGTCACACAGAGGTCATACTGACAACAAATTAATTTTATCCTTCACTGCAAGTTTTCTGCATAGGGTTCTAATACAAAGTTCCCATATCAAATAGGGGTCTAATACAAGGTTATACGGAAAGGCACAATGCCAAGTCATATGAAATTATGTGAAGATACTTAATACATAGATTTATCTACACTACCTCTTGTTACAAACACGGAATCACCCTTTCACCCTGTGAGCGGTAGCATTGGGAGGGGCTCCTTTCTTTCCTTGAGTCATCGTTGCCAGACTTACCTGGGACTCACAGCAGCTCTGTCCACACAAGTGCTCTGCATGGTGCAAGCCCCCAGTCCCTCACTGGCGAGAGGCCTACATTTTGGAGATGTGGGTACATTAGTGTTGTGGCTCACAGTAGGGCTGTTAAAAAGAAGTCACGGTTAAGAACCCTTGCTGTTACACACACTGCAGGCGCTGCTGTATAAGGCTTATACAGTAGATTAGCCTGCAGCACAGTTAGCTCCCGGGAGAAGGGACCGGCAGCTGGTGCACACTGGGAGCTGCCTTATGCATGCCAGGTCCTGGCCCCACTCCCGGGAAGCCGGCTGCAGTGCTTCATACTGCAGGGCCCGCAGCATGGGACAGCAGCTGGCTCTCCGGGAGCAGGGCCGGGAGCCAGTGCTTGCCTGCAAAGAGGGTAACTGAAACCAGTGGGCGTATGCGTATCAGGTAACCGTGTAACCGGTTGCACTGCGACGTGCCTAGGTCACATGGGGCGGGAGGGAGCAGATTCCAAATGGGGAAGGAAAAGTATTTAGAGGCCAACCCCTGATCTGCACTCCAGCCTTGGGGCAGTACAGTCGCCTCCCTCAGGGGCATGGAACTCACCAGCTTAGCCCCCCGCACAGACAGCGCTGTGCTGACAGCCGGATTTCCCACCAGCACCGCTACAGCCTCTCGCTGGGGGCAGACCAGTTCACTGGCAGGAGCAGACTCTGTGGCCGCCGAGCGGTGCCGCTAGAGATCGCACAGGGGCGCGGCGACATGCACCAGAAGCTCTCTGGTGGCATCACATAGCTCCCAATCTGCCCAGGGAATAGGCTGCGCTTTTACACCTGTCCAAGGAAAGCGCACAGAGACCCTCCAGCGGGACGGAATATAACAACTGCTGGGATGCCGGGCATGAGAATTTCTAAGCAAGCGCATGCCAGGGGGCCAGCGAGGCAGTGGAAAGAGAGAGCTGCAGCCTCTCACTTAAGTTTCCTACCACAGCAGAACCCTGTTTCCCACTTCCCCTCTAGCCGGGGGGAGAGCAATGCAGGCAGCCTCCCTTGTTTACCCAGGCAGCTACTGGGGGTGGGAATAGTGTGAGAAGCCCCCGTTCCCACAGAAGCACATGGCCCTGCGTCTGGCTTCACTGAGTGCCGAGCAGGGCCGGGCAGGCAGGGTGCCAGCTGAGGCTCTCATGGGCCAGATCTATCCCTGGATCACATTTTGCCCAGCCCTGCCCAGGCTGGTGGAGTGGCGCAATCGAGTGGAGAAGGCGCGTTTCCAGGAATACTTAAAGTGCTCCTGAATTTCAAGGATTTGAATAACCTGCTGACTGAGCCACAGCTAAAAGGGCTGGCTCCCTGCCAACCCGGCCCTGCTTGGCACTCAGCAAGGGCAGCTGCAGGGCCATGTGCTTCTGAGACTGTGAGCCTGGGCCAGAGGCTTCTCACACTGCTCCCATCCACAGTAGCTCCCAATGGCCAGTTTCCGGCCAATTGCAGCTGCCTGTTTTCAGGACAGGCAGAATGTGAAGCGCCCCTCCTGCCTCATGCCCTGGGCTCACAGTGTTTGCAGCATGTGGCCCTAGTAGCTGCAGTGAGCAGTTCAGGGGCGTGGAAGGCAGAGACCCTGGTTAAGGAACCTGCTGGGCTGCTGGCTGGGAGCCACCCAGGTAAGGTCTCCCAGCCAGAGCCAGCCTCTGGCACCCGAGCCCTTCTCTCTCCTCAACCCTCTGCTCCCCCTACCCCATGTAACCCAAACCTTCTGCACCCCTGCTCCGACCCCCACACACACACTTTTTCAGACACTGCACCCCCTCCTACACGCTCCTCAGGCCATAACCCTCTCGCAGACCTTGCACCCCGATCCACTAGCCCTGGTCACATGGTCCTAGCAACATGTGTGTATCAATGTAAATAAAAACTATGGAGATTGTTTCCAACTCATTCCTCCCGGTGTTCAAAAAAAAGAATTAGAGACGCTTATGGAGGATAGGTCCAGCGAGTGCTATTAGCCAAAAGGGTGAGGGGCTTCCCTAAACCTCTCACTGACAGAAACTGGAGGCTAGATCACATGATAAATTGCCCAGTTCTGGTTATTCCCTCTGAAGCACTTGGCACCAGTCACTGTGGGCAGACAGGACACTGGGCTAGACAGACCATTGGTCTGACCCCATCTGGCCTGTCCGATGTCCCTGCTCACCATTACAAGATTGCTGTCACCCGGCCTCTGTTCATGGGGCTGCTGATAGAAGGCCAACTCCTCCTCCTGGGGTGCTACAGGGAAAAAGCCCACTTAGTCGCACTGCCCGGGAGACAAAGGGCTAACCACACTAACGCAGTGGCTACCGCACTTGAACTCACAACTAATGCAAACTGACACAAGCAAGCTAAAAACAATCATGAAAAGTTTACATAATAATTTCATTAAAGAGAATTGAAATAATTAGAGATATGAATAAAGATTTTTAGTTACTAAAGGTTATGCCTATGAGGTCACATGACCACACACAACGTGTTCCTAAACAATGAGGCTTCCCCCCTGTATTCTGTCTGTTGTGCATGGCTCAGGTACCCAGGGGATGCACATGAAGACACAGTTCAGGCCGGTAATGTGATGCTGTTAGCAATACATTGCATTATGCTGGGAACTGGCAGTCCATGTAAATGAAAACCGTTTTTAATGGGTTTTAATCGTGCAAGATTAAAGCCTAAACCCTTCATTATAATGTCATTGGTCTCAGTTTTGTACTCGGTCCACGACCCTGAAATGCCTTTTATGTCGCTGAGCAATCCCTCCTGAGAGCAAAGCCCCCCAGTGCCTGTCTCAACTGCAGATGGCCATCTGGATGGAAACTTTCCAGCGCTCTGATGCCAGACCCCGGTTCCTTGGGTAACATGGCCTCCCAAATCTACAGATCAGCCTCAAATCTCATCTCACCCCTAAAAACACTAGGCATCTCTGGCAGTGGATGTCTCACGTCACCAGGCAACGGTAGTGAGGAAATGTATCTATGTACTTATATAGCCCTGGTGCTGTAGTATTGGAGTCAGAGGCGTAGTGAAGGGGGGGGCAGGGAGGGGCAGTGGCCCTTGAGTGCCACACTGGGAGGGGAGGCTCCTGCCTGGGGTGAGACCGAAGCACACACTGCTCTGGCCCACGTGACTCTTTGAGCAGAGACCTGGGATCTTCTGGCTACGTGCTGCCAGCTCGCTACATACTGCCAGCTGAAGCAGCCAGGCTGGGTGGGAGGAGCAGGGGTTTTAAAGGTACGTTCTTCCGGTGCCTGGCTGCGGGGGGCGAATGCTCTGGGGGAGGAGAGGTGAGTGCATGGCAGGGGCTGGCTTTGGGGCAGGGGTGAGGTGAGTGTATTGGGATGGGGAGCACTGTGGGGGGATTGTCTTGGGGGAGGGGTGAGTGCATTGGGATAGGGGTACCAGAGGGGGGGCTGTCTTTGGGGGCAGGGATGGTTGTGTTGTACTTAAAAGTACTGCATGGGATCCTTTGGGGGGAAGAGGCAAAATACCACATTTATTGGTAATACACACATATAGCAATCAACACTTATATGTATGTAATACAGCACTCACATGCACACACACACCATGTCTTATTTTTACCAGTAGTTGTTCCACCTACGTGCTGGCCTGATTAGTTAGGTGGGGGAGGGTTGGAGCAGATCAATACTCCCATGCTGACTGCAAGATTAGATGTCTAGTGTCTTCCCTCTCGTGCAGAGAGTCATCATATGCAGGGCTCGACAAATAAAGTAATCTACTCGCCCATGGTGACTAGATTACAACCTGGAAGAGCCGGCGCAGAGCGATCTGCACATGCACAGAATGCAGAACAGCGCGAAACCGCGTGGCTGGCGAGCGGGGCTTGCTGCCTCTTGGCAAGCCCTGATCATGTGCATATGCAGTTATTTGTCTATGGCACCTTCTTCTGGGTGTTGTTTTAATGCTCCCCCATTCACCTTCAAAGAGGGACCTTCCAAAAGCAGCACTTGGTGCTTACTCCCAGGGCATCTATAGGTCCAGCCTTCTTTCGATGAGCCCGCTTCACTTACAGGTCCCATTGTTCTTATTGTTCTTGAATCTGGCTTCCACCTTTCTCCACCTATTGCAAGAGATGCTTTTCTTTCATGCCTTATCCATTCACACCTCCTTCACTCAACAGGACAATCTGTTTAGCAAAGGGGAGTACAAAGTCTACAAGATACAATTATTAGAGGGGGTCGCCGTGTTAGTCTGAATCTGCAAAAGCGATGAGGAGTCCTGTGGCACCTTATAGACTAACTGAAGTGTAGGAGCATGAGCTTTCATGGGCAAAGACCCACTTCATCAGATTTCCACTACATGCATCTGACGAAATGTGTCTTTGCCCACGAAAGCTTATGCTCCTACACTTCTGGTTAGTCTACAAGGTGCCACAGGACCCCTCGCCGCTTTTGCAGGATACAAGGTTTCTGTGTAAAAAGGCTTCATACAAAGGTTCCATGTTCTGTAAAAGTATACAAAGTTTCTATAAAAGGACTTAATACAACAAACTAAAGACTTATTACAATGCTAAAAGGACTTGATACAAAGTTAAAATAAAAAATTTCAACGACAAAATGATTAATACAGAGATTAATGAGATTTACCTACAGTTGCATTGGTATGGAGGGGGCTGAGGTGCCTGACTCTGGGGCAGGGGTGAGTTCATTGTGGTTACTTGTATTTTTTTAAATAGATGATACTTTATTACAAAACGAAAACCTTAAAAAACAATAGTCTGGTAGAACTTTAAAGACTAACAAAGATATATCAGGCATGTCAAACTTGAAGCCCTCTGAGGGCCACACAAATGAAAACTGAAAGAAAGAAAGAAAGAAAGAAAGAAAGAAAGAAAGAAAGAAAGAAAGAAAGAAAGAAAGAAAGAAAGAAAGAAAGAAAGAAAGAAAGAAAGAAAGAAAGAAAGAAAGAAAGAAAGAAAGAAATGTACTTCTCTACATTTTGTAGTTATTTATTATTATAGATTACATTTTGGATATGTTTTATAATATTTTTTCACGTCTTGTTTTAATATAATACAATAATTTGATGTGTAAAATTGTTATTTGCTCATATAAAATATTTTAAATTGAAATATAAATTTAAGGTACTTTAATTTTTTATATGATACATAACTTGTTTTGTTGAAATAAAAACAAGTATAGATCAAGATCAATCAAATAGAACAGGCTTTTGTGAAAATTTCAGATACTTTGTAAGTCTGAGATTTTGCATAAACATATAATTATTCATGCAACTGTAAAAAATTGACATATATTTATTGATATAAATGTAATATACATTTTGTGATTTTACTTGGGAATAAATAAATAAAAACCAAAATATTAACAAAATATTCCCCTCCTTTCCCCCAGAGTCAGGCACTCCCATACCCGCATTCTAACCCAAACCCCTTCCACTCCCCCAGAGCACCACCCCTCCTGCTCTAATTTATTGCTTCAAGTGCTTCCAAAAAAGTGACGGCAATTCTCAAATTGTGTTACTTTGATTTAAAAATATTTCTGAGTGTTATTTTAACAGGCAAGTTAATCTCTTACTTTCATAATTATGATGTAGTTTATCGCTATGTGAGAGTATGAAAAACAACTAGGTTTACTAGCAAGTAACGCATTAGAAATAATAACAGCTCAACAGTAACAAATGATGGGGAAGGGCACAAATTTGGCCTTTGCCCCCAGGCACAAAACACCCTTGCTACGCCTCTGATTGGAGTGCCTTCCAATTTTTAATGTATTTATCCTCTCAACACTCATGAGACAGGCGAGTGCTGTTATCCCTGTTGTATAGAGGGGCATGGAGGCAGAGAGAGACTAAGGGTAAGATGTAGAAAGATAACTAGATACCTTACAGACTTGCTCCAGTCATCTGAAGAAGTGGATTGTGCCCAAGAAAGCTCATGATACCATCTGCATTTTTTGATAGTCTCTAGGGGCAGGTCTACACTAGGAGACTATTTTGAAATAACTAAATTTGAAATAATAACTCCCGAAATAACAAAATCGAAATAGTGTGTCCACACTACAAGGAAGCCTCAAAATCAGTCCAAGACAGGCTTCGTTAATGTGGATGCGCTACCTCAACTGAGAATCCCAGGAAGCACTATGGAGTAATTACTCTGAATGACTTGGAGGAGTAGTTATTTTGAGATAGCAGCATCGGAGTGGCCACATGACCGCTATTTCGAAATAATGATTTCAAAATTACCATCATACCCCAAGGAAAGCAGGAGTACAGATTTTGAAATAACAGGCTTGGTAATGTGAACACTCCAGTTATTATTTTGGAATAAGGGGTGTTATTTAGAAAGACTAAGGTGCCCCAGGACTACTAATTGTTTTAAACTTGCTGAGGGTCACACAGGAAGTCTGTGATGGCACCAGGACTTATCCTAGGCTGGGCTGGCCAACCCATTCCGGGCAAAGTGCTAAGATATCAATGGATCCAGCATGAAGAGCAAAGTTGTTGAGCAAAAAAAAAAAAAAAAAAAAAAAAAAAGGACTGCCCATTTAATAAAATGCATTTAGAGGCTCCCACCAGCTCCATCTTTAATGGCCATGCCTGACAGCTCCCCTCCCCTAGTGGGCACAGGGAGCCAGGAGGAGAGGGCTGTTTTCAGGCGTAGAGAGGGGGGCTTTACAAGCCACGGGGGAGGGAGGGCTTCATGAGTCTCACTCAGGGAGGGAAGAGCAGCATGTGGCTCACAAGCCATGGGTTGGCCATGGCTGTCCTAGGCTCTTTCCCAACTCCTTGTCTCCTATTGATTACTGGGTTTGCTGAGCTGCCTGGTTTACAATTATTTTTGATCGATGCCCTTCAGCTGCTCTCCCCCAAGGGATATAAAAGCAGCAAATAATCAAAGGGTTACAGAGATGTCACAGGAAAGTACAAGGCTTGTCATTTATGGGAAAACTTGCGCAGCGAGGAAAGTTTTTCCTAACTCCACCAAGTTAAATATTTATTTGTATTGTGTGATCAGCCAGGGTATGTCTAGACTACCTGGCTCCATCGACGGAACCATGTAAATGAGTTTACCAGACATAGGGAAATGAAGCAGCGATTTAAATAATCGCCGCTTCATTTACATAAAAATGGCTGCCGCGCTGTGCCGATCAGCTGTTTAGCGGCATAGCGGGGCAGTCTGGACGTGATGCAGTCAACAACAGAAGCCTTTGTCGACCACTCCATTATGCCTCGTGAAATGATGTTTACCGAAGCAGTCGACAAAGGCTTCCGTTTTCAACCGCGGTGCATCCAGACTGCCAAACAGCTGATCGGCACAGTGCAGCGGTCATTTTTATGTAAATAAAGCGGCAATTATTTAAATCGCTGCTTCATTTTCCTATGTCTAGTAAACTCATCTACATGGCTCCGTCGACAGAGCCATGTAGTCTAGACATACCCCCACTGTATTGTCTCAGGCATCACTGACACAGAGTATGAAAAGTTGGTACCTGCCACAGAGAGCTTCCTGCCTATGAGGAGAGACAACAGGTGGGTGAAAGAAAGAGATGGAGGGTTACATGTTAGCAGCACCCTAGACAACAAACAGTGGTCATAGCCTGAGAGCCACCTAACTGGTTAATGCTGCAGATGAAGGTTTATTGATATTCCCATGTAACATAACAGTGGCTGTGCTCAGTATTATCTGCACAACTGTCTAATCCCTTTCTGAATGAGAGGGAAAGTTACTGCTCACCTACAGCAGTCCCTGCCCTTCTACCTCTCGTGGCAGAGCAGGGAAAGGGCTCTCCTTATTGGTTAAGAGTTAAGCCATTGGCTGCATTGGAGAGAAATTTCTGTCCGCCCTTCTGTCTGTTGCTGCTGCCAAAGTCACATTGAGACAAGTCTCTCTCTTTTCCGCTGCTCCCTATGCTGACAGGCAGGATGGCACTGGAGCTGTACCTGGATCTGATCTCCCCACCCTGCCGGGCCGTCTACATCTTTGCAAAGAAGAACAACATCTGCTTCGAGTTCAAGCCTGTGGAGCTGTTCAAAGGTGAATGAGGGAAACTGAGCCCTTTTATCTCTCTCTTTCCCCATACCCCGTTGGGGTTTGCAACTCATTAGTGCCTGTCCCTGGGGAACTGAGTCCAGTTACCCTCCTTGCACTTTTGGGGGATGGGTTACTTTAGCTTTATTACCCATTTCTCCATCCCCTCGAGCCCTAAGAGACTGTGGTGTGTTTCTTTCTTCCCCCATCCCCTTCCTAGGGTTGTAGTGCATTTCCCTTCCTCCTTAGAGGACTTTTCTTTAATTGGACTTGTATCAAAATAGTTATTCCAGACTGAATTTAATTTTGGTATCAGTTTCTGTAGGGACAGGCTTGTTCTGGAATAGGAGGGTCCACATGGAGACTCATACCAAAATAATTTTTTTGGTATAGTCCAGAATCAATATTTTGGTAAATTTCCAGGTAGAAAACCCCTAATTACTCTGCAATTAACAGACTTTACAGAAGCCAGTAAAAGAAAAGCAGTACAAAACATGGAAACCTTTTCTGCTGAGAGGGAGACTGCATGAGACAGGGAAGTCTGGGAACAGGTATTACAAGGCCTGGGTTGTGGAAAGGAATTGAAACAAGCTGAGTTCAAATCTTGGGATCTTTTCTAGTGGGATGGAAGTTAGAGAGGGCCAGGAGTTTGTGAAGGAAGAAAATTTTGTCTCTTTGTAGGGGTGGAGTAGGAAGATGGGGGTGATAGACATTTTGGATAAAGAGTTGGAAGTTTATTAGGCTGGAACATGAGGTTTGCAGGGATATTTGTAGACAGCGCGAGCTTTACTTCAGGTGAGAAGAAAATAGGCCCTAACAACTCCCTCCCACAGCCATTACGGCCTTTTTCCTTTTGACCCTCTGGTCTGTGTAATTATGACCTTCCAGGGTGCAAACCAGCACGGCTGTGTCACCCCTGTGCATTGCCTCACAATGCTTTGCCACTGTAATTCCTACTAGATTGCTCACAAACAGCCTGACAGCATGCAGGTAACGACACCAAGGGGCGTCTACATTGAACTCTTATTTCGGATTAAGCTTTTCCAGACGAAACACTCCAAAATAGCTTAGTTCAAAATAGCGCGTCTACACTACAGGGAAGCCTGAGAATTAGTCCAAATCAGGCTCCCCTAATGTGGATGCGCTACCTTGAGTCCTGGGTTTCCTTCCCTAAATGTGTGTTTTGCATTATCCTGCCCCTTCCTGGACAGTCCAGATATTGGGCCCCGGACTCCTATCAGGGGATCCATAGGGCGTGTTGCCTTAAGAGGTATTACCCAAACACTCCATAACAATGAACGAGCTTTGATGAAAGAATAAATTAAGTCCCTCTAAAACTATGAAGAGGTCGATTTTAAGAAAGCACAGGTATAAACCATCAAAGTTAGAAATGGTCACTAGAGAAATAAGATAAAATGCTTCCTAGTGCTAAAATTAGCCAACTAGGCTTGGCCCAAGATGACATTCTCACTACGGGTTTCCAGTAATGTTGCTACCAAGTTTCTGGTTAGGACCTGCTCTCACCATCCACCGACTGGTTTGGGTTTGGTTTTTTTTGTTATGTTTTGTTTTTTTATCTGTTTAAGTGAAAGAGAGAGGAGTGTCCGGTGTTTTTGCCCCTCACTTTTACAGTCCTATCACTCTTTGAAATGCATTTTCATCTGAAGCAGTGGGCTGTACCCACGAAAGCTCATGATGCCATCTCCACGTGTTGTTAGTCTTTAAGATGCTGCTAGACTATTTGTTGTTTTTTAAGTTTTTCCTCTTACAGACTAACTCGGCCACCCCTCTGAAAATTTTCCTCAGGGTTACCTGTGAGAACAGAGCCAAGGAATCTGGTGGTGAGAGAGGCGCTCTGCTGTGATTTGCTAAAATGCGGGTTTACCTTGTCTCCATCTTGCTGCCTGTTTACTATGTATATGTAAATTGAGTTAAACATGCATGTCTTTGGTTAGGATAGGCCTGCTTGTCTAGTTCTGCCTAACTGGGACTACACGGGTTTGAACTTGTACCACTATCATTCAGGAAGAATTCATAACTTTGCATATACTGTTACTACATACATTTCCATGATGTTATTTACCAGCAAAGTGTTAGTTTTCAAAGGATTCCTCCCAGGGCATATTTTGTACAAAGATTATTTCGCTAGTCTGTAGAGTATGAATACAGGGATGCATTTGGTCATAGCAATCTACATGTCTATTGGCAGATTCCATTCTGGGGAGGAAAATGTCAGGTGGACAGTCACATGAAGGTAAGGGTCCTGGTTACAGATGCTGCTCTTGCATCACATAAAAGAGAGAGATTCCTACAAAAATGAACTGACTCCCCTTTCTATCATAGCTTGGGGGGATCCTGAAATAGCCCTCTTCTTCCCCCGCCATTCATCGCTCTTTGTGTCCCATGTTCATCCCCAAGTGTCATCTCATTAGCTTCTCCTCTCCCTAGCTTAGAGACACATGGAGCTTTCCTGCACTGACTCCACAGCTAACTAATAGGACTTATAACCAGTTAACAAGCAATGCCTGTTGTTCAGCTTGACAAATCAAAGGCCTCTCTCGTTTGGATGTAACAACCAAGAAATATCCTTTGACATCAAGTTCTAACAAAATGGTCCCTAGATCTTCTTTTAAAATAGGTTGTTCAGCCTCATCTGGATGCAAAGGCTTTGCAGGGCTGTGGCAACATGGATAATGCTATTTGGCACCATCTGCACAGCAAGAACAGACTATTCTATAAAGCGGTCAGAGAAATGTCATCTTGTAACATGACTTTTTGCAGTGTCGATGGGCCTCTTGGGATTCAGCAGCCAAAGACTCACTGGCAGTCTTAGGCAGTGGTCATTTTGGAAGTGCAGGCTGTCTAATTTTACCTATTTGGGTAAATCGCAGCAGTGAATATGAGGCTGTTTATAACTCAGGAGATTCAATGGCACCACCATTCCAGAGTTACAGGCAGGTTCTGCAGACACAGCTAATCCATGTATTTATATCCATATACTGCTTTCTCAAGAAAATAAGCTGATTTTCCTCAAACACCATCTCTTGCTCATAGATCTGAAAGAACTAGAAGTCAAAGAGCAAATTCTGATGTCCAATCCCCAAGCACTTTTGTTCTTACCAATATCAGTGGAATCTTCTTGTCTCACCAGTAAGAGAAAACATAATTGTTATCTTTTATCTGGTCATCACATTTCTGCCTCCTTCCACTCTTGTTTTGCTCTTTGACCAACATCTCAGTTGCTTCCTTTTAAATGTATCCTTCCTCAATAAGCTGCCCTTGATCAGGAGTTCATCATATTATTGATTCATTTTGTAGCTATTCCTGCCAGGAAATTCAAACTACTGTACTTCTAATGACAGCAAGTCAGTGGACGCCTTCCTCTGCCAATGCTGAATGAACAAGTAGAGCTTTCGCTTCCCCGAAAATGGAAACAGACTCTCTCAGCCTGTAAAAAATGCTGAGAGAAGAGGGAGGGATGAGATGGACTGTTTGGGGGAAGAACCAGAGAGGCAGTGTCAGACACAGTTGTATACCAGCCTCTTGCTGTCATCCGCCAGCCTTCTAGCCCGTGCCCAAGTGCATGGGAGGGACACAAATGAAGGCAAAGCATATGAAGTGGTGTGAAGGGTTCACTGCTCACACAATGGCACTATTTTAACTCCCAATGGTGGGGAGATCAGAGTGGAGAGGCTACCATGGTTTGACCAATGTGCCCCTATTCCTGGGGCGCCCAGCTGACTCATCTGCATTGTGGAGTCCTGTGGCACCTACGGGCTGGCCTACACTAGGAAATTATTTAAAAACGATTTATTTCGAAATAACTCCAGAAATAATAATTTTGAAAAAGCGCGTCCACACTACAGGGGACACCTCGAAATTAGTTTGAGGCAGGCTCCTTTAATACAGATGTGTTACCTTGATTTAGAGTCCTGGGAAACACTGGGGAGTAATTACTCTGAATGACTGGGGAGTAGTTATTTCGAAATAGCAGCAGCAGAGCATCCGGACTACCGGTATTTTAAAATCACTATTTCAAAATAAGTGTTATTCCTCTTGGAAAGCAGGAGTACAGAGAGGGTTGACAAATACCTTCACAAAAAATCCTGAACATGGCAGGGGAAAAAAATTGGTTGAGCAAAAAAAAAAGGGGGGGGGGGGGGTACCAAACTTGTTGAGAAAAAAAAAGTCGCTGCATCTTTAAATTCCCACGCTCCCCCCGACACCACCAGACATGGCAGAAAAAATGTCCCCACTGGCCTTCCATCCAAGAAAAATACCGAACATTTTACATGTCCAGTATTTTCTGGTTTTTTTTTTTTTACAATACAGAAAACACAATTACCGGACTGTCCAGGTGAAAACCGGACGCCTGGCAACCCTAAGTACAGTTTTCGAAATCACCAGCACCTTATTTTGAAATAATAGGTTTGGCAGTGTGGACGCTTTGCTTGTTATTTCAAAATAACTCCCTAGTGTAGATCAGGGCTTCGAGACAAACAGAATTATTAGGACATGAGCTTCTGTGGCTAAAATCCACTTCATCAGCTGAATTGGAGTAGAAATTACAGAAGCAGGAGTATTTGTATAGAAGGAGGAAGTTGCTTGCATTAATGAAGCTTGTCAAGTCAGAATGGAAGGGTTCATTCATAACATTTGGTCTGGAATGTGAATATTCAGAGAGGGGAAATTGCCTTTGTGATGTGAAAATCAGTGGAAATCCTTATTCAATCCTAAATTAATAGTGTTGAATTTGAAAATGAATTCGAACTGGAGCAAGCAATTTATTCCTTATATTTATATATACACCCCTGCTTCTGTAACTTCTACTCCAATTCATCTGATGAAGTGGGTTTTTCTCACGAAAGCTTGTGTCCCAATAAAATTTACATGCGGCAGTGAAACGGGTGTTCGAAATAAAGCCCTCATTCGAACTACCCATTATTCCTTCTGCAATGAGGTTTAACAGGTAGTTCGAATGAGGGCTTTATTTCGAACACTCGTTTCACTGCCGCATGTAGACGCGGACAGTAACTTCGGGCTTGTAAATTTCAAAAAGTGGTACCTGGCCAGGAAGATGCAAATCAAGCGCGGGATATTTAAATCCCAGCCTTGATTTGCAATTCCTAATGCCTACATTTGCACCCCTAGTTCGAATTAGGCTGCAAGTGTAGACATACCCTTAGTCTTTAAGGTGCTGCAGGACTCCTAGTTGTTTTTGCTGATACAGACTAACTCGGCAATCCCTCTGAGACTTTTCATCTATATTATGGGTGCTCCTATGGCACTCCAGGGAATGCCTTCACCAATTCTAGTGTGTTTATTTGGGTAGTTACAGAGAATCTGCAGGGGAAGCACACCCTAGGCACTGGACCTTGCTGTGTAGAGATGTCCTAAATCTTTTCATGGGAACCCTGTATGGGACCACGAATTTATCAGAAGCACTCAGCCTGCTTCTGTTTAGACCCCCGCAATTGTTTAAAATGACTGTCCCCGATGTATTGGCTGTTCCTTCTAGCTAGAGCTACATCTGTCTGTCAGCACTGAAACTAAAACAAAGTCGGGCTCTCAGAAATATGAGCGCTGGGAAAATGGTTGGCCATGACAAATGGACTGATTGTTTTTCCTTTGCTTTATAAAGTATTACCTACTTAGCTCTTTTCCCTTTGCCCAGTAAACTTTGTTTCCCCTAAAGCATTATACATAGGAGTGCTTACTGTTTGTAACATGACCGGTATTTTTTTTAGTCCAGGAACAACTGTGTCTACTGCCTATTGAAATTGCTCTTTGAGGCAGGTTCAACTGCTCTTGTGTACATAACCACAAGAGAGTTGGATGTGCTAGTTTGAATTAATTAATTTACAGCAGATCCAGTTCCCATTCAAAGGCTGGCTTCATAAGGCAGGTCAACACCAGGTAACCTGCAAACAAGGCTTTTCACATACACAGGCCAGCGCAGCCTACTAGAATGGGGTGATGTGTTATTTCTGCTACACTGCAAATATAAAGATCAGTCATAATAATAAAACGATCGATCCCACTGAAGTAATGTGAAACCAGTATTGGTATGAAGGCTTTTCTTTGCAAACCTTTAATGGCTTGAGGCACATCCCTGTGGCAGAATTCTCAACAAGGCTGGATTGTGTATGTAAAGACCTCACAGAACAACAACAAAAAGCAAAAAAAAAAAAAAATAGATGTCATTTCTCATCTGTGACACAGGCTCCGTGAGAATTTCCTGTAAGAGACTGAACCAGTCTGCAAGCTGCTTTCATAATTTAGCTGTCCCATCAAGGACACTAATTTTATGTTCTTAAAATTGCTGCCACGTTCAGAGGGGATTCCCACATACAGAGGAGATCGCGTGATCGTTTATGTTATTAAACCTGGACACTCATTAAGTCTGTATGGAGATGACCTGCCTCCTCTGTCTGTTGCAGAATCCAAAAGCAAAGCCTAATTCTGCAGAAAGCTCACGCTGCCAACAGAGCTTAAAATACTGGGGGCAGCCTAAGGAGCCTCACCCTTCTACTTTGCCTCCGGGCTGGGCATTTCTTCAGAAATGTGTCTGAGCCTGGCCGTTAAGAGATTTGTTTAAGAAGTTTAACGACTCTTTAGGTGTGGGACTGGGACACCCCCCCAGAAAAGTCTTCCCAGGGCATTACTACCCTGCTCTGCTGGTCTGATTTCCTGGAATGATTCCAGTACTGCCACGTTCAAGAGTTAGACCCTGACTGTGAACCATTAATAACTACTCTCTGAGAATAGTTATCCAGCCAGTTATGCACCAATCATTTCATGATTTTTTTTTTTGAAAGATTGATGCAGTATTGCATATTTTCCAGTCTGTCTTTTAATTGTTTATAACTCCTCTTGCCCCTGCTCTTTGTGAGGTGAGGCCAATGGTCTGTCCATAAGGCATGAGCGGGCCCTTCACGTTGTGTCTTTGTTTCAGTGATACAAGGGGTGGGCAGGGTTTGGAAACATGTTATGCAATGCACGGACAGCCCTTGTGTGTGCATGTGTGCCTCTTAGAATGTGCGCGTGCACACACGTGTGTGTGACAGCTACTGTTGCAGCCTCTCCCAAATGTATTGGGTGAGAGGATTTTGGCCTCTGCTTCTGTCCATCTCCTCCCCAGCAACTATTTCTGCCCCGACCCATCTCCAAATCAGCTCAGCTCCTCCCCTTCCCTCCCCCTCCACTGCCTCCAGCTTCACCTTGGTTCTTTCCAGGGTTCTGCACCCTCCGCTCCCGGGCCTGGGGGTTATACTGGGATCCCCTTTCCCTTCCAGGCTGGGGGCATCTCCACAGGCTCTTCGCCCCCTCCTCCTGCCCAGGGACGGTGTTGCAGGAGGGAGCGTAGCTGTCCTGTGGGCCAGCCTCTTTCTGCTGTCCCCTAACTCCCCCCCCCCCCCCCCCGTCCTTCCTGTGAGATGGCTTTGGGTTGCTGAGGGGAGATCGGCAGGCAATCACGTCTATTGCTCTGGAAAAGCACTTCTAATGTGGGTGAGTTACATTGGCCTAATGCTTATCCCATTCCTCCTCCCCCAGTGAAATAAGCTATACTGGCGAAAGCACATTTATAATTATCATGCACCAAAATTAACAGCATAGCTATCCAGATCACAGACCACACTTCAACATACTGCTGATTGACATGCTGTGTCTGCAACAGTCTATAATGTGGGCCTGGCTCAAGTCTTCAGTACATTGCTCACTGACCATTGTATGAGAGCTCCGTTTTCAACTCTCTGTGTTGTTTACCATGGACAGGAAATTCCCACATTCCAATGTTATTAGGGATCCTATTTTCCCTTTATTATCCAGTTCTGCTCATGCTTTCCAAGATTCCTGGACATAGCTACCAAAACAATTCTAGAAAACTGCAACAATTATAGTTTCCTATTCACTCTAGCAAAACTCAGCAAAACACTATCTTGTCCTTGGTACATGTGAAAATCATCACAGGAAAACCCTAATCACACTTTAATACATCTCTAGTGCAAAGCATGCTAGGAGGTTGATTCTGTTAGTCAACATTATAGTTTATATTATGTAGCAAGTATTATGCCTTTTAAAGGCCATACATTTAAGCTAACAACTGACATTGTTGGGAGTCAAATGACTGCACCATGTCATCTGCCAACCTGAGTAGCTTGCAAATTTACAAGTAGCTTATGTTTTGGCTCTTTAAATTATGCCCCCATTTGAACATGAAACATTCACATGCAGGAAAATTCTAACAGCAATGAAAGAGTAATGTTCTCATGGGTTTGACTGATCCTCATTCATCCATGGTCGTGTGATCTCGGCGCTTGCTTCAGTTTTCACAGATGTAGACATTTCTGAACATGGACTATCACATTTTAATTGTTTTAGGGCAACAGCATACGGAGGAGTTCGCTAAAGTGAAAATCCTAAAGAAAGTGCCAGTACTGAAGGATGGAGTCTTCACCTTAGCAGAGAGGTAAGAATTCAGTCCCCATTTACTCACCATGATGAGGGGATAAGGTCATCCAATTCCAGAGCTGGGAAGTACCATTCCTGACAGATGATTTTTAAAATTGCAGAATTTTCCATGTATGGTTTAGACAGATTGTCTGTTTCGGTATCCAAGCAAGGAGAGCAATGATAACATGCAGTGTTATCATTGAGTAGATGGGGCTACTATAAGGTGGGTGCATAACTGGCTGGATAACCATTCTCAGAGAGTAGTTATTAACGGTTCACAGTCATGTTCAAAGGGCATAACAAGTGAGGTTCCGCAGGGGTCTGTTTTGGGACCAGTTCGGTTCAATATCTTCATCAATGATTTAGATATCAGTATAGAAAGTACGCTTATTAAGTTTGCAGATGATCCCAAGCTGGGAGGGGTTGCAAATGCTTTGGAGGAAAGGGTCATAATTCAAAATGATCTGGACAAACTGGAGAAATGCTCTGAGGTAAATAGGATGAAATGTAATAAGGACAAATGCAAAGTTCTTAGGAAGGAACAATCCGTTTCACACACACAGAATGGGAAGTGACTGTCTAGGAAGGAGCACTGCAGAAAGCGATCTAGGGGTCACAAGATAAATAGTGTGACACTGTTGCAAAAAAAGCAAACACGATTCTACGATGCATTAACAACAGTGTTGTGAGCAAGACACGAGAAGTCATTCTTCTGCTCTACTCTGCGCTGATTAGATCTCAATTGGAGTATTATGTCCAGTTCTGGGCACCACATTTCAAGAAAGATGTGGAAAAATTGGAGAGGGTCCAGAGAAGAGCAACAAGAATGATGAAAGGTCTAGAGAACATGAGCTATGAGGGAAGACTGAAAGAATTGGGCTTGTTTAGTTTAGAAAAGAGAAGACTGAGAGGAGACAAGATAGTAGTTTTCAAGTATCTAAAATGGTGTTAGAAGGAGGAGGGAGAAAATATGTTCTCCTTGGCCCCTGAGGACAGGACAAGAAGCAATGGGCTTAAACTGCAGCAAGGGAGGTTTAGGTTGGACATCAGGAAAAAGTTCCTAATTGTCAGGGTGGTGAAACACTGGAATAAATTGCCCAGGGAGGTTGTGGAATGTCCATCACTAGAGATACTGAAGAGCAGGTTGAGTAGACATCTATCAGGGATGATCTAAGCAGTACTTGGTCCTGCCATGAGGGCAGGGGACTGAACTTGACGACCTCTTGAGATCCCTTCCAGTCCTAGTGTTCTATGATTTAGATGTTTAAAGCTATGCACATATTTCAAATATATATGTTTCAGGCTTGAAGCTGATACTAAGAAGTGTCCTCTTTGGTCAGGAGTCTTAGAAATTGTGCAATAGCTATTTCTAGATTAATTGATCCTTCTTATTCATGGGGAATTGCCCGTTTTCTCACATGGGCATCAAACTGGAGCAGAACAATACAGTGTTTGACTCCTACTGGCTCTGAAAGTGTTAATTTAACTGGTACTCGTGCTTAGACTGTGTGGGTACCCACCTAGAATGTGTCTGCAATTACCATTTTACATTTCACACCTCTTTACAATGAAAGGGAAGCTGCCAAGATAAAAATCACAACAAAGATTTAAAATTCTGACCTTTTAACATCCCAAGTTATGGTAATAACAAAAATCTACTTTACTTTGCTTTTCTGCATTTCTCAGGGAATTTCAGCTTCTATGATGGGAGCACACTATAGTTCTTGCTTATTATTTTGTATTCTCATAGCACCTAAGAGCCTTGGTCATAGGCTTTGCCACTTAGTTCTCATGTGCATGTGCCGCCCAACAAAAATCCTGGATTATGAACACTGAAGAGAAATGCTTTAAGTTAACCAAACAAAAAGCCCTTATACTCTGAAATGCAGAATCCTAGCAATATATCTTAGTCACTCCATATACACATCAGATAACATCTTACCTTGATTTTACAAAATGACCTGTCTGTGTCCTTTGCAAAACCGCACTTAGCAGTTGACTTAGATGACTCTGTTATCATACTGCTAAAACTGGTATCAGAGAGGCATGGGCTGCCTGTATTTTCTTCCTTTATTTTTCCCAGCAGAGGTTTTTCTATGGCACTTCCCTCCTGCCCACAGTAGCTGACCATTCCTCACTGCAGATGACTGAGATTTTTCACCAGCTGATTTCTCCGGCCAGCTAGCAATGACACAAACACTGGCATGCAGCAAACACCCAGAGCATGATCCTGCAAGCTCTGTGTGCAAGGGATTCCACTGACTTCACCTGGAGTCCAGAGGGGACGGGGGGAAGACTTGTAGGACAGGGCCTCTATGAAGATGACTGGTGGGGGAGGCTTTTTCAAGGGAGCTTCAGTGGGTACACAAACCCCTTGGAAATCTGCGGTAATAAGAGAAGCATCCGAAAAGTACAGTTGCTAATGGCGTGTTAGCAAAATATGGCCTACAGATTATTGTTATTCGTAGGGGTGGTTAAAGTACTGTTACTGCAGCATCTGTGAACACTAGTCATAAAAACATCAAAACGGCCAGACTGGGTCAGACCAAAGGCCCATCCAGCCCAGTGTCCTGTCTGCCCACAGTAGCCAGCACCAGGTGCCCCAGAGGGACGGAACACAACAGGAATCCTCACCTGATCCCTCCCTTGCCAGCCACCTCCAGACAAACAGAGACTAGGGGCACCAGGACTCTGTTGTTCCAGTGCTTTACAAACACTAATTTCATCAGGAGGCTTAATTTTCCAACAGGCTAAAGTTCTGAAAGGAGCCTCCAGGAGTTAGGTGCCCAACTCGGACTTTCTGTAGGACTTGAGTGGCTACCTCCACTTGGGCGAGGGATGTTCAAAGGAGCCATGTTAGAAACAGGGGAGGAGAGATCGATGTGGCTGAGTAATACTCTTTCACCTTATCTACCCTGCTGTTTGTCTCCCATTAATTTCTGGACAGCACTGCAATTCTTCTGTATCTGAGCCGGAAGTACAACACTCCTGACCACTGGTATTCATCTGATTTACAGAAAAGGGCCCGGGTAGATGAATACCTGTCCTGGCATCATAACAGCTTCCGGAGAATTGCTCCCAAGACCTTGTGGATCAAGGTAAGGAGATGAAATACAAAGAGCCCAGAACACTAGTATTTCCTCGCTGGATGTGGAATGTTTAAACAGCTCCTATACAAAGCAAGTTTGTCTCCCCAAAATAGCACACTTGGCCCCTCCCCCAGAGGAAACACCACGTAGGGAATTGTTCCCAGTTCTTTGATAGGTGGATGTGGGAAGGAAGGCCTTGGTCATAATTTCCCTTTAAAATACCAGTCTAACAGAGAGGGTTGCAAGCTCACCAAAGAAGCGCAGATCTTTACAGTCTGAATTTCAGGATTAACTCAGAAAAACAGAATAGAGTATTGAACCTAAATGGACCTCCCTTCATTATGCAGCCACATGAGCGCCCAGTGCACAAAGGTGTGTTTATACTGCAGCCCTGGCATGTGATTGTAGCCTGGGTAAATGCACCTTTACCTAGTTAGCTTGGGCAATGCTCCCTCTAATTTTCCCAACCATGTGCAGAATAAATTTTGTTATGTGCTGCACCCAGGCATGTGCCAGAGTGCACCACCAGTAGAAACACGTGCTGGCTGTGGTCTCCCTGCTAGTCAGCTGGGCAGCAGTTTAGCCTCTCCTGGGTGGCAGCCCAAGAACTCAGCTTACAGGAAACACTCCACCTGGGTTCCTTTTGCTTCCCAGGTGAGTGCATGCTCTGCTACACAAAGCTGAAAGGCTCGTATTCTTTAAACACAACTTCTCTGAAACTGAAATCTGTAGCAGTCTAATTCCGAACTCTGCAGGGGACCATCTGTTTCCAGCACACACAGTTGCTACTACAAAAAAAGGACAGGAATAGATATGATGGGGGCACATCTCTTGAGTAGAGAATTGTCAGTAAACATGTAATAATTTCAGCTTGCTTGTTGTAACTTTGCCCTTGTCAGTAACTGACTAAACACTTCAGGACTTGCTTGGTTTCTTGTTCTGTTGACAGTAGAGTTTTGGCAAAAGGCCATAAAAAAGAAACATAAATGAGTCACAGGCAATGTACAATTGCTTCCAGTCTCTGGAACCTGTTCTCACATGGCTTGAAAGTACATTAATTCAATTTAATCTGACTGTTGATTAGATAATCCTGGTCCAGGAATTATTATCTCCTAGATCACTGGAGGTAGGAAAGGCTACAAAACCACTCTGCAGAGTAGAACACACTAACTAGTTTCTGAAGAAGTGGGTTGTGCCCTCAACAGCTCATGATACTATATATATATATATATATATATAGTTAGTTTCTAAGGTGCTACAGGACCATTCATTGGTTTTTTTTAAAGTTTTTTAACTACATTATGGCAGAAGACAAATTGTCCCAAGAATGGATAAAGGAGAAAGATGCTGTCCCAACCCACTACACTGAAATGCTATGATTCACTACTGCAACATCTGACCTGGGAATGGAATGGGTTATCCATACCAGAAGTCTTTAAATCATGGGTTCCCAAACTGGGGGGCATGCCCCCCTAGGGGGTGTGAAGAAATTCCAGGGGGGGCACGAGGCATCCCAGTCCTCCCCCCCCCCCCCCATCAAGTTTTGCTGCTCTGTTCAGTTCCTTTTTTTTTTCCCCCCCGCTTAACAACTTGTGCTGCCCTGCTTGGTTCCTCTTTTTTTTTTCTTTTAATGCTCAACAAGTTTTTCTTTTTTGGGGGAGGGACATGAGGGTTTTTCAAAAATCAGAAAGGGGAGCATGATGCTGAAAAGTTTAAATCAAGACTGGATGTCTTTCTAATAGATACGCTATAGCTCAAACAGAAGCTATGGGCTTGATGGAAAAGTTAAGGGATGAGGTTTACTAACCTGTGATATGCAGGAAAACCAACAAGATGATCTTAATAGTCCCTTTGGTCTGAAAGACCTATGACTCCTCCAGTTCTGAATAGATTTTGCTGGGTAGGGGCTGAGCCTCAGCATTGCTTCGGAACCAAGTAATAGAACGTCTTCCTGGCTTCCTTGATTATTCCTGGAAAATAAATGAAGGATTTATACCTTTATTCTCTTACCCATGTCAAATGAAAACCATATGACTGTTGTGTCCCTTGTCATGAAGAAGACATAGGCCTTGGGAATAGTAAATAGAGAGGGTTTATCCAGGATGCTGGACTTGCAAAGACCTTGTAGCTACTTTAGGGTATGTCTACACTACAAAGTTAGTTCGAACTAACGGACGTTAGCTCGAACTAACTTTCATAGGCGCTACACTAGCGCTCCATTAGTTCGAATTTAATTCGAACTAACGGAGCGCTTAGTTCGAACTAGGTAATCCTCATTCCACGAGGATTAAGCCTAGTTCGAACTAGCTAGTTCGAATTAAGGGGTGTGTAGCCCCTTAATTCGAACTAGTGGGAGGCTAGCCCTCCCCAGGTTTCCCTGGTGGCCACTCTGGCCAACACCAGGGAAACTCATCTGCCCCCCTCCCAGTCCCGGACCCCTTAAAGGGGCCCAGGCTGGCTACGGTGCCCGTGCCAGGTGCAAGCCTGCCAGCACCCAGCCAGCAGACCCTGCACCTGGCACGGATCGAGCCACCCACCCGATGCCCCCCAGCCCTGACCCTCTTCCCGGGACCAGGCTGGCGGCTCCCGGGAGCTTGCCTGGGACCGCAAGAGGCGGGCACCCGCCTGGGCTAGTGCGGACATCGTGGACCTCGTCCACAAGCTCCGCACTAGGCACAGGAAAGTGGCCGACTTGGGCAGGAGAGCTGCCAGCCTGGCCACCCAGGAGCAGGTGTGCATGAAAATCAAGGGGGTCCACTGAGACCCCCGACCCTGAGCCCTGAGCTTACAATGGCCGTCCTGGGTCAGACCAAAGGTCCATCTAGCCCAGTAGCCTGTCTGCCGACAGTGGCCAACCCTAGGGACCCTGGAGGGGATGGACCGAAGACAGTGACCAAGTCATTTGTCTCGTGTCATCCCTCTCCAGCCTTCCACAAACCTTGGGCAGGGACACCACTCCTACCCCCTGGCTAATACCACTCCATGGACCCAACCTCCATGACTTGATCTCACTTCCCTTTAAACTCTGTTCTAGTTCTAGCCTTCACAGCCTCCTGCAGCAAGGAGTTCCACAGGTTGACTCTTTGCTTTGTGAAGAACAACTTTCTGTTACTAGTTTGAAGCCTGCTACCCATTCCTTTCCTTTGGTGTCCTCTAGTTCTTCTTTATGGGAACTAATGAAGAACTTTTCTGTATGCACCGTCTCTACCCAACTCCTGCTTTTAGAGACCTCTATCCTGTCCCCCCTCCGTCTCCGCTTTTCTAAGCTGAAAAGTCCCAGTCTCTTTAGCCTCTCTTCATATGGGACCTGTTCCCAACCCCTGATCATTTTAGTTGCCCTCCCCTCTCCCAGCCTCTCTCTTCTCCTCTCCCACCTCCTTTTCCCAGTCTCCCCCAGTTTTGTTCAATAAAGACAGATTCCGTTTTGGAAGACACGTTATCTTTATTTTGTACATCAAGAAGGGGGGCTAGTGAAGGGTAAGTGGAAGGAGGTGAGGGAGGAATGGGGCACGAGCCCCCGATGGGGAGGACTGGGCTGGCTCTGCGGGCTTCTGGGGGTGGAAGCTCTCCTGCAGCCCCCCAATTGCCCCCTCTCCCCAGATGGCAGCCTGCGGCAAGTGCAGCTGGGCTGATGGCCGAGTGCTGTGATGTGCCGAGTGTGGGCACTCAGGGCACTCCAAGCCAGGTCTGCTTTGCAAGCGGGGCACCCCTGAGAACTGTCTGTCCGGGGTGGGGGGTCGGGTCCCTTTAAGCACAGCCCTCGGCTAGCCTGAGGCAGCAGCTCCACGCTCTAAGTCCTCCTCTGATGCCCTGCCGGCACTGCTTCCAGCCATCCTTAACCCCGCTTCAGGGTCCACTTAATGTGGATGCGCTAGTTTGAATTAGCAAAACGCTAATTCGAACTAGTTTTTAGTTCTAGATGCGTTAGTTCGAATTAGCGCTGTAGTGTGGACATACCCTTAGATTCTAAGTGGGACTGTAATTAACCACTAGAACAGGATGCCAAGGGAAGTACACATTTACGATCAGTCAGAGCAGTCGAAAATGTTGTAGTTTAGCCAGAAGTTATCTTTACGCCGGAATCGCAAGGTGAAGTTCTGTGGGCACAGGTAACACAAGATGATGCGAATGGTCCCATTGGGTCTTGAAATCTATCAATACATATAATATAGTCCACACCGTGAGGAATACCGCTTGTGCTGCCTACTGTTCTGTATAGACTCTGCTTACATCCTGGCCTGGATTAAACACTCCTGGAAGGAATTGCCATGTGAGCTAAAGATTAGGAGACATTTGCTCCAGTTTCACCTGCAAAAACCTGTGATCGGAGTTCTGCTTTCATCTCATAGTGCCTGGTATGTGGCTAAAACAGAGAGAGCCAATCTCACCTCAGACTGTCAGAATGCAGAGCCAATACCCCAAACTGGGTATATTCTATAATTAGATTCCACCAAAACAGTAACAAATGTGCACTCCTGGACTCCTATATTCGTCTCATCATGGAGCCATGGATAGTCCCTGTAAGCTCTCCAGCTCCTTTTTACCACCCAGACTAAATGCACTTTATGATGAAAATGTATAAACACCAAACACTCACTGTACAACAGGTTCCTCCAGCCCCAAAGGACCAGTCATTTTCTCCAGGTCAAGGTATATGCCAGATCTCACGAAAGACAATGCTGAAGTCAGTTTCTCTAGTAAAACTAACTAAAAGATTTATTAGCTAAGAAAAAGAAATGAAAGTTACTGAGAGGTTAAAGTGGGTAAAATACATCACAGGTGGCCACATCTTACAAAGTGTCAATAGTCGTTGTTCGAGGTCAGCCATAAAGATGTGCTAATGGACTCAATCATGATGAGGGATGGTTGGGACACTATCAACCTAGCACTCAATGAAGGTGCAAACAGCTCTTTGTGTAGATTCCTGTGTCAGGAAGGGTACTTTCTATTGACTTTGATTCTTAGCTGCTTCGTTTTAACTACCCAATCTGCAGGTGCTCACTGATTCACAGCTCTGCCTTCCTGTTTTTCCCTTTGATTTTCCATACCCTCTGCTCCCTGTCTCCCACCCACCCCTTTTTTTCCTCCTCCTCCCTTCTCTTATTTGTTTTGGGTCTGCACATCCTAAACTCAAAACTCCGGTCATCTGAAGAAGTGAGCTGTGTCCACAGAAGCTCATGATACCATCTATGTGTTTTGTTAGTCTATAAAGTGCTACCAGACCATTTGTTATTTTTTTCCTGTACAGACTAACTCGGCTACCCCCTGAAGCATCAATTAAAATGTAAGGCTTCGACTCCAGTTGAGGGGCTGTTCAGTTACACAGAGACACATGTCATATGGTTAAGTTATGTCTGTACTGGTAATTGAACAGCAAAGCTGCTGTCATTCAGCCTGCCCCTCCGTAAAGTATAAAAGTTTTACTGAAGTAAGTGCCAGTGTGAACAGTGCATTGTCGACAAATACATTCTCCTGCTGACAATGTGAACATCTCTTTTTGGGAGTGGAAGTATTTTCTCCAGCAAAAGAACTGAACAGTGGCTACGTTGCCTGATTTTCTAAAAGTTGTGTCATGTGGACAAAGCCTTAGTTACAATTTCATTTCATTTTTATGAAAAAGGTGACATCACGCCAACTCTTATCCTGACATATCTGAGATCTAAGATTAATTAAATACAAAGATAGCGATCACAGGAAACAGGTGAAAACAATAAAATTATAGTTTCACTGGCTTTCATGCATCTAAAGCAGTGTTTCTCAAAAGCTGCTAGCAGGACACTCCAATTTGTTTAACTTCTCCACAGTCATGGAGTCTCACGGCTCCCATTGGCTACAGTTCACCATTTGCAGCCAAGGAGAACCGTGGGAAGTGGCGTTGGCTGCAAATGGCGAACTACAGCCAATGGGAGCGACTAAGAAAACAAACCGGAGCAGTCTGTTAGCAGCTTTCTGAAATGGGCTCACTTTGAAAAACCCTGATCTAAAGCAAATGTAATTACTGTGTACATTCCATGGGATATAGGACATAGGATAACAACCCTTTTGTTCTTTTCTAGCAAGTGAAGCAATACACTTCACACTTCCTAGAGACCTGCCCTAGCTAGCTGTCTGTGGTGGCACATTCCCCAAATAAACAGGAGATGTAATCAGAAGTCATAGCAGGACAAAGCTATGCAGCAGTGACGCACTGAGGATTTTTATTCTGTGTGCAACTTTGTTTTGAGGGTGAGCCTTTTGTAGGGTAAAGAATCATCTTTGAGTGGAAGGTGGGATCTTGCCAAATGTGAGTCCATTGCCACTTCCGACTGATCCTGGGTTGCATGGCATGATGATCAGGAAACACAGTGGATCCCATTGGCCACGGCAGATGAAATCCAGTGCAAGTGCATCTCTGGAGGATGACTCCACTCCCTGCTCCTCATGCAGGTGCTCATTCCCCTCTTCACGGGCCAGGCAGCGCCCCCAGAGAAGCTGCAGGAAGTTATCGATGAGCTGGCTGCTTCCCTGGTGCAGTTTGAGGAGAAGTTCCTGCAGGACAAGCCCTTCATCATGGGCAGCGAGATCTCCCTGGCAGACCTGATGGCTGTCGTGGAGCTCATGCAGGTGAGTCGTGGGACTGTAATAATGAAGACTCGGCACAAGCAAAAGCTGATTTTATCTAAACCTCCTGAAGAGTGAACAGCCTGCAGTGCCATTTCCCTAGAGCAGGGGCACAGATCTAATTCAACAGAGGGAGGGATTCCCACGTACATTCTCTTCCCAGACCTATCTGAGCCCTCGCCACACCAAGCCTACAAGATGCCAACTGGACACTACTCCAGTCACAAAGTCGGGAGGAGCTTTTTCAGAAACCAAATTTGGTGGATCCGGCTTAGATTTGTTGATCGGTCCCGGGCCAGCAGAGCTGAGATCTTACAGAGCAAGAGAATTCATCCCTCTCCTAACTCCCTGTCCCGGGGCCAACAAACAGCAGTGCTTGCATCTCTGGAGTGAAGAGTTTTGCAAGGTGGAATATGCTGATAGTAGAAGGGCGGCTGGATTGTGCCAGCTAAAACCTCAGCTTAAGTTACAGTGCTGGTGGTGGACTTTGTTGTTATCTGCACTACAAATAGCAAGGAGCTACCAGTGGAAATGCAGCCCCCATCTCTCTAATGCTGTCGCTGAGCGTTACTCAAAATAAGTGCGAGTCACATATGTGATCTGTTGTCAGGAGTGGGTCGGGGACTATTAAAACTATAGAGTCCAGTTGTTTCCCCACCGGAGATATAGGTAAACTAGGAGAGATTCCCACCTTTTGGATGCTCTCCCACAAAATGGTGACTCCCCTTGTGGGTGTCTCACTGTAGTTGTCTCTCTCTGTGCAGCCTGTTGGAGTCGGTTGCCACATCTTTGCGGACAGGCCCAAGCTGGCAGCATGGCGCAGCCGGGTGGAGGAAGCTGTGGGGAAGGAGCTCTTCCAGGAAGCACATGAGCAGATCCTGAATATCAAGGAACTCAGCAGCATCGAAGTCGAGCCAAAGCTGAAAGAGCTTCTGGCACCGACACTGATGAAAATGCTGAAATGAGTTTATGTTCTGTTACCATTTAAAATGCATCTTTCCGCCTTCCTGCTCCTCCAGCACCGTGAGTAACTGCCCTTCACAAGACTGAGAATGCTCTGTAGAATTTTCCATGTGGAAAATGCAAACCTGCCCTCCCCTGATCCATTTTAGCCTCTTTAGGGTCAGATGCTGGTGAAATCCTAGAATCAGAAGCTATAAATTCATGGGAAGCATCTGAGAACTTAGGTCCAACAGGTTATTTTTTAATATACAGTTCTGGGTTTTATTTTTAGCCTTCCTAATCCTTGAAACTTGGTAGAGATAAGAAACTTTTTCCTGGCAAATTCTGAGTTAATCTATAAGTTGGGGACTCTTGACAGCTGTATGCCCCAATGTTCCCTTTCTTCTTTCTAGGGTAATGAGGCAAAACCCCACTGTGTTTTCATGTTCTTTGTAGCCTTCTCTGCTGCTTGTAGACTTTCCTGAGATGTTAAACACTGAAAACTATAAATGATTGGTCTCCATTTCTTTTACATGTAACCCATATAGATAACTCAAAGGCTGTGTCTAGACTGGCAAGTTTTTCCGCAAAAGCTTGCCTGCTGTCTACACTGGCCACTTGAATTTCCGCAAAAGCCCCTGGCCCCCAGAACTCCATCCTCAGCCCCCCTCTCCCCAGCCCAGAACCAAAACCCTCAGTCAATATCTGCCCTTGGGGTTGGGAGGGGGGACGCCGATTGCATGGTTCGCCTAGAGCACCAGTTGCTGGCAGCTAGTCTAGGGCCGCCCCTGCCTGGGACAAGTCATATGTATGCCCCCCCTTAATATTTTTTGTACAGGGTGAAATCTGATTACAGTGAACTTCAAGGGCAGCCACTGCTGCAGGTTGAATATTGATAATGCCCAGCTGTGTAATTATAATGTTATATGGTAGCTCTTTTTTTATTCATTATAATAAAGTTCATATATTTAAAAAACCCTCATTCATCATGATCAGCATCATGCCACTAACATTCTGAGATCCATCTTCTGGAATTCCTTGCAGCAAACTCTGCTCCCGGGTCACGGTGACCCAGCATTGAGGTTACTTCCTTCTCAATGGACAGGATGGCAGGTCCACCCAGCCTCTCTTGAGACGCAAAAAAAACTTCACTCCCTGGAAGCCTCCAGCGAAAAGCCTGTCTGCTCTGGCTGTGTTTGGGAAGGCACCATCCGGTGATTTGAGAAACTGAAGGGCTTAAAGTGCCCTACTAGTTCCTAGGATGAATCCTTGTAGCACTGAAGCTGTATTTCCTTTATCCATCTCTGCCCCTGTTAGTGTTAGACTCTGGACAAGGAGTGCAGGGAGTAGGGGTCCAGAGCACAGGAGGCGTCTGGAGGTGCACTGGATTTGCTGGGTGGGGCTCACTCGAACCTCAATTTTTCTCCCTCCCCCTTCCCTCTCTCCCCACTTTTCTCCCTCTTTCCACACCATTCTCCCTTTAATGTCTCCAATTCTCTGACTCTGACAGGAGGCATTCACATGCCTAATTCCCTCCCTGCCCTCAAGACAGCTCTTCATTCTCCCCAAAAGCAAATTGCCAGCACTCATGACTCACAAAAGTTGTCGCACCCTGGAGGCATCTATTGCAACACACTTTTTGTCTAACAGGGATTGTGATTGACTTACCCTGAGCTGTGTTAACGGAGGGTGGGGTGAGTTCACACCATCGGTCTCAATGAAGCCTGTTGGTGGTTCATCCAGATATCCTACTTCACTCTCTATCTAAAACAGAACAGGTTTGGACCGGCCAGTGCTGAATATATCCCAAAGCAAGTGTTTGCCAGAGAGAGATGTGCCAAGATCAGAAACTCTAGAAGAGGCATTTTGGGGATTGTAATAAAGTCGAGGAAATTCCAACCACCTGAGCATGGTCACAGTCTTGTGACAGCTGCTTGCCTAAAGCATCCTATTGTTATTCTGTTATTGCATAGAGATCACTCTGAACTCAGGATTGTATTTATGGTGACTTCTTGACAAAGTATATGACAACAAACTATCCTCTCAGCAAGAACTTTCTGCTTAGCAGCTAACCACTCCCCTGGAAGACATGCAGCGAAAAAATCTAAACCCATTTTAGGGACTTTCAGACAGAAATTCACCAGATAAGTCACCAAGCGCGCTTGGAGACATGAAGGTATTTTGTGGCTCGGAGTAATGCCGCACGTCTTTTAAAGGGCTTTTGTGACTTTTCTGTTAGGAGTTCTGCTGCACTAACACATAAACCTTCTTGAACTGCAGCAAAATTAAGGAGGCAATGATGAGAAAACCCTACAAGGACTTAGGATGGTTCTGAAAACAGCCAATTGTGAAAGCACCCGAAAAGCATGTAATCTATAGTTCTGTGTGCTCACGTGGATGGTTTCCTGCTATCCTTGAGCCATAATCTGGTCAAGCAAAACTCTTCCCCCATTGTCAATGAAAATAGGATGACTAAACACATCAGGATTTTACACACTTTCAGTATTTGCTGTCTCAGCTGTGTGGGTTGCTGTTGTTGAAGTGCTGAAGGAGATAGACCCCGATAAGGTAGACTCCCCTCATGCAGCAATTTCCCTGGTCTGTCATGGACAGATGCTCCGTGCCTGGAGCACTCACAGAGAAAAGCTGGGGCTCTGTGCTCAGCAACTCCCACTTTCGCCTTCCCGGAGCTTTCAGAGCTCTGCCAATAGCGACCCCTTTCAGGAGTTGTCTGGTTAGCCTTGCGTACCGAGTTTCATTTCACCTAAAAACTACCTGCTCATCAAATCAGACCTAACAGCATACAAGTGTCACAGCCACTGTTACTGAACAAAAACCTGCCGGCCCGCTTGTTTTTGCCATAGCGTGAGACAATACACGCACGGAAATATAAACATCGCCCTTACGCGTCAGTGAGCAGTGCTAGTCTGAAATCTGAAAAAGCCCTCATCTGCCATCGCAGTGGGCACGGAAGCGCTTTGTATGTGTCCTGCTGTAGCACAAGGCAAAGAGGAAAGTGCTATGTGCCGGTCGAGAGAAAGACTGGAGCCAGGGGGGCAGAATGAACACCTGCAAAGCGCTCCGGAGGAGGCTGGAGGGCACATCATTTGCCGGGCGGGGGGAGCAGGGATGCTGCTGCGTGTCCCAGCAGAGCGCTGTCTTCAAGTCAGTAGAGGGTTCCCCTCCCCACGTGGCAGGGGAAGCTGGAAACACCAAAGCGCACACAAAGTTCCCTGCTGGAGCCAAGCCTCGGCAGAATCCCAGGGGGAAATTGCAGGCTGGTGCTTCTAACCCATCTCCATCGTCGTGAGCAGCAGATTTCATTAGGGTGTGCACCCAGGGAGTTTTTTTTTTAAAGGCGAACATTTCAATCATAAAGGACATTATTTTTATTCATTAAACAAACTGAAGAAACTAAAACTTAACTCAACTTAATTTTTTTTAAATTAACTAAACTTAACTTAAAAAATACAAACTTAAAAAATGAGACACAAAATACCAAATTTTTGCTGTAGTGATAACCAGGCGTATACAAAGATAGTCAATTTTCATGATCTTTATCTTTAACCAGATAATGAGCTAACCCAAATAGACCAAAACAGATTAAGGTTTCTTCATCTTCCTGTCCTAGAGAATGAGACCTCGCTCACCAGGTGTTATGGACTTAAATTCCTCAATCACATCATTGTAATAAACTGATGAAGCCAATTCTTGTCCAATGTACAAAATCACGAGTGAGTCAAGGTGCTGTGGGGACATTGTACTTCTTAGTTTGTTTTTTACATGTGCTAGTTTCGAAAAGGCTCTTTCACATGAACAGTTTGTACCAGGTAAGACTGCAAAGCATTGACCACATTTGGAAAAGGCCCGGAACATGGAAGAACGATCCGATTCCTTTAGCCAATCAAGCCACTCTCTGGAGGTGTTCGTGCTACTTTAGAAACAGATCCGTCATAACTCTGAACAGGGCTGGCTTTAGGCCGATTCACCCAATTCCCTGGATGGGGCCCCGCACCTAAAGGGGCCCCACTCGCTGAACCCAGAAGTGTGCCAGGCACCATGGACAGCGAGTTAATATTCAGAGACGGGGGCCAGACTCCAGCAATATTTGGAGCTGGGTCCCTCCCCTGGCTCTGCCTGGAGTGGGCCCCAGACCCCACCTGCCAGCCCCCCCCGTGTGGCCTCCCACCTTGGCCCCAGCGCATCCCCCTCAGCCCTGGACCGTCCCTGTCATGCGCGGCTTTCCGTGCAGCTCCCCCTTGCTGGCTGGTGCTGCCATGCATGGCATTTGCAGGTGGGCAGGGATATGTCCGGACATGACGTGACGTCATGGCCTGGGACCTTAAAATTGCTCTGTGCCGTATTGCGCTGTGCGGCCTAGCTCTGGGGTCAGAGTCCGGGGCTTGAGCGCAGGCCTCCAGCCCCACAAAGTGGAAGGCAGAAGGTAGGGGAGGGGGAAGAAAGGGGAAGGGCTGGGAGAGGAAGGGGCTTGTGTGGAGGGGAAAGAAAGGGGAAGGCACCAAGGCACAGGGTGGAGGAGAGACAAATGCCAGGAGGCCAAGTGCAGCCAATGAGGAAAAGGGCAGGAGGGGAGGTGTCAGTGGTGATGCTGGGAGGGGAGAGGGGAAAGACATTGGGGGCTAAAGAGGGAGGTGCTAGGAGAAGGCTTGAAAGAAGGGGTGGGCAGGAGGAAGGCCAGGATGGAGCAAGTCATGTGTGAGGGCACAGAGGGAAATGGGGGCAGAGAGTGGTGAGGAGGTGGGCATCAGGAAAAAAAGGGGGCAGGGGCAGTAAGGGAAGGGGGAGGCACCCGGAGGGTGCAGGAGTAAGGGAAGGTGCAGGTGGCAAGGGATTCTGGGGGTGAAGCAGAAGGGCAGACACCTGTGGGGGAGGGACCAGCACCAGAGGAGAGAGGCAGGGCAGGTGTTAGACGAGGGGATGAGGAGGGGTAGCTCACATGATCAGAGTTGGGCTCTGGAGGAGTGGGCACAGGGGGGAGAGAATTGCTGGTGTAGGGAGGCAGGTCGCAAGAGGGCTGAGGGCAGTGAGAAGGGCAGGAGTCAGAACAGCAGAGGAGGGTGAGGGGCTGGAGGGCAGCAGGCACCAGGGGAGCTGATAGAGCAAAGGGAGGAGACATGGCAACAGAGAGAAAAGGTAAAGGTTTATAAAATATGTATTAATAACTTGAGTGCCCCAGTGGCACATCCAAACAAGCCACATGAACTCAGTACTGGTGCACAACACAAAATCCATTCTGCTCATGGAAGGAAACTCTTAGGCTATTTCTACACTGGTGGCTTCTTGCACAAGAACATCTTGCACAAGGGTTCTTGTGCAAGAAGTCTTGCGCAAGAACACATCCACACTGCCATGTGCGAGATGTGCTTTTGTGCAAGATCATCCATGGCAGTGTGGATGCTCTCTTGTGCAAGAAAGCTCCAATGGCCATTTTAGCCATAGGGGTTTCTTGCACAAGAAATCCCTGCTAAGCATCTACACTGCCTTCTTGCGCAAGACACCACCTGTTAGAAAAGAGCATAGCTCTTGCTCAAGATGCCTTCTCTTACCATGCTGTACTGTAAATTTCCTTGCACAAGAGCAGGCGGGTAGTGTGGATGCTCTGTGGGAAGCCACAAGTGTAGATATAGCCTTAGAGGGAACACTTCCCCCAGCCTCTCTGCCCCTGAGTTAATGTCACACACGTTGGGTTAATACAAATGCAGGATAGTTACATGAGGGGGATTTGGTGGGGGCCAAACTAATCCCTGTTGGTAGGAGGAAAGTCCTTCGAGGGGGGTGACATGACACCTTTTACTTCTGATCATGTGTCCATCTTGCCCCGAGCATGTTACCTACAGAGGCCTGGTTAACGGGGGACAAAGGGTGTGGCTAATGGGGGGGTGTGGTGTGATTAATGGGTCAGGAGGTGTGGCTAATGGGGCACCACCAAAAATTATACAAATCTGCCAGCCCCAGAGGAGAAATGCATTGGCTGTCTGAACCGCAGGAGGTATGAGTTTAGCCCAGGGTTTTCCTGCACCACAGAAGGGTGTGTGTGTGTATATTGGTGGGGGATTTTTTGTGCTTTTTTTGTTTTGTTCAACCAAAATTTCTGGAGGGCTCTGTCGAAATTGTTCAAATTGGGCCCCGCACTTCCTAATGCCAACCCTGACCCCGAAGCAATCCGACTTCAGCTTCCAACTCATCCAAGGACACTTACAATTTGTTGGCAATGATTCTCATATCGTCCCTGCCAATGTCTAAGCTCAGCAGTGTTCCCATTGCAGTCACAATTTTACAAGTCTCCTGTTCAAATCACTGGTCAATGCCAGTAATCATTAAGTCTAGGAGTGGGTAAAATGAAATTATTCTCTCCTGCTCCTCTTTTGTGTCTAAGTGATGCTGAGACTCAAACGCGTCAGCAATACAAGTGGACATTTTTCTCTTCTTAACTGGGGGAATCAATATATCATTCTCTATACACATTGTTACAGTGTCATTGAAAATAGATTGAAAATATTCTGGGCCATTTCTCATTGCAGCCAAAGAGTTACGCAAGCTTTTCACCCCTGCCATTGCAGTGAGTAAGTTGAGATCTGGAGCTTGAAGAGCCTTACTCACTTTTACCACCATCTAGAGAATAGGGTGCACCACGTGAAGGGCAAAGATGAACTTGAATGAATTTAGTTCATGGATACGGCCCCTGGCTTTTATTTTAGCATCAGCAAGGTGAGTTGTTTCGATAATCTCTTGTAAAGCTTGTAAAATGATGGAGTAGTTTTGTCTTACAGCAGCCACTGCTTCTGGTCTGCATGCCCATCTTGTGTTTGACAGTGACTTCAAAGTCTTCAGCTGGGGTCCTACTCCTTGTGAAATCTTCTCCATTACTGCCTGTCACGCAGGACTCCCCTCCATGAAGGCATAAAGAGTCTGAATAACACCAAAAAAATCAAAGACAGTTCTGTTTTGTTTACTTGAAGTGCATGCATCTACTAGGACGAGGTTCAAACAATGCGCATAGCAGTGTACATAGAGTATTTCACTGTTTCTTTCTTTACATTTCATCTGAAATCCTGCTCCAGTCCATCTGTATCTTCGCCAAGAAGAACAGCATCCCCTTTGACTTCAAGCGCCTGGAGCTGCTCAGCAGTGGGTGGGGGGAGAAGCTGGACTGTCTCCTCCTCCCGCTCCCTTTGCTCTCTCCTGGTCCAGAACATAAACCCTGTCTCCCCGCCCACTTCCCTGTCAAACGCAGAGTCCTGTGACGCTGATCCAGCCCCCTCTCTGCTTGACGTTCTGCGTGGCACACTCCCTATTGATAACACTGCCCCTTTGGGGGAGACGAGCCCCTGCAAAGGAAGTGGAGATTTTTATAGGCAGGCCCCTCTAGGACTAGACCTCTTGGTTCACTTTGGTGTCTGTGTGGATATGTCATCTCTTGGGTTTGGTGGTTCGGATTCTGTCAAGGCATGAGCTTACCAGTCACACAAGCAGTCACAAGTGGCTTCCAAGGAGCCTAGAAGCAGGGTGGCAGGCGGGAGCCGGTATTCACTGGGAGCTCACTTAAAAGCCAGCAAGCTGGCTCCCAACACACACAAGCTCCCAGGGAACCAACTGTCACCTCGTGCTGCTGCTTCTGTATCAGAGGCAGCAGCACAGGGCGGCAGGCAGGAGCCAGTATGTCCGGGGAAACGCCTGCCAATCCCCAGGGAGCCACCTGCCATCCCTGCTGCCCCTCTATCAGAGGCAGCTGCACAGGGCAGCAGCTGGCTCCCCCAGGAGTGGGGTGGGGGCAGGCGGGAGCTGGCTTCCCGTGCACACCGGCTCCCGGGAAGCTTGTTACTACCCCACGTCTAACCTCTGAAATTTTCAGTGGTTACAGGGTTAGCTGATTACATGCATTTTATCCTCCCTAATAAGCACCATAATGCACAGCTGTCTCACTCTCAGCCTATCCTGTTAAGTGAGCGGGTGCGTTTTCTCAGTGCTTGTCTGTAGGCAAATTCAAAGTGTTCCCTTTATATCCATGGTGTGGGGCTGCTGCTAGTAATAGGGATACTTCACTGACTCTCTCAAAGAGAGTAAGAGCCTTGCCCTTTTACACATGTAATTACAGTGCTGGCCTACTTTGAAAAAGTTACCTGTAATACTACTGCATGCAGTTATATTCGGTGACTCCAGATCATCGATTTAAGAAAACACAAGATCTATTTTGACAATAGAATCTGAGCCTTAAAATGGGTTATTTCCTCTCATCTTTATTATCTGCAATTAAGAACTTTAGGTCAGATGATTTCCTTAGTGACACACTAATCTTCATTGGTATTGCACAGCTAATCATGGTATAAATTGGTGAATGTTATATTTATTGATGATCCCAGAATGGATTTGCTGGACTGGCAGGTAGCAAACTTGATCAGTAGTTTCTTAGGCTACATCTACACTGCAGTGCTATTTCAAGGATACTGGAGGTATCCCAAAATAGCTATTTTGTGTCTTTTGAGCACACCCATTATTTCAAAATATAACAGGCTAGCTATTCCGACATCCCTGTAAACCTCATTCCACGAGGAGTAAGGGACATTTCGGAAGAGTGATTTATTTTGAAAGAAGTGCTGTGTAGACAGCATCAAGTTTCAAAATAAACTATTTTGAAATTGACTAGAAATTGCGTAGCTCATTTTGAGTTCTGGACGCAGCGTAGATGCACCCGTGGATACAGCACAGGTTGGGACCTTCAAACTTAATTCCTTTCATTCATTCATACAGTCATTTTTCAGAGTAGCGTCGCTCTTCAAACAAACTGTCCTATCCCTACCATTTTCTTATGAACTAATGACATCCTATTGCTGGTCACTTTTTGAAACAACATGAAATGCTGGAGTATGCTGTCCATCAAAACCAGTCTGCCAGGGCCACTTTTATTAATTTAGAAAAGCAAAACTCCAATTTCAGTAGCTGATCTGGCTTTTTAAATATTTGCTATGGCAATAAGTCCCCATGCTGCCTTTTCATGCTTTGTAGAGAGAATTGTCCTGCAAACGCCATGTTATTATTCTAGTCTTGGACTGAAAATGTGTGACTGTATCTGCAACAGTGGTCCCTTGGTAATCTGCTGCGTAGTCCAACCCTGGGTGAATTTAGATGGACTTGCAGCTGTTGGCAGGCTTTTTGCTTTCAGAGATGCTTTTAAAAGATAACCTGTTATCCAACCTCTGGAAAAGCAGGTTGCAAGTAGAAATTTCTCCTTTGCTTTATTCAGCCCAACTCATTATTAAATTCATTCTATAAAGTTAGACATGGGTTTTTAACTTGTGTAATGTGAACATCCTTTGGAAAGACAATTGTTAAACAGCATGTGTGTGTACACATCTGCTCCACTGAAGATTGGTACATCTTCTCATTTCCCTTCTTCCTTACTGTCGGCAGATATGTCATACAAACATTCAACTCCCTCCCCTCAAGATTGTAGGAAATGCTCTTCCCATTTCAGAGTGACCATTTGCAGGTAACTTGTTCAGTGTGTTTCATTTACTGCTAGCATTAACAACAGTAAAATGACTGAATTCTTGCACAATTCAGTGAAATGCTTGGCATAATGGTCAGACTACAAAGCCCTTGGTTGGACTTTTTGGCTTTTTAGTTTATGTTTCATCTTTAACCTGAGAAATACACCTATGGAAAATGCCCACTGACTTCTTTATAACTAGATAGAAGATTTACTTGGTGTTGTTCTGGTCCTTAACTCAAATAAGTTTTAATTTTCTTAATTTAAATCCTTGTTCCAGGGCGGGGCTGAGGATGTGGGGTTCAGTATGCAGGCTGCCCTCGGGAGAGAGGATAACCTCAGACCTCTCTCATCATAGCAGCTTGGGATCATATGAGAAGCATTTGTCTATGGCTGCTGCAGTGGGCACAGCCAGGTGGGGGCAGGGCATGCATGTCCCCCAGTTGGGAGACAGACAAACAGACACACTCTTTGCAACTCATAGTAGATAGCTGTCCCTTTCTCCACCCTGCAGTATAACTAACCCTCCTGCCAGACCCCTCCCTTTCTGGTTTATGAGAAGCAATCCCATTCCAGGCACATCCCATTGTCCTGGCACAATCAAACCCTGACCTTGCTTTAAGTTAGGATGAAAGGAAGCTGCATGGGGAATGTGGTGGTCTTTGCTCTTACCGTTTAGGAGGAGTTCTTGAACAAACCGACTGACAGACAGATGGATATTTCTAAAATATACAGGAAAAAGCAGACAACAAAGTGCTTCTAAATGGCTGGCAGTGGCAATAGCAAAATATTGGGTTTCAAATATGCTATACTGTTAGCTCATCTTCAGCTTCTATTGCTTTCCCCACCACTAGTCATTAATTATTTTTCTTATTAATTATAACTCTTTTATGGCTCAGCATTCAAGAATTTAGCAACATAAGCTCCCTGAAGAAAGTGCCTTTATTGAAGGATGGAAACGTCATCTTAGGAGAGAGGTTAGAATGGGGAGGTAGAAACCTCCTTTCCTTGTCGCAGTATTTACAACCGTCTTGATACTTCAGCTGTGCATTTGGCTGCTGGAGTCTGCCTTGAGAGGAGGACAGGATGGTGTTTGGTCTTGCCGTGCTCTAGGCCCTGCCGGTAATAAGGAGTCCCTGATGGTTTCAGGTTGCCTAAGGCACAGAGAAGAGCAGTTTGGCTAAACGTTCTCCAGGGGCCCCAGAGTGGAATCCCGTCAGGCCGGTGAGTGAGAATGCTAATGGCAATCTAGTGGAACGTTAGATGTTTATTTTAGGAATCGTGGAGTCGCAAAAAATGTTATTGGCTACTAAAATACTCCCTGGGGGTGGGGCCGATATCCAGTGCATTCCCCACTCCTGGGGAGCCTTCTGCCACCCCATGCTGCTGCCTGTGTATCAGAGAGCTTGCCTCATCCCCCCCCGCAGACAGGGGCTGCTGCCGCCCCGGGCTGCTGGCTCTGTATCAGTGGGATGGCAAGCAGAGCTGCAAGCAGGGAGTTGCTTTAAAAACCAGCTCCCTGTGCAGACCAGTTCCTGCCTGCTGCCCCACGCTGCTGCCTCTGATACAGAGTCAGCAGCCCAGGGCGGCAGCAGCCCCTTTCTGCAGGCAACCCAAGATGAAGACAGAGGCTGCTCCGGCATCCCACAGAGCAGCCTCTGTCTGCAGCGACCTCAGGTCCACCACGGACAGAGACTGTTTCGCAGCAGCAGCCCCTGTCCACAAAGGGCCCAAGGTCCCATGGACAGCCCCCATCCCACGCTGCTGCTTCTGATACAGAGGCAGCAGCACAGGGGGAGGCAGGCAGCTCCAAGGAGCTGGTGCTCGCGGGGAGCCGGCGAGTGCATGTAGTTGTTTTGGATTAATTGATCCCAGGCTCATCAGTTAATCATGTAGATGACTATACGCTAACATTCCTAATCTATGCCTCAGTGAAGCACACCATGGATTATACTGAAGGAAAAAGTGCAGGTGGCACTATGGCATGAGGCCTTTCTTATTCTCTCAGCCTGTGGCCCTTCCTTCTGAAGGGATCTTAGGATCTCAAGTGAACAGAGAGCTCAATGGGAAAGCAATGTTTCAAGAAGCCAATGAGAAGGATTCCATGAAAGCCTTATTAGAATCAATCTGTTTCAGAACAGAAGGGGAATGCGGGGGGGGTGGGGGGAAGAGGTAAATGTCTGTGAGCTAATGGTATTAGAGGTGATAATTGGGGAAGCTATCTTGGTAATGGGTAATAGCTTCCCCAATTATCACCTCTAATACCATTAGCTCACAGACATTTACCTTTCCCCACCTCTCTCCCCTCCCTCCCCCCCACATCTGCCTTCTGTCCTGAAATGTGATTTGTCCTTTTCATATGTGTTCATTTTTTTAATTGTATCCTTTGGTATATATGGTTGTGACAATTTTCTTCCACTATTTGATCTGAGGAAGTGGGTCTGGCCCACGAAAGCTCATCACCTAATAAACCATCTTGTTAGTCTTTAAAGTGCTACATAGTCCTGTCTTTTGTTTCAGCCACATTGCCTATGTGAGGTTAAACAGTTCCATTCTGGGGTGTCTGTACAATAAGCAGATGTCTCGTGGCTACAGCCGGCTTATTGGTGAACATACAGAAACCCATGTTGTATTTAATAAGTGTGGACAAATGCAGATCACTTACATGGTGCTATGATAGTGCAAATTATGATGAAGGTGCCAGATAATAAAGCACATGCACCTAGTTCTTTTCTCCCTCTAGTGGTCTAATGGAAAGCAGCACGGCTAAGGATCTTTGGGAGATTTGGTATGTTTCTTCTTACAGTGACTGTGTAACATGTATATTTTCAAATCAAACTTGTGGGGATCCTAATACTCCTCTTACATTAACAGATTAATCCACCTACTAAGTATGAATAAAAGAGAAGCAGACAGTGCAACCTGAAGCATATGTTGCCAGCATTTGACATAAGGACATCTGAGATCCACAAATTATTCTCAAAAACGTCCAGCTGTTTGGATGACCCCATTAAGTCTTATCCTGATTGCTGATGCCTAAAGGTACAGAGAAGCAGAAGTTCATACACGCAGAGTACTAGATTAGCTTTATTGTAAACAAATGGTACAATCTGTGCAAGTCCCCATTTGGGACTAACTTGCATTGCATGTGCGTGGAAGCTTGTCCTCCTCCCTCCTCCCTGTGCAGGTGATGAATCCCCTTTTCACGGAAAAGCCAGTGCCCTTAGAGAAGCTGCAAGAGGCTTTGGATGAGTTGAATAATTCCTTGAAAAAGTTCACAGAGAAGTTCCTGCAGGACAAGCCTTTCACCATGGGCAGCGAGATCTCCCTGGCAGACCTGGTGGCTATCGTGGAGCTCATGGAGGTGAGTTTGTGAATGCTCAGTGTCATGACAGACGGTTGTCTGAGCTGCCTGAAGACCATGTGCTCCTGGTGCACTTCCAGGGTCTGGTGCGGCTGTGCACACCTGAGGAGGGGAAGCAGGGTTCGGTGGCCTCACAAAGATGGCAGACAGAACTGTCTGATCTAGTATTGCTCTGCCCCTGCCCTGTCCTCCGTTTTCCTTCAAGTCATTCCCTCCTTATCTCAGCCCTCTGTCCTTGTGATGAGTTCAAGCACTCACGGAGAGGACATGCAGGTCAGGTACTTAGATTGAGCCCAGCCCCAGGGTGGGTTAGAGCTTCCTCCCCTGGTGGATGGGGGTCACTTTCCTGCTCTCCACCTGCAAAATACCAACCAGGAAGATCACAAAACACAGCATGTACGATGACATGGCTCCCGTATGGACGCGTCACTTGCCTGGAGCATAGTGTTACAGAGCCTTCCGTCTCCACCTCTCCCCAGGCCCCTTCCTCCAGATGCTCCATCGATCAGCACTCCCCTGCCTCCCTCCAGAGGGCAGATCAACTCTTCAGAGAGCAAGGAAAACAGCTGATGCTGCCATTCTCATCTTCAATGGTGACTATGTGTTCTCTCACTGACCACACCACAGTGCATGTGAGAACTGCTACAGCCACTGAGCCAAATTCTCTCCTGCTGCTGTAGCTACAGTGACATTAAGCTCTTGGGGTACGTCTAGACTACCGGCTTTTGTTGACAGAAGTTTTGTCAACAGATATTTATTATTACATTTATTATTTACATTGATTTATTATTTACATTTACATTTACATTTATTATTACATTGATTATTACAAATATATATTCATTATTTAACATTTAACTGGACATTATCACAAGCAAAGAATCTTACCATATAAACAAGAATTGACAATAACAATCTTAAAAACAATTGTAAATAAAGTTCTAAAATAATTAAGATGAAAGAAAATTCAGTTGTTCCTTATTTTTGCTTTTAAGGCCTTAAACTGTAGGGGTACGTCTAGACTACAGGCTTTTGTTGACAGAAGTTTTGTTGACAGATACTGTCGACAAAGCTTCTGTTGACAAAGAGCATCTAGACGACATCCAGTTCTGTCAACAAAGCAAGCCGCTTTGTCGACATAACAGTGTAGACGCAAAGGACAGTGTAGATGCAATAATGCATTCTGTCAGCGGAACTCTTTCGACAAAACGTTATTCCTCGTAGAATGTGGTTTACCGCCGTCGACAAAACTGCTGAGTTCTGTTGACGTTATGTCAACAGAACTCAGTGGCAGTGTAGATGCAGGTATAGTTTTGTCTACAAAAGTCCACTCTTGTCAACAAAACCCTGCAGTCTAGACACACCCTTGGAGAAGTTGGCTTATTATCTCCTGGCTTAACCTCTGGTGGCCGAGATTTTGCAGTGAGCACCTTGTCAGTGGCAATGAGGACTTACCTCACCCTTCAAGTCAGGCTCAGACATTTAGGTGCAGGAGCATGTTAATCCCAGGCAGGATTCTGCTGTGTGCAGTTAAGTCCTTTTCCTTTCCAGTAACATATCTGGATGCTGGGTCTTTTCTCTCTGCAGCCCGTAGGTTCTGGTTGTAATATCTTCGAGAGCTGGCCCGAGTTGGCAGCATGGCACAGCCAGATGAAGGAATCGGCAGGGGAGGAGCTCTTCCAGGAAGCACACAAGCAGATCCTGAACACCCAGAATTTGAGGAATATCCAGGTTGATCCACAGATGAAGGTGTAAATGAAACCCCAGCTGCTGAAGATGCTGAACTAGGAGGAAATGGGAAGTTTTTTCCCTGCTAGACTTCTCTGAATGTTTTCCTTAATCCATCCTCCAAATTTCTCTGTTTTGTGCAGTTGCCCTGTGCCAAGAAGGAAGAAGTTGGCACAGGTTTCACTTGAGTGGTGGAGCTTTTCCACATTCCCTGTCTTTACCTTTGGGTGATGAGCAAGTGAATTATCTCAAGGCATCCAACAGTGAATCACAGCAGGGCACTTTATAATTGGATCTTTCCCCCTTAACCATTTCCTTTTTGTCACTTTAAGGAGGCATTGTGTTGCACACCACCTTCCCTAAATTCACCCATTATTTCTCACAGGGCTTCCTTGTCACAGTCCTCTTAAATTTCCTCAGGGTGACTGTTCTCGGCTGGTTGGACAATTCTGACAAATTCAGAAAGAATGCAGATTTCTAGCTCAGAGTCTTTCTCCCCCATCCACACGTATGCTCTGGATTTCTCTCTAGGGAAGTTTACTAATCTCTGGGACAGTTTAGTTTCTTTGGGCTGCACACATGGTTCTTATTTTCCTTTTCTCATCCCATAATTGCCAATGCCACTCTTCACAGCGGGAAGTTTGCTGCAGAGGACTGATTCATTCCTTGGTGAGTTTTCTGTTTTAACCTCCTGTATCCCATCTATTCAGGATTTTATGCTCTTAAGGTGTTGCTAGAAGTAACTATGCCATTTGGACCCTCCAAGCAGCGTGCTTTTTGTGCAGCTGCATGCCCAGAATACCAACCATCAGGTATCTTCCATCACACGGCGTGCCAAATGTTTTGCGCAAATCTTGAAAATGCACTGTCTGATGGGCTGTTACTGCTATAAAATAGAAATTAAAACTAGAAACAGCATTTACTGTAGCTTTTTCACATGGATATAACAATCATCCAGCCAGACAGGCAGCTCTTGCATACTTCACTGTAATGCCATTACTCATTCTTCCCTAGAAAATTCAGAGCAGGAGTTGGGTATTTTATGTACCAACATTTTCTGAATCTTCTTAAAGTGTCACAGACATCCACCTCTCAGATTCCTCACCTGCTAATGTGCCTCTTCAGAATACTGTATCCTTTTATAGCACATGTTCCAAATAAAAAGGCAGCAATCTTTTGTTTTTGGATGTTTTGTTATCTTTGATTTCAGAGGTTCTAGGCTTGAAAAGGGGGGATGTTAAAAAGCAGGTCATTGGGTAACCATGTAACTGCTAAAAATTTCAGGGGTTAAACATACCTGCAGCACAGCAGGGGATTCCCCAGGAGCCAGTGTGCTCCGGAAGCCGGCTTTTAAGCAAGTTCCCTCTCCTGACTCCTACCCTGTGCTGTGGGCTCTGATATAAAGCTAGCAGCTGGGGGTGGCAGCTAGCTCCCTGGGAGCAGGGCATGAGCCTGCATGTAGCCGTTCATGTTAACTCATAATCCCAGGAAGTTTCAGGGGGAGCTGAGTTAGTCTGCACAGGATAAACTTAAAAAACAACACATAGTCTGGCAGCACTTTATAGACTAACAAAACATGTTGATGGTGTCATGAGCTTTCGTGGGCACAGCCCACTTCTTCAGATGACTGGAGTTTCTGGCTTTGTTCTCTTCTCTTAACATACACGGGGTATGTCTACACTACCCTCCTAGTTCGAACTAGGAGGGTAATGTATGCATACCGCACTTGCTAATGAAGCCCGGGATTTGAATTTCCCGGGCTTCATTAGCATAAGCGGGGAGCCGCCATTTTTAAATCCCCGCTGCTTCGAACCCCGTGTAGCGCGGCTACACGGGGCTCGAACTAGGTAGTTCGGACTAGGGTGCCTATTCCGAACTACCGGTACACCTCGTTTCACAAGGAGTAACGGTAGTTCGGAATAGGACCCTAGTCCGAACTACCTAGTTCGAGCCCCGTGTAGCCGCGCTACACGGGGTTCGAAGCAGCGGGGATTTAAAAATGGCGGCTCCCCGCTTATGCTAATGAAGCCCGGGAAATTCAAATCCCGGGCTTCATTAGCAAGTGCGGTATGCATACATTACCCCGCTAGTTCGAACTAGCGGGGTAGTGTAGACATACCCATACTTCCCTTTCTTAAGAAGCTCCAGGTAGGGTTGTGGGTTTGGTTTTTAAATGTCACAATCTGCTATATGTGTCCATTTTTACTGAGGTTTTTCCACTCAAAAGCTGTACATCATTAAGTCTCTATCACATGGACCAGTCTCAGACTTTGCAGCAGAACTTTTTTCTAATGATAATGAAGGTGTATTTCAGCATAAATAGTCAGGTATTATAAATGTGTATTAGAAGTAGCCACTTCAGTTTAACATAGCCTCTAAAACAGGCTTCTTGGATTTTTGCAACCCTATCTGGAGATAAAATAGGCAGCTATTAGTGAAAATGAGATTTTTTTTCAGCCCATTTATCCATATGGAGTATCTAAATAAGAAGAGAGATCAAAGTGTGAAGAAACAATGAACACATGGAAGGCATAGAGTCCCAGCCAGCCGTAGGCACATAAACCTCTCTATCCATCTCCCAACTAGGGGCAGAAATAATTTCCGATCTTTAGGGAAGATAAAGGAATGTGAAAAAGGCTGCCCACACAAGAGAAATTAAGTATCACAGTAAGCTGCGTTCATGGGGGTATAGGCATATGATTATAAGTACTCTGTGTCACATGACAGGCTGTGATCAATCAGTTGTGGTCATGCTGCATGTCAAGACTTACTGTTACATTTCAGTGTCCAGGTTATTATTGTGTGTGCCATGTGTTTTATGCCTTTCCACCTCCTCACCCCTACTGTTCTTCTCAGGTCACTCAGAGTGTGAGAGATAAACATTCGTTTCCAGCAACAGACAAACGAAAGAGAAAACTCCATTGGCACGTTTCAATGTGTGGCTTTGTTAGGGATGGTCCAGGTCTGGGGATTGCATGAAGTACACAAGCTGCCTTCCTGATAAATAATCAGTATTGCCTATTTATATCCCTGCCTGCCAGTGCCACAGGATATTAAAAGAAGAGGGTTTCCTTTGGATTTATTCCTTTCACATGTTGTGACGGCGGGTTGGGGGTCCCCCGTCTCCTGCACCCCGAAATGGCACAAACAGACTGCACCAGCCAGTGGAATAGAGGAAGTTTATTGCCTCTCCAGGATACAGCACAGCACAGATGTAATCTGGTCACAGAGCTGGGCTAGGATGCCTCAGGCCCCCTTGAGATGGGGGGAGACTGGGCCCCTAAACTCCAGTCCCTTTCCCTAGGCTGTCTCCTCCATGCTCCCAGACAGCCACTAAACTCACTCTCTTCCAGCCCTGCCCCCCAGCCAGGGCAGCCTCCACCTTCCTTTGTTCCTCTCCATGGGGTGTATCTGGTTCAACCGGTTTGGCATCACCTTTGCATAGTGAGGTTTTCCCTGCTGGGTCTTGCTCCAGACAGCAGAGGTCACCACAGCCCAGCAAGTACCCCCACTACGTCACACATGTGTACATGTGCCATTAAAGGCACGTTATGTATCGCTGTCTTTGATGCTATTCACCAAATATCAAATTTCTCTGCCTTGTGGAAATACCACCCGCCTTTCCCCCCGCCAAAACAGGGCATCCGATCCATTCTACTGTATTTTGCGGTAAGATCTGGTAAACAGGGCACGCAGCTTTGGAGACTCCAGAACTGCTTTTCCTGCCCTGCCTGGGCAAGGACTGGCCCGGTGCAAGGTGGACACCAGTGGCAAGATGTTCATAAAGCAGGGCCGGTCCACAACATTTTGGCACCTGAGGCAGGGAGCTCAAATGACGCCCCCATGACCTCTTGCTTGGGACAAAACTTTGAAAGGTCTCAATTCTTCCTGTTCTACTCCTCTCATGGCACTGCTCTCTGTACATCTAGAGCAGAGATAATAGGTATGCACCAGCAGCAGCAGACACAATTTTCTATACAATCTGGATCCTAGCGGCACCCTTCCACAGTCTGGCACCTGGGGCGACAGCCTCAGTTTGCGTCATGGCAAGGCCAGCTCTGTTATAAAGGGTCAGGCAAAGCAAACCTCCTCGCGCGAGAGGAACGCGCGTGGGCCAGGCGGTCCCTGTTGGAGCCCCCGGATGCTACCCGGCGAGACGCAGGCCTGGGGCGGGTCAAGGAGAGACAGAGGAGGATGTCTCCAAACGCAGCCAATCGCAGCCGAGGGCTCGCTCCCCACCCTCTCCCTTGCAGCCAAAGCTCGGGGAAAAGCAGCGGCAGCGGCCCGGCAGACTCTGGCGGCCTGGTAGCGCTCGCCTCGGCCATGCCCTTCGTGGAGCTGGAGACCAGCCTCCCGGCCGCGCAGCTGCCGCCGGGCTTAGCCGGCAAGATGTGCAAGGCCGCCGCTGCCATCCTCAGCAAGCCCGAGGAGGTGAGTCGGCACGCAGGCCCCTGGGGGGGCCGGCCCCGTGCGCCCTGGCCCTGCGGCTCCCCTGGAGTGCGCCCTGGGGGGCCGGCCCCGTGCGCCCTGGCCCTGCGGCTCCCCTGGAGTGCGCCCTGGGGGGGCCGGCCCCGTGCGCCCTGGCCCTGCGGCTCCCCTGGAGTGCGCCCTGGGGGGGCCGGCTCCGTGCGCCCTGGCCCTGCGGCTCCCCTGGAGTGCGCCCTGGGGGGCCGGCCCCGTGCGCCCTGGCCCTGCGGCTCCCCTGGAGTGCGCCCTGGGGGGGCCGGCTCCGTGCGCCCTGGCCCTGCGGCTCCCCTGGAGTGTGCGCCCTGGGGGGGCCGGCTCCGTGCGCCCTGGCCCTGCGGCTCCCCTGGAGTGTGCGCCCTGGGGGGCCGGCCCCGTGCGCCCTGGCCCTGCGGCTCCCCTGGAGTGTGCGCCCTGGGGGGCCGGCCCCGTGCGCCCTGGCCCTGCGGCTCCCCTGGAGTGCGCCCTGGGGGGGCCGGCCCCGTGCGCCCTGGCCCTGCGGCTCCCCTGGAGTGCGCCCTGGGGGGGCCGGCCCCGTGCGCCCTGGCCCTGCGGCTCCCCTGGAATGTGCGCCTTGGGGGGCCGGCTCCGTGCGCCCTGGCCCTGCGGCTCCCCTGGCGTGTGCGCCCTGGGGGCCGGCTCCGTGCGCCCTGGCCCTGCGGCTCCCCTGGCGTGTGCGCCCTGGGGGGGCCGGCTCCGTGCGCCCTGGCCCTGCGGCTCCCCTGGAGTGTGCGCCCTGGGGGGCCGGCCCCGTGCGCCCTGGCCCTGCGGCTCCCCTGGAATGTGCGCCTTGGGGGGCCGGCTCCGTGCGCCCTGGCCCTGCGGCTCCCCTGGAGTGCGCCCTGGGGGGGCCGGCTCCGTGCGCCCTGGCCCTGCGGCTCCCCTGGAGTGTGCGCCCTGGGGGGCCGGCCCCGTGCGCCCTGGCCCTGCGGCTCCCCTGGAATGTGCGCCTTGGGGGGCCGGCTCCGTGCGCCCTGGCCCTGCGGCTCCCCTGGAGTGCGCCCTGGGGGGGCCGGCTCCGTGCGCCCTGGCCCTGCGGCTCCCCTGGAGTGCGCCCTGGGGGGGCCGGCTCCGTGCGTCCTGGCCCTGCGGCTCCCCTGGCGTGTGCGCCTTGGGGGGCCGGCTCCGTGCGTCCTGGCCCTGCGGCTCCCCTGGAATGTGCGCCTTGGGGGGCCGGCTCCGTGCGCCCTGGCCCTGCGGCTCCCCTGGAGTGCGCCCTGGGGGGGCCGGCTCCGTGCGCCCTGGCCCTGCGGCTCCCCTGGAGTGCGCCCTGGGGGGGCCGGCTCCGTGCGCCCTGGCCCTGCGGCGCCCCTGGCGTGTGCGCCCTGGGGGGGCCGGCTCCGTGCGCCCTGGCCCTGCGGTGCCCCTGGCGTGTGCGCACTGGGGGGGGGGGGAGGCCGGCTCCGTGCGCCCTGGCCCTGCGGCTCCCCTGGAGTGTGCGCCCTGGGGGGCCGGCCCCGTGCGCCCTGACCCTGCGGCGCCCCTGGAGTGTGCGCCCTGGGGGGGCCGGCTCCGTGCGCCCTGGCCCTGCGGCGCCCCTGGAGTGTGCGCCCTGGGGGGGCCGGCTCCGTGCGCCCTGGCCCTGCGGCTCCCCTGGAGTGTGCGCCCTGGGGGGGCCGGCTCCATGCGCCCTGGCCCTGCGGCTCCCCTGGCGTGTGCGCCCTGGGGGGGCCGGCTCCATGCGCCCTGGCCCTGCGGCTCCCCTGGCGTGTGCGCCCTGGGGGCCGGCTCCGTGCGCCCTGGCCCTGCGGCTCCCCTGGAGTGCGCCCTGCGGGGGCCGGCTCCGTGCGCCTGCGACACGTGCAGGGTTTGTCCTCTCTGCTATGGTGAGATGGCAGCAGCTGCCTTGTTCCCTCTGCCCACCGCTCTCTGCTGTCTCCGCACCCACCCTGTGGGGGGCTAGATGGGAGCGGGAGGGATTCTAGTATGGCAGGTACTGGGTGGGAACCACTAGACTGGGCGCACCCTAATAGGAGGGAAATGGAAATGGATTCCCCTAGGATGCATGGGCTGGGTTGGCAATGTGCCCTCTAGGTTTTTTCCATCCATGTTGGGAATAAATTTTGTGATGTGCACCAAGGCATGTGTGGATGTGCAGCACCAGTAGCCAGCGGAGGGTGGCGATGGGCGCTCTGCTAATCCACTGCATGGCATTTGAACCTCTCCCAAACCTGCATCTTTACAGGGAAAGCTGGGGGTGGGTGGGTGGCCCAGGCACCAGCTCCCCATCAGATGCTACTCAGATCTGTTCTGTGTTTTTTCCCTCCCATGCCTGTTTCCCTGGGTGTGCCTGGCCTGGCAGAGGATAAATGTCACAGTGAAGAGCGACTTGCCCATGGTGGTGAGCGGCTCCACAGCGCCGTGTGCTCAGCTGCTGATCTCATCCATCGCAGTGGTTGGAACCGCTGAGCAGAACAGAGGACACAGTGCCAAGTTCTTTGAGTTCCTCACCAAGGAGCTGGGGCTGGATGCAGACAGGTGAGAGCAGCACAGGGAGGAGAGAGAGTGGGGGTCTGGTGATGTATTCAGCTGGTAGAGGAGGTTTAGTACAGCCTCCTAGTCAGACCCAGTTCAGTGCTGTGGAGCTGTCTCACTAATCAAGGTCTCTGTTTAGGTCTGTGGTCACCAACACATCAATTGCGATCGACTGGTCGATCGGGAGGGCCCGACCAGTCAATTGCGAGGTGTTCGGCTCCCTCAAACCCCAAGAACCCCACTGCCTACCTCCAGTGACAATGGAGGTAGTGCCGGCTTCCCGCAGGGTGGACAGAAGTCCCACAGCTGCATGCTTCTTCTGGGGATTCAGGAAGTGTGCTGGCTGGTCCCCTTCCCCCAGACAGCTGGCGCGGTACCAGACCCAAGTCTGTGGCATGCCGGGGACTTCCAGTGTGGGATGTGTGTATGTGTGTGTAGGAGTCCCTGGAGGAGGCGTGCGCCGGGAAGAGCTGCCCCGGGGGTGGGAAAGATGAGAGGGAGTAGAAGTCCCTGGAGGATGCGCGCACATGGATGAGCTTCCCCTGCGAGGGGGAGGGGGTAGGAGTCCCCGGAGCAGGCGAGTGCCAGGATGTGCTTCCCTTGCCGGGGGGAGGGAGTAGCAGTCCTCAGAGGAGGCAGTACCAGGGACTCCCTGTTCCTTGCCCCCACCAACACCCTGTCCCCTGCCGCAGCACCCACTCGCAGCCTGCTACCTGCCCCATCAGCCTGTCCCCTACCCCCACCAGCACCCTGTCCCGTGCCACAGCACCCTGTCCCCTGCTTCAGCACCCACTGGCATCCTGTCCCCACTGGCATGCTGTCCCTGTCCCGAGCACCCTTCCTCAGTACCATGTCCCCTACTCCCACCAGCGCAGTTGGGGCCACATTAATGAGGAGGGGTTTTGGAGGAGGTGTATTTATTTATTGATTTGTTTCATCTCTTTTGTGTGGCCTCAACTGACTTTTCTGTGCGTCAGTGACTCCGACTCAAAACAGGTTCCCTGCCCTTCTCAGAAATAAACTCAATGCTGAAACTTTGTGTTTGAGATAATATTTTATTTAAAAATGAAGCCTGGCCAACAAACCCCCAAATGGGGCCAAGCCCCCTTCTGGCCTCAGAATCATAACACTCCTGTACCACCCCCCAATCCCAAATCTGAGCCTATCATACACTGGAACCCCGTCCTGAGCCTCTCACATCCCCAAACTCCTGCACCCTCACATCCTCAGTCTGCCACAACACTTCTGCATCATCCACACACTGCAAATCTGTATCCTGAGCCCATCATACTCCCACCCAACTCCTCTGCCCTGAGCCCCTCACATACCCCAACCCAAACTCCTGCACCCTCACATCCACAAGCCTGTGGCTTGCTCAGTACCCCAACCCTCCATCTGACCCCAACACTCCCCAGCCTGGAGCCCCTTCCCCAAGCCAGCAACCTTCTCCACCTCCTCCTGCATCCAAATTCCCTCCCAGAGCCTGCACCTCTCCCCCCTTCCCACACCCAAATCCCTCATTCCCACCCCAGAGCCCGCACCTCCTGTCTCAACCCAGTGAGGGTACGGCTAGACTACAGGAGTTTTTTATGGGGTACCAGAGGTATCTCAGAAAAACTCTTCTGCATCCAGGGACGTGTTTGCTCTTCAGCTTTTTTTAGTGGAAGAGCAAACACGCTCCATCGGCAACCCCTGTATTTCCCATTCCACGAGGAATAAGGGGACTTCTGAAAGAAGGGGTTTTTCTAACATTTGGGCCAGTCTAGACAGGCCAAATGTTGGGAAAACCTCTTCCTACAGAAGAATTGGAAAAAAACCCGGCCATGTAGCCATACCCTGAGAGTGTATAAGGGTCAGGGTTAGCAAGTGATGGAGAGGAGGAGAAGAGAGGGCGGAGCTTCAAAGAAGGGGTGAAGTCTTGGGAGAAGGATGGGTAGATCTTGGCGTGTTCTGACATTTAAAAACTGATCTTGGGCGTGAAAAGGTTGGAGACCACTGGTTTAGGTACAAGTAGGGGAAGCTTTATAAGAGGCCTTAGCAGGAAGGCACTCTGTCCTCCAGTCCTCTGATTTCCCCTCTGCTCTGCTGCTGATTTCCTGCACTCATAAGACACCTTCCTTCTTGCTCCTCTCTTGGCTTTCTAAGTGAGGGGTTAAACCCCCAGGTGTTGTTAAGGCAGAGGAGTACCAATAGCAGAGTTATCCCCAAAATGCAGTGGTGTAATGATGGGATCAGAGAGAGCCTGGTGACTTATGAGTGAGGATTTTGGGGAGAAGCATTAGAAGCAGAGCTGCATTGGAGTGAAAACAGATTAAAAAAAGAGTTATGGCAATTGAATGTCACTGTTCTTTAGGCTGGATTAATTTGGTTCCCCTATTCTGTTACGTAGCAGCTCTGACTCCATCTCTCCGTCATCTTACATAAAGTTCGCTATACTATTAGTGTCACCTCTGATCCCAATAACCCCTCAGAAGGGCTAATTAATGTCATGGATGTCATATATTCAGTACAGGAAATATAAAATTAATTTATCTATTTAAAGAAAAGGTCAGACGTCCTTGAAATGATGGTAGCATAAGGCTTACTTTGCCTCTGAGATGAATTTGCCAGTGTTTTTTTTCCTCTATCCCTTTCTCCTTTATTTCCCCCTTAATCCAGTAGCAGCAGCAGAGAGAAAAACTCGCTCCAAGTGTAGTTCACAGCTCTGGGAAGAGAATTCTTTTATCCTCCCTTTGTGTTTATATGGGAGAAAAATTGTTTGTGTTTAATGATTTATGATGAGCAGAAGTTTAAAAAAAAAAGTCCTAGCGCTGAATTACAACAGGATAACAGAGAAATATTAACTATGTTAACTAGGTTGTAAGCCAGTTGCCTAACTGGCTGCCTTTGGAATCCTGCTGCTATGGCAGTGTTTCTTAAACTTTTTAAGACCGAGGAACACCAAACAATGTTTGTTTTTAATGAGGAACACCAACGATTTTTTTACTGAGCAAAAAAAAAAAAAAAGTTGAAGGAGGAGAAGGGGGATGGGGAAGATCACCTGCCCCTTTAAGGGTGGCCATTTTCAATTCTGTTGTTCTCTGCGGCACACCTCCGACTGCCTCGTGGCACACTGGTGTGCCATGGAACACAGTTTAAGAAACACCTTGCTATGGTGTTTTGCCATAGGCAAGTAACACTGGTAAAAAGCATGGTGGTTTGAGAATAACAGCTAAGAGGAATACAGCAAACATAAGTAGGGCAGATGCCTGAAATGAAAAAGGCAGTGAATTCCTGTTGTGCATATAACTAAGGTATTTTCTTTTTCCAAGAATAGCTCTGAGTTTAGCAGTCTGTGTACCTGTGTTAATGCTCACCCTGGGCTGAGCTGCAAGGGTAGGCAAGGACATGGAAGATGCTGCACCGACTGAGCTAGTTGGGCTTACTCTGTTCTGAACTTGAGTAGCTCCATTTAACACAATTAGCACAAATTCCAGTGCAGCTTGCTCTTCTCTGTAGTGGGGGTCAGCAGCCACTCAGATGCTACAGCAATGAGAATGTACAAGCACCTTGGATAAATAGTTACCAGTTTAACTTCCTATAGCAGTGGACAGGACTTTAGAACCCCCTCACACACTGTCCCATATCAAAATCCTGTTCTTTATTACAGTCAAGACCAGACCAGACCGCTGAGAGCTATGTTTAGTGATACGTTTCTGGGTTGTTGAGAGAATTTACTGGAGATAATGTTGCATTATAAAATAATAATTTTTCCTTTCCTTCTGTGTTTTCTTCTCTTCCACACACAAAGGATTGTTATCCGTTTTTATCCGCTGGAACCTTGGCAGATTGGCAAGAAAGGAACTGTCATGACTTTCTTATGAACCGTTCAAGAAGTCCATTAAAAAGAAACCCTTGTCAAAGGCACAACTCAAGGATGGCCAGCTCTACCTATTTGTTCCTATGCAAAATTTATATCTGTCCTTCTGCCTCTTCCTTCATGTCATTCTCTTCTGTTTCCTGCCTGCACACGCAGCCTTTGTTTCACACCCCTGCCCAGAGACAATGCGGGTACCTGTGATCTCAAACTGAACGTGAATCTTTGTGAGTTTTTGTCAGCAGCAGCATTGCAATGGCCTTCCTTATCTGGATCCAGTTAATCCAAGTTCTATAGTCTTTTCTTTTAGCAATAAATAGTTCTTTCAGAGCTGTCCTTACCCATATACAGAATACACAGTTATTTAGAGCACCTGAAAATTTGGGGCACTGCTGAGTCTTACTATCCACCTACCCACCTCTTCCTATCCCTATCCTGTGGCTCTCCTTTCTCCAGAGAAGATCTATTTAATTTAAATGTGAAAAAGCCAGCCAGAGCTATTAGCAGAATACTGACTCTGTGAAAGAGCCATTCAAGTAGTAAGGAAATCATGTAACAGGCATTTGCCAATATCAGGTCTGTACTGTCAGTTCCTGAATTTACTGTGTTATTCAACTGGACCTTAGTTTAAAATTTGCTTTAAAATATTTCATTAATGTGTTACTGAAGGTTATAAAATCATAACTCTAAATAATTGTCTCCCCAGTCCCCCACAGCTATCATTGGGCAGAGGGGCAGCAGTTTAATAAAACTGCCTAGGGCCTCATAAATCCTAAGAATGGCCTAGAGCTCTTTATTTCTGTTGCGAGACTGGTGTCATTGATAACTGACTGCAGAGGTTCTCCAGTTTTGCTCAGTCCTAAGGGCCACTTTGCAAGAGAGACTGACTCTGTGAATACTGTGTACAGATGGGGTCTCCTCACCTCAAAAAAGATATTTTGGCCTTGGAAAGGGTTCAGAAAAGGGCAACTAAAATGATTAGGGATTTGGAACGGGTCCCATATGAGGAGAGGTTAAAGCGACTGGGACTTTTCAGTTTAGAAAAGAGGAGACTGAGGGGGGATATGATAGAGGTCTATAAAATCATGAGTGGTGTGGAGAGGGCTGATAAAGAAAAGTTATTTATTAGTTCCCATAATAGAAGAACTAGAGGACACCAAATGAAATGAATGGGTAGCAGGTTTAAAACTAATAAAAGAAAGTTCTTCTTCACACAGCGTGTAGTCAACCTGTGGAACTCCTTGCTAGAGGGGGCTGTGAAGGCTAGGACTATGACAGAGTTTAAAGAGAAGCTAGATAATTTCATGGAGGTTAGGTCCATAAAAGGCTATTAGCCAGGGGATAAAATGGTGTCCATGGCCTCTGTTTTTCAGAGGCTGGAGAGGGATGGCAGGAGACAAATCACTTGATCATTATCTTCGGTCTACCCTCTCTGGGGCACCTGGTGCTGGCCACTGTCGGCAGACAGGATACTGGGGTAGATGGACCTTTGGTCTGACCCAGTACGGCTGTTCTTATGAGACAGATCCTGTCATGACAGCTGTCCTCCCAATCTTCCCTCTTTCTTGTGAAATTCTGTCTGTTCTAGGAGTCCGTGGGCCATAGCTTGAAATATTACAGGTTGAGCTTCCACTATCCAAATAGAATTGTAATTGGGACCATGACCCTGTAGACATTTCAACTTCAATAGTTAGTAAAGGTTGCTCAGTAATCTATCAGTATGTGCTAAACTAACACATAGTACTTAGCCTAACTTGCTGCCACTGGTGGGCAGAGAAAGCCAAGGAGAGGTGAGGTCTTTCACGTTCAAGTTCTGTGACAATTTCTTCAATCTAACCTCCTTCCCCCTCCTTTAAGGGAAAAGGGAATATTGGTCTGCAGAAAGAATCTTTAAACTGGTATGGGATTTCTGGGCTAGGGCTCGTCTCAAATCTCCTGCTCTGAGCTCTGTTTCATTAGGATCATTTGCATGTGCTGGTGGTTGTTCCCATGGGATTTCCTTCATTCAGTAGATTCCTATAGTTTAATATCAATGTGAACAACATGCATTAGGGTATGTTTGGAAGAGGGCTACTTATTGCAGTATCAGGCTATACCCAATGGTGTGGAGCCAGGAAATTGTTTTGCTGATTCTGATAATTAATTTCAATTCTTATAACTTGTCTTCTTGTCCACAGTACTTTTCCTCTGAACAATATCAGAACAGCTTTTATTTGACGAATGTTTTCAATGTACTGTTTTGTAGGTGGTATGGAAGAGCTCATGATAACGAGTTCTTGCAGTGCTTGCATTTTTTCTTTTTCTTATTAGACCCAAGGTCTTTCTATTTCTGCTGTAATGTTCATTCTCTTAGGAAGGGAGTTTTCTCTTGGTCACTTTCTATAACTGGATTACACTCAATATTTTATTTTAAAAAAGCTTTTCAGCCCCTCCCCAAGTTTCATTAAGTTGGAAGTGTCTTTCATTTATTCAAAAATAACTGAAACCAATTAGGTTATTCAAAAGGAATGAAAAACAAATGATTTATTAATATCTGAAACTAGTTACTATACATGCAGCATAACTTTCTTCTGTTGTTGCAGAAATGAGTTTTTGTGCTCTAAACAAAATACTGTATGCACCATACATCAGGAGTTTATCTGGTCAATAAAATGTGTGTCAAAATATTTTGTTAGTGTGTGTCGATTCACTAGATTATCACAATACTTTCACTTTGTTCCTTTTTCTCGTATCTCACTCTTTTTAAACTCACTTATAGAGAACATAGCTATTCAGGACTGCCTCCGTTTGTGTATTTTTCTTATGTAGTCTTTTCAATTAAATGCTTTTAAAAATAAGATAGTAAATTAAACCATTCTGTATCACTAAGCAGATGACCAGTGATCCTAAAAATCCCTTTGCCGTGGGGAAAAAAGCAGAATGTGTTTTTACAAAGAATCTTCAGTTTTTAAATTTTGTGAAAAAATAAAACATATCAATAAATTTTACTGAACATACCAGTGTCACTTATTCAGTGTGCAACCTCCTCATCTTGTGCTTAATTTTGAATGTGCTTTACATTTACATTGCTAAATACCCTTCAATAAATTGTTTCCACTTTATAGAGATTACTCAATGGCATATGGGCTAGCATCTTTTTTAAATGCATCTCAAATTTCACATCTGCCTCCAGCCATGAGTGGTTAAAGGTATGAAAAGATGCGAAAAACTTTAAAAATCACCCCAAAGACTGTGTCTCTTTGTTTGGCAAGAACAAATTTCATGTTAATAATAAAGTGCAGTTCTTTACTGTATGCAGCAAGGCTATAGACCACATTCGAGGCAGACAATTGTAGAACAGATGGAAAAGGCTGAAGCATAAACTGAATGAAAAAAATGTAAACACAAGAGACTGAAACAGCAGATCCGTTGACAACAGAAAGAAAATGCATTGTGATTGTATCATTACAGCATTTTTGTGCATTTAAAAAAAATTCTGAAAATATACAATACAGACAGAATTATTTGGTGTGTGTGTATATACATTCATGCATAATATATATATATATATATATATATATATATATATATATATATATATATGAAATACAAATTGCAATTCTATTTATTTTATTATAATTGATGGCACCGATAGGCTTCAAACTTGCTTAAAATTGTAAATATATCATTAAAATGCCGTGTTCAATTGTTACCAATATATTGTCGTTAGGAAAATTAAAATTCATCATTTCATTTTAATCATGGAAAACATGGGTTTTTATGGTTTGAATGAATTTTGAGGGTTATCATGGAAAACCAGGATCCTTACATCTGACTTAAACCCTATTACTACCTTCTATCCAGGCTGGAGGATTGCACTGCCCATGTCCCTATGGTGTGGCTCTAAAAAGTAGAGGTGTACTCTTTGAGTGCATCTACATAGCATCCTAAACTCAAAATAAGATACGCAATTTGCATAGCGCAAATGGCATATCTTTTTTCAAATCTAATTTGAAATTTGGCACGTCTACACAGTGCCAAATTTCAAAATAATGTGCTATTTCAAGCCATCCCTTATCCCTTGTGCAACAAAGTTTACTGGGATGGCAAAATCGTGTGCCTGATATTTCAAAATAATGGGTGGCAGGTGTATCCTGAAATAGCCGTGCAGTGTAGATGTACCCTTTGTGCAATCTGAAAAAAACCCAATAACCATTATGTTAATATTACAGAAATGTTAAGTCCTTCCCTTTTCGTAGCTAACAATTGTGACTTCTCTTAGGACACACATGCTGTTGCCATGGGCCCTAGCACTTATTATGCCTTGTTGGCTTCTTACCATTGGTTGCTTTTAAAAGCTGTTTCTCCATTGTTTCTCCTGTTAGCTGCTTCCTGGCTTTGTGTCCAGTTCATTGCTATAAAAGAGAGCAGGTTCAAGAAGAGGCAGCCTTCACACACATTCTCCATCTCTCAGCAGCAACGTCACTACTTTACAAATGGCTGTAGATGTGGACAAAGGAGAGGAAAGGGGGTAGATCCCATTCAGGGGTTAATAGCGGGGAAAGCTTGTGAAGGAGGTTGCCATGCAAAGATGGCAAAAGAGAATGATTTCTGAGCTTTTGCAAATGCTGAAGAGGATAGTAAACCAGAGGGCTCCCTGCTCCCTAGAAGAGAAAACATAAAGGGGCACCAGGGCATGTTTCGAGGAGGGGTAAGTTTGTGGGATGAGTATCTGAACTACTGTTACTTTCGTTTCTCCTAGCTCAGACTTTTCATGCAATGTGAACAATACCTTTCACGCCCCCAGTGTGCTGTGACATTAGTGACAAAACATCCATACTAGTGCAAAATCATAACATAAGCTGGAGCAGGCAACTTGCTGGACTTTGGCTGTTTTGTAAGAGAGCAGTTAAAATATTAAACCGAAAGGTGAATGGCAGGAGCAGATTGTTTTTCTCAGCATGCGTCCTCTTATCTTTTATTTGGCTCTGGCAGCTGCAGAGGATGGAGTATGATCAAAGTAACAGTTATGGTTTAATACAATGAAATCTCTGTAGGGCAGCGGTCACCGGCCAGTCGATCGGGATCCACCAGTAGATCTTGGAGCCTCTGACAGGTGATCCTGACTGGTTTGGCCAAGAGGCTATCAAGTGCAGCACTTCAACTGCCCTTCCCCCCACTGCTGCTCATCTCCTGCCCTTTGCCTTGGAGTCGTCCCCCCCAACCCACCGTAGCCTCTTGCTTGCAGTGCAGGGGCAGGAGAGGGAGAGGAGGGTGCTGATGTCAACATGCCCCCTCTCCCACACTATTCAATCTCCACAGAGCAGAGAGAGGGCACAACAGGACTTGGGATGGAGTTTGCTGGCTGCTTTTGGGAGTGGTGCAGGGCCAGGGCAGGGGTGAGCCTGCCTTAGCCCCACTGCACCACCACCCAGGAGCCGCCTGAGGTAAGCAGGGTCCAGTTGGAGCCCACATCCTGAAACCCTACCCCTGCACCACAAACCCCTGCCCCAACCCTGAGCACCCCTGCATCCAAACACTCTCCCAAAGCCTGCACCTAGAATCCCCTTGGCACCCCCACGGCCTGCCCCAAGCTCAGTTTAGAGCCCCGCTCACTCCAAATCCCTTAATCCAAGACCAGAGCCTGCACCCCAGCCTTCTGTCCCTGCCTGGTGAAAGTGAGGGAGGATGTGGGAGGGAGGGTGGGGACAACAGAGTGAGCAGGGATGGGGCCTTGGAGAAGGGGCACAGTGGAAGCGGGGTAAGGGTGTTTGGGTTGGAGGTAGATCCTGGATGGCACTTAAATTCAAAAAACTCTGTTGTTATATTGGCTATGGAAACAGCCATTTAGCTCATTCACTCTTAGAATACGTCTAGACACCCGGAGGTGTCCAAGGAACGTGTCCACGATTTTGAAATAATTTTTTAAATAATGGGTGCGCTATTTCAGCATCCCTGTAAACCTCATTCCACGAGGAATAGAGGATGTCTTGATATAAAGCTTTATTTGAAATGTGGTGCCGTGTAGATGTGCCAAATTTTGAAATAGCCGATTTCAAAATAAAATTGAAATAAGATACACAATTTGCGTAGCACAAATTGCGTATCTTATTTTGATTTTAGAGAGCAGTCTAGATGTACCCTTACTGAAGATTAATGTTTTGGGCTAAGGAGGAAACTGGCATAGGGAGGTTATGCTGGCCCTTTAAATCCACAAGCTAAAATTACTACACAACCTTGCATAGTATAGAGAAACCAAAGAAGCTGTTAGCATTTGTTCATACTTAACAGCCTACTTGCTTAAATCAATTACTCTACATCAGGGGTTCCCAAACTTTTTGACACAGGGACCAGTAAATCCATTCACGAACTTTTGGAGGACCGGTAACATTCATTTGCATATTTGCATATTCATTAATCAAATGCTGGATATGCAAATAAGTTGTCAAAACCCCCAGTGCCAGCTTTAGCAAAGCTTTTGATATGGTCATCCACAATATTCTTGCCCTCAAGTTAAGGAATATGGATTGGATAAATGGACTGTAAGACAGACAGAAAGCTGGTTAGACCAGGGTTTCCCAAACTTTTTACTTTAGTTGGAACCCTTTTTTTTCAGTACTGCTTTTTGCAGCCCAAAAATATAAACACACAAAAAACAAACTGAGAAAATACCAGACATAGAACATGTCTGGTATTTTCTCATTAGGTATGTTTTATTATTACTAGATGTATCAGTTTATATTTACCTGCCTGGCTGGTAAATGTGCTCAGACTGCATGAGTGTGTCTACCAGCCAGACAGTTCGCAACTACTTGAGAGGGGGTGTGTGTGTGGTGGGGAGGCACAATAGAATCCCCGGGCCGGAATCATTCGTGCTTTGTGGGGGAGGGCAGCACCCCGAGATCTACATATGGCTGGGTCAGTCCTGCTCCCTCCCCACCCCCCACTTCTCCTCCTAATCTCCCTTGGCCAGTCCCGCTGCCCTTGTCCAGCCCTGATTCTGGCGGCTGCTTCCCGCCCCCCCATCTTCCCCGGCCAGCTCCCTACCCCTGACTTCTTGCCCCCTGGCAGCTCTGCTTCTGCTGCCCACCCCCCCCATCTCTCCCAGCCAGCTCCGATGCCCCAGGCAAGCCCTGCTTCCAGCAACCGCTTCTCCCCTACTCCTCCTGATCTCCCGGCCAGCCCCCTGCCCCCTGGCCAGCTCTGCTTCCGCCGGCTGCCTCCCCACTAAAATCACTAAATTTTTGAGCTTCAAAAATCAGTAAATTTTGTGTGTTTCAACTGTTGTAGATATTTCACTATAGGGAGCTCCAGTGTAGCACACAAGTTGTTATATGCTTTCTAAAGACCATCAGAGTAGCTTAATAAATCACTCACTTTGGCTAAAGTGATTGTAATTCACTTGACTGAGAAAACTGACCAATTGTTCTTCATGTCCACTGAAAGTAGGACAAGAAGTAATCAGCTTAATCTGCAGCAAGGAAGATTTAGGTTAGATTCTAAGAGAAACTTTCTAACTAGCTTCAGGGGGTAGCTGAGTTAGTCTGTACAACATAAACTTAAAAAACAATAAAAGGTCTGGTAGCACTTTAGAGACTAACAAAACATGTAGATGAAACAAAAAACAGGACTATGTAGCACTTTAAAGACTAACAAGATGGTTTATTAGGTGATGAGCTTTCGTGGGCCAGACCCACTTCCTCACATCAAATAGTGGAAGAAAATAGTCACAACCATATATACCAAAGGATACAATAAAAAAAATGAACACATATGAAAAGGACAAATCAAATTTCAGAACAGAAGGGGGCTAAGGGGGGGAGGTAAATGTCTGTGAGCTAATGATATTAGAGGTGATAACTGGGGAAGCTATTTCTATCACAAAACATATAGATGGTATTCTAACTAGAACAGTTAAACTCTGGAATGGGTTACCAAGGAAAGTTGTGGAATGAAAGCCATTGGAGGTTTTTAAGAACAGGTTGGACAATCACCTGTCAGGGATGACCAAGATGCCTGCCTCAATGTGAGAAAAATAAACTAAATGACCTCCTGAGGTTCCATCCAACTCTACTTTTTTACCATTTTATAAGAGCAAGGCATTATATTTATTATAATCCATTTACCAAGTGGTCTAACTATATAACACAATACACACAGAGCAAGAGCTTGTCTGCAGTGCAACGTTTAGCTTGAGATACAACTCAAGTATTACTCCCAGTCTGACTCCAGTTCATAGGCAAAATCCTCTACCTTGAGTTAAACTGATTTTTTAAATTTGAATTACTTGGCCCATTAGGTGTCATATACTATTAATACAGTGGGGATGCAGCTACATCTCAAGTAAGCACAATTTATGAGATTAATCCAATTATGTTGCTACTATTACAATTATTCTCTGCAGATCCATTATGATGTTGTGATGTGGCTGCTCTCCCTTGAGCTAGGCTAAATCAAGCAGGGCAACTTGAGCAGGTAACTCAAACTAACTGTGGCTGTCAAAACTGGCCTCAAGATATTTTTTGCCAGCATCTTTGGAGGGAACAAAAATGTGAGTGTTTTTTTCCCTCTGTGTTATGTTTGAAGAAAGCCAGAGGTGGTGATGTTTTCCTTTTGTTCAGCTGGTATCTATGTTGGAAGACTCTTGGGTGACAAGAGAACAAGTGCAACCATGACCTCCTGAAGAATCAAGAGATGCTGAAAACTTCACAATTAACAGGGAAAGGATTTTTACTGACCTCCTTTAAAACTCTTGCTGTTAGCTCCTATTTAAGTAAATGAAACAAAATGCAGGACAATGTAGCACTTTAAAGACTAACAAGATGGTTTATTAGGTGATGAGCTTTCGTGGGCCAGTCCCACTTCCTCAGATCAAATAGTGGAAGAAAATAGTCACAACCATATATACCAAAGGACAATCATTCATTTTTTAAATTGTATCCTTTGGTATATATGGTTGTGACTATTTTCTTCCACTGTTTGATCTGAGGAAGTGGGTCTGGCCCACGAAAGCTCATCATCTAATAAACCATCTTGCTAGTCTGTAAAGTGCGGCACAGTCCTGGTTTTGTCTCGGCTCCCCCAGACTAGCACGGCTGCATCGCTACCGCTAGGTAAGTAAATAACATGGCGGCGACACCTCAGGGGCATGTCTGTGAAAGACTCAACAACGCTGCGAAACGCACCCGGAGCGATAGTGGCGAGGCGGGGGAGGTGCAGCGCGGCGGGGTGGCGGCGCCGTGCAGGTAGCGGGGCCCGGAGCGCCCCTGGGCGCAGCTGAGCGGGGGGCAGAGGAAAGAAAAGCGCAGCGCTTGAGAGGATGCGCGTGGGGGGGGGGGGGGGGGGGGGTGAGCCGGGCCACGCGGGGCGAGGCCGGGCTCCCACAGCGCGCCTCGCCCTGCGCCGAATTTTCAGCGGGACCGGCCGGAAGCGCGCCTACGTCACGTCCGCAGGGCGACGCCATGACGCGTACCTCGCGCGCGCGCGGCTGACGGTGCCCGAGGCAGGGAAGGAGGGAGAGGCGGGGCGCGCTCCCGCCCCCTCCGCCGGCAGCCGGGCGCGTCTCCATTGGCTGGGTGGGGAGCCGCCGTCCAGCCAATGAGCGGGCGTTTTGTTGGCCGGCAGGGCTCCCGGGCCGGGGAGGAGGTTGCCGTGGAGACTGCAGGTGAGGCTCCCCTCAGCAGCCCCCCCCCGGCACGGGGCTGCGCGAAGGGCTGGGGCGCTGCCGGGCCCTGCGCGGGGCGGGGGGGGCTCGGTGCTGCCTGGCTCCCTGTGTGGGGAACGGCTGGAGCCCCGGGTCGGCATCGGCTTCGTCGGGGGGGGCGCTGGGCGAGCCGTCCCTGCCTCTCGAGGCCCACAGCGTCGTCCGGCGCCAGAACCGTTTAACCGACACAACCGCCACCAGCGGTGTCGGTTAAGCGCCCGGTTCTCCCCTCCCCCCGAGGGGGGAGGGGCGGGGTTCGGATTGGCCAAGCCGCCGGCTCCCCGCGGACTGCGCGGGCGGGGCTGCCGGCCCCGCCCCTGGGGGGCTCACGTGTAACCGCCGCGGGGTCTAGCGCTTGCACGTTACCGTGTCCCGTATGTCCCGCAGCCTGTGGCCGGAGAGAGCCTCCTGGCCCGCTCCTGCACCTCTATTCATATAGGAGATGGAAGGGATTGTGCATCTGCTCCTCCCCCCAGTCTACCCCTCCTACATACATCTAGGCTATGTCTACACTGGCGCCATCTTGCGCCACTGCTATGCAAATGAGGCTGAGCGTGGAATATCGCCGAGCCTTATTTGCGTATCTAATGAGCCGCCATTTTTGCAGAAGAGGCTCTTGCGCAAGAAGGCGCTGTCTACACTGCCCCGTCTTGCGCAAGAAAAACCCTCTTGAAAATAATCAGCGTGACAGCATTGCGCAAGAGGGCTTTTTTTGCACAGGAAGGAGCAGCATAGACAGCGCCTTCTTGTGCAAGAGCCTCTTCCGCAAAATGGCGGCTCATTAGATATGCAAATGAGGCTCGGCAATATTCCACGCTTAGCCTGATTTGCATAGCTTTGGCACAAGATCGCGCCAGTGTAGACATAGCCCCACTGTCTTCCCCTGCAGTCAGGAAGACACTCAGCCCTGCTCTGGGCGTTGGCACTGTGTGCACGGCTTGTAGAAACTATCCCTGTTAGCATGTGGTTGAAAACTGCGATTTTGGAAGAATAAACGTTTCTTAAATCTGATAGAAACATTTCACATTTTTTTTAAAACCACTGAAAACAGCTGTCTTTAAACAAATATTCCCTTTTAATGCATGAAACCCAAAATAACTGCTGTGAGAATGTGCCATGAAACTCACAAGAGAACTGCAAAATGAAAATGGAGCATAAATAATTATCAAGTAAATTAGAATTAGAAAATTGATTTCTATTTGAAATCATCTAAGGAGAGGTGTGAAACAAATACATGTATTCTTGCAGTACATATATGAGTTTTAAGTTGGAAAATTTAAAGGAGCACTCTTACATTGAGGGAATCTGTCAAGACAAAGTCTGCAGATGCCTAAGGTTTTGTCTTATACATAAAAGTTGCTTTAACTGTGTTGTTATACTAGGTATGCTAATATACTTAGAGCAGTATAAACCATTTTGTGTGAATTCAGTTATACTAGCATAAAAATACGTACAATGTTATAATTTGTTCCCATGAAGCATTATTCTGCTATAAAATAGTTGTGCCCATATTAGGAATTGTATCATTGTAAATACCACACTCTTAACTGGCATAGATATGTCAGTACAAAAACTGTTTTTCAGTTTTATTTCTCTCCCTCTATGAGCATTTAACTGTTATTAAAACATTTATATTTGAGGAAAATGCAGAATTAAATTGATTACCAGCTGCCTGTGTTTCTTTATAGCAATGGTAGGTCTAGTGCAATATCAGCCAAGCTATTGAGTTCTAATCCTGCGTTTACCAGTTAGGAAGTGCTTAAGGGGTACTGCCACCCGGTCCACCAGCCACTCTATGGCCAGAGCTGCTTCAGCAGACTGTGGCTGGCCTCCACCTGAATTCACTGAGAACAGCTAGTTAATTGATAAGCATACCTGTAGGCTTCATGCTTACCTGTAGGCTTACCGCTTAACACGCTAACCACATGTGGCTATTTGGCTGGTTGAATGGGGCTAGTTTGCTATAGCAGTAGGCACTATAGGGGCTGCTGTTTCAGAACTGGTTGTGGACACTACAGGGTTAACCATTTAACATCTTTGTTATCAATAGGGTGACCATATTTCCCAAAGGAAAAATAGGATACCACATGGGACTGGTCCGATGTCCCTGTTGCCTACATGGGGTTGGCCTAACTCCTAGGACTAGGCCCATTGCAGCTTGCCCACCTCCCAAATGTTCTTCTATGCTCTCCTTAGGGAGCATGTCCACTTTTTTTGGTAAAATTAGGCATTTATCCCATTTGCTCTTAAATGACTGCTTCTTGGAGCAGCTAGTGCAGGAACCCACAAGGGGAGAGGCAATTCTCGATTTACTCCTGAGTGGAGTGCAGGATCAGGTCCAGGATATAACCGTTACAGGACCGCTTGGGAATAGTGACCGTAATATAATAACATTCAACATTCCTGTGGTGGGAAGAACACCTCAGCAGTCCAGCACCCTGGCATTTAATTTCAAAAAGGGGAATTACGCAAAAATGAGGAGGTAAGTTAAACAGAAATTAAAAGGCACAGTGACTAGAGCCAAATCCCTGAAAGCTGCATGGAAACTTTTTAAAGACACCATAATAGAGGCCCAACTTAAATGTATACCCCAAATTAAAAAACAGAGCAAGAGACCTAAAAAAGAGTCACCGTGGCTTAACCACCATGTAAAAGAAGCAGTGAGGGACAAAAAGGTATCTTTTAAGAAGTGGAAGTCCAATCCTAGTGAGATAAATAGAAAGGAACATAAACACTGTCAAATCAAGTGTAAACATGTAATAAGAAAAGCAAAAAAAGATTTTGAGGAACAGCTAGCCAAAAACTCAAAAAGAAATAACAAAATGTTTTTTAAGTACATTAGAAGCAGGAAGCCTGCTAAAAAGCCTGTGGGTCCCCTAGATGATCGAGCTATAAAAGGAGCAATCAAGGATGATAAATCCATTGCGGAGAAACTAAATGATTTCTTTGCTTCAGTCTTCACGGCTGAGGACGTTGGGGAGATTCCTGAATCTGCACCGTCCTTTGTGGGTGATGAATCTGAGGAACTGTCCCGGATTGAAGTGTCATTAGAGGAGGTTTTGGAACAAATAGAAAAATTTAATGTTAACAAATCTCCGGGACCGGATGGCATTCATCCAACGGTTCTAAAAGAACTTAAATGGGAAATTGCTGAGCTATTATCTGTGGTTTGTAACCTATCCTTTAAATCGGCTTCCGTACCTAATGACTGGAAGGTAGCCAACATGACACCAATATTTAAAAAGGGCTCTAGAGGCGATCCTGGCAATTACAGACCGGTAAGTCTAACTTCAGTACCAGGCAAATTAGTCGAAACAATAGTAAAGAATAAAATTGTGAAGCATGTAGAAGAACTTAATTTGTTGGACAAAAGTCAACATGGTTTCTGTAAAGGGAAATCCTGTCTTACTAATCTATTAGAGTTCTTTGAAGGGGTTAAGAAACATGCGGACAACGGGGATCCGGTACATATAGTATACTTGGATTTTCAGAAAGCCTTTGACAAGGTCCCTCACCAAAGGCTCTTGTGTAAATTACATGGCCATGGGATAAGAGGGAAGGTCCTTTCTTGGGTTGAGAACTGGTTAAAAGACAGGAAACAAAGGGTAGGAATAAATGGTAAATTTTCAGATTGGAGAGGGGTAACTAGTGGTGTACCCCAAGGGTCAGTCCTGGGGCCAATCCTTTTCAACTTATTCATAAATGATCTGGAGAAAGGGGTAAGCAGTGAGGTAGTAAAGTTTGCAGATGATACCAAACTGTTTAGGATAGTCAAGACAGAAGCAGACTGTGAGGGACTCCAAGAAGATCTCACCAAACTGAGTGATTGGGCAACAAAATGGCAAATGAAATTTAATGTGGATAAGTGTAAAGTAATGCACATCGGGAAAAATAATCCCAACTATACGTACAGTATGATGGGGGCTAATTTGGCTACGACAAATCAGGAAAGAGATCTTGGAGTTATCGTGGACAGTTCTCTGAAAACTTCCACACAGAGTGCAGCGGCGGTCAAAAAGGCAAATAGGATGCTAGGAAGTATTAGGAAAGGGATAGAAAATAAGACCCAGAATATCTTACTGCCCCTGTATAAAACTATGGTACGCCCACATCTTGAATACTGTGTACAGATGTGGTCTCCTCACCTCAAAAAAGATATTTTGGCCTTGGAAAGGGTTCAGAAAGGGGCAACTAAAATGATTAGGGGTTTGGAACGGGTCCCATATGAGGAGAGGCTAAAGCGACTGGGACTTTTCAGTTTAGAAAAGAGGAGACTGAGGGGGGATATGATAGAGGTCTATAAAATCATGAATGGTGTGGAGAGGGCTGATAAAGAAAAGTTATTTATTAGTTCCCATAATAGAAGAACTAGAGGACACCAAATGAAATTAATGGGGAGCAGGTTTAAAACTAATAAAAGGAAGTTCTTCTTCACACAGCGTGTTGTCAACCTGTGGAACTCCTTGCCAGAGGAGGCTGTGAAGGCTAGGACTATAATAGAGTTTAAAGAGAAGCTGGATAAATTCATGGAGGTTAGGTCCATAAAAGGCTATTAGCCAGGGGATAAAATGGTGTCCTTGGCCTCTGTTTGTCAGAGGCTGGAGAGGGATGGCAGGAGACAAATCGCTTGATCATTGTCTTCGGTCCACCCTCTCTGGGGCACCTGGTGCTGGCCACTGTCAGTAGACAGGATACTGGGCTAGATGGACCTTTGGTCTGACCCAGTACGGCCGTTCTTATGTTCTTATGTTCTTATGCTCTTGCCATCTAATGATCAGTTGGCAAGAGCAAACAATACAAATGCCCAGTTTGCCAAAAATACAAAACCAAAAAAAACCAGGATAGCTGGGAGAACTTTAGGGACTGTCCCATCCAAAATGGGATGCATGGTCACCCTATCTACCAGTGACTTGATGTGTGACCTTTGCAAGTCACTATGGCCCTAATTTAGCCGGGTACTTACGTTTGAGTAAATTTACTTAAAGTTAGGTATATATTTATCTCATTGAATTGGGCTGTGCAGTCTTTTTTTTTTTTTAAGAGCTGGTGGTAATTTAATTTGGAGTCATAGATGTTCAGTTTAGATCTAGGTGAAAACCGGGTTTTTTGGTTTAATTGGCAAGTTAAAAAATGGAAAAATAATTGTTTCATGTTAAATCAAAACCTTTTTAAAAAAAGCAAATTAAAAAATAAAACCTCTTTTGGGTGAAACAAAATATTTTATTTTGATATAATCAAACTATTTTGTTTTGAACAATTTAAAGTGTTTTTGAATTTTTAAAAGTTAGACATTTTGAAAGAAAAAAATTCAGACTGAAAATTTTGCCCATCTCTAGTTACTTAGCTTCTGAAAATCAGACCTTTGTTTTCCCCGTGTATTAAATGGGGAAAATATGTGTGTGTCTTGTAGGGATTTTGTAGCATTATTAACTAATGTTTCTGAAAAGCTCTGAAAATGTACAATATAGTATTGTGTAGTTGTCTATGTAATATAAATACAAGTAACAGAAACTTTAGTTGAGGGGAAAAATCCATGTGAGTGAACCAGTAAAATGTGACCATTTTTGAATGAGTTTCATTAAAGTAAAAACATGCTTTCTTTGCATGTGAAAGTGCTCATCAATGATGTCTGAATTAATTCAGCTCATTGTTCAGTACACCTACTGCTTCCTACTATGCTTAATTCTGGACTTGTCTTGCTATTAATATGATCTACAGTATAAAAGACTGTTTTTAGCCTGCACGTGTCATCTTTTTTTATTTCTGCTAATGTGAGTGATTTGTCTCATGGCAGTGAAAATTTAGAAAAAAATGTACAAAATCATTTCACATTCTTTTACCATTATTTACATTATACTTCAAGAAATTAATAGAATGAAAATTATAGGTTTAATTTGAATGAAAAATAACTGATTTTACATGTGAATATCAGTTTTCAGGCTTTGTCATAGAAGTTTAGCTTCTTTTAACTGCTGAATAATTATTTTTTTAGAGTTCAGTGGGTATGCAGCTCTAAACTCCTGGTTTTGGAAGATGGGTGACAGAGACTCTGTGTTGTCATTGGCCCATGTACTCTCTGTATACGGAAAGTTATTTTTAAGTCCCCCATTGATACAAATGTTAGTTCAGCTTCATAAAAATAAGCAACAGTAGGCATGGGAGTGCTAGTGTAGAGGGCTTGCCTGCTCATTATAAGTAGTCGGTCAGTTAGAGCCCCAGAATGACTATTTCCTTGTTTTCTGGCAACAGACACTTGTTGTGGAGATGGAATTGGGTTCTAGTCCCAGAAATGCATCTGTAAACAGAGATTTTTAACCTTCTATTGCCAATACAGAGGCAGGAAATAGGTCCTTTTCTCAAAGCAGGGCTTTTTCCATAATTCAAAAAAAAAAAAAAAAAAAAAGAAATGGCATGCAGTGGTGCAGTTAGATTATAATAATGCACTGAAAAAAGGCAGAGTTGTGGTTATAGAGGCAACTTTATCTTTGTCGTTTTCTGACACTTAAGTGTTGCATTTAATGCTGCAGCCTTAACGTTGATTTAATAATTTGGATGTTTTTTCAATGTCATATGTAATGTTGGGATTATATTTAGTAGTATTCTTTCATTATACATGAATCTACAGTTGACAAATATACCATATAACACATATACCATATAACATTACCAAGGAGCTGATAGAGGAGGTATCTGAGCCTCTAGCTATCATCTTTGGAAAATCATGGGAGACAGGAGAGATTCCAGAGGACTGGAAAAGGGCAAATATTCTGCCCATCTATAAAAAGGGAAATAAGAACAACCCAGGAAACTACAGACCAGTTAGTTTAACTTCTGTGCCAGGGAAGATAATGGAGCAAGTAATTAAGGAAAATGTCTGTAAATACTTGGAAAGTGGCAAGATGATAGGGAACAGCCAGCATGGATTTGTAAAGAACAAATCATGTTAAACCAATCTGATAGCTTTCTTTAATAGGATAACAAGTCTTGTGGATAAGGGAGACGCGGTGGATGTGGTATACCGAGATTTTAGTAAGGTGTTTGATACGGTCTTGCATTAGTCTTATCAATAAACTAGGTAAATACAACTTAGATGGGGCTACTATAAGGTGGGTACATAACTGGCTGGATAACCATACTCAGAGGCTATGTCTAGACTGGCCAGTTTTTCTGGAAAATCAGCCGCTTTTCCAGAAAAACTTGCCAGCTGTTTACATTGGCCGCTTGAATTTCCCCAAAAGCACTGACTTCCTACTGTAAGTCAGTGCTTTTTGCGGAAATACTATTCTGCTCCTGTTCAGGCAGAAGTCTCTTTTGTGCAAAGCTTTTGCGCAAAAGGCCAGTGTAGACAGCTCAGATTTGTTTTCCGCAAAAAGGCCCCAATGGCGAAAATGGCGATCGGTGCTTTTTTGCGCAAAAGTGCGTCTAGATTGGCCATGGACGTTTTTCCACAAAAAGTGCTTTTGCGGAAAAGCGTTGGTGCCAATCTAGACGCTCTGTTCCGAAAATGCTTTTAACGGATAATTTTTCTGTTAAAAAAATTTCCGGAAAATCATGCCAATCTAGATGCAGCCAGCGAGTAGTTATTAATGGTTCACAATCCTGCTGGATAGGCATAACAAGTGGAGTTCCACAGGGGTCTGTTTTGGGACAGGCTCTGTTCAATGTCTTCATCAATGATTTAGATATTGGTATAGAAAGTACACTTATTAAGTTTGCAGATGATACCAAGCTGGGACGGGTTGCGACTAATCTGCAGGATAGGGTCATAATTCAAAATGACCTAGACAAATTGGAGAAGTGGTCTGAGGTAAATAGGATGAAGTTTAATAAAGACAAATGCAAAGTGCTCCATTTAGGAAGGAACAATCAGTTTCACACATACAGAATGGGAAGTGACTGTCTGGGAAGGAGTACGACAGAAAGAGATCTAGGGGTTATAGCGGATCACAAGTTGAATATGAGTCAGCAGTGTGATGGCGTTGCAAAGAAAGCAAACATGATTCTGGGATGCATTAACAGGTGTTTTGTGAGCAAGACACGAGAAGTCATTCTTCCGCTCTACTCTGCGCTGGTTAGGCCTCAATTGGAATATTGTGTTCAGTTCTGGGCACCGCATTTCAAGAAGGATGTGGAGAAATTGGAGAGGGTCCAGAGAAGAGCAACGAGAATGATTAAAGGTCTAGAGAACATGACCTATGAGGGAAAGCTGAAGGAATTAGGTTTGTTTAGTTTAGAAAAGAGAAGATTGTGGGGGGACATGATAGCCGTTTTCAGGTATCTAAAAGGGTGTCATAAGGAGGAGGGAGAAAACTTGCTCATCTTGACCTCTGGGGATAGAACAAGAAGCAATGGGCTTAAACTGCAGCAAGGGAGGTTTAGGTTTGACATTAGGAAAAAGTTCCTAACTATCAGGGTAGTCAAACTCTGGAATAAATTGCCCAGGGAGTTGTGGAATCCCCATCTCTGGTAATATTTCAGAGTAGGTTAGATAAATGTCTATCAGGGATGGTCTAGACAGTATTTGGTCCTGCCATGAGGGCAGGGGACTGGACTCAATGACCTCTCGAGGTCGCTTCCAGTCCTAGTATTCTATGATTCTGTGATTGTTATAAGCAGGGCTCCCTATAAGGTGTATGCCTGCAAAGGTGTGCACGAAGTATTTCTTTCCCGCCCACTCCCTCAGCAGAGCTGCGTAGCTGTGGCCCCAGCTATTCCCAGGGGTAGGACAAAACTATACCTGCATCTACACTGCCTCAGCAGTTTTGTCGACGACGGTAAACCTCATTCTACGAGGAATAACGCCTTTTGTCGACAGAGTTCTGCTGACAGAATGCATTATTGCATCTACACTGTCCTTTATGTCTATGCTGTCATGTCGACAAAGCGGCTTGCTTTGTCGACAGAACTGGATGTAGTCTAGATGCTCTTTGTCAACAGAAGCTTTGTCGACAGTATCTGTCAACAAAACTTCTGTCGACAAAAGCCTGTAGTCTAGACGTACCCCTAGTGTTTAAGGCCTTAAAAGCAAAAATAAGGAACAACTGAATTTTCTTTCATCTTAATTATTTTAGAACTTTATTTACAATTGTTTTTAAGATTATTGTCAATTCTTGTTTATATGGTAAGATCCTTTGCTTGTGAAAATTTCCAATTAAATGGTAAATAATGAATATATATTTATAATAATAAATGCTCTCCATTTATCGTAAATATAATTTTAATCCCTGTTTGCTTTTCAGACCTATTTGTGACTGGCATTACCACATGATTGTAGTGGAAGACCGCATTGAATCTTGCTGAACATGGTAAGACTAGCCAATTAGCCTATCATAAGACAGGATTTTCAGGTCTCTCCTCCACATCAGTCTTCTCTCTTGACCCTCCAGTCTCTCGTACCACCTCTCTCTCTCTCTCTCTCTCTCTCTCTCTCTCCCCCCCACGTCCTCCTACTGCCTCCCTCTCTCTCTCTCTCAGCTCTCCTCCACCTTCTGCCTCTCTCTCTGTCTCTCTCTTTCTCTTCTCCCCTTCCTGTCTCTCACTCTCCCTTTCTCTTCTCCTCCTCCTCCTGCCTCTCACTCTCTCTTCGCTCTCCTCTGTCTCGGTCAGGGATGCATGCTTGTCCAGGCCCTGCCCCCTGGGAGTGTACATCGCTGCCCCGCCCCTGTTCGCCTCTCGCCATGGCGCTTGGCTGACTTCTGCACTGTTCAGCCAGGCCACCGCACGGAAGCAAGCGGTGCAAACGGCCTCTCTCTCTCTTCTCCTACTGCCCCGTCCTCTCTCTCTCTCTCTCAGCTCTCATCCGTCTCCTGCCTCTCCATCTCTCTCTCTTTTTCTTCTCCCCCTCCTGCCTCTCACTCTGTGTTTCTCTTATCCTCCTCCTGTTGTGTGTCTCTCACTCTCTCTCTCACTGTCCTCCGCCTCCTCCATTCTCCTCTCTGTCTTCTCTGTGTCTGCTCCGCTTTCCTCCTTTTGAATCCGGCGCCCTTTTCTGACGTCAGAGACGCATGCTCGTCCAGGCCCCTGCCCCCTAGCTATTCCCTCTGGGCAGCGCTGTTGCTTCCCACCATGGAGTTCGGCTGACTTCTGTGCCGCTCAGCTGGGCCACCACTTGGGAAAAAGCGGTGCAAGTGTCCATTTGGGCCCCGCACTCCCCATGAAGCACCCCCGTCAGGATCTCTATGCTTCATGTTGCTTAAAATCCTTTTGCACATGATGTGAGAAACCAAACCCAGTTTTCTATATTTCTTTATTCCAAGACTTATCCACTCTTAGTGGAGTGTTACATGGCACAGTTAGAACATTGCCTTTTCAGCAATTATCTTTGTAGTAACAGTGTAGTTCCTTAATTTACCATTCTTCAGTTCCAAGATTCCTAGGGATGGTTTGACTTTCCTTTCCTGCCTTTAAACGAGCTCTCTTTGGCTTGCTTGTCATATTCTTCTGTTGGTGATGGATAAAATAACTATTATATACTGAAGTAGTAATAATTTCATATATTTTCCATGTTAGCATGAATTTTATTGTGAGATTTGTAATGAGAGAGAAAGAAGTGATAAATTTTGGAGACGAGAATGAAATGAGAAGCTGTGCCAGATATGAATTTCATGTTCGTAACTGTTTCTTGATTCTCATTCTTAGATCCGAATTGCAGCATTGAATGCCAGCTCCACAGTTGAGGATGAGCATGAAGGTACCTTCAAAAGTCATAAAACACAGACAAAAGAGGCTCAAGTAAGTAGAACAATTTTCAAAATGTGGAAAATTGACAGTGAATCTCTTTTGATACGTTCTATGCTCCAGACATTGGACTGTTCTCTCATAATTTTTGGTTCCATGGTGAAGGCTAATATTCTCATTTCCTAAACTCCGCCCTGAGTATGCCATTATGACTCCACTGAAATGGTGTGCAGTGCATCTGTCTGGCTTATTTGTGAGTAAGTTGCATGAGCTGAGGAGCTGAGTTGCCTGTTTGCTTACTGAAGAGATGAAGAAATATTGGATGTTGGAAGAGCTAATTTGCCTGACTCTACTTTTTGATGAAAACTGAAGACATTTTGATAGGAATGATCTCAGTGTCTCTGCTTTGTGAATCATTCCAGTCATGTTAGTTAGGGAGACTAAGCAAATTTAAAGAGCCTAAGTTCAAGATCCTGATTTATCCTGCAGTTTATATCTTATTCAGGAATGTAATTATAAATAACTAGTTTGAGTATAGTTTGTTTCTTTATAAGTGTGTCATGTGTACAGATTATTGCAAGAGGAAACAGAGTGTGCACTGTATGTAGTCATTCATAAGCCAATTTTTTCTGGAAAAAGTCCCGCTGTGATTAGTGGAGATTGGCTTATGAATGGGTTCATCCCGCAGCTCATGAAGTAATGTGAACTGAAGGACTTGTTGGCTGCCAACATGGAGCCTCTCAGCCCCCATTGGCTGGGAACAGTGAACTGAAGTAAATGGGAGCTGAGAGGCTCCGTGCCTGCAGCTTGCTTGCCCCTCAGCCTGCATTGATACTGTTGAGCTGGGCCTGGAAGTCTGTACTCTGGAGTCGGCTTATAAATGGGTCAGTGTATTTTTAAAATTTTTTCTCTGTAAGTTTGAGAGGAAGCGTAGAAAAGAAATGGCTTATGTTTGAGTATATACGGTATCTTTAATTGACTTTGCCAGGCTTTATATTCATTCAGCTTAGTGGCATTTCTCTGTTTGGATGTAATATGGTAACTTTTCAGTGCTATCCTGATCAATACCAGTATTTTAGGAATGATCAATGCTTCAGTGGACAGAACCCCTATTGGTCTTGGTGAAAATCAGAAAATCAAAAGGGGGGAACTGGGGACAACCAGAGCCACAGGCATCTTTGTTAGCAGAACTAACAGCGTAAACCACTATGGTAATTGTTTATAGAGCTGGTTGATGGTAGGTGTCAGTCTTTCTTCCTCTCCAGACATCTAGGCAGACTTATTTGCAATGTTGGAGGTGCAGTGTTGATGTTGTGATACATGTAGGTAACAATGACACAGGGAAAGATAGAAGAGAGATCCAGTAGGCCAAATATTGGCTGCTAGATTGATTAGAGATTAAAGTAGAGATCACGTCTCTGATCGGCTACTAGAGTTGAGAACAATGGAACTCAAGTTCTTCCTCAAAATAAGTGAGATGGTGTTGCTGGCAGGGCATCCTCTGTGAGAAGTCATTGATTCTGGAACTCCCTCTACTTCGTCTACCAGAGCCCAGGTTTGTTAATCAACTGAGGATGCTGCACATTAAGGATGTTAATTTGGTAGTCAAGCAGTCAATGGAATTTCCATTGACTACTCAACTAGTAGATAGGCACTTCTGCATTCCCCCTTTGAAATGTACAAGGGGGGAGAATGCAGAGGAATACAAAGGAGGATTGTGGAATTCCGCATGCAGCGTGGGGCCAGCAGGAACGCCCACTGACTCCAGGTTGCACTTGATGTGCAAACTTTGAAATGTACAAGAATCCCCAGTGAGGGCTCTTGTGCATTTTAAAGTGGAAGTGCCCTCATAGAGCCTGGATGCTCCATGCTGCACTGCTGCTTTGAAATGCCACATGGAGTTCAGGCTGAACTGGGGACTTCCCCGCTGATCTCAGGCTCTGTGTAGCATTTCCCCAGAACCCGGGATCAGCTAGGGCTTCAGAGAGGCAGCACCTCATGGAACCCAGGGTCAGCTTGGTGCAGCGCTGCCCCTTTCAAACAGCGTGGCGGCGTTTCAAAGGGGCAGCGCCACACGGAGACCGGGTACGGGCTATTTGCAGCACTGCTGCTTTGAAGTGCTCCCTCTTCCCCCCCTCTTTGCTGCCTCTATCTGATACTAGCTAGTCCTTAACATCCTCACTGCACATCCCATTTTTTCCTCTCTTTGTTTTGCTTGTTAAGGAGGTTGTCAGCTATGGGGAACATATTTATGGGTATTGTCTGCAGTGGAAGGATAGCTGTAAAGAAGAGCTCTGTAGGAGCTTGACAACTCTCTTTCACCAACTGATGTTGGCTCCCCCACCCCTCAAAAAAATTCCACCCACCCTGTCTCTCTAATGTTTATGGGCAGTCCTTTTTTTATGTTTGATTTTTAATTATGGGAAAGGCAAATGGAGCATTGGATGCGCATCTATAGTTATATTTTTATAAACTGAAGAGATACATTTATTTTTCTGTGTCTGGGAGTTGGCGATTGTTTTCTTTCTCCTTCAAAGTTACTTTAATTATTAACTCTTCATGGCAATTGTAATGCCTGTTTCAGTTCTTACATTTCTATTATATAATAAAGGTGTTACAAATGCAGGAGGCTGCCCATATGGAACTCAGTGTAGCAGAGGGATGTGAAACTGTAACCACGTATTAGGGATGTCAATGAGTAGTCGACTAGGCCTATCAATTAATCTAGTTGATTACTCACATTCAGAGGCAGCAAGGTGGGGGGAAGCAGAAGCTGCTGCTGGGGGCAGATGACTTAAAAGCTACTTCCCCCCCAGCACTGGTTCCTCAGTGCCACCTCCCCCAACCCCATGCTGCTGCCTCTGTCAGAGTAACACAGGAGTTGGGGTGCAGAGAAGGTTACTATGAAGCAGTCTCTGCTCATGGAGGGTCCTTGTTCACCACGGGCTGTCCATGGACAGAGGCTGCTCCAAGCTCCAGCCTCTGTCCGCTGGGAGCTTGGACCTCCTGTGGACTGAGGCTGCTGCCACTCTGGACTGCTGCCTCTGCATGGGTATGTCTACACTAGTTCGTTAGTTCGAGCTAGGTAGGGTAATCAGGGCTGCCAGAGTTGCAAATGAAGCCCGGGATTAAAGATCCCGGGCTTCATTTGCATGTTCCCGGGCGCCACCATTTTTAAATCCCCCTTAGTCTGAATTCTGTGCCCTCGGCTACACATGGCACAGAGTAGGTAGTTTGAAACAGAGATCCTAATTCGAACTACCGTTACTCCTCGTGGAATGTAACGGTAGTTCAAATTAGGATCTCTAATTCGAACTACTTACTCCGTGCCGCATGTAGCTGTGGGCACGGAGTTCGGACTAAGGGGGGTTTAAAAATGGTGGCGCCCGGGAACATGCAAATGAAGCCTGGGATATTTAAATCCTGGGCTTCATTTGCAACTCCGGTTGCCCTGATTACCCTACCTAGCTCGAACTAATGAGTTAACGTATATTACTCTAAAACTAAATTTTAAAAATTACTTTTCTCTTTTACAATCCAAAGAGAAGTCAGCACATTAATTTGTAATTAATTCAAAATTCAATTAAATATTAATAATGATGGACTTACCTCAAATAACAGCTGTATTTTAGCTATTACTGAGGGGCTGCACCCCCTGCTCGCTACACTTGGCAAATCTTCTCTCTGGGAGTAGTTATCTGGCCAGGGGAGGGTGCAGGAGCAGGCTGGGGTCAGGGTGTCTGGCCAGGGGAGAGGTGCCAAAGTGTGCTGGGGGCGTAGGGTCTTGGTGGAGGGAGTGTGCGAGGAGTCTAGGGGTTTGGTGTCTCGGTCAAGGGTGTGTGTGAGGAGGCTGGGTGTGTATGGGGTTAGGGCGTGGCTCCTGCCTCCCTGAGTACCGGGAAGGAGGGGGGCTGGGCAGCTGAGCTGCTGGCAGGCTGCGGTGACAGCCCTATGACTTGAGTAACCATCCTGCTTGAATCCTGGGGGTGGGGAGGTAGAGAGGGTGAGGAGGTAGAGAAGCTCGATGCCTACAGCAGACAATCGGGGGAAGAAGGGGTGTTCCCAGCATCAGACCATCCCCTGTTGCCTCCAGCGGTGTATGCCCCCCTTCTCTGCAGGCAGGAGCCTGAACTGCTGCTGGGAACTGGCATGAATGGAAGAGCACGTACGGGAGGGGGTAGTTCCTGGCTCCAGAGAGGAAGGGGTGCGCAAGTAGGTAACAAGATGCAGTGGCGCTGCCACTATCAACTGAAATCCTGGAGCCCTTCCTCAAAGGTGCTGCTCCACCACTAGTGGTAGGGGGAATTGGCCTAGTGGAGCAGACTCAGGATTCTGGAATAACAGATGACATTATAGAGAGATATTTCACTACCAAAGCTAAATTGAAAATAATCTTTCATTGCGTTTGCCAGTGGTTTATAGGAGCTGAACAGGAACAGGATTGAACATGTCTATGCAAATCAGATCAAGGTGTGCTGCAATGCGCACTCTTACTGCATGACTCATGCTACATCACCTTGGAAGGAACAATAATAAAATATTGTTGAATAAAGTAAATTAAACAATTTACAGTTGTCGCCATTACTTTGTGTTAATTCAATTAGTAATTTAACTTTTTGCTGATGTTCTATTTATCAGAAGTGTGTGTTGCTGGACCAGTTCATTACCCCTTGGAATATGTCAAATTACCCTTGAAGTGGTAATTACCCCCAGGGTAAGAACCACTCATCAATGAAGGAACATACTTATTATTCCACTGAAGCTAATGGGACTTAAGCATGTGCTTAAAGTTAAACATGTGCATGAGTACTTTCCTAAATAGGGGTTGACATAAATATTTTCCTGAATAATGACCATAATATGCACATGGTGTTAAGCCTAGGGTTTCCTCCCTTCCCCAGGCAAACTGCTTTTGACTGCCACATAACTTGGTTCATCTAAAGAAGTGGGCTGTGCCCACGAAAGCTCATGATACTATCCACATGTTTTGTTAGTCTATAAAGTGCTACCAGAACATTTGTTGTTTTTTTCTGTAACAGACTAACTTGGCTACCCCCTGAAGCTCCTGAACATACAGGGCACTTAACTGTCCGGAAAACTTTAGAAACTGGCAGATTTCTTAGGGGCTTGGTGCAACCACGCTGAGCTTTGATCCGGCCAGTTCAAGGCTGGGCATGGTCGTGCAACAGGCAGCTTTGAACCAGCCAGCACGAGCCTGGGCACAGCCTCGTGGCACACCTCTGTGATCCAGCCGGCTGGGAGCTGGGCTGGGCAGTTGGCGGCCCTTGCGGTGCAGGGGTCGCAGCTCCAAAAAGGTTCCGTACCACCTTCAGATAACCAGAATTTTTAGATAACCAGAATGCCCTCATCCCAGAGCATGCCAGATAACACAGGTTTTACTGTATTTTCTTAAAATCACTAATTGTATTGCAATAATTCTCCTTGGTGGTTCTGAAGAATATTAAATAAAAAATTAATAGAAAAATAAGTAGAGTGTGTTACTTGTGCATTGAGTTGTAGTGATTATGTTGTTTTGTTATTTTGACATACAGGAAGCAGAAGCTTTTGCTCTGTATCACAAAGCTTTGGACCTTCAGAAACATGACCGATTTGAAGAATCTGCCAAAGCTTACCATGAGCTGCTTGAGATTCGTCTTCTGAGAGAGGTCAGTGACATTCAGAGAACCAAAGTGAAAGATAGCTACATCTTTATTGCATTTTGTATCATTATGTCTTGGCCATGGATGACTTAAAAATGAAAAGTTAGTTGTCATTTGGCAGATTGTTTGCTGTTGTTTATAATTCTTGGTACACTTGTTTCATTTACAAATTTCAGGCAGTTCTCTCTGGTGATGAGAAAGAAGGGTTGAAACATCCAGGTTTGATGTTAAAATATTCCACCTATAAAAATCTAGCGCAGTTGGCATCACAACGAAATGATCTGGAGACAGCCATGGAGTTCTACTTAGAGGTATAGTGCAGTTTGAATACAGGAGTCTCAGTATTTACTAGTCTTGCTGATGTAGAGTTGTGAGACCTTCAACATTTTTGTGTAAGTGATTTGCATATATCGTATATATGTTTAGGTAATAAATATGGTATTGCTCACCATTTCAGTTCCAAAGAACAATAGTGTTCTATCATAAACTTCGACTCTAGCAAATGCAGACTGTATATAAGGTAGGGCTGGGCAAAATATGTCCCGGAGGCCAGATCTGGCCCACCAAGCCACCGGATCTGGTCCACGGACCACCCTGCCACTTTTAGGCACACAGCTGCCACCATTTAAAGCACAGTCTGTGCAGCTCTCTGCTCTGTAGAGATGGGGAGGCTCCATGTGATCTCCCAGCCCATAGCCCAATCCTGAGCTCCTTATTGGCTGGAAACAACCATAGAATCCCAGGGCTGGACCTCAGGAGGTCATTGAGTCCAGCCCCCTGCCCAAAGCAGGACCAATCCCAACTAAATCAACCCAGCCAGGGCTTTGTCAAGCCCAGACTAAAAAGCCTCTAAGGATGGAGATTCCACCCCTCCCTCGGGAACCCATCCCAGTGCTTCACACCCCTCAGGGAAATAGTTTTTCCTAATCTCCAACCTAGATTCCCCCCACTGTAACTTAAGACCATTGTTCCTCGTTCTGCCATCCTCACTACTGAGAGCAGCCTCTCTCCATCCTCTTTGGAACCTCCTGTAGTAAGATGAAGGCCTAAAACATAAGCCCATGCAGCATAGGCCTGGTCTGAGGCCTAGCAAACAATGGAAAAAATTATGGCTAAGCTGTGAGCAAGAGGCAGGCCCCAGCTAACAGAACTTGACACAAACAGGGCTGAGAGAGCAAAACACTAATTGGTAATAGGCCCAGGTGCAGAACAATAATTGGTACTGGGCATAAATGGAAAGCTGATGATATCACTAGCTCATTAAAAAGACTCTCTCCCTAACCCTACACTCCAATATCCTGACCCAGGTTACAACCCCCTCCTTCATCCAAACTCTCTCTTGGCCCTTGACCACTTTCCAAAATCTTGGAATGGCCCCCCTCCAAAAATTATTGCCCGCCCCAATATAAGACAGTCTGAATATGCACGTATATGTGATGTGATATTTGTTATGTTTTCAAGGCTGTAATGTTAGACTCTACTGATGTCAACCTGTGGTATAAAATTGGTCGTGTGGCAATAAGACTAATCCGTATGCCACTGGCACGTCATGCTTTTGAAGAAGGACTCAGATGTAATCCTGATCACTGGCCTTGTTTAGATAACCTCATCACAGTTTTGTACACGCTCAGTGACTATACAAGTAAGCGCCATTAGTTCTGAATTTTTGTTACAATATTTGTAAGTAAGTTAAGTAAAATTTCATTTGATTAGAACAATACAGTGATGCAGTCTTACAGACACAATATTTTAAACATGCAATGTATTGACATTTTAAAGAGCGTGTAGTGTATTAGTGTTTTGTGATGACATATATTGACTTTTAACTAGTTTTAATTCTGGTAAAAAATTTCTATCTGCTCTGTTTACTAAAAGCCATCATCATTCTCACTACTGTTAAAACATTTTTATTCTGTTCTTTTCTCTCTCAGAATTCCTATGACTTATCTAAAAATGGAAATAATTAGATTATTATATATTGCAAGTTTCTTAAGGAAGATTGAAATGCAACAGATAAAGTGGTGTTAAAAAAACCCAATAGCTCAAATCAGGGATAATGAGTTGAATTGTGTTTCTCTCTGAATTCCCCAAAGGATATGCTTTTCTGTAGAAAACATGAAGCAGACTGTAAGGAAGGATCTTTTTGGGGTAATTTTTTTTTAAATTCAGTATCTCTGGTTGGATACAAGATTCTGATGGTTTTAATTAAAAATTCACAAGAACAGCATTTAAATTTTTTATTAAAATATGTTGGATACTAAATTTGTCACACCATTAAAAAAAATTAATTGTGATTACAAATAATTGCAATTAACTGCATGATTAAAATAAGATATTATAATTTATTTAAACATTTTGGATGTTTTCTACCTTTTCAAATATTTGTATTTCAGTAACAACAAAGAATATGAAATGTGCAGTGTTCACTTTATATGTATATTTGGTTACAAATATTTGCACTGTAAAAACAAAACAATAGTATTTTTCAGTTCCCCTAATACAAGTATTGTAATGCAATATGTTTGCCATGAAAGTTTTAGAACCGACAAATTTGTTTACATTTGCACAATATAATGCTGCCTGTTTGTTTACAATATCTCTTCCTTAGGAAAGTTCTTTGTGGTCTCAAAAATGGAGCGATGCAGCATTAAATCCTCTCCATGCAATTCTAGTCCTTAAGAACAGGATAGCCTAGCCACTTCTTCTCTTTCCTCTGTACCGTACATCAAGAGATGATTTGGCACCAGTCTGAAGTTATGAATGGCACTTCTAAAATCTACTTAAGCAAGAATTGACTGAACTTAGATAAAAATTAAACAGCAAATATTGCAATGAAGTTTTTCTTAATACCTTTTTTTTTTACTGATAGTAGGATATTTGTCTCTATGTGAAAGAACATTTAATTCTGTCAGGAATAATCTATTTTCTGCTCCACAACAGGGTTTAGAGTGGAAGTGTCATCTGGAGCTGTGATCTGTTATATCTCAGAGCTCTGCAAGAAGCTTTCTTGTAGACCTCTCTTTGTCTTGTGCATGGTCTTTGTCTTTGTTTTCATTTCTAGCAAGTTACCTCCAGGGTTTGAGTATACAACTACAATATAGCTCATAGCCTAGGATGGTTAATTATGCAGCAGTTGATATAAGGGGCTCTCTGTTTTGAAATTCAGATTTTATGTGGTGGATGAACCAATGCAAATGAAGGCTTAGAAGTAAATTGGAGATGTAGAGCCTCATTCTGTAGGCCTTCCTCCTGAGAATAATCTTAGTGGAGTTGATGAGATTACTCCTTTGAGTAAGGAATGTAGGCCTTTCTTGTTGTAATACAATTTGTAATGCAGCAATCATGATAAATACTAAGGGATAATGTAAAAACATTAAAGGACTTTCTGTTTTTTCAGAAATAGGAAATTTGAACTCAATATGTGATGAAAATGACCGTAAGATGAATAGCAAAGTTGAAGATTTCTTTTTAGGGGCTAAAACTTGAGAATGTGAGGTTTTGATTAAGATAAGTTAATGTGGGGTTTCTGGTAAGTTATTTTAACTGTATTTCCATGTATTTAGCCATTTGCTGTAAGAATTACAAAACACTGATTGTAGAAATATTTCTTGTCCATTTGGAAATCTTAACAATCTTGTTAATTGTTTATATGAAACCCAGAAATTGGAATTTTTGAATGATACGAAGTGTCGAATTGTCCATAACTCTTTATTTCTGTTTCCCTCAATTAGCATGTTTGTATTTTATCTGCAAAGCTCTGGAGAAAGACTGTCAATACAGCAAAGGACTGGTACTAAAGGAGAAAATTTTTCAGGAGCAACCTTGTCTCAGGAAAGACTCCTTAAGGATGTTCCTCAAATGGTGAATGCCATTCTTAGTCATCCTGTAGTTCCTTTATTAGAATTTTAGGACAGATGTAATTTAAAAAGGCTATTGACATCCAACTATTTAAACTAATGTAATTGTACTCAGTAGTCTTTGTCTTGTAAAAATATCCCCCCAGAAATCAAACCTGATGCTGAGTTAGGCAGTATTGTCCATGTTAATTTACTTGATGCTATAAGATAATTCAAACTTTTCCAAACTTATTTTAATTCCCAGACTTAAAAAAAACCCTCATTATGTTACTTTGCTTTTATATATAATTATAATGGAAATATTTACATTCATGTCCATTGCCTGACTTTTTCAGGATTACCTTTTCTAATTGAGATCACGCATTGATTACCTTTGCAGCGAGTTTGACTTGGGACTAGCTCCAGCTGCCACTGAAGTCAATATATTAAGACGTACACTGTGTTCAGTAAAAATTGTATACTGTTATTAGTTTTGTAAGCTTCTGTAGTATCTAAGTTGCAAGAATCCTGTAAGATTATGTGAGTCTTTGTCTTATTTATATTAATTCTGAAAACTTAATTATTGCAACATTCTGATTGAGATTTTGCATTACTATACTTTATTGCTTTATTATTTATATTATTATAATAGCTAGAAACCTCAACAAAGGTTGGGGTTCCATTGTGCTAGGCATTGTACAAATCTATAATTAGAGACTTCTTCCTGCCTTGAAGATTTAATAATTTAAAAGGTGAAACACGTAGTGATACAGGGAATTGAAATGATTAACCTAGAATCACCAGCAGATCAGTAGCAGAGTCAGGTCTCCTTACTCCCAATCTAACACTATCCATTAACAAAACTCAAGAAATTTGTCAGTCTGATTGAGCATCCATGACAGTTGATGTTGCTGTATATGTGGATAACCGCAGTGCCTTATTGTGTGTGTGCTATGTGGATGAATTAAAGTGGGAGGTGGCGGACTGGTATTTTCATATTTGCATGTTCATTATACAAATGATGAATATGCAAACATGCAGATAAAATGTTGCCTGTCCACCAAAAGCCCAGCCCCCAGTGCCAGCCCTAACCCCATGAGCCCCCCTCCCCGCCACTACCCCTATTCATAACCTCGGTGCCAGCCTCCCACCCTCAAAGCTTCCCAGTTTAGCTCCCCATTCCAAACACCTCAGTGCCAGTCCCTCGTCCCTTAGAGGTCCCACCAGACTCCTCCAGTACCAGCATCCTGTTTCCAGAGCCCCACTGCAACCAATCCCTCTAACCTCCTCCCCCAGGGTCAGCCCTGCCGGCAGAACCCCTCCCTCCCCCACTACTAGCTCAGCCTCAGGAGCTCCACAGCACTAGCCCCTCCCCTAGAGCCCCACGTGCCTGCCCTACCCCCCCCCCCCCCGACCTAACCCTGCACTGCTGCCTGCGTGGTGGTGGCCCTCGATGCTAGGCTACAACACCTAATGTATTCCGTCACTGTGGCTGTTGGGAGAAGCGTGTACTGCCCTGCCTCTCAGCCAGCCATTGCTGGGCTGGGCTGCGGTCTCCTTCCAGCCGTGGAATGAAGCGCTCTTTCACAGCTAGGAGGAGACTCCGCCCCTGCCTGGCACTGGCTGGCTGGCTGAGAGGCAGGGCAGGACACACCTCTCCCAACAGACAGGATGTACCCCAACCCCCATAGCCTCTGTGGCCCAACAGAGCTTTGCAGCCTGGCCATGGCCCAGGGGTTAGGTACCGTTGCTATAAAGCACCATGCATGAAGAAATTATGAACTTCACACCTCATTAGTGGAGCCATAGCTGTCTCCTTCTGAGTCCTGATCCTGTAGGTGGGAAAAGGTAAGGTGTGGGGGAATAAGGAGTGAGGGGAGTCAGCAAGGGGGTCAGGAAGCAGAGGAAGAGTCTATTCTGAGTCCAGCTTTCTCAGGCAGCTCCAGCTGCTGTTGCTGTGCATATAGAGGGCACTTCCTTCTTCTCAGCCAGCTCCAGCAGCTGGGTGGCTATCAGTGAGTGTATCTGCAAATAGAAACAGCACACCATCTCCACTCTGCCTCCCAGGCAGTCCCATGTGTTGGGCTGCTTTGAGTAAAAGTGGCACTTCCTTGTCCCGCTACTCCTTCCACCCAGGTAACTCCAGGTGCTTGGCGCCGATTCAGAGCACAAGGTAGGAAGCACCCGTAAAACAGAGTGAGCAATTCAGACCTGAGAATGAGACTGCACTATAACTTGGTGCTAAAAGGCTTAAGCTTGCTGTTCACCTATGTTGTTCAGACATTACTTAGGTGCAGAAATAAAAATAAATGAATAAGATGTGAAGAAGGATTTCATTCCTCAATCTTTTCCAAGAGCTGAATCACACCAGCTTTGATGAATGGCAAAACAAATTATCTGAAAGATTTGAGATATGTAAATAGAACTGAAATATGAAAAAAATCCTCTTTCTTGGGTAATAGGGAGCAATATGTGCACAAAAACTGTTCAGAAATGAGCCCATTAAATAACATTTAAGCAGTAGTTGAAAACAATTTAAAACCTCTATCCCAACAGCCCAACCCAGTCCCTGCCTGCTTAGTTCCAGTGCCTTCAACTCTAATTTTCAGGCAAAGACAACAAGAGCAGACACCTTTTTTAATAAGATAATGCAAATTTTTCAGTAGCCATTTGGTATTACTTTTCTTTTTATTTGATTTCATATTAAATAGTTAAAGTCTTGCATCTTGTTAATTTTCTCTTATTTTAGTATTCCTCCTTCTTCCTCCTCCATAACATTTAATTATATATATATTGGATTTTTGTTAGTAACTGGTGGGTGCCACATCTGCATAAGCACACATGATCTCAATACTGGTGCACTAGACAAAACTCACTCCGCTCATGGATGGAAAAACTTAGAGGGAGTACTGGATATGTGTCTTGGTGCACATCAGTTAATTGAGGCATTCAAAGCTTTTCACATTCTGAGCACCATACATAGCTTACAAATTTTGAAATGTGAAGTATGGTGGATCATCAAAAGGGACCCAGATGTATCACTGGCTTTTTATAGTATCCTGAGAGAGTCATTTAATATTTTTTTTTATTTTGGGCATAGCAAACTGTTGATTTGAAAATTGAATTTTTGCAGGCATACAGTTACAGATTCAAATAATCTTACATAGTTAAGGTGGAGTGTGTGCTGGGGAAGAGCAGAAAGGCTGACAGACCTACATGGGAATCTTAAAGTAGAAGTTTAATGTAGAGATAGCTTGCTAGCCTGTAATTCTTAGAGGCAGGATGATCTTGTTTTACAACGTGGCTTAGATATACAAAGTAAAGGCCTCTGATACAGACTTTTGGTTCGTTAGGTACTTACAACATGATTAGCAAAGTTTTAAGCACATATATTCAGCAAAGCATTTTATGATATTTTTTTCTCACTGTCTGATATCTCAAAAACTTAGAATAAATATTTTTCAGACACGTCTGGATTGAAAACCTGCAAGACAGTTTTCAACCTCAGACGTTATTTTTGCTGGAACTTTTGAGTTGCTCAAAATGGGAGCATGAAACAAAGGAGTTTCTCAACTATAACAAAGTGCTGCTGTTAGCTATTTCACTGCTTTTCTAGTCATCTTTCACTTTCTAAAAAGTGTCTCCTCAAAGAGACAGGTCCTAAAAAGAATCTCCTCAAACCATCCAATTTTAGAATGAACTATGAACAACTTTATATGTGTTTTTTTTATATGTGATTGTTGTTTTTGTATACTGCGCTAGAGGAGAATCGTAAATGAATCTGTTTGATACTAAATAAAACTACCTTTGTTGTCTTCCTTTCTTACCACTTCTCAGTGATATGTCAATCCATGATGTGACTGTGAGTGCAGCTGAAACAAGAGCTATCATAGATGAAGTATTGGAGCTGCGTAGGAAGAGGCAGGCTCTCATGGTGCGAGAGAGAGTACCAGATCTTAAGCTTGTCCAGCCAATTCCCTTTTTCACGTGAGTCATTACTGTTTTTGTTTGAGAAGGTCATAGCCGTGATGCATTGGAATCTCTTTAGCATGCATTTCTCCTCATATATTTATTTTTTAAAGTTTCACTAATCTATAAGGAGTTTGACTCTATTCATGTTTCCAGATTGAAGTTGATACATATCTATTAAAACCTGCTAAAACAAAACTAATGTATGAACTAGGAAGAAATAGCAAAATTTAGGATATCTTGGAATAAAAAAAATTGAAATTTTCCTGCTTTAATTGGTTTACATCTGAATTTAAACTTTTTCAACTTGTGTTTTTAATATTTTTACTATTTGGATAATGGAGATTTATAATCAAATTATTGTTCTACAAAAATGTTTTACTGTGTATTTGGATAGTCTAGGAAACCTGTTAGTGCATCTGTTGTTTAAAATACCTGTGTTAGAGACTTCTGTGATCTTATTTTGGACCTGATTCTGTATTTGCATCTTTATTTGTTCTGAATAGTAGGTTGCTCTGCAAGTAGCCCCATTACAGAGCAGGTTACTATTAATTGTGCAAAAGGCTGACAAAATCTTGACTTTTTCCATTGAATATAATGCTATACCTGAAAATGGTTCATATTAAACTAGATTAATGTTTTTGGTTTTTAGGTGTGGCAATTTCCTCTGCAATTAACACTTCTTGGGCCATGTCTACACTAGGGAAGACATGCTGATTCATACTGAGAGTGCGCGCCGCCCTCCCCCCCCCTCGTGTTGGTAGTCCTGCTCCTCACGAGTAGTAAGGGAAATCAGTGTCACCTTTTGCTCCCATCATCCTCCCACTGCATGGATGGCCTGAAAATACAATTTAAGATATTTTGACTCCAACTATGTAATTAAAGTAGCTGGAATTGTATATCTTACGTCGACTTTCCCCTTTAGTGTAGACCCAGCCTCGGAGTGAAGCATACTGTGAGCTTCATTTTCCTTCTGTTACACTTGATTCTTTAACATAGATATCTTGTTCCCAGTAATGCTGTAATTGTGATAAGGTTGATCCTGCTCTTTGGTTCTACAGCATGTTCCAAACAGGAAGCAAAAGCCATGAGACATTTGCTACTGAACTGAAATCGCCAGGTGACAGGATGCCAAAAATAATAATTGCAAACTTTTCAGGGGCGCGGCAGAGTTTGACCCCATGAGTATCTATGTCTCTTATACTGATAAAATCACGTTGGATGCCCTCAGTAATTGTAATCTTCTGCAGTAGAACATCTTAATTGTAATTCTTATGTCCTGCAACAAAGAGGTTTTTAACTCTAGTCTTTGTGGCAAGAACTAATGTATAAATAGATTAATTAAATGTTAATAAGGTTATGTTGTGATTATGTTTTCACATGCAGGTGGAAGTGTCTAGGAGAAAGTTTACTTGCTATGTATCATCACCTGACAACATGTGAGCCTCCTCGACCGAGCCTGGGGAAGAGAATTGACCTTTCAGAATACCAAGACCCAGTCCAGCACTTGATTCTTTCTCCAACCTCCACTCCTGTCAGTGTTATCCAGCCCAATCCTGTCAGTACTAATCCAGTGGTTACAATGAGTAACCCAGAATTAACATACACTCCAGTGACACCGAGCTTTCCCAGTCATACTGAGAATGTACTGGAACCAGTAATGCCTATAGGTGAGCAAGGTACTTTAGTCTCTAATTCAGATAACAGATAACACTGTTGTATTTCCAGACATAAAAAGGACTACAAAATGTCTGTTATCTTGGAAAATAAGTATTTTCTAAATTATCATCTAGCTGATCCAGTCATTTTCATTTTACTTATATTCCAAGTCAGAAAAAACAAAGTTCAGTCATATAAAGTTGTGATATCTATAAAACAGTTATTTCAAGAAAAGGGTGCAGGACAAAGGTGAGCAAAATCTGGCCTGTGGGATGGCTATGACCCCCCAGGATCCGTTGGGTTGCCAGTGTCATGAAACCAAGTGAGACCCTAAGGTGGGCTTCTTCTCTGCTGTGCCCTGGATACTGCTCAAAGTGGCCAGCTTCTGGGGCCAGCATGGATGTCTCTGTGCAATGCATGTTCCTTTGGGGGGAAAGGGAGTCTCTGCATATTGCCCTTGGCCTTAATACAGTCCTTGGGGCTCTGTTTGTGGGCACAAGCAGTTTGCAGTGCTCTTTCCCCTCCCTCCCCCATGGTACATCATGCCAAGAGATGTCAATGAGAGCCAAGAGATTTTTTTTGGGGTGGAGGGGAGGAGCCCCTGAAACCTCTCTCTCCCCTTCCTAGCATCCAGAGCACAGCATGAACTACTCTCTGCCTAAAGATTCTGAAGAGGTGGCCCTGGGTGGGATCTGGTGGCTTGGTGGTCAGGATCTAGCCCGTTGACTGCCTCTTGCCCACCCCTGATTTAAAGCAAAGTCATGTGAAATGAAGTCATGCTGATTGTACACAGCATTGTGAGAGCTATCGAATTTGCATCCAATTAGACCTGTTCCTTTGTATCCAATTAGAAAGCTATTGCGGTTCAATTGGCACACCCCACAAATTCTAGGTACACGTGCAGTTAGTAAAACTACATATGTGCAGGTCTCCCAGGAGAACGTCTTGGTTATGACAATCTTGTGGTCCACTGAGCTGGAGGGACACTCATGCGGCCCACTCACTAACTAAGGTTGTCCTTTGCTGATCTATTCTCTTGTGTTCCTGATTGTGCTGCTGTCTCATGCCTCAGTTTCCCCATCTGTAATATACGAATAATAAAGCCTGCCTTCCATGGGTGATATGAGACTGAATTTTTAATATTTTGTTAATTGCCTTGATGTCAGATGGAAACACTAAAAAAGAAATACAACGTATTATTATTTGTAAACAAGATCAGTTGCATGGCCTGTTTATTTCTAATTACATGTGTGATTATTTTCATGTTAATATTCATATTTTCAGTCTTTGATGTTTATGGGAGTTTACACTCTGTAGGCAGAGTCCTATATTTTCCTAAAAACCCAGAAAATTGTGCTGAGAATTAAAAGTTATTTAAAAAATCAGGCTTTCAAGAAGTCTGGTTTTTAGTTGTGTGTCCCTGTATATATTTGCTGTTATTCATTATAGCTGTTGTGTGAAAGAAAACATGACTTAGATCTATCTGTAGTTTATCAGAGATGAACATGATTCTATTCAAGTGGGCTACAAAGTTGTTGTTTGGGAATTTGAGTTTTGAAAACTTTTGGTTCTATTTTCTAGGAGACACAACTGTTAGTGATAAATCCAAGAAAGGGGTGAAGCGGAAGAAAATTATAGAAGATAGTGGTGAAACAGCGAAAAGGCGGTCTGCTAGGGTCCGAAACACCAAATGTAAAAAGGAGGAGAAGGTTGACTTTCAAGAACTGTTGGTAAAATTTCTTCCTTCAAGGTATACTGATTTTCATTTGTAATGAAAATTGTTGGCATTATGTAAGGATGACAGACTAAGGGAACCAGTCAGGCTTTTTTGTTGATCTGCAAGTTTTCCACCTCATCTTGCTTATTGACAGAAATGTGACTCCCTATCTTTGTTATAAATGGTATTGAAACTATTAAAAATAAAACAGTTGTTAAATCGGTTAAATAACAAATTAATCTCAATGTTGGATTTAATTAATCATTTTTGTTGAGTCATCAGATTAATACAAAAAATAACCAGCCCTTATACGTTCTAAGGCAGTGGTCTCCAACCTTTTAAAGCATGAGATCACTTTGAATTTAAGTGCAATCCAGGATCTACCTCAAACCCAAACACCCTTTCCCTGCCTCCTTCCTGCCCCTTCTCATTCCATCCTCCCTTCCTCCCCCATCCTCCCTCCTTTTTATGAGGGTAGAGGGATGCGGAGGCTGATCTTGGGTTAATGGATTTGGAGTGTGGGTGGGGGTCTGAGCTGAGCTTGGGGCAGGGAGTTGAGGGGCAGGAGGGGGTTCAGGGTGCAGGTTCTGGAAGGGAGTTTGGGTGCAGGGGGACTCAAGGCTAGAACAAGTGTTGGGGTGCATAAGGGGTTCAGGACTGGGGCTGGGGTTTGGAATGCTGGGCATCTCTTATCACAGGTGGATTTTGGGTGGCAGTGCAGTGGAGCTAAGGCAGGCTCACCCCTACTCTGGTCCTGCACCACTCCCAAAAGCAACCAACAAACTCTCTCCATCCCTACCCCACTGATCCATGGAGATGAGGTACAGGGTGGGGGAGGGGTACACTGATATCAGCACCCACTCCTCTTCTTCCTGTGCCCTGCTGGCTCCCGGGGGTGGGGAACATCTCTAAGGCAGCTTGAAGGAACAGCACAGAAGTGCTGAGAAGGGCAGATGAAATGCCAACACTTGATAGCCTCCTGGCCAAACCTGTCAGGATCACTTGTCAAAGGCTCAAGATCTACCAGTAGCCCAACCTGCTGGTTGGTGACCACTGTTCTAAGGTATTGACTGTTACTTTAAAGTTCATCAGCTCTCTAATTTGAATGATTAAGTGTCTTACCAAATTATTATCTAATGTCTGGAGTACAACCTCAGATCCAACTATAAAACTATCCTCTTTACATTTCAGTTTTTGTGTGTGGTTTCAAGATTTTGAAACATAAAATACACTTTAATGGGTAATTTTTGAGAGAGACTATTGAGGACTGCTTACCTGGGACACTTTTCTTTCAGGTGACTTCCTCATTTGGGTATTATTGGTGCTTACATACTTATTGCTATTGGTGCACTTTTCACTTCCATACTTTTAAAAATAAAAAGTCTAAATTGTCTGGGCCATTTCCTAGCTAATAAAAACAAAAGATAAAAATAGGAAAAGAAAAAATAAGGTATTAAGAAAACGTAATTTTCAAACTCCTTCAGCTCTCATAGTCTTATGGTCATTCTCAGAGTATGAGCTGGACCTGCAGTCAAGGAATTAAACAATATTGTTCTCCTGGCAAAATGATTTTCACTAGCAGGCCTCCTTCTGGGTAGGAGTGGCCTGATGATTGATGATATGAATTCTTCTCCCTGAGGTGTTTGTCTTGAGGATTCTAGAATGTTAGTCTTTCCTCTGCTGTCTTGTTGACCTAAAGGTTTGAGGTTTCTTGGTCTTACCCTTGATTTTTATGGTTTGTGAATTCCTCCCTTAGGGCCATCAAACAAGGCATGTGTAAGACATGCCTTGCAGCTGTACATCTTGGTCCATGCTGAATCAAATGATGTTATCCTTAACATCAATTTTAGGAAGACTCCTGTTTAGATCAGCAATTTAAAAAATACTGAGTGTTTTACATACCACACAGACTGTTTCCTGTGATCCCCAAAATATAAAAAATCTGTATGAGAGCACTTTTGAGAAAGTTGGCATGGTCTTATCTTGGTAAAAGGGAATTAAGATGACATTGTCATTAGTTTACAAACGTTTTAATACAAAATTCCTATAAAAATAGCTGATTGGAAGGGTTGTTCAACAACTAGTCATTCAACATTCATTCAGATGCAAAATTAAAGATAAGTTCAAATTTATGATCCGTTTCATCTTCTCCATTTCTTATTCTTAAGGCAAGGTAATTAGAATATCTTCCTGTTTCAGAACTGGTCTTCTACAGGCCAAACAGCTTGTCTTCTCGAATCTGGCTTGATAGTGGAAAGTAAATATATAAAAAATTTGAAGCCTATGTAAAGTATTCTCAGGTTTATTTCTCAGTGTTAACTTGCTTCTGCTTCTTCTCTAGAAATGAACTTTTTTGCATAGTAAATAGTAGGTATGATTAATACCTTATTGGATCTATATGGACCCTAGTATCAGTCAGCAAATCAGATCAGCATTTTTCATTCTATCAGAGGGACATTTTTTGTCTTTACATTGATTATTGTTTTAAGTGGGATAATTTCTAAAACAAAAGTATTTCTGAAAGGAAATTTTAAGCTTCATTACTAAAGGAGTTAGAGTCTGCAGTAATTGACATGACAGTGCTGATAATACTGTTGATCCCAAATGTTGTAGAGTACTCTTGTCAGTTTCTGAAGGGTAGGATTTGCTCTTTTCTGTAGGCCAGTGGTCTCCAACCTTTTTATACCCAAGATCACTTTTTAAATCTCCGAACAGGAGAAGATTTACCGCCCCGCCCCTTTCTTGAAGCCCCGCCCCTTTCTTGAAGCCCCGCCCCTTTCTTGAAGCCCTGCCCCTTTCTTGAAGCCCCGCCCTCTCTATTCTCCTCCTGTCCATCATTTGCTATTCCTAGCCCTTACTTACACACTCTGATAAACAGTTTATTTTTAAATTATGTGATGTATAAAATTAAAATCAGGTGTTTATAGTTATGAAATAAATGGTCTGTTTTTTATTCATGCTATCTAAATCGAACTCTGTCCCCACTCTCCTGTCCCCAGCCACAGAATTCTGTCCCCACGCCCCTGTTCCTAGCTACAGAACTCTGTCCCTATTCCTGTCCCTACTGGCACTCTGTCCCCTGCTGCAGAACCCTGTTCTCTGCCCTCCCAGCACCCTGTTCCATCTCCCCTACCCTCAGCCGCAGAACTCTGTCCCCACAAAATGTAGCTAGGAACAGAGGAGTGGGGACAGAATTCTGTGGCTGGGGACAGGGGAGTGGGGACAGAGTTCTGTGGCTGGGGAGTGGGGGCTGGGGAGTGGGGTGCCAGTGGAGGCAGAGAGTCCCCTGTATCTGCCTCCTCCCAGGATTCCCCCACCCCCAGAGGGAAACCAGCGCGTGCCTGCCCCGGGGCCGACCCACCCGCGGCGCAGGGAAGCCCCACGGCCGATCCCCGCCCCCCACGCGCGCCTGCCCCAGGGCCAACCCCCCCCAGCGCAAGGAAGCCCCGTGCACCCATGCCTGCCCCAGGGCCGACCCCCCGGCGCAGGGAAGCCCCGTGCGCCCACGCCTGCCCCGGGCCCAACCCCCCGGTGCAGGAAAGCCCCACGTGCGCCTGCCCCAGGGCTAACCTCCCCAGCACAGGGAAACCCTGCGCACGCGTGCCTCCCCCGGGGCTGACTCACCCCTCCTGTGCGGTACAGGGAACCGATGCTCCCTCCCGCAGTACACCCGGCAGAGCAGCTAGCGCTACTTCCGGAATCGCCGGAAGTGGCGCTAAGCTGGGGGACTTCTGTCCATCCCCAGGAAGCCTGCACTACCTCCATTTTCACTGGAGGTAGGTAGTGGGGCTTGTCGGGGGTGGGAGGGAAATGGGGGCGGGGCAGACAGGATGCTTCACGATCGACTGGTCGAGGTCTCGCAATCGACCAGTCGATCACGATCGACCTGTTGGTGACCACGGCTATAGGCTGTTTCTTTTCATTTTTAAGTGTAGCATGCTTGAGGGCTTTTTTCCCCTCTGGTGAAGTTCAGGAATCAAATTTACGTTTTTGAGGGGAAACTCCCACAAGGGCACTTTCACTGTGAAGATATACATAGCTTGCCAGGTGTAATTATTTGTTATTGAAAGTAATATTCACACTCTCATAAATACAATGCTATCTTTTACTTGTTTTCACTCAGACTGAGGAAACTGGATCCAGAGGAAGAGGATGATCCTTTCAGTAACTATGAGGTGCAGTCAGAGATTAAACAAGAGAATTTCCAGCATATTGGACCACATAGAATGTCGTTTGATTCTACAACATTCATGGAATCTGGTAGGGATTTCAGCCTATCTATTCTTCTATCTTCTACCCCTCACATCTGCTTTCTTTTCCCCACTTCTTTTGTTTTCTTTTTATCTTTCTGTGAACAAAATAATCCATTCATTTGAAGTGTTTATTAGATCATTTGACTGAGTTTTGTAATATTAATAACAATTTATTTTGTGATGTCATTGGGCTGCTTATTTGCTCGCTCTGTGTGATCTGTATTGTATACATCATCTCATTTAATCATTTTAGTAGAGTCATTTTATTCTGCATAAATTAAAGGCCACTCCTGCAAAAGGAGAACCACAACAAATGGATCTGATAGATTTTGTGCTCATATGCTTTCCAGAGAAGCAGGATGTTCATGAATTCCTATTGGATAACCTGAACAATGGTGGTATTTTAGAACTGATGATGAGATACCTGAAAGTAATTGGCCAGAAGTTCCTGGTGAAGTGGCCATCTGGCTTATCTGAGGTGGTCCTTAGTATCTATAACAGCTGGAGAAAGCACAGTAGTAATTTGCCCAACCCATTACTGAGGGACTGTAGTAACCAGCACATCAAGGTAAGAAAACATACTCTATTTTTTGAACTTCATAATATGCCCTGTTCATTGTGTATTGCTCTGTATGCCTTGAATGTAGCTAACTTCAGTGCAGCAAAGCAACTCAAGTCAAGTTCTCCTACAAACAATCTATGCCTGGGTTATTGTTAGCCTAGTTCTAACTTCAGTCTAAAACTACCTTGAGTCCAGTGCAGATAGCGTTGTTTCTGTTCCTGCCCAGCTTTGTCTTAAAGTACTTTATACACACTTTGTGTCTAGACTTGCCTTCTGCATCTCACATGACACACACATTAGCGTTTAGGGTCTGAGTTGAGGCTTTACCATTCACTGAACATTGTGGCGTGTTGGCTCAAAAATTGATAATTGGCTCAAAAATTTTGGGGTGTAGAGGCATACTGAAATTTCAAGTACCTTGGTGTGACAGCGGGTTGGGGGTCCCCCGTCTCCTGCACCCCGAAATGGCACAAACAGACTGCACCAGCCGGTGGAATAGAGGAAGTTTATTGCCTCTCCAGGATACAGCACAGCACAGATGTAATCTGGTCACAGAGCTGGGCTAGGATGCCTCAGGCCCCCTTGAGATGGGGGAGACTGGGCCCCTAAACTGCAGCCCTTTCCCTAGGCTGTCTCCTCCATGCTCTCAGACAGCAGCTAACTCACTCTCTTCCAGCCCTGCCCCCCAGCCAGGGCAGCCTCCACCTTCCTTTGTTCCTCTCCATGGGGGGTGTCTGGCCATACTGGTTTGCATAGTGACTCATCCTGTTTTGCTGGGTCGTGGTACCCATGGCAGCCAGTGGGGGTTACCCCAGAGCCAGCAGCATAGAAACCAGCCAGGTACCCCCACTACGTCACAGTTTTTAAGAAAGTCTCTGTTTTGAATAGTGTGTTAAATATATAGTAATTTTATTAAAGGCAAATTGTTGAGCTTGTTTATAAGAAAAATAATTACATCCCATAGTGAAGGGACAGTGACAAACTTTTATTTGCCATTTCCACATATAGGTACATACATTTCACAAATATAAGAGAGAAAAACCTAAATAATACAGTAAATTTGAAATCAGAATAGGTCTGGCTTACATGAATGTACACATTTTAGGTTAAATCTCTATGTGGTAACAGTAAAACCAAAAAGTGATATTCATAGTCCACTAAATGCTGTTTATATTATTAGGGTTTTAAGACATTAGTAAGAAGGATCAGTCCTGAGGCTGAAGAGTTCTGACTTTTGATTATTCATGCTAACTACGCTACCATGTAATTTCTTCTTTTCCTGTTTCTCACATTATAGCTTTTCTTATCACCAAGTATTTAATGCTGTGTAGAAAAAAAAACTGAGGTTTGAAAATATCTTGGTGATTTAAAAAAATAATGTAATTGTATATACTCTAGACATAACATAATCTAAACAATTTACAGTATCCTATATAGCTATTTCAAATGTTACTTGTATATGATTGCTTGATCATTATTGCTTATGTTCTAAATTAAAAAACAGAAATACTACATAGAACATTATGGATCAGATTTTACACAAATTAACATTAGGAAATTTGTGAATTCTGAGTAATACTTATTACTTCTGAATCTTTCTATTTCACTTTGGTCATACATTGATTTCCAAGATACCCTTTTGTTTTTGAGGTCATTGAGAATAGACAGTGACACCTTGGATGTAACAAAGACCCAGCATTTTTTGGATGCAGCAATTTTTTGAACATCAGGGCTTTCACTCTCTTCAGATGGAGCTGCAGTTACAACCCTAGTTACTATGAAAAAGTGTGAACATAATTCTTTCTTTAATCCACACAACCATGTCTGTAAAAGCTGTAATAGAACATTGTTACCAGGAGTAACTCATATCCAGCTATATAAAAAAAATTCTCTTTATGCAGAACACAATAATGAGCTGGTAATACTAGTACAGTATATGCGCTCAATCTCCTTGATTCCTACAACTTCTTCAGTATTAATCTCAGACTTTTGATGTGTATATTTTTGGTGTTCTAATAAAGTATTAATGATGCAGCAATTGAAAAGGTTGTATTTTAGATTGAAAATGCTGCCCTTTTTCAATACTGGGCCCTTGGTATTATCTTCCTTACTAGATCATCTTATCTTTCCAAGAACAGATTCTTTTCATTCCTCTTTCTAGTTGTAAAAGGCAAGGGGGGTCTCTTTAATCTGACTGAGAATTGTAAGGCAGCCTCCTATTCCTAGACAGAAGGCCACAATGGCGGTAGCTTGGAAATACTTTATTTTTTATTTATTTATTTTAAATATTTTTACCCCACCTTTTTATTTAAAACATTCAAGGTGGCTTACAAAATTTTAAAACACGATATATAAAATGTAGAATATATAAAATGTAGAATACATTATATAACACAATATATAAAACACAATATATAAAATGTAGAATAAAAGATCCGAAGAAGGGGCATAAAACCTTCTAAGACACATGGAGAAGAGGCATGACACACACACACACACACACTCACAAACTCAAACACCAATAAAAGCACAGTAAAAAGGGTGACTGTAGCCTGGCACCAAAACAATTGGCACCAGAAACCACAAAAGAGGATTAATTAATGGAAATCTTCCATTCCAGTTAACTGTCAAATTTTTTACTATCAAAACAAAGTTTTTTGTATTCTTCCCTTATCTCTTCATACTTTATCTGTAGGATATGATGCTGATGAGTCTTTCTTGCATGGAGCTACAACTTGACCAATGGCTGCTGACCAAAGGAAAAAGCTCTACAGGTGAGAATTGGTATTTCTTTGCTAGGGTATTCTTACAACATAAATTATACTTGTAAGAAGTTTTGAGAGTCATTTATTAGAAAATTGAGCTGTTACTTCTCCAGCTGCAGTTCTTAACTATGGATGTGTGCGGTTGATCATCAGGGTTTTTTTCATTAGCCTAGTCTCACTAGGAATTTAGGTTGAATTTAGCTGCAGAGGGTCGATTTTCTGAACAGTGAGTCCACACTACCTAGCCCATTCCATCAACTTTAAGGGCTGCTGAAGTTAATTTTGGTACTCATGTTTTTCACGGGGAGAAACGCAAAATTTGACGTCACATGGTCAAAAAAGGCATGTCGACTCAGTGTTGAGAAAGTCGACATTCTTGGCCTCTGTGAGGCATCCCACAGTGCCCTGCTGTGACCACTCTTGTCAGAACTTGTGCATGTACTACTCTCCAGGTGAGTAGGAAAAGCCCTGGGAAAATCAGCATTACGAGCACACGTCAGAACAGGAAGCACTCCATGTCTATGTCTACACTCGCGGCTTCTTGCGCAAGTACGGCCATTCTTGCACAAGAATCTGCAGAGTGTCCACACTGCCCACCTGCTCTTATGCAAGGAAATCTACAGTACGGCGTGGTAAGAGGGGGCTCTATGCGCAAGAGTTACGCTCTTTTTTGACAGGTGGAAGCCCTCTTGTGCAGGAGCTCTTGCACAAGAGGGCAGTGTGGTCGCTCAGCAGGGATTTCTTGCGCAAGAAAGCCCTATGGCTAAAATGGCCATTGGCGCTTTCTTGCGCAAGAGAGTGTCCACACTGCCATGGGCGCTCTTGCACAAAAGCACAGCTCGCACATGGCAGTGTGGACGTTTTCTTGAGCAAGAGTTCTTGTACAAGAACACTTGCGCAAGATGTTCTTGCACAGGAAGCAGCGAGTGTAAACATAGCCCATGAGTTCAAGTTTAATGAGTTCCAGTTCCCACGGGTGCAAAAGAGCATCATTATGGATTGTGAAGGAGATCTTGGACCTCATTAATGCATGGGAAGAGGAATCTGTTCTCTTGGAGCTCTGAAAGAGCGAAAGAAACGACAGTGTCTATGTGAAGATCGCCAAGCGCATAGAGGAAAAAGGATATGCCAGTTACTCCCAGCAGTACCATGTTAAAGTAAAAGAACTGAGGCAGTTTTATCACAAGACAAAGGAGGCAAATGGATGGTCTGGTGAATTTGCAGCGAACATACCTCTTCTATAGCGAGCTGCATACAAACCTAGTAGGGGACCCGACCTGCTTCCCTCGCCAGATCTTGGAATCTGCCCAAGAGACTCCGAGCAGCCACATGGAGGACAGGGGGTGGTCAAGGAAGAGGTGGAAGATGAGGAGAATGGTGAACGGCAAGAGTCAAGAACTTTTCATCACTTTGGACCCAATCCACCCCTCCCAGGACATCTTGCAGTTGGGCACTGATCCTGGAAAGGGCACTTCTGGTGAGTTCACAGTTTTTTTTCTTGCTCCAAGAAGGTAAAAGCAATTGGGTGTGCGGTGTGCTCTGAGCCTGCACAGCGTGGGGGACCTGAAACAGCTTGTTAACGTGTCTGGAGATGGAGCGGGAATCCTCCCTGCATATCTCCACAAAGCTTTCATATAGAAACTCTTTGATCCTTCTCACAAGGTTTCTGAGGAGGCCTGCCTTATTCTGTCCTCCATGGTAGAATACCTTTCCATGCCAAGCCTGCAGTAAATGGTCTGGCATTATTTCAGGACAAAACACTGTAGCATAAAGCCTAGATTTCTGGCCACATTCAGTCAGTCTCAGCTCCCTAACTCACTGTGTGATTCGCAGAAGACTGATATCTTGCATGGCAACATGGATGAAGCTGCCTTTGCTGATAGAAGCAACCTCTGACACCCCCTCCCTCCCTGTTTTCCTCTGGTAGGCTTCTGCGAGGTGGCAAAGTAGCAGGAAGCAGGTTGTGGCAGACACAGAGGAGGGAAGTCATGTGAGCCACCACTCTGCCCCGCTGTCCCCTTCAACCCTCAGGATCGTGCCCTGGCAAAGCCCTTACCATGCCTGCCTCCAAACTATGTGATTCTAGATGTTCCCTTGAGAACTTTGTTGTGTGCCTGCTGTACAGTAGCAGCTTTAAAGCAAAACTTTGGCTTTGCACAGAACACACCTCCATTATCTTTAGAGAAACCTTTGTTGTAGGTTAACAGATTAGGCTTTAGGCTCTGCAATGTATCTCCTGTAAAGTGTGCCCTTGTAACTTTTTGTTATAGCAGGAACAGCAGGGAGCTTGCTGTGTACTCCACCAGCTCCATCAGCTGTCCAGCTTGCAGAAATCCCCAGGTGAAAAAGGACAAGGGAAGACATGTTTAAGAAGCAAATGAATGGAGGAATACGCTCCTGGAGGAGACGAGCAGAGTGGCAGGGTAGGCTAGCAGAGCGACAGGAGGGGGTGAGCATGCAGGTAACTGCAAGCGAAACAACAGGAGAATGCCTTTTTGTTCCTGTTGGCCTTGATGGACTGCATGACTATGTGCCTGAAGAGGAACCCACCTACCCCATGCAGAACAACTTTCCCTCCTCACTCAGTTCCATAGCCTCCACTCCCAAAGGGTGGGGGAATCTCCAAAGCCTCAAGAAACAAACGACTATCTGTCTCATCTTTCTGGTCTCTCCCCCACTTCGAGTCTTACCATGGTCTTTTCTGTCCCTGCTCTCTTCCCTAAATAAAAACACATGATCTCTGAACAACAGTCTCTTTATTGCCTGTATTGCAGTGGTGGGGATTACAGGCAAACACACTGAATGCAGAGCACTTCATTGAGAGCAACATGCATGACTCTCGGAACTGGCCATTTATAACTCTTTCTTTCAAAGCCTCTCTGATTTTCACTGCCCCATGATGTTGCCCTTGTGTCTGGCTGCTGAAAATCTCTGACTAGGCACTCTCCCTCAGCCCCCCCATCCTGACAGATAACTTTTCCACTTCTTCTCACAAATATTATGGAGCACACAGTAGACTACCACCAAGAGGGAATGTTGCATATGTTGCGGATCAGTGTTGGCATTTGCACCTCTCTGATTTGATTTTCCAGTCTGGGAAGAAAGTTGCAGCTTGCATCTTTCTGAAAAGGCAGGAGCTCCTAAAAATGTGTGCATCATGCTCCTTTCCCGACCAGCTCACATTAGTGTTGTTGAAACGGCCCTTGTGATCCACTAGCGCCTGCAGCACCTCAAGAATTATCGCTTGCGGTTTATGTATTCCTTGGCAAGATGGTTGGGAGCCAACATGGGGATGTGCCTTCCATCTATTGCCCCATCACAGTTAGGGAATCCCATCATGGCAAAGCCATCCACCTTACTCAGAGTCACTACCCTCCATAACAGAATGGTATTGATTGCCTTCGCTACTAATATAATAACAGCCCCTGCTGTAGATTTCCCCACTCTGAATTGATTCACAACTTACTGGTAGCAGTCTGGCATTGCAAAGTTGCACAGAGTAATTACCACAGGCATCTGCATTGTCAGAGCATGTCTCATTTGGGTGTCCCTGAACTTCAGGACAGGGGAAAACCATTCACAAAGTTCCATGAAAGTGTTGTGCATTCAGAAGTTTTACAGCCACTGTTGATTGTACCAGACCGGCAGCATTATGCAGTCCTACTAGTCTGTGCTTGTCTCTCAGCACCAAAACCGGCATTCCACTCTTTCCAAAGGATTGTATGCCAGCTACTTTTTCAATTGGCTCAGTTCAAGTGCTTGCCTGTACAGTGTGCCTGTGACATCCTGAGACAAAGATTCCTCCTCATTCGCTTTCTGGTGCAGCGATGTGCATACGCTCTTGACATACCGCATCATTATTTGCACCAAGGTACACATCAATATCACAATGGTTTGATGCACAGCATGATCCATGAGGGGGCATGCTCCTGCTGTTATGGCATCTGTGCAAATAACCAGGGTCAAAAAGGGTGTGAAAAGACAGTTTCCTATTGATCTCAAACAAAGGGGGAGGAGAAGATGAGTGTATTTTGGGATACTGATGACATGAACCCAGAGCCACCCACTGCACAGTTTTGGTCCCAGCATGCACGAGGAGCATAACCCAGAATGCCAAGTGGTGCAGGCACAGTGGGATAGCTACCCACAGTGCATCACTCTCAAAGTTGACAGCAGTCTCCTTAATGGGGACATACTACTTCTAACTACTTTAAATTCTTGCACACATGGGAACATAGATCTTCGACTTTACAAAATCACGTGTCAAGAAATAGCTCTTAATAAATTCAACCTTATCTTGTAGTGTAGACATGGACTAGTATTTGTCTTAGAAGGGTGAGCTAAGCACTGTAGCTGCTGCACATGGAATTGTTTGCATAAGAAGAATAATGTAATTTTATGCTAACCTGTCATTACATGATTTACAGTTTCCCCTCGAAATTGCCCTTCTGCCACTGCGAATGGAAAGTTTGGTCCTGACTTCCCAGGATCCCATTTTCTGGGGGACTTGTTGCAGCTCTCATTTGCATCCTCCCAGCGAGATCTGTTTGAGAAAGACTGGCTAGAGTTTGTGGTTCGAGTGTACTGGTTGAAAGCTCGCTTTCTAGCACTGCAGGTTTGTTTTCATTTTGCGTTCAACAAACAGAACATTTTCTCATCCAGAATTTTTTTAAACAAATGGACATTAGAATTATTATAAGCATTTGAAGTGACGGGTGTATTAAGTCATAAATACACTCTAGTCAGGTGATTCATGAATATTTCAACTGATCTCTAATTTGATGACCAAGTAGAGATTATATTTGTCTCTTTTATTTAGTTAAATTAACTTTCCCTATGGAAAGAACATGTATTATTCAGTAATTAGACAGAGGCAAAGGGTCTGGCCAAAATCCTTATGCATATCAGTAGTCAGTCATTTTGGTACATACACATGTTTAAAGTGGTTTGTCTTAGATCCCCAAAACAAGTTTCCATTGGAGTTATCTTGGAATTACAATGAGCAGCTGCAAGGCACAAATTCACTAGCAGATAGAAGCCTGGATTCTAGCTCTTAGAATCTGTATAGAAAGCCAGAATGTCTGAAATGCAACTGTGTACTGAGTTGTGATTGATTCTTTTTCCCCAGTGGAGCTTGGTTCTTTTGGCAACAATTGTTCATTTAATATACAGATTTTTTGATCAGTTTGTCCTAGACCCATTACTTAAGTAAACAATCCAAAGAAAAGTTACTTATTGAATCCCAGACTTTATTATTATTTTATTTCAAACATCATTTTCTTAAGAAGTGAAGAAAATGTTTACAAATTTTCCATACTTAGGTCTAAACTGTTGAGAGAAAAAATGTGTTTTTTACTAATCAAATTTTAATCTACAATCGATAAAGTACTTTATCGGTTGATTTCATATACACCCACTGGGTAATACATTCCTTTTCATTTTCATATTTCAAAATCCTTTAATAAATCCAGCTAATAAACTGGATTGTTCTTCAGAATAATTAGTGGAGACAAATCCTTTCTCTCATTTATAAACTATTAATCATTTTATACATCTGAAGTAGAGACTCCTTGATAAGTTATTTTAATTTTCACACAAAATAAAATTTCTTTACATTAAAAAAATTTCTAATTCCCTTTCCAGGTGACGACTGGTCAAAATCAACTATCACTGCACAATCCCAGTAATGTAGAAACATATATTAGACTGGTGTTTCTCAAAGTGTTCTGCAGATTTGCTCTGAAAAAGCTGCTAACTGGCTGCTCCCAATTGTTTATTTACTGGTTCTGCAGCCACAGAGCCTTGCAGCTCTCATTGGCTGCATTTCGTCATTTGGGGAGACAAGGGGAGCCATAGAAAGTGGTGTGGACCAACCAGGCTGCTGCTTTCTGCAGCTCTCTTTGGCTGCAAATAGTGAGAAGCAGCCACTGGGAGCTGCATGCTTCTGTGGCTGCAGAGCTTGTAATAAACAAATGGGAACAGTCAGCAGCTTTCTCAGAGTGGGTCCGCAGACCACTATGAGAAACATTGGACTAGGCATACTTTTTGCTCTGTTTCACTGAAAGGTACCGTTTTAATGGTTAGGGTACGCATGTAACTCCTCTTTCACAACAGATGTAGTTACTTGAATTTAAAAAACAAAGATGGAAGTTGAAGGATAATCTGAAACAAATAAACATTTAGAATCAGAGCCAGCTCTGCTTACACTGAATACTACTGGTTGTCTAGTCAAAATTGGATTGATTGTCTTTACTAAATAACTGCTCTTATGGTTAGTGCTATATCTCTTTAGCTTTATTGAGTTATATTTTCTCCTTCTGCAGCTTCTTTCCCTGTCTTGATCCCTCCATTTTAGGAAAATTCAGATCTGCTTACGATGGACAAAGTTGTTCTTCACAGTTTATCTTAACCAGTTAGCTGTACATCTCAATCATGTTACCTGAATTTATGGTTCCAGTGAGTGCAAAAGCAAGGCTCACTTCTGGAATTAATCCACATCCTTTCACTTTCACAGATAGAGCATGTTAGTTACTTTATACAAATACATTTTCCTGCTATGTAACTTGAATATCTACGTGTCTGCCCCAGGGGTGGGGCAGGTCACTAGTAGAATAGATTCATAAGCTTTTTATTGCTGATTACTCCTTGGTTGCTATTTTGATTAGTAAAGTTCTCTCCCAAATAATTTGCATTCTCCCTGATGGTGTACTCATGCAGTTAGTGATTCAACATTGCCTAGCTGCTTTTGACAAGTCTCACGCAAGATTGTGTGATTTCCTTGAACTATTTCCACAGGGTGACATGGAGCAGGCATTGGAGAATTATGACATCTGCACCGAAATGCTGCAGAGTTCCACTGCAGTCCAACTCAAAGCTGGAAATGAAAGCAGCATAATAATCCGATTACCTAATCTCCATATTGATTCTGTTGTCTCTCTAGAAGAGGTAGGGATCAGTTTGTTATTTTGGGTTTTTCTGTTTTGAAGTTCATCCAAAATAGAAGATTCCAGTCATCTTAATGTGTTTTTGAGACATTTCTAAATAATAGCTAAGTCTTGTGAGAAACTAGAGATTTTAGATGTGCATGCCATTTTCTTACGCACAGTCCAATTTCTTTTGGGGTTGTATTGTGATACTTCTGAGGATGGAGATGATAATGGACAAGTCCCTATACTTATTAGAGGCATTTATTTCCTTTGGGGATTAAAAACGTGTTTTATAATTATTATTTTTAAAATCTAGTGTGGCTTCTATATCAATAGTGCTCAGAGACAATGCCATAGCTGCAAGACTCATTTCAAATTACTAGCACTTTGCCTTGATGGAAAAGTAGTAATTACAGCATCAATATTAGCTGTTTTAAAGTGAACTAAGATGAAACCAACATTGATTGAGTTTTTACAGTTAATTGATTTGAAAACCATCTTTCTCTTTTTCAGTTAAATGCTTTCTTTATAAAGATAAATGCCCCCAATTTATAAATGATAATGGGATGGAAGATTGTCTACTTTCCTCCTTGTCCTATATAATACTGTAAACTGTACACATCCTACATCTGTAGCTTTGTGGTTCATTTGCACATGAAGGTGAAATGTAGGTTGGATTGTACCATCTGTGACTTTTGCAGATTGACAAGAACCTAAAGTCTCTGGAGAGATGCCAGTCTTTGGAGGAGATCCAGCGACTGTATGAGGCAGGGGATTACAAGGCAGTGGTGCATCTGCTTCGCCCAACTTTGTGCTTTAGTGGATATGGTAGGGCTAAACATCTGGAATTTGTTATATCTATACCAGAGAGACCAACACAGTTGCTGCTGCTGCAGGTTTGTTATCTTTTTTTTAAAAATGCTCTTGGTGAGAGTTTGAAAGCCTTACATCTACTTAATATCTAAGAATCACACGAAAAAGATTTGGAAAGTTAGTGCCAGATTCTCAAGTGAGATAAATTGGCAAAGTTCAGATGAATCTTAAACTTATAGTGTAGGCTCTCTGATCACTACTTCTGTATGTGTGTGAGTGTGCATGTATCTGCCTGTCCGTCTCTGCAGTTTACAAACTTGAATGACCTGACTCAGTTTTAGATGTTTATTATGGATGAACCCACTTTACTAGGACTTGGAGTTTTTTGTGCCATTAAATATGTAATATGGTGGCTCCCAAGCACCCTCTATAATAAAAGTTGTTAGCCAGTTAGACGTGTGGCAAGAAGCACTCTTGTGATAATTTCTCAATGGTCTTTCCTGCTTTCCAGGCAGGCTGTTACACAAGCTGTAACCTCCAGCTTCCCAGCATATTACAAGACTCCAATATGGAGGTGATAAACATAAATCACTATGACAAACCTTACTTAACAGAGCACAGTGCTAGATATTCCCTAGCTTTAGATTTTAAAAAAAGTTCTTGACCACTGCAGGGGTCAGGAACTATAATATAGGAGATTAGTTTAGCGAGGTCAAAAGATTATGCACTATCATAATCTTTTGACCTTGCTAAACATCCCATACAGAATGGGAAGCGACTATCTCCAAAGGAGTACTGCAAAAAGGGATCTAGGGGTCATAGTGAGTCAACAGTGTGATGCTGTTGCAAAAAAAAGCAAACATCATTCTAGGATGCATTCACAGGAGTGTTGTGAGCAAGACATGAGAAGTCATTCTTATGCTCTACACTGTGCTGATTAGGCCTCAATTGGAGTATTGAGTCCAGTTCTGGGCATCACATTTCAATAAAGAGGTGGAGAAATTGGAGAAGGTTCGAAGAAGAGCAACACAAATGATGAAAGGTCTAGAGAATATGACCTATGAGGGAAGACTGAAAGAATTGGGCTTGTTTAGTTTGGACAGGAGAAGATTGAGAGGGGACATGGTAGCGGTTTTAAGGATGTCACAAGGAGGTGGGAGAAAAATTGTTCTCCTTAGCCTCTGAGGATAGGAGAAGAAGCAATGGGCTTAAATTGCAGCAAGGGAGGTTTAGGTTGGACATTAGGAAAAACTTCCTACCTGTCAGGGTGGTTAAACACTGGAATAAATTGCTGAGGGAGGTTGTGGAATGTCCATCTCTGGAGATATTTAAGAGTAGGTTAGATAAATGTCTATCAGGGATAGTCTTGACAGTACTGGGTCCTGCCATGAGGGCAGGGGATTGGACTCGATGACTTCTCGAGGTCCCTTCCAGTTCTAGTGTTCTATGATTCTATGATACTCAATGGATAGATGTCCTCTGCTAAGGGAGAGGATACAATCTGTCAGTTCCTTAATCGTTCATTTTGCTGGCTATTTTTATCTTGTCCATACTCAACAAGAAAGAACCTTAGATCTGAAGATCATAATTCTTTGAAGATTGTAACCTTTTTCATTGTATGAGCTTGTTTTTTAAGCCAGTAATAACATTGTAGCATGGGTCCACAGTGACTCAACTCTGATTCTGTTGAACCTCTCAGACATGGCAGTATGTAGCTAGGAAGCAAGAGACTCGTTGTTCTTCCCTTCAAAGTAGAGTCATGCAGAGGCTCTTTGTATTGAGAGAATGGGACTTAATATTACTTCTCTGATGCCACTTAATTGAGGAGCAAGGGTTCTGGAATCTTGTCGCCCATTTTAATATCACATTTAGAAACTTCCTACTGATATCTCAGCAGAGTAAACATTAGCTGCAAACTATGTACCTTCTTCTATTCACCTTCCCGTTTATTGTTCTTTTATGTTTTGAAATAAACATTAGGTTCATATAACATTATGTTTCATGTTAACATTCACTAGGATTCCCTGCTGAAACAGAAGGATTATAGGCAATGTTTTGAATGCTCTGAAGTTGCCTTGAACGAAGCAATTCAGCAGATGATTAACACAACAGTAGCTTCTGCTAAAGAAGAGTGGGTTGCTACAGTAACACAGCTGCTTGCAGGGATTGATCGCTCACTGTCGTCAGACAGCAGCATCCTGAAGGAATCTTCTGTAACGCTGAGCCTCATTCGGCTAACAAACAATCTCATTCAGGTAACTTATTCTCTCACACACTAACAAGCAGCCGCTCTGTGCTACAGATCTTTTTTAGGTATGATGCAGCTGCTGCCTAAACTGCCACCCACTTACAGGGTCTCTGTTGGGCTACAGTTCTGTGTGGGTTGTTTCCTTTCACACTCTGTTTTCACTGCAAGATGTCAGGTGCACTGAGAATCTCTTCTAGAATCTAATGGCAGCTAATTCTGAGAACTCTCTCTGCTGAAATGAGCGAAGAATAGTAATAAGGTGGCTCACAGAGCAATACTGCTGGTTTTGACTCTGTTCCTAGGCTAGGGGAAGTAATGCAAGGTTTGGTCCAGCTGGCAAGGCCCAGTTTGTTTTTGGCACAGATTTTGCTGTATATTCCTGCTTTTCACATAAGGGATGGGAAGAATAATCCTATGAGCCTTAGGACAGTCAGTTGGTATAATTGGTATCATTAGTTCAATTGAGATGCTAGTTGCTCTGGACACTGGTCAGTTCTTTAGAAGATATTTATAGAGAAACAGGACTTGAGTCAGGACTCTGATGATTATAAGGGGTGCTTTCATCCTCATTCCTCTTTCCTTTCTCCTTTCTATTAAGGAAAGATTTAAGTAAAATGATGGTCATTGCTTCTTTTTGTAGAAGTTCTGAAATTTTGGAAAGACTCTTCTCCTGAGCTTCTCATTTAAGTGCTACAAATGCCAGAGTGGTAAATTACTTTTAATGTTATTTTCTTTTTAAAGATCAATGCTTGCCAACTTCTGTCTGGTACATTCTGAGTGCCCTCAACTGTCATTAACTTCAGTGGCAGCTGGGGTCAGTCGACACCTTGCACAATCTGGCCCTTAGGCTTTAGATGAGCAATATGCACAATGATGCCTGTGTGGTGCTAGTTAAATTGATACTAAAGGTAAGGCTATTGCAGGGAAACAGCAGGAATTTCTTGTAATACCATAAATATTTTCATAAATAAGAACAAATGTAAACAGTTTTTATGTATCATATGTAAAATACATCTCAAAAGTTTAATATAAAGAGTAGGAATGTTAGCAAATGTTATTTTTGTAAATGTATAACCCCATGCATTTTTTCACCGGTTACACATTAACACACAGAGGGATCAGGCAGGAGCTGGTGCTCACAGGAAATCTGCTTTTCTGCAGAGCTGGTACATATGGGGAGCTCTCTCGAAGGATGACTTCCTGCGCATATTGGTTCCCACCTTCCAGTCTCCCCCCCCCCCCGCCCCCCCGCCCTCCTCCTGCGCAACTGACTCTCCTACAGAGGCAGCAGTGTGGGGGGGATGAAGGGGCAGGCAGCTCCACAGGGCCTGATACATTCAGGGAGACAGCTTGAAAGTCGGCTTCCTCCATGTATTGGCTTCCGCCTGCCCTTCATACCTCTTATGCTGCTGCCTCTTAATCAGAGGCAGTAGAGCGGGACTGTGGGGAGGTGGCTCTGGGAGCCAGTGCTGCCTCTATAGGAGGTAGTTCCACAGGAGCCCGCACATATGGGGAAAGCTAGCTCCCTACAGGCATTGGCTCAAGCTTCATCCCCGTTGCCTCTGATAGAGAGGCAGCAAGTGGGGAGAGTGCATATAGTCATTTGGATTGACCAATAAGGCCAGGCTTATTGGTTAATCAGGTAAATGATTACACATGAACACAGGGAATAAAGAGGGAATTTTTAGCAGTTTTAGAAACACTTGTCATTGTTTTAGTAACTAGGATATTTATCTTGCGGTAAGATTATGGCTACTGTTTTAATAATGGGATATTGTACTGTTCACCAAGAGGCTCTCTGAGGAGGTACATTGGGAATAATATCGGTTTCTCATGGGAGGTGAGGGAAGGAAAATCAGAGAATTTCAAATTTGCTAGAAAGTAAATTTTTTAAGAAAAAAAAATGTTTTTTGATTTAGCGTAGAAAGGTTTTCAGAAAGTTTCTAATAGAAAGGGCTCTCCAGAGAGTTTCTTGAAAGTTTATGAATGTTCTCAATCCTAAATAATCTCAAAAATGTGTAAAATGCTAGTTTCCTATTTATTTTATTCTGAATCAATTACGTTTTTGCTTGATTATTTTGTTTTTGTTTGTAATTGCTTCTTGATTGTTGTCAGTGGGGGTTTTTTAGTTACAGATTAGACACTTAAAATTATGTAGAGGCACACTCTTATCTTGAAATATATAGCTGTTGGATCACCTTTCATGTTACAGTGTAGTTCTTCTTCAAAGGGACTTTAATATTAGAAGTCAAGAGTTGGGTTTTATTTCTTATGTTAACAAAAAACAAAGTGATGATGATCTCAGATATTTTCATCAGAAGCTCTCTATGCTTTATAAAACATTGTATTATTCCCATTTTTCACTTGGTGAAACTGAAGCATAGAGTGTTTATGTAGTTAGTACTAGTAATTTTTATCAGAATCAAGAGATCAGCTTTCCTTCCCTATGCCTTTGTCTCTACACCTATGCTGAGATGTTCAATAGGTCATAAAAACTGGAATAAAATACAAATGTTCTAACAATATAGACATGATAAGGTTGGGAAATATGCTTCAGTAGAGCTCTTCTAGTACATGTTCTGGAGAAGTAATCCACCCTGTTGTTTAGAGGGGGAACCATATAAAACTCTTTTCTCTGAGCTGTTCTCTTCTCCGTTTTGAAAATAGGCAGTTTTTCATAAGGAAATAATACTGATATTTCTCTAACAGTCTGTCACACACCCACATGCCCCTTTTTTCTTGGCTGTTTGTTATTAGGCCTTCTTCTTGGAGTGGTTGTTCATGTCCATTCGAAGTAGGTGTGTGCACCGCGTACACCGCGTCTTCCAGAGCGTTTTCCCTAGCGGTACCCGTAGCGCCGGCAGGGCGCCGCCATGGCGGGGCATAGGTACCCCTGCCGGTGCTGCCCCACCTCAGTTCCTTCTTACCACAGTGACGGTCGTTGGAGTGTCTCTATCTTTCTTAGTTTCCTAGTTAGTTAATGGTTCCCGTTCTCACATTGCTTTGTAAATAGTTCTTGTAGTTAGATGGTTAGGTTTTTTTTTTTTATTCCTTCCCCCTTGGGGGTAAGGAATACCAGGGCCGCAAGGCTTCAAAACGTGCGCTGACTGTGGGAAGTTTATGCCCAGGGGTGACCCACACAACAGTTGTCTTAAGTGCTTGGGTGAGGCACATCTGGCTTATTGCCTGTAAGATCTGCAAGTCCTTTAAGCCCTGTACCAGAAAAGAAAGGGTTTCGCGCCTAAAGCTTCTCCTCATGGAGACAGCACTTCCACCGGTGCCGCCGGAACAGCCCGCGGTGCGCAGTGCACCAGCTTCCACGCGGGAGTCTCCTCACCGGCACCGTGCGTCGGCGTCGAGGTCTCGGCACCGGTCTCACTCTCCTCCCACTAAGAGAGGGTATGTCTACACTACAAAGTTAATTTGAACTAACGGACGTTAGTTCGAATTAACTTTGATAGGCGCTACACTAGCGCTCCGCTAGTTCGAACTTAATTCGAACTAATGGAACGCTTAGTTTGAACTAGGTAAACCTCATTCTACGAGGACTAAGCCTAGTTCGAACTTACTAGTTTGAATTAAGGGTTGTGTAGCCCCTTAATTCGAGCTAGTGGGAGGCTAGCCCTCCCCAGCTTGTCCTGGTGGCCACTCTGGCCAACACCAGGGAAACTCTATTGCCCCCCTCCCAGCCCCGGACCCCTTAACGGGGCACGGGCTGGCTACGATGCCCATGCCAGGTGCAAGCCTGCCAGCACCCAGCTAGCAGACCCTGCACCTGGCACGGCTCGAGCCAGCCACCCGATGCCCCCCAGCCCTCCCCCTCTTCCCGAGACGAGGCTGGCGGCTCCCGGGAGCTTGCCCGAGACCGCAAGAGGCGGACACCCGCCTGGTCTAGTGCGGACATCGTGGACCTCATCCACGACCTCCGCACTAGGTACAGGAGAGTTGCCGTCTAGGGCAGGAGAGCTGCCAGCCTGGCCACCCAGGAGCAGGTGTGCATGAAAATCAAGGGGGTCCACTGAGACCCCCGACCCTGAGCCCTGAGCTTACAATGGCCGTACTGAGTCAGACCAAAGGTCCATGTAGCCCATAGCCTGTCTGTCGACAGTGGCCAACCCTAGGGACCCTGGAGGGGATGGACCGAAGACGGTGACCAAGCCATTTGTCTCGTGCCATCCCTCTCCAGCCTTCCACAAACTTTGGGCAGGGACACCACTCCTACCCCCTGGCTAATACCACTCCATGGACCCAACCTCCATCACTTTATCTCACTTCTCTTTAAACTCTGTTCCAGTTCTAGCCTTCACAGCCTCCTGCAGCAAGGAGTTCCACAGGTTGACTCTTTGCTTTATGAAGAACAACTTTCTGGTACTAGTTTGAAGCCTGCTACCCATTCCTTTCCTTTGGTGTCCTCTAGTCCTTCTATTATGGGAACTAATGAAGAACTTTTCTTGATGCACCCTCTCTACCCCACTCATGCTTTTATAGACCTCTATCCTGTCCCCCCTCAGTCTCCTCTTTTCTAAACTGAAAAGTCCCAGTCTCTTTAGCCTCTCTTCATATGGGACCTCTTCCAAACCTCTGATCATTTTAGTTGCCCTCCCCCTCTCCCACCCTCTCTCTTCCCCTCTCCCACCTCCTTTTCCCAGTCTCCCCGAGTTTTGTTCAATAATGAGAGATTCTATTTTTGATCACACGTTTTCTTTATTTTGTACATCAGGAAGGGGGGGCTAGGGAACGGTAAGTGGAAGGAGGTGAGGGAGGAATGGGGTACGAGCCCCCGATGGGGAGGACTGGGCTGGCTCTGCGGGCTTCTGGGGGTGGAAGCTCTCCTGCAGCCCCCCAATTGCCCCCTCTCCCCAGATGGCAGCCTGCGGCAAGTGCAGCCGGTCTGATGGCCGAGTGCTGTGATGTGCCCAGTGTGGGCACTCAGGGCACTCCAAGCCAGGACTGCTTTGCAAGTGGGGCACCCCTGAGAACTGTCTGTCCAGGGTGGGGGTCGGGTCCCTTTAAGCACAGCCCTCGGCTAGCCTGAGGCAGCAGCTCCACGCTCTAAGTCCTCCTCTGATGCCCTGCCGGCACTGCTTCCGGCCATCCTTAACCCCGGTTCAGGGTCCACTCTGTGTGGACATGCTAGTTCGAATTAGCAAAACGCTAATTCGAACTAGTTTTTTAGTCTGGATCCGTTATTTCAAATTAGCTTAGTTCGAATGAACTAATTCGAAGTAAGTTACTTCGAATTAGCGCTGTAGTGTAGACATACCCAGAGTGAAGAAATCCCGGGGAAGGTCCCCTTCAAAGAAGGCAACTTCGGCTGGGCACCGCGCCGTGGGCTCATCGGTGCGCGTATCGCCTCCACCGCACCGTCGGTACCGAGGAGGCCTTGATAGTCCTGGTCGCCTGCCTCCACACCGTCCGTCCACAGTGGATACGTTTGAGGCGGCGCAGGACCTTATTAGCCTCACGACCTCCCCTCCATCCTCGGTTGACTCAGAAGGGTTGAGGTCACCATCTTCGGAGGCTCGGCTGGCTACGGCTTCGCCCCAGCATGGCCCAGGTCGGCATGCTAAAGTGGCTTATGTGTCGGGACCACCCCGTGTGGGGCCAGTACCGATCGCTACTTTGGCACCCTTCTTGACGCCGAACCGTCATTCTCAGGGAGCTTCCAGCCATGCGCGAACTTCGCTGCAGTTGAGCTCCTTGCCAGCTCCCCGCCTGGCAGTGCCGGTGCCGTATCTGAGTAGCCATGTGGTGTCCACTCAGACATCTCTCTCCTCCATGGAGGTCACACAGGAGCCAGCATCCGTCTCCGTGCCTTCATCTGCACCGGCATTGACGCAGTGGTCTTGACAGGCCTGGGTACCCCGGTGCTGCAACCGCCAGCCGCAACTCAACCGGCACCGAGCCTAAGCACCTCGGTTCCGCAGCTGCTGGCAACTCAACCGGCACCGGGCCTGAGCACCCTGGCACTGCAGATACTGGTGACTTATCAGGCACCGGGCCTGGGCACCCCGTTGCCGCAGCTAGCGATGTCGCAGTCTGTACCAAGTCTGGGCATCCCGGTACCGCAACTGGGTGCCGTAGAACCCTTGGCACCGGGTCTGGGTCCCCCAGTGCCGCAACCATCAGCGAGGCTTCCGGCACCGGGCATGAGTCCCCCGGTGCTGCAGATCGCTCGGCCCCGCCATACTCATGAGGGTAAACCAGAGTCCATGGCAAGGTTTGTCCCGCACTCTTCCTCGGCTCCACGATGGCCGGAGTCCGATTACTCTTCGGACTCGGATGCTGTCTCTGTCTGTTCGGGCTCTTCGGGAGCATCTTCGGCCCACAGGTCCAGGTCCAGTCATAGGAGGGACTACACTCAACAAATTTGGCCTCCGCACCCACAGTGGCCTTTCTGGACCCCCTGGGCCTACCATCAGTGGCAAGGTCAGCTGCCTCCTTCTCTGGGGTCGGGGACTTCAGGGCACCGATCCCAACCGTCGGCGTGCCTGTCCCGGGCCCCTCCCTCCCCTCTTCGGGCGCCGCAACCCGATCCAGCGGCACCGCGATCATCGGCACCGGAGGTGGACCCATCGGGAGCGCAAGCCGCCCAGACGGCACCGCAGTTGGCAACAACTGTTCCTGTGCCAGTGCAAGAGTCCTTGTCGTCTCCGGACGAGGCACTAGCAGACCCTTCACCGAGTCTGTCGTCAATGGATGCCCGCACGCACCAGGACCTCCTCCGCCGCATGGCTTCCAACCTGGCCGTTACGGTGGAACCTGTCATCGAGGACCCGGATCCAATGGTGGACATCCTCACTGAAGATGCGTCTACGCGATTGGCCTTACTGCTTAACAAAACGGTGTCAAAGATTACCAATGCTCTATGGCAAACGCCGGCAACCTTGACCCCTACCTTAAAAGGGGCCGAGAGGCGTTATAATGTCCCAAACTCGGGGCATGAATACCTGTATTCACAACCCATCTCTGGGTCCTTGGTCGTGCAGGCCGCGGCCCAAAAGGAAAGACTCCCTCAGCCTAGTCCTTCCCCACAGGCGAGGGAACCTAAGCAGCTGGACCCGTTGGGCCGTAAGGTTTACGCCACAGGATGCTGTAACTCCGCATCGCGAATCAACAGGCGATGCTAAGCAGGTATGCTTTTAACACCTGGCAGGCCGTCGAAAAGTTCCAAGACAGACTCCCTGTGGAGGACTGTCAGGAGTTTGCGGCGGTTGCCTCGGAGGGTAAAGTCATTGCGCGGACTGCTCTCCAGGTGGCTCTGGACACCGTGGACTCAGCAGCCCGCACGATGGCGACTGGTGTCATTATGCATTGGGGGCATGGCTCCATGTCTCGGGAATTCCCCCGGATGTGCAGCATACAGTACAGGACTTGCCTTTTGAGGGCAAAGCTCTGTTCTCGGAGCACACCGACTCTAGGCTCCATAGCCTAAAGGACACAAGGTCTACCTTGAAGTCCTTGGGAATCCACACTCCAGCCCCACAGCGTCGACAGCTGCCCTATAGGCATCAGGGGAGGGTGCAGCCCCAGGTCCCCCGTGGGGCTTACTGGAGGCGCCGCTCCCGGGCCTCCAGTGGAGGTTCCAGGGCAGCCGCGCACCCTCAGGGCGCTAGGGGTCAACGACGTCGCCCCAGACCTGATGCCCAGCGGGGAGGTCCTCACGGTCCTTCCCATCAGGGCAAGCCCCAGTTTTGACGCCCTGTTCGTGAGTCCCATACCAATCTCCCGCCCTGGCCCCCCGTTTGGGGCCAGGCTATCCCGTTTTGCCCAGGCATGGGCCATAATAACATCAGATGCCTGGGTTCTGAACATAGTGAATGGAGGCTATTTTATCCCGTTCCTAGGTCCGCCGCCCTCAAAACCCCCTTCTCCGTCCGTAGTAAGGGACACCCCTCACGAAAACATCCTGTGTCAGGAGGTGTCTGCGCTCCTCAAAAAAGGAGCAATAGAGGAGGTTCCTCCGCATCTGCAAGGAAGGGGTTTTTACTCCCGTTATTTTGTTGTCCCCAGGCTGAAGGGAGGGGTCCGCCCCATCTTGGGCCTTCGAGATTTAAACAAGGCGGTCATAAAACACAGGTTCAGAATGGTGACCTTAGCATCGGTCATCCCAGTGCTACAATTCAGAGACTGGTACGCGACTCTCGACCTCAAGGACGCGTACTTCCACGTGGCGATCAGACCCAGCCGCAGGAGGTTCCTCAGGTTTATGGTGGCCCAATCCCATTTTCAGTTTACGGTGCTCCCTTTTGGTTTATGTATGGCACTGAGGGTGTTCACGAAATGCATGGCGGTGGTTGCTGCATATCTCCGCAAAAAAGGTGTGCACGTGTTCCCGTACCTCAACGATTGGCTAATCCAAGGTCGCTCGTATGGGCAGGTAGAAGCTCACGTGGCACTCACAAGAGCCCTCTTCCTAAGGTTGGGACTCATGATAAATGTCGAGAAATCATCCCTGACTCCCTCCCAACAGATAGAATTCGTGGGAGCCCTCCTCGATTCGAGGGTGGCAAGGGCGTTCCTGCCCAAGAGCAGGTTCCTCTCCATAGAGGAGCTGATCTCGGGGTTAACCCGGTCCCCTATCACGACCCCTCGGGTCTGCTCCAGGCTCCTGGGCCATATGGCAGCGTGTACGTACACAGTCCGCTATGCCAGATTGAGGATGAGACCCCTGCAGGTGTGGTTGGTGAGGGCCTTCAGCCAGTCCAGTGGTTTTTGGGACTCAATAATTACGGTGCCCTCAGAAATTCTAGACTCCCTCCTATGGTGGACCCAGGAAACTGTGGTATGCAGTGGGGTTCCTTTCAATGCCCCGCCCCCCTCCCTGACGCTGGTCACCGATGCGTCCAACCAGGGCTAGGGAGCACACCTGGGGCTGCACAGGACTCCAGGCCTTTGGTTCCCTTCCGAGCGAGCCCTGCAAATAAACGTCCGGGAATTGCGGGCGGTGAGGAGAGCCTGCGAAGCTTTCCTGCCAAGGCTCTCCCACCACTCCATCCTGGTTCGTATGGACAACACAGCGGAGGTCTTTTACCTCAACAAGCAGGGTGGGGCACGATCACCTCCCCTCTGCAAAGGGGCCCTGCAACTTTGTCACCTGTGCATCATGCACGGTATCACACCTCAAGCGGAGTACCTCCCGGGGTGCAAAAACCTGCTAGCGGACACGCTGAGCAGATCCTTTGGAGCCCACGAATGGACCCTCAAGGACTCGGCTCTCCGCCAGGTTTTCCGCAGGTGCGGTTATCCCCACCTAGACCTGTTCGCCTTGGCAAACAATGCCAAGTGCAGAAACTACTGTTCCCTGCTGGGGTTGGGGAGATATTCCCTGGGGGATGCTTTGACAACCGTATGGCCAGAGGGCATCCTCTATGCCTTTCCCCCGTTTCCCCTAATTTCCAGGGTATTGACCAGGGCGAGGACCTTTCGGTCCTCGGTCATTCTCATAGCCCCCAGGTGGCCCAGACAGTTCTGGTTCCCCATACTAGTGGACATGCTTGTCCAGGACCCAATAGCACTCCCTCTAGTCCGGGATCTGCTAACTCAACCCTGGGGCAAAGGGATCATGGTTCACCCAGATCTCCGATCTCTCCACCTAACGGCATGGTTTATCCATGGTTGAACCAACCTGAAAGGGAATGTTCCCAAGAGGTTCAGATGGGTCTCCTCAGTAGCAGGAAACCCTCTACTAGACGGTAGTATGCTGCCAAGTGGCGGCACTTCTCGTCTTGGGCGTCCCGGAGAGGAGTACACCCGTCCTCGGCTCCTATTCCAACTATTCTTGACTACCTTTTCCAGCTTTGGACTAGTGGCCTATCTTTTTCTTCTATCAAAGTCCATGTGGCATCTCTCTCCACCTTCCATGTTGGTATGGCAGGAGTTTCCCTTTTTTCTAACCCGGTGGTTAAAAGGTTTCTTACTGGCCTGGAAAAACTGTACCCCTCGGTGAGGGCCCCGCTTCCCACCTGGGACCTTAACGTGGTCCTCCACAGGCTTATGCTACCTCCCTTTGAACAGCTGGCAACGTGTTCACTGTAGCACCTTTCATTGAAGGTTGCTTTCATCATGGCCATTATGTCTCTCCAGCGCCACTGGTTAACTGTAACTTGTAAATATCACCCATTAAGGATGATGCTTACCAGTTAACTATTCACATCCTTAGGTCTAGTATCATATTAGTTAGAAAATTACCTTACAGGTAAGAAAAATGACCTTTTCCCATACTATGTCTCTTCTATTTTTAGTATTTTCAGACCCTGCCAGCACAAGAGGCAGAGATGCTTATTTAAATGTAGATTTTTTGAGTGAGACATCCTGACCAGCGTTCCCTGTAAGTTGCGCACCTGCGTGGCTGTGCAAAAGAATTTTTGGGCCCATCCACCTCATTTGCAGAGCCACAAATCTGCACTCGCCTTCACTCACTTTCCTGCTGGATCGGAAAGTGAAGGGTGGTGGTGGCAGTGGCCTTGTGGGTCCTGGCCAGCCACATAGCGGCAGGCAGCGGACCCCTTTGCTCTGGCTGGGACAGTGTCAGAAGCCCTGATTCCAGATCTGGCAGGCAGGTCATCATTTGCACTTCCCTGAGGTCATCACTTGAATTCAAGTGCACTGTGGTTTGAGTTTCCCTATTTTCTTTGCCTTAATTGACCATCTTTAATTCATGAACTGGTTCTATTAAAATGGCTGAATTTCTTCAATTATTATGTCAAACTCAGTAGGCTCTCTCATTTTAATTAGTTTTAATTAGACAGATTGCCTGCCTTTACATTTTTAAAAAACCATATTTAATCTAAACACTTTTAATGCAACATTTTCAAATGGCCAAAAGTTACAAAGAACTAAAACAAACAGTATCTTTTCCAAATATACTTTTAACTCGTAATCTACTGACTCATCACAACACAAGGAAGACATAGTATAGTGCAAGGCAACTATAACACATGTCAGGGCTGTCCAAGATACAATAGCTGAAGAAATCAAAAGACAAACCATTAAACATGTAATTCACAAATTCAAGAGCCCAAAAAGCACTGTTATTAGATCAGTGACACTCAACCTTTCAAGATATTGTAGCCCCTCTCAGTAGTCTTGATTTATCTTGTGTACTCCCAAGTTTAAAAACTACTTGCTTACAAAATCAGCCATAATCACTGAAATATGTGACTCAGAGATGCAAACTCAATCCCTAGCACAAAATTCAATGAATGAAGGTGTGTGTGCGCACAGCTGTGTGAGAGAGGGAGAGATGAAATAGCGTGTGGGGCTGTGTATGGATGCAGGCAGATGTATGAGAGCAGTAAACAAACATGCATATCAAGCAATGAACTGCTCAGGAGAGCAATAGCTGGAGTATCTCCCTTTATTCATAATTATAGCTTCTTTGATGTTGACACTGAAGAAGCCCAGTGTGTTTTGTAGGATTTTGAGTCACATTACCAGGAAACTTAATATAACTAACACTTCAAACTGAACAGATTTGTAATTACCATTGCTTGGCAGGCATCTAGTTTCTTTATGACTACTGACAATTTTACAGTATTAATTTTATTTATTTGTCTTCATATTATTTAAAGTTATTAAAGTTGTTAATTACTCTTTCTTCCATAACATTTAACAAATATATAGTATCTATATATATATATATATGTGAGCAACTTAAGGGGACCATGGAGGCACACATCCAAAGAAGTGCCTGTGACCCCCACATTGGTGCATAAGACAAAACTCACTCCCCTCACGGATGGAAAATCTTAGAGGGAACACTGATCTGGACATGCGTAAATCCTTTTACTAATGTGTATATCTTTGTGCATATAATGGATACCCTCTATTTCTTCTTTAGATTATAGACTGCAGCATGGCTGTCCAAGAGGAACCCAAAGAACCATATGTCTCGTCAGTGCTTCCCTGGATTATTTTGCACCGGATCATCCAGCATGAAGAAGAAGCCTTCCGATCACTTTGCTGCCAGCAGCAACAGCTCCAAAGCCAGGGGGAAGAAGGTAATAGATTAATTTTTCAGTGTTACATGTTGTTCAAACATTGCTCTTTATCCTTTTGCTCTTTGGTATGTGTATAGAAATGGCTGGTGTTCCTTTGTACCCTTCACTAAGAGTTGCCAATTCTCATTTCCTCACTGGAGAGAAGGGGAAGTAGTCATTCTGAGGAAAGGTTTCCTTTTCCGAACATGGAAAAACAAGTGGCTAGGTGAGTTATCTCAGTTTTGTACTTAGGAGATCTACTTATTGGCCTCTTTCTTCCAGTGAGTCCTGACACACCTATGCTGCCTCCTTCTCTCATGTTACTGAATACTGCTCATGAGTATCTCGGAAGAAGATCTTGGTGTTGTAACTCAGATGGTGCCCTTCTCAAATTCTATGTAAGTATTGATGCCTAAATATTAAAAATCTTTTTTAAAATTTGTTTTTTTTTTCTCCTGTTCCCTTCCCATATACATTTATTGGAATGGTCATCCTAGGTAATGAAATAGTTAAGGATTGCTCTTCCAATCTGCTGTCCATCATAAAATTTTCAGACTGTTTTTCCTAAAAAAAACACATACCATCCCATTTGCCCAGGATAACCGGTTTATTTTATGTTAACTCATTAACTATTCATTACTCATTCACTATATATTTTTTTGAAATGTTATTTACAGATTTGCTTGAAAATATTATACTCTTGCATCAGCCAGTGTTCTCAGTGATCGATGCAAGATTCAAATTATGCAACTGAAATTTTAATAAAGCAATGGAGGGAATTGTAATCTTTTAAAAAGGGAAAAAAAGAATTAACTGAACAGATGTTATCTACATTAGTAGAAACCACAACAATGAATGGATCCATCAACATCCATCAACATTACTTGTAACCTGATGACCAATCATGATACTACACATTTTGTATTGTGTTGTGGTCCAGATATTTGGTATGAAAGGTGCTTGTTGCTTTGCAGTTTGGGGGCAGAACCAGACTTATTAACTAGCTTCAAGGGAATACTGTGACTGAAATTTTTATCTGCCTTTACAGCAGCTGGTGGTTCTTCCAGATCTCCCTGTTTTCAGAGCTTTTCTGAAACATTGTTTCAAGTTTTTAAATAACTTTTTGACTCAGTAGCATATTTTATTTCCCTGCTGTCTCCTAGGGCTGTGTGTTTCTCTATTTTTGGGAAATTTATCCTACTTCTCCCTTTGAGGCATTTGCAGCAGCTAGCATCCCTGCAGGCTTCAGGGAGATAGCTAGGGCAAGGAAAGGCAAAAGGCAAGGTCTGTGTCTGGTTCCTCTGTTTATCAAGTGTCATATTAAGGAACTCAGCCAGCTCCGTGGGCAAAATGCAGTTTCTCTCAGCTCAGTGTGAGCAGATTTGCCTTTGCTACCATTTCCTGCCATGAGAGATGGAAGAGGCCACCAATGCTGGCCAAGATGCACGCATAGTTTCAGCAGTTTAGTCTAGGTGGGGTCACTTCAGGCCCTCTCATGCCAGCAAAAAAGGAGGCAGGTATGATTAGAAAAACCAGCTCCAGGAGGCAACCAGCTTCCCCTCTCTTAGCTCCATGAGGAGAATGATGCCAGAATGGCATCATGCCTGTGGCCCTAGAACTATCACGAGAAGCCACATTTCTGACTGCAGAATTCAGCCACCTCCTCCTCCTCAGTCTCTTCTCAGGCAGTGGATGGAGGACACTGCATATGTAACCCACACTCCTAGTGTGGTTCATTGTCCCATGCAGCGGCACTTAGACCACAGCAACAGATAAGAACTAGAGACCTCTACAGCCTGGAAGCCAGCTGGCTTTTCAGCTGGCTCTTATACTGAGCTTCAGAGGTCCCAAGGTTCAGATCTGCCTGGTGGTGGTTGCACACACAGCATGGATGCTTCTGATACCAGAGAGTGTGATAAGTGACCTCCATTCCCAGTTTCCTTCCCATGCTACTACAGTTACAGCCTGCTTCCCAGCTGTTCTGTACTGCCAGTCTGGAGCCTCCTAGACCAGGGGTGGGTAACCTAAGGCCTGGGGGCTGGATGCACCCCCATGGTCCTGGAGCACACAGCGTCTACTAGCCTGGGCCCCTAGGCTTTGGTGTGCAAGGGGAATGAGGGGAGTGTCTTTCTGCTTCTCAGTCAGAAGCCATGTCATTGAGGGTTTGGTTTTTTGTTTTTGCTTCTCACTTGTGTGCGGCCTCCAACTGATTTTTCAGTGGGTCAATAGCTCCTGCCAAAAAAAGGTTCTCTACCCCATCCTAGAGAAACACAGACCTGTCTGGTCCAGGTGGCTCCCATGCAGTAAACTGGCCAGGATAGGGCTGGGGAAAATATGATCTGCAGGCCAGATCTGTCATGGACGTAGAGGGGAGCCTGCCTGCCTGCCCCTCCCCCAAGCATGCTGCTCAGAAAAGTGTCTGCAGTGTGCTGTTGTCTTTGAATAGCTGCAAGCCTGGAGGAAAGGGAAGAGAGGCTTTGCATGCTGCTTTAGAGCTGGGGATGAGGGATTCAGTACACAGGCTGCCCAGGAAAGAGAGGACTACCCCAGCTCTCTCTCACTGCAGCAGCTTGGGACCAGGTGAGCTTCATGGCTGCAGCAGGCTCTGCTAAGAATGATTATTATTAAAAACTGACCAAGGGCAGAGGAGGCTGTACTGGTCACTGTTCAAATAATAATTCTGTCAAATTATATTTGAGTGTTTATGCACTTTGCATTGGGTGGGCATGCCTTGCTTTTACTATAGTATTCTTTAATAATTTATTCCTTCGTTTCACCCTAATCACTATTTACCTCCATTTTACATTGTCAATTTAAAAACAATTTCCATTACATTTCCTGTGGTATTCTTCCGATTGCAAACCTGTCTCCAGGCTTCACAGTGGCTGGCTGCAATTCTGCTCCTGCCACCACTAGCCTGACCTTCCCCCCACTGCTCCCGTGCTGCTGCTTCTGTATCAGAGGCAGCAGCATGGCAGGGGGGAGGTAGCATGCAGGAGCCGGAACATGTGGGAACTGAAGCTGCAGCTGAGCTAATTAGGGAAAGGTTAAGCAGTAAGCATCATCTGAAATGGGTAATGCTTATCAATTCTGGTTAACTGGTAACCAGTGGGAGCTGAAGCAGCTTTCTGCTTGACACTGGCAGGGTCTGCTCCAGCCCCACAGGGAGCCTGCTGCAAACAAGGGCTGCTCTCACCCAGAGCAGCCTCTGTCTGCGGGCACCCAGAGTCCGCTGCAGGCAGGGGCTGCTCTTTCAGGAAATGGCATCCGGAATTTGCATGGCCAGCTCTCAACAGTGTGTGTGTCTGTCATTGTCACAAACATACTCTTCCTTCATTCTCATCTTCCAGCCCAACATGTATGTGGGGGTTGGTGGTTATTTATTTTACTGCTTGCAAAGTGGGTTAGTTTTGGTTTTGACTAATCTGTGCATTTCATCATTTTCATTTCTCTCTTAAGCTTAAATTTAATTCTTTGGGTAGTGAATTCAAAAATGTCCAACTTGTCATGTGTGGAATAATTATCTCTATGGTAATCGCTGCTCCTGGAAGTGGCTGGCATGTCCCTGGAGCCCCTGAGAGAGGCAGAGTAGGGGGTCTTCACATGCTGTCCTTGCCTGCAGATACCACAACTTCAGCTCCCATTGATCAATAATAGGGAATCATGGCCAGTAGAAGCTCTGGGTTCAGTGCTTGTAGATGAGGGGGCAGCACATGGCGCCATGGAGCCATTGCTCTACATGCCAGCTGCTTTCAGGAGTGGGGCTGGAACAGGGCAGAAATAACCCCGCCTTAACCCCATTGCTCTACCACCCAGAAACCATCTCAGTTAAATGGTGCCCAGCCAGATTCTGCTTCTTGAACCCTTGTCCTAGCCTGAACCTCCTCATGCATCCAACACCCAGCCCCAGATAGGAGTCCTTTGCACCCAAACGCCTTCCCAGACCTTGCACCCTGAAAGCCCTCCTGGACCCTACTCACCCATACTGAGCTAAGCCTGGAGCCCCTCCCACACTCTGAACCCTTTGACCCAAGACCAAAGCCTGCACCTCAGCCTCCTACCTCAGCATGGTGAAAGTGAGTGAGGATGGAGGAGGAAGGGGGATGGAGTGAGGTTAAAAAGGTTGGAGACCACTGGCTCTTATACTGTATTCCTCAACGTAGTATATGAGTACCATGTTTAGGAAAATAGGAAGCATTTAATTTAATGTGAAATTAAGTTATCAGACTTTGGGTTATAATGCTTGTGATATTTTAGGTGTGGGTGCTGCAAAAGGAGCTTACAGTATCAACCTCTGAAGATACTCATCCCTACAAAGAAGAACTGGAGACAGCCCTTGAACAGTGTTTCTACTGTTTGTATAGCTTCCCAAGTAAAAAAAGCAAAGCAAGGTACCTGGAAGAGCATTCTGTGCAGCAGGTAAGATAAACTCAACTTATCTTTACTATAGCATCTTAGAATGCTGGAGAACATGGTTTTTTCCTTTGTCAATGTGTTGAGCTGAATTAATGGGAATGATTCGTAATAGTAAGGACCATTTTTTCCAGTCCTGTGATTAATTTCCTTTGTATCAGGTAGAAATGATGAAAAAATTCCATGGGTCCCTAATAGGTTATAAGCATGGAATAAGAGGGCTAAATATTGGAAATAAAGCCAATTGTAGCTTTATCCATGATATAATATCCCAGACATCTTACTATTGATGAATATGGAAAATGCACAGTTTAAAGTGATGCTGGTAAAATGAATTTTACCCCCAACCCCCCCATTTAATTGATTAGTGCCTCTGAAATCATAATGTGACTAACCCTATTAATAATTTTGTAGTGCAGTTTGCTGAATAATAGCTGTGTTTTCCTGATCATAGTCTGTCAGTAAATTCTTTTCAAACTTTCTCATCCCATCTAGTGATATGCTAGAGGGCCACAAGAAGTGGTTTAGGTAGACAGCTTTGCAAGACTAATAAAAAGGAATAAAGGACTAGGAAGAACAAAGAAAAACAGAAATGTGGGAGAAGAGAATCCCTCCTGCTGGAAACAACATTTCCTGTCTAAAAAAGATGGAAAACTCTGAGTGAAATCCTGGCCCCACTGAAGTAAATGACAAAACTCCCATTGACTTCTCTGGGGCTACAATTTCACCCTGTCTTCAGAAAAGCAGATTCCAAAGTTACACAAGCAATAGGGAAGCATAATTCATTTATCTTAAAATAGGAAAACTGCAAACACGTAAACATTATTTTAAATGATGAAAAAATGGTGATGGGACAAGGTTGTGACTGACTATTTTACTGTTTGATTTGCAAATGCTTTCAACACTGTTATTGCTGGAGAAGCCCCTGGAATTTTCCTTCTGTATTACATAGATTTGTTGTTTCAAAATCTGTAGCAAATGTAGTTCTTTATGTCTGTCTTATCCCACGCCTTCCATGTCAGTTTGTATCAGCTGCAATGGAGGTATAAATGCGTGCCTCCAACTGTCCTGTTTCCCAGGGAGGTTTAAGCAGAGTCTCTAAGGGTATGTCTACACTACCCTCCTAGTTCGAACTAGGAGGGTAATGTAGGCATACCGCACTTGCAAATGAAGCCCGGGATTTGAATTTCCCGGGCTTCATTTGCATAAACTGGGCACCGCCATTTTTAAATCCCTGCTCGTTCGAACCCTGTGCTGCGCGGCTACACGCGGCACGAACTAGGTAGTTCGGACTAGGCTTCCTAGTCCGGACTAGGCTTCCTAGTCCGAACTACCATTACTCCTCGTGGAATGAGGAGTAACGGTAGTTCGGACTAGGAAGCCTAGTCCGAACTATCTAGTTCGTGCCGCGTGTAGCCGCGCGGCACAGGGTTGGAACGAGCAGGGATTTAAAAATGGCGGCGCCCAGTTTATGCAAATGAAGCCCGTGAAATTCAAATCCCGGGCTTCATTTGCAAGTGCGGTATGCCTACATTACCCCGCTAGTTTGAACTAGCAGGGTAGTGTAGACATACCCCAACTCTTCAAGTAAGTAAAGCTATCCCTGTTAAAAGCATTTGTTGAGTTATAGTTGGGAGCTTTACACTGTAATTACTATGTTGAACAGAATATTTTTAATAATGCCTTTGGATCTTCCATTCTGGGAAGCTTCTGCTGGTTTCCAGCTGATGTAATGATTTATTTTATGCTATTTAAAAAAAAAAATCCCTATCTTTCGACTTTTTGAGACAATTTCTTTCTTTCTCTCTCTTTTTTTCCCCCTACTTCTCTTAAGGTGGATCTGATGTGGGAAGATGCATTATTTATGTTTGAATATTTTAAGCCCAAAACCCTCCCTGAATTTGATAGTTACAAGACCAGCACTGTATCTGCAGATCTGGCCAACCTTCTGAAGAAGATTGCTACAATTGTTCCTCGAACAGACAAACCGATGTTAAGCTTAGATGATGTCTCTGGCTATATTGAAGGAACCTTCAGCAAGGTTAATTGTGTTTAAAAAACTTCAAGAGGAAGAAATGGTTGTGTAGTTTTGCTTTCACAGTAAGGGATTGTTGGGTGATACCTGATTTGGCATTTGATGCTCACAAAATCACATTTTAATTGGGTTAGAATGGCCTTTCCAAAGCTTGCAGTTTTATAAGGAAAAGGTACAATGTATATGAATATGGATAGATTTAGGGATGTGGAGAAGTAGTAACATATACACAACTATTTTAGAATGTGCTTCAGAGGCATCTGAGGTTTTCTCTTTACAGGTACCATCTCTCCCTGAGGGTGCAGACTACTCTCCTCCAGTGGTGACTGAGCTGTATTACCTCCTGGCAGACTATCACTTCAAGAATAAAGAGCAATCTAAGGCCATTAAATTCTACATGCATGACATCTGTATTTGTCCAAATAGGTCAGTGGTGTTCATTTCCTTCAATTCAACAGTGCTGAAATGAGGGATAAGTCAGGGGTTTTGTTCTATTTGGAAAGTAATAACATTTTCTGATGTTTATTGTTAGAACTAAGTTGTATCTGCAGGAGCATCTGGGAGGGAAAAACTATGAATTATTTGACATTTTCCTTTGGTTTGTGAGAGAACCAGAATTCAGAGAGTAGGAGAAATTGAATTAAAATCAGGAAGAGCAAGAAGTACAATGACTTGACTTCCTTTTCTTTTTTATTCATTCATTTCCCTGAGTGGGGATTACAGACAGTAAGAAATGGAAACTACCTGCATAATACAAATACCTATTTTAGAATCGTAGAATCTTAGAACACCAGAACTGGAAGGGACCTTGAAAGGTCATCAAATCCAGTTCCCTGCTCTCACAGCAGGACCAAGCACCATCTAGATCAGTGGTCTCCAACCTTTTTACGCCCAAGATCACTTTTTAAATGTCAGAACAAGCCAAGATCTACCCCATCCTTTCCCTAAGACTCCACCCCTTCCTTGAAGCCCTGCCCTCTCTGTTCTCCTCCTCTCCATCACTTGCTAACCCTGACCCTTATACATTCTCAGGGTATGACTATGTGGCCACTTTTTTCCTATTCTTCTGTAGGAAGAGGTTTTTTCAACATTTGGCCGGTCTAGACTGGGCCAAATGTTAGAAAAACCCCTTCTTTCGGAAGTCCCCTTATTCCTCGTGGAATGGGAAATACAGGGGTTGCCGATAGAGCGTGTTTGCTCTTCTGCTAAAAAAAAGCAGAAGAACAAACATGTCCCTGGATGCAGAAGAGTTTTTCTGGGATACGGTATCCCGGAAAAAACTCCTGTAGTCTAGCTGTACCCTCACTGGGTTGAGACAGGAGGTGCGGGCTCTGGGGTGGGAATGAAGGATTTGGGTGTGGGAAGGGGGGAGAGGTGCAAGCTCTGGGAGGGAATTTGGATGCAGGAGGAGGTGGAGAAAGTTGCTGGCTTGGGGAAGGGGCTCCAGGCTGGGGAGTGTTGGGGTCAGATGGAGGGTTGGGGTACTGAGCAAGCCACGGGCTTGTGGATGTGAGGGTGCAGGAGTTTGGGTTGGGGTATGTGAGGGGCTCAGGGCAGAGGAGTTGGGTGGGAGTATGATGGGCTCAGGATACAGATTTGCAGTGTGTGGATGATGCAGAAGTGTTGTGGCAGACTGAGGATGTGAGGGTGCAGGAGTTTGGGGATGTGAGAGGCTCAAGGTGGGGTTCCAGTGTATGATAGGCTCAGATTTGGGATTGGGGGGTGGTACAGGAGTGTTATGATTCTGAGGCCAGAAGGGGGCTTGGCCCCAATTGGGGGCTTGTTAACCAGACTTCATTTTTAAATAAAATACGATGTCAAACACAAAGTTTCAGCATTGAGTTTATTTCTGAGCAGGGCAGGGAACCTGTTTTGAGTCGGAGTCACTGACGCACAGAAAATTCAGTTGGGGCCACACAAGTGAGATGCAAAAAACAAAAACAAAACCCAACTTCTCCAAAACCCCCGAAGCCTCACTAATGTGGCCCCAACTGTGCTGGTTGGAGCAGGGGACATGGTACTGAGGAAGGATGCTCAGGGTAGGGATGGGATGCAAGTGGGGGCAGGGTACCAGGGGGGACAGGGGACAATGCCAGTGGGTGCTGTGGCAGGGGACAGGGTGTTGGTGGAGGTAGGGGACAGGCTGATGGGGCAGGTAGCAGGCTGCCAGTGGGTGCTGCAGCAGAGGGCAGGGTGTTGGTGGGGGCAGGGAACAGGGAGTCCCTGGCACTCGCCTCCTCCGAGGACTCTTACCACGCTCCCCTCTCCCCCCCACACAGAGGAAGCATATCCTGGAACTCACCTGCTCTGAGAACTTCTCCTTCCTCTCACCCTTGCCCCCGACAGGGGAGACATGTCCCAGCACTCACCTGCTCCGGGGTCTCCTACCCTCTCATCCCTCCCCCCCACTTCCCACAGAGGAGGGAAGTCTGCACACTCCTCCTCCAGGGACTCCTACACTCCCTCTGCCCCTCCACCCCCCGCACAGGAAGTCCCTGGCATGTCATAGACATGCATCAGGCGCACAGCTGCGGGACTTCTGTCCACCCTGCAGGAAGCTGGCGCTACTTCCATTGTTGCTGGAAGTAGGCAGTGGAGCTTCTTGGGGGTGGGGGAAATGGGGGAGCCCGGAACTCCTTGCGATCGACTGGTCGGGCCCTTGCTGATCGACTAGTTGGTGACCATGGATCTAGATCATCCCTGGTAGATATCTGTGTAACCTGCTCTTCAATATCTCCAGAGATGGAGATTCCACAACCTCCCTAGGCAATTTATTCCAGTGTTTAACCACTTAGGAATTTTTTCTTAATGTCTAACCTAAACCTCCTTTGCTTTAATTTAAGCCCATTGCTTCTTGTCCTATTGTCGGAGGTCAAGGAGAACAATCTCTTTCCTCCTTGTAACACCCTTTATGTACAGGCAGTCCCCGGGTTACATGGAGTTATCGTTGAGTCTTCCAGTGTAGGAAATGCGATTGTCCAAGTGTTGAAATCTTGAATTGATGACTTACAATAAGACTTCAAGAACGTATTAATAAAAACTTGTGCTTTTCTTGAGAAAAATGCTAACAGGCTTTAGCCCTCTGAGTGTCACTTTATAATTCTGTGCCACAGACTGCCATTAATTTGTTACAATTAATTGTCTAGAAAAGAATACCAGTTGTATTGCAACTGGTATTTTCATCCCAGTTACTTGGCACATTACCTTTTAATTTGACATTGAGTTCAATTTTATTTCAATGTCAATGTGCAGAAACTTTAAAAGCGTTTTATGTGTGTGTATATATATATATATATAGAGAGAGAGAGAGAGAGAGAGAGAGAGAATACCTTTGAATTTACTGTCACTTAAAAGTAAGGGTATGATTTAGTCACACAGGTCATGGATTCTGTGACTTTAATGGAGCTCTGTGGCTGCAGGCTAGAGCTGGAGCTGTTCTCTCCACAGCAGCAAGGACAGTCAGTCATCCTCTCCCGCCCCCGCCCTCCCGCAGTGAGGACCAGAGCTGTCCTTCCCCGTCTCCGTGACAGCAGGACCTATTCGTCCCCTGCCCTCAGTGATTTTTTAGTACAAGTTATGAAAAAATTGTGAGCTTTCATGATTTTTTATTTTTAGTCTGCAAACTGTCCTTGACTTGTAATAAAAATAACTGACAAAATCTTAACCTTACTTATAGGTGTAGTGCTTCATCTTGAAGTATTGTTGCACAAGGTAGTTTTTGCCATTCGTTAAGATTTTCCCAGAGTGAGATTTTTTGGTTCCTAGTCATGTTGATGTCAAGAAAGCATAATGATAGTAAAGACAATGTCATCCAGTCCTGCAATACAGAACGTTGTGTATCTTGCCGCCTGTTGGTCAAGATTTGCTAATTTTTGGTGATTAGGATGAAAGGGCACCATATTTTGTTTTGATAGCATAGTTTCTGAGAGAAGAAGCTGTTGGTAATGGAACTATTCAAACTTGGACAGACTGGATTTATATGAAAAGACACCAGTTATCCCATTATTTGTTTTCAGTTTTCTTTGATGATGGTTCTTTGGGGCAGTATTAGGTTATCAAGAAAATGGATTTTTCAAAATCAGTATATATGTTTTATCCATTTTAACTGTTTTTCTGTTTCATGCATTTCTAGACCAGGTTCCTCACTCAGCTGAAATAGAAAATGAGGTCAGAGGAAGCATTTTCAGTAAATTTTGAGAATAGTAAAGGTTAGATATGTATGGTGTGTCTCAAATGCCACAAACAGGAGGATGTGCTGCAAGAATATAGTTTTGGACAGTCCTGTGATGAAAGAAGGAAATATCAGGAGAAACAGCAGAAGAAATAATCACACTCATTTAAGACTTAGTAGTGAGTAGTTTTTTGTCTGTTCTTTCTTGCATAGATTTGATTCTTGGGCTGGCATGGCACTGGCTAGAGCAAGTCGAATTCAGGACAAGTTGAACTCCAATGAGCTGAAGAGTGATGGCCCGATTTGGAAGCACTCTACTCCTGTCCTCAATTGCTTCAAACGAGCCCTGGAGATTGATAGCTCCAATCTTTCTCTCTGGATAGAATATGGCACCATTTCCTATGCCCTGCATTCTTTTGCATCCCGGCAGCTTAAGCAGTGGAAGTTAGAACTTCCCCCTGAAGTTGTACATCAGGTGGGGTTAAGTTAGAGCTGTGTGAAATGCTTATTTAAACCTTATAGGCTTTCTGATTGAAGTATTCAGTACTATTGGTGGGAGTAATGGATCAGGCCAGGGTCCCGAATCTGTCCAGGATCAGAGTGAGACCAACCTGCCTCACCACAAGCAAGCAGAAGAGGTTAAATCTGGCCTGGGCCCTGGCATTTCAAATTGGCAGTGCAGCATGGAGCTCCGGGGTCAGCTCTGAGTCCCCCGCTGACCCAGGCTACATGCTACGGTGCCACTTTGAAATGCACAAGAGCCCCCGCTGGGGACTCTTGTACATTTCAAAGCTGCCATGCTGTGTGCAGCCCCGAAGTCAGTGGGACTTCCCGCTGGCACCAGGCTGTCCCTGGAGTTCCACATTCCTCCTTTGAAATGTACAAGATCCCTAGCTGGGGCTTTTGTACATTTCAAAGGAGAAATGCAGAAGTGCCTATCGAGTAGTCAAGTAGTCAATGGAAATTCCATCAACTACTCAACTAGTAAATTAACCGTTACTTAATATCTTTAGTACTTACTCAGGAATTGAGTGGACAGAGTGTGTAACCTGTGTAACAGAGTAAATAATATGGTACTGACCATTCAACTTTAGTTTCCATGCATGAAATCATCATATTTCTTTAAAATGGCTTCACTCTTCTTTTTAAAATGATATGTTATAAGGCTTTGAGAAGGCTAAGCTTCCACTGTAACAAAAGTTGTTAGAACAGAGTGATTTTTGGTTTCAGGTATATATCTGTTTAAAAACAAACACAAAGCATTGTTATTGTATACCAAACCATAATCAAAGGGGTTTTCCTTAAATTATGTAAAATGGGACAGAGATGTTTCAAGAATATTTTTCTGTGCAAGGACGCTGTATGTTACATTGAAATTCTGTAAAATAAAGCAACATTTTTCCAGACAGTACTTTAGATGCTGTCATGACTTCATACTTTATAGATATTTTTTAGTTCTCCCTTGCTGAAGGCTAACCTTAATTTATACTGCTGTTTTAGTAAAAAATCAATACTGCAGCCTTGCTTATAGGCTTTTTACCAACTATTACAAAATGTATTTTATTGTGTATTTTAATAAGCTGTGTTCTAGCAGACTATTAGTTGTAGAGAGAGGTAAATATCACTAATACTTATTTTTAAATAAATGTGTTGAGAGAATTACTTACAATGATGGATAATCACTATTAATTTCTCCATAAGTGTTTTATGTTTATACATTTTTCTTATTGCTTTATTTCAGTCATTGATATGAAAAGTGATTTAACTGGATGGAACAGATTCATATACACCACATTTTGAGTTTTCAGAAGTCATTTGAGTATTTGGGTACATTTTGTATGCTCTGCCATTAAAGTCAAAGGATTTTTAAATAGCCTATTGCTTTTGAGAACTTTCATACATTTCAGCATTGTTCATGCCATCTAAGGGTAAACTTGTGTTTTCAGCATCTTGTCCCATTGCAGATGGAAGAGCGACGAGACAGCATGTTGGAGACAGCCAAACTCTGCTTTACTTCGGCATCTCGCTGTGAGGGAGATGGAGATGAAGAGGAGTGGCTTATTCACTACATGCTGGGAAAGATTGCAGAGAAGCAAGAACAGCCTCCTGTTGTCTATCTGCTTCATTACAAACAGGCAGGTCACTACCTCCATGAGGAAGCTGCTAGGTATCCAAAGAAGATTCATTACCATAACCCACCAGAACTGGCCATGGAGGCATTAGAGGTAAAATGGGAAAACATATACAAAAGCCTAATGTCATGTCTACTAACTAAACTGAATCAAAATTTAAAAGCTGTTACCGTGTTTTCAGTATAATGAAAATGTTGATACACATGCATAGTTAACCAGTAGACACCATTTTCTGTTTATAACCCTATGATTTAAAATTTTGTTTTCTCCAGCTAGTTGAAATAACGATATTTATATTAGTAACATAGTGGCAATAGAAGCGCACTGTACCTTACAGATGGATATATATGCAAGACAAAACCCAAGAATCAAATGGAATTCCTAAATGGTTGCATTGTAAAGCCAGTTTATAAATGTGATGCTACTATTTATCACTACTTTAATAAGAGTCAGATTTAGCCACATAAAACTCATCAATCAGACTTTGAGGTTGGAATATATGTGATTGATGTGAAATTCATCCCCTAACCCAGAGGCAGGACATGACTCCATTAGCTGACGTAATAGTCACAGACCCTCTGCACCTATTGTGCAGCTTGTTAAGAATATTGACCGCATCAAGCATACAGTGACTTCCTCCCATGTGATTCCATTGCTTCATTCCATTGCCTAAAGGGAGCACATTTTTGTTTTGAAAACGTGCTATTTTCTTGAATTGGATAGACAGGAAATCTCTTGGAGAGTTACATATGACAGCAAATAGCTTGCTCTGCAAATTTCAGCAATTTCTGCAAAGCAAGGCCTACTTCTTGGAACTAGTTTCAGAAATTCTGAGCTCTCTGCTGATTTAATGGATTGTGTTTTGTATTCCTAGGTTTACTTCCGTCTTCATGCTTCCATCCTGAAACTCGTGGGGAAGCCAGACTCTGGGATAGATGCAGAGATATTAGTTACTTTCATGAAAGAGGCTTCTGAAGGACCATTTGCCAGGGGTGAAGAGAAGAACACCCCAAAAGTCACAGAAAAGTAAGTGCTAAATTCCAGAAAATAATCTGCAAGCCGTGCTTTTCCACACCCAGTGGGCTATGAGTGTAAAGATTAATATTTGTTCAGACAGATTCAAAAAATGGTGTCACAATCTATTACAGTAACAATGAATGTGCCACGAACCAGCAGAAGTTATAAAATGTTAAGACTTCAACTCAGTCTTATGGTGTCTAGTGTTCCATGTTATAGAACTTACAGTACTGATTTTTTTGAGATCTCTGCAATCTAGGTACAGTGTAGGGAGGAAGGTTAACAAGAAAAGGAGACAACCCTATCTTTTGATCCCTGGTTTTGAAACCATTATTTTTGTTTAATTAGCAGATGCTTTACTTTAAAGTCCAATTTAATTTGTTGACATGAACTATCTAGCTTTGGTTTGTTAGTGGTTATAAAATAAAAATGTCTCAACGCAAACCATTAATGAGGATCCAGTTTTCATTTCTTTCCTGTGTCTTATGGTGAAAATGCATCTTGTTGGTGTTACTAATAGATTTGATTATATACAGAAGATAATGATGCAAGAGCAGCAGTCTCTTTCAGTTTCATTTATAGAGGGACTATTCTTCCTTTCCATTTTTCTTTTCTTCCCCTCCCCAGGGAAAAGACTTGCATGATTGATGAAGATTCTCACTCGTCTGCTGGAACAGTGCCAGGCCCTGGGACTTCCCTCCCCTCATCCTCTGGTCCAGGTCTGACATCCCCACCTTACACAGCCACTCCAGTTGACCACGATTACGTCAAATGTAAAAAACCCCATCAGCAGGCAACGCCGGACGGTACAGTCCCTGTTCTCAATACTGCCAGCACAGGGAGGTGCTCTAATCATGTGGGGCTTGACCTGGGAAGATCAATCTGCTCTTTTCCATGAGGGTGATGGGTCTGTGGTAACACGGGCAATATTGCTGCTCATTAACTTCATAAATTCACATTAGTCAGAGCTTTAAACAGAAAATTCAAAGTCGTCACCTTCCATCCAAACTAAATGGGAATTGGGGGTAGGATGGAGTATGAAAGTAATTAAATTTTTCCTTCAGTAACATTGTATAGCTTGAGCCAAACGTTTGCGTGTAGAGTTTGAGATAAGACTTGTGCTTAATTGATATTTTATACCTGATGCTACTACTTGGTTAAATTCTGAGCAAATCAGTTAACTTTTTGTGATATTTCACCCAACAAATCCCACTAGAATTCATCCCATTTGGAATGAGGCAGGTGGCGACTGTATGAATATATTGCTTATCAAGGTGGTTTGCATGGTGGTCTAATAGACATTATCTCTTAATTTTTTCTTTATTATTTACAATAACTGGCTAGTAGCACATTTTTGTGGATCATAAAATAACAGCTGCTTGATTTAGAAAGAAAAGCAGTAAGGCAGCATAGTGGTGTCATTGCAATACAAATTAATAGAAATCTACTATTTAGGAAACCTGACGCTATGTTTTGGCAGGCAGTTTTGTTTCAGTATCACAGCTCTGGTGACCAGTTGAGCTTTGGCTACCAGCATTCATGCATGAAGTGCATATTCTGTAGAGCACTTCTGCAGCTGAGTGTTGATGGATTACAGCAGTGTTGGGGACCTTTTTTCAGTCAGGAGCCACTGAAAAATCAGTCAGGGACCACACTCAAGTAAAAAAGCCCCTCACTATTTACCTGCTCTTAGTGAGAAGCAAAACAAAAACCCTCCGTATTCACCTGCTCCCCATGCTTCCAAGGTGGAAAACAAAACCAGCCACCCCTCACTCACACCCAAGGCTCCAGTCTTCCCCCAGCTGCTGAGTGAGCTGGTGCTTGCACTTCCAGCCATGAAGTGGGAATGGGGCCAAGGCAGTGGGGTGAGCCAAGACTGATGCTCCAGCCTTGCAGGGTGAGCGCTGAGGATCAGGGCTTCTGGCCTGCGGTACAGAGTTGCCGCAGGCTGGATCAAATTAAGCCAGTGGTTGGATCCGTAGATTCTCCTCCCCGGATTAAAGCATTCTCCCCATGGAACTGCTGCTCTTCTTTGAGAGATGGCTCTGTGGGTGCTTCCCTCTAGGTGTTGGTGCAGCTTGTGACAGCGCGTCGGGGACCTCTGCCACCCAACCCTGCATCCCATCTGCAGCAGGATGAGACTCTGCCAGCCAGTAGAATAGAGAGGGTTTATTGCTTCTGTGAGGTTCAGCACAGCCCGGGTTCTATGCGAGCATCGAAGTGAGGGGCCAGGCAGCCTCAGATCCCTTGGGGTAGGGGTCCACAGGCCCCCAAACCCACAGTACTCAGTTTAGTCTTTTCTCTTCATGTTTTCCCAGACGAGACTGCCCAGCTCCCAGGCCCTGCCCCCCAGCCAGGTGGCCATCTCCGCCTCCCTTCCTTTGTCTCTCCTCCCGGGAAGAGCAGTGTTATCTCCTCAGGCTGGGACTAGGTGTCTGGGCCAATCCACATATGGGTGAGTCAGTGGGAATCACACATCACAGTGTGGGGGAACCCCGGGTTACAGAGCAGACAGCCCCCACTACCTCACACACTTCTGTGCCATTTTTCAGAGTCTTGTGGAGCAGTGTCCTTGCAGGCTGACATTGCGCATGCATGCCCCCCCTCGCCTCCAGTGTCTTCTCTACCACCTGAGATGGAGCTCTGCAGTGTTCTTCAGATCAAAAATGTTCATTATCAACCTTAATTGGATAAGAAGTTACGTCTTAATAACATATGTATATTTTTTTCTCCCCAATTCTAAACAAAACAAAAAAAAATACTCACTTGCTTTTCTCTCGTGGTTAGTCATGATGCCTGGTTCACTAGATTTTAAGCAGTGCACGATATATAAGGACACTATACCAATATCAGACGGGCATTCTCAATGTACTGGATGCTTGGGAGAAGTCTGTGTTCCTCAAAAATGTGTCCATTGCTGCAAGTTAAATGTGAGGGGGTGAAAACACAGAGACCTAAGACTTAAAGTTATCCTGATGGAGAAGGCCATTTGCTCTGCCTGAGACCTAGGTTCTGAGCCCAGTATGGCCCAGTCTACTCCTGAATCTTCAACTCCAAGAAGACTACAAAAAAGTACCTGTCGTCTTTGCCTGATAAGGCTCCCCTGGCAGTTAGGTGCTCTGCATGGACTTCGGTGCCAACTGTGTCAACAGCACAGTGACTAAGCCCCTGTGACACACCAGGGATTTTTGGTACCTTCCACACCTCAAAATCTAGTAGCACACATTGCTTTGTTGCTGAGGCAATAGGCTTGAAGTTGTCTGCCTCTCTCCCACTGGCACCATACAGCAGCAACAGTGCCGAGCCACCTGTACCAGTGCCAAGCCTAGCACTATGTATCGTTACAGCATTGCCAAACGAAGATACCAATACGTGACCCTTCATAGACCGAGGGACAGGAGAAACCTGCTCCATCTCAAATGCAACCATCTGCCCCCAACATTCGAATGCGTTACTGAAGTGTAGGTATACCAGTCCACTGCTTCTCCCTTATCCAGAAGACTTGTTATCCTATCAAAGAAACCTATCAGATTGGTTTGACATGATTTGTTCTTAGGTAATAGTCAGCATGGGATTTGTTATCACCTTATTATCTTTCAGTCATTTGCAGATGGATTCCTTAATTACTTGCTCCATTATCTTGCCTGGCACAGAAGTTAAGCTGACTGATCAGTAGATTCTTGAGTTGTTCTTATTTCCCCTTTTATACATGGGCACTATATTTTTCCTTTTCCAGTCTTCTGTAATCTTTCCCGACATCCATAACTTTTCAAAGATGATAGCTAAAGACTCAGATACCTCCTCTATCTGCGCCTCGAGTATTCTAAGATGCATTTCATCAGGCCCTGATGAGTTGAAGACATCTAACTTTATTAAGTATTTTTTATCTTCTAAACTTAACCCATTTCCACTAGCATTCACTATGTTAGGTATCCTGTCACCATCAATCTTCTTCACAAAAGTCGAAGCAAGGAAGTTAAGCACCTCTGCCATTTCCAAGTTTCCTGTTATTGGTTCTCCCTCTTCAATGAGCAGTTGTCCTTGTTTTCACATGACTATACATCCATCTCACAAAGCAGTCTCTACCTCTATAGCCTACCTATGGAAGGATCCAATTGTAGACATTTGTAGAGCTGCCACACGGGCCTCTAAACACACCATTGCAAAACACTACACATTCCTCTGAGGTCTTTTCTCTGATACTGCTTTGCTATCCGTGGCTTTTCTGAGAGATCCAAAGTGCCCACTACCTTTAAATGTACTATTTTATAGTAGTGTTTCTCAAAGTGGTCCACAAAACCACTTTGAGAAACCTATTAGCTGGCCGTGCTGGTTTGTTTACTTACCAGTGCTGCAGCCACGGGGCCTCGCAGCTCCTCTTGGCTCTGTTTTGTCGTTTCCAGCCAAAGGGAGCCATGGGAAGCAGTGTGGATTGGGCCAATGCTTCCCATGGCTCCCCTTGGCTGCAAATGGCAGAACGGAGCCAATAGCAGTCGCAAGGCCCCCGTAGCTGTAGCACCAGTACGTAAACAAACTGGCACGGCCAGCTAATAAGTTTTTCAAAGTGGTTTTGCAGACCACTTGAAGAAACACTGCTTTATAGTCATCCTTGTGGATGCCCCACTATGGGTATTTCTCTCAAAGAAGAAGAGACGGTTATTTACTTGGCATTCTTTGAGATGAGTGTCCCTGTTGGTGCGTCACTACCCCTCTGTTTCAAAGTTTTTTGGTGGGGTATGTAGAGAAGGAATTGAGGGGGGAGCATGCATTCACAATGTCAGGGCACTGAAAGCTCATGAACCAGGCACTGTACCTGTATGGCCCACGAGTAGACTGCTTTAAAAGACTTGAGTTAATGGCACAGGGGCACACCAACACTTGCAGTGGAGCACCCACAGGGACATTCATCATGAAGTAAGTCAGTTACTCCATAGGTGAGTAACCTCCTCTCTCTGCTGATACTTAAGGTATGTCTAGACTACATGCCTCTGTCAGCAGAGGCATGTAGATTAGGCTACCCGACATAGTCAATGAAGTGGGGATTTAAATAATCCCTGCTTCATTAAAATAAACATGGCCGTCACAGCGTGGCGGATCAGCTGATCGTCGGCACAGCGCGGTGGCTATGTTTATTTTAATGAAGTGGGGAGTATTTAAATCCCTGCTTCATTGACTATGTCGGGTAGCCTAATCTACATGCCTCTGCCGACAGAGGCATGTAGTCTCGGCATACCCTTAGATATGAGGCTAGTCATGCTATGCTTTCCTCTCTCCCCCCACTCAATTTGGAGACTGACGTTAGAAGTGAAAAATATATATATATAAAAAAAAGTATCCTGAAGTAATATGCACTGTGTGATTCAATTCTCTGTCAGACTACATATGCACAGGCCCTATGGTAGCTGAAATGTTCTCAGGAGACAAGAAAGCGTTCACTCACAGCAAAGTATTCTGGGTTGTGGCATACTAATTTTCCGAGGGGAGGAAGATGAACTGCTTCACAGAATCAGAAGATACAAGCTAAGGAGTCAAGGCTGAAGCAGCAATTCCAGACCTGCAAGCATGCCATAGCATAGTATAGTTGCTCTCACAACTTATTGAAATTTTCAATTTGCAGAAGTTTAGGTAGTGTGCGCTTTAGGAAGGTAGAGGGTGACTATTACAAGTAGAATTGCAAAACACTGCCCCAATCATAATGCCTTATAAATAGCTGGCAGAGCCAAATTACAGCAGCAGCACATTGAAAAGCCCCAGGAAATTAAAATATTTACCTAAAGCTGCTGTTGCAGATGGAGGAGTGCTAACAGGTTAAGAAGCTTAGAAGCTACTCACACGTGTGTGTGTGCGTGTGCGTGTGTGACCAATATTGCATTGCTTTGCATTAATTTGCATAATGCTTTTGTTAAAATATGTTCTGCTTTTAACTAAAGCACTACTGACATCTTTAACACAACTTAATTGCTGCAGAAGTGTGGTGTCTATGTTTCCATTATATTGTTCCTAAAAATAGTCAAATTCTTATTTGCCTTTTTTTAAAACTTACTGCTTTCAGGAAACTTCTACTATTCTGACACCAATTGAAATGGCCCACATTGGCATTTTTCTTGAATAAAATAGTTTGGTCCAAATTCAGTACAGATATTTACTCCAAATGTTTTAGTATTTTTATGTGCTTCTCGCCATGGAATATGGTCACCTGACAAAATAAATGCCAGTAATTTAAGTGTATGCAGAAGAGCTCACACACATACATTCCCTCTTTTTGCATTACTACAAGCATATGTAATGCCAACGTATCTTTCTACTGCACTGTAGGTCAGCAGCTTGGTTGACTTTGAGAGAGAGAGTTTGTTCACAGACAAGAGCCCTTCACTGAAAATCACTGGACTCAAGTCCTCAAGTGTGCACCTCTACATAGCTAAAATGTAAAGGGCAAGCATTTATTTTCAGATGATGTAGCTGAATGTCCATGTAGTGTAGTTATATCCATGTTGATCCTGTATATTAGAGAGATATAATGCTGGGTGATCAAAGTATATTAGAGAAGGTGGGTGAGATAATGTATTTTATTGGACCAACTTCTGTCCCTCCCTCACCTTATCTCTCTCATATTGTACTATAACTACCCAGCATATTTCTATATTTGGGAAAAGATAGACAAAAAATTCAGAAATGGCTGCTATAATGAAGACCACTTTGAATCCTTGTAGTGCTGGTTTAGAGTATCAAGCTTTTTTAGACAAACTGGAAAATATAGAGCAATAAAAGCTTATAGACTAGTACAGTACACACATTTATAACCCTATCTCCCTACAGCAGCTGCTGACCTTCATTTTTCCTTCAGGAGGCAAGAAATATAGCTGAGTTGTGGTTAGTGTTTGCTGGCAATTTTGCATGAACAAAACAGGTGGCTGTTTCTCTCGGTGCTCTTTCTTACTCATTCTCCAGCAATAGCACTTTTCCCTTGTGTTGTGTTAGCCCAGTATCTCCTTTCCTCTCTCCTTCACAATTAACAAGGATGAACAAAATGTATACCTCTTTTATTTATTTATTTAAATATTAATCTGGGATTCAATAGGACATTTACTTCACCTAGGATATCAGTACGTTTAGCTAGAAGGCCAACTTTCTACTGAATACATAGTGATTAAGCCTTGGATATGTGCAGTTCTTCACAGAGAGACAGGCAGAAAAACAGATGTTCAACCCTTACACTCACAGTTCAGCTAACTCCTGCTTTTAATATTGTAGATCATTCAGAAAAAGAAAATAAAAGTATCTAAATAAAAGCAGTCATTCAAATAAGAAATCTGGTTCCCAGAAGAGAACTGACAAGTATGTCTGTTTGCTGTCGTGTCTGTCTTTTGGATATGTTGATGTTCTACCAGTAAAGTGTTGTGTGAGAGGGCAGAAATTGCATGGAATGCCCATTGCTACTGTAGTGCTGAAAACATGTTGTTGTCTTTATCCTTGTCATTTACTGCTTTATGTTCAATTAGGTATGATCTTTTTTGTGTGTGTGTGTGTTTTATCTTTGCTTGATTGCTTTTGCAACCAATATTGCCCGTGCTGCCCCTAACCTTTATATAAATCTGTTCTTTAGACATTCTGTTCCTGCTTTTACCTGTCTCGGCTTGCTTCAATAATTGGCAAAAACTGCATGTTAAGCTCAATGGGAAAGGCTACTTGCTTTGTGCTGTGGTAGGAGTCTTTCTTCATAGTCTGTTGGTCTTGTGATTCCGCAAATGTTATAGAGTTTCACAGATTCTGTGAAGGAGATTCTCAAGGTATCTGTGAGTTAAAGGTATTCCATGAGAATATTGTGCATCAACATGTCAGTAGTGCCAAGAATTTAACAAGATTCAAAGAGGGATTAGACATTTATATGGATAACAAAAATAGCCAGATAACATTACAAATAGAGTTTTGGAAGGGATGCAAAACCTTCATGCATCAGATTTTAAACCAGTCTCTCACAATTAGAGATTAGAATGAAACCTTTATGCAGAGGGAGGAGATAATAGCACATTTGGCTATTGTGATTTTTTGCACCTGCCTCTGAGGCATCTGGTATTGGATGCTCTTGGAGACAGAGCATTCAATCCAGAATGACAGTTAGTGTTAACCTGCCTTTATCCTTTCTGTAATTTAATCTATCTATTGCCCTTATTTGAATGGGGTTCATGAGAGAAAAAAATCTGAAATTGATATTTAGTATAAAATATATAGGAAGAATCTGGCCACATAAACAAAATGCTGATGAATCTTTGTGCTTTGAGATTGTTGTTGATAAAAGTATAGCTGTTGTTAGAGATGCTTTAACATGTCTAATCATTTGATGAAATTAGGTCCAATCTAGGGCTACATCTTGGACTCATTTTGTAAGTGGTGAGTCCCTTCTGTACACCTAAGGTGCGTCTAGACTACATGGCTCCGTCAACAGAGCCATGTAGATTAGGGTTGTAGGCAAAGGGAAATGAAGCGGCAATTTAAATAATCACGGCTTCATTTAAATTAAAATGGCTGCCGCGCTGTGCCGATCAGCTGTTTGTTGCCACAGCGCTGTAGTCTGGGCGCTCAGTGGCCGACATCAAAGGCATTTGTTGACCTCCCCGGTATGCCTCGTGGGATGAGGTTTACTGGGGAGATCGACAAATGTCTTTGATGTCGACCGCGGAGCGTCCAGACTACAGCACTGTGGCGACAAACAGCTGATCGGTACAGCGTGACAGCCATTTTAATTTAAATGAAGCGGCGATTATTTAAATCACTGCTTCATTTCCCTTTGCCGAGTAAACAAATCTGCATGGCCCCATCAACGGAGCCATGTAGTCTAGACATGCCCCTAGAGAGATACTCAAATGTCACCCTAATCCAATGCAAAACTTAACTTTTTATCCATTTTTCTTTTTAATTACTTTCATGAAAATGCACTTGAATTCCAGTTTGTGTAGTGTCATCTATTATGGCTAGGGTCTTTTTCATGTTGTATGAGGCCAAGTAATCCCAAATATTTGTACTGCATACCAATGAAGATAAACATGAGTGTAAGCCAGTGTTCTTTGAGTGATGGTCACCATGTGTATGCCACTCAAGGTGCATATGTATTCCACATGTTTGAGATGGGAAGTTGTTTTGCCCGGCCTGCACTTTTCTTCTCTTGCTCTGAACCAAGGGCATAAGAGTGGAGCAGATCTGCCACTTCCTCTGTTCCTTTCTATTGCATGTGGTCTAAGACTGAGCTTCTCTAATGTCTGGAGCTTTTCCTAGCGATACTTTAAAAATTAGACATTATTAATAGTTTTAGCGATTTAGGTCATGTAGTTATAGAAATTCTGAGGTCTGGGGGGGACGCCCCCAACCAAACACCTCTCCCCCCCCTCCTTATGGGGGTGCTTAGTGTACTCAAAATCAGAGGGTCTGCAAGGCCTATGACTGGTCACTGACTTCACAATACATGCCTCTGTTGCCTTGGAGAATCTCATAATCCCTCTAAGTGTAGTATCTGGCCTTGCTTTCCTTGTCAAGCCCATCAGTCTAATGAGTTTAGGCTATAAGATTCGAGATGAACAATTGAAGATTGAGACTTGAATCTTATTCTGCCCCATCAAACTCCCTTGCACATCAGACAAAGGCATTGAGAAACACCCCTTTGATCATGGTGGTGTCTGACTCCAGAGCTGCTCATGGCAGAGTTAAAGATTCTTCCAAACAGAGTCAGGAGAAGGAGAAGAGCAAACACTCACAGGAAAAGAGGGTTTCCTTGTTGGTATTCACCTAAAAACAGGGTTTCCTTGTTGGTAATAGCCCACACCCTACTACAGGAACTAATAAGGAGCAAGATACTGGTTCCTTGGCACTGAAAAAGAGTGCCCTAAAACACTTGATAGCTAGAGGGATGGGCTCCTTTCTGATACTGATGATGGAAAGAGGAGTGTGGACACATCCTACACCGATGATTCCATTGTAAAGAGATAAGAAATCATTGTTACTGAAAACCGCTGTTCTTATGAAATCAGCACTGCCAAGGGACAGAAGCTGGGTCCATACCCTATCATGGAAGACATTTACTGTCTTTGCAGACCTGGAATCACTGATACCGTCGGATCCGGTCCTAACTAAGGAGCTTTTGGCACCATCACTTCACCACTCTGCTGTATTATCCGCCAGCCAATATATAAGAAGACCATTAGTACTGATGGTGCCACCCACTAGCATAGAGGCCTTAGTTTCCTCCACTAAGTGTGGTATCAGTGGGAGATACCACTTCACCAGCTTTAATGAATCAGGAAATCAGCCCCAAGAGAAACCCCAAGATCTCTTGGGCACCTTAATTTTTTCATTGGAATGATTGCCCAGTTCAGGACCAATGGTACCCTTCTTTCTATGATCCCTCATACTAGCTTTATTGAGTGTCCTTGAGAACCATGTATGTGATTCCCAAATATGTGATGCCTCAGTGAGAGCTGAGGCAGAATTCTCAGCTGGAAATGAACCTCAGCTTGGTCAGGAACACACTGAAGAGAAACAACCCAGATAGCTGGAACTATTCACTCCATGGAATGATTATCATTATCCACACAAGATGAAGTGAACACACCTTCACCATCTGATTAGCGGCAGTTCCAAGTCCACTTTGGGAGAATTGCAGGCACACTGCAGATACTTCTGGATGAAATGCAGGACATCACTCATGGACTATAGTGCCTAGTCTGCCCAAGATCACAGAGTCTGCAAAGAGCTGGTCGCAGGAAGGAGGCACACAAATAGAATATGCACATTCAGGGGATTGCAGACTCTTGAATGATCAGATATGTGACCTATTTTGCATAAAGCAGTTATGTATATTTATATTAACATATTTCCATAAAAACATGGGGGCATAGCATCACAGCGATTTTTCTGGGACACAGACACATTCTATACTTTACAGGGGTTCCTGGCTACTTTCAGTTTGCGGTCCTCCCATTGGCTTGGTGACAGCACCAAAGATGTTCACCAAGTGCAAGGCAGTGGTTGCTGCTTACCTGAAGCGCAGGTAACTCAATGTCTAGGCTCATCAAGGGCCACTTCAGGTCCAGCATCCAAAGGGACATTGAGATATTGTGCTCCACTTGAAAATTCCTCAGCCTGTTTATGAATATAGAAAAATGTATGCTCACCATAATTCCCTGTAAGCTGCATGGATGCACAACTTCCCCTTAAATCGTGAGATGAAGCTGTTAAGTCCTGTTCAGGGGCTAAGGGCTGCAGCAGGGAAAGATACCTCTCCCCAAGACTGGAAGCTGCCATGGCCAGCAGAAGGGAGCCCGTCTCAGCTGATGGAAGGGAGCGTCTCCCTGCTAGCCCCAGCAGCAAGCAGTCTCAGACAGTGGAGGGGTGGCCCTCCCTGCCAGCCCTAGTACAGAGCCACTCAGATAAGCCCCCTCCCCTACCCCACCTTGAGCCCTCCCAGCGCTGAGCACCCTCCCGTATCCCAAAGGCCTGCTCTCCAGCCCAGAACCTATACCATCCTTGAACCCAGCTCTGAGCCCTACCCACAAACTTGGAGCCCCTCCCCCCCCAGCGCTCCAAACCTTTCATCTCCAGCCCCACCTCAGAGTCTGCACTCAAGCCAGAGCCAATGTTCCCCAATCCTCTGTCCCTCAATCCTTGCCCCACCCTAGAGCCTGCACCCGCAGCTGAACCCCTCACACTCCTGCACCCCAACCTTCTATCCCGGGCCCAAGCCCCCTTCCACAGTCAGAACCCCTTGGCTCTACTCCTGTCACATGAATTTTACAGTGTGCAGCAATATGATGGTGATGTGTTGCACATCTACAATACTGATGCCCATAAGAAAATTCATTCTGCTTGGGGTGGAAAAAATTGGAAACACTGATGCTCATCCCAGGGCAAAGGATAGAACTCATGGGAGCAATGCAGGGCTCAATTTGTGCACAAGCTTTTCTGCCCCATAATGGGTTCCAAGTCTTCTCAGCCCTCATTGAGGAAGTTCCCTCTCACAACGGTCAGGATCTACCTATGACTTCTGGGTCTCGTGGCCACATGCACATATGTGGAACAATATGCCATGCACCACTGTACAGTGGCTGGACTTGGCCTAATTCCAGTCCAAGCGCGATCTGTCAAAGATAGTTACAGTTCCCTCAGTAGTGCTTACCTCGCTGCGGTGATGAACGAGGACTGAGTCTGTCCTAGACAGAGTCCTGTTTGACAGCCCGGCACCCTCCATTGAGCTGGTGTGTGATGGATGCCTCAGCTCTGCCTGGGGATCTCACAGTTGTGTCCTTCAGGGCAAGGATATGTGGTCCCCAAGAGAGATGATGCTGCACATAAATGGAAAAGAACTCAGAGCAGTCCTCTTGGTGAGCGGGGTCTTCCTACCTCAACTGGCAAACAGGGCAGTAAGAGACTTAATGATTCACATCCACAGGCAGTGGAGAGGGACGTACTCCTCAGATCTGCAGGGAGACCCTCCATTTCTTGGATTTCTGTATTGGCCATGACATCCATCTAGAGGCCTTTCACCTCCTCAGTGTCCAGAATACCATCAGAGATCCACTCAGCAGGGACTTTTCCTCACCTCACGAGTGGTCACTCCACATAAGGTGGCCCATGCACTCTTCCAGAGGTGAGGAGTTCCCCAACAGGCCTTGTTTAACAGCTGAGAGAACAGAAAGTGTTATGGCTTTTGTTCCCAATGGGAGTGGAGCAAGAACTTCCTCTCCTGTCATGGGTGGTGGGGGTTCTGATGTAAGTGTTCCCGCTGGTTCTCCTTATTAGCCAGGTCCTAGTAAAGACCAAGAGGGACACGGTTCAAGTGATACTAGTTGCCATCGCTGCGGGAGCCGGGCGTGTGGCGCCTGATGGCAGCTATAAGGGATGACACGCCCCCCTTACAGCTGCCATCAGGTGCCCCCCATCGGTTGGCGCCCCGGGCAGCTGCCCGGGTAGGCCATGCCTCAGTCCAGGCCTGACTGTGACAACTCTGTTTCAGGACCCACCTGTATGTGATGGTGGACCGTTCCTGCTCCCTTCCCAGCTGTTCAGACCTATTGTCATAGGATCACGGTCATTTCTTGCACCTGAACCTGGAATCTCTACACCTCACATTGTAGTTCTACATGGTGAAACCTGGAAGAGTTTATCTGCTCGGAGAAGGTCCCTGGGTCCTCCTAGGAAAGAGGAAGCCCTCAATCAAGATGGCTTACCTGGCCAAATGGATGCAGTTCTTCATCGAGTAGTGTCCCCGAGGGTGCTCCACTCGAGGTGCTGGGCTCGTCCCGGCGCCGCAAACCGGAGGAATTTTCACTAGCAGTAGCCCCCCTGCCGGACCGCGCATGCGCGAGTGCCCCCTTCACGCCTTTCATCTGAGCGCGGTCCGGTCTCGTCAGTTTCCTTCCAACCGTCCGCGGCCGCAGACGGAGTTAGTTCAGGCTCCCTTCTCCTCTCTGAGGGGAAAGGGAAGAACCTTCCTAGTTGTTGTTTAGTTAGTGATAGGTAGTTATCTGTTCTAGTTGCAGTTCCCCCTTTATTAAAAAAAAAAAAAAAGAGAAAGAAGTAAAGAAACGCCGCTTTTCTTCGGCGGGCGGTCAGGGCTTCCCTGACTGAAATTGACAAAAAAAAAAAAAAAAAAAAAAAAGGACAAGGAAAAGGAAAGGAAAGGACGCAAGAATGCCAGGATCACCCGGCTTCAAGAAGTGCCTCCAGTGCCAGGAGGCTATCCCCATCTCAGATGGACACTCCCGCTGTGTCCGATGTCTCGGGGACACTCATGTCCCGACCAAGTGCTGTCACTGCGCGAAGATGACAGCTCGCGCTAGAAAAGATCGGGAGCTTAGGTTGAGAGTTCTTCTCTTCAATAAGGCTCTCCAAGCTCCAGAGGTCTCCGAGCCACACTCTGCAACTCCTCAGCAACCCGTGCAAGCCCCCAGGACCCACGGGACGCCAAGCGCCAGTACAGGCAAGCCGGGGAGCTCTGGCTATGCGCCGAGACTCCCCGCGGCCAAGGCAGCCAAGGGCCGTAGCTCTTCTGCCCCGACTACAGCCGGCCCCAAAAGCTCCGATCCGACGCTCAAGAAGGGATCGAGAGCTGAGTCGGTGCCGGCAACGGCTTTAACGGCGATTGCGGAACCGGCAAGGGAAGCCCCGGCACCGGGAGTTTCGGCGCATGCGCGCTCGCAGCCAGCCATGACGACACCCGCAGCGCCTTCCTTAGGTGCCACCCTGGGCTCCTCGGTGCCGGGCATATCGGCACCGGATGCACCTCCCACACAGGAGTCTCTGCCAACCCAGCCTCCTGCTTTCACCCTGTCGGGGGATCAAGCAGCACCGAGCCTTTACTCTGCCGTTCATGTGGCAGACGTTCAAGTGGCAGAGGCTTCTCCACTGCCTGCTGTTCTCACGCAAGCACCTCTGCAGCCTGCCTGCAATGCCTCGGTGCCAACCAAAGCTCAGCAAAAGACTGCCAGAGTCCGGACACCATCAATAACTCCGGACAGTGTCACCTTCTCACCTGGACCTGACTCACCTACCTCGTCCAATGCTGATTACCGTCGTCACAGTCACCGCTACTCGACCTCCAGGGAGCCCTACTATAGGTCACCTCGTCGTTCATCACCGCGTCGATACTATCGGGATCGCTATTCGGGCTTGCCCTCACGCTACTATAGGAGGTCCCTTTCACCAAGATCCCCACGCCGTACAGACTACCATCGGCGATATGACACATTGAGAAGATACAGCCGCTCTCCCTGCCGCAGTCGGAGGGAGGGCCGCTATTATCATGAGCACTCTTCTCATTCATCTCGCCGCAGAAGGTATTCGCGATCGCGATCACCGCATTCTTCTCAGCATCAATCTCCACACGGTCTGGACGAGTCTGCTCCTTATGTAGCGCCACCATCCTCGGCTGGGGACCTGGATTCGCAATATCACGAGGATAAGCAGGAACACACTTCTCTTCAAGGACAGCAGAGCCCTGATTCCCCGGCGCAGCGTTCCTCATCCTCGCAGGATGACGCGGTGGTCCCTCCGGACTTGTCTACTACGGAGGACCACAAGCAGTTCCAGGAGCTCTTTAAGAGAGTTGCACAATCCCAGGACGTTCAGACCGCGGACGTGCAACAGAAACAACATCGATTGCTCAAAAATTTACAACCTTCCCAAAAGTCGAAGCTCGCTTTTCCCTTTGATGAAGCTATACTGGAGATCGCCAATGACATCTGGCAGACCCCGGCCACTTCGCTACCAACTAACAAGCGGTCGGATAAGAAGTACTTCATCTCTCAGAAAGATATGGAGTTTCTCTTTACACATCCTCAGCCTAACTCCCTTGTCGTGGATGCCGCACAACAGAGAACAAGATCATCTCAGACCAAGAATCCCTCAAATGACAAGGAGGCCAAACGACTGGATATCTTGGGCAGGAAAGTATATTCCTCCTCTACTTCTGCCCTGAGGATGTGTAATTTTGCTGCACAGCTGGCAAACCACGATTTCGATAACTATTCGAAGCTGATCCCTCTATTTGAGCACTTGCCGGATTCCAAACGTCAGTTGCTTAAGGCAGTGATACAAGAGGGCTACACAGTCGCCCGAACAGCCCTGCAGATCGCCCTTGACACGGCTGATGTAGCTGCTAGATCCGCAGCTTCGGCCTTAGTCATGCGTCGGGCGTTTTGGCTGCACCAAGCCGCTGTCCCGAAGGAGATGCAGGCCAAGGTGGAGGATTTGCCCTTCGATCGCAAATCGCTTTTTGCTCAGTCGACAGATCAGGTCTTCCACTCGGGCAAGGACACACGTACGACTCTGAAGACGCTGGGGATGTACACTCCCCCCTACAGACATAAGAGATACATACCCTACAATAGACAAAGACCATTCTCATATGCGGCACCACGCGCCAGGCCATACGAGCAACAGAGGCCTAGGCAACGGCCCCAAAAGCGTCGCCAGCAACCCAACAAGACGCCTGTCCAGCAGCAGGGCCGACAGCAGGTTTGATGGGTTGATCGAGGGACTTCGGACCACCCCGTTAACAGAGACTCCGGATATCACAAAAGGCGTATTCCATCATCATCTCAGACCTTACCAGCATCGTTGGGCTGTCATATCCACCGACCGGTGGGTTCACGACATAATTACTTCAGGATATGTCATCCCCTTCACCTCTCTTCCCCCTCCCTCCCCTCCTGCCCCGTCCCTTTTCAGGGACCCCTCTCACGAGACGCTGCTACGCCAAGAGGTGTCACGCCTTCTCATGTTAGGGGCAGTGGAAAGGGTGCCAACACCCTTTTTGGGGAGAGGGTTCTACTCTCGCTATTTCCTCACCCAGAAGAAATCAGGGGGTTGGAGGCCTATCCTGGACCTACGTCAGCTCAACCGACATCTGAGAAAGCAAAAATTCAAGATGGTCACATTATCTTCAATTATCCCGGCTCTCGACAAAGGGGATTGGTTCGCGTCCCTCGATCTTCAAGACGCCTACTTCCACATAACTATACACCCGGTGCACAGAAGATTCCTGCGGTTCACAGTGGGGTCCGACCACTATCAATATCGCGTGCTGCCTTTCGGACTATCGGCGGCCCCACGGGTCTTCTCCAAAACCCTGGCGGTAGTGGCGGCCTACCTGCGACGTCTCGACATTACAATCTTCCCATACCTGGACGATTGCCTGCTAAAGGCTCCCACACTCGACGAGGCCACAAGGGCAGTGTCTACAACTACCGCTTTGTTCACAGCCCTAGGGCTCATAATCAGTGTCGAGAAGTCCTTCCTAACACCTACTCGAGACCTGGAGTTTATCGGCGCAAGACTCAACTCCCTAACCGCGAGGGCATACTTGCCGGTACAGAGGTTTCAACTCATACAGGACCTGGTGCAATCAGTATCAATTTCTCCGAAGTCCCGAATACTTACCTGTCTGCAACTACTGGGACACATGGCGGCCACCACGTATGTGGTTCCGCACGCCAGACTCCATATGCGAACTCTTCAACATAGGCTGTTCACGGTGTACACGCCCCGGGTGCGCAGTACGAACAGGGTGGTTTCTCTGCCCAGTCAGGTGCGATCTTCCCTGGCATGGTGGGACAACCCCGTCAACATGCTAATAGGGGTCACCTTTCATGCCCAGAAACCAGCACTACAATCACTACAGATGCCTCTCTGCTCGGCTGGGGCGCCCACCTTCGGGAGCTCCGTGCGCAGGGTCTATGGACGTCCCAGGAATCGCTTCAGCATATACATTTTCTCGAACTAAGAGCAGTCTTCAAGGCTTGCAAGCACTTTCTGCCCATCATCCGAGGACATTCCATACAGATTCTCACCGACAACATATGCACGGTGTATTATATCAACAAGCGGGGGGGTCACGCTCCCGCTCCCTATGTACGGAGGCTGTGCGCCTGTGGAATTGGGCTATTCAACAGGGTATCACCATAACTGCAGCATACCTCCCTGGCAAGGACAATGTTATTGCCGATTCTCTGAGCAGGCATTTCCTCTCACAGCACGAGTGGGAATTGCATCCCGAAGTGCTCCGCGACATCTTTTTGCAATGGGGTTTTCCCAAAGTGGACTTGTTCGCCAATCGACACAACAGGAAATGTCCTCAGTATTGCTCACGAGCAGGCATCAGCATGAACTCCCTCGGCGATGCCTTCCTTCTGGACTGGGATCACCACCAGTTACTGTACGCCTTTCCTCCTCTCCCACTCATTCCAAGGGTTTTGGAGAAGATAGCACTGGATGGCGCAACAGTGATTCTGGTAGCACCTTTCTGGCCCAGACAGATTTGGTTAACGCAGCTGTCAAGAATGTCAGCGGCCTATCCACGACGACTACCGCAACTGTCCAACTTGCTATCCCAGAAATACGGCACGGTTCTTCACCCAGCCATCGACCGCTTGCACCTCACAGCATGGCTCCTAGTTGGCTCCAAGCTTCGGAACTTTTATGTTCCCAAGAAGTGAGACGCGTATTGGTTAACAGTAGACGCAGTACAACACGTAAATCCTACCTCTATAAATGGCGCCGTTTCCACTCGTGGTGTTCGGCTAAGGATCTTAACCCTCACTTGTTGTCTATACAACAGATAATGGATTATGTAATGCATCTAAAGACGACGGGGCTAACTATTTCGTCCCTGAGGGTGCATCTAGCGGCAATTTCAGCCTTCCGTCTTCCCGTGGACGGCTATTCGGTGTTCGCCCACCCTATCACCAAGAGATTCCTGAAGGGGCTAGGCAACTTGTATCCAGCCCACAGGATCCCACCAGAGCCTTGGGACTTACCTCTGGTATTGGACGCTCTGACTCGCACACCCTTTGAGCCGCTCGCAATGTGTGATCTACGGATGCTCACGATGAAAACTGTGTTTCTGCTTGCCATTACGTCAGCGCGTCGAGTAAGCGAATTAGCAGCTCTTTCCTCTGATCCGCCGTATACACAGTTCTTCAGTCATGCGGCAGTACTGCGTGTCCAACCAGTGTTTTTGCCAAAGGTCAACTCTGCTTTCCATATAAATGAGCCTATAATTCTACCGACTTTCTACCCGAAGCCTCACTCCTCATTGGAAGAAGTACGTCTGCACACACTAGATGTCAGGCGAGCACTGGCCTTTTACCTCGACAGAACTCGAGTCTTTAGAAAATCTCAACGGCTTTTCCTTGCTACAGCCGAACGCTCCAAAGGCAAACTGCTTTCTGCACAGCGCATTTCCCGTTTGGTCGTTGCTTGCATCACGCAATGTTACGCCTTGCGCAACAGGTCTCTTCCGAGCGGTCTTCGTGCTCATTCCACCCGGTGCATAGCTACATCCATTGCCTATCTTCGTGGAGTACCATTGCAGGACATATGCCGTGCAGCAACCTGGTCGTCCACCCTCACATTCGCTAAGCACTATGCCCTTGCGAACATACTTAACTCCGATTCGAGGGTAGCTCAGGCTGTCTTGTCTACAGCCCGAAAGCGATAGGTCCGAAGCACGCAAGTCACGCTGGACCACTGCTGTGTACTCACCTCGAGTGGAGCACCCTCGGGGACACTACTCGATGAAGAAAAGAGAGTTACTCACCTGGTGCAGTAACGTCTGTTCGAGATGTGTGTCCCCGTTGGTGCTCCACGTCCCACCCTCCTCCCTGCTTCGGAGCCTCTCTTTATGTCTTTCAGATGCTTCCGGTTGGGAGGAAACTGACGAGACCGGACCGCGCTCAGATGAAAGGCGCGAAGGGGGCACTCGCGCATGCGTGGTCCGGCAGGGGGGCTACTGCTAGTGAAAATTCCTCCGGTTTGCGGCACCGGGACGAGCCCAGCACCTCGAGTGGAGCACCCACGGGGACACACATCTCGAAGAACAGACGTTACTGCACCAGGTGAGTAACTCTCTTTTCTCCTGCTGGGCTTTGGAGTGTGGCATATCTCCCTTACCTTCACCTCTGTGATCCATCTTGGACTACTTGCTGTAGCTCAGGAACTAGGGTCTAACACTCTTCCATGAATATGCACCTTGAGGTTATCTCTGCAATCATCAGCTGTTTCAAAATGAGACAGTCTTCTGACAGATTCCTGAAAGACTCTGGAGGCTTTATCCAGGATCTGGGACCCCATCCCACTGTGGGACCTTAATCTGGTCCTCTTCAGGTTCACCAGCCTACCCTTTGAGTCACTGGGTTCTTGTGCCGTCTCCTACTTATCTTAGAAGGATGCTGTCCCCATGGCACTGATGTCAACAAGGTGAGTATTGTAGCTCAAGGCCCTGACCTGGGAATTTTCCTAAAGTGTTTCACAAGAACAAGGTCCAATTACAGCACCACTGGCTTTTCTGCCTAAGGCGGTGTCCTCTTTCCATGTGAACCAGGACATTTTCCTGTCTGTGTTTTATCCTAAGCCTCATAGGATACTAGAGGGGAGAGACCTCCACAGCCTCGATGTTCAGAGAGCCTTGGCTTTCTACTTCGAGTGGGCTAAGTCATTCCACAGGTCTACCCAACCCTTCATTGCTACAGTGGCCCTGTGGGAAGGGGCTCCCAGTGTTGTCACAGAGAATTTCCGGCTGAATCACCTCTTGCAAACAGACCACTAGCGATCATCAGAGCCCATTCAAGCATCATTGGCGGCCTTCTTGCGCGTGTACCAATCTGGGATATTTGTAGAGCCTCAGCATCATCTTCAGTCCACATGTGTATGGGTCACTATGCCATAACTCAGCAAGCCAGAGATGACTCTGGGTTAGACAGAGATGTGCTTCAATCTACATGGCCATGAACTTCAACCCTCCTGCCAGGGGACTGCTTAGAACAGTGACTGGGCAGCCTATAGTAGTGAGAGGGCCACATGAGTGGCCACCCTTCATTTTAGTGGGCTACCAGATGTTGTAATCAAAATAGCCTCCTGGGATAGAGCAGTTCTGCTAATGGTGCTTGCATACCTAAAATTTGCACCGTGTGCTGATTGAACTATGCCCTTGCTTTACGGGCCTGTCACTTTAGTAATAACAGTTGGAAAAAAATTGTGGATGGAAATCAGTGGAATCTGGCAACTCTGCACGTGGGTAACAGTAAACAAAATGTCTCATGGACAACACACAAAATCTGTGGCCTGTGGGCCTCCGATTAACCACCACTGACTTATTTACCTAATATGGAAGGGACATTAGCAAGCATTCTAAGGAGACAGTTATCTAGGGATCTCCAAAGGCTCTCCCCTTCAGACACTGTAGAGAGAAAGACTTCTGGCACCAGTGCATGTGGTGAGCACAAACACTTGATGTGGAATGGATCTGAGCACCACATCTTGAAGAACACCAGTTATGGAAAGAGGTAACTGTCTTTTCCTCCTTCAAATCCACTATAAAGTGCAGTGCTACTGAAATAGTGACTGTAAAAATATACCTTTTTGCTCAGCAGATCTTCACCATTTGTGTAATCAGTCGTGTACTGAATTTAGTGCCAACGGTTAATTTTTTCTAAAGTACTGTTGACTTAGGCACATGAGTTCCATTGATTTTTTTTTCTTGTTGACTTCTAACATTAGGAAATTTTACCCTATATGTTTTTGTCTTTTACTACTGTTAGCACCACAGCGGCAAGAAAGCTATTAGAGTGAGTTGGATTCCATACCTTCGCATGCTCTTGAACAAATTGATTCCTTCCTTTCAGTTACACCTGCAAACGCATTAAACGCATTTGGTGTGACTCTCTGCTATGTCTGTTGGAGGCACAGCATAGAACTCAAGCTTGGAAGAGGGAAGGTAAATGTGACTTTACACTAACTTTTCATCCCCCAATTCTGGGCTGCCAAGAGGACTATAATGGTTCTGTAGGATAATGTAGGGATTCCCAGGGTTACTTTAAAATCCCCATAATTACCCCAACCTCAGCATACTTCCTTCTCTTAGCATTGCAATAGGGCATACACAATTGTATGTACATTGACTGTAGCAAAGGAGAGACTCTCACACTGAGTTTGTGCAGGTGTTGCTGAAAGTATAATTTGGAGTTCTATATGTCATGAGGGTTTAATTTGAGACCTTCACAGCTGGCGCTGGTGGATGAAATAGAAAGAACATAGCTTGATTCTCAGATTCTAGGCTGAGTTTGTGGAACTGGCAGACAGAAAGCATCCCTTTGCTTGTAAACTGAGCACATTTGATATAGAAGTAATTGAAACAATACGCACACTTCCCTTTTCTAAACTACTATGTCTTACCTTTTTTTCCCCTTAGTTTATAAACTTTTTTTGGGTGGGGGTACGGGAAACCCCTAGCTCTTGTTCCCATAGTTGTTTGCAGTGCTGATTGAAATTGTTTCCTGTTTAGGAACTTCTTCAGACAGTCTGAATCTTGACACACTAAGACATATTTTAATGTATTTTTAGCAGAGAATATCTCTAGTGTATGGATATTAGCACTTCCCAGCCTCAGAATTACTATTAGTTGAATCCTAATAACCTCAGACTCTCATTTTACAATTTTATGGTGACTTTCAATTGAGGGTGGAATGCATTGAATATATAAAATATTTTCATTTCTATTTCATAGTAACACACACCACAGTGTAACAGATCAATGGTCAGAGCAGGTGAAATAAAATAGTTATGTTTATGTGCCTTGCACATAGTAATTAACACGTAGCAACTTAAGAAAGTGTTCCTTTGACCTTTTCTTCTATGGTTGTTTTGGAACCCATGAAAAAAGGAAATAAGATACTACATTTACCTATGACATCTTTTTAGAAGTCTTGATTTATTTTAATATTAAAAAAATCAAATGCTAATCTTTTTTAAAATGTCTGTGAAATGTACACTGAAAATATGGTAGTTGACTCAGAAGAAATAATTAAAAACGTCTTCGATACAATAGCACAAAACGTCCACTCCCAAGCGTATCCTGGCCTGCCTTTTGAAAAATGTTATGTTGTTGCAGCCCACCGTCTCAGCTCTACCAGCAGAAGTCATATTGAGAGGCACTGTGGAGATAAGACATTGATGAACAGTTGCATTTTTATCATTATGTTGTATGTGCAATGCAGGATTAGATGATATGGTTTACATATTGGGTATTTGGCTAGGGTACAGGAAAGAGGCTCATATATACCTACTTTTTTAGTAAAAACTTCAAGCTGAGATTGCTCATTAGGATTTAAAAAGGAAGACTTCATGTTTGCTCCCTTGGAATGAACAACCTCATTGATATGCTGGTATTTGAAATATAACCTGCTAGTTCAGTGTTTATAATTATGAGCATAATTTTTTATTCTGAGAAGTTAGTATAATTTCCTAGTAATTGATGTAGCTTTCACAAACTTACTGTATACCAGACATTCTTGATTCCCATTCCAGCATTTTGACTTTTCTTCTGTTACAGCTTATACATGAAAAGTAACTTCAATGCTTATGGGAAAATGAAACATATATAGTCTTGCAACTGCCATATTTTTGCATCCGCACACCCTTTCCTAAACTGCTAGGCCATGTCTTCTTCAACCTATAGCCTGTTCCTGAAGTAGATGCACAAGTTTCTCCCATTTTAAAAACATGTTAGATGAATTTCTGTAAAGGTTGCATGTGTTGATTGTCTGTAGTAGGGATTTTGTTGGTGGAGCTGTCATTCAACAAGTCTTTCAGGGTGTTACAAAACTGCTAAGAACCACTTTAGATCACAAACATATCCTTTATTTTTTTCCCTCAAAACTTTACAATCTGTTTCTGAACCTTAGAAGTTTAAAACATTTTTTTCCTGATACTGACAGGCAGTCAGCTATAGCCACATATACCAAAGAATATTCTTAAACCTCTGCGAATGAGTCATGAAAACTTGACTGATCCATTCAGAATCTTTCTTCTCCTATTCTTTGGTAGTTATATGATTTCTATATAAAGTCTGTTATCTGTAAAACTTGCCATTAGGAATCAGGAAACACTCCCCCCTCCCCGCCATTCCCTTTTCCAGTTCACTGGATAGACAGATTTTCTTGTGTCAAATAAAAACCGTATAGGTTGCATCAAATTGCATTTTAATCTTTTTGGAATCAAAACAAATAATACCTGCACTATAAATTGAGGTCTGAGGATCGTAAGTTGAGCCAATCCTTTTTCTAGAAAAGGGACTAAATTCATCCATGAGTTTTAGATACAGAGAAGGTTCTGTCTACTAGGATTTCACATCAGACATTGGATTTTGCTAGTGGAAAATTATGGAAAAATATTTTTTTCTCTCATCCAAGGAAGAAAGCGTGTATCTTTTTCTGTAGTTGTATTGGCGTGTGAGCCTATATGTGAATGGGCTGTCCCAGTTCCAGTTATGAAGTTATGCTGTTAAGTAGTCTCTTATTAACCCTGACATAGTGCCCACGAGTATATTAGACTGATTTCAGATGTATCTGAGCAGTTTTCACTTGTTCCTTTATTCTAGGGTGTAGTTTTTATCTCTCTGTAATCACAGCCTTGTATAATTGTTTTCTATGCTGAAACATGTATGGCTGAAAAGGCTAACAGCCCCTCCAAACTGTAAAGTAGTTAGTAGGTGTAATATATGAATCAGCTGTCCCCACCTAGAGTGAATCACTTCTCTCACCCTTCTATTTAAGCCAGTGCTTAAATTGGCAGTTCATAACCCTGGCACCTCTGGGCTTGCCACATCAGTTATGAAAGTTAAAAAAAAAATTGCTTGAGCCCCAGCACCGAATTGCAAATTAACTTACAAATTAAGTGCTGCTGCTAGCTTAAAGTCTAAGAATCTCAGTTTCTCTCTTAAACCTAAATCTTAGCAAGATGCTAAGCAGATTAACCATTCATTAGACGGTATGAAACTTTAGTCAGGTGAATGATGTTAATGATTATTCTGTTAAGTCTTTTGCATCTCTAATTATGTTCTTGTATCTTTTGCTAGGAACTGTTACCAAAAATTCTTAGAAAACTTGAATGCTCATGGTCTTCCCTGAACAAATGAATTCTAGTGCTTTCAGATTTTTACTTAGTGTACCATTTATCCGGTCTACCTTTTGAGATGCCACAAGTGGCGCAGTAAAAATGCTATAATGTTATGGGTATAAAATGTTGGCTACATTTGATCCCAACGTTGATTGCTTATGAGGGTTTCACACCATCTCCATTTTACAAAGTTTCTAACTTGATTAGATATCCCAGAAAATCATTAGAAAAAATGAAGTCTGCATGAATATTTAGCAACCCCGTGTGAAAAAAACAATTAAATTTTCAATTCTTGGAACAAACAGGTGAGGAGAGGAATATGGCAATAAACTGAAACAGACAGATTACAAGAAAATACATACACTTACCTTTTAGACAATAGGCGCATTGGTTGGCATAACAATAGAGAAAGCTTTGTAGAATGACTACAGTCATTATGCTACATAGATTGAGAAGAAAACACTATCTTATGATTTAAGATAGAAGACTGTTTGGTCCTAATGTCTCCTGTAATGAGGATGAAGTAGCACTTTCATTCTTTACCTGATTCTCATTTTTTGCAGAAAGGAGTCAGGATAGCACAGCAGTGGTGCTTTCTGATTCCAACTCCACACAGGACATCTTTAATGAACCTGCCAGTTCTCAAGACAGTTTAAGGAAGCCTTACTCAGAGAAGAGGATTTCCACTTCCTGTTCAGATGTTATGGCATCCTGCAAAGAGATCCTAGGATCTGAAGAAGAAAGAGGTACAGTTATGTAACTCACAGCGGCTTGTGTGATGACATTAAAATGTCTTGTCCAGCATGCAGAAATAATGGACAGATGTTGAACTATGCTTGAATTTTTATTGAACTCAAGTTGGATATGGGGTGCGTGTATGTGTGTGTGTGTGCATGTGTGTGTGTGTGTGTGTATATATATATATAGAGAGAGAGAGAGAATTTGTGTTTTAAAAAAACGTTTATATACAAACTTTGTTTAAACTTTGTTTATATCAACCATGTGGTAGTTTCAGAGGGATAGCAACATTAGACTTTCAGCAAAAACAATAAAGAGTCCCATAGCACTTAAAGAATAACAAATTAATTTTGGGATTAGCTGGAGCCCACTTTGTCAGATGCACATAATAGTGATACCACTGACATATGTGATTGAACCCTATCATAACCTGCAGAATCTTTTGGTAAATCAATTTTTATCATGTTCTTTTGACTGCCTTACCTGTTCTCTGGCTTCTACAAGTCCTGAGCATTTCAAGGAGTTGTTATTGTAAAACAATCTCTCAAAAAATGTTTTGTCTATTTTGCCCTTACTTAACTTCGACTAACAATAGATTACTATTCAATATCTTACAAATGATAAATACTGGAATTGAATACACACTGGAGAACGAGAAATCACCCTCTGTTATCCCTTTCCAGTGGAATACAGCAATTATTTGTATCTCCAGTAGATGACTTGATATCAGATTTTATGTATCAAAAAGTTTTTCAAAATAAAATTTAGGCTTTCTAAAATTGATTGGTTAGAGTTGGTTAGAATTTATCACGCTGTATGAAGCCAGTATATGATGAACTTGATAAGGGTGCTGGGCTTTACAAGCAGCGGGATATGAAATCAAAACCAAAACATTTGTTTAAAACTCTCTAAAAGTGAACTTTTTTCATGTACAAGGTGAAGGTGTAGCATAATTATTATTGATGAGTAATTTGTTCATCTTTGTGAGTAATACTACTATCCAAACTTAGGCTAATGACATTTTCCTATCATATCACAGTATGTTAAGTCCCTCCTTCCATAATATTATACCTCTGTCAATTTTATGGAGCCACAAAATTTGATTCATAGCTGGTCCTGATCCATTTCTTTATTCTTCTTGGAGAGACATGTATAGTAAACAGTTATTCTTCTTCATGTGCATATTTATGTCCATTTCAGTATATGCATGTGCTCTGCATGCATGATCATTGGAAGATTTTTCCCTAATGGTATCTGTTGAGTCAGCTGTGGAGCCCTCTGGAGTGGGGCCTTCCTGGTGACGTATATAAGTTCTTGTTGATCCGCCACCTGCTCATTTCCTTCTTACCACCAGTGATGCATGTTGAAGCAACTGATCTTTTGCTTTACAAGGCATCCCTAGTTTTTCTCTGTATAAAGTTCTTATCTCATTTTAGTAATAGTGTATTTAGCCTTTCATAATGTGACAAAGTTTCCAGGCAGTTGTTGTATGCCTCAGAGGCTTGTGGTGACCCTTTGCTTCCTCTTACTTCTTTTAGAGGTCAGGGTCACAGCTTACTTAACCATCCTCATTATAGGCAGAGTCAAAGGTTTGGGATAAAACCCTCCGTAATCCTATCCTCCCTTTTGAGATTACTTTTTAGTGGTCTGGGGAACTTTTGAGTGGAACCTGGGCCCTGCCACTACTCTGGGTTCCAGCCTAGGGACCTTAAGTAGCAACTGACAGGGTTTTTCTTCTAGCCCCAATACAGCAGCTTTTTTCCCTGGGCCACTTCCCCACACGCTCCCATAGTATCTTCTCCCTAGTACCTGAGTGAATGTTTCCTGCTTCAGCACAAACACACTTTCCTTTTTGCAGTCCTCACTCTCCAGCAACACACTTCCTCCTCAGTCCTTCACTCTTCTCCTTCCTGCTTCCTTACCTAAGGGAAAACCTTTTAAAGTAGCCCAGAAGGCCTTAATTGGCTATAGTGCCTGATTAGCCTGCTGCTTCAGGTCATGTGCTCCAGCCCCTTAAACATTTTGATTGCCCCATGCTGGACCCTCTCCAGTGCTTCCATATCCCTTCTGTAATGGGGGTCAGGGAGCATGAAAACTCCCTGGCTAAATCAGCTTGAACTGTAGTGTTTTATTCAGTTAGAGAAGACCTTTTGGGCAGTTGGAAGCCCCAAAAATGTATTCCTCAAACAAGTCCCAGTCCCACTGAGGTCAACTCCTTTTTTGCATCTGAAACACCAGAGGCTGGCTGATCCAACTTTTGTCCATCTCCACCTTCTACCCAGATATGGGAGGCAGATCTTTCTTCAGCAACTCCATGATGGGGCACTTTCTTGCGGTTTTGAATAGACCTCAGGTTAGACACCTTATCCCACAATGGTACCTTAACCTGGCCCTTTCTAAACTCACGGGACTCCCTTCCCCTTCGAGCCCCTACCAACCTGCCCCTTATCTTACCTCTCCTGGAAGGTCGCCTTTTTGGTGGCTATTGTCAGCCAGACTGGTCTCATAGCTCTGAGCCCTCACCTCTGAACCCCCAAATGTAGTCTTTTATAAGGCCAAAGTATAACTATGTCCACATCCAGCATTCCTGCCTAAGGTAGGCATTTTCATGTGAGTCAGGACATCTTTTTGCCAGTTTTCTTTCCAAACCCCATGCTAGCAATAAGGAGGGAGCTCTCCATTCCCTGGATGTAAGGTGTGCCTGAGCTTTCTACATTGAATGCACAAAGCCGTTTTGTGAGTCATCACAGCTCTTTATTGCAATAGCTGAGAAAATGAAAGAGCTTTCCATCCCTTCCTAGTGTATTTCATCGTGGATCACCTCCTGTATTAGGGCCTGCTACAGTTGGCTAAGGTGCCAGCTCTATCATAGAGACTTCATGCCACAAAAGTACAGGCATCTGCTGCAGCATTCCTGGCACATATGGACGTTCCGGCGTCCTCCATTCACATCTTCACATCACACTATGCCATTATCCAACAGACAAGGGATGATGCAGCTTGTGGAAGGGTGGTTGTGCAGTCAGTGACCCCTCCTACATAGAAAATGCATAGGAGTCACCTATTGGACTAGACATGAGCAAGCACTCAAAGAAGAAAGCACAGTAGCTTACCTCTTATAACTGTTGTTCTTTGAGATGTATTGCTCATATGCATTCCAAATCTCACCCACCTCCCCTGTGTCAGAATAGTCCAGCAAGAAGGGACTGAATAGGCATCATCACCATGAAGGCGCTATTCAGGGAGTTCCACAGCCAATCTGGCAGGTACTGCTAGAGAAAAACCTCCCAACAATTGTGCATGCAGTTTGTGAACACCTATGTGAATGGACGTGAGCAGCTCATCTGGAAGACCAACAGTTATAAGAAGTAGGAAACTGGTTTTTTCAACATTGTCTCATTGACATTTTGACTTGTTTCCTTCTTTTGAATTATGCTTTTTCTTAAAGTTTGTCCAAACTAGGGAACCATGCACCAGAGTGTCTATACCAATAAAGTCACTCAAGTGCAAACCATCAAAACTGTACTTGTGCTAGTATGTGACCAATTCCAATAACCTGCGATGGTAGTCACCATCTTACAGCACTAAAGTGTATCTGTATTTTAGGTGTGTAGCAGCATAGCCACATCGATGCAAAATACCTAGTATACACCGAGCTTTATATAAATCGTATTTGGGAGGGATTGGTAGGTAATGAGATACAAAGCTTTTTATTTATCACTCAATGACAATGTTCCAAGCAATAGTCACTTAAAAGTCTTTGCAATCAGATGGTAGTTTGGGCACCTTTGTTAAATTGGGTATCACATTATTTGCATCTGCTGTAACAAATGTGTCTGGAAAAATGCCTTTCTAAGCCAGCTATAAATATAGGATTGCTACTAACACATTATAATATATTTATATGATATAATGTGCATATTTTATATTTGTTGTATGGCAAAGATTGAAATGTTTTAGTCTGAGAAGAGACTGACAGCTGTGTCATTTAGCCCTCTGAAAATTAATAGCGTGCAATTAAGGTATATGTTATATAAATGTAAATTAATATAAGATTTGAGAGCTTCATTTTCCAAGGTATTTCCAAGTTATATAATATGACCTAGTATAACAGGTGGTATGTGTGTTTTATACTTACACTTCTAATTATACCATCCACTTAAAAAAATCCACCAAATTTTTTGTATAATTGATTATTTGAATTAGCTTTCTTACAATTAATTTTAAAAAGCCTATTTTTAGGGAAGGGATATAAACTTTTGACATATAATATACTTAAAATGTTAAGGCACCCAGATGCTAGGAAGATAAATGCAAAATGTTATCAGCTAGATATGTAAAAGGGGTTTGCTCATGTTAATTTTGACAGCTTTTTTTTCCTCTCCTACTGGGATGATTAGGGCATTGGAATGACTGAAACTTTTGAGTTGAGAATTATTAAAACATTCTGAAAGAGCGTATGAATATACTCTAGCTTGAAAAATCTGTAATAGTTTTAAAGTTAAATATTTAAGATAGTCTTTCTCAAACTTAGGATGGCTCGACACATCAAGTGTGCTAGCAGTTCTATGCCAGAAGGTGGTGATTGTAAAATATTTAACCCTTTAAAAATGAAATTGAAATATTTTCTACAGTCTCCAGAAGCTTCCAAAAAACCCAAAGTACATTCTGCTGGGATGCTCTGTCCATTTCTAGTGTCAGCACATTGAAAAATTGGAGAGATTCATACAAGATCTTCAGGAATGATTCATGGTGTGGAAAACACACCTAAAAGAGACTTAAAGTCTGTTTTTTCAGCTTATTAAAGAGAAGGTTAAGAGGCAATTTGATCTTGGACAATAAATAGCTATATCTAGTGAGCATATCATGTATAAGACAGCTTAATAGTCTAATAGACAAGATATAACAAGATTCAATGGTTGAAAACTGAAGCTTGAAAAAATTTTAGTTAGCAATAGGTTGCAATTTTTTAACAGTGAAGATAATTGACCTTTGCAATAAGTGACAAGGACTTTGTAAATTCAGCATTACCTGGAATAGTTAAATGAAACTTTTGCTCTTCTAAAAGAGATGGGCAGATTGAACCACAAGTTGTTAGACTCAGTGGAGAAATTACTGGATGGAATTCTGTGGTCTCTGTATTATTTAGGAAGTCAGATTAGGTGATCATCATTGTTCCTTTCACCCCTAAAATCTGTGACTCTAAAATTGCCTTTCTTTTGATTTTTACACACACACACACACACACACACACACACACACACACACACACACACACACACACATCCCCCAACAAATAATACACACACACACACACACACACACACACACACACACACACACATCCCCCAACAAATAATACAATCTACTCACCACGGGCAAGTAGATTGTAACCTGGAAAAGCCAGGTTCTGGCGAGCGGGGCTCGCTGCGGTTCGGTGAACCCTGTTTGTGTGTATATATGTATATTTATTTATTTTGCTAGGAGCTGAAAGTGTCTTGTTCACTTAACATCAAGAGAGGTCAAATGTATATTGGGATGTTTCTGAAATTATTTGGAATGTAGTTTAATGGAGAAAAGGAATTAAATTTTTTAGTACATGTCGATTCTAAAACACAAATGCTAAGTCTTTGTTCATTTGCTACCTGTAGGAAAGTCAGAAGAACCCTTGGAGAACTCTGAATCTTATCATGCAGCTGAACATAGTGTCCAGAAAGTTATTTTAGATGTTCAAGCATCATCTGGCATCCCTTTCAAGGCTACAGTCCCCCCACCTTCACAGTGGGACTGTAAGAAGAAAGCTGAATCTTGTGGAGATGCATCAGAGTTTCCCCAGTGTCTTCCAGCAGATCTTGAAGAGCAGCGTAAATTCCTGACAGAACAGTGTATCTCCTCCTTCCGTTTGTGTCTGAGCCGTTTCCCCCAGCACTATAAGAGCCTCTACAGGCTGGCCTTTTTGTATACGTACAGCAAAACACACAAGGTAAGGCGTAGCACTGACAGAATAACCGTCCAGCTATGTTTAAAACTAAAGTAGGTGACCATGAGATACATTCCAGCTTTTATTGACTTGAAGGAATGAATATCCAAGTTATCTCATTATTAAACTATTGCAAAGTGAGGTATTTTCAATCTACTGTAGTTTGGGTTCCCAGTATGTATTGGGAAGTATTACCCTTCCCCACAACTCTCTCTAATCCTTATTCTTCTTCAGGTGATGTCCCCATGGGTGCGCCACGTCAGGTGTAGTAATATCCCAGAGCCACAGAGCAGAGCTTTTTCCAGAAGTACCTGAGAGCCATGCATGCGTGAGGAGAGCCTCGAGCTGTGTTCTGCTTGGTGCCTCGCGCACAGCTCCCTCATCCCCTTCAGTTCCCCTTCTCCTGTCCTCGGCCTCTGACTGAGTTCTTCGTTCTCCTCAGCTTCTCCTCAGGGAGAGTGGGAAAACCTTGTTTTGCTCTCCCTATCTCCTCTCACCTGTCTTCTCATTTGGTTTCATCCTGGGCGGGGGCGGGGGGAGAGAAAAGATTTTTTTCAGTCAGCTTCTCTCAGAGTACCGGCTTTGGCGGGTGCCCGCCTGCGAGCAACTGCTAACTTAACTGCATCCTTCCCTCAGCTTCCCTCTCCCTTTACAAAAAAGGAAAAGAACCCACTCCTCAGGCTCCCAGTCAACAAAACAGCAGGTTTGAGCGTTTGGTCAAGGGTCTGCCCGACCTCCCACTTTGACCGCTGCCAACAAGCCAGTACCATCTCTTCACCAGCAGACTCCATCCCTTTTGCCATCAGTGGGTAGTCATAACATCAGATCAATGGGTCTTGGAGATCAACCGTACAGGATATGCCATTCCCTTTACAGCGCTTCCCCCTGCCCACCTCCCCTCCCTGTCCCTCTTCAGGGACCCCTCTCACGAGATGCTCCTCAAATAGGAAATCAATCACTTTCTCCACTTGGGAGCGATAGAGGAGGTTCCTTTCGAGGGAGAGGAGTCTACTCCAAATATTTCCTGACACAGAAGCGCACAGGGGGATGGAGACCCATACTAGATCTGCACAAGTTAAATAAGTATCTGTGGAAACAGTGCTTCAGAATGGTAACACTGGAATCGATTATACCAGCTTTGGATGAAGGGGATTGGTTCACAGCCCTCGACCTTCAGGATGCATACTTTCACATCTCCATACACCCATCACACAGGCACTACCTCTGATTTATTACTGGTCATGACCATTACCAGTGCAGAGTACTTCCCTTTGGACTATCTTCGGCTCTCAGAGTCTTCTCAAAGGTCCTGGCCGTGGTTACAGCCTATCTCCAATGGTAGGACGTTGTCATCTTTCCATACTGAGATGACTATCTTATAAAAGGTCGATCTCAGGTGGAGACTGCCGACATGATTGCCAATACCAGGCAGATCTTCATCTGTCTCAGTCTTCTAATAAACAAGCAGAAATCTACCCTGCTACCCACTCAGGGCATAGAATTTATTGGGGCTTGCCTCGATTCGTTGACACCTAGCACTTATCTTCCCCAACACTGATTCTCAGCACTACGTGATTGTTTTGCTGATCACCCCTACCACTATGGTTCTGAGCTGCCTACAAGCGAAGAGACACGTGGCGGCTACCATCTATGTCGTACAATATGCTCAACTCCACTTCTGAGCCCTACAGCACTGGCTAGCGTCTGTTTACAGACCAGGCCTCCACTTCCTACACATACAGATCGTGCTTCCCGAGAGGGTGCTGGACTCACTTACGTGGTGGACAATTCCCACCAACATCCTAATGGGCATTCCCTTCCACCAGCCCAAATCTTCCAGACAGATCATGACACATGCCTCTCTTGGCTGGGGCGTGCATCTACTTTATCACACAGTTCAGGGCAGGTGTCGACATACGAATCCTGGCTGTATATCAACCTCCTCGAGCTCAGAGCCATGAGGAATGCCTGCAACCATTTTCTCCCGCTCATTATCAACCAGGCTGTTCACATACTCACCAACAACATGACAACCATGTTTTACATAGACAGGCATGAGGGAGCTTGCTCCCCATCACTGTGCGTCTAAGCCATCTGCCTCTGGAATTGGTGCATCCAGCCTGGCATCACTCTGAAGACTTCATTCTTACCCGAATAAACAATGTTTGGGCAGACGCCCTGAGTAGAAATTTCAGCTCCAACCACGAATGGGAATTATATCCAGCCATACTCACCTCTGTCTTCCACAGCTGGGGAGTCCCGACTTTAGACCCCTGTGCAACTCCCAAGTGTCCCCAGTTTTGCTTGAGAGCCGGCCTAGACACGGGATCTCACGGTGATGCCTTCCTCATCCGTTGGGACGAACCACTACACTATGCCTTCCTGCCAATCCCACTCATAGCCCCAGTGCTACACAAGATCCAGATGGACGGGGCTCTGGTTATACTAATGGCACCATCCTGGACCAGACAGACCAGTTTCCCATTTCTACACATGATGTCCATAGCCACGCCATATCCTCTCCCACTCCAGCATGACATTCTGTCTCAGGACAGGGGGAGATTACTTCACCCCCAGCCTCACACACTCCACCTACATGCGTGGCTCATCTCTGGTTCCAAGAAACAGAATCCCTATGCTCAGACCATGTGAAGGAAATTCTCCTACAGAGCAGAAGACCATCCACCAGGGCTACCTACACGAATGCTCATGAAACCATCTGCATGTTTTGTTAGTCTTTAAAATTCTGCTAGACTATTTGTTGTTTTTTGAAGTTTTTCTAATCGTTATGTTAGGTCAGCTAGGTTGAAAAGTCATGGTTTTTAATTACTATTATTACCAGGGCTCGCCAAGTGGCAGCGAGCCCCACACGCCAGCCGCGTGGTTCGGCATGCTGTGCATGCGCAGACTGCGCTTGCAATGGGCGAGTAGATTACACTAGTTGTCGAGCCCTGATTATTACCATGTTATTTTTCCTCTGTCCAGGAGCGATTACTCAGAAATGTATGGTTTGTGACTGCTGAATTTCGTATAAATATAAAAAGAATTCTGTCTTAATTATAACTAAGTAAGTGTTCTGAACAAATGGCTAGAAAGTTATCAGTGTTGATATGGACATACTGTGTGACCTTGACTAATTCACTTAGCCTCTTTAGCATATTAGATTCTTCTGAGAGTGAGGTCCCCATGGATGCTCCACTGTAGGTGTTGAGTTGTCCCAGAGTTTTGAGCAGCAGTAGTCAGCCGGAATGTGTATGTGCGGCAGGCGCATTGTGGCATTCACACTGTTTAACACACACATGCGATCTGGTTCTCGCCAGTTCCTTTGTTACCACTCTCAGTCTCAGAGCGAGCTCTTCTCTTCAACTGTTCTAATCAGAAAAAAAAGAGTTCTTAGCTGATAATGTTTAGTTTAGTTTCTAGTTACAACTTAGTCTTAAGAAGTTCATAGTTTGTTTAAAAAATGTATTCCTTTGTTGTTACCGTCTTTCCTTTTAAATAAAAAAATAAATAAAAATAAAATAAAAATAAAAGATTTTCTTCTTCTTCTTTTCTTCTCTGTCTGTATCTTCAGGAATCAACTCAGGGAATGCCTAATAAGTGTATCCCTTATAATGCCTGGCTCAAGGGGGTTTAAAAAAAGTGACACGTCGTGAACCCATGCTGGCCTCCAACAGCCATTCTTGTATTTGCTCTCTGGGCAAGGCACATGTGCCTCAGAAATGCCCACACTGCTCAAAACTAACAGCAAGAGCATGCCGTGACAGAGAAATTTGCCTGTGTATGATCTTGTTTGTTAAGGTGCTCCAGCCATGGGACTCTGTATCTGCGGCTCTCTCAGACCTCACTACTGTCCAAAACCAGAGGGCGTCTTCCCCCGGGTCCCGGTTTGCTAAAAAGAAATGAACTTCACCAGCGCGCTCTCTTTCACCGATCCTGACAAGCAGAGTCGGCATGGGAGACAATCCCGGGACATCCAGCACGGCTCCTTTACGCTCGAAGGCGGTTCTGGACTCGAACGACCGACAAAGGGCACCATTGGGTGCTGATATCGTGAACATCACCGTCACTAAAGTCTACATGGGCACTGGTGGCCCCATCCTGCAGTACCCCAGCACCTACTCTGGCATCGGCCCCAATGGCACCAGCGGTACCCACTGTGCTGGAACCAATACTGCAACCTTCTAGCCCAGCACTGGAGATGCATGATAGACCATCAGCACTGAAAAAGGCTCCCACAAAGTCTAATAGGTGCCAGAGCTCTAGCCCAGCATCTCCAACCTTCTCTCCAGCATTATTGCTCTTGCCGTCGGCACCAGGATCACTAGTGCTATACCTTTTTGTAACAGGCATGATGCCCCCCATATAGGAGACAGAGATCCCTGGCTCCACTAATTGCAGCACTGCAGAGGGCGTTCCATCATCACACCCATCCGAAGCACACGTCTCTTCCTTCACCTCCCTCCTCTAGGGGCTCAGTGACACTTCCCCATTTGACAACCTTGTCTCCATATGCGACATACTGGGCAGGGCATAGGAGTATGCTTTCTTCGAGACACTCATTAACCAGGCAGTCATACTATCACCATACCTACTATCATGACTGGGCACCTTATTGGTTCACTGGCTACCACCATCATCATCAGCCTGCACATCCTAGATACTGGTCACCCTGCTGCTACAGATCTTTGCCTTCACATAGTTATCCTTCTGCTTCAGTGTTTTCTCACAAGCAACACACACACCCTACCTCAGAGTTCTTCCCCTCAAACACACCATTCAGAACCTGAAGAAGGTCATTTATCAGACCCTGAGGAATAGCAGTCCAATACTTCTCCTACAGACCAGTTCTCATCTCTGGATGAAGCCATAATTCCAGAGGACACGTCACCTTCAGACGATTAAGAGGATCACCGGGAGCCAGGAGGTCCAGTTTATTGAGGTTCAGGAAAAGCAATACCTCCTCCTCAAAAATCTTCAACTGTTCCAACGAGCTACGTTCACGTTGCCAATAGATCAGGTGATTATGGAAGCTGCTGAGGAGATCTGGCAGATTCCAGCTTCTGCCCTGCTGATCAGTAAGAGAGTAGACAAAAAGTACTTTGTCCCAGCTAAGCAAATGGAATTTTTATTTTCTCATCCCCAACACAACTCCTTGGTCATAGATGCGTTGCATCACCAATTACACCAAGCTCACAGCACTCCTGGAGCACTTATCAGACTCAAAAAGACCATTCCTGAAGTCCATAGTTCAGGAAGGCTATGCTTCCTCTAGGACAGGCCTCCAAATTGCGTTGGACTTGGCTGACACAGCAGCTCATTTGACGGCTACTGCAATAGTCATGCGAAGAGCTGCATGGCTACGAACTCCTGGAGACCCATGGAGGCTGCAGAATAAAGTCGAAGACTTTCCGTTTGATAAACGGAAGCTCTTTGCTTAAAAGATAGATAAGGTCCTTCATTCAAGTAAGGATTCCTGTACCACTCTTTGTATCCTTGGTATGTACATACCTCCATACCAGCACAAGCGGTATACACCTAATCAGAAACTCCATGACTGTTCCTATGTCAGACAGCAATAATGTGGTTTTGATCAACATGAGCAAGGCAGAAAGTCCAGAAGAGGTGTAATCAGACCAACCGCACCTCTAACCAACCATCAAATAAACAGCAAATTTGACTTCTTGGTTGAGGACTCACAAACCCTCGCTGCTGTGATCCCACACAGTCACACGGCTCCCATTTTCCACCACTGCCTCAGATCTTTTTACCATCACTGGTCCACCATCACGTCTGATTGTTGGGTTCTGGAGATCGTCTCATGTGGCTTACAGCATCCCCTTCCTATCTCTATTTCCAACTCCCCCTCACCCATCTATCCTGTCCCTCTTCAGGGGCTCTTCTCACAAGGCTCTATTAAAACAGGAGGTTCATCAACTCCTCTCTATCAGAGTGGTAGAGAAAGTACTGGATAAATTCAAAGGAAAAGGCTTCTATTCCCGCTATTTCCTCACCCAGAAAAAAATAGGAGGGTCAAGGCCTATACTTGATCTCCAGAAGCTCAACCGTTACCTTTGGAGGCAGAGGTTCAAAATGGTAACTCTTGCATCTATAATCCTGGTGTTAGACAACTAGGATTGGTTTGCATCCTTCAGGATGCTTATTTTCACATCACCATCCAACCCTCTCACAGGTGGTTTCTTCAATTCACTGTTGGCATGGAGCACTTCCAGTATCATGTGCTTCCTTTTAGGCCTTTCCCCCACATCCAGGGTGTTTTAAAAAACGCTTGCAGTAGTAGCAGCGCACCTATGTCAGTGGGGCATTTTAATCTTCCCCTATTTCGATGACTGTCTCATAAAGGGCCTGTTCTCTGCAGAAACATACCATATGATACTTGTAGCCAAGCAGACATTCGGATCTTACGGTCTGATCATCAACAACCAGAAATTCACACTCAAGCCATCACAAACCTTGGAGTTCATATCTGCTCGCCTCGACTTCACCACAGCACGATGTTCTAACTTCCTTCAGATGATAGACTGAACCACGCAATCTCCTTGCAGGAGTCCCATTTTATTGGCCTCAACCTTCTGCCCACATTACTACAGAGATGACTCCCTCATGGGCTGAGGTGCTCACATGAATGATATGTCTGTTCAAGGACAATGGTCACCATGAGAAACAACTTCCCACATAAACATCCTGGAACTCAGGGCAGTCTTCAGTGCCTGCAGACATTTCCAGGCACATATTCGTGACACCACTGTCAGAATACTCGCCAATAACATCGCCACGATATACTATAAAAATTGCCAAGGGGGCACTCAATTCCGATCCCTTTGTGCAGAAGCAGAAAGCCTCTGGAACTGGTGCGTTCACAGCAAGACCATTCTAATTGCATCTTACTTACCTGGTACCAACAATGCAACCACAGACTCCCTGAGCAGACATTTCGCACCACAACACGAGAGAGAACTTCGACACAAAACACTCCAACATATTTTCCACAGTTGGTGTGTCCCCCTAATAGGCCTCGTTGCCTCCTATGGAAATACAAAGTGCCGATAATACCGTTCCAGAACACACATTAGTCAGGGATCCCTAGGAGACACCTTTCTTCTCAACTGGGGGGCCTTCTCCTATATGCATTTCCCCCCGTTGTGCTCATTCCCAGAGTCCTTGAGAAGATCAACAAGAATGGAGCCAGGGTGATTCTGATAGTGCCGTCCTGGGCTCACCAGCCCTGGTTTCCTTTTCTTTCCAAATGTCTCTGTACCCACTGTGTGCCCTTCCCAAACTCTGCGATCTACTGACCCAGGACTGGGGTACCCTCCTGCACCCTCAGCCCCAGATCCTGCACCTGACAGCTTGGTTCCTAGTTGGTTCTGTGCATCTAAAGATATCTATTCTGCACACAGTTAAGAGGTCTTGATGCACAGCAAAAAGGATACCACTTGCTCTGTTTACCTCCACAAGTGGCATAGGTTTGTCTCCTGGTGCACATGTTGATCCATATACAGCACCCCATCATCAAATCTTTAAATACATCCTCTCCCTAAAGCAGTCAGCACTAGCTGTTGCCTCTCTCAAAGTACACCTCGATTATGGCCTTCTGACATTCTATAGACAGAACCTCTGTATTTGCCCACCCAACTACCAAAAGGTTCCTAAAGAGGTTGACCAACCTTAATCCGCCTCAGACCCCCTCCTCCATCCTGGACCTTGGACCTAGCCCTGGACACCCTTATTCCACCACCTTTCGAACCTCTGGCCACTTCACCATTCCCAATGATGACACTCAAGGTGGTTTTTCTGCTTGCCATTACATCTGCATGCAGAGTCAGTGAACTTGCGGCATTGATGGCAGTACCACAGTATACCATCTTTAACAAAGACAATGTTATTCTATGCCAGTGGTCCCAACGTTTTCGGGCTGCCGGGCGCCTGGGAGCAGGGCCGCTCATGAGCCGCGCGTCCAGAGGCGGGGCCGCTCACGGGCTTGGGGACGGGACCAAGCATGCGCCGCGTGCCCAGGGCCGGCACCAGCATGTGCCGTGACTCTGGGCAGGGGCCACCCAGGTGCTGTGATCCCAGGCAGGGGCTGCCCAGGTGCTGTGCACCCGAGTGCTGGCACTGGCATGTTCTGCAACCCCGGGCAGGGGCAGCCCAGGCGCCACATGCCCGGGGCCAGCACCGGCATGAGCTATGACAGGGTGGCAGGGGCCGCCTATGCGTCCGGGGCTGGCACCTGCTGCACGCCTGGCGGCGGGGCCAGCCCAGATTGCTCCGCGGGTGCACATAAATAGCCTGGCAGGTGCCGTGGCGCCCATGGGCATCGCATTGGGGACCACTGTTCTACGCCCTCCCCGAGCCTTCATTCCCAAGGTGTGCTCTGAGTTCCATATTAACGAACCAATCATCCATTCTTCCTTCCTTCTATGCCAAACCCTGTATCTCTCCCTGACAGGCACCTCTGCATTCCCTTGACGTATGTAGAGCACTTACCTTTTGCATAGATAGAAGTGGAGCCTTCTGCATGATGCAGTGCTTACTGGTCTCTCTAGTGGATTGCTCCAAGGGCAAACAATCCAGTATCATATCAGCGCGTGTCGAGGCTCATAGTTTCGTGCATCAGCACATGTTATTCCATATGAAATAAGCTGCTTTCAACAGAACCCAGAGCTCATTCCACAAGCGCTGTAGCTATGCAGACAATGTGTTGTTGTGTTTCCATGGCCTTCCTATGAGGAGTTTCCCTCCAATACATCTGCCGTGCAGCCACATTTAATGACACTTTCATTAAGCATTATGTGATTGTACACCTTTTGGCTGTGGATTCCTCATTAGCCTCAGCAGTGCTTTCAACAGTAGTCAAACCATAACTCCAGGACCTGCTGTCCAGGCACTCTTGAATACTGCTACAAAGTCACCTACAGTGGAGCACCCATGGGGACATCACTCAAAGAAGCACACCTTCGATACTTTCGATGTTTTCCAAGGGTGCTCCCTCTAGAACTCAGACTGTCACCTTTTCTTGTAATGAAAACACACATTTCTCCCACTCTTAGACTGGATGCTGGGTGGCAGTCCCCTGTGTCCAATCGTAATCACTTTAGCGGGTCTGACTTTATCTCAAACCTACAGTTTTATTCTGAGTGACAATGGTAATTAGGCACCAAACAACTTCCTTAAACATAACAGGTTTTATTTTGAACATAAACGTTTCAGAGGAAACACAACAACACATTCTGTCTGCATAGCTAGTTCTTCCCTAAGGCTTTTCATTCTCTAGATCTGGGAGCCCAGTTCCTCCATATTGCTCCATGTGGAAGCCAACAGCTGGGTTCCTTTTCTTTTTCATGTGTTCCTATGTATTCTCACAGTATTGCTTTTATACACAATTCCTATTGAATTCAAGCATGATAAACATATAATAAATGTTCAGTTAATCCCAATGCAAGTTAGATCAGTGCATTCACACAGGAAAATCTTATTAGCATATATAGAAAAAGTTTTCCTCGTTGCTCTGGTCATATACAATGTTCACATTTTTACATTTCTATATTCATAGATTAAAATATAGCAGTTCTTAGTGTTCATAACCTTATTACATGTCAGCTAAGTTTGTCATCTGGTAGTACAAAAATATTAACAGCGCAAGAGACACCAAATTGAACTGTAACGTGTATTACTAAGCCAGTGGAATTTGTCCAGCATTCAGATTGGCTATCAAATAAATCATTAGCTAGCAAAAAAATGACACTTAAACACAGCCAGGTTTGAAAACATTTTCACACTGTTTGTATATGACAGTCATTAATTTCTTCATAAAATTCAATGCCTAAGATCAGTAATGGATTTTCACAATCTGTCATTGCTATTGCTGACTAATTGTGGATGTATCAACTTCCAGTAACAAAGCCTGTCTGTCTTTAATGGAGTTGGTCAAATGGAAGATATCCTTGCCTGAGGAACCACCCACAAAACATTTTCTGTATTCCTTCCTTCCTTCCTTCCATCCACTAACTAGTTAGTAATTCGTTATGTTTGCCTATTGGCTGGGCAGTAGACCTCATAGGAGAGGAAGCTGGCATAGTAGTCTATTTTTATTTTTGGTGCATAATAAACTGCCATTCAACATCCCAAAACACTTCTATCACTTTCTACTATAATGATTACTTATACTACAGAATTTCCAGAGGGCAGGATTTTTTGTCTTGGACCATAGATTCATACTGTTTTATACTGTTTAGTGAGGACCAAAAAGCTATGTCCCTCTGTTATGCCCTTTGTGGGAGTATTACCCATATATAAATTTAAACATAAGAACATAAGAACAGCCTGTACTGGGTCAGACCAAAGGTCCATCTAGTCCAGTATCCTGTCTACCGACAGTGGCCAGCACCCGGTGCCCTAGAGGGAGTGGACTGAAGACAATAATCAAGTGATTTGTCTCCTGCCATCCCTCTCCAGCCTCTGACAAACAGAGGCCAGGGACACCATTTCTATCCCCTGGCCTCTGTTAACAGCAAAATATATCTAAGCATATATATTAACAATTGGAGTAAGAAGGATGTTTAGATACCATGGCGACATGATTGGTATGAGAACCTTGATAAATAGATTAGCTAGAGGTGAGTTGCTATGGGGCTTGAATAGTTTTCTGATGAGGTTTCATACAACTGCAGGTAATTTTAAAATGCACAAAATCTTGTGAAGTTCAGCACTTGTCTACTGCCAGAAATTTGCATGAAAAACTAAGGAAGGACAAAATTCATAGCTGGCCAAAAGAGATGATTGTCTGTTTTCCATAGAGCATATAAAACTGCAAATTTCTAGTATACTGGTTGTTTTATCTCTTTTTTGTATTGTCTTTGTTAGCTGATTTTGCTTAAACAGGATGTTGATAAAGGCGTACGTTTCTTTACCAAGTTATTTTTCAGTACCTGTTCTACATTTTGTTTGGTTATGCACTCCACTTTCTTCCTTTCCCCCTGAAAATGTTGTCTGCTACTACATGGGTTTTTTTTTTCTTCATTTCACATTGTCTTTGGGGTTCATCTGTGTTTAGCTGCTAGTTTGGGTTTTTTTTTTTAAAGGGGACTTTCATACTGGTAGAGGGAGAGTATAAAGTGATTTTTCAAAAGCAGTGAAGTCCCAATCCTTCTTAGTGACGTCAGTCTTTTACCACATAAATGAATACAATGCCACAATTTTATCTTTTATTATTTAAATCCAGGATAAAATAGGAAGGACAAGATGAGCAAGGAAAAAGTCATGGCTTTGGTCATAAATGTGGCTTGAAAGTACTATGAAAAAATAAATGGAAGAGAATAGTTCAGTGTTGTGGTAGTCAGTCCAGCAAGGGGGTATAATATCCTCCCCGTAGACAGGAAGTGTTAGTAAAAGTTATATAAAATGTTCTTCCCAGTCCAAGTTTTCAGCATAACTTTGTCCTGGACTCTGTCCTGGATTCATTCTTCCGCTCCTAATGATTCCATAAATTAAAAAAGTGAGCAGAGTCTATGAAACCAATGAGTTGAGATCACTCAAGTATGTTGATTGAGAATTACTTACTATCCTAATTTTAGGATAAGAATAGTAGAACATCCTTAACTATACCTTTTACTCCCATTACATACAGTTGTGGGAAGATTGCATTTTTTATCTAAATCACCTTTTTTGTCTTTGGCTAGACTACTCAGCATCACTTCACAAACAATGTGAATCCCTATAGATCATAGAATACTAGGACTGGAAGGGACCTCAAGAAGTCATTGAGTCCAGTCCCCTGCCCTCATGGCAGGACCAAGCACTGACTAGACCATCCCTGATAGACATTTATCTAACCTACTCTTAAATATCTCCAGAGCTGAAGATTCCACAACCTCCCTGGACAATTTATTCCAGTGTTTGACTACCCTGACAGTTAGGAACTTTTTCCTAATGTCAAACCTAAACCCCCCTTGCTGCAGTTTTAGCCCATTGCTTCTTGTTCTATCCTCAGAGGCCAAGATGAACAAGTTTTCTCCCTCCTCCTCATGACATCTTTTTAGACACCTGAAAACTGCTATCATGTCCCCCCTCAATCTTCTCTTTTCTAAACTATACAAACCCAGTTCTTTCAGCCTTCCTTCATAGGTCAGGTTCTCTAGACCTTTAATCATTGTTGTTGCTCTTCTCTGGACCCTCTCCAATTTCTCCACATCTTTCTTGAAATGCGGTGCCCAGAACTGGACACAATACTCCAACTGAGGCCTAACCAGCACAGAGTAGAACGGAAGAATGACTTCTCGTGTCTTGCTCACAATACATCTGTTAATGCCTCCCAGAATCATGTTTGCTTTTTTTGCAACAGCATCACACTTTTTGACTCATATTTAGCTTGTATAACCCTTAGATCCCTTTCTGCCGTACTCCTTCCTAGACAGTTGCTTCCCATTCTGTATGTATGAAACTGATTGTTCCTTCCTCAGTAGAACACTTTCTTTATTAAACTTCATCCTGTTTACCTCAGACCATTTCTCCAATATGTCCAGATCATTTTGAATTATGATCCTATCCTGCAAAGCAGTTGCAACCCCTCCCAGCTTGGTATTATCTGCAGACTTAATAAGCATACTTTCTATACCAATATCTAAATCGTTGATGAAGATATTGAACAGAACTGGTCCCAAAACAGACCCCTGCAGTACCCCACTTGTTATGCCTTTCCAGCAGGATTGTGAACCATTAATAACTACTCTCTGAGTACGGTTATCCAGCCAGTTATGCACCCACTTTATAGTAGCCCCATCTAAGTTGTATTTGCCTAGTTTATTGATAAGAATATCATGCGAGACCATATCAAATGCCTTACTAAAGTCTAGGTATACCACATCCACCGCTTCTCCCTTATTCACAAGACTTGTAATCCTATAAAGAAAGCTATCAGATTGGTTTGACATGATTTGTTCTTTACAAATCCATGCTGGCTGTTCCCTATCACCTTACTACCTTCCAAGTGTTTGCAGAGGATTTCCTTAATTGCTTGCACCATTATCTTTCCTGGCACAGAAGTTAAACTAACTGGTCTGTAGTTCTTGGGTTGTTCTTGTTTCTCTTTTTATAGATGGACACTACGTTTGCCCTTTTCAGGTCTTCCAGAATCTCTCCTGTCTCCCATGATTTTCCAAATATGATAGCTAAAGGCTCAGACACCTCCTCTATCAGCTCCTCAAGTATTCTAGGATGCATTTCATGAGGCCCTGGTGACTTGCAGGCATCTAACTTTTCTAGGTGATTTTTTAACTTGTTCTTTTTTTATTTTATCTTCTGAACCTACCGCCTTCCCACTAGCATTCACTATGCTACGCATTCCTTCAGACTTCTCAGTGAAGACCGAAACAAAGAAGTCATTAAGCATCTCTGCCATTTCCCAGTTTCCTGTTATATTGTTTCACCCTCCCCACTGAGCAGTGGGCCTACCCTGTCCTTGGTCTTCCTCTTGCTTCTAATGTATTTATAAAAAGTCTTCTTGTTTCCTTTATTCCCGTAGCTAGTTTGAGCTCATTTTGTGCCTTTGCCTTTCTAATCTTGCCCCTGCATTCCTGTGCTGTTTGCCTATATTCATCCTTTGTAATATGTCCTAGTTTCCATTTTTTATGACTCCTTTTTTATTTTTAGATCATGCAAGATCTCGTGGTTAAGCCAAGGTGCTCTTTTGCCATATTTTCTATCTTTCCTATGCAGCGGAATAGCTTGCTTTGGGGCCCTTAATAATGTCCCTTTGAAAAACTGCCAACTCTCCTCAGTTGTTTTTCCCCTCAGTCTTGATTCCCATGGGACCTTACCTATCAGCTCTCTGAGCTTACCAAAATCCACCTTCCTGAAATCCATTGTCTCTATTTTGCTGTTCTCCCTCCTACCCTTTATTAGAATTGTGAACCATATGATTTCATGATCAGTTTCACCCAAGCTGCCTTCTACTTTCAAATTCTCAACCAGTTCCTCCCTATTTGTTAAAATCAAATCTAGAACAGCTTTCTCCCCCGGTACCTTTTTCAACCTTCTGAAATAAAAAGTTGTCTCCAATGCAGTACAAGAACTTATTGGATAGTCTGTGCCCCGCTGTGTTATTTTCACAGCATATATCTGGATACTTGAAGCCTCCCATTACCACCAAATCTTGGGCTTTGGATGATTTTGTTAGTTGTTTAAAAAAAAGCCTCATCCAGTTCTTCCACCTGGTTAGGTGGCCTAACCCAGACACTCGCAACACTTCCATCTCCTATGTCCATCTCCTCCTCCGTCCAAATGTGTACATTTTTAATATATAAGGCAACACCTTCTCCCTTTATTCCCTGTCTGTCCTCCCTGAGCAAGCTGTACCCTTCCATACCAACATTCCAATCATGTGTTTTATCCCACCAAGTTTCTGTGATGCCAGCAATGTCTTAGTTGTATTTATTTATTAGCATTTTCAGTTCTTCCTGCTTATTACCATACTTCTTGCATTTGTATATAGGCATCTGAGATACTGATTTGATCTTGCCTCCCAGTTTGACCTGACCCTCCTTTCTCTCTGCCAGTATAGCCCATGCTCCCTCCCATTTCCGACCTATCTCCCAGGTCTCCATGTTCTCCACTTACCTGTGGGCTTTGCTCACCTGCCCCCATCGAACCTAGTTTAAAGCCCTCCTCATTAGATTAGCCAGTCTGTCACTCAAAAGGTGAACGTTATCTCTGCCTAGCAGTCCTTCCTGGAATAGCATCCTGTGGTTGAGGAAGCCAAAGCCCTCCTGGCGACACCATCTTCACAGCTGGGCATTCACCTCCAGGATGCACCTGTCTCTTCCTGGGCTCGTACCTGTGACAGGGAGAACCTAGGAGAAATACCACCTGCACTCCAAACTCTTTCACCCGTTCTCCCAGAGCCCTGTAGTCACTCTTGATCCACTCAGTGTCACACCTCGCAGTATCATCTGTGCCCACATGGATGAGTAGCATGGGGTAGTAGTCAGAGGGCTGGATAATACTTGACAATGCCTCTGTAACATCTCGGATATGGGCCCCCGGCAGACAACATACATATGTACATATAGACAGCATATACATATATTTAATATATGTATATCATACACTATTACTGCAACACAAGAGCAATGCCACTACAGTTACAGATCTCTCAGAATATCCAGTGTGGTGTACACAAGCCATATCTGAAGGGTCAATCATGGTTGTAATTTTATATATATGGTTATAGTCTTGTGATGGCAACTTTTCTGATTTTTGATTCAAAATATTTTAGGTTTTTTTTTTTTCCCCCCTGTAAGTAAAAATTCACACAACTACGTGTGGAGAGTTGCGCTAAGATTTCATTCCACTTTCATACATACACCATAGATAATAATGGATTGGACTGAAACAGTTGCTTGCAAACAAAGCAGAAAGTACAATAATTAAACACTTGGCTTTTTTTTTCCTGGCCTAATTTAGCCTTGAACTTTGTCTCTTTCCTGAAGCAATGGGAAGCCTAACCATTAAAACATAGGCTGCCCTTTTGTTCTATCAATTGATAGGCTGGAAATTCTGGTTTGCTGGTTTTACAGATTCGGCCATTTGTGAGAGAGTCTTATAGCTGCTAGAATATTTTTGAAGTGTAAAATAAGACAACAGTCTTCTTACATTCTCTACTAGGTAGCCAAATGCTGATGTCTTGTTCTTAAGAGGAAGCCAATCATTTCACGTAACTGCAGCCCACTGTAGGTTCAGTTCATAAAGCAGTAGAGAGCCAGCATTGCAGAAGTGACATTTTGAGCTTGGAGGATGTAGACTGGTCTGTTAGGAAAAACAGAATCTATCATAGGTATTGCTGGCATTTAGAGGAAGTAGAAATGGAGGGGGTTTAAGATCAAATTTGAAAGCAGCTATTTTATTATGATGGCAGTTAAATACCATAGGTAGAAAAACAAGCACATATATCTCTATGGGAGAGCCCAAGTTAAAGTAGGCAAGGAACACTAGGTTTACTATTTCTTTGCTCCATTCACAGTTTTTTTGTTGTTGTTGTTGTTTGTTTTATTTTTCTGGCTTTGATGTGGGTGAACACTATACAAAGTATTCATGTGTCTGCATCTTGAGAGATATGACATGCTGATTGTAATAATTATCACTTGTGCTGCATACTGACTTCATTCAGCACAGAATGGTCACAAACATCACACAAAATAAACTGTGGGTTTAGTTATTGTTCACATGTTTCTTCTTTGTTTTACCACCAAAAGCAGTAAAAGTAAATGAACTTGGTTGGTTTTGTTTTGTTTTGTTTTGGAACGTCCATATTTTGTGGGCTAGATCTCAACATAGTGTAGCTACAGAAGAGAATAATATAAGGATTCCCTCTATGAGGCCCCTGGTCCCTAATTTGGAAGGCATTGGGGTTCTGGGAATCAAGTTCCTGGTATAGATTGGATTCTCCTAAACTAAAGCCAGGTCTATCTACAGTGCAGGCAGAAGGTGGTTTAAGGTAGGCAACTCAAGCTACATAAATAACATAGCTAGAGTCAATGTACCTTAAGCTGAGAAACACTCCTGTTGCCTTCCCATACTCCACATAACAGCAAGGACTGGCAACAGGGGTGCCCTCTGCATTTGATTTAATGGGTCTTTATCAAACCCACTGAATCAGACCCCGAAAGATTGATCCCCCGAGCGTTGATCCCCTGGTAAGTGGAGACATGGCCTTAGACTACTGCCAGTAGCACAGAGGCCATTGTCACCTGGGACTTGCCAGGGCATAAAACAACCTTATTCCCAGCTCACTTTTTCTAGCCATGATTCCTTTATCAGGAGATATGGGAAAGGTCTAGAAGGTGACCTAGTAGCAGATTTAAAGTTATCCTTGTGGCAGTCCAAGATCCCCTAAATTGGGAGGAAAATCTTAAGTGACTAGTTGAGATTACTTTTATATTGTTTTGTACCACTGTACCAGTGCAAAACAATCTTAATGCAGGGCAGAATCTGGCAATAACTGTGTCTTTCACAGTTCATTGGAAAACCTGGGGGTGTTCTGTATAACATGTACTGTCAGAAACAGTGCCGTCAGTTATTTTAATTTCTACAAGAGTAAATTTTAAGGACAAAATTCACACCTTTGCAATATCTTAAACATTACTGTGGTCCTGAAATATCAGACACCATGGGTCAGATAATAGCATTGCTGTGTAACTGATATATTATTGAAAACTTCATATGAAATGGACAAAGGAGGAACCCTTAAAAAAAACCCTACTCTTCAGATCATATTCTAAATGTAATTAGGATATATTCACCTCAGTATCAGAAGCAACCTAGTCCATGATCATGAATTCCTGAACTTATAAATGTTCTGATAGCAATACAACTTTAGGGCAGAACCTCTACCATGCTGAAATTAATGAGTGTTTTGCCATTTTTCCCCAATGAAAGCAGAAACAGGCCCTTTTTGCATACCTTCTTTTAGTGTCTTTGGGTTTCTACTGTTTAGTTCTTTAAAAGATTTATAGTTTTACATAATAAAAGTCAGTGCATGGTATAAATCGCAGAAAACAATGCTATGAAGAGATAGCTAGGTGAATCAAAGCATTTTATTTTCCAGTCACAACACCCATAAACCTTTTTTTATTGATGATTCTGTGGTAACAAATATACGTTTTGGTGCTCATAAAAAGCAAGAATATGCCTAATGGTATTTTTAAAGTAACATGTATTTGTCTCATACTCAATATAAGCTTTCAAATTCTGTTTAATATTAGATGATGTAATTACAGAAACTTTGTCTGTTTCTCCCTAATTTCTAACAATCTTTCTAGTTTATTTGGAAGTGTTTTTTATCTCTACCAGCAGCTGATCGGCCTTTCCAGCATTATGCTTTGATACACTTGATTCTAGAAACAGCAGTCTGTCCATGGGTGACACTCTAATTCTAAAAAAATATGGCAGATTTCTTCATGGTTACTGTAATTATAGGTTTGAAAGAGTTTGAAACTGGATAGGGGTTATACGTCAGTTGTGCATATTTCTGTTGATACTTACAGCATGGACAGTAAAATCAGCAGAGAAATCAGGTAAAAATCAGTCTAAAAATCAATAATGCCCACAGAAGGTGAAGCAAGAAGAAAAGGATGAAGATGAAATTATAACCAGAATATTATTACAGGATATATATACACGGATTAGTCAGTTTTATGGTTTATAGATGCAGCTCCCAGGTCCATGAAAAGACTACCACAGGCAGGTTATAGCATTGTCACATGCCTCTCAATGCAGATATAAATGCATCCTCTTTCTTGTTCTACCTTTTGTTTGCTCTACAGTTTTAATGCTCTGGGGAGAAAGCAACCCAGTGCTCAACTGCTAAGGAAATTATGGTATGATTGAACAAAAAGTAGAAGTAAACCAAAGATTTACCCTGTCTGTGATACTTTACAAGTAATAATTGTCCTTTCTGTTAGTACTCTTGGGTGGCATGTTTTGCCCAGGGATAACAGTTTTTCTTGTGACCAAATAAAGGCTTGATTAAAAGCTTTCATATTCATATGTTCATGTCAGGCATTGAGTTCTATTGTGTCATTTTTTCTTCTTTACAAGATTGATCCTGCAAGATCTTACTTTCAGGAATATTTCTTAATCTCACATGTTAAATGTTTGGATTATGTAGCACTTTAAAGACTAACAAGATGGTTTATTAGATGATGAGCTTTCGTGGGCCAGACCCACTTCCTCAGATCAAGTAGTGGAAGAAAATAGTCACAACCATATATACCAAAGGATACAATTAAAAAAAATGAACACATATGAAAAGGACAAATCACATTTCAGAACAGGAGGGGGATGCGGGGGGGGGGGGGGAGGAAGGAAGGTAAGTGTCTGTGAATTAATTATATTAGAGGTGGGGAGAGTTAGATGTCTGTGAGCTAATGGTATTAGAGGTGATAATTGGGGAAGCTATCTTTGTAATGGGTAAGATAGAGTCTTTGTTCATTCCTTCTCGGAGAGTGTCGAATTTTAACATGAATGACAGTTCAGAGGATTCCCTTTCAAGTGCAGATGTAAAAGGTCTTTGTAGCAGAATGCAGGTGGTTAAGTCATTGAGAGAGTGTCCTTTCTGGTTGAAATGGCAAGAAACTGTTTTTTCTTTATGATCTTGTCTTATATCTATTTTGTGGGCATTAATCCTTTGGCGAAGTGTCTGAGACATTTGTCCAATGTACATAGCAGACGGACACTTTCGGCACATGATAGCATAAATTATATTTCTGGATGCGCAGGAATATGTGTTCTTGATCTTATAACTCACTTGGTTAGGTCCAATAATGGTATCAGCAGACTAACACGGCTACATTTCTATTACTAATGTTAAATGTTTGTGTGTAAATCAAGATTAGACATGTGAATTAAGTTTGTATGTGGCCTTAATTTCTCAATTTATAAAACCAATACATGGCTTAGTTACACACAAAGTGTGTACTCCTTTATCTATACTGGTATAGCTAAGGGGGTACAGAATACCTAGTGTGGGCACAGTCATACTAAGGATGTTAAATATTGTATAATTGACTTTTCGAATAGTAGATGCATTTTTGAATAAAATATTCGATTAGTTGATAGAGTGGCGCTGCCCTTTTGAAATGCTGCTGCAGTGTTTCAAAGTGTCAGCCCCGCATGGAGTCCAAGGTCTACAAGTGGCACAGCTGCTTTGAAATGCCACAAGGAGCCTGACAACAGGTTCTCTATGGCATTCTAAGCATGTGGCACTGCCATTTTGAAGTACCCCATTTTTCTCCCCCTCCCCCCCCGCTGCCGCTGATAGAGGCATCAAGGGGGGGGGGAAGCAACTAGGTGACTAGTCCTTAACATCCCTAAGTCATACCAATATACATTTGGTTTTAGCTTAGTATAGATTATTCCTGTAAAGAAAAAGAAGGAATAAGCTATATTCATTTAAGGCACCTTTATACTGGTTTAAGCATGCTGACATGAGTGGTTGTATTGGTATAATTATTACGGTTTTTTATAAAAAACCTAACCAAAATAATAACTGTAAAAAAAAAAATCTAACTGTAGGGTAGGTGTTAGTTAATGGCTAGGTTTTAGTTGACATGGCAGTAATGAACTTGCTTTCCATCTGAAAGATGAACGTTTCACTCTAACTTGGTCTCATTTTTAAGGATAACAGTGTTTGGAAATGTAGTGCACTGAAATAAGATGATCTGGCACACATGCGCACATCCTAGACAACCAAAAAAGCACTGATAGATAATTTTCTAAATATTTAAGAGATCTAGCAATCTGTTTAATATTTGTGGACAAGAAATTGGTCGTATGAAATTAGTGACTTTTTGTTCTGAGTTTGCTATCTAATCTTTTTATATTGTTAATGAAGCGATAATTGTTCTATTTAAATGATTATATGGGTTTTTAAATAAATGTCTGTACAACTCAGGCTGCTCTAAGTGACAAGAAATGGAAACAGATTTCAGTTGCAATGAGGAAGCACAAAAACAAATCTTAAGTCAATACAAAATAGGAGGGTATGAGACTGAGTTTGAAGCTTTATGGGATTGAGTAATCCTTTGCCTACCATCAGGGCCAATAAGTCTTAGGGCTTCTGCTGTTAGAACACCCTGTTTTCTATGTAAGGGCTTTTGTGGGAAGATGGGATAATCTCACCTCTGAATTGCGTTATTGAGTCCAAAATGCACAAATGTTAGCTGAACTGAGTCTGGTTGCAATTAGACAGATCTCTCTGAAAAAATTATAGCTGGTAATGTATAAATAAAAGCCAAGAGTATGTTTTGTACTTTTACCTGCATTAACAAACTGTTCATCTGTCTCCTACTCATTTCAATTCTTTCTTGCTTCTATAGAATCTCCAGTGGGCCCGAGATGTGTTGCTAGGCAGCAGTATCCCATGGCAGCAACTGAAGCACATGCCAGCACAGGGTCTCTTCTGTGAGAGGAACAAGACTAATTTCTTCAATGTAAGTTAATACTGTGGATAAACATACGCCCTACTTGGATATTTTAATACTTCCTTCTCATATGGAAGATTCGTTGAGAGTCATGGGGGAATTTAACAAAGAGAGATGAAGGAGCAACACAGAGGACAAAGAAGAAGTTGGATTTGTATTACAGCAGAATTTACCAGTGTTGTCCCATCTGAGAGGTTACATGTCTCATGCTTATTTCTTACAAGCTTGTTAACCTATCATTTTGCAGTATTAACATGACTACGGGGAAGCGGGAGGAGAATCAGTAGCTTGCGGTTTCACGATAGTCACTAAAAGCTGCTGGGATAAAAACTTTAAAATTCTTGTTCTGTTCACATCTGCATGTTCTGTTCACATCTCTTTCTCTTTCACTGTCTCCCTAATTTGGGTAAGTCCATTTGCACTTTTTGGAACAGCCAAAGATAGTGCAAAGAACAGTGTTCATAAAATTGTTGAGGCCTGGGAAGTATACTGAAATACTGTATCTAAATGTGAGTTACTTTATCAGCAGGAATAAGAGTTCTAGGTAGTCTCACAAAGTCCAGTCTCTAGCAGAGTCTCACCATGCAGCAAGCTAGTTGTCTAAAATGTTTTTTGGATCATTATACAGGCAGTCCCCGGGTTACGTACAAGATAGGGACTGTAGGTTTGTTCTTAAGTTGAAACTGATCAGTTTCAACAGCAGCTGAATCTGGACGCCAGTTCTGACTTACATACAGATTCAACTTAAGAACCCCAGGTGTCCCCAAGTCAGCTGCTGCTGAAACTGATCAGCAGCTGATTCCAGGAAGCCGGGGGCAGAGCAACTCTGCCTCGGGCTTCCTGTAGTCAGCCGCTGGTCAGTTTCAGCAGCGGCTGACTTGGGGACACCTGGGGCAGAGCAGCTGGGGTGCTGCTGGGTTGCTCCAGTAGCGCCGCTCCTCGGCGCTACTGGAGCAACCCAGCAGCACCCCAGCTGCTCTGCCCCAGGCGTCCTGATTCAGCCGCTGCTGGTCAGTTTCAGCAGCGGCTGAATCAGGGCGCCTGGGGCAGAGCAGCTGGGGTGCTGCCGGGTTGGTCCAGTAGCGCCGAGGAGCGGCGCTGCGGGACCAACCCAGCAGCGCCCCAGCTGCTCTACCCCAGGTCGTGGGCAGAAAAGCCTGGTCTGCTGGGGGGGGAGGGGACACTAGCTGCGCCCCTCCCCCCCCCCCAGCAGACCAGGGAGACACAGAGCAAAGCCGCGGAGGACGCCCGCAGTGGGACAGCCCAGACGCGCCGCGGCTGTCCCGCTGCGGGCGGCCTCCGAGGCTTTGCTCCCCGTCTCCCTGGTCTGCTGGTCAGACCAGGAAGACGGGGAGCAGCTTTTCTCGCCCCGGAGGACGCGGGCAGTGGGACCGCGGCTCATCTGGGCGTCCCGCCGCTCCCGTCCTCCCGGGCGAGAAAAGCCCGTTTGTAACTGCGGATCCGTCGGATCCGCATAACTCGGGGACTGCCTGTAGTGCTTGATATTTGCTATCACTGTTTAAAGCTATTACTTCCTATACAAAATGGTTTTCTCATAAGAATTAATTTCTCCTTTGCATCTATTTAAAGCAAAAAATGCTCTTCTGAAGACCATTTGGTGTTTTGTGCATTCTGTTCTCGGTAGTCCTCTTATACCAGTTTCTTTTGGTGAATAGCATGTGCTCTTTCCAGTGCAATCTATTTGAAGAATATTAAATGAAATTTCAGGTGTTTCAAAATCATGGACAGGGCTGCTAATCTTAAACTCCTTCTCCCTCCCTATTTCTGAAGAGAGATTTTTGTTATAAAGACTGGCATGTCTGGTAGGGTGTATACTTATAGAAGCTTTAGTTGGTGAGAGTGTGTGTTATGTTGTTTTTCTGCAGTGCCTGCCTGCTTTTTGTATACAAATCTTGTTCCATAAAAGCTTAGTCTGCAAACTATTGAGCACTCTGGCTATGATTTAGCAAAGTTAAGTATATAGATTCATAAAAATGTAGAGCTGGAAGGGTTTTCAAGAAGTCATTTAGTCTGTCCACTTGCAGTGAGGCAGAACTAAGTATACCTTAAACTATCGCTGACAGGTGTTTGCCTAACCTATTTCAAAGCCTCCAAAGATTAGGATTCCACAGCCTCCCTTGGAAATCTATTCTAGTACTTAACTAGCCTTCTAATTAGAAAGTTTTTCCTAATACCTAACACAAACCTCCCATCCTTGAGATTAAGATGATTATTTCATATCCTATCTCCAGTGGAAATGGAAAATGTCTTCTTTAGAGTGGACATAAACTCATTTTAAAATTTTTATCAGGTTTCCCCTCAGTCTTATTTTCTCAAGACTGAAAAGACTGAGCTTTTAAATCTGTCCTTTTAAGTCAGGTTTTCCAAGCCTTTTATCATTTTTGAAGCTCTCATCTGGATTCTCTCCAATTTATCTACATCTTTCCTAAAGTGTTGCCCAGAAATTGACACATTACTCCAGCTAAGGCCTTTCCGGTGCTGAATAGAATAGGACAATTTCATGAGACTCTGTTGGCCTGAATACATCAAATTTTATCTGAATATTTTTAATATCTTCTTTCTCTGTTCTCGTGTTCCTTTCCCCAGTTTTCCCCCTTTTAAGTATCTGTTCGTAATTTAACCTCTTTAGTAAAGAGAGACCCAAAATAAGTATTAAATATTCCATTCTTCTTACTTCATGCTTAGCTTTGAGCACACTAGTGTTCCTAAATTAGTCAGTTGGACTGTTCATGCTTAAAGTTAACCATGTACTCTGGTGGATTGGTAGCAGAACATTCAGCACCTGGCTGGATCAGATTCCAGTGGCTGCACTAAACAGACTAGAAGAGCCAGCCAGAAGGGAACTGTGCAGTTTGTGGGAGAATTTATTTCTATTCAAATCCACCACCCCAAGCACACGCCTCAATGCTATAATACCCCATCATGACATTGTCTATAGATGGTAAGATCCTGGTCCGTATGATGTACAACCAGCTTTCCTTATATGTTTTCATAATTGGCATCATTCCTGAAAATCACTGTGGATTTCATGCTGGTCAAGGCACTGCTGACATGCTATTCACAGCCAGGCAAATCAAGAAAAACGTAGAGAGCACATCAGGATCTGTACATGATTTTCATCGACCTGTCCAAGGTATTTAACATGGTCAACAGAAATGCTCTTTGGAAAGTAGTTGGACGAATTGGCAGTCCTGAAAAATTTATCAATATAGATCGGTCCTTTCATGATGGTATGCTAGGTCACGTCCTTAACAGTGGAAAGATATCGGCACCTTTTGAAGTAACAAATGGTACAAAGCAAGGATGTGTCCTTGCTCCTCTCCTGTTAAGTTTTTGATCATTTGCTACTTCAGCTCACTGTTTTGGACTCACTTATGATCCTCAAAAATACAGAAGTTATGTTCCAATCTGATCGGAAAGAGCCCAGCACTCCTCCAATGATCACTGTGGCTGATACTGTCCTTAAGGCTGTTAAGTTTTGCTATCTTGGAAACATTGTCCACCAGCATAAATGCTGATGCTCAACCAACCAAAGCTTCGGAAGATTGATCGCGTGCTTATGGAGGGACCATGGTGTTAAATTTCATATGAAAGTAACAGTGTATTGGGCTTTTGTCCTGAATATACTGCTGTATGGCTTGGAGTCGTGGACCAAATATTGCTGCCATGTTTTGAAACTTGATCAGTTCCACATGCGCTGCCTCGGAAAGATTGCCCATGTGAATTGGTGGGACAAAATTCCTAATATGGAGGCCCTTAAGCTGTTTGATGTTACAGGCATGGAAGAAGTGCTTATGAACACATAAAAAACAGCAGGTGAATGGTCTGGTAGCACTTTTAGACTAACAAAACATGTAGATCATGGGTTCCCAAACTGGGGGCATGCCCCCCTAGGGAGCGTAAAGAAATTCCAATGGGGTGCGAGGCAACCCAGCCACACACACATACACACATCGTCAATCCCACCCCAAGTTTTGCTGCTATTTTGGGGGGGCGTGAGGGTTTCTCAAAAATCAAAAGGGGGGCATGATGCCTAAAAGTTTGGGAACCACTTATGTAGATGGTATCATGAGCTTTCGTGGGCATAGCCCACTTCTTCAGATGACACATAGTTTTGCTGGATTGGTCATGTTATGAGGATGGATGATACATGGATACTAAAGATGATCTTCTATTGCCACCTAGTTCACAGAAAGTGTTCCATTGGTGGTCAGTATAAGCATTGTAAAGCTATCTTAAAGGCAAACGTAAAGTCATATGTTGTATCTGCCAGTGACCTGGAAATCATAACTTAGGACAGATTGTTCTGGCGACAAATTATTGTACAGGCTCTCAAATGCTTTGAGAGCTACGTGTCCAGACATTACAAGGAAAGAGTAGGATCCAAAAAGAGTGTACAACACCCATAGATGGTGGATTTTTATGTGCCATCTAATCTGTAAGCGGATTTGCCGGTCAAGGATTGATTTAGTAGCTCACCAACGGCATCATGGAAGATGAGATCTATTGATCGATGGCTCAATCCATACATACTCATAAATAGGATTTAGTTTATAAAAAAAGAGGAAAGTGGTCCACCTAATTTGGTATCTAGTTTTTGAGTGTCAATGTAAGATATTTCAAAGGAAGGTATACATTCTCATCATGCACCCTAATTTTATGGTGCTGTGGCATGTGATAGAAATTCTTCCTGGCCCCAGACAATTATCTGTTTGTGTCTTGAAGAATGAGAAATGATAGTCTTGTTAATTTTATCCTAGATACTATACATTTGCATATTTATTCAGTTTTGTCATTTTAAAAAATTACTGAATTCCCACAGTTTAGGATATTCACACCTACAGCTTAAATGTTATAACAATAAAAATAAGAGTACAGTCTCCAAAAGGGAGCTATGCTCCAACTCAACACAGTTCTCAAAAAGTAGCATTAGACAAGTGATGATCCTTCTTCAAAGGACAACAGACTCCACTAAGGCTTTGACTTCTGCACTTGGTGTACTTACTGCAGTCAAGAGCCCTCATTTAAGATGCTGTCCTAAACCATGAGGTGGTTAAATCTAGGGACTCTTAACTCAAGTGCCCCAGCATCTCTCAGCTCCCATAATCACACACTAGGGTGGCGTGTGTGTTAAAAAAAACTCTAAAGTAGGCCATTTAAGGGTTTATAAGACTAACACCCTGAATAACATCTGCATACAAATAATAAGTTAGTACTGTTACTGAACAGACATAATATTAATCTTGAGGCTAACTCATCTTAAAAGGCTGACAATGGCATTCTGCATTATATCTATCTCTAGTCCTCTTCAGTGGGATTATCATGTAGAGCAAATCATAGTAATTCAGCACAGAAGACACATAAACATGGATCAAAGTAGCAAGATCTCCATCCAAGAGAAACAGTTATAGTTTCTGTGATATATATGAGAAAAGCCACCAATGCCACTTGAGATTCCAAGAGCAAGTAATGTTCAAAGAACCTCCATTTGGAAAAACTCTCTCCATAATTGAAATAAGAGGCACCACTCTCACCAGACCTCAAAATAACCCCCAACTCACTAGCATCACATCCATCTTGTCTGGGTTAAGTTTCCACTAGTTTACCCTCAATCAAGTCTCTATGTTGGGAAACACTGTAAAAGCAAATTAGCTGCATGACTGGGTCTGGCAAAAAGGAGATACAGAGCCGCATGCCATCTATTATGCACTGATATCTTTGAAGCCTACTATCTTCCTTAGTAGCATTGCATATATGTTGAATAGGACTAGGCGATAACAAAATAGACTTTTGCAGACCCCTGTAAAAAAAGCAATTGTCCAAAGTGTCTTTCACACTAATTTTATTCATGTGTCATATATTTTTAATCTTACTAAACTCAGTAGTCTCCTGCAGCAGTGATTTCCACGGGTTAACAAACTGATGCTTAAAGTATTTACTTGTATCCACTTGAAGTGTATGTATGCCCTTTTGATTTCATAGTGCTCTTTTGTTCTCATCATAGAAAAAGTTAAAATGAATGCCTAAGTGTCTTTCTTCATATGATTTGCTGTTTATGTACCATTTATTTCCCAAGTGAATAGTCCTACTGTTCTCATATGGAAGATTCAGTGCTGTTGAAATTGTAGCTGATTTCATTTTACATCTACACATAACCATTGTGTGAGAATGAGAGCTAATGGCTCTAGGACTTGAAAAGGGACCTTGCTAACCTGCTCTTCTAGACATTATAAATCATGCATATTCCTGGTGGAATTATTTATAAAATGAATGACAGTATATGAAAAGATGTAGACAGCGTAGTTCTGTCTGCTATTAAATTTTGCTGCAGGACTACAGGTCTGAATCTCAGGGTGTCCTGTTCTGTTACTTAATTTGTTAGCCCTCCAGCAGTTGTGAGTGAGATCTCTTTGTACCACGTTCTGCTGCTTTGAGGAACAGCAAGTAAGGCTTGTTTGCTTAGCCTTGATTCACCCCATGACATTAAATTGCTCTTCAGAGTTCTTAAAACTCAATATTCTAAATCTGAAGGAAATATGCTTCTTTGATTACGGGCAGATATGTATTCCACTTAAATATGAGCACGCCTACTCCCTGGAGCTGGAAAATTTTGCTTATCAGTGCCTGTAGATGGGCAGCACTCATGCCTCAGCTGTAGTTTCTCCCCAAACTGTGTTAGGTGCCAATGCCCTGACCATCCCTCATTTCCTTCTTACCCTGGTGGCTGGAGTCAGAGCTCTGTGTGATTTAATCTCACATCCTTCTCAATCGTGTTTACTGTTTTATAGTTGTACAGTTAGTAGTGCCTTAATGTAAGTTATTGTGAGCTAAGTTTTCCCAGTGATGCCCTCACCAGAGTTTAAACATTGTCCTTCATGTCCCACATGCAGAGCTTAGTGTGTCTCACTTAGTGTGTCCCACATTAGAGTGTGCTGGGCAATCTGTAGATCATTTAAAAAGCAGGCTCAGATGGCTGAAACCCTTCATTTAAAGCAGCATCTATCTATGCAGTTCATGTGGCTTGCTTCTGTACTGAGGCTATCTGGTTAGAGATCACCCTTGGGTTCCAAGAGTCCTCTGGTTTCACGTTCCAGAACACGTTGTTCTCTGTTTCCTGCATTGAAACATGCAAGGAGCATGTGTTGACACAGGGCTAGTGCCAATGTGCAGAATGGCACAAATACCTTGTCAAGCAACATTGTCCTAGTACTAATTGGGGAGGTTAGGAAGCCGGGAACCTCAATTCCACTTCTGGCTTCAAGGCATCCATTGAGACTGGTACCCATGGAGGACTGCTCCCTCACTGGTGGCATGTCAGGTTGCAACAGATAATTGCCTTTCAGTCCCCAACTCTTTCAGTCCCAACCTTACTTTCCCAGGACTTTGCCAGGACTACATCATTTACATACCTGTTGGCCGATCGGGTTGCTGATCCACTGCGTTGTTCAGCACTAAATCCTAAATGGACCTAATATTGGGATCAGTATGGGACACCTCCACACTGCCACAATTGGCAGTGCTGGCAATGTAAATGTTGTCATTGCGTTTCTCACTGCCGTCAGATGTGTTGATAGTGTTCCTGACTTTGGAGATGACTTTATTTCTTCTGGTGTACTTAGCACTAATGGTACTACTTCTACTTTCCTTAGTTGATTTTATGTGTGTACACATAAAAATATACATGTGCATGTGTATGTATATACACACAAAGTTTTTATTTTACATTTCTTCAGAAAGATTTCTATAGTAACTAAGTCAGAGATTAATCATGGGGGGAGGAGAATTTTCTTTATATGACAGGCAGCTTTTTCAATACAGATGCTATGCCACTATTAATAACAATAAACAATATTTTGCTCAGCACAGAGATGATGACGTTTACCAGTATGTGGGCTGAACACTGTGTGTATCAGTAGCTGCCCATACTATGCACTTTGCTATCCGGAATCTGTGGTTTGATCATATATCCTCCATAGCATTGGTAAGATTAGTCACTGTAAAACTTGCAGATGTTCAAAGTAAATACTCATAAAATTTTAAAAGTTTTTTCATGCTAATTTGCATGTCTGAATTTCACAATAAAATTAATTGGCTCAAAATATCTTTACATATTTCCTTACAATGTCTAGTTTGAAATATTGTGTGTGTGGGGAGGGAAGGTGTTTGTGTTAAAAATTGTGCAGTAAGAATCCTGATCTGATGATCATCTTTGACACTTTTTACTTAAGAGGAAAAGGCAGGAATAAATAACAAACATGAATGTACAATACACTATGCATAGAGGCAGGTGCACCAAATCATGTAGGGATGAATGCTGCCAAGGACTTCAGCATTCTTTCTACCTCCAAAAGTGGCACAACATTTTTATTGTGCTATATGTCCCCATGGTTTTCCATTCCTCCTTCCAAACTCTGGAGAAGCAGAGCCAAGCATAGGCATCAGCCTTCACAGAGACAGCAGCTGTCAAATCATTACAGCATTCTGAGAGGAGCAGGTGATGACTCAGATTAGTGTGATTTATTTTCTTTTCTTTGGGACTGTTCATGCTAAATATGATTGGGCATTGGCACACTATGAATGGGCCCTAAAGGACTGAGAGCTCTGACCCTCTATGTTTGTGCACTATCACAAGATGCTCATGGGGGCAGATTTAGTCACTGTAAGCACCTCTTCTATTGCTCTGACTGGTGGGCTTTCTCTGGTCCTGCTACGGGTCCTGTGAGTTCTTTTTCCCTGCCTGCTCTTATAGTTCTGAGAGAAAGCAGTTGGTTTTGAAGAGGACATCTAATTAGGAACATGTGACTTTGAACTGGAATTTTGAACAGCCAGAGTTGGGCAGGTGAATTTGACGCTGAAGGCATTATGATTGTTGTTTATATGATTGGGCAGCAGGGAAGCCAGCCCTATTCCCACCAGGATTCTACAATGCATTATTGACTCACATGACCTGGACTCAGGGATCCTAACCACATGCAGCATAGGCTATAATGGCATCCCTGCTAGTCCTGTGTTATGACCTCACACATAACAGCTGAGGGAGGAAGGAAACAGGACAATAGCAGTTGCTTGAACCAGTACTGCTCCTGCTGCTCTGGAGAAGACCAAGATATCTGGCAAGGGGTGGGCCTGTAGGCTTGTGATGACATGTCTGCTAAGGTCTCAAGTCCCCCATCTCCTTCTGGCTGCAAAAACAAACAAAAAAAGGACTCTTGTTAGCACCTTGTTGAAGCAGTGGCTTCCTGGGGCTCCCTGCTGTCACTGGCTGACAATTCAGCAGCAGGGATTTAACAAACAAACTTACTCTGTAAGAAGAAAAGGATTAACCAGTCATGCCTGTATCTCCAGGGTTTAAAAAATGTGCCCAATGCAGTGAGCCCATGCCAGTTTGACAGGCATTCAACTTGTGTACGCTGCCTGGGGGAGAACCACACTCCCCATAAGTGCAGGCACTGTTAAAAAATGACAGCCCACACTCGTCAAGACGGAAATGCACCTTAAAATGTTCCTCTTTGACTAGGCGCTGGACCCTAATGCGGGTAATGCTGAACAGCTGGAGAGACCCACAAGAGAAGGATCTGATGGAAAAAAGAAAGAAGAACTCCCCTGCCAGATCCCTCCCACCTGAAATAATGGTGGGAGGCAAACCTGGATCCTCTGGCTCTGTCCCGCAACCCTCATCCTCTGTGTCGGGGACTAAGGGGGAAAAGGCTGCAGTGTCCAATAGAGCTCATTTGGCACCAGAAGCAGGCTCTGTGCTGGCAAGCGCAGCCTGTGTTACTAAGGCGCCGGCACTGCACTGGTTACCCACTAAAGCCGAGCAGAAAACTGCACGGGCAGCAGCAGCATCTCAGAGAACTCTCCCGGCACCGTCAACACAGCTAGCAACATTGTCGGCACCGAAGGCAGCCTCGGTGCTGACAAGCGGCGTGCATACTTCAAATGCTCCAGCACCTCTCCATTCAGCCCAGCAAGCAGCTCCAGAGCAGCAGACAGTCGTGGGTACAGCTGCGGCACCGTAGGGAACCCTTCTGGCTCCAGCATCACAACAAGCACTGTTGCCGGTGCCACGTGGTGTTTCTCAATTACAAACAGCCCCGGCACCGGCATATAAAGCAGTGTAGCAGCAACTGACTGAAATACCGGCACCAGAGCAGGAGTGGGAGCTGGAGTCTATCCAGGCACAGCCTCTAGCAAAGGCATCAGTCAAAGCACGGAGGCTGAGCACTCACTACTCCCCTTCTCCAGAATTTTCACCATGTCCCTCTCCTCCTCCTCCGATGTATGCCTCACCTCTGCACCATAACTATCGGCACCACAGCCCAAAACACCATATTTACTATAGATGGGATTCTCCATATGGATGCCCACATTACAGCTACTGTTATAGGCACCGATCCTACTGTCCACCATATGGACAGTTGCCATTTTATTACTACTCTCCATGTGTCAGGCACGAGAGGCGACATACCAGCAGTAGATCGTCTAGGTGCTCGTCGCCTCATCCATCAAATCGATATTACGAGTATCGCCATACTTCTCCGTACTCATCACGTTCACGTTCCCATCTCTGTGTATCAACAGCCCTCACACTACAATCCACCATCAGTGCGGCACTCTCCGCTACAACAGCACCGTGACTATCGCCTGACTTCTCCAATACGCAGTCCGTGGGAGACAACACAGCAGTCAGACCTGATGGACAGTTGTCTGAAGTGGATGACCATGTGTGTGAAAATCCAGTTCTTGACCGTTCACCCTCTTCAATACATGAGATGGTTTTTCCACCAGACACGTCCCTGCCAGATGATTTTAAGCAGTTCCAAGACCTCAAGCTGGTGGCTCAGTCCCAAGAAATCCAGATAACAGAAGCACAAACAAAACAGCATCGACTGCTGAAAAATTTGCATCCGAGGCAGAGCGCTTAAGTGGCCAACCCTATTGATGAAGCCATCATGGAGGCAGCAGACATCATTTGGCAGACACCAGCTTCAGTACCACCAATCTGCAGGAGAGTGGATAGAAGATATTTTGTCCCTTCCAAGAATTAAGAATTCCTCTTCAATCATCCGCAGCCAAACTCCCTGGTGGTAGATGCAGCTCAACAACGGGCCAAGACACCGCAGTATAAGACAACACCAGACGCCAAAAAACTGGATATATTTGGTAGGAAAGTTTACTCCACGACGACCCTTCTTCTGCATATTTCTAATTATGTCGCCTTGCTATCGAACCACAGCTTGGACAATTATGAAAAGATATCGCAGCTTCTTCTCTACCTCCAAGAGAACAAGCGCCCCCTCTTAAAGTCCCTAGTGCAGGCGGGTTTTACGGCATCTAGAGCAAGTCTGCAGATCTCCTTGGATGCGGCGGACATGACAAACTTGCACCACTGCAACTGCAGTAGCAATGAGGTGCTCATCTAGGCTAGCTTCTGCAGCAGTTCCAAAGGAGCTTCACGCAAAAGTGGAGGACCTCCCTTTTGACAAAAACAAGTTGTTTGCGGAAAAGACGGATGATATCCTCCACTCTGGAAAAGATTCCCAGTCTACACTCCACGCCTTGGGGATGTAAACACCCCCTTTTCGGCACAAGAGATATTACCCATACCAGAAGAGGTACAACTACCCCTATCAAAGACAACAACATCAACAGCGAGCCAAAGACCAATCACATCCAAGACAGCGTCCGCAACATAGATGACCCCAACCATTCTGCTCGAACAACCAACAAAATTCCAAACAGCAAGTTTGATGGTTCGGTCGAAGGCATGCAACAGTCCTTACGGTGATGGAACAAGAAGTCGCTCACCTCTTTTACCACCGACTTCAACCTTTTCAAGATCAATGGGCGGCAATTACATCAGACCTCTAGGTATTGCATCTGGTGGTATCTGGGCTTACCATCCCCTTCACTGCCATCCCACCCACAAATCTACCAACCCCGTCCCTTTTCAGGGACCTATTTCATGAGACCCAGTTGAAAGAAGAGGCTCAGTGTTTGCTCTCCATAGGAGCCATAGAGCCCGTACTTCTTCATCGAGTAGTGTCCCCAATGGTGCTCCCCTCGAGGTGCTGGGCTCGTCCCGGCGCCATAAACCAGAGGATCTTCAGTAGCAGTAGCCCCCCCACCAGACCGCGCATGCTCGACCTCTGTTTTGCGCCTCTCAGCTGAGCGCGGTCCAGCTAGTCAGTTTGGGTATGTCTGCACTACCACCCTAGTTCGAACTACGGTGGTAATGTAGGCAACCGGAGTTGCAAATGAAGCCCGGGATTTGAATTTCCCAGGCTTCATTTGCAAATCCGGTTGCCTACATTACCACCCTAGTTCGAACTAGGGTGGTAGTGTAGACATACCCTTACCTTTCAACCATCCGCGGCCGCAGACGGAGTTACCCTAGGCTCCCCCTCCTCTCTGAGGAGTGAGGAAAATTAGTTAGTTTTTGTTATAAGTTGTTAATATTAGCATAGTTGTAGTTAGTAGTAGTTCTCAGTTTAAAAATATATATATATATTTTGCCTGTACTTGTCTGTCAAGCTTCAGGTCGCAATAAGGATGCCAGGATCACCTGGCTTTAAAAAGTGTACTGGGTGCCAAGATGTCATGCCGGTATCAGATGGACACTCTCGCTGCATAAAATGTCTTGGGGATGGGCATGTTCCCCTGAAGTGCAGCCACTGCGCCAAATTGACAGCTCGTGCCAGGAGGGATTGAGAGCTCCGACTTAGAGTTCTCCTGTTCAACAAAGCCCTCCAGGCTCCGGACACGTCAGCCCCGCGCCCGAGTGGGCAGCTTGATGACCGGATGGCTCAGGACAGTCCCCGCAGCATGGCAAGCAGAGTAAGCAGTGGGGACAGACCAGGAACCTCTGGCCATTCGCCGAGGTTTCCTGTGGATAGAACGGGCTAGGGCCGAAGCTCCTCTGTTCCTGTCAGAGCCCACCGCAAGGAACCGGTCCCGGCACCGGTGGGGGGCTCAAGAGTGGAGTCAGTGCCGGCAACGGATAAAACCACCACTCTAAAGCCACCGGCGGACGCCCCGGCACCAGCTTTTCCTACGCATGCGCAGATGACTGTAGCCGCAGAAGCGGCGGTGCCAGCGTCTTCCCCAGCTGTTGCTGCGGCTTCTCTCCCGGTGCCGGAGTCAGCGGCACCAGGATCAGCGCCGCAAGAGGGTGCCTCTGCCTCACATCCTGCGGCACCGGCGTTACCCGCACCGGACCTGCAGCCTACGGCACCAGGTCGGCTAATAAACACCCAGGCTATGGGGATCGCTTTATCATCCCCTAGTCCCTTATACTCTGCACTGCTCCCTGCTTCCAACTCCGCAGTGCCAACAAAAGCACAACACAAGTCAGCGCAGCTCCGGACACTGTCTTTAACACCTGACCGTGCAATGTTTTCACCGGGACCGGTGTCTTCTATGTCATCTTACTCTGCGCATCGTCATGCTCCTCATCATCATTATCATTATTCATCGGCCCCGGACCACTACTACCGGTCATCCCACAGCTCACCGTCAAGCCGATATCGACGAGAGCGTTACTCCCGATCTCCTTCTCACTATTCCCGGAGATCTTTTTCTCCAGGGTCCCCAAGACCCCTAGAATGTTCTCATCGTTATGACACTCTTGGAAGATACTCTTCCAGACGTTCCCCGAGTCCATACCGCAGACGACATTATGACCAACGTTATTATGACCGCCACTCTCCTCTGGATGGACGACTTCTCCGCTCGCGTTCACCGCGATCCAGCCGGACTCTATCTCCACAGCCGCCACTACAATCTTCATCTTCGGCTGCTCCACTGGCTCCGGCGGAGGACACAGCATCCGTCTAACAGGAGGATGACCACACACACCAGGGCCATCAAAGCCTGGTTTTGCCGGCTCCCAACTCACCTTTATCACCTGATGATGCCATGGTCCCTGGGGACTTGTCTCCTGCGGAAGACCATAGACAGTTCCAGGAGCTTTTCAACAGGGTAGCCCAGTCCCAAGAGATCCATACGACGGACGTGCAACAAAAGCGGCATCAGCTGTTGAAGAACCTGCAACCATCCCAGAAGTCAAAGATGGCATTTTCCTTTGATGAAGCCATTCTAGAGATTGCTGATGATGTCTGGCAGACCCCAGCTACATCCTTGCCGACTAATAAGAAATCAGACAAGAAGTACTTTATAAACCAAAAGGGGATGGACTTTTTATTTACGCACCCTCAGCCCAACTCCCTCGTGGTGGACACGGCACAGCAGAGGGTGAAGACTTCTCAAGCCAAAAATGCAGCAACTGACAAAGAAGCTAAGCGCCTTGATCTTCTAGGCAAGAAGGTTTACTCTTCAGCCACTGCATCCTTAAGGATGTGCAATTATGCAGCGCAACTGGCAAATCACGACTTCGACAATTATGCTAAACTGGTCCCCCATTTGAACATTTGCCAGACTCTCAACGCCAGATTTTGAAGGCAGTGATACAAGAGGGTTACACCATTGCCATTGCCAGTATGGCGTTGCAGATAGCACTTGACACGGCTGATGCAGCTTCTCGAGCTACGGCTACAGCCGTAGTCATGCGCCGGGCATCATGGTTGCATCAGGCTGTGGTCCCAAAAGACATGCAGTCTAAGGTGGAGGACCTACCATTTGATCGGCAGTCACTTTTTGCTCAATCCACCGATCAGGTCTTCCACTCAGGCAAGGACACGTGCACGACTTTGAGAACGCTGGGCATGTACACGCCTCCTTATAAATGCAAGAGATACACGCCCTATAACAAGCAAAGACCGTTTTCTTATGCTATACCTCGGTCCAGACCTTTTGAACAGCAACAACAAAGACCTAGACAGCGCCCACAAAAGCATCGACAACGCTCTAACAGGGCGCCTGTTCAGCAACAAGGTCGGCAGCAAGTTTGATGGGTTGGTCGAGGGACTCTGCACCATCCCCTTGATAGAGATTCCACACAGCGTGCAAGGCTTGTTCCATCACCGCCTGAGACCTTATCAACATCGTTGACCTCGTATATCCACCGACCGGTGGGTCCTCGACATAGTTGCCACAGGATACCTCATTCCCTTCAACTCTCTCTCCGCCCTTTTCCTCCCCCCCCCCCCCCTTTTCAGGGACCTCTCTCACGAGAACCTGTTACGAAAAGAGGTTTTCCATCTGCTCTCGATAGGAGCGGTGGAGAGGGTACCAGCCCAGTTTCATGGGAGAGAGTTTTACCCGTTATTTCCTCACCCGGAAGAAGTCAGGGGATTGGAGGCCTATCCTGGACCTACGTCAGCTCAATCGTTACCTGTGGAAGCAAAGATTAAAAATGGTCACGTTGTCTTCCATCATTCCGGCTCTCGAAGAGGGGGATTGGTTCGCGTCCCTCGACCTCCAGGATGCCTATTTCCACATAACAATTCATCCGTCTCACATGCGATTCCTTCGGTTTGTGGTAGGAGTCGACCTCTACCAATACCGAGTACTTCGGCCTTTCGGTGGCTCCCCGAGTTTTTTCCAAGACCCTTGCAGTGGTGGCTGCTTATCTTCGCCGTCTCGACATTACCATCTTCCCGTACCTGGACGACTGTCTATTAAAGGCCCCCACCTTCGACGAAGCTATGTGGGCGGTCACCACTACTACCATGATATTCAAAGCTCTCAGTCTCATAATCAATGCCAGGAAGTCTTTTCTCATTCCGAATCAAGATCTGGAGTTCATTGGGGCGAGGCTCGATTCCTCAACTGCAAGAGCATACTTGCCCATGAAAAGGTTCTAGCTAATTTGAGATTTGGTACAGACTATTTCAATTTCCCCCAAATCTCGAATACTTACCTGCCTGCAACTCCTAGAGCGTATGGCGGCTACCACATATGTAGTTCCTCATGCAAGGCTTCATCTCCGTGGTCTCCAGCATTGGCTATTCACAGTGTACACCCCCGGCATACACAGCACAAACAGGACAGTCACTATCCCGAACCAGGTCCGGAAATCACTGATATGGTGGGGCGACGCCAAAAACATGTTGCTGGGAGTTCCCTTCCATGCTCAAAGACCATCCCTGCAAATCACAACAGACGCATCTCTTCTCGGCTGGGATGCTCATTTACAGGACAGCCAAGCGCAAGGTCTCTGGACTCCCCAAGAATCACTGCAACACGTAAACTTTCTCAAGCTTCGAGCGGTCTTCAACGCTTGCAGGAATTTTGTCCATGTCATTCGCGGCCAATCAGTACAGATCCTCACCGACAACATCTGCACGGTGTATTACATCAATCGTCAAGGGGGTGCGCGTTCCCGCTCCCTCTGCGCAGAGGCAGTCCGCCTCTGGAATTGGGCAATCCGTCATGGTGTCACCCTGACTGTATCTTACCTTCCTGGCAAGGACAACGTCAGGGCTGACGCTCTCAGCAGGAATTTCTTCTCCCAGCACGAATGGGAGCTGCACACGGAGGTCACCCGCAACCTCTTCCGACGATGGGGCTTCTCAAAGATAGATCTCTTCGCCACTCACAGCAACAGGAAATGTCATCAGTACTGTTCTCGAGTGGGCGCCGGAGCAGGGTCCTTCGGGGATGCCTTCCTGCTGGACTGGAGTCGTCACCAGTTGTTATACGCATTTCTCCCTCTCCCGCTTATCCCGAGGCTGCTGGAGAAGGTAGCGGCAGAACAGGCAACAATAATTTTAATAGCACATGGCTAACTCAGTTGTCAAGGATGTCAGTCGCCGAAACAATACGGCTACCAGTACTGTTCAATTTACTATCTCAACAGCACGGCACAATGATCCATCCGTGCATTGACCGCATGACCCTGATGGTGTGGCTCCTACCTGTCTCCAAGGGTTGGAGTTCATGTGTTCTCATGAAGTGAGACATGTACTAATTAACAGCAGATGCCACACCACGCGCAAAACTTACCTGCAGAAGTGGTGTCGCTTTAAAGCTTGGTGTGCGGCACGAGATCTCGACTCTCTCTCGCTGCCTATCCAGCAGGTATTGGATTATATTTTGTACCTGAAGACGACAGGGTTGGCATGTTCTTCTCTTAGAGTGCACTTAGTGGCAATCTCCTCTTTCCTTCTGCCCATCGGCAGTTATTCACTGTGTGCAGACCCCCTCACCAAGAGGTTTTTTAAGGGCCTGGACAACCTATATCCAGCTCATAGGATTCCTCCGGAGCCATGGGACTTGGCGTAGTATTGGACACTATCACTCGCCCTCCTTTCGAACCGTTAGCATCGACTGATTTACGGATGCTTACAATGAAAGTGGTGTTCCTCCTTGCTATTACATCCGTGCGGCGAGTGAGTGAATTAGCAGCTCTCTCGGCAGACCCGCTGTACACACAGTTTTCCAGTGATGCCATGGTACTTTGTGTACACCTGGCCTTTCTGCCAAAGATCAATTCTGCTTTTCATATAAACGAACCCATGTGTTTTACAGGGTTCTTCCCAAAGCCTCATTCTTCTCCGGAGAAGTCCCGTCTGCATACTTTAGATGTTAGACGAGCGCTGGCTTTTTATCTTGAAAGGACGCGTAGTTTTCGAAAATCTCAACAACTATTCCTGTCTACAGCTGAACGCTGCAAGGGCAAACAGCTCTCTGCACAGCGCATATCAGGCTTGATTGTCGCCTGCATTAGACGTTGTTACACTTTACGGAACAGACCCCTGCCTGACCGAACTCGAGCTCACTCTACCAGGGGCATGGCGGCATCCACTGCCTATCTTCGCGGAGTACCATTACAGGACATATGCCGAGCAGCTACCTGGTCCTCTAATCTTACCTTTGCTAAACATTACGCTCTTGTAAACTCTCTGAAGACCAACTCAGTGGTAGCTCACACGGTCTTGTCTGCAGCGCAGAACCGATGATTCCGAAGCACGCGTTTGTCACTGGACCACTGCTGTGGACTCACCTCGAGTGGAGCACCCATTGGGGACACTACTCGATGAAGAAGAGAGAGTTACTCACCTTGTGCAGTAACGTCTGTTCTTCGAGATGTGTCCCCCCATGTGTGCTCCACGTCCCACCCTCCTCCCTGCTTCGAAGTTGTATTTCTATATTTTTCAGATGCTTCCGGTTGGGAGGAAACTGACTAGCCGGACCGCGCTCAGCTGAGAGGCGCGAAACAGTGGTCGAGCATGCGCAGTCCGGTGGGGGGGCTACTGCTACTGAAGATCCTCCAGTTTGCGGCACCGGGACGAGCCCAGCAACCTTGACTGGAGCACCCATGGGGACACACATCTCGAAGAACAGACGTTACTGAACAAGGTGAGTAACTCTCTCTTCCTCAGTTCAGAGGAAGGGGCTTCTATTCACGGTATTTTCTCATGGAGAAGAAGACCGGAGGATGGAGACCCATCCTCGACCTCAGGAAGTTAAACAAATACCTCTTCCATCAAAGGTTCAAGATGGTGACCCTTGCCAAGATAATACCGTCACTAGAGAAGGACGATTGGTTTGCAGCTCTTGACCTGCAAGATGCATTTTTTCATATAGCGGTACATCCCAGCCCACAGACATTTTCTCCGTTTCACTATCGGCGACGATCATTTCCAATATCATGTGCTACCATTTGGACTTGCATCTGGTGTTTTCAAAAACCCTGGCGGTAGTAGCAGCTCACCTGCAGCGCAGAGACGTGATCATATTTCCATATTTAGGCAACTGCCTTATAAAGGCAGGTTGAGACAAGAGGTCCTACGCATGGTGGCACTAGCCAGGCAGACATTTCTATCTCTCAGGCTCCAGAGCCTACACAGACTATAAATTTCATAGGTGCATGTCTGGATTCCACCACGGCCTGTGCATGCTTACCTCCAAGTTCTACACAAGCTGGCCACAGTAGTCATCCACGCCCCTACAGTCACCAGACTTACCTGTCTCTTCCTCATGGGACATACGGCGGCCACCACTTTCGTGGTCCAAAATGCGAGACTTCATTTTCACTGTCTCGAACACTGATTGGCATCGGTGTATATTCAAACAAAGCACTCCACACACAAAGTGATAACCCCAACTCCTCTAGTTCACAGATCCCTGAGTTGGTGGTTGAATCCCAAAAATCTGCTAGCAGGGGTTCCATTCAAATGTCAGCAGCCATCGATTCAGCTGACTACAGATGCCTCCCTTTTGGGCTGGGGGACACACATCAATGGTATGTCCGTGCAGGGCAGATGGTCAGCGGCGGAGGCAGTTTCTCATGTCAGCCTCCTAGAGCTAAAAGCTGTATTCCTTGCTTGCAAACACTTCCGCACACATATAGCTGGTACAACCGTCCGAGTGCTTACAGACAACATAGCAACTATGTATTATGTCAATGGACAAGGAGGTGCACGATCCCGATTACTTTGCGCACAGACAGTCCGCTTATGGAACTGGTGCATAAGAAACCGTACCACTCTGGTAGCATCCTACTTCTTCTTCGAGTGGTTGCTCATGTCCATTTGAATCAGGTGTGCGCACCACATGCACCGCGTCTTCCAGAGCGTTTTCCCTAGCGGTACCCGTAGTGCCGGCAGGGTGCCCACTGGAGTGGCGCCGCTATGGCGGAGCATAAGTACCCCTGCTGGCGCTCCCCCACCTCAGTTCCTTCTTACCACCCGTGATGGTCGTTGGAGCGTGGCTCTCTGTTAGTTAGTTTATAGTCCTGTTTTTTCTCTTTGTATTGTAAATAGTTTAGATAGTTCAGTTAGTTAGGTAGCTAGTGTCTCTTTTTTCCTTCTCCCCTTCGGGGGTGAGGAATGCCAAGGCCGCAAGACTTTAAGGCTTGTGTGATCTGCGCAAAGTTTATGCCCAAAGGAGATCCCCACAACAGCTGTCTGAAGTGTCTGGGTGAGGCCCATATTACGGACGTCTACAAAATCTGCAAGTCTTTCAAGCCTCGCACCAAGAGAGAGAGAGACTCTCGCCTGAAACTTCTCCTTATGGAGGCGGCACTACAGCTGGCACTGGCTACACACGCTGTGGTGCGCAGCACCCAGTCCTGGGCAGTTGCCCTCCCACCGCCCCTCCACTCCAGACACCTTTGAAGCAGTGCAGGACTTGATTACCCTCACTACCTCCCCACCGTCATCGGTTGAGGTGGAGGGGTCAAGGTCGCCTTCGCCACAGGCCACGTTGGCTCCGGATTCGCCCCCATACTGGCAGGTCCGGACGGTACCGGCCACCTTTGCAGCGGGACCGTCCCTGGTGGGACCAGAACCACATGCATCTATGTCGGCACCAGCCTCGACACAGGCTGCCGAGCCCTATGGGGCGCCCGACTGGGCCCAACCTCCGTCGGCGCCGGTGCCCCTTCTGGGACCTGAATTGACCACACCGGTGCCCTATCACTCCACCATTACGGCAGTGTCTACGGCACCATTGCTCTTCTCAGCACCTGGGCCTTCAGCATCAGCCTCTTCAACAGCGACGCATGTTTCAGCACCGGTATTGACCCCGTGGACCATACCGGTGCACCTACCGCAACCTGCACCGATGTCGTCTGTTCAACCATGCCCCACACCGACACCATGACAGGCACCACTCTAGGCATCGGGGCCTGTTTCCCCGGTGCCGCAGCAGGCACTTTAGCCAGAGACAGGAACGGCACCTCCACCAGCGACAGAGCGGGCACCAGGACCATTTTTCGTAGTACCGGCATGCACTCATCGGCATGCTGGCAAACCTGAGTCCATGGCCAGGTTTGCCCCCCGGTTGTCGGCACCTCCCTGGCCGGACTGTGAGTATTCATCAGAATCGGACGCCCCATCGTTCAGATCGGGATCCTCCGGAGAGTCCTCGGCTCATAGATCCCATTCCCGGCACCGGTGAGATCGTTTGCGGGTGCAACAAACTTGGCCACCACAATCACAATGGCTCTTCTGGACTCCATTGGTGTACCACCAATGGCAGAGGCCTGTGCCCTCCTCTGTGGCGTCTGGGACATCAGTCACCATCGTCCGCTACATTGTCTCGCCCGCCTCCTTCTCCGCAGAGGTCGTCTGACTCGGGGGTCCCCGTTGAGACACAGCCCCCGGTACCAGACCTGCCTCCGCAGCCAGTACTGCCTCCCCCGCCGGTGCCTCACCCTGTGCCTGCACTGCCTCCAGCACCGATACGGGAGTCATCATCCTCGTCATCACCGGATGAAGCCATGACAGATCCTGCGCCGGCTTTACCTACCATGGATGCCCGTACACACCAGGATCTGCTTAGATGGCTGGCCTCCAATCTGAGTGTCCTAGTGGAGCCAATAGCGGAGGATACGAACCCCATGGTTGACATCCTCATGGATGACGTGCCCACCCGTTTGGCTTTACCACTCAACAAAATGGTGACCAAAATTACCAATGCCCTGTGGCAGACTCCGGCGACCTTGACCCCTACCTTAAAGGGGGTCGAAAGGCACTATTACGTTCCCCAGCTAGGGCACGAACATCTATACTCCCAGCCTGTCCCGGGGTCCTTGGTCGTCCAGGCTGCGGCCCGAAAGGAAAGGCTCCCCCAGCTGGGTCTGTCCCTGAAAGCAAGGGAGCCCAAGCGCCTTGACTTGATAGGCCGTAATGTACATGCCATTGGTGGAGTGCAACTCCGCATCGCTAACCAGCAGGCGATGTTGAGCCGTTATGCTTTTAACACTTGGCAGGCCGTGGAAAAGTTTAAAGATAGACTGTCTGCTGAGGACTGTCAGGAGTTTGCGGCCATGACCTTGGAGGGAAAAATCATTGCCCGAACAGCCCTCCAGGCTTCCCTGGATGCAGTCGACTCTGCAGCCCGCACCATGGCATCAGGTGTAGTCATGCACCTTGGTGCCTGGTTGCAGGTGTCTGGGATTCTCCCGGACGTCCAAACCACTATCCAGGACTTGCCCTTTGACAGAGAAGCCTTGTTCTCGGAACACACGGATTCTAGGCTCCATACGCTGAAGGTCACGAGGTCTACCCTTCGGTCTTTGGGGGATTCGCACGCCTGCCCCTCAGCGTCGCCAGCTGCCCTATAGACAGCAGGGGAGAGCACAGTCCCAGGTCCCCCATGGGGATTACTGGAGACGCCGCTCTCAGGTCCCCGGTGGGGGTTTCGGAGCAGTTGGGGCTCCCCCTGCTGCAAGGGGTCGCCATCACCACCTAAGAAAACCAACGTGGGGTGGCCCAAGGGCCCTCTCAGCAGCCCAACCACCAATTTTAACGGGCAGCTGGAGAGTTGCGCATCAGTCTGCCACCCTGACCCCCTGTTTGGGGCCAGGTTGTCCTGCTTTGCCCACGCCTGGGCTCAGATTACGACTGACGCCTGGGTCCTAAACATAGTCAACGGTGGCCATACCATCCCCTTCCTGGGCTCGCCACCTTCCAACCCCCCTTCCCCGTCCCGTTTCAGGGACACCTCTCTCGAAGACACTCTGTGCCAGGAGGTGTCGGTGCTCCTTTCAAAGGGAGCGGTAGAGAGGGTTCCTTCCCATCTGCACGGCAGGGGGTTCTACTCCCGGTATTTCATCGTGCCGAAACCAAAGGGCGGGGTTCATCCCATTTTAGACCTCAGGGACCTCAACAAGGCAGTCGTAAAAAGCAAATTCAGAATGGTAACCCTGGCCTCGATCATTCCGGTGTTACAGCTAGGAGACTGGTACGCAACTCTCGACCTCAAGGACGCTTATTTTCATGTGACAATAAGACCCAGCCACAAAAGGTTTCTCGGGTTTATTGTTTCCCGGTGCCATTTTCAGTTTACGGTGCTCCCTTTTGGCCTCTCAACAGCACCCAGGGTTTTCACCAAGTGCATGGCAGTCGTAGCGGCGTTCCTCCACAGGAAGGGGGTGCGCGTTTTTCCGTACCTCGACAACTGGCTACTTTGTGGCCACTCGTACGAGCAAGTAGAGTCCCATGTGTCCCTTACAAGGGCTCTCTTCGTAAGGCTGGGACTCATGCTAAACAAGGAAAAGTCATCATTGACTCCCTTGCAGCATCTCGAATTCGTGGGTGCCCTCCTGGACGCCAGGGTGGCAAGAGCATTCCTTCCCAGAGCCAGATTTCTGTCCATAATGGAGCTGGTCTCCGAGCTAACCCAGTTCCCCATCACGACAGCCCGGGTCTGTTTGAGGCTGCTGGGACACATGGCGACATGTACGTACGTCGTGCGCCATGCTCAAATGAGACTCTGGCCTCTTCAGGCCCAGGGTTTTGACCAGGGTCAAGCCCTTCAGGTCCATGGTCATCCTAATAGCCCCACGGTGGCCCCGACAGTTCTGGTTCCCCATTCTGGTGGACATGCTCGCCAAGGACCCTATAACGCTCCCGCCGGTTCGGGATCTCCTGACCCAACCTTGGGATGAGGGGATTATGGTTCACCCGAATCTCAGCTCTCTCCACCTAACGGCCTGGTTTATCCGTGGTTAACCCAGCCGGAAAGGGAATGTTCCCAAGAGGTACAGATGGTGCTCCTAAGCAGTAGGAAACTATCTACCAGGCGGTCATATGCAGCCAAGTGGCGGCGCTTCTCGTCTTGGGCGTCCAGAAGGGGAGTGCACCTGTCCTGTGCACCTGTCCCGTCCATTCTGGACTACCTCTGTGAACTTAGGTCCAGTGGCCTCTCTACCTCCTCTATCAAAGTCCATGTGGCATCTCTCTCCACCTTCCATGTTGGTTTGGCAACAGATTGTGAACTACTCTGAGTTTTCTGTAGATGAAGGACTGCAAAATATTTATCTGAGGGGACCTCTAAGGAAAACCAGATGCTGCAAAAAAGACTATTGGTGATTCAGAAGTTATCCTGGTATCCATACTTTCCTGTGAGTGTATGTCAGTACTGCACACTCATTTCCATGGCATGCAGAGAGCAAACCTGATAAGCCCTTGAGCACAGGTATAAAAAGCAGTGTGGACAGTGAGGCATTGCTTAGGTGAGTACACTAAGGGCACTCCTGGACCCTGTGGGAGTGTACCCTATAGGGTTTTCTACTTGCCTGAGACACCCCGAGCAGACCAGGGACACCCGGAGGCGCGGGACCCCGCCGCCTCTGCGGCTTTGCTCAGGGTGTCCCTGGTCTGCTGGGGACCCCCACTCTCCAGCAGACTAGGGACACCCGGAGCAGCTTTTCTCGCCCCGGAGGACGCGATGGCGGAACCACTGTGCGTCTGGGTGGTCCCGCCGCCCACGAGTTCCGGGGCGAGAAAAGTCCCGTTCGTAAGCTCCTCAGCGCTATTGGACCAACCCGGCAGCACCCCAGCTGCTCTACCCCAGGACAAGTCAGCCGCTGCTGAAACTGATCAGGGGCTGATTCCAGGAAGCCCGGAGCAGAGCAGCTCTGCCTCGGGCTTCCTGTAGTCAGCTGCTGGTCAGTTTCAGCAGCGGCTGACTTGGGAACGCCTGGGGCAGAGCAGCTGGGGTGTTGCTGGGTTGGTCCAGTAGCGCCGCACCTTGGCCCTCTGGGACCAACCCGGCAGCCCCCCAGCTGCTCTACCCCAGGCGTCGGTGAGAAAAGCCTGGTCTGCTGGGGGGGGGGGCGAACTAGCTGCGCCCCTCCCCCCCAGCAGACCAGGGAGACACAGAGCGGCTTTTCTCGCCGCGGAGGACATGGGCGGCGGGACCGGGGCGTGTCTCGGCGGTCCCACCGCCCGCGTCCTCCGCGGCTCCCTGGTCTGCGGGGGGGGGGCACTAGCTCCACGTCTCCCTGGTCTGCTGGAGGGAAGCGCCCCCCGCGCCGCCGGAGGCAGCGACAGTGGGGGAGGCACCCCGCACTAGCTGCACCCCCTCTCCCCGCTTCAGAACTAGGGGTCCATCTTAAGTCAGACTGACGTAACCCGGGGACTGCCTGTATTCTTTTAATGAGGTTTTTTAGTATAATCATATAAGACACGCACAAAAACATATACCCTTACCATTTATCTCCTTCAGTGTTCAAGTTCTAATTTGAGTGCTGTGGAAGAGCTTTGAGATAAAGTATCCTATTGTTTACCAGACTGTAAAATCCAGTGGTTCCCAGCAGAACCCCCTAGAAGAACTTACTTTCTCTTCAGTACAAGATGAAAAAAAAACCCTACTAATTGGAACTCTTTCATCGACAAGTGTTAAAGCAAGAATGCTCTGAATACCTCATTAACTGAAGTACTGACAAGGGAGTAAAATAAAACATGACATGTTCTCTCTAGCAAGGCTAAAAGCTGAGGCTTCCCCACCTGTAATGCAGTTGCTGTTCCAACAGGCTTGGTTGGTTTGGTTTTTTTAATATTGTTTTTGTTTTTTGTCTTAACCTAACAGCACTATGTTAGTGCCTGATTTAGGATTTCATTAGCTAACTGAAGATTTTAATTTTGAATATTTTTCTTTTCATTTGCCCTTCCTCTCTAAGAAACCAATAATGAAAAGTAATTTGTAAGAAGAAAAAAATAACAATACATGGGTTTCAAGACTGAAACTTTTTTATATACTTTAAAAAACATTAAGAACATTTTGTGGCATCTTCATCTCCAGATCTCAAAATGTATTGCAAATAGTAAGTAATCAAAGAAATTCTGTCAAGTTTAATTAGTCTCAAAATGTAATTAAAAAAATGTTTGTAGAATTTAATGTTAAAGGACTATTTTCTGTTTTTTTTAAATTCCATTGGCAACAGTTTTCTGTGAATAAAGAATTGCTACCCTACATAAGAACATAAGAATGGCCGTACTGGGTCAGACCAAAGGTCCAACTAGCCCAGTAGCCTGTCTGCCAACAGTAGCCAGTAACTCCTGAAGACAATGATCAAGCGATTCATCTCCAGACATCCTTCTCCAGCCTCTGACAAACAGAGGCCAGGGACACCATTTCTATCCCCTGGCTAATAGCCTTTTATGGACCTAACCTCCATGAAAGTATCTAGCTTCTCTTTAAACTCTGTTATAGTCCTAAATTTCACAGCTTCCTCTGGCAAGGAGTTCTACAGGTTGACTACGTGCTGTGTGAAGAAGAACTTTATTTTTATTAGTTTTAAACCTGCTACCCATTCATTTCATTTGGTATCCTCTAGTTCTTCTATTATGGGAACTAATAAATAACTTTTCTTTATTCACCTTCTCCACACCGCTCATGATTTTATATACCTCTATCCTATCCCCCCTTAGTTTCCTCTTTTCTAAACTGAAAAGTCCCAGTCGCTTTAGCCTGTCTTCATATGGGACCCGTTCCAAACCCCTAATCATTTTAGTTGCCCATTTCTGAACCCTTTCCAAGGCCAAAATATCTTTTTTGAGGTGAGGAGACCACATCTATACACAGTATTCAAGATGTGGGTGTACCAAAGTTTTATACAGGGGCAGTAAGATATTGTGTCTTATTTTCTATGCCTTTTTAAATTCCTAGCATCCTATTTGCCTTTTTGACCGCCGCTGCACACTGTGTGGAAGTTTTCAGAGAACTGTCCACGATAACTCCAAGATCTGAACACTGTAGCATAAAATGAGTAGAAACTAATTATAAACAAAAGTGATATGGCTAAGTTCTTTTCATTATTCAAGCAGAAAAACATGCCATATAAACAATAAAAATGCAGAATAATCTTTTAGTTAAAATATTCTGATACAGTTCCTGTAGCAAAGATAAGAATGTTTTGCTTTTGATTTTTTTAACTTGGAAATATCCTTTTAAGCTCCTTCATAATTCTGTAAGGCATATACCTTGCAATATAGCCTTTTTATAGAAAGATATTCAGTGGCACAGATATTAAAGTAAGTATTTTCAAAACTAACTAGTTATCTTGTATATCTAACCTGAGATAACCAAAAGGGTGGGTGCATACTCAGCACTTCCTGAAATCAGTCCACTTTAAGGTTTCTCAGGAATCATAGAATACTAGGACTGGAAGGGACCTCAAGAGGTCATAAAGTCCACTCCCCTGTCCTCACAGCAGGACCGAGCACCAACAAGATCATCCCTGACAGGTATCTATTTAACCTGCTCTAAAATATCTCGAATGATGGAGATTCCATAACCTCCCTAAGCAATTTATTCCAGTGCTTAATCACCTTGACAGGAGGTTTTTCCTAATGTCCAACCTAAACCTCTCTTGCTGCAATTTAAGCCTATTGCTTCTTGTCTTATCATCAGAGGTCAAGGAGAACAATTTCCCCTCCTCCCTGTGACACCTCATGTCTCCCTCAGTCTTATGAATCAAGATGCTGAACTTCACTTTTGAAAATATTTACCTCCATGTCCAAAGCTCTGGCATCAAGCGAGTTTTGAAACTAGGACTAGAAACCAGGAGTCAGTGTGCTATAACCGTCAGTTGCAGATCCACAGTCCCTCCCTTTTCAAGAAAGAAAATGTATCTCCTCCATCTATTTTAGGGTGGCATATTTTTACTGTTTTGGGTTTTAGTTTTTATATTAACTTTAACAAAATAAAATTAATCAGCTGAAACAGTATGTGTTAGTTTATATTATAATCTTTGTCCACTTCCTGCAGGTCATTTTGTAATTGTTGTGTGAAGCTGTTTCCATCTTACCCTTGCAACAGCCACCCCTAATAACAATAGTACAGAGGGATCCTAGAAATGTTTCACAGTCCTGTAGCAACTCTGCAGGCCTTGTGTATAATAGTTCTATATCCCAGGGAGAAAACATCACTTTTACCAATTAAAAATGATAGAAAAATATGTCCTTATTGCCTTGGCATCCACATCAGACAGGTTTTTCCAGGCTGTGTCAGGCTCCTGCAGAGATGAAACAGGAGGAGCTAGGCAGGAGATTTACCTCATCTTCAAGGAAAATGTGAAGGTATGTGTGCACCAATAGAGAGCATGGAAGAATCCTGTAATTAAAGTTTGGGGAAGGGAATTGAAGAGACACTTCCTTCTATGTTGAAGATATCAGACAAGCTTGAATTTTTATAGAAAACATGCAGTCTCTAGCTGGTAGTTACAAAAATCCTGAGGAAGTACAGTACAGAGTTAAGAGGTTCAAACTCTAATATGATTATTACCAGAAATTCTTTGTATAAAGTACATGTTGTATCTGAATTTCTTTAAAAGTGGGTGTCATAGATAAGCCCAGTTCTTATATATGTGCTCTTTCATGTGACTGCCTGGAGTTCCATAGCTAAGTCATTTCAAATGACAAAAACAAGATGACGTGCTCCTGTTCCTTCTTGAAATCTTAGTGTACCTTTAATAGTTCATTTGATATTGTTACTATGCTGAGCACTATAGAGCAAAGTAACACAGCTTGTTCCTTCCTAATCACCAAAGGTTAAAGAATTCCCCTCAGTAAGGTCAGAAAAACTTGGGTTCTGCATTAGGGCAAAATTAACTTCTTTAGAAGGAAGTTGAAAGATAGATTTACATAAGCTAAAAAGAATGTCACATCTAATTCCTTTAGATACATTGTTCACTCCTCAGCCATTTCCCATCACAAAGAAGGAAAAGGAAAGCCACTTACATAGAAAATAATCTGTATTTTAGCTATTGCCCTAAGGGCCACCCAGTATTCCCAGAATCAGGCAACTAAACCTTACTACCAGCAGAGGAAGAAGGGTTCAAATATGGCAAAAGACCACCTTGGCTCAACCACGAGATCTTGAATGATCTAAAAATAAAAAGGAGTCATATAAAAAATGGAAAGTAGGACAAATTACAAAGGATGACTATAGGCAAACAGCACAGGAATGCAGGGGCAAGATTAGAAAGGCAAAGGCACAGAATGAGCTCAAACTAGCTACGGGAATAAAGGGAAACAAGAAGACGTTTTATAAATACATTAGAAGCAAGAGGAATACCAAGGAGAGGGTAGGCCCACTGCTCAGTGAAGAGGGAGAAACAGTAACAGGAAACTCAGAAATGGCAGAGATGCTCAATGACTTCTTTGTTTCAGTTTTTACCAAGAAGTCTGTAGGAATGCCTAACATAGTGAATGCTAGTGGAAAGAGGGTAATTTTAGAAGGTACAATTAAAAAAAGAACAAGTTAAAAATCACCTAGAAAAGTTAGATGCCTGCAAGTCACCAGGGCCTCATGAAATGCATCCTAGAATACTCAAGGAGCTGATAGAGGAGGTATCTGGGCCTCTAGCTATCATCTTTGGAAAAGCATGGGAGACAGGAGAGATTCCAGAGGACTGGAAAAGGGCAAATATAGTGCCCATCTATAAAAAGGGAAATAAGAACAAATCAGGAAACTACAGACCAGTTAGTTTATCTTCTGTGCCAGGGAAGATAATGGAGCAAGTAATTAAGGAAATCATCTGTAAACACTTGGAAAGTGGCAAGGTGATAGGGAACAGCCAGCATGGATTTGTAAAGAACAAATCATGTCAAACCAATCTGATAGCTTTCTTTAATAGGATAACTGAGTCTTGTGGATAAGGGAGAAGCGGTGGATGTGAGCACCTAGACTTTAGTAAGGCGTTTGATTCGGTCTCGCATGATCTTCTTATCCATAAACTAGGTAAATACAACTTAGATGGGGCTACTATAACATGGGTGCATAACTGCCTGGATAACCGTACTTAGAGAGTAGTTATTAATGGTTCACAATCCTGCTGGAAAGGCATAACAAGTGGGGTTCCGCAGGAGTCTGTTTTGGGACCGGCTCTGTTCAATATCTTCATCAACGATTTAGATATTGGTATAGAAAGTACGCTTATTAACTTTGCAGATGATACCAAGCTGGAAGGGGTTGCGACTAATCTGCAGGATAGGTTCATAATTCAAAATGATCTGGACAAATTGGAGAAATGGTTTGAGGTAAACAGGATGAAGTTTAATAAGGACAAATGCAAAGTTCTCCACTTAGGAAGGAACAATCAGTTTCACACATACGGAATGGGAAGCGACGGTCTGGGAAGGAGTCCGGCAGAAAGGGGTCTAGGGGTTATAGTGGACCACAAGTTAAATATGAGTCAGCAGTGTGATGCTGTTGCAAAGAAAGCAAACATGATTCTGGGATGTATTAACAGGCGTGTTGTGAGCAAGACACGAGAAGTCATTCTTCCACTCTATTCTGCGCTGGTTAGGCCTCAGTTGGAGTATTGTGTCCGGTTCTGGGCACCGCATTTCAAGAAAGATATGGAAAAATTGTAGAGGATCCAGAGAAGAGCAACGAGAATGATTAAATGTCTAGAGAACATGACCTATGAGGGAAGGCTGAAGGAATTGGGTTTGTTTAGTTTAGAAAAGAGAAGATTGAGGAGGAACATGATAGCAGTTTTCAGGTATCTAAAAGGGTGTCATGAGGAGGGGAAAAACTTGTTCTCCTTGACCTCTGAGGATAGAGCAAGAAGCAATGGGCTTAAACTGCAGCAAGGGAGGTTTAGGTTGGACATTAGGAAAAAGTTCCTAACTGTCAGGGTGGTCAAACACTGGAATAAATTGCCCAGGGAGGTTGTGGAATCCCCATCTGTGGAGATATTTAAAAGTAGGTTAGATAAATGTCTATCAGGGATGGTCTAGACAGTATTTGGTCCTGCCATGAGGGCAGGGGACTGGACTCGATGACCTCTCGAGGTCCCTTCCAGTCCTAGTATTCTATGATTCTATGATTCTATGAAATGTTCCAACTGGAAAGTAACTAAGGGCTTTTGCTTGCCTCTGATGCAGGGGTTATTAGTGTTGGGAAGTTTGGTGTAAAGACATTCCTTCAAACTGACTCTTTCACAAATGCTCTTGAGACCTTCAACATCTGGATGAGAAACTTTAGGAAATTCAGACCAAGCCATCAACTCATAAACTTCAAAGAGCATATGGCAAAAACATGAATGAATTTATGCTACCAAGCAACAGAAAGACAGGGTTTTATTGTGGGTAAGTGCCCAAAAATGTAGCTGAACTAAGGCACAGTTTGAATCTCAGAAAATTCAAGAGACACTGCAAATGACATCTCTTGAAACAGTCTCATCTCATCTAGATGGTAATAATGGGATGTTCACTTTGGACCTGCAGTATAGCTAAACTGCCAGATATTTATCAAATATGTTATAAGAGAGTATACACTCAGTGCAGAGCATAGCCTTTTGAGCTGGTATCAGCATGGAATGTGTTTGCAAAATGTTTTTGATCTGTAGCATTTCTAGAAAGAAAAGAAGTTCATTTCACCATATCTAGATGATTGGCTAGAGAAAAACAGTATGCTAGAAAATAATGTGATGTTATTGTAAAGTTACTGAATTTATCCTAAACTAATATCTCATTTGTTTTCTAGAGACAATTGGAATATGTAGGAAACTTATTGGAAAAAACTTCTCAAAGCCTTCTCTCTTCTAGAAATAATCCATGAGTCTTGATGCAGTGCTTAAAAATTATTTGACAGCTAGTAATCAAAGGACTATATCTAATATCCAGAGGTAGATATGTCGTATTTTGTAGTGGAGGATCTCCACCCTTAAAGTATAGGGTTAACATACTGATGAATAGACCCGTTACTGCTTCCCACTGCATAGAGGGGAGAAGATTTGTTCAGGGGGCTTTACCTAGGCGCCACTTGTAAATTCCATTCTTCATACCAGTTTCTGGCTATTAGAGATTTGATACATTTGAAACTTTGCCCCCTCTGGTTCCATGTGTCTGAGAAGAGGTCCTAGTGCTCTGCCTCTTCCTCAATCTCCATTTTTGGGGTTCTCCATCTTTGTGAATAACTCCAGTTCTTGCCTCTGCAACTTCTCAGAGTTTTTTGAAGAAGCAACAGTGAGAAGTAGATGTGATTTCTGACCATTTTGCTGCTGCCCATACTGTTCAGAAAAAGAGCAAAGAAACTGACCACTGGAATCTTGTTAGTTTCACTCTGGTACTTGAAAAAGCTGTGATATGAAAAGTTCTTCAGTTACTTCTGTCTGTAGAAAATAATAAAGGAGTTGGAACATCCATCAGCTTTTCATTTCTTTGACCCTGGATCAATAGGTCATGCTGTATAAAACTGTAATGAAGAGGTATTCTGGCTGCATCTCTGATTTCAAGCGGACCTTCAGTGTTAGGGTCAAGTTAGGTCATATTCAGTCTGTGGAACATCAGATACGATAGTGTGTGACACTTTAGGGGACTGCTTTGCTGCTGTTCATTCTTTTGTTCTGTATACTCACTTAAAATAAATAGAAAATAATAAAACTGTAACCTTTCTTTGACCATTCCCAGACTTTTCACATGAGAATCACTTAAAACTATTTTACCAATGCTTGAAGCATAAATCTCAATTAAATAGCAAGGTCTGTGCAAATTCTGTTTGACTATACCAATGTAGCTGGTTCATCCAGACCAGTCAAGTTTTGTCACTGCCTGCCCTGTAACTAATATTCTCTCTGATTTTTTCTATCCATGTGGAATAATGTTAATGTGTGAAAGGTATGTGAAATTGTACACCACCACCAGAAACACTTTCTGCTGCCTGTGGTCAGCCATGAGTGCTCTACCAATCAGCTGGATGGCACCTGAATCTTTTCTGCATGGCTGCCCAGCACTCAGCTTACAGGGAACACTTCCAGTAACCCTGGGGACTTCTAAGCTATGCATTTTTTGCTCAGAGCCTTGACAGCAGCAGCCTGCTCAGAGTACAGTGACCTCACCCTGGCTTCCACCAGCTTAGTCACTCCTTTGCAGAATAGCACCTACAGTCTTCCCAGCTACCAAGAAACATCTCTGCAGTGCTCAGCCCTTCTTGCTGCGGCACTCTCAAAACCGTACCAAGATTGCAGTTTTATAAGAGAAAGCACACAGCATCAGCTTTTTAGTTTGGCTAAGGATTTTACTTTTCAGTTCAAATCATTGCTCTGAAATTGTTTTGTAATAAAACTAAATTAAGTTTATTAACAAAGAACAGATATTTAGGTACCAAGAAGAAAGAATCAAGATAGAAATAGTTAAAAAAAACCCAACTAAACCTACATTTCTAAGACTAAAATACATTGTAACAAATTGGAGCCTTCTGTTCAAAATAGTTTATCAGCATAGTTGTTCTTCCATCATTGCTGGCCAGTTCTTCACCAAAATCAAGTCTAGAGTGTAAAGCATTTGATTTCTTTGTCTCTTTGGGTGATGGATGCCCCTCTGTCTGTGCTTACACATCCTCAAAGTTTATCTTTATTTTCAAAGCAGGAAGCCATCATGGGGATCTCTCTTGCTTTGTTTGCTAGGAAGCTAATGCCATGTTAATTTTTGCATTCTCCTTCCTCTGCTCCCCGCCATTGAGATAGTGAAGTGGATATCTCCCCTACTGGCTGGTTGGATGGTTTTGTTAACCTTTTATGTATAGGTACTTTCATTATTTCTTTATGCTCAGTTTTCATTGAAGACTAATTCAAGCAGGCAGGACCACTTTCTTTTGTCTAGGGTGACATTTCTCTAGCCCTACCTGCGCTGCACAGTTTAGGAGCATATTTGCGGCATACATTTATAATTTTTAATATAACACCTCTACCTAAACCATGCAATATTCTTAATGCCCAGAGCGTTACCAGTTTTCAGATGTTATGTTAAATGAGTCATTTTAGATACGGATTACAACAAGTTGGGTATACTAACCTGGTGAGGCAAGCTGAGACTCACTGAAAAATACCAGGCAACCTCTTGCCTTCTAGCACTATTGTCCTCTTAGGCAGTAGTTCCCAAATTTTTCAGGGTTACACCCCATTTACCACTATCCGTGTCCCCCAGCCCAGGAGCCTGGGTTGGGAGCGGGGTGGGACACAGACTGGAGTAAGGAAACATCCAGTATTGGATCTCATGTCAGGAATAGAGCTGCAGCCAGAGTCATGGATGGGCAAGACTAGAGCAGATCTGGGGGCAGAGTGCTATTGGGTGATGTTCCCTCCTTGTCCTTGTTCAGACTGACCTGGACTGGTTACGCCACCCACCAAACATTCATCCATGTCCCCCTGGGTGGAGAAGCAAATCCCACAGTTTGAGGACCACAGTCTTAGAGTCCTATATAACCAGCTTCAGATAATTTCTCAGCCAGATTTGCAGAGTAGCCACATAAAAATTTTCCAAGACATCTTGTGTAGACTCTGTGTACTCTGGTTGTATTTCCAGTTTTGACTTATTGTTACACAATCTGTTCCAATTATTTTATTGGTGTAGTGATTTGGCTATGCTCTTTCATATTATAGCGCTTCTGTTTTGGAGCATGGTCTCATTTGAGAACTGCGTTGTATTTTTCTTTTTGGGAGCCTGATGTTCCATCATCCTACAATTGCAGTATTCTTTATTCTTTTCTTACTTAAAACAAATGGAAACATCCATGAGATTTCTATTCTCTAACTGTGTGGATCTGCTATGAGAATCACTTTTAATTAATATGAGAATTAATTAAAAATTAATTGTGACTCTGGTTTGCTGATGGTTGAATGGTCACAGCAGACCCATAGTCACAGACTGACCTTTCCACATAGTTAGGGAATATATTGTTCTAATGTACCTGAATTTAAAACTTTTGCTATTGGAAAGAACTAACATATTAGAGTCATTGAGGGTTACCAGGATTACAGACAGAGACAGGCGTGGGTTGTCCTGCTGATGATTAAAACTTGGCCATGGTTTTCCCACTATTCTCATACACTGAGTTCAGATACAAGCGTTTGCCAGCAAGGAGACAAAATCCCTTCCCCAGCACTCTGATGTACAGGGGGAATGTGCATGTCACATCATCTTTCACTATGGTAGAGCCTTCATTTCCTCATGTACCCATCCATCTCTGTGAACCCACTGGAGGGGTAGAGCCAGGGCCAGTCATTACTTACCACATAAGAACATAAGAATGTCCGTATTGGGTCAGACCAAACGTCCATCTAGCCCAGTATCCTGTCTGCCGACAGTGGCCAGCACCAGGTGCCCCCAGAGAGGGTGGACCGAAGACAATGATCAAGCGATTTGTCTCCTGCCATCCCTCTCCAGCCTCTGACAAACAGAGGCCAAAGACACCATTTTATCCCCTGGCTAATAGCCTTTTATGGACCTAACCTCCATGAAATTATCTAGCTTCTTTTTAAACTCTATTATAGTCCTAGCCTTCACAGGCTCCTCTGGCAAAGAGTTTCACAGGTTGACTACACGCTGTGTGAAGAAGAACTTTCTTTTATTAGTTTTAAACCTGCTACCCATTCATTTCATTTGGTATCCTCTAGTTCTTCTATTATGGGAACTAATAAATAACTTTTCTTTATCCGCCCTCTCCACACCACTCATGATTTTATATACCTGTATCATATCCCCCCTCAGTCTCCTCTTTTCTAAACTGAAAAGTCCCAGTCGCTTTAACCTCTCCTCATATGGGACCCGTTCCAAACCCCTAATCATTTTAGTTGCCCTTTTCTGAACCCTTTCCAAGGCCAAAATATCTTTTTTGAGGTGAGGAGACCACATCTGTACACAGTATTCAAGATGTGGGCATACCATAGTTTTATACAGGGGCAGTAAGATATTCTGGGTCTTATTTTCTATCCCTTTCTTAATAATTCCTAGCATCCTATTTGCCTTTTTGACCACCGCTGCACACTGTGTGGAAGTTTTCAGAGAACTGTCCACAATAAATCCAAGATCTCTTTCCTGATTTGTCGTAGCCAAATTAGCCCCCATCATACTGTATGTATAGTTGGGGTTATTTTTCCCGATGTGCATTACTTTACACTTATCCACATTAAATTTCATTTGCCATTTTGTTGCCCAATCACTCAGTTTGGTGAGATCTTCTTGGTGTCCCTCATAGTCTGCTTCTGTCTTGACTATCCTAAACAGTTTGGTATCATCCACAAACTTTACCACCTCACTGCTTACCCCTTTCTGCAGATCATTTATGAATAAGTTGAAAAGGATTGGTCCCAGGACTGACCCTTGGGGGACACCACTAGTTACCCCTCTCCATTCTGAAAATTTGCCATTTATTCCTACCCTTTGTTTCCTGTCTTTTAACCAGTTCTCAGTCCAAGAAAGGACCTTCCCTCTTATCCCATGGCCATGTAATTTACACAAGAGCCTTTGGTGAAGGACCTTGTCAAAGGCTTTCTGAAAATCTAAGTATACTATATCTACTGGATCCCCCTTGTCCACATGTTTGTTAACCCCTTCAAAGAACTCTAATAGATTAGTAAGAACGGATTTCCCTTTACAGAAACCATGTTGACTTTTGTCCAACAAATTATGTTCTTCTACGTGTTTCACAATTTTATTCTTTACTATTGTTTCAATTAATTTGCCCAGTACTGAAGTTAGACTTACCAGTCTGTAATTGCCCAGATCACCTCTAGAGCCCTTTTTAAATTTTGGTGTCACGTTGGCTACCTTCCAGTCATTAGGTACGGAAACTGATTTAAGGGATAGGTTACAAACCACAGATAATAGCTCAGCAATTTCCCATTTGAGTTCTTTTAGAACCTTTGGATGAATGCCATCCAGTCCCGGAGATTTGTTAACATTAAGTTTTTCTATTTGTTCTAAAACCTCCTCTAATGACACTTCAATCCAGGACAGTTCCTCAGATTCATCACCCACAAAGGACGGTACAGATTTAGGAATCTCCCTAACGTCCTCAGCCATGAAGACTGAAGCAAAGAAATCATTTAGTTTCTCTGCAATGGCTTTATCGTCCTTGATTGCTCCTTTTATAGCTCGATCATCTAGGGGACCCACAGGTTTTTTAGCAGGCTTCCTGTTTCTAATGTACTTAAAAAACATTTTGTTATTTCTTTTTGAGTTTTTGGCTAGCTGTTCCTCAAAATCTTTTTTTGCTTTTCTTATTACATTTTTAGACTTGATTTGGCAGTGTTTATGTTCCTTTCTATTTACCTCACTAGGATTGGACTTCCACTTCTTAAAAGATACCTTTTTGTCCCTCACTGCTCCTTTCCTACCCTCTTCAGGACAGTTGGCCCCTGCTTGCTCCTGGCTATTGCATGAAGAGTTTAATATGGGAAGAAAGTTTTTTTCCACTCTACATTGCCATCAGCTGAATTTTGTTGTCTCATAGGTGGCAATTCTGTTTCAGAATCTGTTTCCAGCAAAAAGAATTTAGTCCACTAGTGATATGGTTCTGAAAAAGATCGTTAGTCTGTGACTTGAGTATAAACTGTGACATCTGAAGGCAATCTGATGTAATAGTTCTGAGAAACATGAATTGTTCCATTCATCCAACTTGGAAGCATAGTGGTCATCACTGAAATAATTATCAATGTGTTGGCACTTTAACAATAATCAAAGTACAGGAAGTATAGACAAAGCAGCACATTCTGTAAATCTGCCAGTCAATTATTATTATAATTTATTACCAGTGCAGTAACAGTTAAAAACCTTAATTGGGGATCAGGACCCCATTGTACTACCAATTGTACAAAAAAAAAACACCCATGGTTCCCAGAGAGCTCACAATTTAGGATTTAAATAATACCTGTCAAGCAAATACATTGACAAAGGATAATCCAGTAATCCTTGATAGTGCTCACAGTGCATTCTAGACACTGTGTTGCTGTGACAATCTAAGTAGAAACATAACTTGTATGATCGCTTCTCCCTTCTAACTGGGAAGGAGTGTTTGTGTGAACGGGCAAGATAGAAACAGAGTGGTAGAATTGGAATAAAATTTCCTGACTCTGTGTGTTCTAAAATTGATAAGCTAAAGCAGTGGAGAAAGAAAATGTCTTTTTTTCCTGAAAACTTCCATCTGAAATCTGCCTCTAGTGACTTCCTGAACCTAGCAGAATGAAAAAACCCACCAGGAGACTAGTCTGAATCTGAAATTCTTTAAATATGCAGGCAGCAAGGTGAAGATAGCATGGTGATATGCTATATAATTTGTTCTGAATCAACTTTTATGTTCTCTGTATTCCTGTTTCTACCTTTTGACGATATAGTTCTGCTTATTTTGCTATTTGCATTGGTTCCTTTTTCGTGTTCCCTTTATCCTTTAATAATCTTATTTTAAGTGTAGTATATAGACAAATAATTGAGCACCTGAATATTGGAGGTTCTATCAGTAAGAGACAGTAGATTGAGCATGTTCAATTACCAAAATAATAGCTTTGTCCTTAGAAATAGCTGCTTTTTAGTAAGATTCTGTGATAGTTTAGTGGAGTGTCTCAAATAATGATGTACATCTATGTTGAACTGGCTGAAATAATAATCACTTTGATGAAGAAATTGTGGTTTCCAAATACTTAACACTAGTTACCATAAGAAATTATCACCAGTACTAAATGGGCATACCAATGGCAAGGCTGGGTATTAAAAAGTTACTCCTCTGCTACAGGCCCCAGGCTGGCTTTTGCTGGCTCTACTGGTACATCTTCATCCTTGGTGACTCATTTGACACAACAAACAAAACAGAGTTGTAGATGATCTTATGGTATTAGAGTGCAGACTGAATAAAAAAGGAAGACTTTTCCTCAAAGCTCAATCAGTGCAGACTTCATTGAGAACTTCATTTGTTCTTTTCTGAGCTGTTTTCCCCCCCTCAAACTATATACTCTGTTCTTTGTCACCACACTGGCCACCTGTGGCTTTTAGCTCTGAGGCAGTTGTCATTTTCTAAGAAGCCATAGTGCTTCATTTTCAATCACAACAACCCTTTTTCTTTGCTAGACAGCACATTACTTTCTTGAGTCACTTCTACAGCTGTCCCTAAGATGCTAAATTTAGGACTTCAGACCCTCCTGCATTTCTAGTATTCAATCCTGGAAGGTATGCAGCTCAGCAAAGTTGGACTCTGAAGTGTCTCTCAATACTGATAAGGGAGATATCAGGCTGGAAGTTACTTCTATCAGAATATAAAATTTGCCATACTAGATCAGAGCATTGTCCTCTGGCAGTAACCACCAACTGATGCTTCAGAAGGAAGGTGAAAAAGTCCTTTAATAAATCTACAGCTATGCTGTAGGGGAATGTTTTTGAACCCCTGAATCTTGAGACTTGATTACCTTCAACTCTAAAAGAAAACAAGAATCTCTTGCTACTTTAAAACAAATGACCAGATTGAGTCTTTTTTTAATGGAAAAAGAATTCACGCTAGTAGTGCATGTGGTGAAAATCTGCTGACCCAAAGAAATTCTATTGAAAGTAGGAAAGTTTATCATATCTATGACTTTCATAAGTAATTCCATAACAAACTGTCATGTTCTACTCATGTATAAAGTTTCTCCTTATCTTCCTGATACACAGAAGTGTGAAGATCTCATCTTTATGAATTTTCATTTTTTTTTAATCCAGCAAATTTAATCAGTTAATCCCAGTTCACACGGGTTAAAAATGCTAAAAGTCTAAAATTATTTTGCTCTGGCTCTTGCTATTGTGATAAAGGAGATTTCGGACTGGAATTCAAATCTCAGCAGGCAATTCTGGCTCACTAAGACATTCCATAATCTATTTTATGTGAATATTGATCTATTCTAAAGGATATAGAATGCTAAAATGAAAATAAAGGCCTACATGAATAAGAGATGATTTTAAAGAAAGCAGTCTTCAGCATGGATCTAAAAAGTGAGTGGGATGTGAGAGAAGAATGGTATTTGAGGGGTTACAAATTTCTTGTCATATATACTGTTCTTTTAGTTCAGAGGAGTGTTTGCTGAATTGTGGGCATTTATTCAAAATTTTTGGGTTTGGGTATTAAGCTAGCAGCTATTAGGGCTTTATTGCTAACCATGGGAGTTCTTTGTAATTGTCTTCCCCTCCTCCCATCATTTTGCCCACTATTTTGTCTTTCTCTATTGCAGTTGAGAAGCATCAAAAGCGGCAGCTCTTTCTCTGTCTAAGCTGTGTATTTGGTACTCATCTCTGTAGTATTTAAGCACCTCCCAAGTAATTAAAGGTTAAAAAATAACAAAAGGTATCGGTCTTTTCTTCCTGAGCTGCTAAAGGAGTAAGGAAGGGTATCCCAAATGCTGAATTAAGTGAGAATCAATGTAAAGGCCTCAAATACCTTATTGGCTTATATTGAAGGTCCCAGTGGTAAAACCTTTAAAGCACAGTGTCACAGACTATCCCCAGCTGGTTTCAGCAGGGAGCTTGGAGCCAGTTGGAGAGGGAGCAAAGTCAATCAGGAGTTATGATGAGTCAGTGCATCCCCAGTAATAATACCAATATCAGTCCCCACAGGCAAAGTCACTGCCATTTGCAGTCTGAATTTTATGACGTCATATCTTGGACAATGACACCAGAAATTATGCCCAGCTACAAAGGCAATAATATAGGACTAATTTAATTTGCATCACCTTGTCTCAGCTAGTTGGATTTTGTTTGCAATGCCAGTGGAGTAACACGAATACATACAACGTAAGTGTCACCTGTGATCTCCTAGGTCCTAGGGGTGGGCAATAATTTTTTTTGTGGGGCCACTCCAAGATTTTGTAAGTGGTAAAGGGCCACACTTTTCTATGGAGGAGGTATGGGGTATGGGATGGAGGTAGGGTGCAGAAGGGAGCTTGGGATAGAGGACTGGGGTGCAGGAGTGGGTATGGGGTGTGAGAGGGACAAAACCCCCGAACAGCTGGAGTCAGCAGACAGTGGGCTGCAGACAGGGGAGTGTGAGAGGTAGTTTGAAAGAAGGAATCCTCATATGGTTAGGAAGACCCATAACACCTGTACCAGCACTGCTTCTGTCTCCTCCGCCTGCACCTGTAGCCAGACAGACTACCTAACCTTGGATACCTCTATCTAGATCCTGGTGTGGTTTTGCATGTGGGAGACCTACAGGAAGAGGTGGTTAGGCTGAGGAGCATCTGAAAATCCACAAGCAATTCATGGACAGTATCCATGTGGAGACTGCTGTGGCTGAGGAAGCTGTCCTATTACAAAAGACTGCTGGCACATCACTGGTGGAGGAGGATATGGCTCTGTCTCAAGGGGGACACTGGCAGCTGGTCTCTTCTGGCAGCAGGCAGTGCTCCACCCCTGCTCCCAACCCTCTCACTGTGGTTCTGGAGAACCATTATGCTGTTCTGGATATGGGAGATAAGGAATCACCTCTGAGGCAGAAGAGAAGCCTTGTACCCCCAAGACTGAGAGGTCTGCAGCCATCACTTTGAGGAGGAAACGTAAGGTTGTAGTTGTTTGAGACGCTCTTCTGAGGGGAATGGAGGCACCTATCTGTCGCCCTGATATGTCATCTCGGGAGGTATGCTGCCTGCCAGGGCCTGTATCTGAGACATTACAGAGGCATTGTTGAGGATTATCTGGCTCTCTGACTACTACTCCGTGCTACTCATCCATGTGGACACTAATGATTCTGCAAGTAATGATACTTGATCAGATAAAGCATGACTACAGAGCTCGGGGAGTACCGGTGACAGAGTTTGGAACGCAGATGGTATGCTCTTCAGTCCTTCTTGTCAAAGATAGGGGCTCAGGCAGAGACAGGTGCATCCTGGAGGTGAATGCCTGCCTGTAAAGATGGTGTCATCAGGAGGGCTTTGGCAAGACCACTTGGCTTAACCAGGAGATTTTTACATGATTTAAAAATCAAAAAGGAGTCATAAACGAAGTGGAAACTAGGTCAAATGACAAAGGTGAATATAATCAAATAATGCAAGTATGCAGGGGCAAAATTAGAAAGGTAAAGGCAAAAAATATGCTCAATCTAGGTATAGACACAAAGGGTAACAAGAAACTTCTATAGACATATTAGAAGCAAGAGAAAGACCAAGGACAGGGTAGGTCTATTGCTCAGGGAAGAGGGAGAAACAATAACAGGAAACTTGGAAATGGCAGATGGTTGCAGATGGATTCCTTAATTACTTGCTCCATTATCTTCCCTGGCACAGAAGTTAAGCTGACTGGTCTGTAGTTTCCTGGGTTGTTCTTATTTCCCTTTTATAGATGGGCACTAGATTTTCCCTTTTCCAGTCTTCTGGAATCTGTCCTGTCTTCCATGATTTTTCAAAGATGATAGCTAAAGGCTCAGATACCTCCTCTATCAGCTCCTTGAGTATTATAGGATGCATTTCCTCAGGCCCTGGAGATTTGCAGACATCTAACTTTTCTAAGTCATTTTTAACTTGTTCTTTTTTTATTTTAACTTCTAAACCAAATCTATTTCCACTAGCATCCACTAAGTTCGGCATCCCGTCACCATCCATCTTCTTGGTGAAAAGCAAAACAAAGAAGTCATTAAGCATCTCTGCCATTTCCAAGTTTCCTGTTACTGTTTCTCCTCTTCACTGAGCAATGGGCCTATCCTGTCCTTTGTCTTCCTCTTGCTCTTAATATACTTGTAGACCATCTTCTTGTTACCCTTTATGTCTCTAGCAAGATTGAGCTCGTTTGTGCCTTTACCTTTCTAATCTTGCCCCTGAATACTTGCATTGTTTGCTTATATTCATCCTTTATCATTTGTCCTAGTTTCCACTTTGTATATGACTCCTTTTTGTTTTTTAGATCATATAAGATTCCTCAGTTAAGCCAAGGCGGTCTCTTGCCATACTTTCTATCTTTCCCACGCAATGGAATAGTTTGCTTTTGGGCCCTTAATAATGTCCCTTTGAAAAAATGCCAATTCTCTTCAGTTTTTTTTCCTCTTAGTTTTGCTTCCCATGGGACCTTATCTACCAGCTCTCCAAGTTTTCCAGGATCTGCCTTCCTGAAATTTATCTGCCTTCTGTTTTGGTGACCTTCTACCATTCCTTATAATCATGAACTCTCTGATTTCATGGTCACTTTCACTCAAGCTGCCTTCCACTTTCAAATTCTCAACCAGTTCCTCCCTATTTGTTAAAATCAAATCTAGAATAGCTTTGCCCCTGCTGGCTCTCACAACCTCCTAAAATAAAAAAAAAGTCTTCAATGCAGTCCAAGAACTTACTGGATAAGTTCCTGCTGTTAGTTTCCCAACATATGTCTGGATAGTTTAAGTCCACCACCACCACCAAATCCTATGCGTTGGATGATTTTGTTGTTTAAAAAAAGCCTCATTCACCTCTTCTGCCTGGGTATGTGGTCTGTAGTAGACCCCTAGCATGACATCACCCTTGTTTTTTACCCCCTTTTAATCTAACCCAGAGATTCTCAACAAGTCTGTCTCTTATGTCCATCTCAACCTCAGTCCAAGTGTGCACACTTTTAATATATATGACAACACCTCCTCCCTGTTTACCTTGCCTATCCTTCCTGAGCAAGCTGTACCCTTCTATACCAATATTCAAATTGTGTGTATTACCCACCAAGACTCTGTGATACCAACTACGTCATAGTTGTGTTTATTTATTAGCACTTCAAGTTCTTCCTGTTTATTTCACATACTTCTTGTATTTGTATATAAGCATCTAAGACATTGATTTGATTTTGCCCCTTCGTTCCATCTTGTCCCTCCTGTATCTCTATTATAACCCATGCTCTACCCCATTTCTGACCCATCTCTCAGGTCCCCATGTTGTTCACTTACTGGTGGGCTTTGGTAATCTGCCCCCATCAAATGTAGTTTAATGCCCTCCTCACTAGGTTAGCCAATCTGAATCCAAATATTTCCTTCCCCTTCCTCAAAAGATGAACTCCATCCCTGCTTAGCAGTCCTTGGAACATCATCCCATGGTCAAGGAAGCCAAATCCCTCCTGGTGACACCATCTTTGCAGCCAGGCATTCACTTGCAGGATGCACCTGTCTCTGCCTGGGCCCCTAGTTTTGACAGGAGGGACTGAAGAGAATACCATCTGCGTTCCAAACTCCTTCATCTGTACTTCTCAAGCCCTGTAATCACTCTTGATCTGCTCAAGGTCAAAGCTTCCGTAACAGCTCTAGTATGGGCCCCTGGCAGGCAGCATACCTCCCGAGATGACATTTCAGGGCAACAACTGGGCACCTCCGTCCCTCTCAGAAGACAATCTCCAACCACCACTACCCTACGTTTTCTCCTCGCAGTGGTGGCTACTGACCTTCCAGCCTCAAGGGTACAAGGCTTCTCTTTTGCCTCAGAGGTGATTCCTTATTTCCCATATCCAGAACAGCATAACGGTTCTCCAGAACTATGGTGGGAAGGTTGGTAGCAAGGGTGGAACACTGCCTGCTCCCACAAGTGGATCTTGGGTTTGCAATTCCAAAGGGACACTAAGGGAGTTTGAGAGTCGATGTGTACCTATTGCTTGTCTGCAGGGGGATAGCAAAAGTTACAGAGGATGAGAGGAGAGTACTTGTGTTGCCTGTGGCCATTATCAGCTGGTTAGTTTCACATAGCTATCATGTCAAAAGTAGATTCCAAATGTGGAAAGGCTAATCACATCAGGAAGGCTACGTCTACACTGGCCCCTTTTCCGAAAGGGGCATGCTAATTTTACAGGTCGTAATAGGGAAATCCGCGGGGGATTTAAATATCCCCTGCGGCATTTAAATAAAAATGTCCGCCGCTTTTTTCCGGCTTTTAAAAAAGCCGGAAAAGAGCGTCTACACTGGCCCCGATCCTCCGGAAAAAAGCCCTTTTCCGGAGAATCTCTTATTCTTACTTCAAAGTACCTCTTATTCTTATTCAAAGTAGGAAGGAATAAGAGATCCTCTGGAAAAGGGCTTTTTTCCGGAGGATTGGGAGAAAAGGAACCATCCTCTACTGCATAGGGGTAGTAGAAGAAGCAGGTGTAGTCCTTGAGAAGTGCCAGAATGATCACTGTGATGATGGGACAGCAAAGGTGATGTGAGTATGGAAATATAGATGTACATTCCCTATTTATTTTATGAAACTGGGGTTTTATGACTGTGCTAAATATAATAAACTATATTTGTAAATACACAAGAGTTCCTATGGTGTGAGTGTTGTATCAGTGCACATCAGGGTTCCCAACCACAGAATAATTGACTACTGGGCCTGATCCTTGGACAAAGAACCTATCAGCCCTAAAGGTGGTAATTGGAAATGTATAAGCAATCAGATAAGGCAACACCCTGCACCACCATCCTGCTTCCCTCTGCCCGGACACCCTATCTTCAGCCTGCTCCTGCACCTTCGCCCCTGGACAGTCACCCTACTCCTACCCTGCTCCTGCAGCCTTCCTTGTTCTTGCACCCTCTCCCCTGGTGAGGCATCCTTCTTCCAGCCTGCTCCTGCACCCTCTTTTCTGGCCACACACTGCATCTTCCCTTGCTCTTGCCCCGTCCCCCCTGGCCAAACACCCTATTCCCAACCTGCTCCTGCACCCTACCTCTCCCCCAGACCTGGTACCCTCACCCCTTCCTGCACCCCACTTGCCGTCCAGATCTTGCACCTCCATCCTTATTCCACACACTGGCAGAATAAGGAAGGCTGTCCCACACACTAAACTCCTTATTTTTTCCCCACCCTAGAGATTGGGGGGAGGCTCCACAAAAATCCACTAACCCTGGAACCCCAGAAGAATAAATCTGGCCCATGGGAAGCCCTAAATTTCCATCCCACCTGTGCCTCCCCTTCACCCCATGGGGCTAGAGCACCAGAGGAGTGAGTTGTCTCAATTGGGGGCCACATCAGTGAGGGTTGGGGGGGGTTGGAGGGTTGTTTTTTGTTTTGTTTTTACTTCTCACTTGTGTGGTCCCCAAGTGATTTTTCTGTGGGTTAGTGGCACCCAGTCCAAAAAAGGTTCCTCACCCGCGCTATAAATAAAGAAAACATTGAAACCTTTTGTATTGGACATGAATAAATATTTTACTTTATTTAAAATGAAGTTTGATAAATTAACATGAGAAAGTTAAAATCTGTTTAATAATTTAATACTTCCTTTCTTACTGGTTACATTAAACCATTCTCCCTAGTTGCAGTACCAGCAAAATGGCTCGGTGTAATTAATGTCGATTTTCCATTAGCAACTGGTGGTCTACAGAAAGGTTTGCATTGAGCCAGGTGGGCCACAATCCAAAAAGTTTGAGAACCACTGACATAGATGAAGGCACAGACACATCTTAAAAGCAGATAACTGAGCAAACAAGGCTAGCAGAACAATACAGGCAACATAAAGATAAGGATGGACAAGTAGGGGCAGATATTTGTAGGGTTTCTAATATGACAAAAACCTTAAACCTGGGAAATAAGTTAATGGAGGGATTTAAAGACTGTGGAAATTGGAATATGGTTAACATGACTGGAAAGGTGATAGCTGTTGAATTTTGTAGGGACAGGAGGACATACTGTGGGTGTCAAGCAGTAAGTAAACATGACGTTTCAAAAAGCAAGATGGCAAATTTTGAGTTCATGAGAAAAGGACAGTTCTAGGCGATGTTAACCCTCACTTATGATGGCAAAACTTACATTGCTCAGAGATGTGAACAAAACAGATTCACAAGCAACAATTACATGAACAGAAATGATGGTGTGGACAGCCTCTCCTACCAACTGCACATTGGAGTGGTTTAATTATGTCGACAAGAAAGCACTTTCCTGACAGCAAAATGTGGCTGTACCAAAGATTTTATAGTGGCTCAGCTGTAACTGCTGTAAGTTTTCTAGTTTACACAGTGATGTTCAGGAAGAATATCTGAATGTCAATATCTGGGGCAAGACAGAAGCCAGAGATAAAAGCAGGTTGCAGGCTTGAGTGAAGGGAAAGATGTGATATTGCTGTCATGACAGACTGATGGGAGTAGCAAGGCATTGAAGGGAAGATGAAGAGTTTCGTTTTGGCTGTGTTAAACAAGAGCTGTGAGACACCCAGAATTAGATGATGCTGTCTGAGAAGCAGGATTGGATGGATGGACAGAAGGTCATGAGTGTACAGGTAGATTTCTATGTTATAAGCATAGATGTAGTAATTGGCACTAAGTGGATGCAGTTACTCACAGTAAGATGAAAAGATGAGGGAGAACTTTTTCATTTGACAGCAGGAGAAAAGAAAAGAAGGACTTACCAAATAAGATGCTAAATGAATGGAAGGGGAGGTATAAGACCAGACTATTATAGTATTACAGAAGCCCTTGGTTGGGGGAAGTTGTGACTGACATTGTCAAAACCATTAGCATGAGGTGGAAGTAATGGACTCTGAAATTTGGTGAGTCTCATTTCCTTGTTAAAAGTAGTTACTGTAGCATGAAGAGAGAGGAAGCCAGATTGGAGAGCATCAAGGCTGCAGTTGAAAGTAATGAGGCAACAGTTGTGATTGACAGTATGTTTAGAAGTAAAGAGAATGGTCCATATATAGAGGGTTAGGCAGGGTCAAGAGATATTTTTGGAGAGATGGAGATCAGATAACTGTTAAGTATTAGTATGGACATACTTGGGTGGATGTCCTCATTTGCTGTAGGGCAGCAGACCTCTTGGAGCTGGACCTGAGTAATTATTGTGGTCAACTGATACAATATCCTCTGCCAAGCATAAATATTCTCCCTTATATTAAAGCAGACAGGTCTGCAGCTAGTGCACATTGCAGAGACTTTTTCTTGCCACCTTAAAATGAGAGTTGCAAAAACATGAAGCAGGAAATCTAAAGTATGTGGTTTCTAGAAACTGGTCTACTTTCATGCAGAGAGGAAGTATGTGAAGGGGGGGGGGTAGAGAAAAGAGCGGGGGCGGTAGACGCAGTGGGTTACGAGGCTGTGTTTGTCAGTGCAGTTTCTTTCTTTGTTGTGTTGTCTTGGACAATCCCAGACACTCCAAGTCACAGTTGTGCTCTCTGTGCAGTCAGGTGGGTTGGATTTGTTTAGTGCATTTTGTGGGGGTGGATGAGTGGGTGGATTTAAAGTCCCACGTGATTGGCCGCCTTCAACCTCAGGGCGGCCTTAAAAAAAACAGAAACACACGGTAGCTCTCACACACACTAACGAAAGCTGGAGGAGTCCGGGGGGAGGGGAGAGCGAGCGAGCTCAGGGGTGCGTGGGTGTGCAATGGAAGGCTCTGAAAGAGAAAGCAGGGTGTCTGCCAGAGGCATGCTGTCTCTCCTAGCCCCTGGTGCTGCCGCCGCTTCTCAGCCACCGCTCTACTCCCTTCAAACACGGCGCTTGCAAAGCCCGCTCTGCGGGGCCGGGGGATTTTAATGAACTTTTTAATTGCAGAATGGCTGATTGTACATGCGGGTGAAGTAAAGCCCAGCTCTGGAGGTGCCCTGTCCCTTTGTAATGGTGAGTTACCTGCCCAGACGCAGGGCTTCTGCGGGGCTGTCCTTCTGCTCCAGTGCCTCTATTTTGAAGGCTATAAATAGAGCTTATTCAGGGGGAGGGGAAATGGAGCGAATCCTTTGTATGGCAGCAGTTCGTTAAGGCACGAGAGCCACCCTTGGGGCTTTTCCTTTCCCAGATGGTTGTGGCCCTTTGCCTGAACTTGATAGGAAGTGTTGTGAAGGTGACAAGAGCGAAACTTACCAGCGAGAGGGAGGGGAAGAGAAGCTGAGAACCAGGCAGAGTCATTGTATGGAGATGGTGTTTATGTACCACTGCGAGTGTTTCAGGCAGAAGGGGAAAACATACCCAGTGCAGCCGCTAGAGAATGTTTGTGCTTTTGATTTTAGTCTTGAATGTTTTACTGTTGAAAATGGTGTTTCGGATATGCCTACTCATAGGGCCTATAACCCGTAGTAGGAGAGAAAATTTGTGAATATGTTAATATCTTTTTGCTCTCCTTATGACCCTCTGCTGTAAATAAGTACTGATTACTTACCCCTTCTTTGGTCAAGTTGTCTCTGGATATTAATACCTTCCCTCTTCTAGCTATTCATTTCCTGTGGGTATGGTGGGGAATCCCTTTCCTTAAAAAGCTGTGAGAGGATGGGGGAAGGGAGATCTGTGTGTGCCCTGAAGATTTCTCGGCTGTGCTATGTGCAATCATTTAGCTGCTTAAAGAGGCAGGGTGTGCTGTAAGGACATTTGTTGTGGTGCCTGGGAGGCACTTAGTTCAGTAGTTCAGGTTTTGTTCTATTAAAGGTTTTAGCAGAGTCTTGCTTGCTACCCAGAGAAATCTGCAAAGGGATGGGAGAGCAGGAAATCAAGCATTAAGTTTGGATGGGGAGTGGTTTGTTTGTTTTTTTCAGTGTGTTTTTTTTTCTTCCCTGAGTAGAATGAATTATTTAGCACCATCATTTTAATTCCAACCTAGAGCTTAAAAGGGAGGATTTCATGTCTGGAAGAGGAAGAGACGCAGTATGCCCTGTAAAATAATGTCTGGCACAGAGCAACCAGCTGTGATCTCTAGTATGCACTCTGCTGTTTTGACTGTGGCTGTCATGCTTACACCGGCGATTCCCCCTTTTTAACAGTTACCTAACAGAACAGTCTGTCATTTGGTATCCTTTTGTACAAAGGACTGAACTGTAGCAGTCACTGTTTCAGTCATCTGAAAGAAAACAGGTTTCTAATTTAATTAGCAGTTAGGTAAAATCAGTCCACCTTGGTTGTACCGTCACCATTTTTTAGATTTCTGTTGTATGTCTTAATCACAAGACATTCTAATTAATATAAATGAACAAAAGTCCACCTGCCATTTGTGGCATTGGCTTCAGCATCTTCATGTTGCTAATTTTTTGATACATTGTGAAGTCTGTTTGCTTATTTGATACTGCAAGGTATGTGCTTAGTGTGACCATTTCATTTAAAGCAGATCCCTAAATTAGAATATCCATTTCCGAGCATCTTTGTCACCCTTGGGTCTGGAAGATGTATCTTTTTTTATTGAGAGCACATTGAAGCTGACATCCTGAACTCTTTCTGAAGAAGTGGGTTGTGCCCACAAAAGCTCATGACACCATCTACAAATGTTAGTCTCTAAGGTGCTGCAGGACTATGTTATTTTTTAATTATTTTTTTTTCAGTTACAGACTTAACGTGACTACCCCTTTGAAACTTTTGAATTCTTTTACTAACTTTGACAATATGTTCCAATTAGGAATCATCAGTTGTGTTTAATGAACTGTCCTGCTTCTTTACTTTTTTCAAAGTATGTAAGATACTGTGATGATTGAGTGCTTTTCCACCCATATTCACATTTATAAGTATTCTGTCAGTTGACATAGATACAGGGCCCATCTGACAGTATCCCAGAAATCAAACAGAAGCAGACTGAATGTTTTCTCCCACTTAACCAACTGATTCACTTCTTGTGCCCTGTGCTAGAGGAAGCTATTGTAAAAACACTGCTGGTAATTAAAAACAAAAAGAAAAACCCTTGTCTATACTGTGCATTGTGTTATTGTAATTAAGGTAATTCAAGCATAACTACATTGTAGTATCCTTTTCCCTCAGTATGACCAAACAGTGGTTAACTTTAGCTGGATTGATTGGCAGTCCTCATTGTTTACATGAGTTGGCATTTCTGTCAATCTCCTAACTGGAAAAAAAACCTTTTGTTAGCTCCAAGTTATTAAAAAAAAAAGTCATGGAAAAGCAAATAAATAGGAACAGTGTGAGCATGATTTTTCTTTTATTTTATTTGGTCTGATAAAATAGCTGAAAATGGAGGAACTGGCATAATAAATAACTCTCTTGTAGAGAACTCTTTGTTGTCAGCTGCAGTAATTGCAGCATAGTCAAAGAAACATATATTGTAAGCTTAGTAATGGGATGCATAGCCATGTTTGCTTTGTGTAGCAGTCAAGATTTCAGTTTAGGCCCTTGACTTGCTTGATAGAGAGGGATATGTTGTATAGACATTTCAGTAGCAAGTGGAAAAGGAGGTAAAAGAAATGATTTAATAGCCCCCTATGCCTGCTGAAGAGTGCATTTAGTGAGGTTGGAATGTACACATTTCTGCAGAGATCTTTTATCTGTTGGAGGGGATTATGCCTCTCTTTTCTAACAGTGGTTATTGCCATGTGTGTTTTTTCTTATGCCTAATCACTAATTTGTAGATAATGCGACTCAAATACCTATCTCGTTTAAGCCTCTTCCTCCTCTTATGCCTATTTCTGCTAACAGTTTATAATCTGGGATGCACATCACCACCAATCTTCTAACAGACTGAAACCTCAGACAGAACTTTGACCCTCAAATGTGAGCAAACTCGTCTATGAACAAATGGGCATCTTTAATGATTTATCATCGTGTGTATACTATGTATATCAGCAACAGGAGAAGTCTTTCTTACTCTCTTTCAGAAACCCTGTGCCAATAATCAGTGATTCTACTAGTGAATTGTGAAGTTGTACTTGTATACAAATTGCTTATTATTAATAACACTTTATAATTTTGTGATCCTTGTGAATTACACAATGCATTCATTGTTATTTAAAAAAAATTAAACTCCAAAAAGAAAGAAGTAAAAATAACTCTGATGCCAGTTCCCTCTCCCTCTGCTCCCTCCCTAAAAGAATCCTCCGTGTTTGTAAATCGGATCAATTTTTTGGTGAAATCTGGTATTCTCGAAGAGTCCAACCTGCTACCAAATTTAGCACTGAAATCAAAATAACTGCCACTTCACAATTTTGGTGTTCACCTGCTAGTTTATATGCAACTTCCTTTCTAAGTCATCTTATGGTAATCTGCTGAAACAATTGGTTATGTTTGGGACCCATCAGTACTACAGCTATTTATCAGAGTCAGAGCTGGTTGCAAAATGGCAATCTCGTGACGCAGTTACCATAATGTTAAAAGTTGTAGCATAGACAGAAGCATGCACCCCCAGCTCCAACCACTGTCAAGAGGCAGGAAAGAACTATTTTTCATGTGAGCCCTGTCTGTCAAAAGAAACTGCATGCCAACAGGGATTGGAGGTAGTGAGGAGGAAAGAACCCAAAGAGATATTCCCCTCCCAGTTTTCTAAAATCAAAGGACAATAGTTCTACAAGAGTATTACAAACCCTTTGGAAATAAGAACACCACATATATTGCATGAGGGTATAGCTCTGTGAAATGGTTAAACTTAAAATTATGTGGATAAATGTTTTTATGCAGGCAAAATATTGTTAGACAAGTTGGAATTAAGCCAGAACACCAGCACCTATTCAGTTTGTAATCGTTTCTATGTGCGGATAATTTCACTTTAGTTATAAAGTGCTTTGTGATGTTGTGGAGGATGCTATATAAATGTTTTTCTGTCATGAAAACTGCCATAGAAACTAATCACAAGTGGTTAGGACCTCTGTTTTATGTTTGATCCAAGGGATGAGACTATCTCCAGCATAGTATCATAATGCAGTGTTGTTACATTCTTTTAGTACTGATTTAGGCATCAGTGATTGAATGATGAGCAGTTTCTACAGCATGTGAATTTTCCTCTAAGGTCTCCCATACAAATACTGACTTGACCCAGGTGGAAATATCTCATGGAATCATAACCCAGCTTGTTGATATGGTTATATTAGCATACAGACAAAATGAAAGTTCTTCTCTCAGCTGTGATAATGAATAATGTAGTATCACCTTAAAATGCTTTCTTTGGTTTCTCAGATCCTCCTAATTTTATGCCTCTTTAACTTTGTATCCTAGAATGCTTACTTTTATGCAAAAGACAGGACGATGCAGCACTTTCAAGATTAACAAGATGGTTTATTAAGTGATCAGCTTCGTGGGCCAGACCCACTTCCTCAGATCAAATTGTGGAAGAAAATTGGCATGACCATATATACCAAAGGTATCCAATCCCCCTTTTTTTATTGTATCCCTTTGGTATATATGGTCATGCCAGTTTTCTTCCACAATTTGATCTGAGGAAGTGGGTCTGGCCCACGAGAGCTCATCACCAAATAACCATCTTGTTAGTCTTTGAAGTGCTGCATATAGTCCTGTCTTTTGTTTCGACAAGACCACAAGGCTACATCTCTATTACTACTTTTATGCAGAGGATGTTCTGTAAAACGAGAGATGTTCAAATCAGGCTGGGCAATATAGGATCCAGGATGTTGGCAGTTGAGGGAAGAGCATTCACCTTAGAACATTTTGTTTGGTCAGAGGACAGGATTGTGAAAAGATTACTATTTTAGGCATTCTGGCAACCCCAGTATACTGGAATTTCTTAGAGATATTTTCACAAGTGAAATGATTTATCTGTTACAGTCTGTATACTATATTAAATAGTTCAAAGATCACATCAAGAACTCAGATATTTAAGTTAATAAAATGTGCATTTGACAGTTTCTTCAGATCACATGTGAAGGAACACTTTCTGCTCTGTTAGATTATTATGAGGAAGAGGTATCCCCTAATAGAGTGACCTCTGCATTGCCGTGTTTGGAGATGAGGGGCTATGGGTCATTCAGAGGTCCAAATTGAAAATTCATTATAGCTCTCAATGAATAACATATTAATGGATCTCCAAGTAACTGTGTTGTTTCAGGATAATTCCACAAGCCAAATACATAGAGAAGGGTTGGAACTTAACTTCATTTACAAGTTTAATTCTTATGCAGATTGAATGAACAGGGACATTGGCTGACTGGCACACTACCTACCACATTCAAATGACTTAACCAATCAATGGAGGTGCTAATTGTTCTTATCAGCCTCTTGTAACTTCTTGAACCATCTATTCACTGTCTCTTTCTTTCTCTCTTTTTTTTTTCTCCCTTTTCTCTCTTTTTTTCTTCCTTTCCCCTTCCCTTATTTATTCTTGTATCTGAACTTCTAATATTTCAGTCATCTGAAGAAGTGGGTTGTGTCCATGAAAGATCATGATACCATCTACACTCTCTCAATGACTTAACCACATGCATTCTGCTACAAAGACCTTTTACATCTGCACTTGAAAGGGAATCCTCTGAACTGTCATTCATGTTAAAATTCGACACTCTCCGAGAAGGAATGAACAAACACTCTAACTATCTTACCCATTACCAAGATAGCTTCCCCAATTATCACCTCTAATACCATTAGCTCACAGACATCTAACTTTCCCCACCTCTAATATAATTAATTCACAGACACTTACCTTCCTTCCTCCCCACCCCCTGCATCCCCCTCCTGTTCTGAAATGTGATTTGTCCTTTTCATATGTGTTCATTTTTTAAAATCCTTTGGTATATATGGTTGTGACTATTTTCTTCCACTATTTGATCTGAGGAAGTGGGTCTGGCCCACAAAAGCTCATCACCTAATAAACCATCTTGTTAGTCTTTAAAGTGCTACATAGTCCTGTATTTTGCTTCATCTACATGTTTTGTTAGTCTTTAAGGTGCTACTAGATTATTAGTTGTGTTTTAAGTTTTTAGTGCTCTTAACGCTTATACGTTTTTCTCTTACCTGTAGTGTAACAGCACCAAGACTGGATGGTTGCAGTAAATTAGTGAAATATGTCTAGATATAATGGTGAGAGGTAGTTTATGTAAAACTAAATGTATAATACACTTAATACTGAATCATTATACTGTGATTTTTGCTATTATAATTAATATGTTAATACATCAGTTCATAAAGCATTTTCTGTTTTTAATTGCTCTAATCAAATCCATCAGAAAATTAGCTGATGTTTCTTGCAAAAAGGAAATTCTTCTTCTTTTTCTTCCCCCCCAAAAATAGCTGCCTAACATTTCATAGATTGTATCATTTTCTGCATCCTTTTGAACACATCTGTCTTACATTTTTCTTTATTTTCCATTTGTGCTGTTGTTCCAATAGGGATGGAAGTACTGTCTTTTGGGGAGCAAAAATAGATGTATCATTTTCAAATCTTTTGCCTGCCAAATCTTCTATCCTTGGACTAAACTATAGAACTTTTTCATTTCTAGCTTGTTGTCTTTTTTTCCCCCCTAAACATTGGATTCCTTTTATTATTGCTTTCCAAATGATCCTGGAAATATAATGACCCCAACATTCTAGATCTGGAATGATTTTGCTATTATCTTAAGGTGTCTGTCCTCAATGATCAGAACAAGTAATGCTCTATTATATGGTGGGTTTGAGATCTGGATTAAAATTCTTTGGGAACTAGGCTGAGACAAAAAATATATTTCTTGGGAGTTAAATTACGTTTCAGCCTGTGTTCCTAGCAAAAGTCTAGTGAGAATCATAGAACTAGAAGGGACCTCAAGAGGTCATCAAGTCCAGTACCGTGCACTCTCACACAGCAGGACCAAAGCACAACCTAGAAAGAATGGTAACACCCATCATGTGCCTTGAACCCGATAACCCTGAGATTAAGAGGCTCATGCTTCAGTAACTGAGTCAACCGAACTGTGTTCTAACAGTTCATTAATCCACTCAAAAAAAAAAAAGTTGGTTAGATTGTAACCTATAGGGCAGAAAGGGTACCACACTAGGTAATGAGAAAATATAGAAGAGAAGCAATGGGGAAAGCATCATGACCCTGAATGGGCATGTGTCTTCCTCCACTGCATGTTTCTTTGGAACTATCTGTTTCCTTGTATACCTCTGTTGTAGATAGCTAGAGGAGTGGACTGCACATATTGTTTCAGGGGATAGCCTAAAAACCTAAGCTTTTCTTCAGGGCTCCCATGGTGGCCAGTCACAACAGCGTGACACCCTCAGTGCCACAGTGGAGTCCTCACTTCCACTGTCAAGAGCATTGTATGTAGCCCTCTACAGATGACGAATGGGTGGGAGCACCACCAGATCAGGGTTGCAAGGTTTTTTTAATTTCCTGCTTGCTTAGTAACTCACTCCTCCCTCACTCTCTACAGTATTGTGGCAGCAGATTAATCCAGCATCAACAACTTGATGTCTTGGTCTAGATACAAACTAAATTGCATAGATTTAGCATTTGTACACTAATTCCAAAGACACCATGCAAAAAATCTGTTTATAATTTTCTCATCTTACTGGTTCTTTGCTGTAAGTGCAGCATTATCATACTGCTCCATCTTCTTTCAACTGCCTTCACTACTTCCCAAGTGAAAGATTAGAGGCAGATACAGGAGTACAATCGGAGACTCTTTGTTGGCACATTCTTTGTTGTTACTATATTTTGTTGGAATGTTGCCAGTTCTTTTTTCATGATATATACTGATAAAAAACCTCTTTCTTGTCTTTAACTCTGCTGACTATAGATTTCTCTTCGTGTCCTTACACTTTCTTTATCCATTTTCCAACATTCTCTAGGTAGCGGATTATAGTTATTATTGCCAATTTCCTCTTTCTTCCATTTGTTACACAGGTTAAACCTCTCTAGTTCACCACTCTCAACCCAGAAACATCCATGCATCCGGCATGATTTTAATTAATTAGATGTCCACTTATGGCTGTGGCCAAGTTTCCAATGATCCAGTAAACTTTATTTACAGCCGCCCATCCTGGCTCTCAGTGTTCTGTGCTATTATTTAGCTCTAATTTTCCCCTAAATGTATTCTTCTAAGAGCCCCATAAGCAGGAGAAGTGTGAATAATGCTGCTAGACAATATTGACCTCCTGTGACCCAGCAAATTCTCTGGTTCAGCACCAGGCAGGTCCCAAGAGTGCCGGACTAGAGAGGTTCAACTTGTATATGTAGAGTGGTGGAGGCTAGAGTTATTTTTATAGCCGCCTTTACTCTCCCTCTAAGCCAAGTTGGTTTTTTGTGTGTTTTTTTTTTTTTTTTTTAACCAGTGTGGCTCCCTTTCATAACTGTGACAGTGTGACTTTTTTAGGCATGTAGTAAAATGTTCCTAAACAATTGCCAGTTGTCATTCACATTTTTCTGTTTAAATTCTTCTGTCAATGGATATGGCTCCTCGTTATTTTCAATTTAGTGGTATTGGCCTTACATAGAAAATTTAGTGGAATTGGCCTTACAGAGAAACAAGTACAGGCAGTCTCCTAGTTACGCGGATCTGACTTATGTCGGATCCGCACTTACGAACGGGGCTTTCTCGCCCCGGAGCTCGCAGGCAGCGGGACCGCCCAGAGCGCAGCGGTCCCGCCATCTCGACCTCCAGGGTGAGAAAAGCTGCTCCGGCTGCCCCTGGTCTGCTGAGGACTGTCTCCAGCAGACCAGGGACACCTGGAACAAAGCCGGGGAGGCGGAGGGGTCCCGCGCCTCTGAGGCTTTGCTCTGGCAAAGCCGGGGAGGCGCAGGACTCCGCCGCTGCTGCAGCTTTGCTATGGGTGTCCCTGGTCTGCTGGAGACAGTCCCCAGCAGACCAGAGGCACCGGGAGCAAAGCGGCAGCGGCGGCGGAGTCCTGCGCCTCCCCAGCTTTGCCAGAGCAAAGCCTCAGAGGCGCGGCACCCCACCGCCGCTGCGGCTTTGCTCCCCGTGTCCCTGGTCTGCTGGGGGGGGAGGGGCGCCGCTAGTGCGCCCCCCCTCCCCCCCAGCAGACCAGGGAGACGTGGAGCAAAGCCCTGGGCCTGTGGTAGAGCAGGTGGGGCGCTGCCGGTTGTCCCTCAGCACCACTCCTTGGCGCTACTGGACCAACCCGGCAGCACCCCAGCTGCTCTGCCCCAGGCGTCCCCAAGTCAGCCGCTGCTGAAACTGACCAGTGGCTGACTACAGGAAGCCCCTGCCCACGGCTTCCTGGAATCAGCCGCTGATCAGTTTCAGCAGCAGCTGACTTGGGGATGCCTGGGGTTCTTAAGTTGAATCTCTATGTAAGTCAGAACTGGCGTCCAGATTCAGCCGCCATTGAAACTGATCAGTTTCAGCAGCGGCTGAATCTGGATGCCAGTTCCGACTTACATACAGATTCCACTTAAGAACAAACCTACAGTCCCTATCTTGTACGTAACCCGGGGACTGCCTGTATATATTTCACAGTGTGCATTTATTCTCTTTGCATGTAACAAATGTGATCAAGTCATTATCACTTGTACCTAAGTGACCCACCATTATTCCTCAGCCAAAAGATTTATGTAGTGTGCTGAATTTCAGCATATTTGGACTGTGTTGGACCAATGGGGTAACTGAATTTCAGTGCATATGGCCATGAATTAAAAACATCCTGCTCTTTAAGTGATATTCCATTTTTGGTATAAAAGTGCCCCATAGATGCAAGATATTTCTGTCCAGAAGTATTCCTTAAGCCACTTTGTGTCCCTATGCTACCCCACCTAAGGGCATAAAGGGCAGAGGAGGCTCAAACTAGACTCCTTCAGTGATGTAAAATCATGTTTTAAATGTTAACTGGTTAAATTATGTATTTAACTGGTTGACTGACTTGCTACAGTGTGCCTCAGCTAAGGGACATTGGAGCAGCCGCCACCACCTGGCACGGTAGGTGTGGCTGGGCTGAAGCACCCCTCCCCCACAGCATTCCTCAAGAGGGGAATGCTGTGGCTGGGCCTGGAACTTGTTAATTGGTTACTGGTAAAATCACTTGACAAGGGTGATGCTTACCAAGTAATGAGTTGTCTGTTTACATCCCTAGACCCCTTCTGGCTTTTTAAAATAAAAGGATAGTGAGAATATTGCCTTACCCAGTCTGATAACGTTTAAGTGTATCCAGCTATATAAGAACATGTTAGGATCTAGCTAACCAAGTTAGATCCACCTGGCCACATTAGAGTTCATTCTGGCAAACTTTTTTACCTGCTTGAAAATTGTCCTTGTGATGAATTCAGAGCTCCACTGTAAGAAATTAATAATACAGGTTGAACCTCTTTCTGGGACTCTCTGGTCTGACAACATCCATGGTCCTGCAGGGCCTTGGCCATAGAGATTGAGAGCAGCTGGGAATGGAGCCGGTCTGTTTAGCAGCAGTCTGCAGGCCAACAATCTGGGAGTAGAGAGCCCTGGGAAAGACTGTCATCCTGTGGTGGGTGGGGGCAGGGAGGTCAGGCTCAGGATTCACCCAGGGCAGTAGCCAGGAGGTGAGCCCCAAGGCACAGACTCTAAAAAAAATACCGTATTTTCCGGCGTATAAGACTACTGGGCGTATAAGACGACCCCCTAATTTTTTAGTTAAAAGATAGGGTTTCGTCTTATACCCCAGCGCCCCTCCGCCTCCCTGGCTTTGCTCCCGGTGTCCTTGGTCTGCTGGAGACCGTCCCCAGCAGACCAGGGACACCGGGAGCAAAGCCTCTGAGGACGCCCCGGCAGCGGGACAGCCCCGGCGCGCCTGGGCTGCCCCGCCGCCGGAGCCCCTCCGCGGCTTTGCAAAGCCGCAAAGCTGTATACCCGGCATATAAGATGACCCCCGATTTTTGGGGGATGTTTTTTAACATCAAAAGTCGTCTTATACGCCGGAATATACGGTAATCAAATTGCACAAAACTATGTTGCTTGGCTGTCTCAATCCATAATTTATTCTGTTTGAGGAGGTATTTACCAGTTGCCAAAATTGTGTTGTGCATGAGAGGAAGATATACAGTCTGTTGCTACACTTCAAAGGCAGAGGCACCCTTATTGACTAATGCAGAGTGCATTAAATGTAACACCCCTAACCTGAACTGTGAAAAGTGTAATGTTTTATTGACTATTTACCAGAGGAACAATGAGAACAGTTCATGAGAACCTTCTTTATAATGGCACTGGTCTCAGAGGTCTTCCCACCACATGACTTAGTCCAGCTCCTGGTCCTACTCTGGATCCTGATACCAACTTTTGGCTAAAACTTCACTGCAGACTTCACTTAATGCATCAGACACTGCAGCTATGTCTGCAGTAGCAGTGAGATGAGTTCCTGCCTTCAGTTGTCCAGGTTTCCACAGGCAGCATAATCACCTGAGGAAGATTTACCTTTTTGTGGCCATAAGCTGTTCACAGATTTCATGGACCATTCTCTTCATACTCTAAAGAACTTTAGGACACCACTCAGAAAAAGCCAGCAGCTACCTCAACTGCTTCCTTTAAGCCTGCAACACTGTCCAAATGCCAGTTCTGATGGTCTGATCAAGAATCTAGGCCAGCCAATAACCAGGTTTTATTAGATGCACAAGACAACCACCGTTCCTCAATTTGGACACTCTTTTTGTCTTTCCTCAAGTCTGGGAGGCTATAGTATCAGACAGATATTCAGTGGAGGCTATTACTTCAGGTTATGCAGTCCTGTTTTCTTCCATCCTGCCCTTTCAGCCTCCTAACCCTGTCACTTTGCAGGGACCATTCTTACCAGTTGCAAACACAGCAGATCTTCTCAGAATATTAAATCTCAAACAATTGAACAAGCATGTCAGATATCTAAAATTCAGGACAGCTAGCCTCAGTTCTTGTGGTTAGGGTCACATTAGTGATAAATGCCATATTTACTAGTCTTCTAAGCCCTGGACAAAGAAAGAAAGAGACATTTGTCTCAGGGCACTTCTAATGTTGTGTGGTTAGTGCCAGCTCCAAAGCACAGGTTGGACTCATTGCAAAGCACTGGGAACATCAGTGTGAAATGCTTCACCAGTGCCATCTGATGCCATTCTCCCTCACCAGCTGCTCCCAAGAAGCTTAAGGGATCCCTAAGGTGAAGATCTCCAATGTCCCACAGGGAAACGAAAGATCAGGAGGAGTGCCAAGGTGCATAGTGGGTGGCTCCTCTCACCCATCTGGAAGTTGGGCCAGAGCTCAAGCTGAGCAACCTAACCCTTTCCATTCCATGCTTGCTACCACAGGCACTTATGGGGGACTCTGGCACTTGGAGGTGCCTCAACTCCTGAGGACTTGTGGGCAGCACAAGATATATTTTCTTTGCCTGTACCAGCCACACCTGCCCAAGCACTGTCACGGCCCTGAGGCAAGCCAACATTGGGCTCCTTTTGGGCATCTCCCTCCAGAGACCCTGCTCCCTTTCTAAGGGGTATTCCTGCCACTGTTTCCCGTAACCAAAGTCTTCATACCTCGGACATTGAGAGGCATGCTTTGCAGGTGCTCTTTGATCCCCAGACTCGGAGCACCAAAAGCCAGACTCAAGGTGCGGCTCACTGGAACCTCAGCACAGAACAGCAAAGCTCGCATCCTCTGTTAGGATCATCAGGAAAGGTCCCCCCTGTCTCCCAGACCTCAGCATCACTCAGAACTGTTCATTGAAGTGGCTTCACCAGTCACCATCAAGCTGACACTGGTCTTCTCTGCACAGGTCCTCCAGGTCTCAGAGGTTCTCTCTCCACTGGACATAGAAGAAATCATGTCAAACCAATCTGATAGCTTTTTTTAATAGGATAATGAGTCTGGTAGATAAGGGAGAAATGGTGGACGTGATCTACCTAGACTTTAGTAAGGCATTTGATACAGCCTTGCATGATCTTCTTATCAGACACTAGGAAAATACAATTTAGGTGGGGCTTCTATCAGGTGGGTACATAACTGGCTGGATAACCATTCTCAAAGAGTAGTTACTAATGGTTCACAGTCATGCTGGAAAGACATAACAAGTGGGGTTCCACAAGGGTCTGTTTTGGGACCAGTATTGTTCAATATCTTCATCAACGATTTAGATGATGGCATAGAGAGTACAATTATTAAATTTGCAGATGACACCAAGCTGGGAGGAGTTGCAATTGCTTTTGAGGAGAGGGTCATAATTCAAACTGATCTGGACAAACTGGAGAAATGGTCTGAGGCAAACAGGATGAAGTTGAATAAGGACAAATGCAAAGTGCTCCACTGAGGAAGGAACAATCAGTTTCACGCATACAGAATGGGAAGTGACTGTCTAGGAAAGAGTACTGCAGAAAGGGATGTGGGGACATCGTGGACCACAAGCTAAATATGAGTTAGCAGTGTGATGCTGTTGCAAAAGAAACAAACATGATTCTGGGATGCATTAACAAGAGTGTTGTGAGCAAGACATGAGAAGTCATTCTTCCGCTCTACTCTGCATTGATTAGGCCTCAATTGGTCTATGGTGTCCAATTCCAGGCACCACATTTCAAGAAAGAAATTGGAGGAAGTCCATAGAAAAGCAGCAAGAATGATTAAAGGACTAGAGAACATGACCTATGAGGGAAGACTGAAAGAATTGGGCTTGTTTAGTTTGGAAAAGAGAAGACTGAGAGGGGACATGATGGTGACTTTAAAGTACCTAAAAGGGTGATACAAAGAGGAGGGAGAAAAACTGTTCTCCTTGACCTGTGAGGATAGGACAAGCAGCAATGGGCTTAAACTATAGCAAGGGAGTTTTAGATAGGACATTAGGAAAAAATTCCTGTCAGGGAGGTCAAACACTGGAATAAATTGCCGAGAGAGGTTGTGGAATCCCCATCTGTGGAGATATTTAAGAGCAGGTTGGACAGACATCTATAAGGAGTGGTCTAGACCAGTGGTCTCCATCCTTTTTAACCACAAGATCAGTTTTTCAATGTGCTACCTCAAACCCAAATACCCTTGCTCCACTTCCTTCCCACCCCTTGTTTGCAGCCCTGACCCTACTCCATCCCTTCTTTGAGGCCTTATCCTGCTCACCCCCGTCTCCTTTTTTCCCCATCCCCACTCATTTCCACCAGGCTGGGGCAAGAGGTTGGGCTGCAGGCTCTGGTCTTGAGCCAAGGGATTTGGAGTGTGGGAGGGGCTCCAGGCTTAGCCCATGGTGGGAGATTGCAGTCCAGGAAGGGTTTCAGGGTCAAGCTCTGGGAAGGAGTTTGGGTGCAGGGGGACTCACATCTGGGGCAGGAGGTTGGGTGCAGGAGGAAGTTCAGGGCTGGGTCAGGAGTTCAGGAAGCAGCCTCTGGCTGGGCACCATATAACTGAGATGGTTTCTAGGTGGCAGAGCAGTGGGGTTAAGGCAGGGTTACTTCTGTCCTAGTCCTGCACCACTCCTGAAAGACGCTGGCATGTATAGCAATGGCTCCATGGCACCCTGTGCTGCCCCTCATCTACAGGCACTGAACCCACATTATGATCAATGGGAGCTGCAGTTGTGGTATCTGCAGGCAAGGACAGCATGTGGAGACCCCCTCTCTGTCTTTCTCGGGGCTGCAGGGACATGCCAGCCACTTTCAGGAGCAGCAGTCACCACAGGGATAATTACTCCAGCCACAGCAGGTTCAGCATTTTAGAACTCACTATCAAAGAATTAAATTTAAGCATAAGAGAGAAACAAACATTATGAAATGTACAGACCAGTCAAAACCGTAACTAACGCACTTTGCAAGCAGTAACAGAAGTAACAACAATCCCATGTATGTGTTGGGTTGAGAGATAAGAGTGAAGGACAGTGTGTGTTTGTGAGTGTGACAGAGATTTGCATTGCTAAGCTCCCTCCATTCCCTTCTCTCTCTGTGAAGACATGGTACAGGAGTGGGGGGCGGAGAGACACCCTGACATCAGCACCCCTCCCTCTTCTTCCTCCCACAGCCTGCACAGTAAGCAGGAGGTTCCCAGGGGGCAGCTCCAAGGCAGAGGGCAGGAGCAGCATGACAGTGGGTGGAGGAACAACTGAAGTGCCAGCCCTTGATAAATTCCTGGCCAAACTGGTCAGGATCACCTGTCAGAGGCTCCAAGATCTGCTAGTAGATCTCGATCTACTGTTTGGTGACGAGTGGTCTAGATAGTACTGTGTCCTGCCGTGAGGGCTGGGGAGTGGACTCGATGACCTCTAGAGGTCCCTTCCAATTCTAGTGTTTTAGGATTCTGTGATAGTCGAGCTCCTGGTCCCATTCTGGATCCTGGCACCATGTGAACATAGGAGGCATGGGATGGCTGGTTTATCATCACCAATCTGCCTGCCCCCTGAGGTCCCAAGACAGATTCATCCCACTCCAATGGGTCCTTTCAGGAGCACAGATCCTGCAACCATGTAGGAAAAGATCATAGGCTCTCCCAGTCCTTGTAGCCAGGTCTCAGAGGCCAGTATAGACCAAGGGTCCCTGCCACCATGTCCGACTCCAGTGGTACTGCCCACAACTTCAACACAATACTTTCCCACATGGCCACAGGAGCAATGGCCAGTCCCTTGGTATCCATGGAATGCTTGGGGGTTCATTTAACTGTCCCAGGTCACCTGGTTGATTTTGAGGGCTTCAAAAAGGCCATCAGCCTCTGTTTGACAATCTTCACAGGAGGTGTGAGACCCTGTGGAGAGTAGGGATGTAAGCGAGTATTTGGCTGCCTGATAAGTAGTCAAGTGACTACTCGACTAGTCTCTTCCTCTTCTTGCTGCCTCTGTATCTGCGTGGAGCTGGCTTTGAAGCCAGCACTGTCTCCGTGGTGTGGGAGAGCCTCAAGGTCCCGGGGCGGTGCAAGCTGGGGCTCTTCAGTCCCAGCTTGCGCAATCCCAGGGAGCTAACCCCATTGCAGCTTTGCACTTTAAATGTAGTAAGTATCCGCCGGGCTCCACTGACTACTACTATAGATAACACCCGTAGTGGAGAGGCCCCCACCAAAGCTTCAGAAGAGGACCCCATTACTCCATGGAATGAAGGGCAGAGCTCACAGCACTGGCCTCCTTCTCCCACCAGATACACTGGAGCTGTTCCCCTCTCTCCATCCCCCCTTCCCACTCCCCCCGGCACTGCTGCCTCTCTATCAAAGGCAGCAGCATGGGGGGGAACAGGTGCAGGCGGGAGCTGATAAGCATGGAGGGGATAGCTTTCCATGTGTGCTGGTTCACTATGTCACCTTTGCTCCCCTTGCTGCCTCCCAGAGAGACAGCAAGGGGGGGGGGTGCTGGTCCTGTTACCCCTTCACACACATTCTGCTAGATCACATTTTACATCTGCAGTCCTACTCAAAAATGTTACAGTTGCTAAAAACCACAGGGCTGTAATACGGTCATTGTTGCCCATGATTTCCATCCATTTTGCCATAGTTTATGTAACAAGATCAGAATCTGCACTAGGCAACATAGTACTTTCTTCAGTGATGGACTCTTTTGTCAACCTGCTATCTCTTTAAAGGGGTACTGCTAGGGAGACACTTAAAGTGGCACACCCATAGGGATGCTGCTTGAAGAAGAAAGATAAATTACCCCCTGTGTGTAGTAACTGAACTTCTTTAAGATGTGTCCCTCTGTGGGTCCTCTGCTACCTGCCCCCCTCCATTCCTCTTGGAGCGGTCTCTGTGAGCTTTAAATAGAGAAGGAACCAAGGGTAGTCCACCTATGCAGTCCTGTATAGCTTTGGTATGGGACATGAGGTTGGCTTAACAATGAAATCCTTGGTGTACTTAAACAAAAAAAGGAAGCTTACAAGAAGTGGAAACTTGGACAGATGGCTTGGGGGGGGAGTATAAACCTATTCCTCAAATGTACCGGAGTATAATCAGGAAGGCCAAAATGCAAGTGGAATTGCAGCTAGCAAGAGATGTGAAGGGTAATGAATGGTTTCTCTACATGCATGTTAGCAATAAGAGGGTGGTCAGGGAATGTGTGGAACCCTTACTTGATAAGGATAACTTAGCGTCAGATGATGTGGGAAAAGCTGAAGTATTCAATACTGTTTTGCCTCTGTCTTCACAGACAAGGTCAGCTCCTAGAATACTGCACTAGGCAACAGAGGTGGGCAGCCCTTTGTGGAGAAAGAACAAGTTAAGAACTATTTAGAAAAGCTGGACATAAAAATCCATGGGGCCAAATTTAATGCATCCGAGGATGCTGAGAGAGTTGGCAGATGTGATTGAAGGGCCATTGGCCATTATCTTTGAAAACTCATGGAGATCGGGGAGGTCCCAGACAATTGGAAAAAGGCAAATGTTGTACCCATCCATAAAAAAGGGAAGAAGGACAATCCAGAGAACTACAGACTGTTGATCTTCACCTCAGTCCCTAAAAAATCATGGAGGGTATCCTCAAGGAATCCATTTTGAAGCACTTGGAAGAGGGGAAAGTGATCAGGAATAGTCAGTATGGATTCACCAAGGGCAAGTCATGCCTGACCAATCTGATTGGCTCTGTGGACATGGGGAAGTTGGTGGATGTAATATACCTTGACTCCCAGAATATTCGTGCCTGCAAGTTAAGGAAGTCTGAATTGGTTAAATGGACTGTAAGGGGATAGAAAGCTGGCTAGATTGTCGGGCTCAACTAGTAGTGATCAGCAGCTCGATGCCTGGTTGGTGTAAAGCGGAGTTCCCCAAGGATCAATTCTAGGACCGGTTTTGTTCAACATCTTTATTAATTACTTGGATGAGGGGATGGATGGCACCCTCAGCAAGTTCGCAAATGACACTAAGCTAAGGAAAAGAGAAGAAACGCTGGAGGGTAGAGATAGAGTCCAGAGTGACCTAGACAAATTGGAGGATTGGTCCAAAAGAAATCTGATGAGGTTCAACAAGAAGTGCAGAGTCCTGCACTTGAGATGGAAGAATCCCAAGCATTGTTATAGGCTGGGGACCGACTGGCTAAACAGCAGTTCATCAGAAAAGGACGTGGGGATTAGAGTGGATGAGAAGCTAGATATGAGTGAACAGTGTGCCCTTGTAGCCAAGATTAATAATGGCATATTAAGGTACATTAAGAAGAATGTTTCCAGCAGATCTAGAGAAGTGATTATTCCTCTTTATTAGTCACTGGGGAGGCCACATCTGGAGTTTTGTGTCCAATTCTGGGACCCCATTACAGAAAAGATGTGGCTGCATTGGGGAGGATCCAGAAGAGAACAACTAATATGATGAGGGGGCTGGAGCACATGACCTACAAAGAGAGGCTGATGGATTTTGGTTTGTTTAGTCTGCAGGAGAGAAGAGTGGGGGGGGATTTGATAGAAGCCTTCAACTACCTGAAAGGGTGTGGGTTCAAAGAGGCTGGCGAGAGGCTGTTCTCTTGAGAGACAGATGGCAGAACAAGGAGCAACGGTCTCAAGTTGCTGTGGGGGAGGTCTAGGTGGGATATTAGGAGAAACTATTTCTCTAAGAGGGTGGAGAAGCACTGGGATGGGTTCCCTAGGGAGGTGGTGGAATCTCCATCCCTAGAAGGTTTTAAGTCCTGGCTTGACCAAGCCCTGGCTGGGATGATTGAGTTGGGTTTGGTCCTGCTTTGGGCAGGGGATTGGACGCAGTGACCTCCTGAAGTCTCTTCCAACCCTAGGATTCTATGTGTAGGACTCATGCACAGGGAAAATGGACACTGCTATTAAAATTTCAAACCAAAAGCACAGGAGCATATGCATCCAATGTGGAGCACTAACAGGGAGACACAACCTGAAGTTAGAGCCCAAAGTGATTTATTTTTCCTTTCTTCCTTTCCCTAGTCTTTGCTTCTGCAGCAGCCACTGAGTAGGATGGCTGCTCTTTCTTATTGATCCAGTGCATCTCCATGAAAAGAGTACAGTTTAGTATTGCTGCTATGAGCCTTGTAAATGTGAGTAAAAACTCCAGCCTCCTGCTTTTGTGAGCAAACCCCACCGCCTCCACCCCGCCCTAGATCTCAACTGGCAGATGGCCAAAGCCAGCAATCATAAAGGCTATCTGCAAACCTTGGTTTCTGTTTCACTAATTTTTGTTGAACCCTTAACTCATCATCTTAACAAGGCATTTCTGGTTTTAGATAATTGCTTATTCAGGAGGAAATGACTGTTAATTTTTCTTACCCTTTCTTTCTCTTTCTCTCACACACACTTTGAATAGATAGTTTTGGTGTGCTTTTTATGTGGTTAGAAACCCAATTTAACTCCATATAAACACTGAGTTAGTTCAGCTTTGTGAAATTATGTTAATTCTAGGAACTGAAAATATTAAATTTAGAATTCAAATTAAAAACTTCCTGTTTAGAATCAAGAAGCTCAAAGAGCAGATTTTTTCAGTCCTCTTCCCTTCCTACTTCCTTCCCTCAGGCACTTTGAGATAAGGATGTTAAATATCAGTTAAATGAATAATCGATTAATATCATGAATTCTTATTGGCTAGTTGACTATTGTGTAGTCTCTGGGGTGTGGCTGGCAACCAATGAGCTCCAGCCCCATTCCTGGGGAGCCCCCTGCCACCCTGTGCTGCTGCCTCTATAACAGAGGCAGCAGCGTAGGGTGCCAAGAAGGAGTTGGTCTACAAGAGGACCTAATTTAGAAACCAGCTCCCTTAGAGGACCAGCTGTCTGTCACCCTGGGCTGCTGCCTCTGAAACAGAGGCAGCAGCACAGGGTGGCAGCAGCCCCTGCCCAGGAGTGGGGCAGTGGTCTGAGCTCCCAAACTCAGCATGAACCAGAATTGCTTGCCTGGCTCCTAATACACTTTAAATGCAGTGCCGCAGTGGGAGTAGGTCCCAGACCCAGCACAAGCCAGAACTGAGCTGGGCTGCTGGCCAGCCTGCTAAAACATTTCTACTGCTGTGTGGGAGGGGAATGTGTGTAGTCTCTTAACACTAAACTATAAATTTTTGGTTATTGGTTAATCAAATATACTTTTACATCCCTACTTTGAGGTGGGGGTTAGGCTGAGCATTTCTTTCACACTACCATTTTGGTCCAGCAGCTTTTCTGCAGTTGTATACTACTGGGCTTTGCAGAATCCTGACCTTCTACTAAGGATGTAAAAAGTCGGTTTTAAAAAAATGTAACTGTATAACTGTTAAAAATCCTATCGGTTACATGTGCTGCAGGCAAGGCCCACAGTGAAACCGGCTGCTAGTTTCAGGGCCAGCAGGAGCTGCCAGCCCCATTCCCAGAAAGCTTTTGCTGTGGGCTCTGCAGCCAGCTCCCAGGGAGCAGCACAAGGGTGATGCTTATCAGGTAACTGATTACCTATTCACATCCCTTCAGGGAAGCCTGATGTAACTGGAAGCCCCTGACTATGTTATAGTGCGTTTGTTTCAGGGGGTAGGAGTATCTTGAGTGTGACCAGAGGCCACTCCTTTTGTTTAACAACTATTGGCAAAAACAGAAATCCTATAACAAATCCAGTAACTTGTATACTTAGTCACCCAATGCTCAGAATTCTCAAACACGTAACCTGTTACTGCTTTTATACAGGCAGCCCCCAAGTTACGCGGATCCGACTTATGTCGGATCCGCAGTTACGAACGGGGCCCTTCCTCTCCGTGGTCTCCAGCAGACCAGGGAGAGGAAGCAAAGCGGCAGAACACGCGGGCAGCGGACAGGGTTGTCCGCTGCCCACGTGCTCCGCGGCTTGGCTCTGCTTTGCCCCCCACTCCCCGGTCTGCAGACCAGCGGGATGGGGGGGGGGGGGGAAAAGCAGAGCCAAGCCGCAGAGCAGCGGCCAGCTGACAGCCCAGACGCGTCTGGGCTGTCAGCTGACCGCGCGCTCCGCGGCTTGGCTCTGCTTTGCTCTGCTTTGCCTCCCCCCGTCCTCCTGGTCTGCAGACCAGGGAGACGGGGGGGAGGGGGGGGCAAAGCAGAGCAAAGCCGCGGAGCACGCGGGCAGCGTGTTCCGCCGCTTTGCTCCCCGTCCCCCTGGTCTGCAGATCAGGGGGACAGGGAGCAAAGCAGAGCAAAGCCACGGAGCCCGAGGGCAGCAGGACGGCCACGGCGCGTCTAGGCTGTCCCACTGCCCCCGTGCTCCGCGGCTTTGCTCCGGACACCTGTGGTACAGCAGCTGGGGTGCTGCTAGTTGGTCCCGTAGCGCCGCTCTGGGCGCTACTGGACCAACCGGGCAGCACCCCAGCTGCTCTGCCCCAGGCGTCCTGATTCAGCCACTGCTGGTCAGTTTCAGCAGCGGCTGAATCAGGACGCCTGGGGCAGAGCAGCTGGGGTGCTGCTGGGTTGGTCCTGTAGCGCCGAGGAGCGGCGACGCTACTGGACCAACCCAGCAGCACCCCAGCTGCTCTGCCCCAGGCGTCCCCAAGTCAGCCGCTGCTGAAACTGACCAGTGGCTGACTACAGGAAGCCCCTGTCCCCGGCTTCCTGGAATCAGCCGCTGATCAGTTTCAGCAGCAGCTGACTTGGGGATGCCTGGGGTTCTTAAGTTGAATCTGTATGTAAGTCAGAACTGGCGTCCAGATTCAGCCGCTGTTGAAACTGATCAGTTTCAGCAGCGGCTGAATCTGGACGCCAGTTCCGACTTAGGGACTGTAGGTTTGTTCTTAAGTTGAATCTGTATGTAAGTCGGAACTGGCGTCCAGATTCAGCCGCTGCTGAAACTGATCAGTTTCAGCAGCAGCTGAATCTGGACGCCAGTTCCGACTTACATACAGATTCAACTTAAGAACAAACCTACAGTCCCTATCTTGTACGTAACCCGGGGACTGCCTGTACAGTGATAGAAATGTAGCCGAGTTAGTCTGGTGTAGCTGAAGCAAAAAAAAACAGGATTATGTAGCACTTTAAAGACTAACAAGATGGTTGATTAGGTGATGAGCTTTCATGGGCCAGACCCACTTCCTCAGATCAGATAGTGGAAGAAAATTGGTATGACCATATATACCAAAGGATACAATCAAAAAAATGAACTTATATGAAAAGGACAAATCAAATTTCAGAACAGGAGGGGCGGGGAGGTAAATGTCTGTGAGCTAATGATATTAGAGGTGATAATTGGGGAAGCTATCTTTGTAATGGGTAAGATAGTTAATGTCTTTGTTTAGACCTAGGTGAAAAGTGTCGAATTTAAGTATGAATGACAGTTCAGAGGATTCTCTTTCAAGTCTTGTGTAAAAAGGTCTTTGAAGCAGGATGCAGGTAATCAAGTCATTGAGACAATGCCCTTTCTGGTTGAAATGGCAAGCAACTGTTTTTTCTTTGTGATCCTGTCTAATATCTGTTTTGTGGGCATTGATTCTTTGGCGAAGTGTCTGAGACGTTTGTCCAACATACATAGCAGACGGACACTTTCGGCACATGATAGCATAAATTATATTTCTGGATGAGCAGGAATATGTGTTCTTGATCTTATAACTCAATTGGTTAGGTCCACTAATGGTATCAGCAGAGTGAATATGTGGACAAACTGACAATGGGGTTTGTTGCAAGGGAAGGTTCCAGGGTTGGTATTAGTGTGGTATGTCCTGTGGTTGTTGGTAAGAATCATCTTGAGATTAGGTGGTTGTCTATAGGAGACTATGGGTCTGTCCCCCAGAGCCTCTCGGAGTTTAGTATCCTGTTCCAGTATAGGTTGTAGTTTATTGATAATGTGTTAGACAGGTTTAAGTTGGGGGTTGTAGGTTATGACAAGTGGTATTCTATTGTTGGTTTTCTTGGGTCTGTCTTGAAGTAGATGGTTTCTATGTATTCGTCTGGCTCTTTCAATTTGTTTTTTTATTTCTCCAGGTGGGTAGTTGAGGTTTATAAATGCTTGGTAGAGATCCTGAAGTTTCTGGTCTCTGTTAGTGGGATTAGAGCAGATGCGGTTGTATCGAAGGGCTTGGCTATAGACGATGGATCTTTTATACAGTTTCAGTAGAAAGACACAGATAGCTCATTTTGTTGAGAACTGTCAGGTTTTTCCCCACCAAAGAGAGATTCCTAAACCCTGGGGAATCCCTTTCCTTCAAAAAATGCTAAAATAAGCCACATGGAGGAGCTAGCATTTCTTGCCTGTTTGTTTTCAGAATGGCTGAGATGGGCACAATAGATACTTTCTGAATCATGTCCAGAACCCTTCACGTACTGTGCATTAAAAGCTGGAACAGAATACTGCAGCAAGATTTTCCCTCTTGCTTCACTGATGATTCTACAGCAACTGGAAATTTTGCAGCAACTTAAAATAAATATGAAAATGAACAATGTAATCATCGTTCTTTGTGGTATTTATATTAATGTAGAAGTCAATTAATTTTTTGTTTTCTTCGGATTTTACTTGGTTGCAGATTTTTATTAACAGGATTGTAATTTTTTTTAAAGGGGGAGCAGAGTGTTTTTCTAGTAGGATTGCAGTTCTGAAACCCTGGAAGCATTTGAAGCTTTTGAAAGCTTCTCACTCCTTCCCTTGGTTCCATGTAAACAACTCAGTTGGCTGTAACCAAAGGGAGGAGGGCCTTAGGCTGGCTGGCGCACAGAAGCTGTGCAGCAGAGTGCTGTTTTGAACATAAATTCCACTCAGAGACTGATCGGGTGGAAGAGCCTGTCCCAAGTGGCCTGGATGGTCTGATTATAAGTAATAGAAACCCTGAAGAGGATTGCAAATATTGTCTGTGATGGATCTAAAATGTCTGCACTGTTCTATATGAGTAGATTAAAGGGCACATTTGGTTAAAAACTTGGCGTTTCAAATCATGTGAAAACTTAATGGTACATCCAACTAACTTTTTCCTGTCTGCTTCCCAGCTGGTACCGTGGCAGTTCCAGCAAGTGTATCTAGTATGGTGTGTTTTGTTCTAGTTAAGAGTGCCAGGTTTTCTGAATGCTGAGAAATAGATTTTTTTTATTGCAGTACTTGTGTTCTGAATTCAGAAGTATGTTTTCCCTGGAGGTAGATGACAGCCAGCGAAAACTTGAATAGATCCTTCTCTGTATATATGTGTGGAATTATTCTGGGAGTACTCTGAATGAGGATGTATCTTTAACTCGGATTGTGAGTCTGAGGAGGATCCCATTTCAGCTGGAAATCCTGGTAGGATTCTGGTTGTCGGTTAAAACAGCTAGTGTTTCATCATGTCAAAATTTAAAAGTGTAACTGAGGGAAAGCAAGCAAGATAGTTGGTTCTTAATGGCAAATTCCTTTGAATAAATGGCATGGGGAGGAGTCATATTTAACAAAGTATACTTCTACTAATCTGTATAGTTCATTGCAAGACAATGAAAAATCAGTGCAAGAGCCGTTGAGGAAGCTTTGTTTTAAATCTTTTTCCTGTATTTGTAGAACATTGAAAGAAGATGAGCTTAGAGTTAAGTATCATACTTGTATTTTTTTCAGCACAGTAAGATCTATATGTAGATAGGACTATATATTAATTATTTTTTCTTGTTCAGTAAAAAAAATGGAAATACCATAACTTTATAAAAGAAACCATGTAAACTGTGCTCATCTGAACTTGAGCATTCTGGAAGCTGGAAGTGCGTGTGTGAAGGGGCGGTGCTGTTCCACACTGAAGCTCCAGGAGCTCCCCTGGCCAAACAGGCCCCACCCCTACGATCCTGCTGGCGTGCTCAAGAGTAAGGCCGAGGATAAAAGCCCAGGCAGCCCTTCAGTCAGAGGGAATAGCTGGTGGGGCAGGAGCTCAGAGAACTGCGCCGGCCGCCCCAGGAGCCACAACAGCTGCAGCAACTGCATTGGGCAGGGAGACTGTTGGACTGGGACTGACCCGGGGAGCTGCACGCAGAGGACAGCGCCCAGCGTTGGAGGGGGTAGGAAGGAGCCCAGGGCGGAGGATTGACCTCCGGGAGCTCAGCATGTTCTGGCAGGCATCCCCACCGAGCAGACAGTGAAAGTTCACTACCATCAGGGCCCTAGGCTGGAACCCAGTGGAGTGGGAGGGCCTGGGTCCCCCTACATTCCCACCCCACCACAGCCTTGCTCCTTAGCTTGTGTGGGAGAATCTCACTGAAGGGCTAGGCCAAAGGCCCTCTGCAACCCTACAGAGGGACTTGCACTTTGGGATTGGACCAAGGGGGCCATATATATCAGAATAGAGGGCTTGTACTTTGGGATTGGTCCTAAAGGGGCCATATATACAGGCAGTCCCGGGTTACGTACAAGATAGGGACTGTAGGTTTGTTCTTAAGTTGAGTCTGTATGTAAGTCGGAACTGCCATCCAGATTCAGCCGCTGCTGAAACTGATCAGTTTCAACAGCGGCTGAATTTGGACACCAGTTCTGACTTACATACAGATTCAATTTAAGAACCCCAGGCGTCCCCAAGTCAGCTGCTGCTGAAACTGATCAGCAGCTGATTCCAGGAAGCCGGGGGCAGAGCAACTCTGCCTCGGGCTTCCTGTAGTCAGCCGCTGGTCAGTTTCAGCAGCGGCTGACTTGGGGATGCCTGGGGCAGAGCAGCTCGGGTGCTGCTGGGTTGGTCCAGTACCGCGGCCGCTCCTCGGCGCTACTGGACCAACCCAGCAGCACCCCAGCTGCTCTGCCCCAGGCGTCCTGATTCAGCTGCTGCTGAAACTGATCACTAGCGGCTGAATCAGGACTCCTGGGGCAGAGCAGCTGGGGTGCTGCTGGGTTGGTCCAGTAGCGCCAAGGAGCGGTGCTGCAGGACCAACCGGCAGCGCCCCACCTGCTGTACCACAGGCCCCAGGCTTTGCTCCACGTCTCTCTGGTCTGCTGGGGGGGGCACTAGCTGCGTCCCCCCCCCAGAAAACCAGGGAGACGCGGAGCAAAGTGGCGGAGGATCCGGGCCGGACCCGCGGCGCTTCCAGATCAACTGGAAGTGCCGCGGGTCCAGCCTGGGTCCTCCACCACTTTGCTCCCCGTCTCCCTGGTCTGCTGGCTCCCCCAGCAGACCAGGGAGACGGGGAGCAGCTTTTCTCGCCCCAGAGGAGGCGGGCAGCGGGACCAGGCGTCCTGCCGCTCCAGTCCTCCGGGGCGAGAAAATCCCCGTTTGTAACTGCGGATCCGACATAAGTCGGATCCGCGTAACTCGGGTACTGCCTGTACCTGAATAGAGAGACTTGTACTTTGGGGTAACTGGGTCTATAAGGACGTATATGCCCTAGAAGAGGGGCATCTGGGTGAAACTAAGAGCAGCCCTGTCTGAAGGGGGCCATAATCTATCCATAGGGAACATTTGGGTTACAGGGTTGTGTGCCCTGTCAGAACAAACTAGGAGATTACACAGCTAGCTGCTTTCCATTCCTATGATTCATTTATAAAAGAACCAAAGCGGCATCAGCTAGGAAGATTGTTTTATCTACTTGTGTGTTGCCATCATTGAGGTCAACTCCTCTTTTGAGGTTTTGTTGGAAACCAGTTTAATGATAACCTGGCTTCTTGGTGTATCTTTAGAATTGGTGTACCCAAGAAGCATAATCACAGGGCTTTAATTAGGGATGTTAAATATCGGTTAATTGAATAGTCTATGAACCTCATGAATCTTCATTGGTTACTTGACTTTTCTATAGTCCCCAGGTGTGAGACTGGCAACCAGTGCACTCCAATCCCACTCCTGAGGAGACCTCTGCCACTCTGTGCTGCTGCCTCTGATACTCTGGGGTAGTGTGAATGTAAACAAGGGGGAAAAGAGCATTGTGGAAAGCAAGAGGAAGAAAAGTCTGCAGAACATTACACATAGCCTAAGTCAGTGTTACTCTTTTGAAAACATGGAAAATTGGCCCCCGTTGGGGAGAAAATATAAGTAGTTTACAAATCTTTAAATACATTTATGGGGGTAGAGCTGCAAATTCACCAAAAAGTAGTAGGCAGACCTACCATGGACAGGTTTTTTACATAGCTCTTTTTGATGTTTAGCTGTCATGTGTGGTGGGTTTTTTTTGGGGGGGGGGGGAGAGAGTTTCTGTAATCATTTTCTTCACTTCCACCTTTCAATACATTCTAAAGAACTTTGTTCACATTACAGTACAGCTAAAAATAACAAAACAAGACTTTTAAACTAGAAATGTTAGGGTGTAGTCATTTATACAATTATCGATAATCCTGGGTTTATCAATAATGACGTGCACCTCCCCCCTTATTTCTTCTGGGGAAGTGGCAGCCAGTGCCCGTGGGGAGCCAGGTTTTAAGCCGGCTTCCCCAGCGCCTCCTCTCCTCCCCACTGCTTCCCATAGAGACAGGAGCACGGGGGGAGCACGGGGGGAAGGCCGGGAGGAGCCAATGCTCGGAGGAAACTGGGTTTAAAAGCCAGCTCCCCATGAGCACTGGCTTCTGCAAAGTTGCCTGCCCCCCATGCTGCTGCCTGCCCCCCATGCTGCTGCCTTTGATACAGAGGCAGCAGCATGGACTGGAGGCAGGCAGGATACAGCACACGTGAGAAGCCAGCTTTCAAGCCAGCTCCCTGCATGTATCAGCGCCCATGGAGACAGCAGTGCAGTGGGGTAGGGGGGAGCCAGATTAAAAGCTGGCTCCTCACAGCACTCACTCCCACAGAGCCATCTCCCTCTCTCTTCCCTTCACCTCTCCCCTTCTCTCCCCCCTCCCTGTTCCTGCATCTGATAGGCAGCAGTACCGTTGATAAAGAGAGGCAGGTGGGAGCTGCTACACATGAGAAACAGCTTCCAAGCCACCTCCTAGTGCATATCCACTCCTATGGAGCCACCTGCCCCCCTTCCCCGTTGCTGACTCTCTTTATCAGTGTCAGCACGGGAACAGATGGAGCCAGTTCTTGCATGAAACCAGCTAAAAAACTGGTCTAAACGTATAACCACTAAAAATTCCAGCAGTTCTATGTTTACAAGAATTCACGTTAGTTAACATCCATTTTAAACAAGAAGGAATGATTAAATATTTGCCTCATATTCTGGACAAGTTTGGAAAGCAAGATTTACTCTTTAACGGGCATTCTCAAATCAATGTGATTCTTCCTACAGCTTTAATGAACAGCATGGTCAAGATGAGGTTTCCATTCTTCAGATGTACCCCTGGAGAATTTCCGTCATTAAACAAGGGAAATAATAAGAGAATAGGTATTGGTATAGCAATGGTCATATTTGTTTTTTCAGATGACCCCAGTCCAGGCTGTCAGTGATCTCTGCCACCACTACTGATTTATGTGTGTTGTTTGAACATAATTTTTAAAATCTGGCTGATATCCATCTTAAACACATTTTATTAATATTGGGGGGAAATCCCCTCATATTTGTTAAGCATTGCTTTTGTCTGCAGTGTCTTTCCCAAAGATTCCTTTGGCTCCTGAGATTTAGTTAAAATTCAGGATGTGAGCACAAGTGTGTTTAAAATTTGCGAGTGGGGAAATTAAACTGAGGAATCACATTATTAATACCAGGTCAGAGGTTTCTTGCTCCGTGGCTAATGCTTTAATAGTAATATCAGCACAGCCACCAAGCAAATAAAGACTTTATGTTAACAGCCTTTTTGAAGATACATGCTTACAGTAGCTGACTGACAGTTCAATTGCAAGTCTGTGAATTAGATCAGGAAAACTGTATTCAAACATTCAGTTTGTTTTCTTTGATAATAAGATTTGGTTTCTGTGACACTAAAATCTTTGAACTTGTGCCAAGTTCAGGAAAAACCTTCATAATATTAACCTTCTCTTGCCTTTTTCAGGAATTCATTGGCAAATATGTCAAAGGTGTGTGCTTTGGGTTTTGTAAGACTGTGTTCTTTATCCAGATTTCTTTATTTAAAGAACAGTTGCATTACCTCATTCATTGTACCCCGACTCACACTGAAACAGCAACCACAGAACGCAGAGGAACCTGATCCATATTTTTAGTTTTATCTTCTTTTACCACGGATCCATCTTTAAAGGCTTCTTCTCTTGAATTCTTTTCAGGGAATCTGGCGAATCCCTGTGGATGAAATTGACCGCCCAGGCAGCTTTGCATCTCATATGAATCGCTCCATTGTCTTGCTGCTGAATGTGCTGTCTCAACTCAAGGATTACAACACCCTGCTGAAAGTCTCGTCCATGCTGCAGAGGACACCTGATCAGGGAAAGTGAGGCCTATATGTTTAGTCTTCACTTACCATACTTTTTCTTTCCATTTTGAATATTCTTCCCTCTCCCCATTTTTCTGTTTCTTTGCAAAAAATACATAACTGCTTTAAAAAACCGAAACCCTGATTTCTAACACTATTTGTATTTCTGCTGAAGGAAGAAAGTATTACAAGAGAGTCAATTAATATGGTTTTGAGGAAGTTCTGCCTATGCTTAAAAATGGTACTGAGACCTATTACTCCTAGGGCCAGATTCTTATCCCTAATAGAGCTGCTTTAAACTCCTCCAGCACAAAGCAGCCATTGAGCTTGCTTTCCTGACTTTATTTTGTCTTTTGTGAGGAAACTCATGGGGGTCAGACACTATAGAAGCATATACCACCCTTTTCCTCCTCTCTGGCATCAATTCTGGCATGTTCAGAATTTTAGGCACAGATACTTTGTGTCCCTGTAATTCCTGAATGATGGAATAGCTCCTCACTGGCTTTTAGCAACTGTCACAATGTAGGATAGACCTGGAGAAAATACAGCCCCTTGGCCAGATCCAGACTATGGATACATTGAGGAGCCTCAGGCAGGCTTCCTGCCTCCCCACCGTACGCTGCTGGGAAAAGCAGCTGCTGTGGGGCTCTGTTTGAACAGTTGAGAGCCTGAGGAAGGAGAGGGAGGCTTCACTTGCTGCCCCCAGCATAATCCCTGTTTTCAACAGGTAGCTTGAAAGCACCCTCCCCTCAGATTCTAGCTATTCAAAGACCATAGGCCCCTGCAGCCAGTGCGGGGCCCAGGCAGGCAAGGAGTCTGCCTGAGAAGGCCGCTGGAAGGAAGTAGGTACATCTCCCCGCCAGAGCCTGCCTCTGGCACCCCAACCCTCCGCCTGCCACTCCACATAACCCAAACCCTCTGCTCCTCCTGCACCCATATCCCCTCTCAGCCCCTTCCTGTGCTGGGTCACAACTCAAACTCTCTGTCCCTCCTCCTGTACCCCTATCCCACATAACTCAACTTTCTGTCTCCCACCCCACATAACCCAAACCCTCTTGCCCCTCCTCCTGCACCCATATTTTCTCCCAGATCTTGCACCCCTGTTCCCTGTCCCAGGTCACAACTATCTCTTGTCCGAGGTCAAAACCCAAATTCCTGAACCCTAGTCCCTTGCTCCAGATTACAGCTGCCTTCTTCACCCGAACTCCCTCCCAGTTCCCATGCCCTCTCTTGCACCCCAGTCTCTTTCCACAAGCTCCCTGCTGCATCCAACCTCCATCCCAGATCCCAGACCTCCTCCATTAATATCACGGAAGACTGCAGCCCTCAACCACTTTGCAAATTCTTGGAGTAGCCCGCCCATCAAAAATTAATGCCCAGCCCTGATGTAAGAGTTGATTTTAAAGAACAGGTGAAAAACACCTCTCAGGCATAGTCTAAATGGTGCTGGTCCTGCCATGAGTGCAGGGGACAGGACTTTGATGACCCCTGGTCTCTTCCAGTCTTGCAATTCGACTTGAAAGAATGCCATTTTAATGACAACTTTATATAAAAGGAGAGAGGCCAGAATCTAAATATTTCAGGATAAATAAAAAACATGGTAAAATTGATTAGTGGGAAGCAGATATGTACAGTATGCACTTTTTAAGAAATTGAACTTGAAGTGGATGATAACAAGCTATCAGTTTTAGAGGCATCACACCGCTAACTGGGCGTTTCAAGGTGTAAAAGCTTGAGGGTTTGTATATGGTGCAGTACATTTGTGTATATGTGATCACATGTTCAGGAAAGTTGCAGCTAAAAATATGTTGATTTTTAGCCTGTCAAAAGTACTGGAGGACAGAAGACTTTAAATTTATATCAAGTCAGTTCAGGCTGTGCTCAAAATACAGTATATTCATTTACAGTTCTAACATTAAATTCAGTGTATTCTTAACTTGTCTAAAATAGCTATAGCCATGTGAGGTGCCTGTAAGGGATAATATTTGGGTACATAAACCATGTGCCTATTATATCTGATATTTCTGTTTCACTGAAAATTGGGATTTTCTTTATGACTTTAAGGATGTTAAATATCCATTAATTTACTAGTTGAATAGTCGATGGACTTTCCATCGACTACTTGACTAGTCGATAAGCACTTCCACATTCCTCCTTTGAAATGTACAAAAGCCCCAGTGGGGGCTCTTGTGCATTTCAAAGCAGAAGTGCCACATGGAGCCTGGGTCAGCTGTGCACGCTACCCATTTTGAAATGTTGCCACGGGATCCATGCCGCTTTGAAGTCCTTCTCCCCCTCCACCAACCACCCCCGCTTTTGCTGCCTCTATCGGATAGTCGACTAGTCCTTAATATCCTTGTCTTTAACTCGTTAGTTGTAATAAATCAGAGAATTGTCATCAGTTCAGTAAATATTCATTTGAAAAACAAAATAGAAAACAATTTAATTAGATAAATACTATAATACACATTACAATTGGTGCATTTCTGTCTAAATGTGTGTTTTGCATTTGTAGCCAGTTCTGCTTAGAAATCATGAACTCTGAGGCTGAAATGTTTTTCATCAAGCTGGATGGACAAAACTGGTTTTGAGAACATTTTTCTGTGGAAACTGGTTCTTTTAAAGTGAAATGCACTGTTATGAATGGTAGCTCACTGAGACTACACTATTTTATTGAAGATGGGTTAAATCTGTAGTTTAAGAAGGTTCCACTCAATATCACTTTTCTGTGGCACTTAATGTAAATAGTTAGGATTTATTGTAAATAATCATTAGGAATTACATGTGTTATTTCACTAGCTTTTTAATTCTAGAAATCAGGATACAAAAGTGACTTGGACCACAAGTGGAAATGAATCTACTGAACTCCCCTTAGCCTCAAATGGACATTAATCTATTTTACAAAAAACACCTAACATTTTAGCCTAATTCTGCATAATTAACATCCTCTGCCAGGAGAAGTCCAAGTTTTGATTAAAGAGTATGCTGTAGGCCAGAGTTCAAGGAGTATTGAAAGAGTTATATGGGAAAACTTGTACACCATTTGCCCACATTTTTCATACCTACAGATAATTGTATCACTGTCTTGCCAGTTGGGATGTCAGTGGTTAACAGGTAGGCATCACCCTTACTGGTTATTGGTTAGCCAGTGACCTGGCTGGCTGGAGCAGCTCCCTGCCCACCCATGCTGCAGTGCAGTAGTCCCAAGCAGGCTGGAACAGCTCCTTCTACGCCATGGGCGGGAGACGCTCCATCCTGGTGTGGATTGCCACGCCATAGATGGGGGCGTTCCAGCCTGGCAGAAGCAGCCCTTGCCTGGGGCAGGTCTGGCCTGGCCAGAGCAGCCCATTGCACCATGGATGGGGGGGGGGGCACTTCAGTCCAGCCGAGCCCACAACACCCCTGTTTAAGCAGTTTAACGTAACATTAACCAATTAACTGATTAAATAGGATTTTACATCCCTGCTTGCCAGTACAAATATCACTTTCCATAAAATGCCTTTCAAACTTGGGAGGGATATGGAGGAAGTTTGAAGCAGTTTGGTGTAGAAATATAAACTTTTGCTCACTTTTTCCGGCAACATCTGTTCCAAACAGATTGTTATTTTTAGAAAATTTACATTTATTCATGCTTTTAAAGCCCTAGAACTTGGTGGTGCTTAATTTCCTTTCTCATCCTGGCATAGGAAGTACTTACGGGATGCCGATCGCCAGGTTCTTGCGCAAAGAGCCTTTGTTCTCACAGTGAAAGTGTTGGAGGACACACTCAACGAGCTAACGGAGGTAAAAAAGCATTAAACAATTGCCCAGTAAATGTCACGGATGCAGTGTAATGGTGGTTTATTGCTCAGTCATGAAAGCCAGAACTTTTCTGTTTTTCCTTAAAATTGTGGAAGTTAGAAAAAAACTGTTCTAGCCGCTCTACACACACACATAATTCCATTAGTATAAAACGAATGCAAGTGAATAAAATTTGGCTCAGGATTTTTCGTTAGTTGAACATGAGGCTCTGCTAGCCCAGCAAATGTACACTCTGTAAATCTGGATTATTTCTTTAATGCTTTTTCATCACAACCACATGCATAGATATGTTTATAGTTTTCATTCATTGGTATCATTCAGATTCCAGTCATTATGTGAAAGGAATAAAAGAATAGCTGTATGTTTCATGTCTCTCTGAAAAAGAACTAAATGGCTGAATCAGTCAGCATCCAACTTTCCATATTGTTTGCAAGTTAAATCAGTTTCAGGGCTTGTTTGCAAGGCACGTTACCTTGTGGTAAGCCAGGGTGCCAATTCACAGCACACTAGCTTTTTTCAGAACAGCATCCCATTTGGGCACGTCTACAGTACAGTGAAAATCCTAGAGTGGAGCACATCAAGTTCCATTCCAGTTGCACTGTAACAGTATACACTTGAATGTTACTGTGCAGCAAGTTAGTGTGCTGTAAATTCACTATTTAGATTGCTTTGCAATTTGATGTGTAGACAAGCCCTCAAAGAACCTTTACTGGAGCTTGGAAGCATATTAGCCAAATACATTTCCAGGGAAGAGCTCTGGTCTAAGGATTTTTTGGTTAAGAGTAATGCACACTAATAAACTCGCAGAAAACAAGCTTAAAGAAGCTGGGACCTTTGTTTATACTGCAGTTCTTCTATCAGAGTGTAGTAAGAATGACTGCATTTTATATCAGCTGTGGTCTGAAATAGGGATGTAAGCATCTAGTCATGTAGTCAACTTACCTGATAAGCCTAGGCTCATCAGGTAGTTGAGCCATACTTGACTATTTTCTTCCTCCCCACCCCCACCCTTGCTGCCTCCTGTATCAGGCAGCTCTTAGGACATTTAAAAGGAAGAGCCACAATGGGGGAACCAACATGTCCCAGACCACTGCTACTCTGCCTTTTAAATGTAGCAAGAGCTCACTCCGCTCCAGGGAACTAACCCCCTTACCAACTAATTAGGTAGTTAATGGAAATTCTGTTGACTGCTCAATTAGCTTATTAACTGCTATGTAAGGTTCCTAGTCTGAGAGGAGAAGGTACACTATGGAGCTGTTCCAAAGGTAGATTTCTCCACAGCAAAGCCATAAATTAAAATAAAAAACAAATAAGTCTAGCAGCACCTTAAAGACTAACAAAACATGTAGTGGCACAACCCACTGAAGCTTATAAATTAAAATGTTATATCGGAGTCGATGATATCTTTTAAGCTTATAAACACAAGAGAAGGTTATGTCTTAGCAAGCTAAAAGATCATTATGAAATTATGTTAGCATTAGAAGCCAAAAGAAATAATTTGGTTTTGGTTCTAATACAATGGAGGAATTTCTAGCTATCAAAACCCAAATATATAGTACAGACTTAAGCAACAAAAGGAAATTTAGGATTAACATAAACCTGCTATTGCAGTTTTATCTAGTCTGTGCTGTTGGTTCAACTATGATCTTTTCATCAAACTATTATAACCCATTTTAAAGTTAATGACTTGAATTAATGTTAACTAACTCTTTTTAGGACTAAGCAAGAATGAACACTAATTAAACACATTCTCTTTAGCACAAAAGACAGCAACGGTCCTTATGTCAGCCTTCCTGTTGCCAGTAGTTAGCTTTCAAACACTAAGCTTCTTCTGATTTCGGTGATAATTCTAAAGAATGCTTTTTTTAAAAGGTATCAGAAGACCAAGGTTCCAAATCTTGTAGCCTTGCATTAGGAAAGATGACGACAGATGTCTCCAACAAAGCTAGTGCTGAAGAGGGGAAAGAGGTCCTTCCCAAAAAATCAGCTCTCTCTGATGGAGCAGTGTGTGGTTCTGAGAATGGTGTAAAAGAAGGGACCCAGGGGCCAACAGTCAATGCTATGGATACATTGGAACAAGAGGATAAAAATGACAAGGAGATGAAAGAGGTCCTCGGGCCTGGTTCAGTTGAACCCATGGATTTTGATGGATATTCCAAAGACCCTGAAAAAATAGATTCTTCCTTTAAACATATTGAGCCCGATCGTGTTCAGTCTGGCAGGAACATAAAGGACAAAACCTCTGAAAGCAGGACTGCAGAACTGTCCCTGGAGGAATTAAGTATCAGCTCAAAACAGCAACAACAACAGGCAGCTAAAGGAACAGTCCAGGGAGCCCCTGCAGAGGAAGCTGTACAGAGATCAAATAGAAAGAGGAAGTTACTAGATGATGCAGAGTCTGGAAAAACCCTATTACTGGATGCCTATAGGGTGTGGCAACAAGGTCAAAAGGTCATGGCCTATGACCTGGGCAGGATTGAGAAAATCATGTCAGAAACATACATGCTGATTAAACAGGCAAGTGACTTTACTCTCAGTTTCTACTTTCTCTGACCTCTGGTAGGATTTTGGGGGCACAGCTTTCTCTGTTACCTGAAGAAGATCTCTGTGTAGCTCAAAAAGTTTGTCTCTCATCAATTGAAATTGGTCCAATAAAAAAGGTATTCTCTCATCCACCTTGTCTCTGTTACCATTATCGTTTTATGAATCAGATGGCAGGGAGTGATTATAATCAAGAGTGATTATAATCAAAACCTAAACGTAGGTTAGGAACATAAGTCCCTAATGCATCCTTACTTTGGAACTCTTAATTTTTTGAAGTTGCATGATGTCTTATCTATAAGGTAAAATACATTAAAATAATGTTTAACATTTCTGGTTTATTATCTTGGCAGAGAGGGTACAAAAGGGACTTTATTTTTTGCTTCCTTGGTCAGTAGGGTTAACTGATAGTTGATAGACTGTAGAGAGGTAAGCCTTTAGCATTTCCAACTTGAAATTTTGCAATGAGTTTGTTAACATATTCTTAATCTTCTTGTTGCACTGGTGACAGATTAATCAGCCAGATTAAACCAGGGAGCAACAGTTAATGCTGTATCCAACAAAATATATAAAAGGAGCCACATATTTCAAATGGCTTCAGACTATCTCACTAAATTGCCTATGAACAAGATGGTCCTTTGCTACAGAGTGACTTGCCAGGACAAAAGCATTGTTTGCAAGACCCAGAGTCCTACCTCCGTGGTATTAGGATTCAAGGGCATGCTTCTGTTTCTCTGAAATCAGTGGTGGCTTTCCTGACAAGTACTAGATCATCCTAGCTTCAACAAATGCCCTTCTTTGTTCAGGTGGATGAGGAAGCAGCCCTGGAACAGGCAGTCAAGTTCTGTCAGGTGCATATGGGAGCCTCAGCACAGAAGCAGGTAAGCACTAAGCCATTCTTTCATCCCTTTGTCATCATTAACACTGCTATTGTAGGTCCGCTTCCTCTTAGCATTGTTTTTGAGGAGCAAGTATCATTGGAGATCAGTGAGGAGGGTTTTTACACCATGAATGTTTAATCAAGTTTTTAGGACTCAGAGGGGTAGCCATGTTAGTCTGTAATTTAAAGAAAACATTTAAAATGAGTGGCCCAGTAGCACCTTAGAGACTAACAAAAACTATCAATATTTTTGTTAATCTCTAAAGTGCTACAGAACCACTTTCTGTTTACGTTTTTAATTACATTTTTGTTAAGGATAATTCAATTCTTACTTGTTTCTTAGCCCTTTGTCACATTTCCTCTTTGTCCACTGGCTGAAATTTATTTACCCAACCTTTATGCTCATTTTCTCCTTGTCAGATTTTATATCAGTCATTACAAAAACTGTTGCAGGATTGTGATGACCTGTAGTCTATTGAGCAGTTGAGATGAACTGATTTAAGATGTGTAAATGTAGGTAAATCCAAGTGATTTCCTTACCTTAACAATGACTCCTCTACCTAAATTTTCTAAACTGGGGTGGGGAACCTCAGGCCAGATGTGGCCCCCAGCTTGCCTGGGTCTGTTCCCAAGGCTCAGCATTGAGAAGCCTGTGCTGACTCACCAGCCCCCTAGCCACTCACCTGCAGGGCTGGAGCATACAAAATCTGTTAGGCTGGGCCCCCCTAGGCTCTGGTGTGCAAGGGGAATGTGAGGAGCATCTTTCTCCTTCACAGGGGCTTCTCACGTGTGTGCAGCCCCCAACTGATTTTTCTGTGAGTCAGCAGCCCCTGACCCAAAAAAGGTTCCTCACCCCATTCTAAACCTTTGGACCAGCAGCAACTGATCTAAACATATTGCTATATGTAAAGGGCTTGTTTTTCATAGTCGCCCAGCAACTCTGTGGTTTCTGGGTTTCTACTTCAAACAACAGTTGTGGAAGCTGAAAGGAGATGGTTATTTACCTACGCTAGGAGAGAGCGCTAAAGCCAAGAAGAGGGAACATACAGGTCAGTAGGTGTGTCCTGTGGTTGTTCATGTTGCTGGCAAACCATGAGCTGTCAAAACCACAGGATTTTATGGTTTCTAGCAACAGCAGCTAAACTCCTAAATTCTTACCATGAGTGTACATTGATTGAGAGCAGATACAGTGACTCAAAGTCCAACTAGAAAATGTAAAGTACGTCTTGGAAAAATTCCAACATGCTTACTCAATAGCCAGTTCTTAATTATTACCCAGCTGCCTTTATGCATGCTTTCCAATATAAAAATCTAGTTGTAGATTGACAGCCTCAAATGTATTTATAGTAAAAGCAAATCTATTTGAAATATTTAAAGTCCAATTAAAAACTATTGTTTCCTGTATTATAAAGTTGTAGAGGTAAAATTGTAAAACTAGATACAAAAAATAGCTGAGATTTTTTGCATCAAAAATGTAGGCCCGTGCATACATGCTGAGCCAAATTCAGACATGACTTAAATATAATATACTACCTACACTTACCCGGTGTTGCTCGGGAAACCGGAGGAACAAAATTTAGGAAAGGAGGGGACCCTGAGCCAGGGGACCCCCAGAGCCACAGACCCTGGGGGCTGATGGCTCCTGGCCCACATCCGACCCTCTGAGAGCAGCAGGACCCTCTTCCCCCCAGAACTGAGCAGCCGTCCCCCAGGAAAACAGTACGCAGTCATGAGGATAGATATGATAGAGGTATATAAAATCATGAGTGGTATGGAGAGGGTGAATAGAGAAAAGTTATTCATTAGTTCCCATAATAGAAGGATTAGAGGACACCAGATGAAATGAATGGGGAGCAGGTTTAAAACTAATAAAAGAAAGTTCTTCTTCACACAGCCCGTAGTCAACCTGTGGAACTCCTTGCCAGAGGAGGCTGTGAAGGCTAGAACTAGAACAGAGATAAATTCATGGAGGTTAGGTCCATAAAAGGCTATTAGCCAGGGGGTAGGAATGGTGTCCCTGGTCTCTCTTTGTCAGAGGCAGGAGATGGATGGCACAAGACAAATCGCTTGATCATTGTCTTAGGTCCACCCCCTCTGGGGCACCTGGTGCTGGCCACTGTCGGCAGACAGGCTACTGGGCTAGATGGACCTTTGGTCTGACGCAGTACGCCCATTCTTATGTTCTTATTATGCGGCCAGTAGCAAGGGGACTTCTCTTTGCAAGGTTGGCTCAGGGATCCACCTGCCCTGCCTTGGCAAGCAAAAGCTCAGAGCTCACATCTAACCCCGATGGCTGGAACCAGACCCAGAAGAGCCCCACTCACAGTATGAACAGTAGCCGGCTGGCTTCACAACAGTGTAACACATCGAGGGTTTAACTGGCCCCTGCGCTGCAGCAGGCACACGGATTCCTTCTGCTCGGATAAGCCCAGCAAGCTGAGCAGAAAGGCTGGCTGACTTTGGTTTTGGTTTCTGGAAGGGGGTGTGGCAGGTGGGGAGCAACCCCCGGTACAGGGAAGGTTACACGTGGGAGGGAAGGAGTGCGGGTGCCGAGCCGTAGTGCACATGGGAGTGGGAGTACTGCATGCTGGCGGGGGGGCAGGAAGAGGATCAGTAACCTCGCAAGCAGGAGGGGGCAAGTCCAAGGAGGCTACACGCAGGAGGGTTGCCCCAGCTCACGCCCAGGGCTGCAGGTACCACAGGGGTCAGGGCAGGAACCTGATCAGGTCCAAAAGTACCTTAAAACCTTCTCCTGAAGGAAAGGTTATCCCATACAAAGTTTGGATATCTTATTAGATAAGGTGGTACTTGGACAGATGTGGTGGAAGAAAATCAGATTATCTGTCTTTGTGGGGCACAGGCTGGCAGTTAGGAAGGTGGCGGGTGAAGGGTGGGAAGGAGGGGATGCTGTCTGTGTGGGGCACAGGGTGGCAGTTTGGGAGGTGGCAGGTGAGGGGTGGGGAGGAAAGTGGTGCTGTCTGTGTGGGGCACAGGGTGACATTTAAGGAGGTGTGGTGGGAGAAGGGTGGTGAGGAGCGGGGCGCTGTCTGTGTGGGGCACAGGCCAGCAGTTAGAGAGGTGGCGGGGAAGGGAGGGGTGGCAATGTGCAAAAGAGCCGATCCCGCTCCCCCTTCCTCCTTCTCTCTTTCCCTCCCTGGTGTCTGGCCTGGTGCCGGTTTTAACCGTCATCGCCCTTTTCCACGCTGAGGCGCACCTGCGCCGTGAGGGCGATCCTCCGCGCACCATCTCTGCGCAAGCACCACAGGCCCAGAATAGCGGCGGCCTGGGAGCGCATTGCCACCAGGGGAGCTAATGCGGGAGGGAGAGTGGGGCCCCTGTCACACCCTCCCACAGTCCCTTAACCTTTCTTCCAGGAGAAGGTTTATCCCATGCAAAGTTTGGTTGCGGTAGCTCTTATAGTGTCCAAGTGATTAGCGCACAAACTTACGAACATTCTCCTTTCTATATTAAACTAGCAGATGTACCTGGCGTTGCTCAGGTCTTCAGATAAAGTAGTGGGGTTTTGGGTTTGTTGGACAATAAAAGGAAAATGTATATGCTTTGTTTAAATAATTGTATTTTTCAAAAATGAAGGAAAAAAGAAGTTTGTATTAATAAAAGAAGGAAAGTGATTCATACATTAGATAGAGCTTGTTGACAGACAGTATTTGCACTTTTTCTGTCTTGCTAGAATTAAAAAAAGGGCTGGGGTACAAGAGAGGGTAGGCTGTAGGGAGCCACGGGCACAGGGTTTGGAGGGGGAGCTCAGAGCAGGGAGTAGGGGGTGCCAGAATGAAGGACTCTGAGAGTTAAGCCAAAAAAAATTAAATAAAACAGCAAATAAACATCATGGCCTTTTTAGTGCGTGCAGAGTCAGAATAGGGATCGGAACAGAGGAGCGGTTAAGCACTAAGACCCAGGGAAGGCATTGCTTCCCCTTGGTCTTTAGGCTTTTTGCTGGTGGCCATTTTGTTTTCTTAACCCAGAATGCAGTTTCCCTGCGGAACCAGGTAAGCAGGAGGTCCAGGGGGGGGGAGGGAAGCCGAGGGCTGGCCCAGTTGCCGAGTGTGCTGTAGGGTTGCCAGTTGTCCAGTATTTTCGCCTCCTGGCAAGGGGGAAAAAACAGAAAATACCGGACATTTTAGGTGTCTGCTATTTTCTGAATTATTTTACTGGACAGGAGGCGAAAATACCAGACAGTCCAGGTTGATACCAGACACCTGGCAACCCTACCAACACACCCTGTAGCTGGAGATGAAGGCAGAGCTCCATGGTCTGGCCCCAGCCTTCAGCTTCCTTCTTCCTCCCTTTCCCCTCCTCCGCCCTCCTCTCGGCCCCCCCCCCCTCCCCCCCCCGTGGCTTCCAGCCTTTTGAGGGAGCTAGGTCTCGGGTTCTGTGGGCAGTCTGCAGCCTACACTTAGCTCCCACCCTCCTGTGCTGCAGTCTTGCAGAGGAGATGGCATGGGGCTGGTGCAGGCCTCTAGCTTCCCCCCCCCCACACACACACACACCTGCCCTGCAACAGGTCTGCGGAGGGCTGGGCTCCAGGAGCCGACCTTTGTAACCAGTGGCCCACCCCCTAGTATACAGTTGCTCTGGCGTCAGGCCACTGGTCCCAGCCCTGGCCTTCTTTGAGGGGTGCACTAGGTGGGCTATGGTTGGCAGTAAGGATGTTAAATTGTGGATAGGACCACTCTATAGAGCCACTGTGGGGGTAGCTCCAGGAGCGTGCTTGAGCCGAGACAGAGCAATCCAAGCTCATGCTGCCTCTGAGAACCACCCGTACTGCAGATGTGCATTTTAAATGTAGTAAGAGTCACCAGGACCACAGGGCCCTTGCTACATTTCAGAAGCTGAAGCGCTGCAGTGGGAACCGGTGTGAGCAGGAGCTGCTTCAGTCCTCACTCATGCCATTTCCCCGCTGTGCCTCTGCCTGCCCTGCCCCTTGTGGAGACGATGCTGGGGGGAACCAGTTTTTAAGCTGTCCACTCCCTCGCCCCCTCTCCCCCCCCCCCCACACACACACATTGACTCTTGTTCCTCCTCTCACTGATAGAGACTAGTTGGGTCAGTCAACTATCTGATAAGGTTATTGGATAGTCAATTAGTTGCTTACATCCCTAGTTGGCAGCCCTGACTTCTCCTGGGTAGGGCCACACTATGTGGTCTCGGGTGGGCCGCAACGGATGAGCTTCCTCCCTCCCATCTGACACAAGGGAGCCAATTCTGATGGCCAGTCATATTGAGCTACATATCCAGCTGGCCACTGTCTTGCTAGTGTGGCTGCCCCCAGTGGCCATTCTGCAATATAGCTGTCCCCTATATTCGCTGCCCCCAGTGGTGGCCATGAGTATTGCATCCCTCCTCTCTTTCCCCTCCCCTTCCATGTTATGGAAAACTTCCTGTTTTCCTGGCACAACCAAAACCTGACCTTGCTTTAATTTAGGGTAAGAAGAAGCTGCCTACCAAATTTGGTAGTTCTGTCTCTTAATTTTTAGGAGGAGTTCTTGGACTTAGGCAGTCACAGACAGACACATTCTATGATAGATAATATATTCACCATTCAGAAGAGCATTGAAAAATGAATGAAAATGGTAAAGTAGTGAATCTTGTATCAGTTCGGTATTTAATGGGGGGTGCATAATGAGTTGAGTACAGCACTCTTTGATCCGGCAACATCTGTGGTCTGGCATGACCTTAGTTACCCGAATGACCACTTATCATAGGGGTGGCTGTGTTTCATGCATTCCTATAAAGTTTATTTACAGCCATCAGTCTTGGCTCTAAGGGTTCTGTGCTGTTATTTAGCTCTAATGTACCTCTAAATGTCTTCTAAGAGTCCAGTAAGCAGTAGTGTTGGTGATGCTGCTAAACAACATTGACCTCCTGTGGTTTAGCAAATTCTCTGGTTGACAAGAGTTCATACACCAGAAAACAACTGAACGTATTGTGCTTGGTCACACCACTTAAGGACTTGTCTTCCATTTTATTATTACCATTATTATTATTATCATTATTTATTATTATTTATTCATTCCTTAGATGTAGAGTGCCACCATGAGGGATGTAAAATCCTTTGTAAATTGCTAACCAGGTAAACTGTAGGTTTAATAAGTTAATGGCTTGCCATGCCAGGCAATGAAGACCTGAAGCAGTAGGATTATAGGAGCTCTGATTAACTAAAATTCTTTTTCTTGTCTTGATGAAAATATTTCCTCTTTTGCTTCATATATATGTATTACAAACACACCTTGTGTTGTTCAGGGCCATCTGTAAAGTTATCATGAGAATAATACAGTTGGTTTAAAGGTTTACACCATTTGCCTTCACACAAACCAACTTAATTTTTTTTTCAGTGTAGGAGTTTCAATGAAGATACTGGTTTAATCATTTAGTCTGTGTAAGAAAATTCTTCCCATTCTGCTGGTATACAGTACTCCCTAAAGATACAGTTTCTTAGACGTGATGGTAGTAGTTTCGTTATTTGCATTATTAGCTTTTATTTAAATAATTTTTGTGTAAGCAAGATAAAACAAAAGAACTCTTTCCTTCTCCTAGAAATATAAGCAGAAAAGCAGCAGGAGCAGAATGTGCTACATATTACATATAGCTGGAAGGACACTACATTTTATACTCTATATTCAAGTTGCTTATACTGTATTTTGCAATGCAGCTTTATTTAAGAAGCAATTTGACAAGCTCTTGAAATCTAGCTTGTTGATTTCTGAAAGGAAAGAAAGAGAAGGAGGTGCTGGAGTTTCTTTTAATTTGATTTTCACTGAACGATCTTGCTCTCCATATTGAACCCATCAAGTAGCCAATACAATTTTCCTGTTAAAGTTATGCAAATGACTACAAATAATGCAAGTGGCAATACTGTGGGGGCTTTTTCTCTTCCCATAGAGTCTATTCTTTAACTTTCTTCTTTAGGAAGAAAGCAAAAAGCAAATCAAACCTTTATTTTTCCTTTAAAACAAATACTTTTACAGTCATTACACTGATTTGTGACCTGGCTTGAAAAACTAATATGCTGAGGAATAAATTCCTTAAAACAAACCATGCAGCTGTTCAGAGTGGATTGATTTAAATCATCAAGTGGAAAGTGTTGATTTTTTTTAATCAACTTTTCCATTTATACATCAGTTACTAAAAGTGCACTCTCATTGATTGGTTTTTCAACCATCATAATATGCTGATTTACAGCTAAATAGAGCATTTACATTAGATTTGGTTCATCTTTTTGCTATCTAGAATGGTAAACTATAACTATACCTTTTATTCAAGAAATTATATAGCTCCGTATTTTCAGATTTTTATTGACTTTTACATTTTTACTGTGAATAACAATGGTGAATGATATATTCCTTATTTACTAGGTAATTAGCTTCTTTCCAGTGATTTGTGTGAAGCTGCATTAGGATGGTAACTATAATTTAATCATAAAAATGGCATATAAAATTATTTTTATTGAATAAAACCACTGTAGATGTTTTGTATACATAAACTTCTCATCAAAACTTGTTTCAAATTTACAGCTAAATGATTTATTGAACTGAGAGACTAACTACAGTCAGTGAAAATGTGTCTAAGTGAAAGTGACTGGAGTTTGTTCCTTGTTTCACCTTGTCTCTTGAAAATGAGACAGTCTCCTAAATTAGACTGGTCTGTTGTAAAAAGTTACATTTTTTCCCTTAATTCTTTCTCTATATAGAAAAGCAACAGTTAACTCAGAAGTTTTATAGAGGCTTGTGGATTCAACATATTTGTTTTTATTTAAATGTCTTAAGAGACTCTAAAACATATATAATAGGTTTAATTTTAAAAAGAAAAACTTATAATTTAAATAATTTTTTTTTAATTGATGTAGATAAACTTTCTTATTTTTCTTTTAAAAAACAATTGATATTTATTCATCTTACTCTTGTTCCATGCTGGAAATAACTTACTGCTGAGTTGAGTTTTGAGAAGATTAACATGACCAATTAGTTTTAGGATGCTAAAATTCTACCCTAGAGATGTCCCAGTGGATGCCCCACTCTAAGTTAAGTTGCGTCCCAGTCAGGGTTCCCTCTAAGATGTGCGCCTGTGCAGGCATGCACCAAAAATTTACTGCCCTCCCATCTCCTAAGAAGAGCCGTGCAGTGGCTGCTCGGCTGCTCTTGGGCAGAGCTCCATGGCGGGTGGCTGCCCCGCCCTGTTACCACCACGTGGGCCTGGCCCTAGCTTCCGCCCTTCCCTGGAGCTGGAGCTGCAGGCCGCATTGCTGGTGGCTGCTCCTTGGAGGCCCCAGCAAGGGACACATCTGGCGCCATGTGGTGAGTGGCTGTTCTTCCAGTGGCCCCGGCTGGGGCCAGAGCCAGCGCTGTGTCATGGGCAGATGCCCCTCCAACGGCCCCAGCCAGGAGTAGAGCTGGAGTGGGAGTTAATCCTTCCATGCTGGAGCGTCCCTACCTGTGGCATGCCAGGTCCCACAGAGCTGGAGCAGCCCACTGACCATAAGTCATCAGTATCACCCAGTAAAGGTGATCTAACCATTCACATCCTGTTTTGAATAGGAGTTTAATAGTTGGACTTTATTGTTTTATATTTATTTTGTGTGTGTGTGTATGTGGGTCTGTATGCTAGGTTGGGTGGTGGTTGTTTTGTTTTTTTTAAACCACCCAGCTGGTGGCCTTTTTTGATCTTTAAAAAATGTTAAGTAAGAAGTATTTATTTTGTATTTTTATAGGAATACCTCTCATTATTTTTAAATGTTTATTTTAATGATGATTTTTATTGTTTTAGTTGCTTTATTATTGACAAAGGGATTTAGGGTGTTTATTTTGTGTTTCTCTATTTATTTTCACTTATTTTATGTTGAATAATAATTAGTTAAGAAAAAAAAGTTAAACTTTGTGAAAGCATCAGGACACTTGATGAGTTAACTAACAAAGTTAGGGTTGTCGGTAGAATTTTTAAAAAGATGAAAATTTGAGGTCCTTTGCTACATGTTTATTAAGAAAGACTAAATATTTTAAACTTTCTTGCTTACCTTTTACTACTGAAATTTTGAACTTTTTTGTTTTTAAAATGATTTTAGATTTTCAAAGAGTTTGGGGGGGGCATGTGTATAAATTGCAAATTATGAACAGATGACTCATTTAAGTTGCTTATATTTTTAAACCGCTATTTGTATTTGTATATTTAAGCTTTGACCAAGATAGGAGTTTTTGGTTATTTTGTTCTTTTTCCCAGATGAGATCTCTTTTGGCCTGGGCTTTGATAACTTCTGTATTTTAGTAATGTTTAGTTCTGTCTTTTCCTTCCATGTTTCAGCCACCTGATCTTAACTAAATTTTGTATAGTTAAACACACAATTTAAATGAGGTTGTTGTACGTGCTGCAACCATCACAATCCATTATTTACAGCCTCATTTGTTAGGAAGCACCCACTTCCTTCAGAGTGACTGACTGTAAGGCCTTCCATGTTGTGTGTGGTGACAAATCACATAGTGCAGAGGTGGTCAATAGGCAGATTGTGGGACAAATACAGCATGGGTGAAAGTACTGATTTAACAGCTTTTTTATTCTTTATGACTCAGAAAGGGCTTTTTTAGTATTCTAATTAATCCTCTCATGATTGGAACATATTAGGATTGGTCCCAGTGCCTTCATTTGGAGAATTTGACAGCAGAATCCATTTGGACCACACACATGCTCTGCCTGTCTTGCGAGTTGTTATTGTTAAACTAGCATGTGCATGACCCAGATTCCTCAGTTCCTTCTCTTTCATCCTTGACTAGAGATGAAGAGCAGTAGTCCTGCTACCTTTCCTTCGTCAAAACTCATTTTTCCTCACTAGCAGTTAGTAAATGACAGTTAGAGTTCCTTCATAGAAGGGGGGAAAAAACCTCGTTTCTCCACTGAACGTGCTGGGCTATCGAGGATTCAAGAGGGGTGCCTCTTCAAGAGAGGCCATTCTTGTTTTGGAAGGTCATTCGACTGTGTCTGTTGTTCGGGAGAGTCCTATGTAGTCCAAAAACATATGTCTGAAGCACAAGGTAAGTATGTGCACAACGAAGCACCTGAAGCTCTTGCTTCTTCAGAACTCCCTCAGACCTGCATCCAACCTGAGACAACTACCCCCACATCAGAATAAGACAGGAAGCCTGGGAAGAAAAGAGAAGCTTCCTCCTTTTCACCTCTCAGACACAACACAAAAAAGTTAAAGCTGCACTCAATTTCTTCAGTGCTTGGCAGGCACCATTGGCACCAACCTTGAGCTGATGGCCATTTTGAATGGTGCAGATGCAAAGGGCTGTCAGCTGCCTGCCTCATAGAGTGCATCTGTGATTACCTCACTGAATCTGGTGCCGAATAGCGTCACAGTGCTGCCAATTCATTCTGGAGCAGTGGCTATCTCCTTTGATCCTGCCGTACCACTTCAAGCTCCAATGCAACCCACACACAGAGAAGCACATAGCATTAATAACCTGTACCATCACCAGCTTGACTGAATATGGTACCGCACACTTACATTAAAACCCAGACAACAAATCAGCTTCATAGGTCATCTCGACTCCACCACCAGCCATGTCTCTGTACCAGATGAAAGATTCCATGCAATCCTCACCCTCATTGTCACCATTCTCAGCAACCCATGAGGCACAGCTCAGGAATTCCTACAGCTATTGGGGCACATGGCCACTTCCACGTTTGTCGTCCCTAATGACCATCTACATATGAGATGCCTTCAAAGTTGGCTAGCCTCCATATACAAATTAAAATGGCACAGACTGAACAACAGTCAATTACTTATTGAAATGGGCGGCCAATTAACTATATTTGCAGTTCAATAATAAAAATGATCAAAGAACCAAATAGCAAAACTTAGCCAATGTATTTTCTAAAACAAAATATCTCTCTCTCTCTCTCTCTCTCTCTCGCTTTCTCTGTCATTTTATTTATTTATTTATTTATTTTTAAATTCCTGTGGGACAACATAGTGATGTCATTACGTCACTGTGTCCCACCTGCCACCTCCTTCCCCCTTCAGCCTCCCCAGTGCTTGAGGAGGCTGGAGCTGTGCTGCCTCCCCCCACGCCCCAGCTCCAGGGGACAGCTGGGGCTGCCACGGCCCAACCCTCTCCTGCCCCCCCTCCCCCCAGCAGTTGCAGAGTATAGAGCTAGGGCCTCAGCCCAGCTCTCCTGCCTTGTGGATGGAGAGCTAGGACTGGCATGGCTTCAGCCCTCCTCAGCAGCCGGGGGTGCAGGGCAAGGTAGAGAGAGCCATGGCTCGCCCAGCCTCGGCCCAGCTCCGTGGCCTGTGGGGAGAAGGGGGGCAGGCCGGGACTGCCACACCTTCACCTAGTCCTCCCCAGCAGCCAGCAGGGAGAGGCAGGGGGGCTGCCTGTTCCCAGAGAGGGGGCTTGGTGAGTATATTGAGCAGAGAGCACAGTCCCCCCCAGTAGTACATAAATATAAAAAGGAGACCTACATGTCCCAGCTTCTGGGAAGCAATTCTTATTTCGTAGCATGTTCCTCTTATACAGTAATTGTGTTTCACATCTACACTCTCTGTTTATAAAAGGGTTGTTTACAAACCAAAAGCACCTCAAATGTCATCTAAGATCCGACACACCATTTTCAACCAGTCCCTCAGTTAGTTTGTTTTGTAGTTTTTCTCATCTCTTGTTTACCACATTTTAGATACCAGCAAGTGTGACGGCACCTCTCAGATTTGTACCCGGACAAAACATTCATATAGCTCACCTTTGCCAGGGTTTGTATTCTCTAATGCCAAAAGTTTCATTTAGAATTGCAGAATATACATCTTGACATAAATCAGGGGTGGGCAGTAATTTGTGCAATGGGGTATTCAAAAAATTTTGGTATGTGGTCATGGGCTACACTTTTCTATTATATTAATGGAAAGGGTGTGGGATGCAGTTGGGGTGCAGGAGGGAGCTCCAGTCAGGGACTGCAGTAAAAGAGGGGCTGTGGGGTCTGGGCAGTAATTTCAGGAAGAGGCCAGACATGTAGGAGGAGGTACAGAGTGTGGGATAGAGTTTGGGAGCACAAGGGGCACAGAGTTGGGGTAGGGTGTGCCAGATGCAGGCTCTGTTGCACAGCTGCTTGTCTCTCCGCTTTTTACCCAAGCCCCCTCCCCCAATACTTTTTCTCTGTGCCATTAATTTTAGGGCAATGTATACTTTTCCAAAAAGGAGCTATCATACAACTTGCTGCTAGCAGTAATTGTATTAAGATACCATTGTATCATTTCAAGGTATTAAGGTAAAAGCAAATGAATATGTTCATATTTTGACGCTGATGACCTTGAACTGAACAAAATGTGCTGTATGTGCCTTAGTGCAGACATAAATATAACCCTAGAACACTACATTTCTAGTTTCACAAAACGTAAAGAGGATTCATTCCAATTACATAACATGTTTCTAAAATGTAATTCTGTCTACTTTTATTCTAGTGTAAGTAGTTGGGAAGAGGTTTTCTACAGCAAGTCCTTATTTACTTCATTAAGGTTTCAGGTGCTGGCAAGTGTATGAATTTGTAGAAATAAATATGTAGTGCTGGGATGTAGGCATAAAATGCAGACTAAAACAAATTATTGTTATGGAGCATTTAATTTCTTCACAACAGTTCTTAGTCACTCATTTTCCAGAGACATAGTGAAAGACTCATCTTTTTTTAACTAAGCAGTTGCTTGTCCTGTTGCTCAAACAATTTGGCATTTTCCTTCCTGTCCAGTGAATTGGTTTGGTTGATGATAGAATATGGGCAGTACTTTTTGAGATGGGTGGGGTGAGATATGTACATCCACTCGTGCATGTTTTTCAAGAAGCCATGACACAGAATCATAGAACTTAAGCATTAGACATGGAAGAGACACTTTAGATCATCTAGTTCATCTTCCCTGCAAATACAGAATTGTTCCCTTTAGTATAATTTCTAGTCCCATCCACTATCTGGAGACTATTCTGTGATATGATAGAGTGTGCTGTTTAAAATATTCTTCTGGTATCCAACCTACATTTTCTCCTTAATTTCATCCCATTGTTCCTCCATCACTTTACATCACTCTAAATCAGTTGTCTCCAACCTTTTTATACCCAAGATCACTTTTTAAATAATAGAACAAGCCACGATCTACTGCCCCGTCCTTCCTCCAAGGTCCTGCCCCTTCCTTGAAGCCCCGCCCTCTCTATTCTCCTCTTCTCCATCACTTGCTATCCCAAACCTTAAAATACTGCTGCTTTTTTCCCCAATTCTTCTGTAGGAAGGGTTTTTTCCAAAATTTGGCCTGTCTAGACTGGACCAAATGTCAGAAAAAACCCTTCTTTTGGAAGCCCCCTTATTCCTCGTGGAAAAAGGAATATAGGGGTGACCAAAAGATCATGTTTGCTATTCCACTAAAAGAAGTGGAAGAACAAACGCATCCCTGGATGCAGAAGAGTTTTTCTGGGATATCTCCCGAATCCTGAAAAACTCCTGGGATGCTACCCCAGACCCCCTCATAGCCCTCCCTTCTGATAGTCCGGCTCTGCCCCAGGAGTCCCTGATTTAGCCGCTGCTGGTCAGTTTCAGCAGCGGCTGAATCAGGGATGCCTGCAGCAGAGCAGCTGGAGTGCTGCCGGGTTGGTCCGGTAGCGCTGACCCTTGGCGCCACGAGACCAACCCAGCACCCCAGCTGCTCTTGGGGACGACTGGGGCAGAGCAGCTGGGGTGCTGATGGGTTGGTCCCGCAGCGCCGCTCCTCGGCGCTACTGGACCAACCCGGCAGCACCCCAGCTTCTCTGCTCCAGGTGTCCCCAAGTCAGCCGCTGCAGAAACTGATCAGCGGCTGACTCCAGAAAGCCAGAGGCAGAGCTGCTGTGCCCTGGGCTTCCTGGAGTCAGCCCTGGTCAGTTTCAGCAGCGGCTGAATCGGGAAGCCTGGGACAGAGCAGCTGGGGCGCTGCTGGGTTGCTCTGGTAGCGCCAAACCTCGGCGCTGCGGGGACCAACCCAGCAGCACCCCAGCTGCTCTGTCTCAGGTGTACCCAAGTCAGCTGCTGCTGAAACTGATCAGCGGCTGACTCCTGGAAGCTGGGGCAGAGCAGCTCTGTCTCGGGCTTCCTGGAGTCAGCCGCTGGTCAATTTCAGCAGCGGCTGAATCTGGGACAGCTGTGGACTGGACCTACCCGGTAGCACTCCAGCTGTTCTGCCCCTGCTTCCCGGATTCAGCACTGGTCAGTTTTAGCAGCGGCTGAATCGGGGAAGCTGGGGGCAGAGCAGCTCCAATGGTCAGCTACCCGGAGCACTTCCGGGTTCCTGATGGTGCCGGACTGTCAGATGCCGGACCATCGGAGTTTTACTGTACTCTCTCCCTTGTCCAGAAGACTGTTATCCTATTAAGGAAAGCTATCAGATTGGTTTGACATGATTTGTTCTTTACAGATCCATACGAACTGTTACCTCTCAAATTATTTTCTTCTAGATGTTTGCAGATAAATTCCTTAATTACTTGCTCCGTTATCTTCCCAGTATTGCTAACATACTGTTAACTTTGCTGACTTAAGACCAGAGAAGGGAAATACTTTCTCTTTGCTCTAAAACTTGATCCCTCTGAATGAGAGGAGCAACATGACCTAGTGTGTGGGGGTATTGAACTAGCACTTGGGAGAGGGGATTCTAGTCATAGCTCTGGCCCACACTTTTCACATTGAGCAAAATATTTCACTTTCTGTATCTGTTTTCCTCCTCCTCCTTTTTGTCAGTTTTGTCTGTTTCTATTGTAATATGGAAGCAACTCACTTGATATGTTTTGTTGTACAGTGTTTAAAACACCACAGCCTAAGTTGTAGTTGGAATCTCTCAGCCCTGCTGTAATACAAATAGGATATATAGAATTCATGGGGGGGCAGGGATAGATAGTTCAGTGGTTTGAGCATTGGCCTGCTAAACCCAGGGTTGCTAGTTCAATCCTCAAGGGAGCTATTTAGGGATCTGGGGCAAATCTGTCAGGGATGGTACTTGGTCCTGCTATGAGGGCAGGGGGCTGGACTTGACTCAATAACATCTCAAGGTCCCTTCCAGTTCTATGAGATGGTATAATCAGTGGCCTTTTTTGCTATTATGTTAGATTGCAAACACCTACTTAATATCTCATACATTATCTCATTTAGTATTCCATTCTATATGTCCTTTTGTTGTTTTGTTTTCCAGCTTTTTCCTTCTCCTTAATTGTTTCATATTTTTTTTCTCCCCAGAAATATTCTTTGTATTTTTCCAAGTTGCATTTCCTGCCCACATCTAATGTCTTTAGGTCTCTGTTAATTATTTTTTGCCTCACAATACCTTCCAAGTTACCAACGTCTGTGAATTTCATAAATACGCTGTTTACTTCCATTCTTGGATGTTTCACAGAAATGTTAAACCAAACTTAACACTGATTTCCTGTGTCACTTTACCTAATTTCTACATTACTCAGTTTATGGTCTTTCAGGCAGACTTCATTCTATAAAAAAAACTTTTTGAATTCATCTTGTGAGTAGGATTTCTCGACATGTGTATTAAATGTGTTTTTAAAGTCTGATTATATTAGACATACTGCATTTTCTTCGTACACTGATCTTTTTTTTACTGAATTACATACACAGGTTTGTCTGGCATTGTTTGTTCTTCATTAGCCATTGATACTTGATCACAGTTCTATTATCTTCTAGTTATTTAATCATTCTCAGTATTTATTGTTTCTCTTCTATGATTATTTTTATGTAACCAGCATTACTAAAGAATACAGACTGAAGAATTTGAATATCTTAAGATGATAGAAAATAAAGCCTCCAAAAAATAAATCCTAAAAGATATTTTGATGAAAAAAGAATAACTAGCTTTAAACAAAACCCTGAACCACTTTTCTCCAGTTATGAATATTACTGTGATTAAAGATTTTTCTCTTGGGTCTAGTTCATCCTTCTTCACAATATGGTAAGGTCATAAAGGGGCAAAAGATGACCTTTTGATTAAAATACACAACTTGAGATTAGAGACCAAAATTGTATTCCAAGCTCATTTATAAACTTTGAGAGGCCTTGTTGAATCACTTAACCGGGGCTTCCTTGATTATGGTAGGATGGTGACTCTTTCTTGGCTCAGAGAAAAATACATTAATAAAGGGTTTAACTTATAATAAAGGTATTAGCTATATTTTTTTATATAAGGAGAGTTTTTGTCTCATGGCTTCTGGTTTTCTTCTGAGTCTAAGGGATTCAAAACTGAATTCCATTATGAAGGATAATTGTTTCCATTGCTTGACCCAGATAATTTTTGAAGGCAAAAAAGCCAAGAAAAACTAGAGCAAGATGGAAAAAAATCCCTGTGTATCTGATCTGTATATACTTCAAATTTTCCAGGCTTTTCTGAGTGTGATGTTGCAGCTGAAAAGGCTAATGTGATCCTTGAATGAATTGACAGGGGTTTCTCAAGAAACAGTAAAGAGTTTATTTGACCTCCGTACGAAGCATGGTTGTGTCTACTGTTCAGTTCTGGTGTCTACAATTCAAGAAGTATGTTGATAAATTGGAGAGAGTACAGAGAAGAGTTACAAGAATGATTAAAGTATAGAAAAACATGTCTTTAGTGATAGGCACAAAGAGCCTACTCTGTTCAGCTTAACCAGAGAAAATTAAAGGTGACTTGATCAGTTTGTAAGTACCTACATGGTGAACAAATATTTGATAATGGGCTCTTTAATCTAGCAGGGAAAGGGATAACAAGATCCAGTGCTAGAAGTTGAAGCTAGGCAATTTCAGGATGTAAAAAATAATGTCAATTTTAACATTACTGACAAATTTGAAATAAAGGTTATATTTTTAACAATGTTCTCTACTTCAAAAGAAATCTATAGTCCATGTCATGCAGGAGATCAAGCAAAATGTTCACAGTTGTCCCTTTAAGCCTTGTAATCTATCCTCCTAGCTGTTAAAAATATAAATTTTGACTATTGTTGAAAGAGCAAAAGGAATAAGATACTACTGCCCTTGTCTCAGAAATGGAAATACACAATTTTCAAAATGATTACCTGAACGCAGTATCATCTGGTGAACTAAGTTACTAGGGAGTCTTGTCCAGGGATAATTCTAGAAAATTGATGAAATCACTCTGACTGATACTGTGGCAATAACAGACTGTAGCTTATGTAATGTTAGCTAAAATATTAACAACATTTTTCTTTCATATGCTGGAGGGTTTGGAATTCTACAAACAAAACTTTCTCCTTCTCCATATATACCTTTCAATCAGTCACTGGTTATGTCTGTTATCAGTGGAATAATTATTAATCACTTTGCTATATTCTCTTTGAAATCATTGGAGTTTTACCAGAAATTAATTTGGTCCACAGTTACACAGCAGTTTGGAAAGACATTTTGTTTATCTTTATGCTTCTTCCAATGTGGTTGTAATCTTAGTCTCAGAGATGTTTGAAGTTTTGAAAGCATTTTGCTACTTTGAGAATTATAAGCAATTTTTAATCTTTCCAACTATACCTTACAAACAGCACTTTTATTTAACACAGGAACAGAAACTTGTGAAGCTTATAGTGTCTGATAAGTGTTACAACTCTACATTTTCAAAAATTTCAATTTGCCTCTTGAATCATAATTGAAATTGTGGTAAGCCAAGTGGCATGTAAGGAATAAATAGAGCTTTCTTAGTGATGTGCAGTTGCTGGATATATTCTATATTACCTATCACTTCAGAATAGCTCAGAGAAATGATATGTAAGTTAAAAGTGTATAAAATATTGCAAACATCTACTGCAAACAAACATAGAATTTTGTATATCTGAAAAATACCATGTAAATTGAGTGTGTCCAGAATATATATTTCCAGTATGCAGGTAAACTGTGTCTCTATTATATTGTAATTCTTGAAAGCATGGAATCATACATGTGAGCAGAACTACTAATACAGTCATTATAGCAGCTTTTCCCATTGCCTACTGCATAAGAACATAACATAAAAACAGTCTTCCTGAGTCAGCTCAATGGTCAGTCTAGCCCAGGATTCTGTTATCTTACAAGATTGCCAGGTGCTTGAAAGGGAATGAACAGAAGAGACAGTCGTGGAGTTATCTATCCTCTGTCATCCACTTCCAGTTTCTGGCAGTCAGCAGTAGGGATTATCCTCCATTAATTTCTCTAATTATTTTTTGTATTGACCTTCACAATGCACCCCTTCAGTGAGTTCCACAAGGTGACTGTAAGTTGTATAAAGAAGTGCTCCCTTTGATTTGTTTTAAATTTGACTATTAATTTTATTAGGCGACCCCAACTCTTGTATTATTTAACTGACTAAATAACACTCCCTTATTCACTTTCTCCATGCCATTTATGATCTTATAGGTCTCTATAAAATGGGGTGTACCAACTGCACAATCGCATTGCAAAGATTAGGCCCAGTTACCTGGCTGAAAAGGCCCCAGCCCCACAACCCTGCTGCGCATGCTGCAGCTGAAAGCCAGTTATAAAGGTTTTGGGAATCACTCAGTCTGGGCTGACTACCATGGGGGAAGGAGGTGCTGTCGGCACTCCTGAGAAGCGTTGCTTACAGACCCAGATAAGGAGGCCACTCAATGGGAAATGGCTGGAGAAGCCTCCAGTCTGGAGGAAAGTGTTGAGGAAGGCTGCAACAGCAAGCATGGTAGGATGTAGCCCAGGGTGAGGGAGTTACCCTTAGAGTTCGGTGTGTTTCGGTGGGATTCCCTGCTGAGCTGGAGCTGGACCACTTCACTGCTGATGGGTCCTGGTCTGGGACCTGAAGGAGAGAGTGGGCCTGGGTCCTCCTTTCCCACCCCATCAACCCCACATGGGGAGCTATAGCTGTTGCTATTGACTCTGACTGCTAGACCACACTACCCTGCATGAAAAGGAATTGTCATTGTGAACTCTGGCCGCCTAACTGCCCTGAGAGAGGGGAGTATTGCTATTGACTCTGGTTGCTAGGCCACACTGCTGTGCATGAAGGGGCATTGTTACTGACTTGGTGACTATGGCCGCAAAAACACAGTGTTATTGACTTTGGTCTCTAGGTCTGACTGTCTCACGGAGAAGGGGCGTAGTTATTGGCTCTGGGTCATTGAACCTGATATGCACATGGGGCTGGGCACCCTTTGAGGGGTTTCTTAAGTTCTGATGCCCAACCCCTGAAGGGGACAGGGTGCTTGTCCCATGACATACACCCCTTACTCATTGCTTTTCCAAGCTGAAAAGTTCCAGTCTTTTTAATCTGCCCTCATATGGAAGTTCTTCCATACCCTTAAATCATTTTTGTTGCTTTTCTCTGTATCTTCTCCAATTCTTAATATACCTTTTTAAAAAAAATAGCAACCAAATGGCACGCAGTTTTGAAGTTGTGGACATTCTATGGATTTATATAGTGGCATTATGATATTTTCTGTTTTATTATCTGTCATTTTTCTAATGGTTCCTAACATTTTGTTAGCTTTTTTGACTGCTGCCACACATTGAGATGTTTTCAAAGAACTATCCACAATGACTCCAAGATCGTTCTTGGGTGGGTATTACACATACGATCATTTTAAAAGTCACAAGAAGACAATGAGGGAGGCTATTCTAACATTACAAGATTATTTCTTTGTGTTATCTACTCTCTGGCCAAATTGAGTCCCTGCTTTGAAATCCCCATTCCTGAAGAGTGAGAGAGAAATTCCCAGCCATCCCTACCCACTCCATTTACAAAAAACCCTATTCTCCTGTTACCACCTCATCTAAAAACCTCTTTACCCCCAGCTTTGTACACCCTGTCAAAATAACGTATTTGACACTCCCCGTTTATAGCTTTTCTTCCTTTCCTCTTTTAAATTTGGCAGTCGAAACCTTTTAGCAACTTTTAATATCGGCTTGTTTTAAAAATACGCTTTGAGGGAACCTGCCAATGAAATCAAAATAAGTACATTTTAATAAAAAGAATGCAAAGAAGGCATCTTATTGTCTTTAGCATTGTTTTGGTTTAAATTTGGGGCTGTTCCATAATATAAAGGAATGTCCTCTCAAGAAAAAAGTAACTGCAAAGACACTTTTCTATGTTTCAGCCTGTTTCACAATGGAAGTACGAGAGATGTTTGTGTTTTCTTAATCCAAAATGTTACTCTCAAATCCTGGAAATCAACATTCTTTATATCTTTATATGATGACAAATTAAAAAATGATTTTGAAGGGGACTCCGTGTGGGAAAGCCATCTCTCTGCAATATAACATTTAACTAGTGCTTTGTAAGACAGTCTCAAAATGAAATCAGTCTCTCAAATTTCAGTGTCAATGGATTTACAGTTGGCGGGGGGGGTTCTTCCTATCTTGGAAGATGACAATTTAGAACGATTGTAAACATTTTTTCTTCAGGGACGAAACTGATAAGAGGATATTGTTTGATCTGGCTTGGAGGTCTAGATTTTTTTTTTCTTTCACACATTTTTACCTTGTTGATCTGTAAAAGCTCTTATCTCCCCCATCTCTGTCTGGGAAAGGGCTTTAAGTGAAACATTAAATAATTAGAAAATAAGCATGTCTTGTTCTGCTTCATGTGGTTTTTCTCCCCCTCTTTGTTCCACCCACTTGCTGCTAATTTTCATCTCATTTTCTTTTCGTTCTGCACATCAAGATGTCAGAGACTGCTTATGGAGCTGAAAGTCTGTAGGTTTTATTAATGCTGCAGAAAGAAAGCAAAAAAAGTGGAAGAAGGTGGGAAAAGGGGAACAAAAAGACGAGCACTTTTAGATCTCATTTCTACTGAAAGGTGGACCATTCTGTTCACTGTTGTATTCACCAGTTACCATGGCATCCCCCTCTCACTTTATACTGGAGGTGCACTCTCAGTGTAATTAGAAGCTTGCCTCTCTCAGCCCGCAGCTGAAAACAATTGTTAAATGAGCAAGAAGGGAAGAAAAATCCACTATTCCTTTTTTTCATTTATTAATATTTTTCACCCTACCATCTTACCTCTCTTGATCGGATAATTCTGTTTTGAATATCATAGAGTTTAATGTCACAAGGGAAAACTTGATCATCTAGTCATAGCTCCTTTTATATGCCAGACCACCAACACCCATACACTAAACCCAAATCAGGAGGCCATGCTGAAGTTGAAATACAGTTCTTCAAAGACATGGAATACCATATTATGGCATTACTGTTAGTTCTAACGATACTTTGAAGAAAGTTTCAACAGAGGTCTTGTTTCAAATATCAGTATGCAGAAATGTAGAAAAGATACTATGACCAGGTAGTTTTCAAATAGAATTTTAGGAGAACTAGAAGGGGTAACATAGTGCAGCATGGCTGCTATTATCACTCCAGCATTCCATGTTCTGGTTGGTATCACTCCAGCTGTTGAGACTTCATGTTCTGGTTGGTATTTTTCCAGAATATGAATGGGTGAAGGTACCATCTAACAGGAAGACCAAGACCATGCTGAAGTCATTTCACATAGGGTAAAATTTGAGCTGGGAACTCAGAAGTGAAGTAAAAATGCTGTATCCTTCATACTACCAATTTTCACAGTTAAAAAATATTTATGGGAAGCCACAGTTTGCTTTTCCCTACAGTCAAAGTCTGGATCTTATCTTTGTACCAGAGCATGTTGCAGATATCTTTGATCCTCGAGGCTAAATATTTTAAATCATCCCAGAAATGTTATAATTAATGCTCTGTGATTTAAGTGAATCCAGGTTCCACCTCAAACCCAAACACCTTTGCCTCACCTCCTTCCATGAGGCTGAAGCCCTGTTCTTGCCCCACCCTTTCTGAGGCCCCACCCTGCTCATTCTGTGGCAGTGGGGCAAGGGGTGGAGGAAAGGGGACACTCTAACATCTCAGCATCCCCCTCCTCAGTCTCCTCCACCATACACAGGAGGCCCCAGGAAGCAGGTCCAAGGCATAGGGCAGAAGAAACACAGCAGTGGAGGGAGGGGCAGCTGAAGTGCCTGTACTTGATAGCTTCCTGGCTGAACCTGTCAGGATCACGTAGCTGAAGCTCCAGGGTCTACCAGAAGGTCCTGATCTCCTGGTTGGTGACCACATTACAGCTCTTTATCACCAAGGAAGAGCTCTCGCAGGAATTTAAAAACAAAGCCCAACCCCACTGTCAATAATAGTGCTTTTCAGTGTTTGTTGAGTTCAGATTTACCAGATATTTATTGGCTTTGTATGTACAAATGCATGCATGTATTATGGCAGTCAAATTTCTGTCTCCACCATACACACACTTCCATCTGCCAAGAGGTTTGGAGTGTGGGAGGGGGCTCAGGGTTGTGTGGATGAGGGCTCTGGCTGGGGATGTGGGCTTTGGGGTAGGGCTGGGGATGAGGCGTTTGGCAAGTGGGAGGGGACTGAAGACAGGAGATTAGGGTGGGGGATCTGGGCAGGAGTTAGGGTGCAAGAGGGAGCTTGTAGTTGGGTGTGGGGTCTAGGAGGGAGCTAGTGTAGAGGAGGAGGCTCGAGGCAGGAGTTTGGGGTGCAGGATGCTTATCTTGAACAACTCCCACTTGGTGGGAAGAACAAGTGGCTCTATGCTGCCCCATGCTTACCTGCAGGCACTGCCTCCTGCAACTCCCATTGGCCAGTGGGAGTTGTAGGGACAACGCTTCCTGGTACTCAGCGGGGACATGACACCAGCCAGGGGAGAAAGAATGGCAGCACGTGGAGCCCCCTCTCCAGGAATGGCTGGTCCAGAACACAAGGTCTTTACGGGCTGTCACCCAAGTCGTGGGCTAAAGGGGCTCCCTCACTCCATGGCTCTGGGCTGCAGCCTCTAAAGCCCCTTTCTTAATCTGGCCCTGATGCTGCAGCCAGGGGAAAGAGGCCTGGTGACAAAGCGAGCATCATGGGGATTTTATTCCCCTTGTTATACTGCATGTGATTTCTACTGTCCTGCAGTAACGCCATGTGTGTGCCTCAGTTTCTCTGAGCACTTCACCAGTACCTAGAGGTGATGGACATTTCAGTATGACAGCCTTCCTCACGTACACAGTGACTGATGCTTTCTGTATCTTTAGCCTGGGAGGGGGTGTAACCAGGTGACACCTTTTACTGGGGCAAGCAGCACAAAGGCCAGAGGAGGGGCTTAGCTCCAGGGCTGGGAGAAGTGTGGCGAGTGTAAGTTAAGCTAGGCTGGCTTGGGGTGCATCTGTCCCCAAAATGGATTGTACCAACTGCTTCTGGTTCCTGAGTTGACAAGTCTGTTTGATGCTGTGTCCCTGATAACTAATAAACCTTCTCATTTACCTGCCGGCTGAGAGTCTCCTCTGACTGCAGATAGGGGTGCAGGGCCTGGTGGCTCCCCATACCTTGGTGACAAGCCTCTCCCCCAGTCATGTGCGTAGCAGCCCTGAGCCCCTTCCCAAGGCTTATTAGGGAGCTGCAAGGCCAAGAGGGGAACTTGGCCGTGACTCGCCTTTCACGTACCTTTCTTTTTCTTTTTCTCCTTGCTTCACATCTGTTTTCTCCTTTATCCCTTGTGGGTCCCCAGACCTTAACTTTTCCTTCTCTCTGATCTTTCTATTCATGCACTCATTTCCCACCAGTAATATAAACTACTTGTCTCCTACAGTCAGTCGATTTACTAATTTAGTCCCTATCTGTCACTTCTCCGTTCTCCTCTTTCTGTGTTCACTGCCTATGTAAAGGAGCTTCAAGGAGTAACCAAGTTAGTCTGTTACAGAAAAAAACAACAAATGGTTAGTAGCACTTTAGCGACTAACAAAACATGTAGATGGTATCTGAAGAAGTGGGCTGTGCCCATGAAAGCTCATGATGCCATCTACCTTGTTAGTCTATAAAGTGCTACCAGACCATTTGTTGTTTTTTACCTGTGTAAAGATAAGGCTTATTCATTACTAAGAGTGTGGCTGGATTATTTTTAATATTTGGGTAGCTTTGTCTATGAGTAGCATCTTCAGTTATCTATTCAAGTTTCAGAATTTACGACATTATGTATGCAGGAAATTTGTCCTCTCTATAGAACGTTGCATACATTAATTAGATGCATTAGAGGTTTTTACATCCTCTAAACTGTCAGAAACTGGACATTCCTTGAGACACGATAGACCTTATCTGATCCATTATAACAAGTATAATGTAAATATATCTTTTTTTATTAATTGGCAATGAGAGTTTCATCATATCCATTAAAATACTGAGACCGGTTAAATACACACACTGTAATACGTATACGTTTAAGTCCAGGAGTCCTCTACGATGTTGAATTTTTAATGTATCAGATATTGCTGATTCTCTGGTCCAAATTCACTCTGGAATTTGTCAGTCGAGTTCAACCTCTGCTCCTCACGCTATTGTAACAAACCTGTGGCCATTTAGGACACCTCGGTCTCTTAGAACATGGACAGCGGAGATAGAATTCTGATATTCTTGTTCCAAAAGCACAGGCTCTACTGCATGAACTGGAAATTAATCTCCTTTCTCCTTTCACTTTAGTGGTTATCTGTTAGTACAAAAAATAGGAGAGTTTTTATATTGTTTGAGCTGTCTTTTCCTTCTTTGGTGAATTTAAATCACTGTTCCACCTCTTGAATATGTAACTAGTAGCAATGTATCGTATTCTTAGCTGTGCCCTTGGATGAGAGCATAGCTGTTAGTATTAATGTTTTATCTTCAAGTAAAGGTCCAAAGGTGCAAAAGAGCTTTGAGATCAGTCATTTCAACCTGGACATCAGCACTATTTTCTCTTTTGTAACGGGTGATAATCACTGATCTTATAATAAGTACATTTTTTTCTTACAAATATAAATGCCTTCTACTTTCTAGTCTACTCCATTTCTTATGCTCACTTTCATAGACTTACACACAGTATTTTCTTTGTTTGGGGATTTGAAGCTCAGCTCTTCCCAAATCTGTTAGATTAAGCCCAGAGTTTGCCAACAACTATTTTTAATTGAAAGAGCTTCTTTCTAGTCATTGGAGTTTGGAACCTTCCTAAATTTCATCTTGTAAATAACAAAATTCAGCTGAGTATATTATGTTATAAATAACTTCCTATACAAAGCAGCTTATTTTAGAGCACTATAAATGTGAATACTAGTAACTTCTCCAGGTGGTGGTTTAGTAAATGAACTGAAAAGTGTGAAAGATACATACTCCTCTGAGGGAAGATTTTATTGTTATGGTTAATGTATATGTGAAATTATTTTTGTGTGTTATGTAAGTGACCACAATACTTGCAGTTTCCGTTCAATAAGATTACATATATGAACTCAGCAGCACACGTTTTTCTCACCGTATTTCCTTTTTTTAATGTAGTCCATAGGGGAAACACCAACCACCCCAAAGCACATAAAGGACAATAAAGAGAGCTTCTTCCCAGCAACTCCAACAACATTGCATCCCACGCCAGTGAATCCAGACACTGTGACTTCAGAAAACCTTCTAAAACTGAATGACCTTCAGTCCAAACCCAAGCCCTCTTCCTCTGCATCTTCTTCAGTGCCCCCACCACAGACTTCACACAAGGACATCGAGCCACATCAACGCCAGTGTGCAGACACTGCTCCCAGCATGTCTTACATTACACATGGTAAGTTTGCACCTAATGAAATATCTTGACCTTCTCTAATTGACTTGCCCAAGGCACATGGTAAGTAAGTGGAAGTATCCTGAATCCAAGTGAAATTTTTAACCACTAATCCATGTGCAAAAGAACACAAGAGGCCATGTGCAAAAGAACAACCTCAGGGCTGTTGCTACACTTCAAAAAGAACAACCCCAGGGCTGTTGCTACACTTCAAAGACGAAAGCGTTGCAGGGAGCACGGGACCAGTGGGGGACTCAAGCAGTCCCACACTGGCCCTGAGCTCCCCGCAGCATTTCATAGCAGCAGCACCATATGGAGCCCAGAGTCAGCTGGGGAATCCCCAGTTGGCCCTGCTTCACATGTCACTGTTGCTTTGAAGGACGGCATCCTCCCCACAACTCCTTTGCTGCCTCTTTCAGAAAGAGGAAGCAAGGTGGGGGGAAGTGACTAGTCAACTGGTGTGTTGATTATCCAATAAGTATTTACATATGATTGACATCCTTAGGAGGAAAACAGTGGTTAAAAGGGTTGGAATGTTAGAATTATAATGTTTGTAATCCTAATTTAGTTTGATTACATAGGGTAGAGATAAGAAGGGCAAAGACGCAATATATGTTCAGTTTAGAGTCCGTGGTTAGCATCAGAAGAAGATGTATTAGGGACCATTTTATATAGTTGCTATCCAAATAGTCCTATTGTGAAACTGTGCCTTAAATCTTAATCTAGCCTTGATGTGTCTAACCTCAATTATCCAAAATTATTATCTGAAACAAGGTCATGTAACTTGATGTCTGATAATTGCGGGAATTTTCAATGTACAGTAGACTTCCGATAATCCGACACCCTTGAGACCCAGGTGGTGCCGGATTATCAGAAATGCCACTCTGGCAGGGGCGGGTCTTATCAGAGGGGAAGCGGGGGAGGGAGCGGGGATGTGCCAAACCCTCCCTCCTGCTGCAGGGAGGCAGAGCCTGCGAGCGGTGGAAGAAGAGAGGCGGTGACAGGCAGGCAGCTGCATTCAGGACATTCTGGTCAGTTACAGTCACTCCGGCTGGATCCACAGCCTACACGCAGTTAATGTAACTTTCCTCTCTACTGCTGGGAGGAGGGGGGGCAGGGGAAGGTAAGGGTCGGTGGGAGAGGGGGAGGAGGAGAAGGGGGCGAGGGTGTGCCAAAGCAGCCACATTCAGGACGTTCTGGTCAGTTACAGTCACTCCGGCTGGATGCACAGCCAACACGCAGTTAATGTAACTTTCCTCTCTAATGCCAGGAGGAGGGGGGCAGAGGAAGGTAGGGGTCGGTGGGAGAGGGACCTCTGCCCCCCCCCCCCCCCCCCCTCCCGGCAGTAGAGAGGAAAGTTACATTAACTGCGTGTCGGCTGTGGATCCAGCCGGAGTGACTGTAACTGACCAGAACGTCCTGAATGTGGCTGCTTTGGCACACCCTCGTCCCCTCCTCTTCCCCCTCCCCCTCTCCCACCAACCCCTACTCCCCCTCCTCCTGGCAGTAGAGAGGAAAGCTACATTAACTGCGTGTCGGCTGTAGATCCAGCCGCAGTTAATCAATTACTCTAACAACTTGAAGCAGCTGCCGGAGCACTTCCAGGTTGCAGTTGGTGCCGGACCATCAGGCGTACCGGACCACTGGATGCCGGACCACCGGAGTTTTACTGTAGTTATCTGAAATGAGTTTTCTCTTGCATTCAGATAATCAAAATTCTAGTTTGTAGAGTTTGAATATTTTACAAATTAGTATTTACTTTATAGGCATAATCATCAAAGATGCCTAAATTCCTTTTTTTCAGAAATGACTTGGGCCCTGTATGTACAGTAAAACCTATGTTGTCTGGTATGCTTGGGGAGTAGGGAGTTCTGGTTATCTAAAAATTCCAGTTATCTGTGGGTCCCATCAACCTAGGAAAAACCAATGGACAATAATAGTAAAACTCGTTTTTAATATTGGTAGTTTTGTAATGTGAGGCAGTTGGTCTCACATTTCTATTTTGAGTTAAAGATGATTAGTACTTCTTAAATAAAACATTGTTAACCTAATCATGGTAAATCAAACCAGGCCTGTGCGCCTGAAGATGAAACAGTTTTGTGGCTGGGGGTAATGCCGGTTAACAAAGTGCTAAATAACAAAGGTTTCACTGTATAAAGAAAATCTGCAAACTATTTTCAAATAGTAAAAGCCTGAGACAAACCTACAGGAACTTGGGTATTTACTGTTAAGAGTGAAAGCTCCTATATCCATCCAGGCACGGTAGGATAGAGTAAATGAGAATAGTGTTAAGGTAGTGTCAGGGAATTGGAGCTTACTCATTAAGAATCATCATCAATACTGTATGAGCTAGTCTCAGACTAGTTTGTGTAAAAGTAATTTTGCTTCGTGACTGAGTGTCTTTGTACAGTTGATGCACACACCCCTTATGCAATCGGCTTTGGCTGCTAAAGGCACATAATCTTCCGAATACATCAGCAACAAAGAGCAAACCAGAGAGAAATCAATTTTCCCAATAAGCTAATCTCTCAGGATGAAATTGAAATTTAACATCCGCCACTAATAGTCACATTATAATCACCTCACTTTCCTTCTTGGCAAATCCTTTTGCAGTCAGATTTATCCAAAAATGGAATTATAAGGTATTATCATGGGATGACTTTCCAGGCTTGTTTAACAGGGAATAATTTAAGTAAGTTATAGTGTTCTCACTGAGCTAGAGGTAAGAATGACAATGCAAGTTAGCGCTCTCCTGTGCCATTGCTTTGCACAAAACTCATAAGCACTTCTGACATGCTTTCCTCTCTCTAATTTTTCAGGCCATTCTACAGTTGTTGGAACATTTATTTTAATCTTTTGACTCTCGAGGCCTTTTAGTGATTTGTGAAGCTTCTGATAGCTTCTTTCATGATTTTTATACATCTTCCGGTGGTGGGAAAGAGGTGGGTTAGCTATCAAAAGTATTGCCCTGAAGTCTCCTGTCTGAAGATCAAGAGTCTTTCTCTGTGTGGCTCTCATTTCAGTGCTGAATGCATGTATCATATCCGGCTGTCTGGATCTCAAACCCACCTACCAGATTGTTTCTCTAGCTGGGAGAGACTCCAATTACTGCTCAGTCCTTTGCTTCTTTTTTCTTTTTACTCTTTTCTCGAGCCACACCCATCTTTTTAAAAAAATTATTGCTAAATTCAAGTTTTACCCTTTCTTTTTGCTCTTTTCCTCTAGAAGTTCTCTTTTTCTTTGTAAAGACTCTCCTCTTCCTCATTTTCCAAGTAATATTTTTAAATTTTCATTCATTTTCCTTCCTGCCTTTCCTTTTAGTAGCCATTTTCAAACCCCCGTCATCTCTGTCCATCTCAGAAGATTCCCTGTCCCTAAGCACTAGCTACTGTAATCCTTCATTACTTCATTGAGTAAACAACGGTTTTCCAAGCAGTGTTGGTGTTCTGCCAGTCTTTCCCCATATAAACAGTTTAATGAGATATTGGAACTCGTGTACAGCAGCCAGCACAGAAACTACAGCATGATGAAGTCCAATGACCAGGTGCTAATGATCACATGGAAACTTCCTCCATTTAGACATAAATTCATATGGAGCTGCCAGCCTTTTTAGCTCAGCTCAGAATTGACTCAGGGGAGAGCTGTAAAATAGGTCAAGTAGGATAAACCTTCTCCAGCTCTCTCACAATATCAATAGCTGTACTGTTCCACAGCTCTGAAAATCTTACAAGTATGGTTGCTTTTTCCTTAGATGGTCTCCTGCCCTCTGCCCCCTCATTTCTTAATCTAGTGATGACTATTATAAGAAGTGGTCAGGAAAGTACCAAGACAGGTCCAGGCAGGAGGTGCAGGAGAGTCTTTCCACATCTTGATTTATTCAGAAGTGAGGATGACTATGTTTGAAACCAGTATTGCACTAAAGCAGCATATAAAATGGAGGGTGGCAGAATGGGTCCCAACCTGCTACATAAATGCTGAAATTTTTAAAGAACATTAAAGTATAAAAAATAAAAGGTTAAGATTTTAACTGGTGAGAATCTTCTGATTATTATGATTCGTTTGACATGTCCCCTCCCCTTTCTTTTTTTCTTCTCCTCACCTTAAATAGCCACACCCACCACTTCCCAAGAGCAGCAGTTCACCAACATTGTACTTTGGTCTCCATTCCTTCAGAAAGGAATTGCAATGGAGGAGAGTTGGGTCCCTCTGGTGAGACTAGAGCAGAATGCAATGCAGACTAAGATTTAATCACCTGCCATCAGTTGCCGTATTTTTACCTCTGCCATCTGTTATGGTAACGGTACTCAGAGCTTTATCACTTTTGACTTCCAAATACATTCAATTGTTTTAATTTGCCATGATTCATTTTTCCTGAAACTTGTAAATGACACCTTTACTTACATGAAAAACAGATTTTTATCAAACATTGAAGCTGAGACATGATCCTTCCAAAGCTAGGAAATTCTGAGTTAAGGCAAATACTACAACCTTAGTGTCTGTAGTGTCTTAAGTATTGCAGCATACATTTTGTGTAAATATCCTGCTTTGATCCCAAATATTTGCAATATCTGGACACAATGGAATAAGTTAAGAATATACAGGCAGTCCCCGAGTTACGCGGATCCGACTTATGTCGGATCCGCAGTTACCAACAGGGATTTCTCGCCCCGGAGAACTAGAGCAACGGGACGCCTGGTCCCACCGCCCGCCTTCTCCGGGGCGAGAAAAGCAGACCAGGGAGACGGGAGCAAAGCGGCGGAGCACCGGGGGCCGGACCCGCGGCCGCTTCCAGATCAGCTGGAAGCGGCGTGGGTCCTGCCGGGTGCTCCGCCGCTTTGTTCAGCGTCTCCCTGGTCTGCAGACCAGGGAGACGCTGAGCAAAGCCGCGGAGGACCCGGGCCGGACCGCGGCGCTGATCTGGAAGCGCCACGGTTCGGCCCGGGTCCTCTGCAGCTTTGCTCCACGTCTCCCTGGTCTGCTGGGGGGGCGGGGACGCAGCTAGTGCCCTCCCAGAAGACCAGGGAGACGTGGAGCAAAGCCGGGGGCCTGTGGTAGAACTGGTGGGGCGCTGCCGGTTGGTCCCGCAGCACCGCTCCTTGGCGCTACTGGACCAACCCGGCAGCACCCCAGCTGCTCTGCCCCAGGTGTCCTGATTCAGCTGCTGATCAGTTTCAGCAGTGGCTGAATCAGGATGCCTGGGGCAGAGCAGTTCGGGTGCTGCTGGGTTGGTCCAGTAGCTCCGAGGAGCGGCCGCGCTACTGGACCAAGCCAGCAGCACCCGAGCTGCTCTGCCCCAGGCGTCCCGAAGTCAGCCACTGCTGAAACTGACCAGCGGCTGACTACAGGAAGCCCGAGGCAGAGTTGCTCTGCCCTGGGCTTCCTGGAATCAGCTGCTGATCAGTTTCAGCAGCAGCTGACTTGGGGACGCCTGGTGTTCTTACCTTGAATCTGTATATAAGTGGAACTGGTGTCCAGATTCAGTGGCTGTTGAAACTGATCAGTTTCAGCAGCGGCTGATGCCAGTTCCGACTTACATACAGATTCAACTTAAGAACAAACCTACAGTCCCTATCTTGTACGTAACCCGGGGACTGCCTGTACTGATTTTCCTGTACAAGTACATAAGCACTATCTGTTGAAATATAATAAATGAGATACTGTGGTGGTTGAAGAAGGCTGTGTAGAGCCCACAAGGTTGAGTGACATTTTGATAATAGCTATACAACAAAAATGGGCAGAAATAGTTATCTCAAAGGGAGAAGGTCAAAATAAAGGTGATTGTAGGATGGGAGGTTTTTGATATATGTTAAGACAGCATTTAATATGGCAGGGTGTAAAATTTTCCTGCCCTACTTCAGAGACACGGCAAGTATCATGTTATGATGGATTAATTTACACCCTAGACATCACCGAGAGAATCATGATGGGCATTTGCTCTTCCATCTCTAGAGTTCTCAGAGAGTTATCTCAATTTTTCATTTTTTTTCCCTCCCATTTCTTTTTTTTCCCCAATTCAAATTATATAAGAATGGCCATACTGGGTTAGACCATAGGTCCATCCAGCCCAGTATCCTGTCTGCCGACAGTGGCCAATGCCAGGTGTCCTAGAGGGAGTGAACCGAACAGGTCATGATCAAGTGATCTCTCTCCTGCCATCTATCTCCACCCCATGACAGAGGCCAGGGACACAATTCCTTAACCATCTTGGCTAATAGCCATTAATGGACTTAACCTCCATGAATTTGTCTAGTTCTCTTTTAAGCCCTTTTATAGTTCTAGCCTTCACAACTTCCTCAGGCAAGGAGTTCCACAGATTGCGTATGCGCTGTGTGAAGAAGAACTTCCTTTTATTTGTTTTAAACCTGCTGCCCATTAGTTGCATTTGGTGGCCCCTCAGTTCTTATATGATGGGAACAAGTAAATAAATCACTTTTCCTTATTCACTTTCTCCACACCACTCATGATTTTATAGACCTCTATCATATCCCCCCTTAGTCTCCTCTTTTCCAAGATGAAAAGTTCTAGTCTCTTTAATCTCTCCTCATATGGGACCCGTTCCAAATCCCTAATCATTTTTGCTACCATTCTCTGAACTTTTTCTAATGCCACTATATCTTTTTTGAGATGAGGAGACCACTTCTGTACGCAGTATTCAAGATGTGGGCGTACTATAGATTTATATAAGAGCAATAAGATATTCTCTGTCTTACTCTCTATTCCTTTTTTAATGATTCCTGAAAAAACCACAAGGAAAGATTGTGAAACTAAAATGCCAGATGTTTATAGAAGACACCTAGCTCTACATTGCCTTCATATCAGATACAAATAGCACCTTTACCCAGCTTTCCTGGGTTGGCTGAGTTCAGCAGTTGTGTGCACAGCGCTGATTGAAGCTGAAGCTTAAAATACTGAAGTGATGCAACTGGAGTGGGAAGTAGTTCTGGGTATGTCTACACTACCCTGCTAGTTGGAACTAGCGGGGGTAATGTAGTCATCCGCAATTGCAAATGAAGTCCAGGATTTGAATTTCCCGGGCTTCATTTGCATGAAGCCGGCCGGCGCCATTTTTAAATGCCAGCTAGTTCGAACCCCGTGCTGCGCGGCTACACGCGGCACGGAGTAGCTAGTTCGGATTAGACTTCTAATCCAAACTAGCTGTACTCCTCATTCCAAGGTGGAATCCAAACTCAATCCAGCAGAAGAGTCTGTCTTGTCCCGGGGTCTCTCTTTCTGCCCCACGTCCCCCACAAACTGGATACAATTTTGTGGTGACCTTGAGGCTTTTTTTCGCTGCCTCCACCTCCGAGAATATTTCCAAACCACCAATGAACATCAATCTGACCTACCAGATCCCCCCTATCAACACCAAAGGAAAAATAATTCTATATGGACTCCCCCTGATGGTCGGAATTACAATCTGGATTTCTATATACTAAGTTTCCGCAACAACGCACAGACTGACATTATTCGCAGACAACAAGCAACACACAATCTTAGCCGCGCTGAACACCATGCCATCCAGAGTCTCAAAAACAGCCTGGACATTATAATCAAACCAGCTGACAAAGGGGGTGCTGTGGTCACTATGAATAAGGCCGACTAATATCCAGGAGGCAACCAGACAACTCTCGAATACCACATTTTACATACCTCTCCCCTCTGATCCCACCTTGGAATACCAAAAGAAACTACACTGTCTCCTTAAAAGCCTCCCCACAGCTACTCGGGAACAAATCCACACAGGAACACCTTCTGACCCCCGACCAGGATTGTTCTATCTGCTTCCCAAGATCCATAAACCTGGGCACCCCGGACGTCCCATCATCTCTGGTATTGGCACGCTCACTACTGGTCTATCCAGCAATGTAGACTCTCTTCTCAAACCCTTCGCAACCAACACCCCCAGCTATCTCCGAGACACTACTGACTTCCTAAGGAAACTACAAAACATCGATAACCTCCCCAATAACACCATACTTGCCACCATGGACGTAGAAGCTCTATATACCAACATCCCACATGAAGACGGATTACAAGCAATTAGAAACACTATCCCAGAGGACACTACTGCCAACCTGATAGCAGACCTATGTAACTTTGTTCTCACCCACAATTATTTCCAGTTTGAGAACAACTTATACCTCCAGATCAGCGGCACAGCCATGGGTACACGCATGGCCCCACAGTATGCTAACATCTTTATGGCTGACCTAGAACAACGTTTCCTCAACTCCCGTCCCCTTTCACCTCTTCTCTACCTATGGTACATCGATGACATCTTTATGATCTGGACGCATGGCCAAGAAACACTGGAGATATTCCACAGAGATTTCAACAACCTACACCTCACCGTCAACCTCAGCCTGGACCATTCTACACGAGAGATCCACTTCCTGGACACCACAGTACAAATCAACAATGGAAAATTAGACACCACTCTCTACAGAAAACCTACCGACTCATACAGTTACCTACATGCTTCCAGCTCCCATCCAGAACACACCCCACAATCCATCGTCTATAGCCAAGCCCTTCGATACAACTGCATCTGCTCTAATCCCACTGACAGAGACCAGAAGCTTCAGGATCTCTACCAAGCATTTATAAACCTCAACTACCCACCCGGAGAAATAAAAAAGCAAATTGAAAGAGCCAGACGAATACCTAGAAACCATCTACTTCAAGACAGACCCAAGAAAACCAACAATAGAACACCACTTGTCATCACCTACAACCCCCAACTTAAACCTGTCCAACACATTATCAATAAACTACAACCTATACTGGAACAGGATACCATACTCCAAGAGGCTCTGGGAGACAGACCCATAGTCTCCTATAGACAACCACCTAACCTCAAGATGACTCTTACCAACAACCACAGGACATACCACACTAATACCAACCCTGGTACCTTCCCTTGCAACAAACCCCGTTGCCAGCTTTGTCCACATATTCATTCTGCTGATACCCTTATTGGACCTAACCAAGTGAATTATAAGATCAAGAACACATATTCCTGCGCATCCAGAAATATAATTTATGCTATCATGTGCCGAAAGTGTCCGTCTGCTATGTACATTGGACAAACAGCTCAGACACTTCGCCAAAGGATTAATGCCCACAAAACAGATATCAGACAAGATCACAAAGAAAAAACAGTTTCTTGCCATTTTAACCAGAAAGGACACTCTCTCAATGACTTAACCACCTGCATTCTGCTACAAAGACCTTTTACATCTGCACTTGAAAGGGAATCCTCTGAACTGTCATTCATGTTAAAATTCGACACTCTCCGAGAAGGAATGAACAAAGACTCTAACTATCTTACCCATTACCAAGATAGCTTCCCCAATTATCACCTCTAATACCATTAGCTCACAGACGTCCCACTCTCCCCACCTCTAATATCATCAATTCACAGACACTTACCTTACCCCCGCATCCCCCTCCTGTTCTGAAATGTGATTTGTCCTTTTCATGTGTGTTCATTTTTTTTAATTGTATCCTTTGGTATATATGGCTGTGACTATTTTCTTCCACTATTTGATCTGAGAAAGTGGGTCTGGCCCACAAAAGCTCATCATCTAATAAACCATCTTGTTAGTCTTTAAAGTGCTACATTGTCCTGCATTTTGCTTCAGCTACCCCAGACTAACATGGCTACATTTCTATCTTTTTGTTTTTAAGCATCGAAATCATTCTTTTTTTATCTGTGACTGATTAGATGGCACCCCAATTCTAATTTGTTTGGGTTTAGCCATACAGATCAACAGCAACATGTGGGTTCGCTTATTGCAATTTTCTATACCCACAGACAAAATGTCAACCTTTATATAAGCTGTAGTTAGCTCAGAATACAGCAGTCCATCTGCTCTCCAGCACAGAATGCCAAGATCACATGATCCTATTGCTCTCTTCTTTTCCAAATTCTGAATTAAATTTGAGATTTCAGTCCATCTTGGGACTGGACTACGTTAACTGGGGGACTTCCTTAATCCTGTGTGATCAGTGATCTGCACTGACAGCTATGTTCCACTGGAAAATGGAAGTGCCAGACCTAAGAATGGTACATGGTACACAGAAAATGGAGCTTTCTCGGTGACTGGCCAGAAAAACTGAAACTTGCTCCTGGACAAGATCTAGTATGACCATGAATCTTTGTCTCCTTCTGAGTGAAGTGCAAAACCCAAGCTTTCTCACAACATCATGGGTTTCTTTTATGCCTTCTGCTTTCTAGGGACTTGACTCCCTTTATTTCTTTTTTAAACATGTGATGTTATTTTGGGTAAGCTCTACCAAAGAGGTGGGCTTGGCATTTCATTCTGAAGCTGCTGAGGTTCATTTTAGTAAGAGCTCTTTCAGGCGAGAATTTCAGCATCTCATCTTAAATCTTATTATTTTTATAACCCCTTATGTCTTTTTCTTGTTGTCTTCTCCCCCTCGTTTACTTCCATTTGCCATCTCTCCCTCCTTTATTTCTCTTATTCTCTTGACCACTTTTTTTTTGGTTTTCCTGAGCTTTCATCTCCATTTTAATAAGGTTTTCTGAAATAGGGCAAGCAGTGTGGTATCTGTTAGTTGTATACTCCAGGCTGAGATTTTACAGTGGATGGATTTGCTAGAAGGAATGAACCAAGAGCCAGTTACAGATGGTCTATGTTTTCTCTTTTCTGATCTCTTGCTACATGAGTCGCCTAAGGTTGGCCTTGGTATACTCACTTCCTCTTGTCTCATTCATTACAATCTATGTCTTTCATGCAGATTTTTTTTTCTGTCTTCACCACAGGTGCACTTTGAGAACAACGTCACTTTCGATTATCACTGAAGTCTTTCCTGTTTGTGAAGGATCTCTTAATTCATTTTTGCCTCACTTTAGTTCAAGCTGGTCACTTGATTGGATACATTTTTTCATAAGAACCTTAGAATAGCTGCAGTGGGTCAGACCAATATCCTGTCTTCCAACAGTGGCCAATGTCAGTTACCCCACAGGGAATGAACAGAACCAGAAAGCATCATCCTATTGCCCTTAACCAAGTTCTAATAGAGTCTAGAGACACCATTCCTGACTAATAGCCATTTATGGACCTATCCTCCAAGAATTTATCTAACTCTTTTTTGAACCCTGTTATATTCTTAGACTTCACAGCATTCTCTGGCAAGGAGTTCCACAGATTGACTGTGCGCTGCATGAAGAAAAACTTCCTTTTGTTTGCTTTAAACCTGATACCTGTTAATTTCATTTGGCGACCACTAGTTCTTGTGTTCTCCCTAATCTTCACAATATACCCATTTAAGATACAGCAGATAAGAGTTAGGTAGCTAGCATGACACATTAATGCCAAAAACATTTCAGTCCACATAGTGGCTTTACTCCCTTTCTTTTTTCTGTTAGCTACTAATTGAATTCTACATGTATGATCTATATTACAAACTCTTAGTCACCAGGATCCCTTTATAGAATTAATCCTGTGCGTGAGATCCATTATGTATATGTATACATGCAATTAAAACAACAAGGATAGACCTACAGTATGCAAAATTATGATTAGAGATATTGGAATATATCTTCCTGACACAGTGTGATCTTCTAAGAAGAGCTGATAGTGAGACAATGTATATGGACTTTTGACTGTACACACATTTCAAATTTATACTGTGGGATTTTCAGTTGTTGGGCACCTCTTTTATGTGTTCAAAATTGCAAGCATGCATGTATGTTAATCTTTGCATGCAGTCTTTAAATGGTGTAAACCATTGTTCATAGAAAGGTTAACAATTGCAAAATACATTGAGATTAATGGAGTTTTTGAGTGCAGAAGCTAACTTACCTGCACATTGCAAATGAAATAAAAATTGCACATACAAGTGATAGAAATTGTAGTAGGTATGATCACCTGCATGTCCACCCAAGTGAAAGATGAATATAAGCCCAGCTGAAGATCTACGCCACAGCTATTGCGTAACTTATATAAAGCTTTAAAGCTTGAACCGTTCACAGGTCTAATCTTTACTGTGTATAATTGGCTCAGGGATCAAGAAGGATGATATATTGTCAGACAAGGGAGAGACCTGCCACTTTTGCCAGGCAGGTATTCCATTCAAACAACAGATTAACATACACAGTATTCATCAGCAATGGACTATAAATGAAAAACTGCTGCTGTTCTCTAACAGCACTGTGTTCTTTCCAAGTTATTGACTCCTGCTGAGTCAGATCTTAAGACACTAAAATCAATGACCTTACTGGTTTTTAACTAGCACTGTGAAGAATTTATGGGACTGAACAACAAACTTTAGACTTCAAAAGATATTTAGAAACAGATTTTAAAGTTTAATAAAGGGGATTTTGGGAACAAAACATTATTTTTTAGGGCTTTCCTTTTCCCCCCCATGAGTTTTGCAGTACTGATAGAACTGGAGTTAGACACTTTCACTTTTCAATTAGGGTGCATCTACACAGCAGAGCATAATTTGAAATAAGCAGCGCAAGTTGAGCTACATCAATTGTGTATCATGATTCGAAATAGCTTATTTCGAAATAGGGATCATCCACGCAGCACTTATTTTGACGTAGAGCACTCTTCCTCTGAATTCCCTTACTCCTCATACAGTGAGGGTTACAGGAGTCGGAGTAAGAAGTCCTCCAGCTTGACAGTATTTGACGTTATTTCAAAATAACTGCCCGCTGTGCAGATGTGGACTAAGTTATTTTGAAGTAATGCTAGTTATTTCAAAATAATGTTGCTATGTAAATGTACCCTTACTACAATTGCCAGATGGTTTAACAAAAAATACCGAACATCTCCACCTTCCCTACTCCCGCCAAAAATAAATAAATAAAAGCACCTGGGGGAAAAACCGGGAGTCCAAAGTTGTTAAGCAAAAAAAGAAAGGGGGGGAGCCAAAGTTGTTAATCAGTCCTTCTAGTTTGGGACCACACACTAACCACCAATGCACCCACCCCTCCCCGTGAGCCAGTCTCCCCATTCCAATGCACTCATCCCTGCCTCAGAACCAGGCCCCCCTAGCAGCACCCCATCTCAGTGCACTCCCCCTGAGGCAGGCATCCCCAGTGTCGGGAGCCCCCGCTCCAATCAAATCTCCCTCCCCATTTCAATGCACTCACCCCCGCAGAGCCAGGCACAGAGGAACAATCTGACTTTTAAAGTGGCTGCTCCTGACACCCGGCCCAGCTCTCTCGGCTCACATTGTAGAGGGGGAGGCATCACATGGTCAGCTCCTGGTCTCTGCTGGTCACATGGGCCAGAGCAGCGTGCACTCCACTCCCAGCCCAGCGCCCTCCTGGCGTGGCACCCAGCAACTGCCCCCCTTCTGCTTCCTCCTTTGCTAGACTTTGCCACTGCCCTCAATCCCCCACCAGATGCAGCAAGGGAAATTTGTCCCCACTGGGCTTCCGTCCCAGGGAAACAGGAAATACCAGACATTGCACATGTCCAGTATTTCCTGGTTTTTTTACCGGACAGAGCCCACAAATACCGAACTGTCCGTGTGAAAACCAGACATCTGGCAACCCTAACCCTTACAGTGCAGTATTCTCTTCACCATGGTTATCTGAGAATCTTTCCTTACATTAGACCACATAACTTTGCTCCAAAACTTTTTGCTCCAGGATTTTGTGAAATGTGCTTTTTGCTTCATTGTTAGATCTGGTTTCTTGCATGTTGCACTTCCATTCAGATATTCATTACTTTTATTTTGTGTCACAATTTGTGCACTGATATTGGTAACAATATGTTTTAAGCCCTCTTCTAACTTCCACACTCTACCTTTTTTTTTTCTCTTCATCTGCTCCAGTTTAACTTTCTCTGCACTGTGTATTTATGTGGATCTTCATGCTAAAGACCTAGAATGCTAGAGATACAAAAGCCCTGTTAATTCATCTCATCCATTTCCCTGAAGCAGGCACAATATTATTCCCTTTAGAGAGGCAGCATAGACTAAACTAAGTACAATACCGTCAGCCAGAAATACCAAAATGCTAATCCTACCTCCGTGACTTGCTTGCTGTGTAGTCTAGGACATATTCCTTAACTCTTTATGGAGCATTTAATTCCCCTCCCTTTTATAGGCATGAAGCTCCCCACTCTTCAGGCTAAGGATAGGAAGGATGCAGAAAGCTTTTCGGTAGAGTCCATGCCTTTATGCACTAGCACACCTCTTTGAAGGCTTTCTGAGCACTTAAAAAAAGGGGGATGGGGTATGGCGTTTGGAGCAGAGAGTTTGGCCCCATGTCTATGCCCCTGCTGAAAAATGGAGATTACAGAACTTACCAGCCTTGCGTGGTGAATTAAGGTTTGATTCTGCAACTCTTTGCTTGAGCTGAGAGTAGTACTTACATGCAATTAAACGCATTGAGGTCACTGAGACCAAATCATGTGAGTACTATTCAGTGTTAGTAAGGATTGCAGAATACTTTAGACACAGTCAAAACGTTTTTATGATATAAAGTACGATAGGACTGTTTATTACTATTATATTTTTCTAGGAATTCCTTCCTTTCATAATACAATACTTGTAGGGATTTTTGTATTGCCTACTTAAGCACTTGATGTTCTTCGCTATGGTTTCTCCCAGTCATGCCTTTTTGAAACCAAGGTGTGAATCTGTTTTGGAATTTAGCTTCAGAGCTCAGCTCTTTTGTCTGTCCTTTGATGAGGTATTTTGCCCTTTGTCTTCACTCTTAATTCTTAATATGCCTTAATAGTTGCTGCCCTTGAACAGCTGGAAAGCAGCAGTTTAAGGTGTTAATCATATTATCCAGTCTGTTTTTCTCAATAAATAAAGGCAGGTGTTTGATTCTGATTAAAACATTAACAACATAATGTTGGGCTCTTGTAATACCTGTCAGTACAAGGAAATTAAATGACACTGTGCAGAGCAGAAAGAGAGCAGAACAGCAGTTTGACTTACAGGCCCTCTGCTTGTAAACTTTCTGTGCATCTGTAAAATGCAGGGAGAATATTTGCCATTTTTTCATTGTATACATGTTAGATTTGCAAAATAACCTGTGATATTTGTATATATGATGTTCACTGGCAGTGTGTGATATATCTGTAGTTGTAGATCTGTATGTATATAATGTGTTCTCTGAAGAGAGGCAGTGAGAGAGAATATTAACTATAATGAAGTCATGAACCCAGGCGCCCGCTATAGGCATCTGCAAACACTGGTTACCCTGGCAACAAGTGGAAAGAGGTTGGAGAGGAAAGCTGGAGTAGGTTGTTGCACTGAATTGTTTTCAGCTTGTTTCTTCCTCACTAGAGCAGGGAGATGTTGAAAGGTATGATGTGCCTCTTTCTATTGTATATATTGTATTATGTGTAATAGAGAGTTTTGGGAAGGGGTACGCTAATTTTTATCTTATTCAGCTCCATTTTGCTCAGACAGCCATGAACTTTTCTACTTAAATATTGATATACATCTTCTGTGTTGCAGATCTTTGTTTCCCTTTGGGCTTACTATTTGCAAGTTGCACTATAGGGTTTGAGTGCCAAATAAATCTCTAAAGTAAAGTGTCGCATCTTCTGCCTGGGGACATGTCCTCAAAAACTGATTTTATTCTAAAGCTGTGTTTGGGGAACTAACATCTGAAAATCTGCCAGGCTGGTGCCTGTACTGTGTGATATAGAAAGATGTAGTTGAACAGGGCTAAAAATGATCTTCTGAACACTTCCAGAATATGCTTTATCGATTTCTTCATGCTGTTGTGCTGATGCAGAATACTGTCGCTCATGACTTAGTGGAGTCCTTGCCTCCCTGGGGAAAGTTTTTATAAGCAGAACTAGGACATTATGTTCGTCAGGGCTGTAACACTGTCTTCCGCAAAGGCAAGTATTGGGATATTTTCTTCAGAATCTGTTTTAGAAGAATGAGAAAAAATTTAATTGTGTGTCTTTTTTTTTAATATCCATCAGTCTCTTGCTTTTTCTGTCCAAAGAGAAGAAATACAATGAATAACTCCATATTATATTGAATATTATGACAGGGACATTTGTATGTGTACACACCCATGTTCAGTAAGATCACAGGTTAAGTGAGTTTTTGGTATTTTGTAAATTCAGTTTTTAAACTTTAAAAAAAATGTGACTCAAGTAACCATGGTTCAAAACAGCGTCATGAGGAGCCTTAGCCAATATAGGGGCATTTAACACATCTGAGAATGAATTTATTGAATGATTAATTTGATGTTGGCTTCTCTTACTGATAGTTTGGACCATTTGCAACAATATTGCATTAATAATTGCTGTTTCCAGAAAGATCACAATGAAAATTCTTGTGGTGGTATCAGCTTTATGTCCTTTCATTTGTATTCTCTTAAGAGTTAAAAGGAGCTGATAAATTTAATTTAATTTTATGCAAGTGATCTCTAATCTCATTCTATGAAATTAGATATACAAGACAAATACAAAAAAAATAATAAAGCAGATTATTGAATATGGAATGGGTACATGAATAGACTAGGTATATTTCAAGCTTGGAGCATTAGGCTAAAATTTTCACAGAAGACCCAATCAGTAAGGTCACATGACACATTCTAGCTAGAATTAAAATCTAGCAAGCCAGTCGAAATAGTGAGATACCTTATAATCAAACAAAACAAATCATCAGCATTAAAGGATAAGTATTCTGTCATTAAGCAATAACACAAATCTCAGCTCTTAATATGAATAAGGGGTAAACTTAAATTGGATACAGAACTATTGAGTTCATACACACCATCTATATGTTTTGTTAGTCTGTAAAGTGCTACCAGACCACTTGTTATTTTTTAAGTTTGAGTCCTTGTAACAGAAGATGGCAAACCTAGGTGAATATAAAGAACACTTTATATTTATCCCAATTCTTAAAATCAATAATCTGAGAAGTTGCAGCAGCAAGATAGGTTTTGATAGCAATGCTGTTGTATGGGATAGTGCCCTGAAATCATCATTGACCTGCTTGTCTCTTGGGAAGGGTGCAATGTTCCTTCCTCTACCCCAGAGTCAGAAGAGGGTTTTTTTTCCCAAAAAATGTTTGATTCTGTAGGTCTACAGTGTCTAGCCCACAGTTTATACTTAGGGGCCAGCAGCATGTGGAGCATTTGTACTGGCTTCAGTCCACTTTAGGGCTGTTATTCTTTTGCTGTACAGCCTCTGGTAGTCACAATTGTTATGACAACAGGTGTAAGTAGAGAAAATCCAAATTAGAAAGTTTGGGAAATATTAACCCAGATAGACTGTTATTCTTAAACCAAAAGAGATGAATTGTGTTTCTTCAAGATCCCTGTAGTTTAAGTAGTCCATTTTGGTATTGTTTCAGGTTCTTCTGATCTGTTCACACAAAGCATATTTATATCTGGCTCTTCTCAAATATATTGTTGTTATCTTTGTTATAGGTTGTACATCACTTTTGTTTTATTGTTCTATGCACCCTGATATTGGGTAACATGTAGAAGAAGAGTTCTGCGTAGCTCAAATGCTTGTCTATCACCAATGGCAGTTGGTCCATAAAAGGTATTACCTTCCCCACCTTATCTGGCTAATATTCTGGAAACAACATGGCTACTCTAACTCTGCAGAAAGCATAATACAGGAAGAACTATGGAGTAGTTCTGATATCAGTGGGAAGCATATGCTGATGATGCAAATAACATCATAGTATACATTCTAATTATGTTTCACTTGACATTTGAATGTTGGTGTGCTAGACTTGTTATAGAATTTCCTGTCAGCAAAGTTTTCAGTTCACAGACTTGTACAGGCTAACAATTCTCAATTTAGGTGACATTTCTTTCTTTTACCAATTAAAATTTGCAAGTGCAATAATTTCACCATCCCCGATCTAGATGACACAATTTGTGAGAATAAGTTTAAGAAATTTAGGAAATGTAACTCATTAAATAATTATATCTAAATGAGGAATCCCAGGCTAGTTAGATATTCCTTTTAATAGAGATAGCAGGTTGTACTTTAGCCATAAAATCTTCTTTTCTTAGGCAGTAAGCATTGTTATCAGTGAATCTGAGAAAGCTAAAAAGTATTTCAACCTGTCCTTTCAAAATATGACAGTTTTATGGTAGTCAGTGACCATTATATTACTTGTATAAAACAGGTAGTCCTGGCCTTAGAATCGATGACTGTGAAAAACAGGGTAAAATTGCATTCGATAAAATATTTTTCTAATATAAATTAATGTGGGTATGTGTGGGGAGTCAGTGGAGTAAAAGAGTGTGTGCAAACCAGTACAGATGCTATAAAGGTTTGAGCTGTGTAGATATGTACTCTTTAAATGCCAGAATTGGAGAATTTCACAATGTGTTGATTTTTTAAAAAGCATTAGTAAAAGTACAGTAGATATGTCACAGAAGGTAGAGCATTTAACTATAATTTTTGCCTCCAAATAGGATAAGCCAAGCTGCTGCTTCCGCTGTGTGTTGGTACTTCTAATAAAAAACCTTATCACTTGTTTTAAGGAGATTTTTAATAGGGATGGAATAGTGTAGTCAATGTAATCAATAAGCAAAAGCTTATCAGTTAATGCTATAGACTACATACATTTCTCTCCCTCTGACCTAGTCCTGCTACAGCTCTGCATTTAAAGTGTATTAGGAGCATGGTGGGCAGGCAGCCTGGCCCAGTCCTGGCTTGTGCCGGGTCCGGGTGCTCAGACTCCTCTCCGCCCCCCTGCTGCTGCCACCCCAAGGCACAGGGCGACAGGCAGCCAGGCCGCAAGGGGAATTGGTTTTTAAACTGACTCTCCTTGTGGACCAGCTCCCACCTGGCACTCCATACTGCTGCCTCTGATACAGAGACAGCAATGCGGAATAGCAGGGGGCTTCATGGGAGTGAGGCTGGAGCTAACTGGCTTCCAGCCCTGTCTCTCGGGACTATTAAATAGTCCAGTAACTGATAAGAATAGTCAAATAACAGATAAGAATTCATGAGGTTACTTGACTATTCAGTCAACCAATATTTATATTCCTAGTTTTTAATATAGTATGTATCTTTTGTTATCAGTAATCAGACATGCATCTCTTGGCACTCCAGCCAACTAATCTGCCTTTGCATTTTTTGTGCAACAGTGCTTTGGATAGGCATTCCAACCCCTGGATGTTAGAGGTTGGTGATCAGATATGCACATTCATGAAAATCTGTGCTTGAATTGATGGCATGAAGTGTCAGAACCATGTAACATTGCCACTTTAAAGTCCCAGTATTTAACTCCAATTATGCTGTGGTTTAAAGGCAGAGTAATGAAATATTCACCATTTATAAGATGCGCATACAATAATTAAAATTAATGTATTTATTAATTATCTTTTATTAATGAAGAAGAGGAGGAGGTGGAAGGACCTTTGGAAGGGCTTGGATTTCAGCATCAAGAATCCCGACTTTGCCAGCAGATGAAAATGGCTACTGTTGCTCCATCACCTGAGGCTGCATGCTGGCAAGTGGAATCAATCACCAGCACAAATTCAGGACATGTCTGTACCCAAGGTGAGAATGTTTTGTGCTCCATAGAAGCTGAATGAGCTTTCTTTTGGTTTCATTTCTGAAAGTTTGTTTTAATGAGCAACAAATTCATCTGTAGCAACCTTTTAACTACATGGGCTATGCTTTCCCCAGTTTTCTCTCCATGCTTTCAGTCTTCCTTATGTTACAGACATTCATGGCAATGGCCCAGATTCCTGAAGAAGTACCTTATAACTCTTCATTAGTAATTCTCTTTGGCATAAGACTTTGCATGCTGAATACCTGTGGCAGCATAGCCAAACAAAAAAGCACTATTGAACCTGGCCCTTACTCTGTAGTCTGCAGCTTTTAAAGTAATAGTTTAAAAAGCTTACTGAGGTCACGTAAGGTCTTCAGTACTTCAAATCCAGAAGAGGTGTTAATATATCCAGTCCTTTTGTCACTGCTTCAATTATGCCCTTTCCTAACAGAGGATTCCTCCACTGTCCCAGATAAATTGGATATAGTTTGAAAGCAAAATCAGAAATTCACATGTATTATCTTTATTTTTTCCTATGACTCTCCTTTTCTAACAGTATTGCTAGAATACCAGCTCATGGAAAAGGTTTTCAGCAAGATTCAGAGAGAGACTGGACGTTTATGTGGATAACAAGGATATCCATAGTTATAACACTTTATGCTTTAAAAGGAATGTAATGCCTGTTGCTACAGAGCTTAAGCCTGTCTATCTTGCTGTTAGGATTGATAAAACAAAAGTAAAAACTATGCAGCACTTTAAAGACTAGCAAGACTTAAGTGCTACTACATAGTTTTTCCTTTTGTTTTAGCAAGATCAGACTAACACGGCTACCTCTCTATTGTTAGGATTGGGATAGGGACTCATTTTTTGTTCTGTATTTGTACAGCACTGAGCGCTCTTGGATGCAATTCAATGATTAGTGCTCCAATAATACAAATAGAAGTAATAATTAAGATGATTGACATCTACATGAGTGATGCAGTATTTCTTGCACTTTTCTCTGAAGCATATGGCACTGTCCACGCTTGAGACAAGATACTATGATCTAAAAGGACCTCCGGTCTAATTGAGTGTGTCAGATCTAACCTTCCTCTGTAGTATTAAGAACACACGAAATTCAGTTGTAGATCATTTTGTAGAAGGGGATGTGTCTCCTGTCCTGGCAGGCCTTCATAAATGAGGGTTCCATTTGGCGCTGATAAGTAGCTCTGCCTAATCCCAAAAGGCTGCCCAACCTCTTACAGGTTTCTGGGACTAACGGTGTTAAGTATTGTGTAATTCACTAATCGGTGATTCAAAGCATCAGCACCACACAGAGCCCAGGTCTGACATGGCGCTGCTGCTTTGAAGTGCCATGAGGAGCCCCACAGCAGGCTCCCCACAGCATTTCAAGGCAGCAGAACTGCATGGAACCTAAGGTCAGATGGGGACTCCCCAGATGATCCCGGGCACCAAGCGGCGCTGCTGCTTTGAAATGCCCCGAGGAGCCTGACATCGGGTTCCCTGTGGCATTCAAAGCAGCCATGCCCACACCGAGCAGCTGACCCCAGGCTCCATGCAGCGCTTCCACTTGGAAGTACCCCTGATTTTCCCCCTCTTGCTTGCCTCTGTCTGATAGAGGCAGCAAGTTGGGGGAAGCGACTGTCCTGTCAACTAGACCTTCATATTCCTATCCGGGACTGAAAGATTTTGATTTAAAGAGCAGGAGAATTGTAGCACCTCTTGTTGTTGTGCTGCTTACAGAGGCTCACATCATGGATCTGGCTTGCATCATTTGATTGTATTGATTGGTTGGGTTTTGGTGGTTTATATAGATGTAATAACAGTCTGGCTGAAAAAACTCCAGTAGGTAGCCAGAGACAATGTCTTATATTGACCATTATTACAGAAATATTATTTATAATTTGTATTACTGTAGCTCATAGGATCCCTAATCAGGGACCAGAGGGACCCTGTGTCTAGATGCTGGGCAAACATTCTGAATGGATGTGAATGAGACAAGATTGCATTTGCCAATTATTGTAATTGTGAAGGAAAGTTTGAGATGTTGCCTTTCAAGAAATGTCCCTGCATTTTTGCTGTTATCAAGAGCATGAAGTAAAGAGTCCTGAATCTGTTTTCTTTGTATCTCCTCCTGCTCTTCCCTTTCTTTTTCCAGTTCTGAGTCTTCATACAGAAATTTTTTCAGTGAAATATGTGGCTGGCTAAGATGATTTTTTTTTAACTGTCACATTGTTTTCTACCCGGGGCATATGTAAGCATTGATAATCCCTAAAATTCTCTTCCTCATTCTTTTCTCTTCAGCCTCCAGTTCTACACCAGAAGTCTGTTCCAGTTCACAGTCCATGGGAAACCAGCAGAACAAGGCAGATAGCACCCGAGTAAAAACCCGTATTCTGCCCAACATGCCAAAGCTTTTTATCCCTTCATCTATCACCAAATTCCCACCTGAGATTACTGTCACCCCACCAACACCAACCTTACTTTCTCCAAAGGGCAGCATTTCAGAAGAGACAAAGCAAAAATTAAAGGTAATTCAAGAAAAAGAATAACTTTTAGTCTGTTTAGGTTTTATCTTACATCTCCCTTTAAAATAAGATTTTTCATGTCATTGGAACTCTGCCCCTGTCCCTAGCTAATCATAAGAGATGATACAGAGAGTAGTATGAAGACCCAACCTGAAGTTATGTTAAGGACTAGTGAAGTGTAGACTGCAGGGCTATATCTACACTGCAGTGCTATTTTGAGATACCAGAAGTATCCTGAAATTGCTATTCTGCGTTTTTTGAGGGCACCCATTATTTCAAAATATAAATGGTCTCTATTTCAATCTTCCTGTAAACCTCATTCTACGAGGAGTAAGAGATGTTTCAGGATAGCAGTTTATTTCAAAAGAAGTGCTGTGTAGACAGTGCCAGTAAGAGCGAAATAAGATATGCAGTTTACATAGCTCAAATTTACAGAGCTCACAGCAACTGTAGTCCTTGTAGTAGTCATGACAAAGAATGTGATAGAAGTACAGTTTGAGAGGGATAGCCTAGCTGTTTCTGTCTGTGTCTTGATAGAGAACTTCAGGAGTATCAGTTGTGGGAAAGTTTGCTGATGGTTCAGTTTTATGGAGCCACAAGCTGGGACACAAAGTTTTACAAATAAGGACACTCATGAATGTTGAGGAATATCAGCCTTTTGTCTTCAAGCCACGTGATCATGGGTTTATTTTAACTATTCAGCAATATATTTCTCTTTTTTTTTTCCTTTGGGTCAGTCTGCTATTTTGTCTGCTCAGTCTGCAGCAAATGTAAAGAAGGAGAGCCTTTGTCAACCAGCTTTGGAGATCTTGGAAACTTCAAGCCAAGAGTCCTCATTGGAGAGTGATACTGATGAAGAGGATGACTACATGGACATATGATTAGATTGCAGTGGTCATCACCAAAAACCATTCTTCTTGTTGCCAGCATCACTGCCAGGCTGCACATCTTCCTCTTGGGTTGGCATTATCCTCCAATTAATCTTCCTCAGCTTTGTGTCATTCACCTCCATTATCATCACCGCCTCTGTGTTGCCTTCAAAAACTTCTCCATTGTGCCCATCATGGTGCTTGACAGAAAGAATGATTGGTCACCAGCCAGCTAATACATCAAAACAAAACACCACCCATAAAGCCGGTCTTGTGAGCTGCAAGCATTTCTTTCTACTTGCTCTTGGGAACCATTCCAGTGGCTTTTTCTTTAAAGCTTCTCTTTAGCTGTCTTTTAGCATTTTCCCCTAGTTGACCTTTCCTCCAGATAATTTAGCAGCCCGGCCACTGTATAGAGGTGCAACAATCATCCCTCTCCTCTGTGTTTCCAGTAACTCCAACAAAGCGGAGTGGAGTGGAGGGGAAAGGTTGACAAATCAGCAATGGTTTCTCCTGGCATCCCTAATTTCCTATGCCTTCTGGAGAGAATTGGTGTGTGTTTGGCTTCTTGGCACAGGCACAAGACATGTCAGAAGTTGGTTGGATGACAGATAACCAGGAAGTTGGGTTTCTAATGTGGGCAGAGGTTTTGTCCCTCCCAACTGGTGATTATTTCACTCTTAAGTGTTCAGTCCAATAAAAGATTATTTACATGAATGTTGGCTCAAAGAATTAGACAGAAGACACACTTTCCAGTATTGTTTTATGGTCCCTTTTCTTCTAATTGCCTTGGACAAGCATTTTGGGCTGGGGGGGGAGAGCTATATGATATTTTTATGGTGATATTGGGGAATGTTATAGATTTCAGTACCATTTCAGTCTGTTTTTTACAGAATGACACGAAAAGGTGTCTTTTATCTATCGGAAGAGGGATTGCTCACAGTTATTTATATGGGAAAATAATGGTAACAAACAGCATTTTTTCTACTGAATGTTAACTTTGTAAAATAATGAATGCAAACCATGCAAAAAAATACATGTCACATATATAATATGCATACCGCTTGCCATGTTAGATTGCTCTTTGTGTTTGGGGGGAGGTGAGTGATTAGGGATTTTGTTTGGTTTTTTGTGCAGTGCGGAGCTTTGTATAAACATTTTTTCTAATAAAGTTAAAATGTACTCATCGTTGCCTCTCTTAACTACTCGTTAGAAAGGGCAGGACATCTGCTCATCCCACCATGGTTCTGGGAAAATGCCCTCTGTGGTAAGAAGAGGGATGCAATGGGAGGAAATCCACTAGTTTGCAAAGTTTGGCCATAAATCTGTCTTAAATAAACCAGGTCTCACATCTCTGTCTCCTCAAGAACTGGCCAACACCAGTTCAGGTGGTCTTGCCAAACATGCGGCCAAAGGGAGTCCTGCTACAAAATCCGTTCTAAAATATTTTCATGACATATCAGGGATATTCTCATTTGTATTGTTGTAATGAACCAGCATTCCGTTGTGCTAGATGTTGTACAAACGCAGAACAAAAAGACAGTCCCTTCCTGAGAGAGTTTACAGACTAGTCTTTGTGTGCTGAAGGATAACGTAAGGGAAGAGAACCTAGCCCAGTGCTGTCAATGGCCATATTGAAGGAGCATGTAGCTGTACAAAACTGAAATTCATACGCTGTCCTAGTAATCACTTTTTCTCATTATGAGGAACTTTTTTCTATACATGAATGTGAGCCCAGGTAAAAACAGAAATTCCAATTTTTACCAACTTTGGAAGAGTTCAGATCCAAAATTTGAATCTCAGACCCATGTTTCTAAACTTCACCTCTACAGAGTTTAGTTCCAATGGAGAATGAATAGGAAACTGTGGCATACCAGTTCACCAGCTAGGACATCAATAAATGCTGATGAAACTAGGTCACAGAAATGACAAAATTATCTACATGATTCTAACAGAGTATTTGTCTGTATCAGTGAACAAGCAATGCAGATGTATTCATTTTTCAATGAAGAAAGTATCCAGTTTTGTCTTGGTCATTTAATTTGGCCTTTGTTTCAATAAACGGAATGTATAGCGTGCTATATTCTGAAGACATTAATTGACTAGGATGTTGTCCATAGGTCTTTGTAACATTTTATGATCCGTGTCTGTTTCTACATGAGCTCACTCAAAAGGAGTGGTACAGTCTATATCAAGAAATAGATGACTGAACAGTATTGCCCTTAGGGCCAAACTTCCAAGGATCACATAATTCTGTGCAATGTTCATTCACACAAATGGACTGACCATGTAGGTAATATACACTCTCAGATGTATGGTTAAGTTTAGGATATTCTGAATTCTTGGCTCCTGACACCTAGCATGGGTATGGTGATATTATACCCAGGCTGAGGTTTTGATTAGATCTTTGACATCCTATTTCCATTGTATTAATGAATTTAAGTGTTTTGTTTTTAAATGTGTAAATTACTAGACTATGATGTTTTTGGCTACATGAATTGAGAACATACCTTTTATTTAAAGTATTATATTTGCCTTTATTTCTCCTTAGAATTCTACGGTGCTAGAAATTTTTCTACTATATTTTCCAGATTTTCCCCACAATTTCTAAAATGTCTGGGTCCTTCTTTGACTCTAGCCCACCTCCTTTTTTAAAGAGATGTGTCCTTTTTTGTGCTCAAGAAAGGTTGTAAGGAGTCTAGAGGTTTCCATTTTCTGTTCGCAAAGCAAGTTGAACATTTTAGGTCTGTTTTAAATCCATTGTTCTGTTGTATTTGTGTGTAAAGTACTGTGTAATATATGCATTTGGGCTGGATTGAAAGAGTTCAGTTGCTTCTCTCCCTTTTATTTGTCATGCTTATTTGTCATGCTTAATTCCCATTAGCCCTAAGTGCCTTGAGAACTTTCTTCCTTGCACACATGTAGAGGATTCATACTTATCTCGCATATGTACTACCTCCCCCAAGCAGCAGTCTTCGCCTGCTGGCTACATACTCTGCCAGCAAGACTCTACCATCTTTTGTAGTTGGATTTCTGTTGACTTTAGCCAAAGGAACCACATACCTTCCTTATCCCCCACACCATGTCTCTGAAAGTCATGGTTATTCAGGCACCATTCAGTTCAGTGAAGCTTGTCCTGAGACAAAAGATACCAGTAAGAACCCTTTTTGTGTAACATGCTTGTCTTAAAACCATGCACCTAAGGGATCACATGATGAACATTGACTTTTTTTTTTTAAAGAGTGCAACATGCCCTCGTTATCACCTTTTGAGAGGCCAGTCAGTAAAGTCTAATAAAGTGGGATTTGTTCCAGTTATAGCCACTGGAGTAACAGTGGGGGAATTAGCTCTAGTGGTAGAGCGCTCACTTGGCATGCGAGAGGCAATGGGATCATTACCCATATTCTCCAGTGGTGGAGGAAATTTCCTTCCAGGGGAGGGAGGGATAGCTCTGTGGTTTGAGCACTGGCCCACTAAACCCAGGGTTGTGAGTTCAATCCTTGAGGGGGCCATTTAGGGATCTGGGGCAAATTTATCAGGGATGGTACTTGGTCCTGCTGTGAGGGCAGTGGGTTAGACTCAACCTCTCAAGGTCCTTTCCAGCTCTATGAGATAGGTAAATCTCCATATATTATTATTATTAGTGCAAAGCCCTAAACTAGACAAGTAAAACTGATAATAGTCATCCTTCGCATCAGCATAGTTTACCTCCATTTCAAGCAAAGGTAAGTTATGGTGGAACAAATCATATTTTATGAGCACTTAAAATCCCCAAATGTATGTGAAATCCCCAGTGTAGATAGGACATAATTTATCAAAGCTAATATCACTTCCAGGTTCAGGATTTTATATCAAATATAAGCAAGTAGCCCAACTTTGCTTACCTGCTTCATGTGATAATACATTTTTTAGGGGAACTGCTTGACCAATATCCTCTCTGACATCTGTGGAAAGGTTTCTGGGTTTCTTCATACAGTTGTGCCAGATAAATGACAACCACCGAAAAAAGGACATTGAGAATCTACTTTTTTTGTAAAAGACCATAGGGAGGAAGTTCTGTTGCAGAATATGAAGTTAAAGGAAAATGTTTTTCTTTGTACTTACCACATGAAGTAAGGAGCTCTTCCTGCCACTTAAAATCAGTACTGTATTAGAAAATGGACTGTTATATCATCCGTTTGCTTTAACAATAGGAAGAACTTAACATTTAAACATGAAATTTAGTTTGCCTGGTAAGATACATGATTGGTGTCCAATGTCATTTTCAGTAAAATGGCAGGTGCTCATAGAAGATTCCGAAACTTCAGACACGAGTCATTTTTTTTTATATAATGGGATGATTCTCCATATATAACAATGAATGAACAAAGTGGTAACAGCTTTCTTTGCTATTGCTCCCTATGTCTCCTTGGATCTTCTGTGCTGGCCTTTGTTATGATTGTAGTAGTTGCACTCTCTAAGTGACCAGCCAAAGGAAGGTCAGACACGCATTTTCAATTTCAGCACACAAGCATCTTCCAAAACCAGCAGGATCTCTAATGAAAGAGTCTCTAATGAAAGAGTGTCTTTGTCCTTGCTCTTCTGTCAGTAATTTCTTAAAAGAGCAAATTCATAGTTGTTTCTTTTCCACCCAAATATAGCTAATGTCCAATTTAGGGTTATTTTGACCTAAAAACAGAACAAAAAAGAACAAACCCAGACTTCTCTTATTATTATCTAAATTTAACATCTTGGAGCCAGGGGAAAAAATGACTATTTTGAGTCTGATATTCAAAAGAATTAGAGGATTTTTAGTGTTCCTGCACCCTCATTGTGTGTGTGTCTTTGTACCTGCAAAGATAACTGGCCTATTATTGAAATTTAATATTAATATTATAATACTTAGAGATGCCAGTGTGCATTCAGGAACCTGTCAGCTGGGCTACATCTATACTGCACTCTTCTTCCACAAAAGTTTATGCAAATGAAGCACAGATTAGCATATTGCCATGCTTCATTTGCATAATAAATTAGGGGCCGTTTTTGTGCAAGAGGCTTTTGCACAAAAAGGAGATGTGTAGATGTCTCCTTTGCACAAAAACCCTTCTTGCACAAGAGCTGTTCTTCCTCATCCCAAATTCCTATCTGCCAGGTTGGATCTGTCCCACACTGAGACTACTGATTTCCTTACTGTTCTTCCACTGGCTCAAAAATATAATTTAAAGAGTGAATGCAGACTTTATTCCACAGTTAAAAAGTGAGATCAGGTATTCACGTGTTGGATTTTTTTTTCAATTAAGAGTGAAGGTCTGTCTTGTGGATGATGACATCAATGTGTCTCTTGCAGCCAAAGGAAATAAGACTTGTCAACGGAAGGTACCAAAACAGGATGAGGAAAATATGTCAGCAGAAGTGATGGCTACAGTAAGGAATCCCAGCTTGGTCAGATTGGACTGGTTGGAGGCACTTGTTAGGTGAGGACAGAACATAGAATTCACTGTTTGATCAGATTAGTCAGCAGTTAAGCCTTTGGTAGTGCTGATGACAGTTCTGGGGAAGGTGAAAAACCTGTCCTGCACCTGGCTAGTTTGTACAAGGCTAAACACAGCACTTAGTCCTGTAGGTGATCATCATATACCTTAAGACCTTGTCTACACCTAACACTTAAATGTTTTGCTGAGAGGCATGAAAGGGAGTTCTCTCATCATTGCAGTTAATGCACCTCCCCGAATGGAAGTAACTAGGTAGAAGAATTCTGAGGGTTAGGTCAGCTTCATTATGTTGCTCAGGTGTGGATTTTTCACACCCCGACATAGCTGTGTCAACTTAACATGTTAATGTAGGCCTACCCTTAGAGAAGATAAGGGCTTTTGGCAAGAAGAGAGAGTCTGCAGTTACTGCTAGACTTCTTCCTTTTGGTTCATGATTAGTTCCAAACTATGGAAAGTGAAATTGTGGTCCTATGTAATATGCAAGCATTTTGGGGAAAGTTTGGAACAGTTTCTCCAGGAAATTTTGAGGGTTTGTTTGATCCTCTGCCTCTCCTTTTGTTCCTTTTCACTGTTGTTGTCCATTTACTACTCACCCTGCTGTTGTCTTCTCACATCTGTAACTACCCTGGAAAACTAACAGCTGGGTTGTCTACTCAGAATGGTGAGTAATGTCACAGGCCAAGTGAGTCTTTGGTGAAAGGAATGAGTTTAGAAAGTTTAATTGGCAAACTCCAAAAGTATCCTAATGACTACAATCTTCTTTACACTAAGTTATGTGAAATGTAGAAATGGTATTTATTGGGATTTTTAAAAAGTAAAATTGTTAGCCTGATGGCCTTGGTAGTGAATCTCATCAAACCTTAAAGTAACAGCAACTTATTTAAAAAAAAAATCACTAGAGGGTGCCATATTGCAGAATAAAAGCTAACTGCAAAATAGATGACTATAGGATAGGATGTTTAAATTGGAGATTTATATCACCAAGTTTAATATATATATTTTTAGAGGCATCTGTCTGTCTGTCTGCATGTGTTCAAGGACTTCTCCTAAACGGTCTTAGGACCACCAAATCTGGGTTGCAGTAGGGATATAAAATCCCATATAAAATGTTAACCTGTTAAACTATATGGCTGCTGGATGAGCCCCTCCCCCTGCCCTTGGTGTTGCACAGCGGGCTCAGCTGTGGGTCCAGTGGAGCAGCCTGTTTTTCCCCTTGCATGGTACTACTACTCGCATCAACAAACTGGTCCCAGGAGATTAGCCAGTAAATCTACCAGTCACTAATTTGACATTCTTTAAACATAGCAGCAATGTTTAACTTTAAACAATGCACTATTTGACTTAAATAATTTTAATGCATTATAGGAAGCTTAGCGCTTAATAGTGTTTTCAGTTTCAAATTTAATTTGAATTAGTTTGTTTAAATCCTGTTTTTACATTTTAAAAAAATCTTTGTCCCAGGATAACCAGGGTCTTCATTTGAGCCCTTCAAAGACTAAGCTAAGGTATCCAAGTTCCCCGCTGCCCAATCTGTTTTTGTGGAACCTCAACAAAAATCTCGTTAAAGCTACCCTTTGGATTATGCTTTCAATTACATCAGTGTAAATCCTGAATAATTTCATTTAGTTCAGGAGTTCTAAAATTAATTATGCTGTGACTCCCTTCTGAAAACAAAGGAGCAGAGGTGACTGGGCAGGGGGAATCAGGTATTCCCATCCAGGGAAGGGCTAGGACAACCCCCCTTTATCCCAGATCCCATCTCTGCCCCTGCTCCACCTCCCTGCTCCACCCAAGCCCTGATTCTCCCCCCAAATGAGGTGACCTGGGGGACTAGCATAGCTGGAAGGGTGCCGGCAACAAGGGTTTCCCCCTATATTCTCTGGCGGCAGCGGGGAAAGCAGAGTAAGCTGGCCCAAGCTCTCTTTGCTCTACTTCCCGCCAGGCAGTGTAGGTGACCACCTTTTTCCCAGAAGCACATGGCCAGGAAAGGAAAGCAGCTCGGGTTTCCCAGCTCTGCTTCCTGCTGCTGGTGAGTGGGGAGACCAGACTCCTGCTATGGGTGGCATTTCAGGGACCCAACCCACAGTCTGAGAACTACGGATTTATTTAGCTACAGTTAGTCGGGACTTGCCTTAGTGTAACTGAGAGCAGAATTGGGGCCCTGGTATTTATCCTTTGCTTAGTAAAGTGCAACATTGATCGTTAAAGACACTATATAAAACCAAATTCTAATTGGAGCAAAAACCAGAGTCAGAGTAGCATGAGAATTATATTTGCAGCAAGATTTTCAACTGGAAAAGATCAGATGTGTCCCTTGTATAAGACGGAATAACTGAACAGGCAGCTTGGAGATAAAAGCAAGTCTTGTAGTCGCTTTACAGTAATGCACATGAATTAGGATAGTGACAAATAGCTCTTGGATGGCATGGTCTGCAGTAGCCAGAAAATGAAAAGCTCAGAAGTTCCTGCCTCTTCCTCCAATGAGGGAGAATGGATTTTATTCTGCTACCTTTAGGATTTATTTGTGCAACTAGCTGATTGGATACATGACCATGGGCTTAGTATGAAAGCCCTCCATTATACAGTCCCATTAGGAGGAACACTTCACAATGTGTCTCTAAGTAACCTATCTAAGGGACCCTGCCTATTTGAAATCTTATCAATATATTTGAAAAACACAAAGTGAAAACTAGGTTCTGGGACTAAATTAGCCACTGAGACCACTGCCAATTTTTATTTCACAATCTATTTTTTCAACATTTTTCTCTCACCTGTTTGACAGTCCCACACAGTCACCAGGGAACTAGTGAAAATGACTATACATAAAGTGCTGTCAGATGTACAAAGTAACCAAACTGAAACAACACAAATATTTCCTTTTAATCTCTTTGCTGGTCTATATAGCTCATTAGTACATGACAAACCTGGGTGTGAATGTACAGAGAGCTAGCCTGCCATGCACAGCCTACCAGTGTGGACTTTGTAACCATACTCTAAACTGGTCCCATAGTATGCTTTGATGTACTCAGAGCATTAAGGTACTTTTAGTATACTGTAGCAGAGTCCCCATGGCTAGCTAGTGCACGGCAGGCAAACATGCTGTATATTTACATCTCTAACTAGCCACTTAGAAAAGGCCTCAGATGCAGTAATTTTAGACTTGCCACAGCACCAGATAAAAAACTCACAGTACAATTTTTAAGTAAATGGTATGTTTTAAGCATACAAAATACTATGTAAACATAGAACTATGTATTTGTGCCACAGGTACCAAATACACTAGTAGGAACCTGCCAAACTCAGGTGAAACAGTTTTTGAAAATGAAGTAATGATTTTCAGATGCTTGATCACCTCTAGCAGCTGTTATGTGTGTATGTAGCACTTTGCATAAAATAACCTCATTTCTCATTTTGAACACTAAGAGCTGCCGTAATAGAAATAATAATCGCGTTCATTGAGATTTACTGGTACTCAAGACCTTTTGAAAATCAGGTCATCAAAGGTTTGATTCCATTATCTTTGACAGGCAGAAGTCCCCTCTAAACCAAGGGGAATTTTGCTTGTCTCAGATATAAAGGCTCAGACCCTTTAATCTATAGACCGATATTGCAATCTAGTCTATGTATGCAGACCCCTAAATCCATATCCAGCCCCTTTGAGTTGACTGAGACAAGATGACACGGGTCACATATAAAACTGGGGCAGGACTTACTTTCAAATACTCTATATGCTGCCACATCATAGTTGCCTTAGTACTGTGTTACATATAAAGAGTAAAGAGTGTTTTAGGAGCAAAAAAAGTGCTGCTTATACTTAAAACTGCCCTTTGGTTCCCTATAATGTCACAAATGCATACTCCAGGGGTGGGGAACCTCAGGTCCAGCCCCAGGTTGCCTGGATCCGGCCCCTGAAGCTCAGGACTCCTCTTTTCCCCCTCCCAGCATTGGGGAGCTTGTGCTGGTGCTTCAGCCCCCTGCTGCCTTCCCCCTGAGCTGGAGCACACAAAATCTGCTAGCGTGGGCCTCCCTAGACGTTGGTGTGTGTGTCTTTCTCCTTCTCAGTCAGGGGCCAGGTCATGAGGGTTTGGTGTTTTGGGTTGTTGATTCTTTTTTTTTTTTTTTTTTTTTTTTTTTTTTTTTTTTGAATGAATCTCACTCGTGTGCGGCCCCCGACTGATTTTTTTTCTCTGAGTCAGTTGCCCCTGACCCAAAAAGGGTTCCCCACCTCTTCCATACCCCATATTTTATACTCCTTAATTGTGATGTAAGAACATGTTGTTTTCCTTGCTAAATTCATGTGTATATATAGAGAGTAACTTCTGAAATAAGATTGCACCTTGAACCCTAAAACATTCTCAAACGTTATTAATATTCTTAACAGCCAACTTTTAACTAACATTCTCAAACTAAGGTGTAGGGGAGGGGTACTTTTTGTTTTCAGAAGTCTGCCAATCATTTTGCTGCAGGGGGGTAAATGAGTTCATCTGTAACTAGAAAAACTTAAAAAACAGCAAATAGTCTTGCAGCACCTTAGCTACTGCAAGAGTATTCTTTGCTTTAAGTTTTTCATCAATTTAGGTTGTATTCTAGATAATATGCTGTTGATTTCCATTAACTTAGACTTGAGAGAGTTAAAATATGTGAAGATGTAGAAGTTCATTGTGAAAATCACGCCGCTTGTCATGTAAACTTTGCAGTGTTGAGTTTTAAACTTTCCACTCATCAGTTGAAGTTCAGTGAAACAACTGTACTATGATTGATTCCCCAGTAGATGGCAGTGCTGGAAACTCCTTCCATGTCCCAGTAAGCAAATCAGTTCTGCTGAGTGAAACACTCTAATTTCACAGGAGAGCAGAATTGGTTAAAGAAGCAATGGCAGTCGATAAAAGAGACAGGGTCTTGAGTTTACATAGAGGTCATCTTCTAGTCTTGCGTCTCTCTTCTTGTCTCACTCATATCCTGGGACTGACATGGCTACAACAACATTGCAAGTATCGGGATTTGTTATTTCAAAAGATCAATGTGAGAACTGCACATGCTTAGAGCCCTGCATGGACACAAAATTTGCATCTGTATGTGCATCCATATCCCAAAAATGAGCCGTGGATATCCACATCCATGGATGCAGGTGCCCGTGGATATCTGCAAATTTGCAGGGTTCTGGGTTTAAGAAGAAAAAGATATACAATCTGTATCTGCACCTGGATCCAGATCTGCATCTGCACCTGGATCCAGATCTGCAAAAATGAACCCAGGATATCCACATCTACATCTGCAGATGTGGATATCTGTGTATGTGACAAGGAAATCTGTGGAGTTACAGGGCTGTACCCATGCTCCCTGTTGCACTGCTGAGCCCAAAATACCATTAATGTCCTTGATTTGCAAATGAAGGAAGCCAAACACCTGAAATTCTACCTCTATGGTTAGAAGCAGAGGCACTTAGCCAGTGCCAGCTGGCATTGTCTATTTTAAATGTAAGACGAGAAATTATTGGAGCTTCTGATTGAACCCAAACTGGCGGAGACCATTTGCCCAACAGGTGTCTTTTTCCATATTAATGCTCCATGCTTCTGCTCAGTCTGAGTTTCCCTAAGATCAGCACTCCATATGAGCTGAGCTACCATTCTTCCAGCCATGGTCCTTCCTGACCTTTGCTGTCAGTTTTCCGTAAAAAAAAGTAAGAAAGCAACAAAGCTTTACCTGCGAAAGGGAAGACCAGCCTCAGAGCCAATTTAATCCTTTGATATTGTCCCTTGCCTCCCTGTTGGCTACAAATCTGTCCCTATTCAACTTGACTAATAGGCGCTTAGCCCTGTCTGAGCACAGTAGCTCTCCCTCTGCAGGAGAGTGAATGATTTTTAAGGCTGAGCTTCGTGTACATGTGTATTGGCAGCTGTTAAGAAGCAGACAAAGTCCTTCCACAACTGCTCGTAATGAAAACGGCAGTTATGACCATGGCAATTCAGAGCCATTAATATCTAGATTACTGGACCTATTTTTAGACATTTTATAGCTGAAGTAAGAGAGAGTGTAAATACTTTATTCTCCACTGTAGTATTCAGTGGGATGATGTGTCCAGCACTGAGTAATAATGTAGAGTTAGTGAATATGTCAGCATAGAGTAAAGGTTGCTCTTCACATACAAGACAGCATGGTGTACCAGCCCTCATACTGTGTGGCAAGTAAGGCTGATATTTGAAACAAAAAACATAAGAGCAAAGGATGCTGGAGAAATAACACAGTGTTGTTATTAAGAATTGAAGTATACAGTAGTTAAAGAACTCACTGTCTCATTACTCTTAATGTTCATGTTAAGAGATATTGCCAATTTAAATCTGGCCACAAATTAAAATTTTGTAAAATCAAGCTAATTATGAACCTTAAGAAATGTTTCCCTGATTTTAAAAAAAATCTAGCAAAAACAGAATAAATGTTACCTTCCAGTATTTGCAAATCTAGAATTCCACCCCTAAAGTCATGTCTACTCTACATGGACTAGCAGCATAGCTACTAGAACAACAGCTATGCTGCCATAACCCCTAGTATAGATGCAGTGTACAATGACAGAAGGGCTTTTTGTACTGTTCAAAAACTTCACCTCTCCAAACTTCATCTTTCCAGCTAAGTCCATGGAAACCTTCTACACAACTAAGCTGACCTTACTACAGAGTTGAGCGGTTTAGATATTTCACACCATAGAGCACCATAACTAAGTCAACCAAAGTTTTTAAGTGTAGACTGTGCCTAAGAACCTGAAAGTAAAAATGACTTGACTTAAAAGTGAAAATGATTCCAATCAAGTATATTCTGTTCAAGTGAAATGTTTGAAACAAAGTTACAAGGGACTGAAAAGAATTCCCATGTGTGTGATACAGTAGATAGAGAAATAAACTAGGTGGCCTATTGGGCATCTGCTTTGGACTCAACCAGAGTAATCTGGAACAAACAGGAATTCTTCTAGTGTTTTTAGATTTTTAGAAAATCTAACCATTTTTATATGTACGCAGTGTTGTTGAAGCCATGTTGGTCACAGGATATTAGATAAGCTGAGTGAGGTAATATGTTTTATTGGAACAACTTCTGTTGGTGTGAGAGAGAAGCTTTCAAAAAAACTTTGTATAGCTCAGAAACTTGTCTCGCTGATCAACAGAAGTTGGTTCACCCACTTTGTCTTTCTAACAACCCTTTTTATACCATTCATAGTGCAGAGTATCAGAAACAGTTTTGCAGTGAGTCGTTACCCTACCTGGACTTCTCTTCCTGCGCGGAGGAGAAAAGGAAGTAAGCCTTCCAGGTGAGATTTAGACAGAGAGAATGATTGTGATTCACAGGAAGAAGAGAAATCCAGATAGGGTAATAGGCTAGCACATAGGTTCCCAAACTGGGGAGCGTGCCCCCCTGGGGGGTCATGAAGAAATTCCAGGGGGGACGTGAGGCAACCCAGCCCGCTTCCCTGTCAATCCTCCCTCAAGAAAGGGCCCGCTACTTCCAGTAAAAAAAAAAAAAAATCAGAAAATACCACATGAAATGTCTGGTGTTTTCTGGTTTTTGTGGCTTGGGCATCTGCCGGAACACGCACAGCTCAGGCTGGCTGGGCCAGGGGGAGGTTGGAGCATCCCAGGCAGACTTCAAAATGGCCACCTTAAAAGGGAAAAATGGCCTGCTTAAAAGGGCAACTGTTTTAAGGCGGGGGGGAGGGTGGTTGGCCAACAGCTTTTCCCTTGGAGTTCCAGCACTATTTTGGTTTTTTTGTTTGTTTTTTTAAATACTGGTCCTGGGAGTTAAAGGGGCCACAACTGGTTTTTCAACCCCGGTCAGTTCCTTTCTTTTTTTTCCTCAACAAGCTTTGCTGATATTTTTTGGGGGGGAGGGAGGACATGAGGGTTTCTCAAATATCAAAAAGGGGGCGTGATGCCAAAAAGTTTGGGAACCGCTGGGCTAGCACGAGGTAATGAGTACTGTGTTAGGAAAAGAGCCTCAGCCATAAGCCCTTATATCTGAGTCCTGATATGAAGCAGAACCTGCTCACAAAATCTGGCAAGAACAGGCCTGATGCTGCAGAAATACACATTCCTAAAACATGCTATTCACAAAGTACTCACGCAAACACATCCCACTATCAAAGTGGTACGAGAGCACCCCAATGTCAAGAATGGTACAAAAACATTCTTTGAGATAACAGGCCACCACAGGTCCCTCCTAAAAAATAAAGTCAAGACGACAGCAGTAATAACAATGTTTTGATGGGATCAACCTGTGCAAGATAATGGGTAATCACTAGCCACATCTCAGCGGCAGTACTCACTTCTTTGTACCAGGGTCTAAAGATATGTGCCACAGGGAGTATGTTGAGGGGTTGCCTGCCCCTTGGTAAACTAGAAGTCCCCTATGGCTGGGTTACGGCCCCCTTCGGACCGGGCCATCCTTAGTCTCACCCAGATGCCCCTCTTGTAGGGTGTATACGGCCTTATATGCCGAGTTCCTTCACAGTACAAGTCCCTCTACATGGATATATAGGTCCAATCCCAAAGTACAAATCTCCCTGTAGGGTTGCAGAGGGTCTTCGGCCTAGCCCCTCAGTGAGCTTCTCTCCCACCAGCTAGGGAGCATGGCTGTGGTGGGGTGGGGACGTAGGGGGACCCGGGCCCTCCCACACCACTGGGTCCCAGCCAGGGCCCTGATAGCAGCAAAACATGTTGCTGCCTGCTCAGCAGGGATGCTGCCGGAAGACACTGAGCTCCCAGAGGTCAATGCTCCGCCCTGGGCTCCTTCCTACCCCCTCTAACGCTGGGCGCCCTCCTTTGCATGCTGCTCCCCATGTCAGCCCCAGTCTGACGATCCCCTCGTCCAGCGCTGTCGCTGAGGCTGTGGCGGGCGCTGTTCACGAGCTCCTCCCTGAGCTCCTGCCCCTCCGGCTATCTCCCCAGACTGCCTGCCTGCCCGGGCTTTTATCCCTAGCCTCGCTCTCGAGCATGCCCAGCTGGGCCGAGGGGGTGGGCCCTGTTTGGCCAGCTGGGCCAGGGGAGTTCCTGGGACGTCAGCGCAGGGCAGAGTATCTTTGTCAGGCCTAGGGAGGAACAGAAAGTCCCACCATTCACTGAGCTGGTTCACTGTTACAGGCATATATGTATTAGCGGTCTAGTAGAGTCTGCAGGATACTAGTATTATAATTCAACAATGAACCTGGCTGTCATTATCCCTTAACAAATCTTTTGGTCATTGGGCAGTTCACTTGAGGTCTTCCATGCCAGCTTTCTGTGCCAGGCTGGGTGGGTGTACAGCAGGAATACACTGACACAGCCAACCATCTATCAGCATCTAAACGATGGCTCCACTCATTCCCCCAGCACAACATGAGAGAATCAATAGAGAGGTCAGGGAGGAAAATAAAGTTAGAGAAGTGGAATGAGTGGTTATGTAGGGACTTGGAGGTGGACATGAACTCCAAGTGGACCAGAAGGGGCATGTCCATGGAGCATTAAAAGGAAGGTAGTTCTAATTGGATGCAGAAGCCTTTGGTAAAATTTGTAAAAGCACCTAAGGTCTGTTTTCAAAATGGAAATAGACACATAAGAAGCTAAGGCCAAGTCTACACTAGAAACTTTTGCAGATATAACGATAGTTAGTGGGTTGGGTTTTTTCATGTGACATCTCCATGCTGGCAAAGTTCCTATTTTAGACACAGTTGTACTGTCATAAGTGAGCTTTTGTTGCCAATGAATTTGCTCACTGAACAGGTATGAGCTATACTGGCTAGCGTATTTTTGCTAACATAATCTGCATCTACAGTGGACAGCTTGACAGACAACTCTTTTCCATGGTAGACTTGGTGTAACACCCAAAGAAAGTCAATTAAATTTTGGCTCCTAAGAGCCTAATTCACTTTTGGAAATGGAACTTAGATCCTTTGGAAAATTTTACCCAATGTATATCGAAAGTTGTTCCACTTTAAAGATGTGATTTTAAATCTATTCAGTTAAATCAGTACAAAATCCTATGTGGATGCTCTTAATCTAATTGGGTATGTCTACACAACAGTGTTATTGCAGAATAACTAGTGTTATTCTGAAATAATGAAGAGCGTGTCTACACAGCAAGTCTTTATTTTGAAATAATGTCGAGCTGGAGGACTTCTTACTCCGATTCCTGGTAACCCTCATTTTGCGAGGAGTAAGGGAAGTTGGAGGAAGAGCGCTCTTCCTTCAACTTCCTGCTGTGTAGGCAGTGCCGAAAGCTGAGTTAACATATTTCAACTTAAGCTACACAATTGACATAGCTGAAGTTGCATAGCTTAATTCAACTTTAGCCCTGCTGTGTCTACATGCTCATTGAAGCCTAGTTTATGAGTTTATCTTAAATTATATCAAGCTAGCCCCTTCTTTTATGAGAGTCACATCATTTTAACTGTTGGTTTTTCAACTAGTGCACCTCTGCACATATAGAAGGCTAGAGTCAGATAGATAACTTAGTTATGGTGAATATAATAGTCCTGGAATGAGAGAGAAATGTAGGCCCTCAAATTTCTGGGCCACCCTGAAGTTAGGGCTTTAGGAACAATGTTAAAGGAGGGGATTGATAAAGACAGGAAGTGACTGCAGCATGAATCAGGGTTTCTGCAATGGCAGGATCAAGGCAGGAATGATTTTGTTGACTTTCCAGATGGTAATATGTCATGGTTAAGAGTGGGGTTTTTCAGGGGAAGACTGAGGAAGTTTATAATTTGGGGTCAAGGATGGCTTCAAGACTTTTGACAAGGAGAGGCAAGTTGAGGTGAGAGGTAATCCAATGAACTTTTCATTTATAGAGCACTTCAGCCCATAGGTGTTGGGCTCGTCCAGGCACCGCAGGTCAGAGATTCATCAGCTGTGGGTTAGCTGCACCACACTTGCGCAGCAGTGGTGTGTGCCCTTCGTGCCATTTCTGAGGCTGCGCGCAGTCCAGCTCCCTCCAGTTCCTCCTAACCGTTCACGGTCGCAGGCGGAGTGAACTGCTTCTCCCTATTCTGACTGAAAAAAATTAGAAATAGTTAGTTTATTCTTAGTTTTTAGTCATAGTTACTTGTTTTAGATATAGCTTCACTTAACTTTTAAAAAAAAAAGTATTTTTTCCCTTACCCATGATATAGTTCTACATAGTAATTCCTGTACATAGTTATACTACTTACAACCAAAAAAAAAAAAAGACGGGTTATCTCAGTTTCAAGGAGTGTTCGATTTGCTGCAACACGATACCAGCATCCAACAGACATGATAGCTATATCAAGTGCTTGGGCAAGGGTCACATCCCTCAGAAATGCCCACACTGCTTAAAGCTGATGGCGTGCACGAGACAGGACTGCGAATGCACCTAAAAATGTTGTTATTCAGCAAGGCATTGCAACCTGCTGAGAAAGAGTCAACTACAAGTCCTAAGGCCAGCAGCCCACAGAATTAGCACAGCTGATAAGCCGGGCACATCTGGCTCGTCTTCCAGCACCCCAGGCTCACAGACATAGAACAAGCCATATGTTATCCAAGCCAAGCCCAGCCTCACATAGGGAGGCAGCACAGGCAATACCAATGTTGCCAAGAGCCAATTCAGTACCCGCGCTGAGCAAACAAAGGCCAGCGACACTGGCAAAATCGGCACTGAAGGTACACAGAGGACGGTACCAATTACGGCACTGAGATCACCATCTCTGGCCCCACCCCTGAGTCCTTCAGCATCTTTGAGCTCTACAGCCAGCTCAACGGCCCCGAGTCATGTGGCACCGACCCGCACAGCACTGAGTCACGCAGCACCTACTCATACGGCGCCGAGTCATGCGGCACCGACTGTAGCGGCACCAAGTCCGCCAGCACTGACCACAGCGGCGCTGTCTCCAGCAGTTCCCCCTTCCACACAAATGCCGCATGGACCAGCATGCACAATACCAGCACCAACCTCAAGACAACAGCCTGTCCCAATACCACACACGGCTCCATCATCACAACATTCTCTTCAATGCAAAGCTTACCCATAAATCTAGGAGGATAATAACACCTTCCCCTAGCCCGGAACTGGCGGTAATTTCTCTGCAACTGTCTTCACCACTTTCACCATGCGCGGTCCCTATGCAATGCGAAGACCACCCTAGTCCCTACCAGAGGCACTCACCACGGTATTCTCCATCCCCACAGTGCTACCAGTCCACCATGGACTAGAGGACGATCTCGTTCTTTGAAGTCATCTGCGAGATCCTCCTACACTAGGTACCACCACATATCGCACACGAGATACTCACCATATTATTCATCTTCTCACCGTGGCCACGACAGATATCATTGCCACAGGGACTACTATTCACGTTGATGCTCATATAGCCACTCCGGCTCATCTTCTCCACATTATCATCAAAGAGATTCATGCAGTACCACCAGGTTACCATCACTGCCTCAATCATCCACAAGGCCACCAACTCCTTCAGGAGATGCACCTCCACCAGTACAACAACCGGAGCAGCAGGAAACCCTCTCAGAGCAAGCTCAACCCCAGACATGGTCCCCAGTGGACCAGTCTTCCTCTTCCCCCGATGATGCGGTTTTTCCTGGAGATTCTCCCCCAGTAGAGGACATCAAACAATTCCATGACCTCTTTAAGAGGGTGGCAGAATCTCAGGAAATACAACTAGGGGAGGTGCAACAAAAACAGCATCGATTGCTTAAAAACCTTCAACCTTCACAGAAAAACAAGATGGCTTTACCCTTGGATGAAGCGATATTGGAAATTGCAGATGACATCCGACAGACTCCAGCTTCCACCCAAGTGACACATAAGAAAGCCAACAAAAAGTATTTTGTCCCCTCCAAAGGTATGGAATTTCTATACATACACACATCCTCAGCCGAATTCCTTGGTAGTTGATGCCATTCAGCAATGATCCAAGATCGCTAAATATAAAAACACCTCAGCAGACAAGGATGCTAAGCTCTTAGATCTTTTTGGAAGAAAAGTATACTCATCTGCCACGCTATCATTATGAATGCCAAACTACTCGGCACAGCTCTCCAACCACAACTTTGATAATTGGTGATACTTCTGGAACATCTGCTAGAAGAAAAGGGTCAGCTTTTGAAATTGGTGGTACAAGAGGGTCATATGGCCTCGAGAACAGCATTGCAAATCTCCTTGGACATTGTGGACACAGCAGCCTGTACCACCGCAACATCAGTAGCAATGCGGTGCTCTTCTTGGCTTCAGATGGCATTCATACTGAAAGATCTACAGACAAAGGTAGAGGACCTGCCATTCAACAGGCAGAGTCTGTTTGCAGCTAATGCTGACCCAGTACGCCACTCTGGAAAGGATTTCAGGACAACACTCAGGACTCTTGGCATGTATAGACCACCATACGCCGCAAACGATATACGCCCTATTACAGGCAGTGGCCAACTTCATATGCCAATCTTAGGTTCAGACAATGTGAACCTCAACAGAGAGGAAAACCTCAACAACAAAGACGATGCCCACAATCGAATAGAGTGCCCAACCAACACAACAATAAGCAGCCAGTTTGACCGTATAGTCCAGGGACTACAGACCATCCCCCATCCCCCATCAATACATCAATCAGAAACACGGGAGCTACTTCACCATGGCTTATGGCCCTTCCAACAAAGGTGGTTTGCCATCACCACTAACTGCTGGGTCCAGGAGCTGATAACATCTGGCTACACTATATCCCTTCTCTCTCTACCACCTAACCCTCCCCTGCCCCGTCCCTTTTCAGGGACCCATATCACAAGACTCTCCTGATGCAGGGGCCTCTATGTCTTCTCAACACTGGGGTAATAGAGAGAGTGCCAGAACAATTTCACGGCAGAGGGTTTTACTCCCGCTATTTCCTCACCAAGAAAAAATCAGGAGGATGGAGACTCATTCTGGATCTCTGATGCCTCAATCGGTATCTCAGAAAACACAAATTCAAGATAGTGACACTGGCTTCTATTATCCCAGCCTGGAATATGGGAGATTGGTTTACGTATTTTCACATCACAATACACCCAGCACACAGACATTTCCTCAGGTTCGCCATAGACAACCATCATTTTCAATACAAAGTCTTCCTGTTCGGCCTTTCATCCACCCCCAGAGTTTTCTCCAAAACCGTTGGTAGTTTCAGTTTCAGTCGGTAGTTTCCAAAGTATCATGATATTTCCATACCTGGACAATTGCCTAATCACAGCTCTTACATATCAACAGGCACTGCAAGCCACCCACATTACAAGAGACTTATTTGCAGCTCTTGGCCTCATAATCAACATTCAGAAATCCTCGCTTATTCCACAAACGTCCCTTGAGTTCATTGGGGCACGGTTAGACTCTACAACAGCAAGGGCTTATCTTCCAATGGCCAGATTCAAGAAGATACAGGCTCTCGTCCACACCATCTCTATCAGCCCAAGAGTCACCATACTTACCTGTTTAAGGCTCATGGGGCATATGGCAGCAAAGACCTACGTGGTACAGCATGCAAGGCTTCGTCTCAGATACCTGCAGTACTGGATAGCTTCAATCTATCGCCCTGGCAACCAAGATGTCCACAGACTAGTCGCGGTACCTGCTATGGTGAGGCACTCTCTCAAATGGTGGCCGTCCATCGCCAACATGCTTACAGGTCTCCCCTTCCATCGTCCACAATTGGACACCAGATGATACCAGATGGTTTGCAGATGATACCAAACTGGGTGGGGTTGCAACTTCTTTGGAGGATAGGGACATAATTCAAAATGACCTTAGCAAGTTAGAGAAATGGTCAGAGGTAAACAGGATGAAGTTTAATAAAGAGAAATGCAAAGTGCTCCACTTAGGAAGGAACAATCAGTTCCATACATACAAGATGGGAAGCGACTGTCTAGGAAGGAGCATGGCGGAAAGGGATCTAGGGATCATAGTGGACCACAAGTTGAATATGAGTCAACAGTGTGATGCTGTTGCAAAAAAAGCAAATATGATTCTAGGTTGTATCAACACGTGTGTTGTAAGCAAAACTCGTGAAGTCATTCTGCTGCTCTACTCTGCACTAGTTAGGCCTCAGCTGGAGTACTGTGTCCAGTTCTGGGCGCCACATTTCAAGAAAGATGTGGAGAAATTGGAAAGGGTACAGAGAAGAGCGACAAGGAATGATTAAAGGTCTAGAGAACATGACCTATGAAGCCAGCCTTCATGAACTGGGCTTGTTTAGTTTGGAAAAAAGAAGATTAAGGGGGGACATAATAGCGGTTTTCAAATATCTAAAAGGGTGTCACAAGGAGGAAGGAGAAAATTTGTTCCTCTTGGTTTCTGAGGACAGGACAAGGAGTAATGGGCTTAAAGTGCAGCAGGGGAGGTTTAGATTGGACATTAGGAAAAAATTCCTAACTGTCAGGGTGGTCAAATATTGGAATCAATTGCCAAGGGAGGTGGTGGAATCTACCTCTCTGGAGATATTAAGAACAGGTTAGATAGACATCTGTCAGGGATGGTGTAGACAGAGCTTGGTCCTGCCTTGAGGGCGGGGGGCTGGACTCGATGACCTCTCGAGGTCCCTTCCAGTCCTATTATTCTATGATTCTATATCCAAATTACTATGGACGCATCTGTCATGGGATGGGGAACACACTGCGCAGGAAAACACATACAAGGATAATGGACCATAGCAGAAGTGCTCCAGCACATCAACCTGCCGGAGCTAAGGACGGTATTCAATGCCTGCAAAGCATCCTTGCCCAAAATTCGACTGGTCTGTAGTTTTCTGGGTTGTTTTTATTTCCCTTTTTATAGATGGGCACTAGATTTGCCCTTTTCCAGTCTTCTGGAATCTCTCCTGTCATGATTTTCCAAAGATGATACTAAAGGCTCAGATACCTCCTCTATCAGCTCCTTGAGTACTCTAGAATTCATTTCATCAGGCCCTGGTGACTTGCAGACATCTAACTTTTCTATGTGATTTTATCTTGTGTTACTGAGAAAAGGTTTAACGTCCGAGTCTTTACCGCTAGGACCGGGGTCCCATCGTGGAGGGCAGCCAACAGGCTGACAGACGCCCCAGAGTTTATAGGAAGAGCTTATTACATCTCAGATTTTAGCTGCTAGGATACAGGATCCCTTCGCAGCGGGCAGTCTAGGGAAAACTAAGAGATGCCCCAACGGATCTGTCACCTGGGAGTGACACGATCCAAAACGCCCAAGCTCTTCCTATACCTGTCCCTTATGACTGGCTGAAGTTCTTTTAAATTGTGCTTGGTTCTGTTACAGCAACTGAAGGAGTCAGGTTAAAGCTTAAACAGTTACAGGTTTATTAAAAAGGCTTATAAAGCATATGGTTACAACAGCTATTGCTCGGAGGTCAAACCTCGGGACCTCGGAACCTCGGGAGGTCAAACACCTAATCCGACCAGCAGATAGATGGTAGGTTGACACTCAGAGTAAATGTGCTGCTGGACCCATCTATATACCCCTGGAGGCCCGTATCCTCTTCCTTATCTTAAGATGCCAAATTGTATTGGTCCGTTTTGTGGCGCCAGTTCTTAAATGGGAGTTTCAAATAATTTACACTTGTAAGAGAGGAAGATAGCTAAATTAGGAGTGCCGGATGTTCTTTGCTGGGCGGGAGATTCCTCCCCCCACGGACGGCTGTATGTTCGTATCAATATGGGTTTGAGTCAAGGGCACTCTTCGGCAGCCTCTTGGTCAGCAATTGGCATATCTCTGTTTACAACCATTCACGGTCACTGAGCCTGCATATCCAGGCAAGCAAAAATGGATGTTACAAGGGGGGTTCCTGTCTGGCTACAGTCTCACGCGGTCCGGCCACCCGCCAGTTCCTCTTCACCGCCTCAGGCTGCAGACACTTGGAACTGTACTCTTCATTTAGCTTACTGAACTAGATTATTGCTAGTTCCCCCCTTTTACATACACCTTTACTTCGTTTCCCTTGTTTTTTCTCTGTATTTCTTCAAAAACAAAAATAAGAACAACAAGAATTGAACGGGAGTAAGAATAAAAACCACTTACTGTTCTTACCTCCCGCCTCTCAGCTGTTCTCCCTTTTGCCCCTTGTACATAGTTGCATTCCCTTAATAAAAACCCAACAGATAAAGACAACAGAACAGAGACATTATCACCACATTACCATTTACTCAGAGATAAAACTTGACTGCAAACAACAACTGCCTCAGGGCAACCGACAGAATGTCAGCTGCCGGCTTCAAAAAATGCGGCTCTTGCCGGGAGGCAATGCCAGCCTCCGATGGCCACTCAGAATGCATCCGTTGTCTGGGGGGATTTCATGTCCCCCAGAAGTGTGCCCACTGCACCAGACTCACCTCCAGGGCTAGGAAAGACAGAGAGAGGCATCTGCAAATGCTTCTCTTTGACAAAGCCCTGCAGCTACAACAAACTGATTCTGACCAGCAACCCCACAAGCGCCGGGCTTCCTCTCCAACTACGGGGCTTCAGAAGAAGCCTGGGGTCTCCCTGATGAGATCCCTACCAGCTGCCTTAAATGGCAGGGAAAGTCAGCCTGACAGACCTGGGACAATTGGCACTGTGAAGCCACATCCCCCAGCCTCAGCGGCTCCAAAGCCCAAGTGCCCGCGGGAGCCTTCTCATACGCCGGCTCCTCAGGCAGCATTGCCTCAGCCCCTTCCTCTGCCTCCGTTGCAGAGCGCTGAGCTGGCTCTGAGAACTGACCTGGAACCGACCATCCATCGCGTGGTGCCGGACTACACGGCGCCGAACCGCCTCACTACCGGCATGGCGCCGGTTGCTGCTGCCCCTGAGCTGCCGGTGCCAATCAACATAGCGCCTGTTAGCTCTTCAGCGCATGCCGCCAGATCAGGAGCGCTGAGTCCTGTTCCTTTGATCTCCCCATGCTGGAACTTCTCTCACTCCCGCCTTCTCTCGCTGGCATCGTCCTTGCCCCTCCCGGTGCCTCGTTCTCCATGCCACTATACCCATTGGCATGGGTCCCCCCATGCCTCCTCCAGGCTGCCTTCACCATTCCTGGCTGCTGCACCTTCCCACCACAGATACCACTACAGGCAGCTCTCTGTGTCTCTTGCTTCTTCCAGGGCATCAGACATCCGCTCCTGTTTGCCCTGCTCTCCTTACCGTTACTGATATTACGCCCATTCCAACTATTCCGACGACCGCTCACCGCGACATGACAAATATCATTGCGGCGACGGCCACTCTCGAGACTCCCACAGCGGCTACTCTTATCGATCACGTTTTGCCTACGATTATGTATCATGCAGACGCTCTCCAACTCCGGATCCCTTTACCCCTCCGCACCATTCAGCATCACCACCTCATCCTCCATCAGAGATGGATCACACCGCCTTCGGGGACCACTTACCAGGGACTTCCATCCCAGACTCGTCCCTGCCAGATGAGGTAGTCACACCGGGCAACAGATCTTCACCAGATGACCTCCGTCAGTTCCAAGAGTTGTTTAAGCAAGTAGCTATCACACAAGAGGAACTCAAGAACAAGCAACACAGCCTTTTCAGGAATCTCCAACCGCAGCATAGGTCATGCCTGGCCATTCCTTTTGACGAAGGCATCCTGGAACTGGCTGATGAAGAGTGGCATGCTCCAGCCTCGGCTCTTCCGACTAACAAACGGGCCGACAGGAGATATTTCGTACCACTGAAGAGCATGGAATTCCTCTTTGCCCATCCACAACCTAAATCCCTAGTAGTCGATGCAGCTCAACAGAGGGCTAGAGCCCCTCACCTCAAACAACAGGGCTCCAATAGGGATGTAAAAAGACTTGACCTTCTGGGCAGGAAGGTCTACACTTCAGCCACGCTACTCCTCAGAATCGCCAATTACTTGGCGCATCTCTCCAAGCACGCCTTTGACACCTTTTCACGCCTCACCCCGCTCATGGATCATCTCCCTTATTCTAAGAAATCGATCCCGAGGTCAGTAATCCAAGAGGGCTATACATCAGCGAGAATGTCCCTCCAAATAGCCATGGATGTAATTGACACTGCTGCTCGCTCTGCTGCTACTGCCATCGTTATGCGCAGAGCTTCTTTCCTTCAAGCGGTGGGAGGAACTCCAGGCCAGAGTCGTGGACTTCCCCTTCGACAAGGATAAGCTCTTTGCAGAGACCACGGACTCAATCTTACACTCCTCTAAAGACTCCTGAACAACCTTGCAAACTCTGGGGATGTACACTCCCCCCTTTAAGAGACGCCAGTACTCACCATTCCAGCGCAGATACGACTACTCCTACATCAGATGTCAGTGGCAGCAGCAACACCAGCAACAGAGGCCCTTCAACAACCAACGCTCTCTCCAGAGGCCTCAGCAACACCGAAACCCAACCGGCAGGACGAACATGCCTCCCAACAACAAGCAATAGGTTTGATGCGTTGGTTGGGGACGGGCAGACAGTCACAGGCAGCTCCATGAATTGTATGACCCAGCTCTTTTACCACCGGTTGAGGCCCTTTCTATATCAATGGGCAACAATCACTACGGACAGATGGGTCCTCGAGATTGTTCAATCTGGCTACCCTATCCCTTTCATAGCCATCCCACCAACCACCCCTCCCACCCCGTCCCTCTTCAGGGACCCCTCTCACGAGACCCTCGTCCGACTAGAAGTCGACCGCCTTCTCTCTCTGGGTGCCATAGAGCCAGTCCCAAAGGATTTCAGGAACAGGGCCTTTTACTCACATTATTTCCTCACCCAGAAGAGGTCCTGAGGTTGGCGCCCCATCCTAGATCTCCGCCATTTGAACAAATATCTCAAGAAACAACGATTCACAATGACGACTTTAGCTGCCATAATCCCTGCGTTAGATCCACAGGACTGGTTTGCCAGCCTCTACCTCTAGGACACCTATTTCCACGTCCCTATCCATCCAGCTCACAGGAGGTTCTTACGCTTCGTCGTGGCAAAGGACCACTTCCAATACAAGGTCCTCCCCTTCGGGCTATCATCATCCCCAGGGTGTTTTCAAAGGTTCTATCTGTGGTCACGGCCTTCCTCCAGCACCAAGGGGTACTCATCTTCCCTTACCTGGACAATTGCCTACTCAAGGGCCCTTCTGCACAGGAGGTCTCCCAGATGGTTCACCTCACGAGGCAAGTCTTTCAATCGCTTGGACTCCTCTTCAACGAGCAAAAGTCCATTTTGCACCCCACTCAGAACATCGAGTTCATTGGGGTCCACCTGGACTCACTTGCCAGCAGAGCGTTCCTTCCCTTACAGATGTTTCAAGCCATCCAAGACCTCATTCACACCATCACCATCAGCCCTACTGTTCCACTCATCACATGCCTCAGACTGATGGGCCATATGGCCGCCACAACATACATGGTGAAATACGCCAGACTACATCTGCGCGCCCTTCAGTACCGGCTGACACTCGTATACGACCACACCAGATACGATCTCCACAGGCCAGTATCGCTGCCACCTGGCGTTCTCCAATCACTACTGTGGTGGACCAGCCACAGAAACCTGCTGTCAGGTATACCTTTCCATCGGCAGGAGCCACTCCACCAAATCACAACAGATGCCTCTCTACCAGGCTGGGAGGCTCACATGGGCTCCCTCTCAGTCCAAGGCCAATGGTCCCCACAAGAAGCACGTCTACACATAAACCTTCTAGAGCTACGTGCCATTTTCAAATCCTTCTTCATCTACATTTGAAACACCACGGTGAGGATCCTCACGGACAACATCACAGCCATGAATTACGTGAATCGCCAGGGCGGCGCTCCATCCCATTCCCTATGCACAATAGCCATCCACTTTTGGAACTGGTGCATTCGCCACAGAATAACACCTACGGCATCCTACTTACGTGGCACCACAAACGTGATGGCAGATTTCCTGGGCAGACACTTCCATGTGAAGCACGAATGGGAAATGCACAATGGCGTCCTACGCAAGATCTTCCAACATTGGGGTACTCCCCGCGTGGACCTCTTTGCAACTGCTGCCAATACAAAATGCTGCAAGTACTGCACCAGGGTGGGCCGAAACCACACAGCCCTGTGGGACACCTTCCTTATGACTTGGCATGGACCCTCCTCTATGCATTCCCCCCCATACCTCTACTCCCCAAAGTCCTCCAGAAGCTGAAGGCGGACAGGGCAACGCTAATCCTCATAGCCCCGGACTGGCCTCGCCAGCACTGGTTTCCCTTCCTCCACCGTCTCTCCGCACGGACACCAATCTGCCTTCCGCCTCTCCACAATCTCCTCACACAAGACCAAGGACACCTGAAACACCCTGACCCTAACCGCATGGTTCCTAACTGGCTGACTCCATTCGAATCCCTCTGCTCCATTCCAGTCCAACATGTCCTAGTATACAGTAGACGACAAACCATGAGAAAGACTTACCTTCACAAGTGGCGCAGATTCTCCCCCTGGTGTACCTCGAGCTACCATGATCCAATACATCTGTCAATCCCCACCGTACTGGACTATGTGTTGCACCTAAAGGACAAAGGCCTCGCATTAGCCTCCATCAGGGTGCACCTCGCAGCAATATCAGCATTCACACCACTGATAGATGGCGTTTCTGTCTTTGCCCATCCTACTACTAAGAGATTTCTCAAGGGCCTTACCAACATGGCCCCACCTCATGATCCAGTCCCACCGGTGTGGAGCCTGGATGTAGTCCTCGATGCCCTAATGAGGCCGCCATTCGAGCCTCTGGCAACTGTATCCTTGCATTTCCTCACTTTGAAAACTGTTTTCCTGCTTGCCATAACATCGGCACGCAGAGTGAGCGAGCTTTCCGCCATGATGGCCATGCCACCATATACAATTTTCCTTAAGGATGGAGTAGTCTTGAGACTACACCCAAGATTCATACCCAAAATTGTCTCCCATTTTCATGTCAATGAACCAGTGATCCTGCCAACCTTTTTCCTGAAGCCCCATGCCTCACCACAAGAAGCGGCCCTACACTCCTTGGATAACCGGAGGGCCTTAGCATTCTACATAGATCGCACTAAACCTTTCAGGCGTCCGGACCACTTATTCTTCGCCTTGGCACGGAGGTCGAAGAGTCAACACCTATCTTCTCAGAGGATTTCCAATCTCATAACCTCACGCATAACGTAATCTCAATGTCATGGAGGTTAGGTCCATAAAAGGCTATTAGCCAGGGGATAAAATGGTGTCCTTGGCCTCTGTTTGTCAGAGGCTGGAGAGGGATGGCAGGAGACAAATCGCTTGATCACTGTCTTCGGTCCACCCTCTCTGGGGCACCTGATGCTGGCCACTGTCGGCAGACAGGCTACTGGGCTAGATGGACCTTTGGTCTGACCCAGTACGGCCGTTCTTATGTTCTTAAATCTCCGTCTGTGGCGCCGGAGCAAGCCCAGCACCCATAGTAGAGCACCTGTGGGGACACCACCTCAAAGAACGACAGTTACTGCACCGAACATGAGTAACTTCGCTTCACTGCACGAAGGTGAGTAACTTCTCCATTTCATGGTCACTTTCACCCAAGCTGCCTTCCACTTTCAAATTCTCAACCAGTTCCTCCCTATTTGTTAAAATCCAATCTAGAACAGCTTTCTCCCTATTAGCTTTTTCAACTTTCTGAAATAAAAATTTGTCTCCAATGCAGTCCAAGAACTCATTGGATAGTCTGTGCCCTGCTGTGTTAGTTTCCCAACATATGTCTGGATAGTTGAAGTCCCCCATCACCACCAAATCCTGCACGTTGGATGATTTTGTTAGTTGTTTAAAAAAAGTTCCATCCACCTCTTCCACCTGGGTAGGTGGTCTATAGTAGACCCCTAACAAGACATCACCCTTGGTTTTTTTAGCTCCTTTTAGCCTAACCCAGAGACTCTCTACATGCTAAAGGCTAGAACAGTTAAGCTGCAATAATCTGACCACTCCGCCTCTCTTAGGTTACTATCATCCCCTTTGTTAGGTCAAATTTCTTTTCATACATTTTTACTTGCTGCCTTTATTTATCTGTAAAGCCACCCAAAGGTGTCAAAGGGAAAAGTTGCTTGTTTTTATCATACACGTGGGATAGTATGTTAAAGGCACTCATTCCTTCAGGGTGTAGATTATTGCCCATCCGCATTCCCTGTAAGCTATCTGCGCACATGCCTTGTTGCACATAATTTATTCCACACATAGGTGGAAAAGATTAGAGGGAGCATTGGTGCCCTCCCATTTTAATATTGAATTCAGCAAATAAATATGGAATAACCTTATCCACGAAATATCTGACAAGCAAAAATAATTTAAGGCTGAATGTGAATATGAGGAAAAAATGCCCCAATAGTTAGATTATGGTGGAATAATCTCCCAAGAATACTGATGAAAGCATTGCTGCTTGACTGGAATGGTAGTGGATAATATAATGTGCTATAGAATGTAATCCTGCATTGCTCCACAAGGCTATGTCTACACAGCAACATTATTTCAAAATAACTAGCGTCTACACAGCAGGCAGTTATTTCGACATAATGTCGAAATACTGTCAAGTTGGAGGACTTCTTACTCCAGCTCCTGTAACCCTCCTTATACAAGGAGTAAGGGAAGTCACTCTATTTCGAAATAAGTGCTGTGTAGAAAGCACCATAACTTGAAAGAAGATATTTCAAAATAAGCTACACAACTGACGTAGCTCAATTCCTGGAGGCTATCAAAGCAGCTACAATGGAAGTGGAGGTATCCCATTCTTTTAGATAGGCTGGACCCAAGTTGATGCTGGGTTACTTTGTATAGCTGACCCTTTGTAATCACTGATATCCTTTCCGTCTCATTAAAGATCATCGGCTTAATGGCTAAAGTGAAGAACTGGAAGTTGGGAGAGTTTTGGTCACAGTTCTGCCATTGGCTCGCTGTGTGGCTTTTCAGCTTATGCTTCTGTTTCCCCATCTGTAAAATGGGTGTAATGATAGACGCTTATCTCACCATGTTGTGGTAAGGATTAATGAATTTGTAAAGTGCCTTAAGATCTTGGATCAAGGTTGTTACAGGTATGTACAGAAAAATGTTTTGACAAGAATAATTTGTCATCCATGAACTGAAGCTAGGCTATTTTTTAGGTATTTGGAACAGATTGCAATTTTACTATTTAATATTTGATCCAACCTTTTATTTTCTTCTCTGTTCGTCCTGGATAGATGATGTAATTATTGAGATTAATGTAGACTAGTGATTTAACTTAATAGCCAGAGTACAGAAACCCATTTGGATTTCGCCAGGATCAATCACCGGCAGTTTCCCTTGAGCAAAGTTCTGGTGAAGATTCACAAGGGGGCTGTTGGCTGACTTAGCATCTGCTGTTAAGAGAGACACTACTGCTAATTGCTTGGGGAAACTTTAAGTGCTGAGGTCCTGGAATAATTCAGTACAGAAACGTCAATGCTCTTCACTTCTTTCTCAATATAAACTCCCTGGGATTTTTCCTCTTTCCCCAGCTAAAATTGCCTGTAACTCATAACCTGCTGAGGCTCTACAGTGAAACCTGTCTTCAGGGACTGACAAAAATCAGATGCTTGGCAGATGTGAGTCTTCCAGTGGAAGTGGGGTGGGACTCATAGACTTTAAAGTCAAAAGGGACCATTATGATCATCTAGTCTGACTCCCTGCACAGTGCAGGCCACAAAATCACACCCACCCCTCCTAGAGTAATCCTCTCACCTATATCTCAGATATTGAAGCCTTCAAATACTTTGAAGACCCCAAGATGCAGAGAATCCTCCAGCTGTGATCTGTGCCCCATGCTACAGAGGAAGGCGAAAAACCTCCAGGGCCTCTGCCAATCTACCCTGGAGGAAAATTCCTTCCTGACCCCAAATATGGCGATCAGCTAAACCCTGAGCATGTGGGCAAGACTCACCAGCCAGCCACCCAGAAAGTTCTCTATAGTAACTCCTATCATCCCTCCATTGACCTATTTCCCACTGATAGTGAATGGTCAATTAGTTACCAAGATCCTGTTATCTCATCAAACCATCCCCTTCATAAACCCAGCTAGTTTAATCTTGAAGCCAGATAGATCTTTTGCCCCCACTACTTCCCTTGGAAGGCCGTTCCAGAACCTCACTCCTCTAATGGTTAGAAACCTTCGTCTAATCTCAAGTCTAAACTTCCTACTAGCCAGCTTATATCCATTTGTTCTTGTGTCCACATTGGTATTAAGCTTAAATAATTCCTCTCCCTCCCTGGTATTTATCCCTCTAATATATTTTAAAAGTGCAATCATGTCCCCCCTCAGCCTTCTTTTGGTTAAGGTAAACAAGCCAAGCTCCCTGAGTCTCCTTTCATAAGACAGGTTTTCCGTTCCTTGGATCATCCTAGTGGCCCTTCTTTGTACCTGTTCCAGTTTGAATTCATCCTTCTTAAACATGGGAGACCAGAACTGCACACAGTATTCCAAATGGGGTCTCACCAATGCCTTGTATAATGGCACTAACACCTCCTTATCCCTACTGGAAATACCTCACCTAATACATCCCAAGATCGTATTAGCCTTTTTCACGGCCATGTCACAATGGCGGCTCATAGTCATTCTATAATCAACCAGGACTCCGAGGTCCTTCTTCTCCTCCGTTACTTCCAACTGATGTGTCCCCAGCTTATAACTAAAATTCTTGTTGTTAATCCCTAAATGCATAACCTTACACTTCTCACTATTAAATTTCATCCTATTGCTATCACTCCAATTTACAAGATCATCCAGATCTTCCTGTATGATATCCCGATCCTTTTCTGAATTGGCAAGAGCTCCCAACTTTGTGTCATCTGCAAATTTTATTAGGACACTTCCACTTTTGGTGCCAAGATCAGCAATAAAAAGATTAAATAAAATTGGCCCCAAAACTGATCCCTGAGGAACTCTGCTAGTAACCTTCCTCCAACCTGACAGTTCACCTTTCAATATGACCCACTGTGGTCTCCCCTTTAACCAGTTGCTTATCCTCTCAACTTTCATATTAATCCCTATCTTTTCCAATTTAACCAATAATTCCCCGTGTGGTACTGTATCAAATGCCTTACTAAAGTCGAGGTAGATTAGATCCACTGCATTTCCTTTATCTAAAAAATCTGTTACTTTCTCAAAAAAGGAAATCAGGTTGCTTTGGCACGATCTACCTTTTGTAAAACCATGTTGTAATTTGTCCCAATTGCCATTAGCCTCAATGTCTCTAACTACTTTCTCCTTCAAAATTTTTTCCAGGATTTTACATACTACAGATGTCAAACTAACAGGCCTATAGTTACCCGGGTCGCTTTTTTTCCCTTTCTTAAAAATCAGATCTATATTAGCAATTCTTCAGTCAAACGGTACAACCCCTGAGTTGAAAGATTTATTAAAAATTTTTGCTAATGGACTTGCAAGTTCATGTGCCAGTTCCTTTAATATTCTTGGATGAAGATTATCTGGGCCCCCCAATTTACTCCCATTAAGCTGTTCAAGTTTGGCTTTTACCTCGGATATGGTAATATCTACCTCCATATCTTTAGTCCCATTTGTTAACTTACCATTATCCCTAAGCTCTTCATTAGCCTCATTAAAGACTGAAGCAAAGTATTTGTTCAAATATTGGGCCATTCCTAGATTATCATTAACCTCCACTCCATCCTTAGTAATTAGCGGTCCTACTTCTTTTTTTTTTCCCCCTATTTATATGGCTATAAAACCTTTTACTATTAGTTTTAATTCCCTTTGCAAGGTCCAACTCTACCTGACTTTTAGCCTTTCTCACTTTGTCCCTACATGCACTAACCTCAATAAGGTAGCTTTCTTTACTGATCCCTCCCATTTTCCACTCCCTATATGCTTTCTGCTTTTTCTTAATCACCTCTCTGAGATGCTTGCTCATCCAGCTTGGTCTAACACACCTGCTTATAAATTTTTCCCCTTTACTAGGAATACAGGCTTCTGACAGCTTCTGCAACTTTAACTTAAAATAACTCCAGGCCTCCTCCACTTTAAAATCCATAATTTCTTTAGTCCAATCAACTTCCCTAACTAATTTCCTTAATTTACTAAAGTTAGCCCTTTTGAAATCAAAAACCCTAGTCTCAGATTTATTTTTGTTTATCCTTCCATTTAATTTGAACTGAATTAGCTCATGATCACTCGAGCCAAGGTTGTCCCCTACAACCATTTCATCTATGAGGTCCTCACTACTCACCAAAACCAAATCTAAAATAGCATCCCCCCTTGTTGGTTCAGCAACTACTTGATGCAGGAATTCATCAGCTATCACATCTAGGAAAATCGGACTGTTCTTTAGACTGGTCAGAGTTTGCTTAAAGACTCTCAGTTCCTGCCCTGGTCTCACTTCATTTGCTTTTCAAAACTGTTCTTGCTTAAAGGCCAGTTAATTGTCTGGTGCTGGTTTGACCGGGCAGAGCATTACGTGGTAACATTAAACACGAGATTCAGCTTCAACTTCAGTTCCCTGTATCTGGCAGACAGATAATGAGAACAAGATGATCAAGTAATTTTTTTAAGCAGTTATGGACCATTATGGAGCACAAACTCCCACTCTGGTCTCATCATCTATCATAAAAGAGAAATAATGAAGCTTTCAAAAGTAGCTGCTTGTAATCTAGGGTATCACGGAAGGAAGCTGTGATGGTGACCGAACCGTGATGTGGTTGGATATTGCCTCTCTTGCGAAGCTTCAGCCAGTTAGTAAGAGCAAAACCAGAGTAAAAGCTTTCCTGCATGGTTACCAGTGTCTTAATCACTGAGGAGGAAAGGGGACTGGACTAGTGTTCTGTGGTCCTATGAGCTGCTGATTTTTAGCAATTTTTTCCTTGTGTGTCTATAGTAAATACTTTAATGGAAGAAAAGTTTTATCAGGCAATAACAGTCAAAGCAGAACCATGTAAATAATACAGTCCCCTCCTTCCCTGTGACCTTAATGGGTACTTTAGACCATATTTGTATTTGTGTATTGAAAACCAGAACTCTTGGAGCCATCTGAATAAACAGGACTCTGAGCTTCCCTTTCGGAATGAAAGTCACTAGCCCTCGTAAATGAGAGACTGGCTGAAAAACCTGAACCCCGAAGGTTAAAACCTGAAAGCAAAGAAAAGGAACTTGAAAGTGGATTCTTCTGAAGTGTTTTGAGGTCACTCTCGCGATTGATGGAGGAGGGGCCTGATTCCCAGTGCTGAAACTTGGATATGGGCAACACGGCTTTTGTAGAACACGACCCCAAATGGTTTTCTCAAGTTAGACCTACCTTTGTGGGAGCCTGTTGTGGAGCCCAGACACTGCGCCCCTCTGCATGGGTGGAAATAGCAGTGCAGAGCACGGTGTAGGTGGGTAGAGTAGAGACTCGAATCCTAGGGTATAATATATCCTACCCAGACCGCCGCATGGCTAAGCAGTGCCTCCCAGAGCTACGCTGTTTTTAGCCGTGCCCTGTCCTGCTGCTGGAGGCTTTCCCTGCCACGGTGAAAGATTCCAGCAAGAGGGGCAGGCTCCTTCCACACTGAAGTGAAACAGACCCAGCACAGGAGGGGAAAAGGCTCTGGCATTGCTCCCCACTGTCATGCCCTTCCCCGTCCTGGCCCACGACAGAGCCTTTCACCCCTTCTTGTAGCTCCATGCTGCAGTTGTGGATGCAGCCTCCCTGTCATTGCAGGGAGTAGCTGTCCAGGCCCGACACACACAGCCATCAGGAGAGACAAGGCCTAAATCTAAAACATCCCGTTGGTTACCCATCTCCGCTCTCCCAGGGTTTGAGCAACAGGCACTCTCCAGAACAGTGGGCACTGATCCATTGTGTGTTAATTGTACGTACCTTGACCCATCTCGGGGGACTTGAGCCTTGAAGGAGAGGCAGGAGGAGATGACCTCTGGTCCAAAGGCACCAGTTTGGGGGTTACTCAAGGGAGAGGCTCTAGAAATCTGCCCCCTCCTCCCCAGAATTGTCTACCCCTCCCCCTATTTCTCTACTTTGGAGTCTTACAGTGGCCTGGGTCTGAGGGGTGTAATACTGAAAACCTGCGTGGACGGCACATCGGCTGCCCAGCCCTTGGCCCCCAGCAGGCCAGTCCTGATCCCACTGCAATGGGAGCAGGAATCCGACCTGTGCGGCTGAGGGGCCACTGATGAGAAATGTCTAGAAAAGCTGTGAGTGCAAAAATCAGTTTTAAAACAGCCCCCTCCTGGTCCCCCAGCAGTCTCCAGCGTCGGGGTCTCTTTCGACTCTCGCTCCCTGCTGCAATGCACTTCGCTTCCCACAGCCACTGTGTTGCCCGTGCCGAGGCCTTTGAGTCCTACTCCTGCTCTCAGTAGGTCCGTGCCTGTGCCGCCACAGTCTCTGTGCTACAAACAAATGGTCCATCTTGTCGTCCTGCTGCCTCCAAGTCACGGCAGATGCGCGTTGGCAGCCCAGTGGGGGGAAAGCGTGTTCTGTGGCTACAAGACGAGAGCCTCCAGGCAACAGTCTCACTTGTCTTACCAACATAAAATGGGAGGAAGTGTTCATCTCCCTTTTGTGACTGTTAATCTGGACCCAGACAGCCCGGAGGAAGGTCGAGGTGGAAGGAATCTTGCAGGGTGCCCCTGGCTTCTCCGCTGCAGTTGCTCCTAGGGTGACTAGCCGAGGGAAGGGAGGGTTTTGATCTCTGGAACCAGGCACCTGATCTGAGCAGGAATTTGTAGAGACTTGGCAAGTGGGGAAGTGAGACGTGTTGGACGTTATGCTGGAGTTAAAGGCACTGAGAGGAAGTGGCTGGCATTAATTTGAGACACACATACCCCCCCTCCCTGGAGAGCCATCTGAAGCTCCCTGAAAGCTGTGAGAAGAGGAGCCTGGGAACACCGCACTTTAGAATGACAATAAAATAGCGCCATTCATCCCTGGGTCGATCTTTTGTCAGCCTTAACAGGAGGGCTGCCAACTTTAATACCTCCACTGCGCACAATCCCCCCTCCCTTCCCGGAGCCATCTCCAGGGGTGGGGGAAGGGCACAGAATGAAACCTATCTGGGTGCAGGCCTGCTCCATAATATAGCACTCCCCTGTAAGCTCTGGGCCAATCTCTGGGCTGGTGGAGAGAGTGTAGCATGTAACTAGCAACATTCAGGCCTCTCCTGTGAGCAAACGGCTGGGGTCCTGGGAATTACGACGCGTGGAAGTAGGGGATTTCCTTATTGCCACAAAAGCCAATGGCAAGGCCCCCGAGTTCAGGGCGAGGATACTAAAGACAGAGACAGTCCTGCATTGCCAGTATGTGTCCTTGGGACCCTTATCATTTTGTCTCTGTTGCCTCCTTTCATTGATTCTTTCCCTTATTTCTCTTTGCGCTCCCTCACTCTCGCTCTCTCTCACTCCCTTCCCCCTTTTTTACCCCTTCTGCTCCTGTGGCGAATTTGAAGGTTTGCTTGACCAAATTACAGGCTGCTCCCTGCCTCGGAGTCCTCCGGCCTCTCTCCAGGCTCTTACGCAACGCTTCCTGCCTCCAGGCACCGGTGTGAATGCAGACCCCAGAGTGGTGATAGCTGCAGCTTGGGCCACCAAGCGAGGACACCAGTGCTGATGCCAGGTAAGGGATGGCTCCGGCAATCCTGGATCCTAATCTGTGAGGATACTGCCTCCTCTATAAGAGCCTGGAAAGCCCGTGCATGCATATGCAGGGCTGCGTCTGAGTGGAGCTCTCCTCCAGCCAGCAAAAGGCCCCCTGCAGACTTCGGGGTGACCTTTGTGGTTCTGTCTGCTCAGCCTGGCACAAGGATGCTCTTGGTCACGAGGATTCTCAGACAAAATGCTGGCCCTAGAGCAGAAGGGAGGTGGAATAACGGGCACGAGTCATCTTTGTTTCTCCGCATCTTTCAGTTTTCCCTCCGTTCCCATCCCCCTGGGGCCAGAATTCTCAGGACATTGTTGGGGCTGTGCTGAGAATCCTGGGCAGCAGAGGGTTGGGAGGGAACGAGCCCAGGGGAGAGACCAAACCGCTGTCATTGGAAGCAGGGCAGACAAGGGCTGGTGGGAAACGTGGCCTTGCTCCGCACGGGGCCGTTTGCTGTGCAGGGCCAGCCGAGCATGGTGCTGCCCTGTCTTCCCGGCCGTTGCCACAAGTTGCTGCTTGTGTCAAGGACTTGGTGGGCTCGCTCATGTGCCCTTTGTGTGACGGAATCCTGGTTGCAGCCTGAATTTTGAAATGTTCACTCTGACCGGGACAGCTCTTTGGGGTCGGTGTCCCCAGCCTCTCTGTGCCTGCACAGAGACCCCCTAGGCTGGCAGCCCAGAAGCGGAGGTGACCCTGCAGGATGTCCTCCCTGGCTGGAAAGGGTCACAGCTCTCCAGGCAGGCTTCTCCCCTTCCTCTGACGTGTTCCATTTGCAGCTGGATTGCTTGTATTCCAGCTACGTGGGCCGCTCTCTAGAACTTACATCCGTGTGTTTGCTTTTCTCTCCCTCTCCTGCAAGGCGACAAACCTGTCCCCTCATGCAGCCCATGCCAAGGCTGTTTCCCTCCGCTCCAGATTATACCTCTTCAGAGCTCACAAACGACTTCCCGCCCTAATGAGAACTGCTTCCCTCCCTCCATAAACGGTGCTTCCATCATAGCCCGTCTCTCTCCGGAGAACAAGGCATTGTGGGAGGAGTTCTACACACTTGGCACTGAAATGACCATCACCAAATCTGGCAGGTCAGAGCAAACCTGTATTGCCAGGAACGTCCGTCGCATGCTACTTCCATGCCGTCAGCTGGGCAAACACGGAAGCTGCTGCTTTGCCTGTTTGCCTCTCTGAGCCAAGCCAACCAAGTGCTGTGTCTGCCCATTAGCAACCAGGGCCATTCGTTCACCAGATGCATGTAACCAGGTAGCAACCCACCACAATGGTATAAAGGATGCTCAGAGAATGCCAGGTGCACACCGCACTGCTCGGGCCATTCACATGAGAATTGACGGGGTATGTGGGTTCACAGAGGGAGCCTCCGCTACCTCTCTGTTCTGCCAGGTGGCAGTGCATTGGCCGTCACTGTTTCCCCGTTGGTGGACTGAAAATCTCTCGTTTGTTGTAAGGCCTTTTCCCCCAGTGCAATCCCACCCTGCATGAATGCTCTGTCTATAGGACAGCATGTTTTATATTCCCATCAGAGCCCCAGTTGCACACTAAAGCAGGGTGAGGAACCTTTTCTGGGCCGAGGGCTGCTGACTCATAGGAAAATAAGTTGGGGGCACTCCAGAGCCATGGGGGGCCCAAGCAAGTAGGTTTTGTGGGTCTCCCTAGGCTCTGGGGGTGGGGCCAAAAATGAGTTCAGTGTGTGAGAGGGGGCTGCTAAAAAGCAAGGGTGAGGTCTGGGCGGGAGGAAGAGCACAGGAGCTGGTTGGGGCTGAGCCCCAAGCCCTGAGGGCTGGATCCAGGCAAGCATGGGGCAGCATCCAGTCCCCAGGCTTTAGGTTTCCCCCTCCCCTGCACGTGGGATGTTAAATATCGATTAATTGAATAGTCAAGTCACCTCAAGAATGCCCATCAGTTAGACGGTTAGTCCCTGCAAGCAGGGCTGGCAGCTCCTGAAGAACCCTCTGCCACGCCGCACTGCTGACTCTGTATCATGGACCGGCTGTCTGTGGCCCCCGTGCCTCTACCTCTGATACAGAGGCAGCAGAACAGGTTGCCAGCAGCCCCTGGATAGGGTGGATCTGAGCTCCCGGACCTGGTGTGAGCGAGGACTGAGCTGAGCTGCCTGCCCGCCTGGCTCATACTACACTTGAAATGCAGAGCTGCTGCAGGGGTGGGATCATTTCAAGCCAGGACTGAGCTGGGCTGCTGGCCAGCCTGCTAAAACGTACTGGCAAGTAGGGCGGGAGAATGCATGAAGTCCATACAGCTGTACCGGCCTATAAGCTTTTGCTTATCGGTTAATTGGTTAATCGTCTTACATCCCCACTCTGCACTAAATGGAAAAGAAAGTTTTCACTTCAGCGTACCACTCTGCAGGAATTTCCAGAGAGGTGGCCCAGCACGGTACGCAATCACCCGGAGGGGCTGCAGTAGGAGGCATTCTAGACTTTGTTTTATTTAAGATAAACCTTCAGGGCTTGGTGAGATGTGGGGTTCACGTCTCCTGTCTTGAAATCTGATGTGACCCTGAATTTCACTTGCACGTGAACGTTATTTAAAAGTGGCAGTGAGGAGCTGAAGAGCAACTTGCTACTGCTTCTGAAGTCTTTGCAGGTGCCTCTTCCAGCAGCATCGAGTTCGTCTCCGTGACGCCACACAGAATTCAGCCCCATAATCAAACCTTCCTGACTGCTTGTTCCTTCTTTGCTGTAGATCACTCTGCATTCAATGCACAAATACCAGCCACACTTCCACGTGGCACTGACCAGCTTGCAGATGTTTGCCCAGCTCTCGAATGCGGTGGCCAGCTCTGTGTTCCCAGAAACAACCTTTGTAGCCGGGAGGGCCTGTCAGAATTCCAAGGTAACGTTTTTCTCTGACTTCTCTCTTCTCTGTCCCTCACTTTCTGTGAGCCTGGGATGACCCAAGAGTAAACAAAGCTTCCTTCAGGCAAAAGGAGCATCAGCACTAAGAGGTAGTGGGACAGGGCATCTGCCCATCACTGGTCTCAGAAGGGTTAAATCCAGCCCTGTTAGAAGGCTGGGGCTGGAAAGCAAGCGGATAGCAGCCCATTAGGGCCCAGCTGTATAAAGAAGGACTCCTGAGAAGAGAACAGGCTCTGAGGATTCCTGAGACAGGGCAGGGCTGGGGAAAGGCAGGCAGAGCTGGGAGGAGCTGATCCCTGAGTGACCTGCAGGAGGCGCCGTGGTACTGAGTCGTGCCCTGTTACAAGCAACTAAAGCTACAACGGGGATCGTTTCAGGTGCTCCGGTGCTAACATTGCACAAAGGCAGCTTTTGTAGTGAACACTTTGCAGGCCTGGGTTCAAATCCTAGCTCTCATCACAAAAAGCGTGAGTTCGATAATGTAGCCAAAGACATTTGCCGCCATCACAAGAAACACTCCATAATTGTCCATGGCTTTGTCTGAAGAGAGACCAAGTTCAGCAGCGCCCCAGGGTGCCATAACATCAGGACAGGAGCTCGTTGGCAGAGCGGTGTTGTCATGCCTGTGCAGCACCATAGCACTAGCATTCACTCTCTCTTCTCCACTCCCAAGTCCACCAAATTCACTCGAAACAACCATACCTCCCACGAACGTTGCATGTGACCTGAATGTGGCAGGCATCCTTTAGTCTAGAGAGAGCATGGGTATCCTCCTCCTCCCACCCCGAGAGGTAAAGAACTTACTCCCTTGGTTTTATGGCAGCCTGGCTGTGGCTAAAAAGACCCACTCAGAAGAAGAAACCTTTGCCACATCTGTCGCATTCAGCGGTGGTGTTTCACTCCTTTGGTCTCTGCCTTCTGCGAACTCTTTTCTCCTCTGCCATGCTGGGCTCCTTGGTCTCCTCAAGAGATCTTCATTAAGCTCCTCAAGAGACCTTCATTGTTTCCAAAAGCTGCGGTCTGGAGTGTCATCTTCCCAGTGGTCGACATTAGTGCATTTCTTTGAGGTCTCACTTGCCCTTGAAATGAAATGTGGGTGCCCTTTTTGTCTTTTTCCAGACAGTTTGCCATAGAAGGCCTCCTCTGAGATGTGCCCTCATTCATTCGGCACACGTGCCTAAGCCAGCAGGGACGCCTCAGTTTGAGGAGTGTTTTCATACTGGGTAAACTGGCCTGCTTGAGTCCCGCAGGGCTGGTAACATGAATATAATTACGCCTTACAAAGAGAGGCTGCTTTCTCCCGGTTAATTGGTAGTGGCAAAAATGAGAAAACCAGTGAAGTTTCTAATGGTCGAAAGACATTTGCATTCTTTCAGAAACTGTTGTTTTTAAGGGAAGGGAAACAGGCACATTTCCGTATAGATCATGTGGGCTCTTTCCAGCCTTGTGCCTGGATTTTATCCTCTTCATCTTCCATGTTTCCAATATTTTTCTGTCCCATTTGCTCCTTAAATAACCTCCATTTCCAAATGGTCTGACTCTGAAACCATTTCACCAGTAGACTGGAGAATATCCACAGAAATAACATTGTCCTTCTCACTCTTCCCTCACTTAATCTTTCCCCTTTTTCAATTCCTCTCCAATTCTCCCTTTCTCTCATTACCATTCCTCCTTCCTCTTCCTCTTCGTTTCTTCTGTCCTTTCTCCTTCTCCATTTCCTTCCCCCTGCATTTCTTTTCCCAACTCTGTGTGTCTCCGTCCTCCCATCTACCTCCCCCCTTTCCATTTCCTGCTCTCCCTCCATTACCTTCCCATCACGGATTACCCAATTGAAGATGGATAAAAATCCATTTGCAAAGGGGTTCTGCTAGAATGGGCTCAGCTGTAAGAAGCACTGGTAAGAACTTGACTCCTTTGGAAGCTGCTGTTGTGCCAAACCCACTTAGGCCTTGTCTGTTCAACACTTTTTTGAGGTGGGGGGCGGGGGATACTGCACCATTTCCTTCCCACAGCTGCAAGTCCATTAATGGAGAGATGGGGATAGAAGTTGCCTAGAGAGGACATTGACTGCCACCAGCATTTTAAGCACCATGCCAGCCAGACTGTTTCAAAGGAGTTTTTGAGGACACCAGGATAAATAATACTGGTGCCCTTTCTATGCTAGTGCTCTTGGTGCTAGAGGGAGGTCTACTCTACAAAGACAGGTCAATTGAAGCAATGCAATTTGGATTATATTAAAGTGTAATTCACATTGACATAGCTTAGATCTACTCACCACGGGGTCCACACTGCACAGGGTCAACACAACACGCTCTGCTTTCAGCTCCCGCACTCCTCTCGTTCTCCTGGAGTTGACAGGAGGGTGATCAGTGGTTGATTTAGAGGGTCTTTACTAGACTCACTAAATCGACCACTGGTGGATTGATTGCTGAGACATCGATCCATCCCATTATGGCGACAAGCCGTAAGGTAGCAGTAGTACACTAGCTGTAGCAAAATCATGGTGATTCTTCTCCTGCCTTCCACAAAAAGGCTAATGTACTCTCCGCTTTTCTAAAACATTCTCTGTTCTGAAACTGCTTTGGTTTATCTCTTGGTTATTCTAAATCTGGATGGGGTACTCCTCCTTTGCAGGCACAGTGACTAAAGCCCACAAAAGTCCTCTCTACACTGGTCTTTAAAGAGAGCATGGGAAGCATGTTTAAAGAGTTTCCCTTACACTCAGCTCTGGCACGGTTTTACCAGCCAGCATGGGTCGAGTGTACATTGTTAGAACTTATGATTAAAACCTTGAAAGATCTAAGCTTGAGTAACATTATACCATCCACCCTAGCCAAGCAACGCCCGTATAAGATCAGTTCTGATGTAATAATGGTCAAACATTCCTGTCCCACGAGCTCCTCCCTTTCCCCTTGTTTTTATTATCCTTCCCTTCCTCCCTGCACCTCTGCTCACAGGCGCATGCACAGGAATTTCTGGGGTATGTATGCTTTTGTGTGCACATGTGGACCACCAGGATGTGAATGCACTCCCTGTGGTCCCCCAAGTAAATGGTGAAGTCAGCTCCAGCCTTCCTCCAGCTGGTCAGAGCATGGAGGTGGGAGGCTCAGGCAGCGCCCCCCTCCTGCCTTTCACCAGCCAGCCAGAGCATGGGTGTGAAGGATGTGAAAGCACCCCCTGCATACAGACCTGCCTCTTGCCATCTTTGTTCAACTGCCTAAAGATCGTTAACTCTCCTGGGCACGGGCACTAATGCAAAGCATTATGCCTACCAACCACACTGCATAAACAGCTGTAACAGCCAGTTTCAGCTTCATTGAAGTGGGGATGGAAAACAGACAAGTTGTCCCTTGCTGGAGAGCCAGCTTTATCCTGCTAGCTCACTCGCTGTCTTCAATTGTGTACATGCACGGCTAGAGAAACACCCTGGTGCGAGCACTAGGCTGGTAGCCTCTCCATTCAGGTGTGCGTGACGGAGCACGAGAGCCCGGACGTGTGAACAGAAGAATGCTGCTTGCTGAGGTCTATGTCTGAGCATTGTGGGGTGTGAGGGCGTATAGGCCTGTGTGTCTGTGTGTTTAGTTGTCGGGATGTTGGCAAGTCCGTGCGTGTGGCTAGTAGGTCTAAATGTGTGGGCAGAAGTACAAATGGCATCTTTATGTCTGGGGGCGCTGCAGCGTGTGGCGGGCAGGTTGGCGGGGCGAGTGTGTGCGTGGTACAGGTACGATGTATTTGTCTGAACACCTGGAGGGCTGCGTGTAAACGGATTTTCGTGGGCTGTGCAATCACAAATGTCCCTTTCCCCCTTCGTTCTAGAGGGGGAAGGGTTGGCAGTACTGAAATGGCACAGCAAGCAAGCGCTGAGGAGACCAGCTCTGAGCCCCCTCACCGGTGAGTCCGATGCTGCTGTGTCCTCTGAGGCAGAGCAGCTTGCTACACCACGCTTCATGGGTGCAGGCACTTTTCCTTTGCACACCCACCGCTCACTGGTGGTGGCTCTGACGACTCTCAGACTGTGATTTTTCATATAATCCATAACACTAACCTCCCCCCAGTTCTGATCATTACGCAGGTGAACACAAGCCATCCCTAGAAGGAACTCCACATCCCGTTCCAATTTCAGCCCTCTCCTACGTTCCCACTTGGAATTTTAGCACAGAATGTGAATGTTCCCATTGGTGGTGCCTTATAGACACTGGGTTTGCATTTTAAAACTGTGCTCCTATTCCAGCTTTTTTTCTCCCCCCAGACACACAGGACACTTTTGTGCTAGTGATTCTGTAGGTAGATGTGAGATTGGAACTCAGACTATTATGAGCAGGAGCACACAAGTTGGATAAAGTCTATTATTTTAGTGTATAATAACCATTTCTTACCTCGTCTTCCTCAGTCGAATAAAAAGAGACTTGTTTTAACTGCATACAGGTCTCATCTATGAAGGAATTGTAATGTATTTATTGTTAATAACATCCTACATTTAAATTAAACACATTTGTCCACTTTGGGAGGGCAAATTTTTAATTTATTGTTTAAAAACATGTCTACCCAAAATGATGCTGTGCTTTTATAATCATGGCAGGGGACATTTTCAGGTTTAAATTTCCCTTTAATCACTAAGGATGTAATAAAAACACGAAAAGTTCTTTGAGCTCCTGAGTGTTAACCAGGGAGAAACTTACTCGGGAGTTTACAAATGTGAGCCGAAGGGACAAACTGGGTAATAAAATGCACAACTAGGGACCAAACCGGCTAAAAGCTGGCCTGTAGCTGCCCATCAGGAGTTGAGACTTGCAGAAAACAGGCTATTCAGCACCTCCAGTGCCATAAGATCCTGGTCATAAACATTTCACAATATACTGGGGTCGGGGGAGGGAGCCGTAGGTCTGGGATTACTGCCAGGAGTTTGCACCCAGGACTGTGAACACAACTAAGGGCAAGGATGACGATCTTGCTAACTAAAGTTGGAGGGGGGCACTTGTACAAACAAGTTGCTTTAGGAAAAAGACAGAGCATCCATCATGTAAAAGTAGGCAAAGGCATGGGAATTCATGGGCTGTGTGATCCCACGTGCAGACCTCGGGAATTTATTAAATCTGATAGGCTCTGCTCCCATATTTGGTGATTCCTGCCTGCATTTCTGCTGCTGACCCACATACCAATTTTGCTACCAGGTGCTGATCAATGGCTGAGAGAGAAAACATGGCTCGGAATCTGCCCATTCAACTGAACTGTGTGTGTGAAAGCACCGTGACTCCTGTCCACAATGCACGGCGTTTGTCTCTTGTCCCATCACAACCTTTGCTCATAGTCTCAGAACCAGTCTCTAGAATGCCCTTTGTGACTCTGCTTCTGCATTCAGTTCCTTCTTCTGAAGCATACAGGTGCGTGTGCTGTAACTCACTCCCTCAGCTCAGATTCTTCTGTGGATTCTACATACATCCTCCAGCTCTCCAGTTCAACCTCTTCCCTCCAATACAACGCTTATATTCTCGCTGGGTATCTAATTGTCTTCCTTTCTTATATCGTTTATATCTCCTAGGGTTATATAGTGCGGTAGAGGCAGTCAAGACTTGTTCTTCTTTTTAACTGAAAAAAATATGTGACATATAAAAAAACAGGCAGAAAAAATGGAATCCCCTTTTTATAATACTAAAATATATTGCTAACAGGATTCCATCATAATACAAATTTAGACCAGCAGCAACTTCTGTTTAATTCCTGAGGACTGCCACATCTCTCAAGCATGTGAAAAATCTACCCACCTCCAATCTAGATAGTGCTAAGTTGCTGGAAACATTCTTCTGTCAAACTAGCTTGAGTCTGTTGAGGAAGTGGATTAACTACAGTGATGAGAGAGCACCTCTTGTCACTGTGGTGAGTGTCTGCACTGAAGCCTACAGCTGCACAAGTGCAGTGCTGTAGTGCAGTGTTTCTGAACCAGTGGTGCGAATACTTTTAGGGATACTTAAGAGAAGTCTGGGGGGGATACGTCAACACAACTGACATTTGGAGAAAACTCAGTTTTTGTTGTAAGTTTTACAGAGCTTTATGATGTTTGTACTCTTTACACCCAAAAATTTCATCGCCAGCCTGGCTACGATTAAGTTGTTTAAAGAAATGCATTGCAATGGTAGAAAAAAATGTGTGTGTCTGAAAACTGTAGGTACTGGGGGTACTTACAATTTTTTTTAAAGGGGGGTACTTTATAAAAAAAGGTTGAGAAACACTGCTATAGAGTATCAAGTGTAGAAATAGCCTGAATGGCAGATACATTTTCTAGACAGTACTGGGTCATACCATGAGGGCAGAGGACTGGACTTGATGACCTCTCGAGGTTCCTTCCTGTGCTAGTGTTCTAGGATTCTATGAATATCACAGGTATTGAAAGTCATGATGTGAGACTTCCTTCTCGTATGATTCCCTTTTGCTTCAAGAGAAGATGTTATTGGAGATTAAGAAATAACACCATTGCCCTACAAATGTCATTTATTCATTGTTTTTTGGGTTGTCAGCACCATTAAAGTAATCAAAGAGCGAAAACCAAATAGACAAGAGTTTCTTTTTCTTACTTCGTTTTCTAGCATATGCCATGCTTATATAAAATCATGCATCTGACGAAGTGGGTCTTAGCCCATGAAAGCTTATGCTCCTACACTTCAGTTAGTCTATAATGTGCCACAGGACTCCTCGCCGCTTTTGCAGATTCAGACTAACACGGCAACCCCTTTGATACATGCTTATATAGTTAGTTTGTGTTAGAGGGCAAAAAGAGCTATTTCCATGGAGTATTTCCCAGCTAGAAATAACTTTCTAATCAATTTTATTTTTTACTTTTTAATCGTGTATTTCAGATTTCTGTCCAAAGTATTCTATTTTCTGACTGAAATTTTTTGTCTGTTTTATTAATAATCTTCCCAGGTCTCTTGTTTATCTTTATCCAATAATGATTCTATTGTGGAGTAAGTCCATAAAATTATGTTATAGATAGCACATTCCACAGTCCTTTCAGCAAACTTTGGCTCCGTGCCAGCAAAATCACATGCTTTCGTGCTATGCATGTGAGTTGTCTCATTGGCTCCTTTATTTAATTGTTTATTAATTTAATGTAATCACAGTGTAATTATTGTGGGATACAGTAGAGTCTGATTTGGAAATAATTGTATAATGTGGATGTATACCACTGATTTCAGAAGTTACACTAATGAACTTAAAAAGTGATTAAATGTTCAAGTTCTGGCTAATTCTGTAGCTGTTTGTATAATATGTTTAATCCAGTGTATTTGTTTTCAAAAAGAAAATCAGGAACCTCTTATCTGAACTCCCCCAAAATCCAAAAGGCCCACAGATACATCTTTCTGGTTTTGGCCCTTCTTTGTTTCTAGAAAAGATGGCAAAAGTCCAGGGCTTGTTTTGTTTTGTTCTGTGTCCTAATTTAGCTCACCCTCAAATATGTAACATTTAAGTCACGTGCTGTGTATACCCTCCATGTAGCTTCTCTTTTCCTTGTGCGCATGTTAACTATAGCTGTTTGTTGCTGCCTTCTCCCTATGCAATGAATGTGTACAGGGTTTGGAGCTGATTGGATTCTTCCTTTGTTGTTGGCTTTTCCTTATATCATGCCCAAGGGCATGGGGGTTTTCCTGCAGGCAAGAAAAGCAACATTGTGGTGTGTTGTGCTTTGTGGTTACTCTCCTCTTGTATGCCATGTTGTGAAGCTATTTTTGTTGTGTGTCCCATTGGAGCTGTAAAGACCTTTAAAAAAAAAGAGCTTTTGTGGATTTGAATGGGAAGGAGTGCTGAGCAGCGTCTGGGAAACACAATGGGCGGACAGGAAAACAGTGCAGCTAACATCAGGAGTCTGTGAAAACTTGAAAGAACCTAAGGCCCCCAACATTTTGCATTTGGAGAGATCAGCATTTGACTCTGGACTGTAGCCTTTGAGCCCAAACTCAGCCTGCCCTGTTAAGTGGCCGTTAAGTGTTTCCCTTCTTCTCTCAATGCTAACTAGCCTGTGGGTCGGAAGAAGTGGGTGAATATTATAGAAGGGATTGGGGGGGGGGGATGAGACGGGAAGGAGGAAAGAGCAGTTTCATTTCTTCAATTCACAATCATAACTCTTTGGCCAGAGAGCTCAATCCACAAACCTGCCAAGAGGCAATGCCTAAGTTCTAATATCCTATTTTACCTTTGCATGAGCCCCTTTAAGCCCCAGGCCCCAAAGTCCACCATAAAGTACATTCAGCACTTTTTCAGTGCAGCCTCCTCTGGGGTGGGTGACCAAGATACAGCTGTTACCAAGAGGCCATCTCCAGCCATCTTATTTAACCCTTGCTTTCCCAAAAGTGATTTTGCTTTTTGTGAACCCCCAAATGGTTTGCAATTTGTGTCTCAGTAGCCCTGCACATCTCTGCCTGCCTCTCACACGGCTCTGGACTTCTGAACAGAAAGTTTTTAATGAGAAACATCCCTAAGCCTGGCTACTGATTCTGGGGAAATAGCAACCCAAATTATCCACTTAAAAACCTGCAAACTCTCCTCGTCAAAAGATAACGCTGCAGCACCAGCGCTGACGTACGCAGCTGTCCAGCAGCCCCTCCTCCCACTATGGCAGGAGAGGAAATGGGATATTTTTGAACCAACATGTGGGAAGTTCTGCTCACTGAATAGCAGCAAAATACTTTGCACCTTTCCAGCACTTCGTGTGAGGCTCTCAAAGCCGATATTACTGATTTACTGATATGAGCTGATTTTAGCTTCACATCCCAATGTCTGAGGAAACTGAGCCTCTGAGAGAACCTAAGTAACTGATGCAAGGCAGGACTGAGTCCGTGGGAACATGGGGCATAGAATCCCTCACTCCTGATTCCCAGCTTTCTGTGCCACTGAATGTACTTCTTGCAGAAGGGTCGGCTCTGCTTAGAGAGGAACATTCGCATTTTCTTTCTTGTCTCTACTTCAAGTCTAGCCAGGACACTGTGAAGTTGGCTTAGATACTGGAATGTTCATTCGTGTCATTATCCAGCTCCAGGTCTGATAGGGAGTCATTCTGCCACCCCTCTCTGGAAAAATGGATTCAGGTATGCTGCTCATTGAAAGGAGGCCGCACGTGCAAAATCAGAACCCTGGAGACTCACCAGCAAGCCGGGCCTAAATTTTATGTCAGGGCCTGTGGATTAAAAATGGATTTTGATGAACAGTGATGATATTAGCACCCGCTATTTATTTTGTATCCAATTCCATTAATAGGGTTGCCAGATAGTTCAATCAAAAATACCCCCCCCCCCAAAAAAAACACTAGGGAAAAAATTCTATTGAGAAAAAAAAGGGGGAGACCAAAGTTGTTGAGCAAAATAAAAAAAAAGACCCCAAGAGTTATTAAGCTAAAAGAATTTTTAAAAAACCCAGCGTGGCCCCTTTAAGAAACACTTTTGAGGTTTTTTTGGCCCTAACAGGCTGCTGGCAGCTGTCCACCATCCTGTCTCCCTGCGCTGGGCCAGACAGCTCCCCTGCGGAACCTGGTGAGCACTCAGGACTTTCACCTCCTGGCTGGGAAAAAACAGAAAATACCGGACATTTTAGGTGTCCAGTATTTTCTGAATATTTTACTGGACAGGAGGCAAAAATACTGGAGTGTTCGGGTCAATACCAGACACCTGGCAACTCTAGCCATTAATTTAGGCCCTCCCCACATTTTCAGTCTTCCAGAGATACGCGTGTTAGTACTGCATGTGTCAAACACAGCCAAAAGAGGAGTGGGCAGCAAGGTCTTTTGGGGACACATAAGAGGTGGCCTGTGCTTATCTCTCAGTCCCATTAGTCCCTGCTAAATTGATTAACAAATTAAAATGCCAACACTGCTATTTTTAAGCAAATATATTGCAGTTCACACTTCTCTAGGCTGTTGCTCCAGGCTACTTGCAGACTCAGGAAGACTGTGCTGCTTCAGTAACACCCAGGTTTGTATTTTTAAAGTTCTCTAAACAGCCATAAGGGCTAGATTGTCCTGTGACAATGTGCTACATTGTCCTGCATTTTGCCATAAGGGCTAGAAACAGTCTTTAAAAAAAAATGGTGTGTTCTGGCACACAATTCTGCAGCAAATTCCACCGCCGGGAAATTGTGCAGTGTAGGGGCGCCTGTATGTGAATGAACCTCTGGCTACCCAGCTGAACAGGAAATGGCAGAGACAGGGTTTAACACAGGCAAAGGGGAGAGACGGCCGGTATGCTCCAGGACACCACACCAGTAAGAAAGTGGCTGGCTGGGGGCGAGGCTCTGGGTGCCGGTTAATGGTTCCCCAGGTGCTGGTGTCGGGGAGCTAGCAGCAAAGCTCCCTCTGCTGCAGGGGATTCGGAAGCAGCGGGGGCTGCTGTTCTCTAGGCCGGTGGCAGCAGGGTGGGAGGCTGGCAGCTGTGCTCCCTGGGCTGGGGCTAGGAGGCAGGCTGGCTGCCCAGTGCTGGGCTGGAGATGCACATGCACCCCACTGGGCTCCCACCAGCAGTGTGGGGCTCCCAACCTATCCCGCCAGCCCCACGCTGCACCTGGAGGTAGTGGAAACACATCCCTTAAACGCGCAGCCAGCGCAGGGCAGGGAGCAGCCGCAGGTGCCCCCCCCAGTTCCCTTTCGGAGCAGTACGGGGCAGGGTCACCAACCATAACTGGGACTCCCCAAGCGCCTTCCACATTCTCCCCCATGCTCCCCAAACTCTTGCCCGGACTCCTGCACCCCAAGACTCTCCAGCCTCCCACCCCAACTCCTTGCCCTGAGCTTGGGCATTACAGGGTTTTGTTTGCTACATGGCAAGCTCCCGTTACAAAAAACGGGGGGGGGGGGGGGGGGGCTAATGGGAATGAAACTGTATCACTAGAAACTAAGCGCTCCTCTTCAGATGTTACTGCTTGCGGGGAGGGGGTTGCAATACAACAGTGCCTGTAAGAAATGCAAGTTACTTCCATCCCTGCTACGCTCGGCACTTGGAAGGGAGTGCCCAAAGGGAGCATTACTCCTCACAGGGGTGCCTGTGGCAGCTGGCAAGCCTGCAGCGGAGCGATGTTGGTGCATCCCGGTCGGCATCTTACAGGATCCAGCCCCAGCAACGGGTGACTCGACGCACTGATCTTCAGTGACCACGCCGCATGTGAGGGGCTCGGAAGAAGGCAGGAATGGGATATGGCCCGTGGACCAGTTCAGCACAAAGTCCTGCTACGCGTTAGCTGCTAGCAGGAGGAGACAGGGTGGAAATTGTCCTTGAAAACGCTTCCCACGCCATGAAATTTGCCCCAAAAAGTTTGTTTTGTTAAAAGCAGAGAAATCAACTCTGCAGGGAGACAAAAATAAACTCTGTGTTTACTCCTCCCCTTCATCCATATCCACTGGCATGTACCTTCCTCGCCTCATTCCCTTTGGGGTGCCGGGCGCAGCTCCTGCTTAGATACAGGGGCACTATGGTCTTTGTTCATTGCTGTAAATGTGCAGAGCAAAGAGCTGTCCATGTCACTCACTTTCACCTTTCCCTCCCCCATCCCCAGCCACCTCTCTCCTTCCCAGTCATCCCTCTCACCCATCCAATTTGCCCATGAATGGTTAGACGCCAGCCTCTCACATCTGATTTCTCAGTGAAAAGCCTGAGGCACACTGGGGACAGACAGACAGAGGGTAATGTGTTAAATTCCGCCTTGGTGGTGGTGAATTTCATGGGTTTTGCTGCTATTAGCCACACTTTCCAGCAATTATAACAAATTCACTTGTCTTCCCTTTTAAGAACCTCTCTCTCTCCTAGAATGGCTGAGGGAGAACTAGCTGCTAACTAGTAATTGGTAATTAATGACTCCACTTCCCCATCAATCAGTGGGGAGGAGATGAAAGGGATGGGCACTTGCAGAAAAGAGGATTCCAGAACTACTGGTAACAAAGGTCCAGATGAACTGGGCGAGCGAGATAGTGCCGTTCTTTTTATTGGTGTAAACAAAATCCTGGTACACATGCAAAATTGGTTCCCTCACCTATTTGACAGGCTGGTGGTGCACTTACCTGAGCTCCCAGCGGTGCTGCAGCTGTGCTGTGGTTGACTGAGTCGGCTGCTTGTCCAGCTCCCCGCTTGTTTGATTGTCGCCCCACTTCCCCCCTCCTTCTCCCGTCTTCTGCAGCGAGGGCTGATTTCCGAAGACCTGCAGCGCGGCATCTCAGAGGCCAGTCAGTGACTCGGATTCACGGGGCGAGGGCAGCAGGGCTAAAACATTGCAGTGTTTCTGCTTGGGAGCCCGCTGGAGTGTGGGCTTCGGGCCCTTCCCAGATGGCCCACACTGCAGTGAGATAGCCCTGCATCCTCAGCCCAAGTCAGCAGAGCCGGGCCATGCGACGGGGACTCTCCTAGCAATGAGACGTGTCCCCCGGGGATGGTGGAAGCAGCGGCGCTAGGAGCCGGGGCTGACAAGGAGGGTTCCGTGGCCTTTTCGAAGCTGGTGGGGAGCAACCAGAGGCATTTTCAATCCTGTTCTGCTTGCTGCTATGGCACAGGGGCTGGGAGGACTGAAGGGGGGGGGACGGGTCTGACCCTGGGACTGTTTGGCTTCAGCCCTTTTCCATCTTCTTCTTCCTCTTAGCCTATGACTGAGGCGTCTCTGTTGCTCTTTCTCCCAGAGCTGCGCTGGTGCAGAGCCTCAGGCCCCGTGGCACAGACAGCCGGCCTATGTCTCTGTTTGAACGCCTCCTGCTTTTTGTTTGTTGTGCCTTCTTTATATTTAAATTGTGTGATGCAGTGTTTGAAGGAACATAGACAGTCAGCCTACGCTGGGGCCCACCCTTGTCACTCCTGCAGGGCTGGCCTGGGGGAAAATGGTGGCCAGGACCCCCATGGACACCCCTGCCTCTGCACTGTGCCCCAGCTGTCCTAACCGGCCCTTGCCTTTTGCTGCCATGCAGCGAAGCTGACCTGCATGCAGGCAGCAACTGGCACTACAGCCCTGTCTCCTCCCGGCCCCGCTGCTCCAGTGCACACCCCTCAGATGCTGGGAAGGAGGAGCGAGGAACGATGTCTGGGGAGAGCAGCTGATGCTCCCAGCATGCACCTCTGCACAGCGCCCCATTGATCATGGTGCTCTGGGCGGCCATCCAGGTGGCCCACCCCTAAGGCCAGCCCTGCATCCCCAGGGGTCTCTTTTCCACGTCTCCTCACCTTCCCCTCCCTTTCGGGTGCTCGTGTGTCCTGCCCCCTGGGGCCGGATGAGAACAAAGGGGCCGCTGCTCCCTTTGGACATGTGAGCCAGTGCTAACGTGCCGGGATGTGAGCCAGTGCTAATGTGCCGGGACGGGAAGACGAGTTGAGGTCGACCCTGGGCAAGGAGTGCGGTGCAGCTGGACAAGATCTGCACCTCTCAAGGACTTGTCTGCCCCTGCGGCGCTGAGGCAGGAGACTCCTCCTCCCCCTGAGAGGCAGCAGCTGAGTCTGCTCGGGGGAGGGAAATTAGGTCACCCAGGGATATGGATTTTCCATACCCTTAAGGCCTCAGTTCTTGTGCTCTGCCCCCCGGTCCATTGCCTTCACCCCAAGATCATCCCCCTCCCCCTCAGAGCTGGCTCTCCGTCCCCGTAGGACCGTCCAAAGCCCCTCGCCTCCCTTTCAAGGGCTGAGCCCCTCCACTCTAGAGCTGTCCTAGCTCTCCCCAGAAGGGGGAGAACCTGTGGCAGCCTGTTTGACAGCCACCCCCCAGCCCCGCATCTGAAGGGCAGCCAGGTGGATTGCCCCCGGCTCTTCTAGGGACCTGACCGGCAGACTAACCCTTCCCACAAAACTCCTCCTGGGGCAGAGTCGTCCCCAGTGTCCCTAACCTGTCACTCTACGTGGGGTGAGGGGGACAGCCAGCAGTCCGGGAGCCAGGCATCTGTGGGAGACATTTTGTTACCGTTTCCCGTGCCTGCCACATTCCGCGGGTTTCCGTCCTCCTCGTTCTCTTCCTGCTGGTGTTACTAAAGTCGCACTCCTGTAAAGCGAGGGCGCCAGAGGGGAGGTGGGTGCGGACAAGCCGTCAGGTCAGTCGGCACCGCCCGCACGTTCTCAGCATGCCAGCGCAGTGAGCAAACCGCCCTAGTCTGGGAGCCGGCCTCGGGTAGGACGATTTTGCAGCCCACTGAGAGCAAAGAGGGCCCCACTGACTAGCCTGGGTTGTCCGTCGCTGCTTGACCACGACTGAAAAAAACATCCCTCTTGATCCCACTGCGCTAAGCACTGGCACATCAATCCAGAGTGCCCGGTGCTACAAGCAGCGTCCCACACGCCCAGGAGACTGGAAAGCGCCAGCCAGCCCAGCCTGCTCTTGGAGTGTTTCAGGGATCCCAAGTGGAGCAGGAACAAGAGGAAGGCTCCTGGGTCTACCGCTGCAGGAACCGGGTGTGGGGTGGGGTTATCTATTCCCAGCGCATAAGCAGAGCGAGGCAAGGCGCAGCGTTTTCAGTCTCAACCCATGGCACCAGAAAGGCACCGCTAGCAGAGTTGTCCAGCCTTCAGCAATGCCAAGCACAATGCACTAGTCTGGGGTGCTAGGGCACGGATGAGTGCAGAAGTGTACTACAAATATTGCTGTTCCCACCCGCCCTGAGTCGAAGCCTGAGGCTTGGACGCTAGGTTTACTCCAAGTAGCTCCTACTGAAGTCACTGGGGAGTTTTGTCTGGATGGAAAGGTCTTGGGATTTGGCCTGGTGGGTCATAAGAGTTTGCATTTTTTTTTGCATTTTGAACAGATGCCCAACTGTGGAACGGGCGTGTTAAAAATCTGTGTTTCATGCTCCAAACTAAAGGTCTGGTCTGGCTGCCATTAAAAGCAGTGACAAAACTGCTATCTCCGAGGGGGGCGAAGGAGACCCTAAATCAGCAACAGCAGTCTAATGCTGCCCTTTGAAATGAATCGAAGATTGGAAGGAACGTAAGAGATTTTGCCCACCAAATCAGGCTCTGGTCCTTCAAAACCAATATCCTGCTTTTGAGCCGTCTCTAGGTAGCCAATAATAAAATGCTGTACAGGGATGCAAAGGAATCCCTTTCTCGACCGCATGGTGGTCAGTTTCTGTCCTGAAGCATGAGAATTGATTGGCCCTCTCTTAGCACTTATAAGCACCAATGTTCTTGCTCGCATTCTCCAAATAAACTCATTAAGGGCCACATTCTGAAGTCATTAGTTTTCTACTCTGAATGAAAAACGGAATAAAAAACAGGCTTTGTATAGGCTACACGTAAAAAGTTATCTTAATGTAGAGTTGTATCCAGACGCGTTCCAGGATATTAGACAAGCTGGGTGAGGTAATATCTTTTATTGGGCCAACTTTTGTTGGTGAGGGAGACAAGCTTTAGAGCTTGCCCAGAGCTTGTCTCTCTCATTAACGGAAGTTGGCTCAGGAGAAGAAATTACCTCACCTACATAGAGGTGCAGGTAATAGGAACAAAATATTCCTTTTGCTGGTACAGTAATTCCTCATTTAACACTAGAGAGATATTTCAGAAAATGATCATGTTAAGTGAAAACATGTCATGCGGGGTCAATTTTCCCATTGAAAATAATGGAAAAGGTGGGGGCTGCGTTTCAAGCGGTGGTGTCTGTTGGGACCAGGACATAAGGTTGGGGGAGAAAGGGGACTGGGTTACAGCACAGGGGAGGTGTCTGGCTCTGGGGAAGGGGAGGAGAGGGGAGGGGGATTGGGTTGGGAGTATGCCCCTGTGACGGGTCTGCCGGGACCCGCACTGCGTCTGGCGAGGGGGGGTCGCTGGAGAACGGCGCGGCGAGTGGCAAACCCTCCGTCGCTTTGCAGGGAGGAGGGGGAAGCCCCGCGCAGGCACCACTGACAGGCTGGCTGGGGCAATCGTATTATTCTGGGGACAGTCATGTAATTCAAAAAACGTTCCCTAAAAAAAAATTGTGCTATTGCGAAAACATGTTAAGCGGGCACATGTTAAATGAGGAATTACTGTATATCTTATACCAGTGCCCCAGGCAACATTCGCTATCCAGGCAAAAGGGCTTTTTTTTGCTGTCTCAGACTTTTGACAGCATACCTATGTCTGCAAAAAATCACAGCCCTGACCAACAGCAAAACCTCTGCATGTAGGCCAGCTCCAAATAAGACCATCCGGATTTCACCCAAGAAAATAAATTTCTGTTGTTACAATGCAATAGAAAAGTGACGTGGTAAAGAAGAGAATTTATTTCACACTGAGCCTAGTTGAAGGGACAGACATAGACAACTGCTAATGCTTTGGTATTTCCGTGAATACGTTTCTGCAGAGGTCAAACACCAATGAGACTGGAGACAACTATTGACAAAGGAAAAGGAATATTTTCTTGTGTGTGTTCTGAGACCGAAAGGTTACATCAGGCAGTTATTTCATTCATCCTGGAGGAATCAGCTTTTTAAAAATCGTTGTCTTGCCGAGCTCTGCATTCGGAAGGCAGGAATCTGTTTAGGAGATGAAAGTTTTATTAAAACTCCAAAACTGCCCAGAAGGAAATCTCCCCGCTTGTCTACAATGAAGTTATTTTTTGTAGGTGCCTCTTCAGCTGGCATTTTGGGTTTGTCTCTGTTTGTTTAAAAGTGTGTTAGCAGTAAATCAAGGTGCATTTCCCCTGTAGGGTTTCCTGTATGTCAAAGCCATGTTAATTCTCTTTGATTTTCTTCCCTCAGCCCCAGCCATTCCTGCAGATCCGACATCTCTTTGTCCCTTTGGACATCAAAGCATTGCAAGGGGACAGCCCTGGGGAGAAGCTCCTCCTTGCTCATTAGCCTTCATAAAACAGGGACTCACCTTGGCTAGCTACGCCTGGAGTCCCATCCTAACCCCTGTCACTCTTGACACCGGATCACAGAAGAGCGCTCGCTTCCTTTGGGAAATCAAGCCTTCTGATTTTGAACTGGAGTGTTTTGGTTTTTGAGAGAAGAGTCTTGGTGGACTTCTCACCAGCTGTGACTCACACAACCTCTCTGTCTTCACAGTACATGGAAAATGCAAGCTTTATCTGGTAGGTGACTTTTCCATGTCTTTAATGCGCAGAGCTGAATTGAGAACCGTGCTAGAGGTGGGCTATAATGTTAAAAATGGTGTTGGAGGGGCAAAAAGTGTTACTCGCAGGGTTATCAGCATTTATGAGTAACAGTGGATTTTCTAACCTGCCCCAGATAGAAGCAGAACACAAACTGAGGTTATGTCTGCTCTGGGCAGACTTTTGAGCTCTCCTGTCACATTTTTTGCAAGACTAGTAGGGATTTGTCTTAATGTCTTTGCCCAAAATCCCCCAGCCACCACTGACCTGTGCAGTGTGAGCATACACACAGAGATGCGGATGCTGAGGGTCAAGTCTGTGAAGCACCATGGGGTCTCTTTGGGATGAAAGGCCCAACAGGAATCTAAAAATCTGCGTGTGTTATTTTTGTTAAAGGGCTAAAGACATTTTTGATCCATAAGACACGGTCAGCTGGATTTGGGGTTTTCTCTGCCTTCCAAGAATGGAAGCATAAGGCAGGCATATGTCATAAATGTTCAGTCCCCAGGGAGCAACATGTAACTTGTATTGATTGCCAAGGATTTTTTATTAAGTACTTTTTTTTTTATATTTCTCTTCATTCATCAGTCCCTTTTAACAACACCCTGCAAACCTCTCTCTGGCTGGGTTGTGAACAGATTGTGGGCAATGGCAGGTTGCACCCAGAGACGGAGAACTGATTTCTAATGCCAGTTACAACACGAGTGTCAATCCCGAGAAAATTCCATTCGCTGATTATCTCAAGTCCAGACATGAGGGTCTGTGCTTTGGATGAGGGTGGCAGGCCATTTACCCCTTGGGTGTACGCATTTCGTGGGTACATTTCAAACAGCTAGCTGTCCTCTGCATCCCTTGTCCCCTGTTTGGAAGCACTTAGGTAGATATGTGGCTCAATAATGTTCATCTCAACTGTAACTGTTTTAATACAGGAGTATAATAATATGTTCCTGTCTCCAGTGGGGATGCTACTTTCAGATTTGCAAAGTGCTGTGAGATCCCTGAATGAAAGATTCTAGAGACGTATTCCAGAAAATAATCAATCCCTCTGCAGCGAATCCCTCTTAAATATCCCACTGTGCGGAGCTACTGGTTTGTCATGGATTTCTTGTGAGTTGTATAGAACTGGGTCTTGTGTGTACTGCAAATCCCCAGTAAAATACAGGCTAGGTCTCCCACCTTCACTCAAACCAGTTTCAATTACATTTGTTGCTGTTACACAACCAGTGTGGAAGTCTAAAGATTATTTGGTATCTACTGGAGAGAAGGATTTCTTCTCCAGTGACACTACCTGGGAAAGAAACCTTTCCAATAGGTTTCCACAGGTCCCTAGCTTTGTAACTGACAATAGAAACACCCCACTCACTAAGTGGGAGAGATCTCAGACTCCTGGAATTGCAACACTTTTGGCATTAACCTCGGGAGAACAGATGGCTCATTGAGGTTTATCCAGTCCCCCCCTGGGTGTTTCATAAGTGCTATGGCTGTATGTCTCACTGGTCAGCAGGACTGTTTCTGATTTCTGTGTGATATAAAGTATCGTATGAAAAAATAATATCCGTTTTAAAAACTGGAATCCTTGGCAAGATACTAGGGTATAAGACAGACTGTTCCTTTCACTGCATGTCCCATGCCTCTAAAGTCCAAGTCCCGCTTGACGTGGCGGAAACCACTATTTTTCACACTTGGCAGATGGCAAAACTGAAGCCCAGACAGGCTTTGTGACTTGTTCACATTCTCAGCAGAAGACTGCAGCAGAATAGGGAATAGTAGACTGGAGAAGTCCTGATTCCCAAAGGTTTGCTTCACCCAGGAGAGACCGCTTTTCCTCTCCAGTTCTGTCTTGGGACAGAGAAAAGTGCATCGTGTTCCACTCTGTGCTGTTAATAGGAGCTGATACCTTTAAAATGGTGTTTGAAAAACTAAAACTCCTGCAAACAAATGTTAAACTCCAAACAGTAAAATAAAACCCTAAAATAAAATCCAAGCCCTAAGTCTCCATCTAACAAGACAAAAACATAAAAGTGAGGGCTCCACTGAGCATCAACCTGGAAACCGGCTGCTAAAATCAATTAAAATAATGAGCCTACAAACGCTATAAAGTTTCTTTTTAAGAGTATGAGCAGAGCTGGCCCCAGAGGAGCTGTGTGTGCCACAAACCTTTCCACAAGATGATGCCTTCCAGTGCAAGGCCTGGTCAGAGGGGAAATAAGTGTTTGGCTCTTTGCACTGCATGGCATGCTGATGAAAGAAGGGCAAAAAAAATGGTGACTTTGGTTTTGCAAAATCAAACTGGAGGCTAGATCCTGCCTCTGCCTTTGTGCTTGTGTGTGTGTGTGTGTTTGTGCGTGCATTCAAGTCATTGGGCCACCACATGGATCCATCCATCTGTAGGATCTGGTGTAGCACAGATCCAGATCCAAGCCCTGTCTCTGAAAACCCTGCCCCTTTAAGATACATCAAGTTTGGGCACCCAAAAATTGAAGCACTAAAATAATTATTTACTTTAAAAAAAAATCTTTGCCCCTGTGCTGGTTATAAATATGGCCAGGCAGCTGTTTTCTGCAATATTTTACTCGTCTGGCTATATTCTGGGTTCATACCTGTGGAGCCAGATTCTGAGATCTGCATTTGGGTTTTGATTCAGTATTTACAGAGGCAAAAGTGCCACTGAGTTTAATTCCCATTCACTTCACAATATCTTACCTGAGTAAGGGCAGATATCCCCCTCCCCATCCCACCCTATATTGCATTTACTGGTCTTGGAATTAGTTAAAAACAAAGTTAACTGTAGAATGCAGTGGGGGAAGTTACCTATCATAACTATTAATTTATTCAAAATCTGTTTGCGTGTATCTGTTTTTGGACAATGTCTTGTTGAAAATTAGCCCAATTTTATTGTAATTCCTTTTCATATGTGCTCTGTACTGAACAACAAAATGCACAATTCCACTGCAGCTTTCATGTCTCTGCTAGAGGATATGAGAAAAGCTTTAGTAAGAAGATGTTAACAGGCTAATGTTAGTGAGCCAATTAGGTGTCACTTCTTAGCCAGTTCATTAATGTTGGATCAAAGCAGGAAAAGTCTATGGGTGAAGGGTCTTTTTTTTAAAAAACACCTAACGGCCTTTGCAAACTGACAAAGTTGTGTTTAAATGGTGTTTGCATCCCAATCTTGTGGAAACAACCTATTTGGTTTGCATTGTGCTTCTTGCAAGGAAAGTTGGATCTTGAAAAGGGTTTGCTTTCCCTGGAAATACTTGACTACTTTCCATGTGTATTTGTTTAAAGATGTTGCTCAGGAAAGTTGTAATGAGGTGACAAATTCTCTTGTTTCTATATAGGACCTGATGCAGGCTGAGAGACAATCCCCTGTTAAAATAAATGGCTGTGGATGGCTGATAATGTATCACTCTGTTAGGCAGAAGTGGACCTGCTTTTGTTAAACTGATGACAGCATTGCTGTTCTGGATACCTAAACATGAAGAGTATATATATATATATATATATATATATATATATATATATATATATATATATATAATTAATACTAACATTATCATAAGACAAAGGGCCAAACCCCAGTTCAGCAGAAATCAAGAGGGACTTTGCCACTAACTTCAGTAAGATCAGGCTTTAGACCTAGGTTTTGGGACCAGAATTCACTGGATAATGTTAGTGATTCCATCCACAGTAGGAAACTCTTTAATCAGTGTATTATATAATTTTAAAATTCACTTGCATTAAATTTATTACTACTGTGATAGCCTCAAAGGTCACTGTGATCATATTTTGCTAAAATGTTGTTCTGGTCTTACAGCATAAAGGGGCTGAATCTCATTTTAACTGTTTGCAAACTGTGCTACAACTTTGTACTTAGGGTTGCTATGCAGCTCAGGAGCACAGCTGAATTTCCTATACTCTGCAAGACCAAAATATCCTCTAACAATATTGGGCATTACTGTGTCGTTACCAGGCCCCTCAGAACCACGGGAATTACAGAGTGTATCAGACCAGTGCAGGGAGAAAATCGTTAAAGGAATGCGGTTTGGGTGAAAAATTAAAGCAGTAAAATTACATGACAGACAAGTGAGCTTTCTTTCCCTACAGTACATAGTCTACAAATACTGGGCGAAACATTCCGTGGTCCAAAAACTAGCCATGAGGTACATGACCATTTGAAAGGTAAACTAGCACTTCTGCAAAACAACATTTCACATCCCAGAGATGCTTCATGTGTGAATCAGACATGCTCTTCCTTGTGTTCAGGCTGAAATACAGAAAGGGGAAAAAGCAACCAACTTTTTGTCTCTCTGAAAATATGAGTTGTACCAGACTTCCCCTAAAGTGTCTGCATGAGTTGAGATCTCTATAAAAACTCAGTGATCCCTTTGCTTCTTGTTTATTTGGCTGCCACAGTCTCTGTGAAGTTCCGCGTCTCTGGCTTTCTTGTCACTCACCTGAATTAGAATGTCCTCTAAGAGCAGTTCCCTTCTACGCTACAGATGCCTGCTCAGAGGTCCATATGGCTCAGGAGCATTGTTAAACTCTGACTACGCTATAAAACGGAGTCATACTGTGAATGGCTCCCCTGACATGGGTTATAGTTCTATTGCACATTCTCCGCCCTCCCCCCACCCCAACAGACTTCCTAGGCTTAGAAAAAACATTTCAAAATGGCCTTCCATTTTTGAAAACCCTCTGTGGTCTAGCTTCACTCTCCCGCTCTCTTCTCTTGTCTATCTACCAGCTTCATTCCTCTGGCTTAGCTCTTCTACCTGTCCTTTTCTCACTGTCCTCTAGGGTTGCTTATGTCACTTCTGCTGCCCTGTCTCGCCAGCCGTCTTCTCCTTCTCCAAGACACTTAAAATCTTCTTGGCTTTACTCTCCCTGCAGAAAATGTTTTGTGTGTCCATGATTGCATAAGAGCACTGCAAGGGGTGAAATGTACAGCATTGTGGCTCCCTGTCATGAGTACTAAATGGAGCAACATGAGCCAAAATCTCTACCTAGAAGCATATTGCCTCCCTGAAAAACATCTGCAACGCCCTACATATTTACTGAGCTAGGATAGCCACAGGTATCTGCAGGCAAGTTACAGTGTAGCTAGTTGTGATTCCATAGAGACTCCACAGATGTTAGTGGAATAAATCGGGGATCTTCAGCTCCAGAAAGGTAGGTGTCTTCTGTCTGAACGAAAGGAAAGCGCCACAAGCTGAGATAATAAATAGTTGGTTGAATAGCTCCAGGAGGCAGGTCCTGGTGTGAAGTGGCGACCATGTACACTGGATCAGTCTGCTACCTCAGCATGAGAAACTCTATAGCTGGACCTCCTTAGGCACTGACATAAGAGACCACATCTTCCCTTCCCGGAAAATCCCAGAAGATCAACACTGCAGCGGTTGATCTTCCAGAATTCGATTTAGCGGGTCTAATAAAGACCTGCTAAGTCAAATGCAGAGGGCGCCCCCTGATGATGCTGGCCTGCCTACTCCTCACAAGAAGTAAGGGAAGTTGACAGGAACATTACTCCCATTGACGTTCCATGGTGAGGACGACGCTGAGGCGTGGCTTAAGGTACGTCGACCTCAGTTGCGTTTTTTTACATGTTGGTGTTGATGCTGATTCCCAGAGCTTTGCCTTCTGAAGCATTGCGGTGCTCTCTGAGGTATCCTCTCTCTCCTCTTCCCTGGTAGATGTGAAAGCTCAGTGTGATGCACTTCCTTCCTCCAGCCTGGAGCCTTACCCTCAGAGCTCCATTGTGGTTACCCTGGAAGACATGGACCTCTGGATGCAGTTCCACCGAGTAGGGACTGAGATGATCATCACCAAGTCTGGCAGGTAAGGAAGGCAAGAAATGCGGTGCCTGCCTCTCCCTGCAGATTGCGTTCCCCAGCTCCCTCACCCCATCGCTTTTGGAAAGGCCACTCTCAGGCTGGTTTTCAATCCCATTATCTTGTCCCCCATTCTCCTCCCTTCCCCACCGAAGGCTTGTGAACACTGAGTTAGGTCTGGCGCCAGTGCTTAATTTGCAATGAACAGAGGTGCGGGGCATCGAGCAATTTGCCTACCGAGCCCAGAGGCGTCGGGCAGGGGCGACAGGTGGCGGGGCATGCAGGATCATGTGCTCCCTCCAAACACCACAGGACAAGGCGTCAGCAGCAGGCAGGCAAAGTTGTCCCAGGTCCTGCACTTTGGGAGGCCCTGCGGGTCCCAGGGGAACCTGGGAGACTGGCAGGGGGGCTGGCACCCGCAGTCGGGGTCCCCACCGCCCCACCCCACACACATTCACCCCCATGGTAGAAAAGGTGCAACCTGTCTGCAGCTCGCTGCGTTCACTGCCAGGGAGTGCGGGGGGAGGTTCCACCCCTCTCCCAGCCCGTGCAGCTGGAGTAGGTGGCATTTTAATTCATGGTGCGAGATGAAGCCAGCAGAGAGGGTGCCAGAGCCTCCGAGACTGGACACTGGCTATGCAGTGGGGGGAGAGTCCTGCCAGGGCGGAAGCAATAAGACTCCTTCATGGCCAGACGGGGGAATGACGGTGGTGGGGGACTCACTCGGAGAGAGGGAGAGATTGTTGAATGGCTGCCACCTTAGAACTGTTTCTAAGATGTTTCCCTTCCCTGCTACAATTGCACCCGGGCTGGGAAGTACATAAGCCTGAAACCAGAGCGACACAATATTCTGGTTACATTTCCCGCTGCTGCATTACAGGGGTAGTATCGGAAGGAGCTCTAGGCAGCAACAGAAAGTCTTTTAACCCACACTGTCACCGGCCCCTGCCCCGAGCTGGGTGAGACAATAGGCTGGTTAAAATGCCCCTCAGTGGGTTTGCACTCGTGGGGCTCTCGCCGGCAGTTTTACCTGACAAAGAGCAAACAAGACGTGATACCTGCTTGGACTGTTAAAGAAAACCCAATACTCACGGATGAGTGGCGGGTGAAACCCCAGCTGGGGAAGGAAAGCTGAAGCCCCGCCCCTTCCGTCCAAAGCCACACCCCTTCTCCTGAGACATGCCCCTTCAACAACACTCCCCCGCCCCCCCAGCCAAGCCCCGCCCCACCCCAGGTGTGGGCCAGGGCAGTCAAGCAGCCCGGCCACCATGCAGCTGAGTGGTGTGGCCTCAGCCCAGCCCGGGAAGCTGGGCAGCATAGGCAGCTGTGTCAAAGCAATGCCTTTCCTTGCCTGCATTACCCACTCCCCACGCCAACACCGTTTGTAACATAGTTTTTATTTCTTCTTCAGACGGATGTTTCCCCAGTGCAAAATCAAAGTCTCTGGCTTGGTCCCCTATGCTAAGTATCTCATGCTGGTTGATTTTGTGCCGATGGACAACTTCAGGTACAAGGTAAATTCTCCTTGAAAATGTCATTCTGTCTGCTCTTCCTGCTGAGTGAAATCCACCCCTGTGCAGGGAGCCCGCGTAAAGCCGAGGCGCCGTACGTCTGAAGTGGGACTTGGGTCCTGCCTCCTGCACTAGGGGAATCCGCCTGTTCACTCCAAGCACCCCCGATCACCAGCCACGGGGGTGAATAAAGGCCCCTTGGTGCACTGCACATTAGCAGCTCTCTGGAGAGTTTCTGCCTTTCCAAATCCACCACCGTTTGCCAGCTCTGCCGCTAGGTTCTGGTGCTAGCCAAACGGCCTTTTCTGCTCATTCGTTCTCTGTGCAAACTGCACTTTGAATCGCAGGTGCACGAACCGGGCAGCCACTAGTGCGGGTTTGCAAAGGGCTTTGAAGGCAGGAGAAAGCGAAAGCAAACCAGGGCCTGAACGTAGCTGCCCCCGTGGGAACATGGCAGAATGCCTCCAGGCCCGCCAATGCGCAGGGAGACGGGAAGCAGCAAACGGGGCAATTGCCCCAGGGTGTGGGGATTCAAAGGAGATCGGGGCTCTGGCTGCTGCTGCCACTCCTGTGGTGGTGGCCGATGCCCCAGGCCTTTTCCGTCACTGCCAGAGTATTGCATGGCATGCTCCGGGCCCAGCGAGGCAGTGGCACCATGCAATGCACTCCAGGTAGTGCTGCGGGGAGCAGAATCCGAGTGGCGACCCTTGGCCCCACCCCTTCTGCCTGTGGCCCCGCCCCTTCTGGGCGCACAGCATCTGCCCCTCCCACACTCACTGTGGCCGTCAGCTTCCCGGTCACACTCCACGGTCTACGGTCTAGCAAGGTCGCCAGGCGACTGCCTGCAGCCTAGCTGAGCCTCTGGCCCCAATTCCTCCCTGGCCCCCAGGTCTGCCCCAGGTAAAGGGGAAGAGGGCGGGTGGGGCAGGGAAAGTTCTGGGCTCTGTTGCTCCCCAGCCTTCGGCGCTGGAGCCCCGGTTGCTTTGATGTGGCGAGGGCCCGTCTGCTCGGCTGTGGAATTTCTGCTTCCCCTTCCCCAGTGGAATAAGGACCAGTGGGAAGTGGCTGGAAAAGCAGAACCCCAGCTCCCCTGCCGCACCTACATCCACCCAGATTCTCCAGCTCCTGGCAGCCACTGGATGAAAGAACCCGTCTCCTTCCAAAAGCTGAAGCTCACCAACAATACGCTGGACCAACACGGACACGTAAGATAAGAGCTGGGCTGGTCGCTGCCCACCAGGACTCGTTACCTAGGACTTCGCGGGGAGGAGGGTTTGGTTGCAAATAAAACGGTGGTGTCATGAGAAATTAAAGGGTTTGGGAACCTTTGTGGAAAAGAACAACCCTATGGGGTCAGACCAAAGGGCCATCTAGCCCATCTCAGTCCAGTAGGCTGCCACGTGCCCCAAAGGGAGTGAACACAACAGGGAATCATCAAGTGATCCCTCTCCTGTTGCCCATTCCCAGCCTCTGGCAGACAGAGGCCAGGGACACCATTCCTACCCATCCTGGCAAATTAGTATTGATGGACCTAACCTCCATGAATCTCTCTTTTTTGAACCCTGTTAAAGTCCTAGTCTTCACAATATCCTCTGGCAAGGAGTTCCACAGGTTGACTGTGCTGTTCTTACGTTCCTAACGGCTCTCAGCACCCCCACCTCCTTTGCTGCCAATGGAAAATGTGCAGTATAACTTCTCTGAGAGGGTGTGTGCTTGTGGGGCTGTGGTGTCTGTAGGCAGGACACGCTCTTCGACCTCCTGACTACAGCACCAGTAGGTCAAAGCATTGACTCAAGTCAGCAGGTTTAACTGGAAGAGAGCCAAAGCACCTTTCTTGCTACACTGCCACCTGACTGGGCGGCCTCTTCATTTATTGCCCTGTGCAATTAAAAGACGGGGGGGGGGGGGCACCCTATTCAGAATGTGCGGGATTCCCCTTTCATTTGCTGCCACCTGCTGGGAGATGCAGGGAGACCCCAGTCCTGGGCCCTCTCAGAAAACGCCCCCAGCTAAAGACCGACAGAGCTTGACAGAGAGGAGGTGGCTCCCCGTGTGCGGTGTTTGACCACTACAGAGCATGGCTGGGGCGAGGGGGCTCAGCCAAGCTGCACATGGAATTTCTTCCTCTCTCCGCCTCCACCAGATCATCCTGCACTCCATGCACCGCTACAAGCCCCGCTTCCACATCGTTCAGGCAGACGACCTCTTCAGTGCCCGCTGGAGCATCTTCCAGATGTTCAGCTTCCCTGAGACGGTCTTCACCTCTGTCACTGCCTACCAAAACGAGCAGGTAGAGTGTGCGACGAGCCTGCCACTCCCTCCCAAGGGGGAGATGCTCTGCTTCCCCAGGGGCCCACAAAGGCCCTTCCCTTCCTCCCCCACTCCACTGCAGATAACACTGCATGGCTCTACGCACTGGGAGGGCCGTCCAGATGGAATTCTCCCCTCTGCGGGCAATATAGGAATCATCTCTCCTTTCCCTTTGAATGTAACGGGAGTGAGTACCCCTTTTCCCATGGGGTATACGTCCTCATCTGGGACACCACAAGGACTCTACAGGTCTTACTTCCAATAGGGAACTCAGTCTCTTATCAGCTGGAGATGGGTGGATGTTTCTCTAGCAATTTGTGTACAGTGTTGCACGGCTCTGTGGCACTGGTGTTTTAGTGCCTTGCAGACTCTGAACTTATTATATCTGATGGCTTAAAATGAGGCTCATATAGCTGCCTACAGCTAAGATTTTAAATTAATTTCCAGAGGAAAGATAAACCGGTGGTTAGGGCATGCACCTGGCACCTCAGAGACCAGATTCAGGAGCCTTGCCCTGCCACTGACTTCCTGTGAGGACTTGTCCAAGTTACTTATTTCCTCTGAGTCTTGGGTCCCCATCTGTGAAGTGGGCTGTTGTGAGGATGAGTACACTAGGTGTGTACTGTGAGATGCTCAGATGGAGCATTTATCCATCGAGAAGTTGTTAATGCCAGATGCTTCAGAGTGTGCAGAGCCAAACATGTGGCACCTATGGGCAGCCGCTTATTCTAATACTGGATCTTATGCCTCTGCTTATAGATCACAAAACTCAAGATTGACAACAATCCATTTGCTAAGGGATTCCGGGAGCACGGGAAGAACACGCGAAGGTAGACACTCTCCCGAGTGAATAAAGCATCTGCTATCGCTGCCCCTATGTGGTGTCAGCTTAATTCTCTCATGTAGTTCTACCATCCTCCTCCTGGCCCCCAGTTACCTTGAAGGAAAGGTTGGATGCCACCCCACCCCAGAGAGGACTGTCTGTCATACGGGTAGTGCATGAGATAACAGGAAAACTTTAGAGCGAATGAAAGCAGGTAGTAGAGAAGATATTGGGTACTTAGAATCAAAACTTTTCATGAAAATATTTGAAATATTTTAGGGGTGTTTCATGCCTGGAAAATACCTTGATTTTTGGAAAAGCTGATTTTGAAAAATGATTTTGGAAAAGAATATTTTGAAAAATGTCAAGATTTGTTTTTCACCTAACCGGAGAAATATTTCACCTAATGTTTTTGAGTTAAACGGAGTCCATGTTCCCTCAGAAAAGGTCCCACTTTCAAACAACGCCCTGCCGCATTTTTAGTATGTGTGTGATATATTGGCCTGCTTTTCCAAATTCACTTTCCAAACCTCCAACGCGGAGGTCTTCCAATGTCACGGAGTATCTTGTGAAACTCAGGTACTCCGTTCCCTGATTAGTCCCAGCGACTGAATCCTGCTGTGGTACGTCGCTCGTTCTCCCGGATGCCTGTTCCCTAGTGGCTGCCAGCACAAGTAACTGCGCCTCACACTTCTAGACAAGTCCATTCCCAAGAAGTCACCCACCAAAGGGCAGCTTCAAAACCCTGGGAGATATTGACCCTACCCTCTCTTTTTGCAGAGGTGGACGGGTACTTGGCCTTCCTGCTTCCCCCAGCATATGCGGGTGTTGTGTCTGCTCCTCAGTCTCCCGCACAGGCATCGGGGTGGGAAGGTAGCCACGTCCTGCCTCCAGGCATTGTTCTTTTTGCAGGGAAGGGCGCGCCAAAGGCCAGAAAGTTAGTTCAGCCAAAGGGCAGAAGAGGAAGCTGCCAGAAGAAACGGACTCAGGTGCTGAGGAATCTGGTAATATCGACAACAAACCCGGGAAGGGGCTTGCCAGCGGGGTACAAGGGGAGGAGCACTGCCAAAGCTTCTTTCTGCACAGGGCCATGTTGTCCTGCAGGCTGGGGAGCCCTGGGTTTTAGAGACCCTAGAGGTCTTCTCGGGTAGAAAAGAAAGTGAATGTTCGCTCTCACCACGTTCACAAGCAAAGGGGCGGGAATAGATGGAGTTGAGGGTACAGCCAGAAGGAATTAGGGTCAGAGTGGACAATTGCATAGGGGCCCAGAGCAACTCCTCCATGGCCGGAGCTCCGAGTCCCTTTGAAGTGCTGTGGGAGAGCTGCTCCATGCAGCTTTGAAGGCTAGGAGGAGGCCAGCGCTGCAGTCCAGGTGAGACTTCTGCCCTCCACTCTGCCCTTTCCGGGGGTGTGGCGCTGGGCCCCCTCCCACCTTGCCCCGGAGCCTGTGGTGGCTGCCAGCCCCACTGGTTCCCAGTAAACGGTACACTTGTGCAGCTGCTCAGAAGAGATCCCAGTGCCGCCCAACTGATAAGCAGAGCTGGTGGTGCACATTCACACATGCCTCAGTGCACATAACAAAATTCATTCTGCGCATGGATTAAAAAAAACCCGCATGTGAATGGAAAAGAGATAGAAGGAAAATTGGCTGGGATGAAGTGTCTTGGGCATGCAGGAAGAGCAGTCAGAGCAGCGTGGGAGAGGTGGGTGAGGGTTGAGGCAGGTGGATGTGTGGTGGAGGAGAGAAGTGCAGTAAAGGGGACCTTGTAGAGCTATTGCCCAGCTGTAGGAGTTCCAACGAGTCTGGCCAGGCACTGTGGAAGAGCATCATGCTGACTGGTGTCAGGAGAGCAAAACTATCCCAGGCACAGCGGAAGACAAAAGGTGGGCTGCAGAGCCAATTAAGTTGGCGTTGTGATTTGAGTAATTTCTGACCTGGCACTACAGGGTTAAGACTCAGGATAGACACATAAAAATGTCATCTGTTGGGCTAATCTGGTCCTTCAGTAACTGACACAAAACAGGGCAGAGGGTGTGAAGCAGGAAGACAGCATCCCCATTTGAAGAGGAATCTTTGGGTATGTCTAGACTACAGGCTTTTGTCGACCAAGGCTTCTGTCGACAAAGAGCGTCTAGAATAAATCCAGTTCTGTCGACAAAGCAAGCCACTTTGTCAACATGAGAGTAGATGCAAAGGACAGTGTAGATAGACTCCTAGACTTTAAGGTCAGAAGGGACCATTTTGATCATCTTGTCTGACCCCTGCACAGTGCAGGCCACAGAATCTCACCCGCCCCTCCTAGAATAATCCTCTCACCTATATCTCAGATATTGAAATCTTTGAAATGATGGTTCAAAGACCCCAAGATGCAGAGAATCCTCCCGCTAGTGACCCATGACCCATGCTACAGAGGAAGGTGAAAAACCTCCAGGGCCTCTGCCAATCTACCCTGGAGGAAAATTCCTTCCCGACCCCAAATATGGCGATCAGCTGAACCCTGAGCATGTGGGTAAGACTCATCAGCCAGACACCCAGAAAAAAGTTCTCTATAGAAACTCCTATCTTCCCACCATTGGCCTATTTACCACTGATAGTGGAAGGTCAATTAATTGCCAAGAACTCTGTCGACAAAAGGTGTTATTCCTCGTCGAATGAGGTTTACCGCCGTCAACAAAACTGCCGAGTTCTAGATGTGATGTCGACAGAACTTGGTGGCAGTGTAGACGCAGGTATAGTTTTGTCAACAAAAGTCCACTTTTGTCGACAAAACCCTGTAGTGTAGACACACCCTTTGTGCTCCTGTGGGAAAGAATTGGAGCATGTAGCTAGAGCCAACACTGCGGATATCCGCTTTGTATCCGCATCCATGGCTGTGGGCGTGGCTGTCCCTGGATCATTTTTGCCACTAAGGAGGCAGAAATGACCGCAGATTTTGTGTCTGTGCTGGGCTGTGCATATAGCACACCGCAGGGTGAGTCCCTGTTAGGATTCGTATGCTGCTGTTCGGAAGTGGCTTTGCAGAGAGAAATACGTTAGGAAACATTTGTGATACACAATAGCTGCCTTCTCTAGTCCGTGGCAGGAGAGTCTCCCATAGAGTGTCAGGAAATACCCGTTACCTTGGCAGCTAGACTGGACAGTGGCTTAGAAAATATCCTTCAGGGAACAGCCTGGCATTGGCAGAGAGATGGACTCTGTCACAGGGTGACTGACACACACACACAGAGTCAATCTAACCTATGCAACTTCAGAACAGCGTAGCCGAAGCTGACCTACTTCACCACGGCGTCTTCCACACGCTAAGATCAGCGGGGGCTGCTCTCCTGTCGACTCCAGCTGCTCTGCCCGTCCTAGTGGAATACTAGCGTCGATACGCGAGCACTCAGCGGGCGATTGGTCGCGTCTGAGCAGACGCAATCAACAGATCGCCGGTGGATCGATGCCGCATAGTGAAGACAAGTGCTAAGACACAGGAGGGGCAGGCGAGAGTTGCTTGGGACAGAGCTGGAGGAGCGCTGGGAGAGAGAGCGGAGTGCAACGCGGGCCAGAACAGAACTGCTAGGAACGCCTGAGAAGCGGAAGGCTCGGATAATGGGCTCCTAGACAAAAGGGGAAGCGCTTGGTCCGGGGAGTCCAAACCGGGATGCAAAAGCAGGGGGGACTCTGGGTGGACATCCGAGGCAAGAAGGCCTGGGGAGTAAGAATGCTGCAGGGAGCTCCTGGCCTGAGGACACCCATACCAAGAGGCCAGTCCTGGAGAGACCTTGCTTAACCGGGAGGAGGTCCAGGCAGGGTGCCCTTGGAGCGAAATGGTGGGAGGCAGAGCACGCATGCAGGGGCTGAAATAGTCGGGCTGCTGTCAGGCCAGAAAGCAGGGCCCTGAGTCAGGGGAGCACAGTGCAGCTATTGAGGTTTGGGTGAGTGACCTGGAGATGTTTTCCCTGATGAGAGGAATGGGAACGTTGTCCTCTGTGGGTTTGTTGAGAATGGTCTTACTACAGGGCTTGGGGAGAGCTACAGCCCTAGTGCACAGGCATACACTGTGCACAGAACCGGACTCTGAGGGCCTGTTCTTTTCATGGGCAAACAAAAGGAGAAACTGAGGCAGGTGGGCCTGTCATGCAGCAGCCAGCCTCAGGAGGGCACCCAAAGCCAGGGCCTCCCAGTGACAGACACAGCGACGTAAAACAGGGATGCTCAAAATTTTCAGTGTGTGAACTGTTTTGTAGCGATTGGTGAACCCCTCCCTTCTCGTCTCTGCCTCTTCCCCTACCAATGATGATCTAATAACTCAGCTGCGGGAGCTACTGCTGATGGAAGGGTGTCGTAAGGGAAATACCGAATGTCTTTTTAGCTGTCTTTCAGTGCAGTGTGGAGAGGAGGAGCAGCCGACACCATGTGACCAGCAATAGTTTGGGAGGCTCTGTCCTGCCGGGTCCTGCCAAGCTCTGATTTCCAGCAGAATTACTAGCCTGCCTGTCACGGTCTCCAGCATCTCACACTGAGAATGAGAGAGATTAGAAACACGCTTGCCCTTTGTTTCTGATTAATGGGATGTAGGAAGATTCCTGCTAATTATTATACAGAGCGTCATGAGCTTTGGGTGGGCAGAACCCGCTTCCTCGGATGAGAAGAAGTCTACCACACCTGTTATTTCGAAATAAGAACTGCTTATTTCGAGAGGAAAAAGCTTATTTTGAAATGGTTATTTTGGGAGTTCTTATTTCAAAATAACTTCTTTCAAAATAACGTGGTTCTGTAGACACAGCCTACGGTGCTACAGGACGATGCCTTGTTTTAAAGTTACAGACTAACACGGCTCCCCGTTAAGACTTGCTAATTCTTAGATGTTTTAGACTGCTCACAAAGGCCTTAACCCTCTGGCCTTCCGTTCCATCTGGGGGGCCCCAGCCTGAATTTCCATTGCTGAACTCAGGTTTCTCTCGTCCCACCCCTCCTTTTATCTCTCTTTCTTTCTCCTGCTATGAGTCAGATCTTGTGAAGAAAGAGAAAGTGGAGGTGAAGGAAGAGAATAATTCCATTCCTGTCGGCAGCGGATACCCCTTCTGGGTCGCGGAGCAAAACAGCAGCCATTCAATGCCTGCTGCATCACCTGCGCCTGCAGACCAAAGAGAAGCACCTGTCAGCGAGCAGCAAGTGCCAACGCCTTCCTCCTACCACACATACAGGTGAGTCTCACCTCCCAGCTATTTATGTTCTGTGGGCAGGGTCTAGGTCCTCCCCATAGTTACTGGAAGGTGTTTCCCTTGTGCAGCATGATTCCATATGGGATATTTATCCGTAAGAGAGACCCAGTGCTTCCTATTAGCGAAAGGCAGGGGTAGGACATGGAGGGGCAGGCAGAGGGCAGAGGTGGACGGAGAGGGATAAGCAGGAAGGCAGCGACAGGTAAGTTTAATCAGCGCGTTTGTTTCAGAAGGGCAGCTGATGTTTAAAACTGAATGGGGAGGCAGCTGCCCCACACCCTGGATTAAGTGTGGAACCACAGGCGGGGTTAATTCAGGGAAGTTATCACGCGGTCAGTTTGATTCACTCCTCTTCTTTCCGCTCTCTGGCCTCAGGTTCCACGACAGTGGGGAGACACAGCAGGCGCCCGCGCGCGACTTCCTGGCTTTCAATGAGTTCCGGGCCAGACCCCACCGAGTGGAGGTAGCCATGGTGCCCGAGCCAGATGCCAAACAGCTGTCAGAAGGTTTCGCCAGCCTGCCAGCACTCCCCCCTCCTCTCCCTCCTCCGCAGGACTATACTGGGATGGTCAACATGGCTGTAGACTCTGCTGGGAAACCAGGGGCCCGAGGTGCCATGTACAATCCATATGGCCCCGAGCAAGGCCTCGGCCAGTGGGTGGTACCTCCCCACAGCCAGTACAGGGCAATGAGCTATTCTCCCTTCTCCACTGATTATAATGCTCAGGGGGCTTCAGGGCATGCCCATGGGAGCATGGCAGACTGGAGCCAGTACCCTTTGTTCCCCTATGCCTGCTGGTGAAGGGGAGGGCTCCTCCCAATGAAAAAACTCAAGGAACATTGTAAGGGAATGTTGGCTCTGGGACTGTCACCTTGTGCAAACGGGCACAAAGGTGCTGCAAGATCCATAAGCCGGGACACGTTTTATCCTGCCACCGCCGCATGCAACGCCGTCTGCCCCACCTAACAGCAGTCCCGGGCGTGTTCCTAGCATGGGTTACACTGGCTGGTTGCAACTCCTGCAGTAGTTCCGGTCTGTCTGAATCAATGTGTCCTACAATGCTGTCTCCACGGAGGCCTGGGGGGCCTGGAGCATTGCAGCTGCACTGATTCAGTCAGCTTCCTAACTCGGTCCCACGATGCGTTTGTAGCTTGCGTTTGGAAATTACCCAAAAGCCCCTGCTCCCAGAGAGGTGGAGGGTGGGTACCGGACATGTGCCTCAGAGGTCACAGAATACGTACATCAACGCCAGTTGGGCCATAAGCAGCGTGGCCACGAGGGTGCATACACCACTGCAAGGACGTGCCCGACAACCAACCTGTCCCTGTCCCTGCAGTGGTGTTGTCACTCCGTGTAGACACCCAGAGTCATGACCCTTTCCCCAAAGGCACGTCAGGGAGTAGATGTAGCAATGCAGGTGCTGTTGGAGTGGAGTTTGAAAGGGTCATGGAGGCAGATGCGAGTTCAAGGCACCCAAGAGAATGACTGCAGGTGCCTGTGTTTGTCCATGTGTCTTCACACTAGCTCCCTCAGCCTTGCTCAGTTCACACCTGTTGCCCCAGGGTTTCTTGCTGTCCTTTTTGTTGTTATGTTCACTTGAGCTGGTGGGGTTTGGGAGATGCCCGGGGAATTCTTGCAAGGGCCTTGTATTGACAGAAACCGAGCTCATGCTGATCTCTGTGGGAGGGAAGGTAGTTTTCACGGTAAATCTCAAATCCCCCCCACCTCTGCTTCTCCCATAGTTTAAAGTGGCCCGTTCATTTGTAGTTTCTCTCCTACTCCCTGTGATCTGTGAAACAATCCTGACGAGGCATGAGCTGTAACCAAGCTGGCTCTTTTCACTGGAGATTTACCTTTAGGGGAAAAAAAACCAACGCTCCCACAATCGTAAGCTGCCTGATGCGTTTGTTGTTCTGAACAGACAGTGCCCTGCTATGTCACTGTGCTGCCGCTGTTTTGACCCCCCTCTAGGAATGTACTCAGTGTTATGAAGCCCCCCTGACCTATGCGGTCCCTTCCTCTGGAAGAGCTGATCCATTGCATTAGCCACTGTACTGGTGCATTGCTTTGGAGGGAAGGTCCTTGCATCTTACCCTGGGTTTTATTTTCTTATTTTGTTGAGTGGAGTAGCAGCCAGGTGTGCCCCAATACAGACTCACAACTGGAGAGGGACTCCATTGGGGAGGGGCTCTCTGTTTCTCCTGGGGTGATGAACATGATCCTGGACTGTCTGGCGTTATTTAAGAGAATGTTTTCTTGTCACACTTTAAATAAACTGCAGTTTGGTATGTACCGGTCAGTGGGGAGTTGGGCTGTGTCATTTGCAGAGCTGAGTGAGTAACCTGCTGTGCCTGGGCATGTGGCAGAGAGCTTGGATCAGGGGTGTTAGTGGCGAATGGACGCGGTATCTCAGCCTGCGTCAAGGGTTTGTATGTTTCCTTTACGGTGTTTGATGTGTGTGGTGTGGGGAAGCCAGCCTGGAGTGTCTGTGGTGTGGGGCTGTCAGGCTGCCTTTATTGTGCATTATTAAAACTGCTTTGAAAAAGTAATGATTGAAAATTACTGGTAACCCATTAAACCCTCAGTTCCTGAAACTAATGACTTTCTCATATAATGAGCGCGTTGCCGATTACCTCTGCATTGTGCGTGTGCGTTGCACGGGGAGTTCAAGCTCCACAGAGTGGGTGGGAGAGCAGCAACCACAGAAACAAGAATTTGAACTGTGCTGCAGCCACATAATATAAAGCTCCTCCAGCGCTTTCTCTGCCCCAAACTGGGATGGCACAGCACATGCATGCTGGGTGGGGCAGGTGGATCACTAAAAAACGGGGCATGGACTGGACCAAAAACGGCGCTTTGCTTTTCGTCTTTATCCCCCAAACTTCCCTACCATCCCCCATCCTAGCACCAGCTTGGAAGACCAGGTGAGGTACAAAAGACCATCCCCCTGTTTGGGGTGGAATAGCCGTGAGAAGCAAACTCCAGCAAGTCATTTGTCACCATCTTTTGAGACCCTACACTTCCTGGGTCATGGAAATGGCTGCAGGTTTCTGGTAGTGGCTTTGGAGACTACAAAGACGGCAACGGAATTTAAATTGCGGGCGATTCCCCTGTGGATCTCTCTCTCCCAGGAGATATTGGTTGTATGGCGACCATCACGGGCATCTGGTACCAAACCACCAGGCACGGTCCTGCCCAGACTCCACCGTCAAAACAGCGGCTGTAGGCAAACTGGGGTGAAATGTTGCTGCCTCTGAGCACCCGACCTCTGGGGCCGGGGAGGCTGGAGTCACGCACCCTCCTCTCTCCCTCCCTCCATGGTGCTCTGGGGCTGGGGATGCTCAGCCCTCTTCCCTCCCCAGTACTCCAGGCGTGTGCCCCTCCCTGCGAGGGGGGTGTGCACTTGGCATGCGGCTCTGCCCCCTCCCTTCCCTGTGGTGGTGTGGGGGCTTCCGGCTCTATCTTCACTGACCGCCCACACCGACCACCATTAAAACTGGCAAAATGGCCCAGGAAAGTTACAGAAAAGAATTGACATGCCTGTGCGGCCCCTGAGGGCTAACTTCGCCTCTTGTGTCTCGGCCCTCCCCCTACTGTAAAACGGGGAGGTGGCATCTTTCCTGCATCCCGGGTGCTGTTCAAAGCACTTTAATAATGTTTGTGAAGCGCTTTGAAGGTAGAGCCATGCGGGTGAGTCAGCACGCTTCGCAAAGAGAACTGGGTAGCCCTTTGGAAATAGGCATGTGGCAGGGGCTTGAGTTGTCAAAAATAGTTCTGCGAGGGCTGAGGCCGGCGCGTGGCCTGTTGGTACAGCTGGTTAGTCTTTAGCTTGGTATAGCTGGTTAGTCAGGGGTTAGCTGATAAAACCTCCAACCTTGGCAATATGGAGCAAAGGACTCCAGCAGAGCCAGCAGCCTGCAAGGAACCCACCCAGCCCTCGGAGGTTCCGGCACTGTCACAGGAGCAGTGGCAATGGCTGGCTGCCCCGGCTTCGTGGCAACCGCCCCCTTGTCGGCAGGCCTAAAGAACTCCAGCTTCATGCAGAGGAAAAGCCCTTTATACCTCAGCGGTCTGCCGTGTAGCAGGTCCACACAGCGCTCGTAGTCAGTGACTCATTCCGGACTTAGAGCACAACGTCCGTTTGCTCTGCTCTCTGCAGCTAGATGGTTTCAACAAAAGTACTGGATACATTTGACACGACATCACAATCGACATGACATCTTATTTAGAAAATATTGGACAGTTCTATGTTCTCAATTTGTTTCCCGAACAGAAAGCTCAAATACTGGACTGGCTGGTTCAAAACCGGACACCTGGCAACCCTATCTGTAGCTAGAGACCGGAATTACATTAAGCGCTAGGTCTCTTGGCCCCAGACGCGTCTCCAACTCCATTCTCTGGCTTCTCAAGTTCCCACTGGCTTGCCGGCGTGTGGCTTTGGCATCTTGCAAATCTGCATCTCATCCGAACGGCTGCTTCCCCCGTTTGTGCCTGTCGGGTGTTGTTCTAAGCTGCTCCCCTGAAAGCCTTCATGAAAAGGAAATGGGACACCTGAAGAGGCCACATCGTGGTCCGCAGCAAAGCAAAATCTTGAGTGTTGTTGCCGCCATGTGTCCTGTTTCTCTCACACACAATCGGTCCGGTTGAGTGGTGTTGCCTGGTGTCAAGTAGGGTTGCCAGGTGTCTGGTCTTCTACCGGACATTCCGGTATTTGCGCTCTTTGTCCAGTAAAAAAAATCAGAGAATACCAGTCACCTGCAATGTCCGGTATTCTCTGATTTTTCCGGCTGTGCACTGGACGGAAGGCTGGCGTGGGCAGGGGAGCGGCAGGAGGCGGGGTTGCGATTGCCGTTCTGGGCAGCCCAGATGGGGGGGAGGCTTATTATTCTGCTTTCCTTTTTTTTTTTTTTGCTCCACCAAAAAATACTGTGTGTCTGGTATTTTTTGGGAGACCATCTGGCAACCCTAGTGACAAGACGTTGTTACGCATGTTCTTGGATAAAGCTTGTGGCACTTTAAAACCAATCCATGATGTGCAATGGGCTTATGTTTCATAACCAGGCCCGCCTACCTGGTTATGATCCACAATCTCCTGCACTCATTCCTTGACAGATGCTCTTTATTTCCTTTAAGTTTTCTGTTCCCTTGCTGTAAGACATGGGTGTTGGATGCGGGTCCATGCATAGGGAAAGGGCTTGGTGTTCATTTCAAGGTGAAAATAGACCCGTGTTTATTTTGGTTTCTCTGCCTGGTTTTTGAACTTTTGGACCTTGGCTAAAGTGGCTTAGTACAAATAGTGTGATGGTAAAATCTCCTCCCTGGCTACAGTGCAGCCTGTATTGTTCCTGCTGCAGAGGGGCCTGTATTGTTCCTGCTGCAGAGGGGCCTGTATTGTTCTTCCTTCTGCAGTGGGGCCTGTATTGTTCCCGCTGCAGTGGGGCCTGTATTGTTCCCGCTGCAGTGGGGCCTGTATTGTTCCTGCTGCAGAGGGGCCTGTATTGTTCTTCCTGCTGCAGTGGGGCCTGTATTGTTCCCGCTGCAGAGGGGCCAGTATTGTTCCCGCTGCAGTGGGGCCTGTATTGTTCCCGCTGCAGTGGGGCCTGTATTGTTCCCGCTGCAGAGGGGCCTGTATTGTTCTTCCTTCTGCAGTGGGGCCTGTATTGTTCCCGCTGCAGAGGGGCCAGTATTGTTCTTCCTGCTGCAGTGGGGCCTGTATTGTTCCTGCTGCAGAGGGGCCTGTATTGTTCCTGCTGCAGTGGGGCCTGTATTGTTCCTGCTGCAGTGGGGCCTGTATTGTTCCTTCTGCAGAGGGGCCTGTATTGTTCCCGCTGCAGAGGGGCCTGTATTGTTCCTTCTGCAGAGGGGCCTGTATTGTTCCTTCTGCAGAGGGGCCTGTATTGTTCCCGCTGCAGAGGGGCCTGTATTGTTCCTTCTGCAGAGGGGCCTGTATTGTTCCTGCTGCAGTGGGGCCTGTATTGTTCCCGCTGCAGTGGGGCCTGTATTGTTCCCGCTGCAGTGGGGCCTGTATTGTTCCTGCTGCAGTGGGGCCTGTATTGTTCCCGCTGCAGAGGGGCCTGTATTGTTCCCGCTGCAGTGGGGCCTGTATTGTTCCCGCTGCAGAGGGGCCTGTATTGTTCTTCCTTCTGCAGTGGGGCCTGTATTGTTCCCGCTGCAGAGGGGCCAGTATTGTTCTTCCTGCTGCAGTGGGGCCTGTATTGTTCCCCCTGCAGTGGGGCCTGTATGCAGTGTGGCTTATAACCAGTAGGCAGTCTGAGAGTCGACTCCTCTCTGTGCCCAGGCAGCCTGAGGCTCTGACCGTTCTTGGGGAACAGGCTGGTTCCCACTCTGGGAGATGGGCGCATGCTACAAATAAAGGTGCAGACCGTGACAGGCTGGGGACTGACTAGGGAGGCAGCAGTTCGGCAGAAAAGGCCCTGGGGTTTGCCATGGACGAGAAACTGGAGATGAGTCAACAATATGGTGACCATGCCCACTGACCCCCCCCCATTGACCTCTCCATTAGCCACACCCTCTGGCCCCTGGCAGTCCCACTCCTGTGGGTAGTTCTATCAGGGTCAAGATGGACAGGATGTAGGGTTGCCAGGTGGTTCAAAAAAATATACCCAATAACAACAAAAACACGCCAGGAAAATGTTTGTTGAGCCCCCCCCCCCCAAAAAAAAGGACCCCGATCCTGCTGGGGAGAAGAAGGGAGCCACACAGATGTGGAGTAGCCACAGTGGGTGGAGGGGTGGCAGGGGCTTGCCAGGTGGTGGTGCACACAGCACTCAGGGAACGCTCCAGACTCCAGCAGATCAGCTCCAGAAACTGCACGCCACCAGACGTCGGCCCAACTGCCTGCCAGCAAAGCACCAAGGGAGCCGCCTACATGCTCAGCAGGGGGGACCGTTGCTGTTGCGTTACTCTAGGGTACGTCCTTGCAAGGCTGCCTCAGCCAGAGGAAGGTAAATGGCAGTGCATGGAGCATTTAACTACTATTCGGTACATTTAACTACTTGATGGGGACAATGGGACAGAATGTTTCAATTTGGGATTGTCCCGGAAATTCTGGGATGTATGGGCAGCGTAGTTAACTGTGCGCCCATGTAGCCAAGAAGGCTAATGGCATATGAGGGCGTGTTAGGAGGAGCATTGCCAGCAGATCCAGAGAAGTGATTATTCCCATTGATTCAGCTCTGGTGAGGCCACATCTGGAATATTGCATCCAGTTCTGGGCCCCCCACTACAGAAAGGATGTGGACGCATTGGAGAGGGTCCAGCGGAGGGCAATGAAAATGATTTGGGGGCTGGAGCACATGACCTACGAGGAGAAACTGAGGGATTTGTGCTTCTTTAGTCTGCAGAAGCGAAGAGTGAGGGGGGATTTGATAGCAGCCTCCAGCTTCCTGAAGGGGGGGTTCCAAAGAGGATGGAGAGAGGCTGTTCTCAGGGGTGGCAGATGCAGAACAAGGAGCAATGGTCTCAAGTTACAGTGGGGGAGGTCTAGCTTGGATAGTAGGAAAAACTATTTCACTAGGAGGATGGGGAAGCGCTGGGCTGGGTTCCCTAGGGAGGGGTGGAATCTCCATCCGTAGAGGTGTTTAAGTCTCGGCTTGACCAAGCCCTGGCTGGGTTGATTGAGTTGGGTTGGTCCTGCTTTGGGCAGGGGGCTGGATTCTGTGACTCCTGAGGTCTCTGCCAGCCCTGGGGGTCTATGGAATAGTAACATACCTGCACTATTACAGGAATAGCTTAGGCTTGCGGTCTAATCCAGGATTCAGGGGTGAGGTGCGTGTGCGGGGTGGCGTGACCCTCCCTCCACTGCCTATGCTGCTGCGGCTAGTGTCTACGCCGCTATATTTAAAGGGCTCGCTCCACGAGAGTTGGCTGGGAATGCCCCCGCCCCCATAGTGCCATGTGCAGATGTAGCCTCAAAGACGTGTGGGAAAGCAGCTTGCAAGACGGTTTTCAGACGGGGAAGGTAGCCCGTACCTAGGAGCAGCCCGAGGAACAATGCTTCCTTGCTGTGCATGTGCAGCTTTCTTCCCCACCCCCTTCTCTCCTCCTCCCCCCAGCAGGGCTACTTAGTTTTCCTGTTTGTTTGCAGCAGCCCTAGTTAAAAAGCAACAGCTGAGTTTAATAAGTTCTTCTCCCAACCCCAGAAGGAAGAGGGGAAGAGATTTTCAATCCACCAATAATAATAATAATAATAATTAATAATAATAATAATTAATAATAGTTAAATAATTATTAATTAATAAGCTGGAGGCATTGCAACATGAGAACAAACCTCGGCCTTGAGACTTCCTAGCAACTTCTGGAAGTTGGCTTTAGCAATGACCCAGCCCATCCCGGCAGGACTCTAGGCCAAGGTGTGCGTGAGCTGCAGGTGCAGGTGCTGTCTGTGGCTGATGAAGGCAGGAGATGCTTCAGGCACAAACTGGAGCCGGGGAAGAGATGAAGCTTGAAGGGGAGAGGAAGCCAATGAAAGGACTGGGATCAGTGGGTCCACGTGGCTGCCTTTCCTTCTGAGAGCCGGGAGATCTGCTAGGGGAGATACTTGTCCATTCCCCCCAGGCAGAGTCTGGCGGTTCTGCTAGCTGCCTGGAGAACCTGGGCTGAGCTGTGTTGGCCCTTAACCATGCGCTGGAGACACATGTGCCAACCGAGTGTGGGGGTTTCTAACCATCCATAGTTGAGAGTATAAATCGCCTCCCCCCCTGCAAAAAAAACACCCCACTTCTCAAGCTGCCCCTTTAGCTGGCCATCTTCAGAGAAGTCAGGCATGAAAAAAACGCACCCAAGAACAACTTTCAGGGACACAACCGTGGTCCTTAATGCTGAATCGTTTTTTACTGCACAACTTAAGAGCCACTTAACTAAGAAGTACCAGGCAAGGGTCCCAGGAGGGACCTCTTCACAGCTGATAAGCAGCATTCAGGCTGGTAATAACAAATGGCAGCTTTTGCTGCTTAATGCCCCCTTGACAATTGGAAAGACATAAAGCCATATTCCAAAGCACCTTAGCCCTCTTCACGCTCAGGTCTAGCTCTAAAGCAAAATGAACTCATTTAAAACTCCCCTTTGTCCCCGTATGCACCATCAGTTGCTCCTCAAAACCTTTGCTCTCTAATGGCAAGCGGCGCCTGAGGGCATAAAGTGAGCTGCCTGTTCAGCCTCCTGCTGGCACCCTGAGATCTGTCCCTCGGCTCCCTAAGCTCTAAGGACATGTGATACTGCCCACCACTGTCAAAAGCCTCAGCAGGGGGGCTGAGCACGCTTCTTACTGTGTTCGTGTGGACTGAACTCTTCAAATCTTACTTTTGGTTTTCTGTTTATTGATGTTTGTTGTAACGGTTGATGACAGTGTCTGTGGGTTATAAAATGGGTCTGTGATGTTGTAAAAATTAGGTTATTTGTTTCTTCGTAAGCTTTTTAAAGTTATTTAATTAAATTAATTTGTTTAGTTTCTTTTGGAACTTAAATGGAGGGAGGCTGACACTGGGCCGTCCTTGCTGAAATTCCTTACAGACTGAACTCTGGGTCTCCAGTGACTGTCTATGGGTATGTCTACACTACAAAGTTAATTTGAAATAACAGCCGTTAGTTCGAATTAACTTTAATAGCATCTACACAGGCAAACCGCTAGTTCGAAATAAACTCAAAATAGCGGAGCCCTTATTTCGAATTTGGTAAACCTCGTTCTACGAGGGGTAATGCCAAATTTGAAATAGCTATTTCGAATGAAGTGCTGTGTAGACACTTAATTCGAAATAGGGGGCCTCCAGCCTTCCCAGGGAGCCCGGGTGGCCACTCTGGGCACAACCAGGAAAACTTCCTCTCCTCTCCCCCAGCCCTGGAACCCTTAAAGGGGTAGACCCTGGCCACAGTGCCTGTGCCAGCTCTAAGCCTGCCAGCCCAGAGCCAGCAGTGGCCACCGGGGCCCCGACCCAGCAGTCCCAAAACAGGAGCCAGCAAGTCACTGGCAGCCAGCCCTCCACCGCTCCCCAGGAGCAGTCTGCCAGCTCCCAGGAGCCTGACAGGGGCTGGAGAAGGCAGGCGCCTTCCTGGTCCAGGGTGGAGATCATGGACCTTATTCAGGTTTGGGGGGATGCCCCCAATGTCCATGATCTCCGCACTAGATGGAGGAATGCGGCCGCCTAGGGCAGGATAGCTGCCAGCCTGGCCACCAAAGGCCACATGCGAACCCAGGAGCAGCTTTGCATGAAAGTCAGGTTGGTCCGGTGAGACCCTGAGCCCTGAGCTTCCCCTCCCCCTTCTTCCCCTTGATTCCCCCTTCCAGCTCCCTCCTCCCAGGTTTCCCCCTCCCCACTTGCACCCTCTCTCTTCCCCTCTCCCACCTCCTTTTCCCAGTCTCCCCAGAGGTTCATCCCTCCCCCGCAGTTTTGTTCAATAAACCCAGTTTGTATTTTTGAACATACGTGTAATTTATTTTACATCAGGAAGGGGGGCTAGGAAAGGGCAAGTGGAAGGACGTGAGGGAGGAATGGGGCACGAGCCCCTGTTGGGGAGGACCAGGAAGGCTCTGAGGGCTCCTCGGGGTGGATGTTCTCCCTCAGGGCCTCCTCGATCCTGACAGCCCCCCGATGGACCCCCAGATGGCAGCCTGCGGCAAGTGCAGCCAGGCTGATGGAAATGACCCCACGAGATGCACTGGTGTGCCCAGGAGCAGCTCTGGCTTCATGTGGCCGAGTGCTGTGGTGTCCCAAGTGTGGGCACTCAGGGCACGCCAAGACAGGACTGCTTTGCTCTCCCTCATTGAGGTAGACAAGCAAGCAGGGACCCCTGAGTCCGGGGTGGGGGTAGGATCCCTTTAAGCACGGAGCTCAGTTAGCCTCAGGCAGCAGCCCCACACATTATGTCCCAACCTGATGCCCTGCCGGCACTGGGTCCAGCCAGCGTTAACTTCGGTTCAGGGTCCACTCAGTGTGGACGCGCTATTTCAAAATAGCAAAACGCTATTTCGAAATAGTTTTTGTGTGTAGACGCGTTATTTTGAATTAACTATTTCGAATTAAGTTAATTCAAAATAGCACTGTAGTGTAGACGTGGGGGATTTGAGGGGTTATCTTTATTTTAGACACTGGAGAAGGGCAGTGAAGTCTGGCCCACCCAAAGGTTACATGTGCATCCCTAAACCGGAGTGTCAGCAGCAGCTCTGCACCTAAAAACACAAGGTGCATTTGGGGCCAAAGATGAAGTCAAAGTCTGAACGATACATCTGGCCGCGGGCACTGGCCCTTCTCTGGCCTCAGCATGTTGAAGATGGCAGATTTGGGTGGCTCGGGGCTCCGAGTGCTCTCCCCTGTACTGATGCTGGATGTTAATGTTTTTTAATAAGAAGCCTTTGGGGAAATGATCCATGATCCTGAGAGGGTGTAGGCACACTACAAGAGTCAGGTGAGGTTTGCACTAGGCCGCTTGGCATTGACCCAGTCCTGGTTGTGACGCTGCCCGTTCTGCCTAGCCAGATAGCCTTCCACGTGCATCTGTTCACAGATCTCCCTGCCTCCTTCCCGTCGTCAGCTGTGTTCCTGTGGGCTCCGGAGTGGTGGCGCTGAGGTCGTGTAATGTAGCAAAGTTCTAGCCAGAGCAGATCCAGGATCACGGCTGGTTCAGCAGAGAATGGCAGAACAAACTCCCCAAGAGTGGAAATAATCTCCCCTGGGCGCCGCCAATCAGATGTATGCAGAAAGGGCTCCGTCATGCCAAGGCACCCCCTGCGCCCAGTTCTAAAGACTTGTGATGGCTGATCCAAGCCAAACACCTCAGAAGTGTGGCGGGTAGACAGGGGTGTAAGTATTGGTATTGAAACGGGACCAGTGAAACCAAATAAAAGCAGGAGTTTCAGTACAACCTGCAGGGATATTTCAGGAGTCATAGCCACATGCACGGCACAATAATCCCTCGTCCTCTCTCTGGCCCCTGTCCTAGGAGGACTTTGCTTGACAGGTGCGAATGAATTAAGCTGGGCATAGTGGAAAGTCATTGATCCCCACTTGACAACCAAGGAAACTGAGGCACAAGGAGGGTAAACGAGTTGGCCAAAATCTATGACAGAGCTGGGAAGAGATGGGGGGGGTGCCCTGAATCCCAGGCTACTGCTTCAACCCTGACACAAGATCCTTCTTCCTTGGTGACTTCAATGGGCGAAGGCCGCGGTTGAGAACCCAGTGGGAAGGGCAGTGTGAGTCTTGCGTGGATGCAGCTAATTCTTAAGAGTTTGTGGGGAGTCCAGACAAGTCTCCCTGACACTGAGCCCAGCAGGGAGCCAGGGACACACACACAGTTTAAGTGCAGATTTCTGAACTCCCCGTTTGTCCTGTCAGCATGTCTGTTAATAGTCCCCCGTCCTACCTCCATCCAGAGGGACTAATCTCCATGCACTCACACAAATGCGCTTGGTATTTAAAAGGAGACTATCGATTTGTGCGTTTCCCTGAAAGCCTCAGGATCCTGTGTCCTTTGATGTGCAAAAGCGTCTGTCTGTCTCTGTGCTTTTTGAACAGTCTTCTCCTGGGGAAAACCGGCTCCATTTGCATCTTCCATCCAGCAAGGAAACATCTCAAAAAACACCCCTCTCTGGCCCCCGCATGTCCAGTCCATGACTCTGAATGGTCTCCTGGGATAGACAGGCCAAAGGGGTCCCTCCTTGGGCGCTGGTGAGGTTCCAGTTGTGGTGTGGTGAGCTGGTTACCAAGCAGGAATGTCAGGCCCTTCCTGTCCTGGGGGCAGCGCAATGTTGTGGCAGAGCTTAGCTGAAGTTAACCCAGAATTTCAAACGCCTTGTCTACGCCAACCTGTGCTCACCTGAGTTGCTGCTGACGGGGCTGACGTGGCAGATGTCGGCTGGGGTTTAGACAAGGCCTGAAGGGAGTTAGGCACCCAAGTCTCATTCACTGTCAATGGGAGCTTGGCACTGAACTCTTTAGGCTATTTTGGAATTAGTTTAATTTGCAGGGTGGTAAAAATGCCCAAAGGCCACCCGAGCCTCGTCTACACTCTGTCTCCCCGCCATTGCTGTTGTCCATTCAGCTGCAGCTGTGCCTTTGAGAACTGTTTAATACAATTCCCTAATGTGGACCCGGACTTAAGTGAGGGGAAGCCTGACAGTAAACAGGAAAGAATGGGAGAGAATTTCAGTGTTTGTTCACACCTGCACCAGCTTAGAAAAAGCAGGTGGTTTACAGTGTTTACCCCAATAGCTCAGGCAGCAGCCTTGCTTTTGGTTTTGTACCTCGTTGGGAAACAGGTCGTCCTGAAGGGAGCCAGAAGAACACTTTGCCCTTTGTTAGCACTGCTCCTCTGGGGACCAGGAATTGCTTAGCAAAATCTAGCGAAGCCTCAACATCTTGATGTGGTAAGTAAATGGTACCATACCCTGTGTTGTAAGTGGAAAAAGTGATACAGAGAGAAATTAAAGGTAGATGGGACACAGGGACAAATATAGGTACACGCATCTCCTGCTGCTTTTCTTTGTATTGAGACCTAAGGAGCTTCTATTTTATTTTTGCTTCAAAGGGTTGTTTTTTTTCTTTCATTTTACCTTCCCAGGATTAGGAACGTAATGTCTTGTCTGTCTTCTTTTTGCTAGCAGACTCCTTTTATTCCCTGTAAGAATAATATCTAGGTCTTACTGATAATCCATATCCATCTTAAGAAGATGCTACAGGTGTTAACAAAAGAGAAATGCTTTGAATAATCCAACTGAAAATCCCATCCCCTCTCAGTTGTTCAGGTTTAATTTCCTTGGTACTTGCAATGTGGTAGCGGTGCTAGTTCTCCAGTCATTCATAGTCTTCCAGAAAAACGGGTACACAAGACCGGAATATTTAATGTGTAAAAACCAAGCAATAAAAAGGAACCCTTTCACCAGCTGCTTTTATTCATTGGAAAAAAGCAGGAAAGGGCACAAACCCAATTTTTTCTTTTTCTTATCATCTTGATGGCTCAAGTGCTTTAATGACAGAGCCAGCAGAGTGCCCTCTTGCCTCTGAGCCTGGCCTCTCACTGGTGTAATTTGGGAGCAATTCTGTTGAAGCCAGCAAGGTTACAGTGATATAGGAAGATAATCCAGCAGTTCTCTGTCCCTGAGTGACTTCCAGCTTTGCAACCAAACATACAGGACTGGAGGGCAGCCTCTTTTTACAAAGCTGAAGAAGTTTTACCACAAGGTCAGGAATGGTCCTTTTTTTGCAATCACAATGGAGGGCACAGGAGGCCCCACCTTTCAGTTGCAAATGAAGCAAATGGCAAAAGGGTTTACAAAGAGGGCTTTGTCCATGGCTGGCTTCACCCCCAGCTGGTATTGCTGCTGCAATTCTTTGAGGTGGTGTGAGTCCTTCTGCCCACAGCCACTGTGGACAATTCATGACACTCTAGAAAGTGCTGAAAATAGCTTCCCTGTTTTGGGAGGGGGGGGGAGAAGAGGGGCTAGCTCGTTTTTAGCCGGCTTGGAGCAAGTGCAGTTGAGCTAGGTGGTGCATGTTCTGCTGTTTGTGGGGCTCAGTGGCTTTGCTGCCATTGGCGGTGGTCAGCAACAGGTAGGATTGCCAGATGGTTGAAACAAAAATATTGAACACCCGCCCCCCCTCCCAAAAAAAAAAAACAGTGGAAAAAAATTCTGTTGAAGGGGGGAAAAAAAGGGAGGGGAGACCAAAGTTGTTGGGCAAAAGAAAAAAAAGGACTCCAAGGACTTAAGCCAAACAATAAATAAATAAATAAATAAAACAGCGTGTACCCTTTAAGAGTGCAGGGATCGTAACAGCGGAGAGGCTGAGCACTAAGACCCAGGGGAAGCATTGCTTTTGGCCAGCAGCCATTTTGTGCCGACAGCATTGGGCAACCAGGTAAGCGGGGGGCTGGGTTCGCAGGGGTGGGGACCAAAGGGGACCAGGGGGAGGCTGGGAGCTGAGTGCCCTGGTGCCTGGCATTTTTGCCTCCTGGCCGGGGAAAAATTCACTAAATACTGGACATTTTAGGTGTCCAGCATTCTCTGAATTTTTTTACTGGACAGGAGCTGAAAATACCGGACTGTCCAGGTGAATACCGGACACCTGGCAACCCAACAGGCTATTTTCCAGGTGGGGGGGAACGCATTGTGGGTAAAGTCTGCAGTCTGCATGGCTCTCTGCCCAGTACAGCTCTCTTCCCGCTGCTCCAGGGGAAGCTCATGGAGATGCTGGGCTTCAGCTCCAAAGAGTGTTTGGCAAACAGAGTAAGAAGAAAGGACCGCGAGGGAGGTTTCTAAGATGATTGTCATATCTTGTGAGCTATGGGGCTGCCAGCGCTGGAAGCAGAGAAAAGGCCAAGACAGAACTCTGGATCGCAAGGCCCTAGCACGCTGGGAAGCTCAGAAATGCAAAGCTTGGCACCATCCATTTCTAGCCAGAGAAGCGGGGATGTAGCAGAATTTTTTCCCTCCTTTGATCCCGTTGCCAGAGAAGGAACTAGGGCCCTCTTGTGAGTTGCTGAGTCACATCTAATAAGTCTCAGGAGGGTCGCTGTGTTAGTCTGAATCTGCAAAAGCCACGAGGAGTCCTGTGGCACCTTATAGCCTAACAGAGGTATTGGAGCATGAGCTCTCGTGGGCACAGACCCACAATGCATCTGATGAAGTGGGTCTTTGCTCCAATACCTCTGTAAGTCTAATAAGTGGACTCTGGAGTACTTGGGAGTGTCTCAGTGTCTGGCCCAGTGTTTCTCAACCAGTGGTGCGAGTATTCTTAGGGGCACTTGAGAGAAGTTGGGGAGCGGGGTGCATCAACGCAGCTGACATTTGGAGAAAACTGAATGTTTGGTTTCAGTTTTACAGCGCTTTATTATTTTTGTACTTTTTACACCCAAAAATTTCATCGCCCGCCCAGCTACAATTAAGTTGTTTGAACAAATGTGCTGCGGCGGTAGAAAAAAAATGTGTGTGTCTGAAAACCGTAGGTACTGGGGGTACTTATAATTTTTTAAAGGGGTACTTTATTAAAAAAAGGTTGAGAAGCACTAGCCTGGCCTATTAATCCATGTAGAGAGGGGGGGGGGCGGGAGGGGAGGTTGAGGAATGATACAATTGATGGTTACCAATGCAGTGAATGTTTACCCATAGGGCAGAGCTCTTCCATCTCCGAGCACTGACCCCTTGTGTTTCATGGGGATAAGGACTGCATAGCTCACCCGGGAAGGGTGTTGCAAGGCCTTGTTGCTTGCCCTTATTACAGTCCTTCAAGTTCTCCTAGTGGAAGGCTCTGAGGGAGAGCACTTCGTTATTAAACGGGGCTTTGCACATTGAGAAGATTCTGAGTCAGTTATTTCTGGCTGTTCGCCAGCTGTGAATGCCAGCATCCCAGACACAAAACCTCTGCATCCAGATCATGTTCCAGCGCCAGTGTCAATAATGGCCAGTTCCTATTAGGGAACATTTGAGCTGAGGATGGGATGGTGGGAAGAGAATGAAAGATTCTCACCGTGCCTCATAAGACACAGGGGGAAAAAGTCACGGAATGACCGATTGCAATGCTGTAGTGCCACCTGGTGGCCATATGGCACGCATGTACACACACACACATACACAACACATACACACAACACAGAGAGAGAGAGAGAGGAAAACTCCATTGTAACCAAGCAATTACAGCAATGTCTCCATAGCTGAGGATACAGTCATCATTCAATACTTGTGACCTTTCTTTCCTTAAATTTTCTCCAAGCAAACTTCCTTGGGTCTGAAAAATTCTAATGCAGGACTCACAGGGCAGTGCCAGTTTTTTTCTCGTTGATTTGAAATAAGTTGGGCGACTCATTTTTTGAGTTGCAAAAACAAAGACCGTGTTAGTCTGAATCTGCAAAAGCAGCGCGGAGTCCTGTGGCACCTTATAGACTAACTGAAGTGTAGGAGTTATTATGAGTTATTATGGTGCGGTGTGTAGTTGCTGGTGAGAATATGCTTCAAGTTGGCGGGTTGTCTGTGGGCAAGGACCGGCCTACCTCCCAAGGCCTGTGAAAGCTATGCATCATTAGTGATATACAACCCATCCTGGACAATGATCCCTCGCTTTCACAGGCCTTGGGAGGCAGGCCGGTCCTTGCCCACAGACAACCCGCCAACCTGAAGCATATTCTCACCAGCAACTACACACCGCACCATAATAACTCGAACTCAGGAACCTATCCTTGCAACAAACCTCGGTGCCCACTCTGCCTACGTCTATACACCAGCAACACTATCACAGGACCTAACCAGATCAGCCATACCGTCACTGGTACATTCTCCTGCACATCTACTAACGTAATATATGCCATCATGTGCCAACAATGCCCCACTGCTATATTCATCGGCCAAACTGGACAGTCCCTACGTAAAAGAATCAATGGACACAAATCTGATATTAGGAATGGCAACATACAAAAACCTGTAGGGGAACACTTCAATCTCCCTGGACACACAATTGCAGATCTAAAGGTAGCCATCCTGCAGAAAAAAAACTTCAGGACCAGACTTCAAAAAGAAACTGCTGAGCTACAGTTCATCTTCAAGTTTGACACAATCAACTCAGGATTAAACAAAGACTGTGAATGGCTTGCTAACTACAAAAGCAGCTTCTGCTCTCTTGGAATTCACACCTCCAGATCAGCTGCTAGAAGTGGGCCTCATCCTCCTTGATTGGATCCACCTCGTCATCTCCAGCCTGATCCTGGCCTGCATATTTCTACCTGCCTCTGGAAATTTCCACTACATGCATCTGACGAAGTGGGTCTTTGCCCACGAAAGCTTATGCTCCTACACTTCAGTTAGTCTATAAGGTGCCACAGGACTCCTCGCCGCAAAAACAAAGACGTTTCCTGCATTATTAGGGAGTGTTTCTGGTCACTCGGTAGCTACAACAGGGTGTGTTGTTTTACAAGGTTCCTCTGACTGAGCTTTGTCTTTGACAAGTCTGTACAAAGCTGTTTGAAAAGAGATTCTGCGTGTATCAAACTGAACAGAGAAATTAATCACTCTGAAGAGATTTATTCTTATTAATTCAAAAAATATACTGGGCAGCAGTGCATGTCAAGATTGCAATATTGGGATAGATTTCTTTAATGAATGTAATAGTTATTAAACCAACAGTTAATTAACCAAAACATTTTTATGGCAGTTCTTCTCTGTCAACAGCTTTAAAATGCTCTGATCTGCAATAGGAAAGCTGATTTTGAGTCAGACACTGGATCAGTCCAGGCTGCAGAAGTATTTCCGTAGTGAAATATGTTGATTCCGTTCATGGAATGGAAGTACTGATACAAAGACATGGCATGGCGTTCTGAAATGTGTTCAGTAAATTCCTGTTAGCAAGCTAATTGCTCTCTTTCTGCCTGGAATTAGCTAAGATTGGCTGTTCTGATCCCCTTCTGACACCTCACCAATTGATGTGCAATCATAAGAATGGCCAGGCGGGGTCAGACCAACGGTCCCTCTAGCCCAGTGTCCTGTCTGTGGATAGTGACCAATGCCAGATGCCCCAGAGGGAGTGAACAGAACAGGGAATCATCAAGCAATCCCTCCTGTCGCCCATCTCCACCCTCTGACAAAGTGCTAGGGACACCATTCCTACCCATCCTGGCTAATAGCCATTAATGGACCTAACCTCCATGACTCTATCTAGCTCTTTTTTTGAATCCTGTGAAAGTCCTGGTCTTCACCACATCCTCTGTCTGAGAAGGCAGGTGAGTTCATTAGAGTTTTCAGCTCTTAGACACTGAGATGGGTGGCACCATTGTTTAATGGACTGAGGGCAGCATGTTCTTCAAAAGTCTGATCCTGACTGCGTCGCTAACTTGTGTTGTGACCATGGAAATGTAATTTTCCTGTGGGTGCCTTATCTGTAGACGAGGCAAATTCTTTCCTTGGGAGGTGCTTGAGAGTTGTTAATGTTTGGCAGGGTTTAGAAAATGTAAATCGCTGTATAGAACTGCTAAGAACTTTTCTAGCTGGACCCATGTTTGAGAAACAGTAGATTCTTTAAAAGAACTGCTTATTGATTGCAGAGAGGGGGCATGTGTCACCTTGATCACCGCCCTGTATCTCATGTAGCTGCACATGTCTTGGCTTCTGTTACTCTGCTGCCTTTTAAATGTGAAATGAATTCCCTGAGAGGAAGGTGAGGGTAATATTTTTTTCATTGGACCAATTGGGTGAGACAAGCTTTCTTGATTCACGGGGCTTTTCTTCAGACCTGAATAGCTATGTTTTCACCAATGGAAGTTGGTCCAATGAAAGACATTGCCCCCCCCCCTCCAAACACACATCTTGGCTACATCTAGACTGGCATGGTTTTCCGGAAATGCTTTTAACAGAAAAGTTTTCCGTTAAAAGCATTTTCGGAACAGAGCGTCTAGATTGGCACAGATGCTTTTCTGCAAAAGCACTTTTTGCAGAAAAGTGTCCGTGCCAATCTAGACGCAGTTTTCCGCAAAAAATCCCCGATTGCCATTTTCGCGATCGGGGCTTTTTTGCAGAAAACAAATCTGAGCTGTCTACACTGGCCCTTTTGCGCAAAAGCTTTGTGCAAAAGGGACTTTTGCCCGAACAGGAGCAGCATAGTATTTCCGCAAGAAGCACTGATTTCTTACAGTAGGAAGTCAGTGTTCTTGTGGAAATTCAAGTGGCCAGTGTAGGCAGCTGGCAAGTTTTTCCGGAAAAGCGGCTGATTTTTCTGGAAAAACTGGCCAGTCTAGACACAGCCTACTAGTCCCAAGAATATTTTTTTTTATCTGAGTATGCTTTTGGCCCTACTGTTCTTATGTAGTATCCATGTTATGGTGCTCAGTTTCATCACTGGATGAAGAAATACCCTGCTAGGCATATAAGTGGCAAAATAAGGACCCCCAGATTAGGTCTCCAAGTTTATTAAATGAACCTTGTGAATTCTTTGGGGGAAGAATCCTCACTGTCTCGTATCGTGTAAAATATTGAAATAGTTATCCAATGGTTCTGTGCATGCAGTACATTGTCACTAAAATCCTGGTCTGCATTAAGGATGTTAACTAGCAGTTAATTTACCCATTGAGTATTTGATGGAATTTCCATCGACTACTCGATAGGAACTTCTGCATTTCTCCTTTGAAATGTACAAGAGCCCCTACTAGGGCTCTTGTACATTTCAAAGGGGGAAGGCAGAACTCCAAGTGCAGCCCAGGGCCAGTAGGAAGTCCTGCTGACTCCGGGCTGAACATGGGCCAGCTTTGAAATGTACAAGAGTCCCCAGCAGGAGCTCTTGTGCATTTCAAAGCCACAGCACCCTCCTGGAGCCCAGGGCCAGTGGAGAACTCAAGGTCCCCCGCTGGCCCCAGGCTCTATGTGGCACTGTCGATTTGAAATGCCATGCAGAGCCTGGGGTCAGCTAGGGACTCCCCAGCTGATCCCGGGCTCCATGCAGCAGCTGCCACTTTGAAACACTGTCTCAGTGTTTCAAAGGGGCAGCGCCGCACAGGTGATCCCAGCCTCAGCTGTGTGGCACTGCCACTTTGAAGTACCTCCTTTTCCCCCCACCCCTTTTTCTGCCTCTATCTGATAGAGCAATGTTTCTTAAACTGTGTTCCGTGGCACACCAGTGTGCCACAAAGCAGTCGGAGGTGTGCCGCAGAGAACAACAGACTTCAAAATGGCTGGCTTTAAAGGGGCAGGTGACTTTTTTTCTCTCTCTCCTCAATAACTCCTCCCCTCCGATCTTTTTTCTTTTTTGCTCAACAAAAAATCCTTGGTGTGCGCCATAAAAAAAATTATTGTTTGGCATTCCTTGGTCTTAAAAAATTTAAGAAACACTGTGATAGAGGCAGCAAGGAAATCGACTAGTCGACTATCTGATAGGCATTTGCTTATCGGATAGTCAACTAGTCCTTAACATCCTTAGTCAGTACTATAGTTAAGCTGGATGCAAGGTAGCTTATGTCGACCTAACTCTGTAGCATCTACGCTACACCATATCTCACCCACTACACTGACTTAGAACTCAACCTGCGCAATAGAACATGGACATGGAACACCGCTGTAATTACTGTGGCAACTGTATGTCAACTTACGTGGACTTATTTTTGTAGTGTAAACATGCCCACTCACACAAGTCTGAGCAGTATGCTGTGGGCTGCACATTTAAGATGATCCCAGATGCAAGACAAGTTTAAGGTTTCCACTTAGTGGCTGCGTCTAGACTGGCAAGTTTTTCCAGAAAAGCAGGTGCTTTTGCGGAAAAACTTGCCAGCTGTCTACACTGGCCGCTTGAATTTCCACAAGAACACTGACGATCTCATGTAAGATTGTCAGTGTTCTTGCGGAAATGCTATGCTGCTTTCATTCAGGCAAAAGCCCTCTTGCGCAAATGCTTTTGCACAAGAGGGCCAGTGTAGACAATGTGGTATTGTTTTGTGCAAAAAAGCCCCGATGGCGAAAATGGCGATCGGGGCTTTCTTGCGCAAAACCGCGTCTAGATTGGCCACGGACGCTTTTCTGCAAAAAGTGCTTTTGCGCAAAAGCGTCCGTGCCAATCTAGATGCTCTTTTCCACAAATGCTTTTAATGGAAAAACTTTTCCGTTAAAAGCATTTGCGGAAAATCATGCCAGTCTAGACGTAGCCAGTGGGTTTCCTGCCCATGTTTCTGCTGAAGTAGTGCAGTACCTAGCATACACATTTCCCTTTGCAGGTAGTGGCAGTCGGCGGTGCACTGACCCTTACAGGATTCAGCCCTTCAGTGCATTAAAAAAAAAATTATTCTGGTGAATTTCAGTTCCTAATTAGGAGGGGTGCCCAGCAGCTAGAGTTTTGTGTATGCACACATTGATGTGTGTTGCAGACTTTTGGCTCGATATGACCATGGGTCTTTCTTCAGATAATTTACTCTAGTTAAAAAGAGAAAATTCTCTTCCCTGTCAGCCCATCAAAGATGTCATTGCTCAGGAAACAAGACGGAAGCAGTGATTTCGTGACTGGACGAAGCACATAAGAAACAAAGCAGGAGTTAGGTTCCAAACAGCTTTAGCCCCAGAGTGAACGGTACATTACTGGGACTTGGAAACTGTCATGTTTGCAACAGAGAGTGAGCACTCCTTTACTGGCAGTAAGCGATCTGGGTTTACTTGAGTAATATACAAGTCAGGTTTTTCCTTATTTTATTACACAATCTGTTGAGCAGTAACACCATGCTCTAGAAGACTTTGGTGGGATTATCATCCCTCTAGCGATCAGAGTCCCTGGGCCTTTTGTGCAACTGTTTTATGAGGAAGGGAGCTTTGCTATGGTGAACAGGGCATGCCAGGAATGTTAAACCTACTTCTGCCACTGACTCAGTTATTAACTATTCCCTGGGGCCAATTTTTTAAAATGGTGTGTGCTCCCTCTCTTTCCCCTCTCACCCAACCTGTGTGCGCACAAACCCTGGGTGTCTCAGATGTGCAGACAGGTATGACTTCACACCACTCAAAGCTGCTATATTGCTACTGGGGCACTCTGTGTCTAAGTGAACACTGAACTATACATGCATACTTGTGAAAATTCAGCCTTGTAGAGTCATTGTGTCAACCTCCCCATCTGTGACAGGCATGGATCCTACTTACTGATCTGCAGTGGTGTTGTGGGACTAGAGTGGACAACACAATTGTAGCCAAGGAGGTTTAGGTTGGCCAATAGGAAAAACTTCCTGTCAGGGTGGTTAAATACTGGAATAAATTCTAAGTTTAGGGAGGTTGTGGAATCTCCTTCACTGGAGATACTGAAGATCAGGTTGGATTGGCATTGACCAGGGATGGTTTAGATGGTGCTTGGTCCTGCCATGAGGGCAGGGGATTGGACCCAATGACCTCGCGGGGTTCATTCCAGTTCCAGTGTTCTATGATTCTACAATACTGACCATGTGCTGTGATGCGGCACGTATGAAGTGTTGGTATTACAGCACCACCTCAGGCATGCCAAAAATCACTGAGCGGATACACTGTGCCGTGTCTTAGTGCTTAATTACTAGAACAATGCAAAATTAAAAACTGGAGCATTTTTTAAATAATTGACTTTTAGTTGTCCTTGTGCAGACTAGACAGGATGTGCAATAGCTGCTGAGAGTCAACTCAGGAATTTGCTCCCTAAGGAATCCCCAGGTTTGGAACAGTGTTTCTCATTGCAAGGTGCTTGAGTTCTTGGTTAATAACTTGTGCTGAATGGGTTCTGGTGAGTGAATATTGCCCACAAAATGGGTACAGAGTAAACAGATGCTAAAAAGGCTAACGGAGTAAATGGCTGCAATTGTTCTCCTGGTCAGCTCTTACCCTGTGTGTGCACCTCATATCTACCCAGCTGCTATTTCCTGCACGAGGAAAGAAATTTGAAATGGATGTGCATTAGTCCACTTTGGCCTTCCACTCTATGGCTCTAGGCCTCCTTTCCAACAAAGATCACAAAGGAATTCAGACTCATGTGTTTTTAAAAACAGTAATTTGATTTCATGCTATTATGTAAATTAGAATCACCAAGTACATTAGTCACATGGGGAAAGAGAGTGACCCATTCCATGGTCATTGTAAGAACTAGTGAACATGGAGGCTGTGTCTAGACTGGCAAGTTTTTCCGGAAAATCTGCTTTTCCGGAAAAACTTGCCAGCTGTCTACACTGGCCGCTTGAATTTCCGGAAAAGCACTGACGATCTCATGTAAAATCATCAATGCTTTTCCGGAAAAACTATGCTGCTCCCGTTTGGGCAAAAGTCTTTTTCCCAAAGACTTTTGCGCAAAAGGGCCAGTGTAGACAGCATAGTGCTGTTTTCCACAAAAAAGCCCCGATCGTGAAAAAGGCGATCAGGGCTTTTTTACGGAAAAGCGTCCGTGGCCAATCTAGACGTGCTTTTCCGAAAATGCTTTTAACGGAAAACTTTTCCGTTAAAAGCATTTTCGGAAATTCATGCCAGTGTAGATGTAGCCTGAAGGTCAGGCAGCAGGAAAAGCAGACTTTATATCTCCATTTTGCAATTATTAGTTAACTGGTGGATGCTTGAAGCACTTGGATGTCTTGACACATGACGTTTACTTTTGGGCATATTTCTTGATTGATTTTATGTGAATGAAGAAAATCACACTTCACCTGATTATCATGAGCACTGGGAACCTCTCTCAAAGAAGTATCTTATGAGAATTTATTGTGCTGCTGCTATCACCTGCAAGAATTTTGTTTTAGTGATATAGTTCACCTGTCAGACTGCTTTTAGCTCCCAAAGGGTATGTCAGTACACTTTGTCAGGCACAGATATTTGTGGAACTTGCACAGGGGGTGGAAGTGGAAGGAGTATTGAAAAGCAGAAATACAGGGAAGGGTAACTCCTCCCACACAAAGAGGAATGAGAAATTTTAATTCTAATGGTGACAAGATGAGACAGCATTATCATAAGCTCACTAGGTTGTACGGTGCTGAACTTGGAAGACACCAAGTTCACCAATGTGCATTTGTTAACACCTGTTCCAGTCATAAACCGCCTCAGGATCATGTTGCAAGTACGAATTCAAGTGCACCAACTGACATCGTGTAGGAAACTTCAGATTGTTTACTTACCTGCTAGTGATGCAATATTTGTTTTGTATATTTATTGATCATGAAAGTGAGAATGATTAACAAAAACCTAATACCACATCCTATCTTGATTTAAAAATTGCCAGTGTTGAAGAATTCATCCCAATTCTTGGTAAGCTGGTGCAATATTTAATTACCCACATTGTTTATGTATTAAATTCAAACTGGAAACAAGATGTAACTTTGTTATGCCTCTTTGTCTGCTAAGTTTGAAAAACCCATTATCAAATATTTGTTCCCCTTTTACACTGTAAGTCAGTGTTTCTTAAACTATGTTCCGAGGTACACTGATGTGCCACAAGGCAGTTGGAGGTGTGCCATGGAGAAGAGTTCAAAATGGCCACCCTTAAAGGGGGCAGGTAATTTTTTTTGTCTCAAAAAAATCCTGTTCCTCAAAAAAAAAAAAGTTTGGTGTTCCTCAATCTTAAAAAGTTTAAGAAACATTGCTGTAAGTCAAGTCTTAAGTAGCTTTGCATAGAAAATTTTGAGTATCACTATAAAACACTACTCATTCTTGTGGCTCCTCTGAATCCCCTCCATTTTTTCAATTTCCTTGTTAAATTGTTGTCACCAAAACTGGGCATACTCCAGTGATGGTGGTACTAATGCCAAATACAGTGATCACATACCTACTTGAAAGCTCATCACTTAAACAACAACAAGATGGTTTAAGTGCTACATGACTGATTTTTCTATTAGACTTGAGCTTGGCATTCAAGGATTGTATTAGCTCTTAAAAGCTATGGCATTACACCAGAAACATGTTCTGCTGATTATCCACAACCTGCAGATTTTCCCAATGTCACTGCTTCCCTGCACAGATCCCCCATCTTGTAAACATGGCTGCACATTAGTCATGTTAAAATAATTTCCTCCATACTGTTTATTATAATCCATGGCCTGGAGTCAAGAACCCATGGCTTTGGGACCTTATTAGAAAGGCACCTAAATGATTTATGGTTCCTAGTTACAATCACATTATAAAATCTGTCAGTTTAATCCATTGAGTAATGCATGGTTGATCCATCTAGTGCCTTAAATATTGCCTGGTACTAGATCCAAATACCTTGCTGAAGTCTTTTGTTAGTGGTGGGGAAACTTTTTTAGGGTTTGTGGCCACTAACCCACAGGAAAAAAAAAAAAAATCAATCAGGCTGCACACAAGGGGGAAGAAATTAACCCCCCCCCCCCACACTGCCATGGCCCCAGTATGGGTTCCCCTGTGCTGAGGGGCACACAGCTCTGGGCCTCAGGAACCAAATCCAGACAAGCTGGGGGCCATAGCCTACCCCTGAGCCTGAGGTTTTCCACCTCTTTTCTATGTTGACCAACCTTGTAACTTACAATTAAGGTACCACTGTTTTACGGAAAAAATATTGTTAAGCAGAGGGGTTTTTTTATTACTTTCTTGGAAATCATGAATAGATTCACATATCAAGTGCTCCCAATATTTTGCTCTGAAACAAGGTCAGGCTAACAAGGTTTTATGCAGGTGGACCTTTTTATCCTTTTAAAATGTTGGCAACATTAACTTGAAATGTATCATGAAATAGGGGAGATTGTACTAGCAGCTCTGAGAATTGGAATTGCAGGAGAATGGAAGAGAGCTAAAGTAATTCTAATAAGCACTTTAGACTTGTTTAAATGTGAAAGCTTGTCAATAGGGTGGGTCTTCTTCCCATACTTCCACCACCTTCTGCATCAGCTAGCTAAAAGTTCATTAACATCCAGTCCAAGTCTTGTTTTTAATCAAAAACTGAAGAAAGTCTCTAGCTAGGCACCATCTGGGTTGTGTCTATTTCAATACTATACATTCTTCTTGCCTTTGCTCGCTGAAGATGCCACCAGAAGCAACTGTTGTACTCACACTTGTAAAAAAAAAAAACTTGTCATAAGCATGTTACAAGATCGTTAACTACAATAGCACACAGCATAAGAGCTTTTAAGCACATCCATTCCTAGGTTTAAAGGCAGCGGATTATACAGAGAATACTCACTGATGGACAAATTTGGCCTGGCCTTTGTGCAACAACTGACCTCTTGCTCCCTAAAGAGCAGATAGCCAATGAAGATGGTAAAGGAGAAACAGTTACAGGCATTACCAGCATGTGTCTCTCCCTCCTCCCACCCCCAGCACTATTTAAATAAACACACAGCTAGAAACAGTGCTGTCTATGTGGCCAGAATAGTTATTCCTCTGCAGTAGCCTACTGAGGGGGAGGTTATAAAGCAGTAAATGCTGTCTGTCCCGGGATCTCTTCACTACCTCCTTCAAAAAAACCAATCATGTGCCTTTAAGCATTTACTTCTTCCAAAATATTGGTACTAAAACTAATGTTTTTTCATATTAGATTGTATTTGGTCCTGAATGAGAACCAGAGTTAAAGTCCTTTAGTTAAAGCCTGCAGCAAAAAGAGCAACCACCCAATCTTTTGAGCTCTGGTTTAAAAGGAGCTGCAGAAACATGCATTTTTCTCTTAAAGAAAAAAAGAACTGTATAATTATGTTAGCTACCTCTATAAGCCAACTACTCTTTCAAGGTTCATATGTAATTTAGACATGCCTTTAGCCCATGCACAGAAAACTGAATACTTTAAATTAGTGAAAAGAACACAATCGTAGAACTCCCCCTCATCCCAAGAACAGCTTAAGTTCCTCAGAAACAGAAGATAGGCTATTTTTACACTGCATCTAATTTATCCTATGATCAGAGCAACCTTCTTCACCTAGAAGTATTGCATTATTGGGAGTGAAAGGCTGGAGGAAAGCAAATCATCAGTTTCACACCTCTGGCAAGGGCAATAGTTATACATATATCTCTGACCCTTCCTTTGCTGAAGATTTCCCAAGATCATTGGTGTAACTTACACAGCCTAGAGTGATGGCAGATATCTGTTAATGATATTGGAGAAAGCTGTAAAGACCACAAATAATGTTACAAGGCTTTTTTATTTAGAGACTGTACAAACAGGGCACTAACACTGGCTTGATGTTGGGACCATATTATGAAATAAGTGGAGTAAGAAAATAAAAGGCACTAGTCTTAAAAAGAGACACTCCATGTAGTCTAAGAATATAATTCATTTAATACTGTTAATTTTATAGCACAAAAATAAAACAAGCTATGATCCCCGAAATAAACTTTAAAAGCTTACTTATTGCCTGAAGTTCATGGTCTTTAAATTACATACTGTTTTAATGTTTACACAGTGAAGACTGTCTCAAATAGAAGGCCACCTCTTCTGCTGCAAAAAATGTATTTTTTCCCCAGAACACATTTTCTTTTAAAATACAAGTAAACAGAAAATGACAATGATACAAGAACACTCCTACTGGTCCCAAAAGGCCATCTTTTTAGGCAGTTCTCACTTTTTCAGTTGCAGATAGAGATGATTCAAAACTTTGCTACAGACAAAAAGCCCATTCATTTCCAGGATGTTAATATAAAAAATTAGATTATAGGCACATGAAATGGCACAAAGAATGCATTTTTTCCCTTTACAAAAATATGTTCAGAGCCCCAACCCAAACAGAATATATTCCCTTTATTTATTCCTGCCTGATTTGTAAACAATCTTGAATTGAGCTAGTGCTTATCCAGTGATGCGGACACAGATTAGAAGAGTTTTCATTTTAACTTTTCATACTGGTCGGAGGCTTCAATGTATATACATGTACATAACAGGAGAAGTCAAGCAGTAAACCTCTCATGATTAATTGTTTTAACAACTGAAACAAATGCTAATTTGAACCCAGACATCTACCTAAAAATTAAATGTGAAACATGATCGACTTAATGGTGCATAGGTTGAAATCATCACTTGATAAAACATTATGCCTCATTTTAACGTGATGCCTATATTTTATAGTCACAAGGGATAGCAACACTGACAGTTATCTATCATCCAGGAATTTCTGAAGAGGTTCTATAAAGCAACAGACGGCACTACAAGCAGCAAGTGATCTCAAGAAACCAATCTTTGAAGGAGAAACACAAACTGATCAAATGCAGTGTCTATATGAAAATACTTATCTCTTAATAAAATTGACATTTTGATGCAAGTTTACAATCAACTTCAGGAGGCATTTACTGCTATACAGAGGGAGCCATTTAAGTGGTCCCAAACTAGGTTCATACTTACTAGATATTCTTCTCTGCATTAGAAACCACCATTTAATGATGTGCTTTCTTATGCTGACCCTGGCTGAGATTTTTGCTGACAGATGGTTTGCTTTTTAGTTTAACTCAGAACACTGCTTATAGTGTTCCAGGTACACAGTATAGCCAGCGAAGGACAGCTTTAAAGGAAATGCTTATTTTTAATAAAAATGAACATGAATTTTCCAAGGCATATATTTATAGATTTTTTAAAAGAAAATGAAAAACCCTACACTGATGAGAACTAGATTAGGGCCAAAATAAGAGATCCTTATGGTAGACTGAGTTTAGTGCAGTTAAAGAACAAGATAACTTTCAGTAGTATGAGCTTCATAATAATTTAAGGTAGGGTCAGAACACAAACATTAACAGGGACACCTACTTTCTAAAGCTGCAGAACTGTTGCCATTGAAAAGACAATTACTGCCCACAGCCAGCCATACCTCCAGCACCACACACTTTTAGTCAATGTTATTCTATTTCACAGTAAGTTTGGCAGTAAAATAGTTTAAGTAGAGTTTAAGCCATTTGATCAGCACTACATAATATTTAATAGGTTAACTGAGATGCTTTTCTAAAAGTGAACAATGGCTGAACTTTTTTGCATTCTTCAGTGCCTTCTCTGCAAGAACCTCAAGGCACTTCAATATACAGTTCAGAGCAACATGTGCTCCGGGCTTGACAGTCCAACATCCTTAAAAGAATACATGTTCCAACATAGGATGAAAAAACACTTTTGTTTAATGTTTCAAGTAAATTCCTCTAAATGCTGAAATGAAAGCTTGGATTTCTGCATCTTTTTCTATGCTTGAAGACAACCTTAAAAGGGTAAAAGCACATCCTGCTATTTAGAGCTGTCAGCTTCTGTAGGGAAGATACAAATGAAGTCCTCAGGAATATTAAAAATTTGTACACGTGTATTCTATTTATTTTAAAGATGTTTCAATTCACCTTGAGAGGCAAGCAAAAGAGGTCACAAAGGTGGACTCATCACACAATTTGTTCTGTTTAACTATATTTAAACTTTTAAAGTGGTATGACTCACAGGTGTGGATGCTATTATACTGATATAATTTATACAAAGGAGTAAGTAATGCCAGTATAAAGGCACCTTTCTCTGTATCCCTTCCCCCTCCCCCAATTGGGGTGTACTAGTATCGCTATTTTAAAAACCCTATATCCCCTCCTTAAGAACTAAACCAGTACAAAAGTCTGTGAGTAGACCAGGCTTAAGTGTTTCCCTTTTAAAGCTCGTTTTCTGTAGTTCTAGTGCTTGCAAATCATCCAGCAACTTTTCATCTCTGCACTCATCTATAGAAATGGTTTCATGTATATGACAAAATAGGCTATTGTTTACAATGTGAACTAAAGTTGCCATAAATTTTTCCATTTCAATGCGGTTTTCAATCGGTATTTGCTTTCGTCACACAAACTTTATTTCTAGGTCAACAGCAAGCTTAGAGTTGTATCACAGAACAGCCTTGTTAAAACAGCTGCTCAAAGTGTCCAATTTATTATCTATAAAAAGACTTCACTATACTATTTTAGGATTTCTCCAAATCTAGCTCTTCCCTCCCTTAGCTCCAAAACTGCAGGGGTATTTTGTTGCTCTTTGTACAACAAAGCAGAAGTTTTGTATTTGATTTGAGAGTTAGAAATCTCCTCCTAATGATTAATCCAGAACATACTGTCCTTGTAAGCCTCAGAGGAAAGGTTTTCTTGCTCCTATCTACTTTCTGCCTGTGCGGCTTCAGTCTTCTCCATCTTAAGGGCCAAAATAGTTTTAAAAGTGATACTACAGTCTGGATGATGCAACTATAGTATGGTCAGCACATGACTTCAGTTGCGTGCATTCCCAATGTGTATGAAAAGAACCACCAAACTGCAGCAAGCTAGAAAAAATGGACAGTGTGCCATTGACAGTCATCATTCCCACCTCAAAATGCTTATTGTAGCCAGAAAAATGAAGCAGCAGTGTAAGCTGGGCAACAGGAATCACTCGTTTTCATCTGGGTTTTGAGGGTCAATTATTTTGACATGCGTGAAAGGGAAGAGCCCTTTTCTGCCATTGACTTCGCCTTCCCACTGACCATTTATATTCATTCTTGTAACCTTCACGATGTCTCCAACCTGCATAGTAATAAAAAAGTGTTACCACAGTACAGGAGTTGCCAGCATAAAGATATACAACTGAAATGAGAAGAAAGAATACAACTTTAAAAAACAGAGAGAAAAACAGCTTTGTACTACTGCATCCCCTAAAGCAATTAAAATACATTTGATCATAAACTGAAGATTCCCCCCCCCCCCACCAGAATTCTGAAATTCAGCCTTGTTTTAACTTCACAGACCAGGTTAAGGCTGAAACCTGTAATAGTGAGAATACTGCGTTCCTCTGAAAAATGGACAACACATTTCATTAATATTAATGTTAGTTTTAAAGAAGTTTCACTGCACATGTGTAAACTAAATATACCATTGCATAACTAAAGTAAAAACCTGCACTCTCCCACTAAGGAGAGAGGGGCATATTCCTGTATAATTCACTGAATTTGCCCCATTCATAGATTTTCAAAAAAAAATAAAATAAAAATGATTCATTTAGCTGCAAGACTGAATGGGGTAATGTATTATACATGAATATGAAATGTTACAAAAACATATGGTTATGAGCAGGGCTTAATAAACGGCGGCAAAAGCCGCTTGCCAGCCCCACACTGTGCATGTGCAAGAGCCCATTGCGCATGCCGCCAGTAAACACGGCATGCAGCTGAAATCTACTCACCACGGGCGAGTAGATTCTATAGTTTGTCGAGCCCTGATTATGAGAGAACACTTTCTTTGAATTTACATCAGAATAAGCTACCGTTCTCTAAATCAATGTTACATTTCCTATTAAAGAGAAAAAAGCCTTATTAGCAAGGCTCGACAAATAATGTAATCTACTCGCCCATGGTGAGTAGATTGCAACCCGGAACAGCCAGTTTTGGGCGACGGCCAGCACAGCTGGTGAGCGGGGCTCACCAAGGTTCGACAAGGCCTGCTTATTAGGGATGTCAGTGTAGTCGAATACCTGATTAACTGATAAGCCTGGGTTTATTGGTTAATCTTATTGACTACATGCACCCTGCCTTGGGCTATAAGGAGGACAGGCAAGAGCTGGTGCAAGGGGGAAGCTGCATGTCCAACCCCTTCCCCCCTTGCTGTGCTGTTGCAAGGCAGCAATGTGAGGGGGCGGCATGCAGGGGAAGGCTGCTGCCTCTATTACAAGCAGCAAAGTGGGAGTCAGTCTGCACAGGGAGCTGCTTTTTAAACCAGCGCCCCTTGCAGACTGGCTCCTGCCTGCCTCTGATACAGAGGCAGCAGCATGGAGCTGCAGGGGGTTCCCTGGGAACACACTGGCTGCTGCCCCTGCCCCTCAGGCCTATCAAATAGTCATGTAACCAATATAATGCAGCTAGAAGACTATTCAATTAACTGCTAACACCCCTTATTATTATTAATAAGAGCTAGTATTAAGATTCTAGTTTTATTCACTGTTTCTACTTCTATTTAGGAATTTAGAGCAGGAGCAATGTCAAGACAATTCCTTCCCACTTCATAACAGAAATGAAGTTCAACAAGACCTAAGGAACATAATGGTAAACAAACTGATGGCAGGATACCCTTCTAATTTTTCAATAGATTCTACCATGTATTAGTTAGAAAAAGTGGTGCATGAAGAAATACCCAGAAACTCTTATCTCCAACTAGCATCAAGGTAAGTTGGTTAACTTTTCCTGAAATATTCTTAGCATTTAAAAATTTTAACAGTTAAACACAGATCTCTCCCTTTCTAGTAGCTCTCAAACTTTAGTGCCCCTTATTTTCCTGTACAGGCAGTCCCCGGGTTACATACAAGATAGGGACTATAGGTTTGTTCTTAAGTTGAATTTGTATGTAAGTCGGAACTGGCTCCAGATTCAGCCGCTGCTGAAACTGACCAGCGGCTGACTACAGGAAGCCCGAGGCAGAGTTGCTCTGCTCCCGGCTTCCTGGAATCAGCCGCTGATCAGTTTCAACAGCGGCTGAATCTGGACTCCTGGGACAGAACAGCTGGGGCGCTGCCGGGTAGGTGCCCACAGGACCAACCCGGCAGCACCCCAGCTGCTCTACCCCAGGCATCCCGCAACAAAAGCCTGGTCTGCTGGGGGGTGGGCGACGCGACGCACTAGCTGCGCCCCCCTCCCCCCCAGCAGACCAGGGAGACCCGAGCAAAGCCGCGGAGGCGCAGAGGTACCACCGCCTCTGCGGCTTTGTTCCTCTCTCCCTGCTGTGCTGGGGGGGGGGGGGGGGGAGTCCCCCCCAGCACAGCAGGGAGACAGGAGCAAAGCTGCACAGGCGGCGGGACCCCGCTGCCTGTGCGGCTTTGCTCCGGGGCAAAGGAGCAAAGCCACACAGGCAGAGGGTCCCGCCGCCTGTGCGGCTTTGCTCGGGTCTCCCTGCTGTGCTGGGGAGTCCCCCGCAGCACACCAGGGAGACCCGGAGCAGCTTTTCTCGCCCCAGAGGATGCGGTGGCGGGACCGCTGCGCTCTGGGCGGTCCCACCGCCTGCGAGCTCCGGGGCGAAAAAAGCCCCGTTTGTAAGTCGGATCCGCGTAAGTCGGGGACTGCCTGTACTGTTCATAATAGTCTTCTAGTTGCATCAATGTGGGAAAATGCAGCAGATGTTTACTTTAACAATTTTCATTTAACATTTTAGCAACTCATACATTTCAGTAGTTACACATTGTGCTGACTTTTCCTTGTGTTGCTATACGGAATGCAGTCTCAAGATGTCTCCAAGCCCTGATTCTGGATATGTATCTGCTCATCTATGAAGAATTTTCCACCTACTTGAGTGAGCATGGGGACCAATACAAACAATCAGAATGAAAGCTTTCATTTAAAAAAAATTGAGTCATTATGGCCATTGAACATTCTCAAAATGTTAGCTGACGGAGTCTTCCTAATTTTATGGACACATCCCGTGTTAGCTTCTGGTGATAATTATAACTACAAAAGGTCCATTTTGCTCTTCAACACAATGTTAGCAGATATAAAATGGACAAGAATCCAGTTACTTTAGTTCTGCTGAAACCTGGAGAAGCAACAAGCAGAGGCAAACACAAGAGCAAATATTAATTAGGGATTAGAGGCAGTCAGACTGAGCAAGGTGCAGAGTAGAGCTCCTTGAAAAAGTGAAACATTTCAAATTTTGTAACTTAATGGTTTAAGTTATTTAACCTGTTTTGGATTTTTTTAAACAAAAATGTAAATAAAAATTTAGACAATTGTGACTAGTTCTAGTGTGGAACAAAATATCACACTGCTATTCTATGGGGAGAAAGATCCCAAGTAGTAACAACAACTAGCAGTCAAAGGGATGGTTACCTGGTATATAGCTTCTTCTTGGTGTTTTGTATTTTTAAATGTGTACTTAGTAAATGTGGTATCTGTAATATTTTAAGTCAGGGCTGAGAAAACTTAGGCCTGAGAGCCAGAGCCCAGCCCCGAGGCTCAAGAGCCCATCCCCCCCCCGCAGCATTGGGGAGCCATGCTGGCACTCCCCATCCCTCTGCCGCTTTCCTGTGGGGCTGAAACACACAAAATCTACTAGTCTGGGCCCCTATGCTCTGGTGTGAGGGGAATGTGGGCAGTGTCTCTCTCTCTCTGTCAGGGGCCAATCAATCAGTGAGGGTTCTCACTGTGTGTGGCCCTGAACCGATTTGGGGTCAGTGGTCCCTAAGCCTAAAAAGGTTCCCCACCTCTTCTTTAAACTATACATTCCAGTGTATTGGCAGAATATCACTAATTACACTGTAATTGGCCCTAAGTTTGTTTAAATGGACTATTTAAGACCATTTGAACAAGACGACGAGGTATATTTGAATTGGTGATTAGAAATGCTTTATGTGGCCACCACTCTCCCTTTAAGCAATGCTCCTTTAACAACATTTATATTTAAGTTATCTTCAGCAGCCGTGTCCTCAGCTATTATAAACATGGCTTGATTTCCGGCTGCAGCATGGTATATCCTTTGGTATATATGGTTGTGACTATTTTCTTCCACTATTTGATCTGAGGAAAGCTCATCACCTAATAAACCATCTTGTTAGTCTTTAAAGTGCTACATAGTCCTGTATTTTGTTTCAGCTACACCATACTAACACGGCTACATTTCTATCACCATAGAAACGGAAGAATGTAGTTTATTTCAATATGTTCAAATTAGCTAACTTTTCAAAAGTAAAGGGCTCATTTAACCCCACTTCTTTCTCCCAGTTTACCACAACTATCATTTGAACAAACAGTATTTTGTACGTACAATACTTTGTTTAAACAGTTTTGTGTCACTGGGCAATTTTCTGGAAACATTCAGCAACTGGTTGAAGACTAATAAAGCACTATTTATCTCAGCTCTGTTCAATTTTCTACAAGTAAGCTGAAAGCAACTTCAGTGTTGTAGTACTTCATTTCCAGCTTGTGTTTCTGATTTAATCAGATGAATTTATTGTAATCCAAACATTTAGAACATTAGACAGCAAAACCATAATCAGGCTAAACTGATAATTTAGGGACTCCATATTCTCCCACTCTCCACAGAAGAGAGATTCACCTCATCCTCACAAGTGCTCGCAGACAGAAATAAATACTACCACATTGAAGGTCAAATCACTCACTACCAGCTGGGAAGAAAATTGAAGAATTCAATTGAATTGAAGATTTTTTGCTAAGCACTACTTCCCAAGGTATTTTAACTGGGACTGATAGTTGATCAGCCAAAGTGCTGTCAAACTATGAAGAGTTCACGATACAATTTAAACCACACATGCTTTACTATCAACAGCCCCACTTTAAAATTACTCCTAGAATTGAACAGGCAGCAGTAGAAATTCTGAAAGAAAAGGTATATGCACCTGAATTAGCTGAAGTTGGTTTGGGTTTTAGCCCCAAGCAGAGGATACTAACAAGTGAATTTTGAATGTGACAAATATACACACACTGAACACACAACACTAGCAAACAAAGCTATTTCAGAATGACTTACCCCAAAAAAGATTACTCAAAACTGACAAGCTCAGCACCAAGAGGTTCCTACTTAAATACTGGCCTAAAACATGTTTAGGAAGGTGCTCACTATCGAAAAATAAAGGCCTAATATTATGCTACTAGATTTAAATAACATGTCAGGGTGGTGTTCTAACACACTGATTGGGGACCCAAGTTACATTGTACATCTCTAAAGCTTCAGGGGTATTGCATTTGCCCGCACAAGTTAAACGCCAACCAATTTGATTTCAATCTTATTCATGAATTAGTAAAATGCCTCATGGGGGAGAGTGGGAGGAGGGAAGAGGTCAACCAAATTTGAGCGCTGACAACAAGTCTTCCCAATCTCCCAGAAAATTTTTCTGTGCACAATGAAGGAAACCACAACACCAACAACCTTTGCTGCTTTGTCTGACATACTAAATCAAATTTAAAATGTTATTTCTGCCAACTGACAATAAATGGCTAATTAGTAGTGGAGTACTTAGTGTGTAAAATATGACACTGCTAGTTTACCTTATATTTTCCAAACACATGCTCTACACCAGCATTAATTTAACATTGATTTACTCCAAGGTATAACTTTTTAAAAGAGTTTAATGGCCACAATTTTCCTAAGAGGTATGAAAGTTTCCTGCTTTTGAATACTTGCAGCACAAAGAGCACTGGGTTTAGAAGGATGGATGTAGAAACAATGTGCCAGAATCCAACACTTTTCTGAATTACAGTTAATCAGTGAAGTTATTTGAAAGCTCAGAACAGCCTCACACTATCTACTCAAGGAAACTGCTTTCATTTTGAAGATTTTATTAAAAGGATGTCAAGGAAGTGTGAGGTATATTTCAGCTTAAGGAGTTTTATATTTTGTTTGAGAATGTATGAATCGACTACTTCCTATATCTAATTAGTCAGCATACTGCAAATGCTTTAAAACAAAATGTTTGCAGAAAAGTAAAGTCAACAATGGCAAGTTAGAGGTGTTAAGATATTCCCATGCTCTTGAACACCACACAGAAGAGAACAAAACATATGATCAAAAAGTATTTTAAGCCACCACTACGGATTGTCGTATTTAAAGCCTGGTGGAGTAGAGGCATTTGAGGGAAATAAGTAAGGTGTAGAATACAAACTTCACTACGAGACAGCAAGGAAACCCTAGATGGTACTTTTCTTAGCTCTGCCACAAACTTTTTATTACCTGGGCAAGTCAACTTCAAGACTTCATTATCTTAATTTGTAAAAAAAAAAAAAAAGGGCAATGCTTAATTATCTCAGAGCTATTCTGAGGCTAACTTTATTTGAAAAGCATGTTAATATCTTAAAGAGTAAAATATATTAGATTCTTGAAATGAGTAATTCTTTAAAGTTGCAGCCTTTCAGTCCCACCCTATTATAAAATCAGAATGTATTTTAGATTATGTTCCAGTTGTAGCATGAAATAAAAGCCTCAGGGAATACAGCTCTTGAAACATGCTGGTCAAAGTGTTACTCATATATTCTAGACTCTTCCAAACCTGTGTCTCTCTTTGGGAACCGATTCATGCATCATAAACAAGGAAGCTTGGTACAAGTCATTTTATTATTAGACAAATAAGATTACATCCAAGTGAATTGTAAAGATGCATTAACAATTTCATGAAGGTACAAGTGATGCGTATTTAGGGAAAGGACTGACCTTGGAGTGGAAAAGATACAAATCTTGACTGTAAAACAACAGCTTGCTGGTAGCTGACTAGGTCAGTAGCTGTCAAAAATAATCAAATAGCTGTTTGGAACCTATTTGATGTTGGCAATTTCATTCCAATGCTGACAGACAGGTGTCTGCCTCAGAACTGGTATGTTTCTTGGCAGAATCACTAGTAGTGAATAATACCTAATGGACCACGAAGACTTGGCTGCTCATTCAGAACCAAGCTGAGTCACAATGTGGGACTGAAGAATATTTATGGGCCAACTGAACCAGAAAAATAATGGGTGGAGCTAAACTGCTGCAGCAAAAAGCAGGTACAATCAGCCAAGTCCAGCTACAAGGAAAGAAGCTGGTAGAAATGTAGGTTACTAGAGGGAGCAGGAGGGAGGCAAAGGGTGACATTGGGAGATTAAAGAGTCAACAGCAGGGAAATTATGCAAATCATTTCATTTCTTCCATTGGATTCCAAAGCTAAGGGAAGGCAGAGGATGGCAGAGAAATAAGATGCCCAGGCCAAAGAATCTAGCCATTTTGACCAGGGAGCAAGACACTCATCCATTTAAGCCTCTTTATACCAAGTAAGATTACCAAATTGACCCAGGAGGCCTAAAAAACCTGTATCCTGCAGAAACAAGATTTCCCCAGTGCAGGGGACTGAGGAAGACAACTATAAGGCTACCCCGCAAGGATCTCTTTGCAACCCCAGCACACGGATTGTAGCATTACTGTGGCATACAGACAGTTGGGGACAGGCTGTCTAGAAGTGGTAGGTATAAAGGTGGCTTAAAGAACCCTTATATTTCTCATCTTCTAGGCTACAAGTGCTGTTGTACATCTCTTATGAGGCACAGCACAGAATTTCAACCAACATCTTCAGCACACCTACACCAAATGGGGAGAGATGGGAAGGGAGCAGGAATGAAGACTCCCAATACAGCTAGAATAAAAATCTCATACTGAAAAAACTCAATAATAAGCCAACAGTGTCTTCGACAAAAATGCTGAAATAAGGACTTGGTACACTTAATCTACTATGGAGACCGAATTTAAAAAAAAAAAAAAAAAAAAAAAAAAAGAAGAAGTGCCAGAATTCCTTTGATTAACAGAGGTGTATGGGACTTGTCCTGTCTCAAAAGATACACTTGGAACTTGCGTGCGCACATCTTCAAGTATTAAACAGCTGTTGTAGATTGGATGCTACAAAAACGACACATTTTAAATACCCTTTACTTTACACTATTTTTCCACAAAGAAAATTCATCATTGCTGTATGAATGTTGAAACTTTAATGAGAAAAGTAGCCTAATTTTTGGCACTTGCAGTTTTGTACATCATTGTCAGGGGAATCTAATTATCGGCACATTTTGTCCTACTTGTGCCTCAAATTTTCCCTTCACTATTAATTGTTTTCTCTGTAACCTAATTGTAAGAAGCCCAAGAGAAAGTCTAGAAGTCAGTTATATAATTAAGGTCAATAGATATCTATTCTGGTGAAATAAATACTTCAGTGACACTCAAAACTTTCACAGCTATACATTTCCAATCCAAGGCAATGCCAGCTGGAAAATACAGTAAAGCACTTTATAAGCAGGACTTGAAAAGTGGCCCTGTACAGTGAACAGGAGTTTTTCCTAGGCTAATGCCATTAAATTCTGCAAAATGTAAGTTTTCTTTTATAAAGATGTCTGACAGGGAACTAGCTCTTCTGATTGCAAGATAACCTTCCTAATATAAACTGTGTTAACCAATGCAGTGATGTGTATCTACAGACTTAAAAGACATTGCCACTGCAAAGAGCTCTGGCTGATGCTACCGGTACAGTGGAGTTACTGCTGCTTTAGAAGAGCCTATTGGGTGGTATGCTTGTGTTAGAAACATGGTACCCCAGTTGTGGCTGCAACTCAGATAAGGCACTGTATTGAGGTACCCCCAACCACCAACAGACTCTGTGAGGTTAGCAGGTCCTCACCCCTGTACACAAAAAAAGCTTTCTGCCTGGGTTGCAAGAAGGCCAGCGCAAATTCAAGAGCACTTTTCTGACGTAAGAAGTAAGGGATTTCTTATTCCTTAGCAGCAGTTCCATTTCTGGGGTGTGCTGACCTCAATCTGATTCAGGACATGGAAACATCACCTCTAGTGGATAGGACATATTTTATTTAAAGGGTTACATAGCACTAACTGACCCAAAGGTATTTGGCACCATTAACTTGGTGTTGGAGAACTCAGCTATGAGAGACCAAGCAATGGAGGTATAAATTCACAGGAGACTGGGCAGGAAGGATCACTAGCTAGAAGAATGGTGTATTGTGGCCCAGTCAGAGAGTTTTATCCTTAGACTAGGTGGTGACATTTTCCAAGCCCTACTTATAAGCTCATATATATTTAACATAATTAAAAAGCCATGAAGTCCCAAAAATTGGGAAACTTAAGGTTGGCTCCACTTCATATTGTAATGCTACTACCACTTTCGAGCACTGCTCTTGTAGAGTTAAAACTCAGTTCAACTGTCAAAAGCACCACAGGAGTGGCAATTCTGTGGGATTCCCTCCCAATTTTCCCAAGAGAAAAAGGTCAAAGGAGAAGCCCAAGAATTTAGTTGCTGAATTTTACTCCTACCAAGTAAAGGATATCCCCTACCTCCAAAGCTTCTGAAAGTGTGCACAGAGAGAAGTGAGAGGGAAATAATCTTATGGGTAAAGCAAATAATTGAGAATAATAAAGTTTGGGTTCTATCCCCAGTTTTTTCACAGAATTCCTGTGTATCCATGGGAAGATGCCACATACAGTGGTAATATGAGTTAGTGAGATTTCATCTGATATTTCCAATGAATATCATTAACTGACCAATAATTCGTATTTCACTGACAACTAACAGTTCTGTTTATGGCAATATCCTTAACAGTAGTATATATATTAAGATTTTATTTTTTTTACAAAAAGCTAATATAGTTTCTCCTAAATTGTTACATCTTCTCAGTGTGGCAAGACGATGCTTTCTGCAGACCTTGGCCAAGTTTGAGCACATTAGCAAAGAACTACTTTAATTGTAAGCTCTTGAGACTGGAATAATTTTTTTTCTACATCTACACAGCATCTAGCACAATGAGGTCCTGATCCAGGACTAGAGCGCCGCAGCACTACAACAGTGTAGCACTGATTATTCATATTTGAAGTAGTTCTAGTCTTGCAAGGTCTATAATTATAAAAGTGCTACATCAGCAATACGATGACTCAAGGTCTACTGCGACAATACTTTCACACTAAGAGAACCACTTGGGCACAGAGTAACATTCTTCAATGCTATTCTAGGCACCCCAACTAAGAATATTAAATTTTGATTAACTAATCGAGTAGTCGATGGAATTTCCACTGTCTACTCAATTAGTAGAGAAGGGGTTGGGTGGGGCGCTCATATCCTGCTGCACCTCTGCCTTTTAAATGTTGTAAGAGCCATTTGCAGCTCTTACTACATTTAAAAGGCAGAAAAGCAATGAGGACTCAAATAGTCCCTACTCATCTGGAGTGCCACCTCTCCCTTTGAAATGTAGCAAGAGTCCTGCAAGCTGTCTTTTAAAGGTATTAAGAGCCGCCTGTGACAGCAAGAAGAGGGGGGGAGCGACTAATCAAGTCACTACTCGACTATCTGATAAGCATAAGCTTATCAGATAGTTGACTAGTCGCTTACATCCCTAACCCCAATCTCAATCAATGTAATGTGTCAGGTTATGTCAAGGAATCTTAATGGAAAAGAAAATTTATATTCCAAGCCATTTATTTTCATGACAAAGTTGTCATTTTCAATAAACTTAATTACTTCTCCCTCCCTTCTACCTCGTTATTTAATCGAACTCAGCATGAAGCAATGGAAAGCATGTCACAGCTTCACTATAAAATAAGCAGCATCTCTCTACAAGGCAGACCACCTTAAGTTACCCCCCACCCATTCCTTTCTCTTTTTAAAAATAGTCAATAGACTAGTATGTAACAGGTTTGTTTACTCTAGATAGTACTCTAATCCTCACAAATATCGTCTGTACACCAACCATATTAAAGTTAATGCCAGTGTATAAGACATTCAGTTTTCTTATATTATGTAATCTTAGTCTTAAAAAGTTTGCTTAAAGAGAAACAATCACTGGCTAATGAAAGGCAGTATAGTGCCAAGCATTGTGTAGAGTATACCGTATTTTCCGGCGTATAGGGCGACTGGGCGTATAAGACGACCCCCTATCTTTTTAATTAAAAGATAGGGTTTCATCTTATACCCCAGCGCCCCTCCGCCTCCTTTGCTCCCGGTGTCCCTGGTCTGCTGGAGATGGTCCCCAGCAGACCAGAGGCACTGGGAGCAAAGCCGCCAGGAGCGCCTGGGCTTCTCCCCCCCCCCCCCCCCGCCGGAGCCCCTCCGTGGCTTTGAAAGCCTCGGGGGAAGCCGGCGGGGGGGCATCCCAGGCGCGCATGGGCTGCCCCCCCGCCGGAGCCCCTCCGCAGCTTTGAAAGCCTCGGGGGAAGCCGGCGGGGGGGGCATCCCAGGCGCGCATGGGCTGCCCCCCCGCCGGAGCCCCTCCGTCGCGGAGGGGCTCCGGAGGGGGGGCAGCCCATGCGCGCCTGGGATGCCCCGCCGCCGGCTTCCCCTGAGGCTTTCAAAGCCGTGGAGGGGCTCCGGCGGGGGGGCAGCCCATGCGCGCCTGGGATGCCCCCCCGCCGGCTTCCCCCGAGGCTTTCAAAGCCACGGAGGGGCTCCGGCGGCGGGGCATCCGGCGTACAAGACGACCCCCCGATTTTTGGGGGATGTTTTTTAACTTCAGAGGTCGTCTTGTACGCCGGAATATACGGTAACTGTACTGCCAGTATTACAGCTGCAAACACTTTGATTTAAGAAACAGCATGCCAGCTAACCTTTCTTCTCCTAAGCATTCCCACTAACTGTAACACTAAACTACAGATAGCTGCCTATACTTCATCTTTAGCAGGCCTGTATTATCTGTTTTTCCCTACCAATTATAAACATACTGATTTACTAAAAAGAGGATTCCATTTTATCAGAGCCATTAAAAACAAGGGTAGTCTGGTTTTTTGCTAGTCCAAATTTCTTGGGCAAGGTATAGACAAGATCCACACTTCAGAGAAAAATAAAAAAATAAAAAGATTTAATGGTCGGGTTAAAAGCATCCAGCATGGTGGATCTGGCCTGCAAGTAATCTACTGACCACTCTTGCATTGAACTATTACCCAAGGGCAGGCAAAATATAGTCAACGGGCCAGATACAGCTTACCAAGCCACTGTAGCCTCTACCTGCCTGTCCTGCCCACATCCCCTGCTCAGAGCAACTCTGATCACTGCAAACCTTGAGGGGGAGCTTTGCATGCTGCCTCTGCCTCCAGAAAACTCTTGCAGCTTCCACTGGCCGGTTTCTAGCCAATGGGAACTACCTGTTTACAAGACAGACAGCATACAAAGTACCCCTCAGACTCTCAGAATTCAGAGCCACACATGTATCCTATAGCTAGTTCAGGGAAATGGAAGGCAGGGACCCTGGCTGAGGAACCAACTGGGCTGCTGGCAAGGAGACACTCAGGTAAACGCCTCCCCCCACCTCAGGCTCCATCTGCTCCCATAAACCATGTAAACCAAACCCCCTACACCCCTGCTTCTGCATCTGTACCCTCTATCCCCCCGAGGCCCTGCACCTCCCTCCTATAACCTTCCCCCAGGTAACAACTCTCCCCCAAATCCTGCACCCTTCCTCCAGACTAGAACGACCTTGTACACCCATACCTCCTCCCAAATCCCATCCCTCACCTCAATTTCTTTATACCCCCAAACTTCCTTCATTAACATCACAGAGAAGTGCAAAAATTCCTGAAATACCCCCATCAAAATATATTGCCCTCCCCTGCTATTACCTTAGATAATTAGTTTATTAAAGCTCTGCCTCTTCAAGGCCCTACATATTTGGTCAGTGCTTCAGGCGGGGTTCAAGCAGAATGAAGTTCATTAAATAATTCCTTGATAAAAATATATCACAACACAGTGGAAGAAATGGCCTACTGAGATTCTGTATGTAGATGTATGGAAGAGCTGCAACCACTGTGACTTAACAGAAGTGGAACAGTCCCCCTAACTTCACGTCAGTGATTACACCAATGTGACCCTCAATATCAATTCTTACTGAAAGCTAATGATTGTACAGAAAGAGGTCCCCTTTGCAACAAAATCTGAAGAGGCAGAAGCAACAAAAGAATGAAAAGAAAAGAAAGGCAGCCAATCATCCAATTCCATATATTGGTCCCAGACAATTAATTCCACAGGAGCACTGGTGAAAATCTCAAGTAATCAGAGTTATCGAATAGCAATTTAAAGTATGTATGTACAAGTTATCACTACAAGCAGTTTTGCCATGAGACAGGGTAGGCTTCTAAAAACCATGATTTTAACTAGTGTAACTTAAATAATGGCACTTGAAACTGATGTTTCATGAGCACAAATAGGCAAAACTGCTATAGTAGGGGCTTGCACTGATGCAGCTACACCAATGCCTATAAACAAGGAAAATCGCAATGCAAACAAGATCTAAGTTTCACATAACCCAGAAGCAAACTAATTCAACTGTTCTGACTGTTAGAATATGACCAAAGGCCATACCAAGAATTACAGAAACACCATATAGGCCTATGGAAATTGAAGCCCAATAGCAATGAACAAATATATACAAAGATATGAGCAGGCGATAAGACTGTATGCCTGATATGCTTAGCACCCACACATGACTAACAACAGTATTAATTATCTCTGGAGGAAGCTATAAGTAGTTCTCCCAACAAGGACCACTAATGTGGTTTAGGGATGTAAAAGACTATTTGACTGATAGAGGCAGCAGAACACAGCTGTGCAACACTGCTGCTTTGAAACCCAAGACAGCATTTCAAAGGAGCTGCTGCCACAGAACCCAGGATCAGCTGGGTTCAAATGCAAGAAATAAGCCAAGCCAATCAGATTATTTCCTTGCTGCTAAGAGGTGATGGAACTACGTGTTTACAGCAACCAGATATGTACACCCATTATTCTTACAAATAATATAGGAAACAATTCATATTGTGGAAAAGATAAAAAGGTAACTGTCTGAATTAAATATATCTTTATATGTGCTCTACTCACTTTACAAGGGGAAGTGGTATGCATGAAGCAATTATTTTTGTCGAGCTGTTTGGCATGAAGAAAGACTGTCACTTGAGTCAGAGAGTCAAGCAAAGAACAATTTATTCAAGATAACCACCCACATGAATGGCTCAAATAAATTACATAATCAGGTTGCCACCATTTCAATCAAGTTATACTTATTTTATTAAAAAAAATTAACTATTGAAAAATGTTAGAAATTTAGAACTTGAGAAAAATCTTACCTCTAATGCCAAGGCAGTCTTGTCATAAGCACATGGAACTCTTTTTTGAATAGCTTTGGCATAGACCGGTCCATTCTGTGTTGATGGCAGAGGACTGATCACTGCTCCAGGTGTACTGGATACAGAGGGAAGGGGACTTGTGGTCTGAGGTTGAGCATAAGCATGTGCAGGTTCTGGAATACCATAGCTGTTGGAATTCCTGTTACCATGCTTCCCATGAGGAGACGATCTGACCATCTTCTCTACATAAGGAACAGGGATCATCCCAATTCGACCATCCTTGTTTCTGGCACTCCACCACTGTTCTTCAGGCTTCTCTAAAATTACCAGTATCTCACCCTTTTTAAATGGCAGATCTTCAGCATCATTCCCAAGAAAGTCATAGAGAGTCCGAACATATTCCAAATTGTCTTCTGCAGTGGGTATGGTAGCGGCTGATCCAGAGCCCATTGGTGGACTTGGATACCTGAGTATTTTTTAAAAAAAGAAAGCACTTTCAATAAATATTTACCTTATTCTGTATACTGGTACCAACATTTACTCTCATTTCTTACAACAGAAATAGTTAGTATAACTCCTTAATGTTAATAAGAAATTCAGCAGGCACAAGATTGCCAGTTTGATAGCACTCAAGTATTTAATGCAACTAGTGCTTACTTGATGTCTCTAATAATGAAAAAGTGAGCTATAAACTACGCTGCGTAGTCTCTTAACAGCTCATTTAAAAAAATTAGCTTTGTTCACTGGAGGCTGGAGAAAAATGGGTGAACGATGCATAATTTATTCTACTGATTCAATACAGCAAGGTACTTTTATTATTTGAATTTAAAATGTAAAAGTTTAACCAGTTACCCAGTACACATTAGGCTCATCAGAATGGTAACCAAATAAGCCAGGCATGTGGAAACTTTCTGGGGTTGAGAGTTGCTGACCCACAGAAGAAAGATCAGCCAGAGGCCACACACAGAAGTGAAGCAAAAGAACCCCAAAACATTCTCACTGATGTGGCCCCTGAGAAGGAGAGAGAGATTCCCCTCGCACATCAGAATAGTAGATTTTGAGAGTTCCCGCCCTGCCGTGAGGCAGCAGGGGGCTGGAGTGCCAGTGTGGGCTCCTCAATGTTGGGAGTGGGGGGGATCCCGGAGACTCAGGGGCCTGATGCAGGCAAGCCGAGGGCCACATCTGGTCCCCGGGGCCCCACCCCTGGGGTAAGATTAACTAGGTCTTGTCCAATCCCCAGTGGAGGGTAGCTGCACCAGGTCAGAACAGTCCTGGCCATGCTAGAGGGGCTTCTGCCCACAACCATTATTAGCAGGTGGGACCCCAGCCCACCAATGGTTAACAAGTTAAACAGTATAATTTTAGTTGTTTAATCAGATGTTTTCACCAATATTTACATCCCTATTTGAATTATCTTAGCACCTGGAAGTCCGTGGAACTGTACACATGCAGAACATACAAAAATCCTGCTCCAAAGTCTTACAATGTAAGTATAAAAGAAGAAACAGATGGATAGGTGTTAAGTTTGTATAGGCATTACAGGAACAAAGAATGGAAGGTGAAAATTAGTTTTGCAGAAGTTTGACAGCAGCATGGGAGCAATCATAAAAATATTTGAAAATTTTAACAAGAGCTAGTACAGGCTCACATCATGGGACAGAGGTAATCATCCACAACTTTACTGATACAGATAAGGTAGAGGATAGACTGAAGGATCTTGAATGTGAATACAAGCAGATCCCATCTGTCATGAGAGAAGGGGAAAGTCAGTGGAGGGAATACAAAGTGGATGACAGTCAAAGTGACAGACCAGAAAAAATAGCATTCTTAATAGCCATGACCAGAGCAAGACTATTTACAAGGGTCAGAGAAAACGATGTTGCAGTAATTAAGATAGAAGATGGTAAGAACTTGGAAGACAGTTTTAGCTGTGTGAATGGATAGGAAGGTTTTATCTTAGAGATGTTACATAGAAAAAAATATGCATAGGTATAGACATAATCTTGATGTGAGGTTTCAAAGAAGTCGGAATTGAACACTATCCTGGTCTAAGCAACAGGTAGATGGTGTTATCCACAGTGATCAAGAAAATAGATTAACAGGAAGAGTTTGGGGAAAAAATTGAACGCTCTGTTTTAACCATGTTTAGCTGGGCCGGTGAGACATCTCTGGAGGTGGTGTCAGAAAGACAGGATTTCAGTTCGGACAGAAGACAATAGGTCTGCCATAGAAAGGTAGATTTGTCAGTCATCAGCATAAAGTTGTTATCTGGAATCTCATCCACAGTGATTAAATTACCTAGCGATAAGGTGTTGAATTAAATGGAATTAAAATCCACTGTAAAATAGGGATGTTAAATTTCAATTAATCAATTAATCAAATAGTCGACGATTTGCATCAACAAATTGCATCAACTATTTGATTAGCCGATAAGGGCGCCTCCGCCTTTGAAATGTAGCAACAGTCCCAGGGCTGTTGCTACACTTCAAAGGGGAAAGCGCTGTGGGGAGTATGGGGCCAGCAGGGCAGTCCCCTACTGGCCCCAAGTTCTTGACGATGTTTCAGAGCGGCAGTGCCACATGGAGCCCAGAATCAGCTGGGGACTCCCCTGCTGACCTCAGGGCTCCATGCAGCGCTGCCTCTTCAAAACACTACATGCAGCCTGGGGATTTCCCAGCTGGCCCCCGGCTGCATGCTGTGTTTCAAAGTGGCAGCACTGTGTGCAGCCCAGGGTCTGGCCCAGGTTCCATGCCACACTGCCGCTTTGAAGCACCCCTTTCTCTTCTCCACCTTGCTACCTCTTTGTGATAGACACAGCAAAGGGAGGGGAAACAACTAGTTGACTACTGTGTGACTTTCTGGTAACCATTTGTTTATCGATAGCCCACTATTAGACTAGTCATTTATATCCCTACTGTAAAACAGTCTCAGTTTGCTGAGAAGTTGTCCTTACAGATAAGGAAATTTAAGACTTCAGCATAAATTCCTTTTTATGCGTATATGATAATCTATAGTGCAACATTTTAAAAAATCCACTCTTCCATGACAAGGTTGCAGCTTTCCTTGGCAAGTGTGGTGATCTAGTATCAGTTCCTATAGAAACTAAGTTCTTATTTAAAATGAACGTTTCTAGTACACATGACTGCAGCCTCCAATCTTGCTGGCCTGGTGCTTTAGAACTTCTCTTAGCAACAGAGTGAAATTAAGAAGTCTGTTTAGATTATTGCTATGCATACAGGATTCTGAATCAACACTGATGTAGTAAAGAATCAGTTTTGTACTGTTACTGCCTGGGAAAGATATGAACAAAGACAGGCAGAGGTGTTATTCAGGAGAAAGGAGAATCCAAAACAAAGAAAATTAGTGGAGTATTTCCAATCCCCTTGAAGCAGCATCAAAACTCTTGTGCGCTATGGGGGGCGGGGGTTTGCAGAAGACGACCTAGCATCACACCCCTTAGAACTTCAGAAATAAGAAAATGTGTTTAAAAATAAGCCCTATAGTAGCCTAGAACAGTGATTTCTTCACAACAAAAATAATCAGTGTAAAACCCATACTTTTAGTACTCAGCAACTTTTCCATCTCTTTTCCAATACTTTAAGCAAAGTATATTAAAAATAAGATCATGAAGGTTCACCATTAGATAATTTTAATTTTATTTACTATTCATTACTATACTGTTGCTGTTTGGGAACACTTCACAATCAAACTTCACTGCAGTCACTGCTAGTGCTTTTTTCCATTAGCTTTTTTGCCCATCATTGTCTAATGCAGATGCAACAGCACATGTGGTTATAACAGTGGGAAGCACTAATGTAGGTCAAACAGATTGTCTAACCCAGAAAAATAAGGAATCTTATCACTAGTCCACATTAATGCTCCCATGTTTCCAACTATTGGTATAGCAGCAGAGCAGCTGCTAAAGTGTTGTAAACTGTCAGGTGTTTGTACGTGCTCCTGCATGCATAATGCAGTGGTAAGTGGTAAACTAGACAAAAGTGAAATTGAAAACATTTTGAAAAGTCATGAGTCTACCCATGATTTTAACAAGCTACTTAGGGGAAAAACATATGGAATAATACTTGTTTAAAATTAATTTCTACTGAAGTCAGAAAGGACAAAAGATACAATACTTAAGAGCAATAGCCCAGGTATACTTTCAATTACAGTCAAAACTTGCAACTGATTAAAAGCACAAGTACCAATAAACAATACAGAATTGTTCACTTAAGTGAATATAAATCAGTAGCTCTTAGAGAAAAACACTTTTCTACATTAAATATTTTTAAGCTGAGGACTGATCTCATCCATCCACATTGTTTAAAAAAGAATGAATAGCATCTTTAAAAGGCAAACATCCTGAAATGAAACAAGACAGGACTATGTAGCACTTTACAGACTAACAAGATGGTTTATTAGGTGATGAGCTTTCGTGGGCCAGACCCACCTTCCTCAGATCTGGCCCACGAAAGCTCATCACCTAATAAATCATCTTTTTAGTCTTTAAAGTGCTACATAGTCCTGTTTTTTGTTTCAGCTAGACCAGACTTTCACGGCTACATATTTATTATTATCCTGGAATGAGACATTCCACTGGAAAAAAAATCAATTGGAGAGAAAAATTAATACTATTACATATTTCCAAGAACATGCAACTGGCTACCCACACTACCACTTCAGTCCCACCCATATTCTAATATATTAAAAGGCAATCTGAGAAATGCTGCAATTTAAAGAGGCTGTGGGGTGGGATTTGTTTCTAAAGAGACCTCTGAGACCCTATTAGCATGTCACTGAATTTCTACAGCGGTCAATTTTTTAACATGAAGGCTTAGTTAGGTTAACAATTTAAAAATACAGCATATTTCCTCCTCTAAATAAATCCCATTTGTAATACTACTTCTAGCAAGCACATCCGTTTACATTAAGTTAAGGCCCATTTCTGTATTCTCTATGCAGAATTCCAATAGATTTTTATAGTTTTGCTGGCATACTGACTATGTTCACTAAACTAAACCAAACCATCCCTATATGCTCAAGGCCAATAAACAAATGGCAAATGAACATGCTTGCTTGGAATCAAGTTAGATAGCACCAAAGCCTCAAATGGATTAAGAAACTAAATTAAGTCCCTAGAACACATGACTGAGAACAGAGGCTTGCTTTCCTAGAAATTAGTAAGCATCCAGGTGGAGAAGAATTAAGATAGTCCTTCAAAGACATTTTATTTATCTGAAATGAGCCACGGCACTCCACTGACTGACAATTACCAAACAGTCCTGCCCGACTGTTCTTGCAAATGGGTAAAACCACCTGTTTAATTAATGAGAAGCTAACCTTTCTGTCAAAACATGATAAATAGGTACTGAACACTATAATATTTAGTTTTAAAAATTCCAAGTGACCTGCTTCCATCAGGTCCCTGGCAAAATTATTCCATCGCTTAATAATTCTATCCAAAAGCTTTCATGACAGGTAAAGTTTTTCTACTCAATAGAAACTTTTGACAAGCCTATTTGATCCTTAGTCATCAAATGCAAAGTCTGGAGCTAAATTTAAAACAAGGATCAGTTTAGCTGAGGAAGTTCTTTAAAATCTCCCCATTAGTGACAAATGATTTTTTTAAACTGCCCAATTAATTAACAAACAAATTGTCTGGTAGCACTTTAAAGAGTAACAAAACATGTAGATAGTACCATGAGCTTTCATGGGTATAGTCCCCTACCCCCAAAGCTCATGGTACTATCTACATGTTTTGTTAGTCTTTAAAGTGCTACCAGACTATTTAGTGTTTTTTAAGTTTAGTCTGTACAGGATATCTCTGCTACCCTCTGCAGCAATTAAATAAAGTGAGCTGAAACTAAATTTTAAATACCATTTGAGCTCCTAATATGTTGCTCCTAATATGTTAGTTCCCATAATAGAAGAACTAGAGGACACCGAATGAAATTAATGGGTAGCAGGTTTAAAACTAATAAAAGAAAGTTCTTCACACAATGTGTAGTCAACCTGTGGACCTCTTTGCCAGAGGAGGTTGTGAGGACTAGGACTGTAACAGAGTTTAAAGATCAGAGGGGTAGCCATGTTAGTCTGAATCTGCAAAAGCGGCAAGGAGTCTGTAAGGTGCCACAGGACTCCTCACTGCTTTTGCAGAGTTTAAAGAGAAGCTAGATAATTTCATGGAGGTTAGGTCCATAAAAGGCTATTAGCCAGGGGATAAAATGGTGTCCCTGGCCTGTTTGTCAGAGGCTGGAGAGGGATGGCAGGAGACAATCACGGATCATTGTTTTCGGTCCACCCCCTCTGGGGCACCTGGGCTAGCGGGCCCCTTGGTCTGACCCACCAGGGCCCTTCTTAGGGCTGTTTCACGTTTCGCTAGCAGCTGTTTTGTGCAGGCTCCCGCAGGCCTGGGGGGCTTTGCACGTGCAGGATGAAGCGCGAGCGCGCGGCCCAGGCGGGCGGGGCGGGGGGTCCCGGGGGGGCGCAGGTAGCCCAGAGACAGCAGCGGGGCGTACCGGGGCGCGGGCTCGATGAGCGTGGTGGTGTCCAGGTAGTGGATCTTGTAGAAGTCCAGCAGGGCCGGCAGGTGCTCGAACTCCTGGTCGCCGATGCGGAAGCGGCGGGCGGGCAGCGAGTTGACGATGTAGTGCGAGACGCGCGAGTTCTCCGACACCGACAGCACGTAGTCGCCCGGGCAGGTGGACGAGTCGCGCACCAGGAAGGTGCCGTGGCGCTGGCCCTGCAGCCGCGCCTGCGCCTCCGCCCGCGACAGCGGCCCCGCGTACCAGCTCGAGCGGTCCGCCGCGTCGAAGCGGGCGGCCGAGGACATGGCGGGCGCGGGGCGGCTCCCTGCTTCGCTCAGCGGCGGGGCGGGCGCGGCATCCTGCCCGGCGGGCGCGCTGAGGGGCGAAGAGGCGAGGGCGGCCGGGCTCGCGCTTTATGCGGCGGGCGCCCGTCCCCAGAGCCGAGCGCCAAAATGGCGGCCTGCGCAGCCTGCCAGAGGGTTCCGGAGCGCCCCGCCCCGCGCAGGCGCGCTGCGCGCCTCGGCCCGCGCCCACGGGGGAGGGAGGGAGGAGGAGAGCGGCCGCTGCCTGCTGCGGCCCCGCCCCTCTTCCCCGGCCGGCTTAGGGGGGGCGGAGCGAGGCGGTTGCGGCTGAGCCGCGCTCTGGGGGCGGGGCTCCACCCCGCAGCGGCTCGCGCCCGCCCTGCTCGTGAGCTCTTTCCGCCAATCACAGCGCGGCCACACTATCCGCCCCTCCCCCTCTCCTTCCCCCTCCCGCTCCGCCTCGCGTGCGCCGAGCGTTCCAGGCGCTTCCAGCGGGGACGCCGCTCTTGAGTGACATCACTGGGCCGGCGCGTGCCCCGCCCCTGCAAGGCGGAACTGCCCCCGTTCTGTGAGGGGCGGGGGAGGTCACGTGGGGACTGTGGGGGGGTTGCAGTCTTGCCCCCCCCCCCCTTTTCTTCTGCTGCTGGCGCTCTGAGCCCCCCCCCCGCAAGGCAATGCAGGGGCAGAGTGGCAAGACTGCAGCCTCCCCCCTTGAAACCCCCCCCAGCCCCCCGCTCTGGGGCCAGCCCCCCCCGTGGAAAATGCAGGTCCCCCCCTTACAGTAACAAAGCACGAGACCCGGCCCCACTGTCCCCCACACGTGTTCCATGGCCATGACCCCCCAGCACATCCCCCACAGCCAGGCCTGCTGCCCCACCCTGTCCCCCGCTGCCCGCCGGCCTGGCCCTGGCTCCGGATTCCGACTTCTGGAGACGCGGGCTCCACAATGTTCAGAACAACTGGAGGCAAGAACCACAGTGCGGCCGCCCCGCTGCCCTCTGCTCAGAGGTTAAAGTAGTTTTCCTACTAGATTCTAGAGCCAGAAGAAGCTATTGTGGTAATCTCGGCTGATCTGCAAAACATATGGCAAAGAACTCCAAGCAGCGCTTAAAATAGCCAATTCTCCTTTTCCTATGTCTCTTTTCAGCAGTAGGTGCCGGGAAGGAAAGGATTTTTATCAACCCCATCTTCTTAAAAGCCCAGAGTTAGACCTTGCCAAACATCAAGATTGACAGCTCTTTAAAGCAGACGCATTTTTCATTATTTGCTTTACAACCTGAATATTGCAAGGCCGAAAAAATCATGTGACCATGCAAAACAGCATCTGTTATTTTCCTCCAGCTCTTACCAGTCACAGAAAACATCTAGTAATAGAGATGTAGCCGTGTTAGTCTGGTCTTGCTGAAACAAAAAACAGGACTGTGTAGCACTTTAAAGACTAATAAACCATCTTGTTAGTCTGTAAAGTGCTACATAGTCCTGTTTTTTTGTTTCAGAAAACATCTAGCATCAACGTTCCAACAAAAGACCTGGCAAATCAGCCTGACTCATGACATTTTGCCTGAGGTTTGAATAGCAGCAAGGGGTTATTAACCAGTATGTTCCCTCTTCAAGGGCAGCCTTTTCTCTCTACTTCCATAGTTCCAGCATGTTGGTAGGTGCATGCAGCTCTATGGGATGGGCCATTTCACATTATCTAAACAGCTGTGATGACCATGCTGGTGCAGAATAGGAGGACATCAACAGGATAGAGTTGAGATACCACAACAGAAGCCAACCCTGGGGAATGCTTGAGAGGGGCCAAAAATGGGCCACTCCAGATAAACAGAAGTTGAAACAAATGTTGCCAACTCTCACAAATCTATGCTATTTTTGGCTGGAGCTGGAGCCGGAACCATGCCAGAAGGTTAAGCCCTCTAAGAAATTTCAGCTCTGCCAGGGGGCCAATATCCAGCAGCTGCAGAAGGAAGACAGACTGATTCCCCTCTGCTCTCCAGAAATGAGAGGACTTTTCGGGTAGCATCTAGGACAGAGGTGGGCAAGAGGCTGCCAGTTGGCCAGATCCAGCCCACCAAACCACTGCATCCAGCCTGTAGCTGCCTCACCAAAATCCATAGGCACTGGCAGCTCACCCTTGAAACAGCTGGCTACTCTCTGTTCTGGATGCTGGGGAGGGAGTAGGGAGACTTCATGCACTGCCCCCTCCTCCAGCAAAATCTTTCAGTTCTCATTGGCCAGAGCCTGCTGCTTGCTGTGCAGGGCACAGGAAGGAGAGGAGAGGGTGCTGATGTCAGTGTACCCCTCTCCCACCCTGTGCCCCATCTCCACAGAGCAGAGGGGGAACAAGGATGGAGTTTGCTGGCTGCTTTTGGGAGTTGTGCAGGGCCAGAGTAGGGGTGAGCCTGCTTTAGCCCCATGCACCACCACCCAGAAGCCACCTATGGTAATCCTGAGTCCCCCTGCATCCCAAACCCCTGCCCTAGCCCTGAACCCCCTCCTGCACCTCAACTCCCTGCCCCTGGCTAAGGTCAGAACCCCTCCCACACTCCATATCCTTTAACCCAAGATCAGCCTCTGCATCCCCCTCCCCCACACCCTTCCCCTCTGCCCCCAGCCTCATAAAAGTGAGTGAGGATGGGGGAGGGAGGGAGGACGGAGTGGACAGGGGCGCAAGGCCTTGGAGAAGGGGCGGGAAGTTGGTGGGGTAAGGGTGTTTGGGTTTGAAGTAGACCCTGAGTTGCATTTAAATTCAAAAAGTGATCTCATGCTCGAAAAGGCTGGAGACCGCTGTCCTAGAGGAATTCAATGCTTACTATTCATACATGCAGAATTGACAGTTTTGTGTAACATGGAGATCGTAGGTCAAATCCAAAACCGTATTTTAAATATAGAATCTCATAACACCTTTAATATGAAAGGATCCCAAACTTCGTGTGTATTAGCATCTCCAAACACTGAAATACAACCACCTCTAAAATGGAAAATCACAGCTATTTAACAGCATAAATGGGAATGAAAACAGAAATTGTTAGGCCTGGAAGTGAAGAATGCATCTGGAACCTGCCTATACATGCAAAAATATTTCCTGAATTTCTAAGGAAAGTTATCTATGTGTCATGCTTCAACTCTGAATGAATTAAGAGTTCACATCTGTCCATTCAGAATCTTTAAGGTTCATTCATGTACAGATAGTTTGGACTGGATTGAGAAGGTCATAAAATTGCCTTACATCATTTGAAGATGGGGGTTAGTCCTCTCCCAATGTGGTTACAACTGAAATGGAGCAGTAATTTTGGATTAAATATGTTTACATGCTAAATACAGTAATTTGTGTAGCTATATTTATATACACACATTACAACAGTATCAATACTTCTGAGATTAGGGGATGGAAAAATCTCCATAAAATGAAAGAGCTTTTACAAACATTAAGCTGCATAACTGTAAGGTATTAACTTAAAAAACCACAAATGGTCTGGTAGCACTTTATAGACTAACAAAACATATGGGCTGTGTCTACATTGGCATCCCTTTCCGGAAAAGGGATGCTAATGAGACACTTTGGAATTGCAATTCCGCGGGGGATTTAAATATCCCCCGTGGCATTTGCATTTACATGGCTGCCGCTTTTTTCCGGCGCGAGGTTTTTGCCGGAGAAAAGCGCCAGTCTAGACAGGATTTTCCGGAAAATAAGCCCTTTTCCGGAAGATCCCTTATTCCTACTTGAAAGTCCCTTATACCTACTTGAAATCACTCTTGCTTCTAGTCCAATACCAGGCTAAAGGAGAGCATATCTTTTTTAAAAAGATCCAGTCTGGATTTAAACAGAGATAGAAAGGGGACAGTTTGTGCAACGTCTCACAAAACAGGTTAGCTAATAAAGCTGGGAGGTAACTCTATGTACTTGTACATCCCTATCACCACTTGTAGTCTAGGTCTGCCAGCAGGCAGAGAGGTGAAATTGACCATTTTGGCAGCAAACACTCAAAACACTTTGGTTTAAAGGCAAGGTTTTTTTTCAGAGAAAGAAAAGAGACATTTCAATGCTGAATGCTGGATTGGGGGTAAGGAAGGAGACAGAGTTCTTCTGAAATAAACTGAAGCCACAACAACCACTTCTCTTCCAAGTGTGAGTTTCTAATATAGTTCAGTAACAAATGAACTAATTACAAATCCCAGAAATGCAAACTGTAAGCCATAATTATTTAACATAAGCTAGGACTTCAACCAAAGTACTGTATAATATTTATGTTACCTATTTTAACATAACAGAAAAACTTGGGTTTTAGCAACCTGATTGGCATGACCAATACTTACAGTAAATGCATCCAAAGGCTTCAGCTCAGCATCTCCTGGATGTAAAAATAATCAAGTCTCTGTCTTATAAGAATGTGAACAACCGGATAATGAAATAAGCAGTGAAGAAGTTATAAAGGCAATTCAGCTTCTGTAACATTGAACATCTAAACTATTCACCATGCTTTCCTCGGTTTTTCACAAAAACTCACCCCAAGACACCTCTTTGCTTTCCTGAATCCTACAAATAGCTTCCTCTTACTACACCAAATAAGCTTGCTCTCATCTTCAAGCCTCAGTACAATCTTGACTCTGCCCACATCTGTACTCTTACTTCCTGCCTACTCACTTTACAGATGCCTGTGTAACTTTAGCTCATTTTGAGGTTGATCCCATCCGTCATGCTACTTCCTACAACTGAACTAGACTTCCTTTTTTCACTCGCCACTAAGTACATACCCTCTTCTGCTTCCTTCAAATCCCTCTTCTAGAAATCCTGCTTCACACATAGGCCTACTCTATACCCTTGGCTTATCCCTGCCCCAGATTCATTCCAGCCAATTGGAGGAAACCATGATTTTCCTCATTGTGGGAATAGATCCATAAATTAGCATTTTCTAGGATTTGAAAAGTACCAAAAAGAGTCTTCTGTGATGAATCGTACGTACTTGAACAACCACCTCCAATTCTGTATTTTCAACACTCTGCAGAAGATGGTGTAAGCAAAGCCTTGTCCTTATCATAGTTTGTGATTGCTTTCTGGATATTTTGAGACAACCTTTAATAAGCAGAAGATGACACTGGGATTCCAAATGGAAGTTCTGCTACCGAACTTCATTGCTGGACCAGATGGAAAAAAAAAAACCAAACCACCAGCTATGTGACCCAATTATTATCCTAGTAAGCCTTGTAATGTATCAGTAAGGTGAAATTTTGTGTTTTTTAAAATCACTTGGTGCAGACAGACGTATTGTATTATTCTTCATTAGAAACATTTTTATTAAATTTTCCCATTTGTGGATAGGACTTGTGCTATGTCCAACAGAAGTCAGTGTAATTATGAATGTACTTCCTTTTTGATACAAGGCTGGCACATTCAGGAAATCAGAGGAATCAGATTTAATCACTAAAAATAGGGTCAACCTAAAATAAAACCGAATCTACTCCTAGTGCATGCTTTCCCGAAGGAAAAAGGAAGGCTTAGTTGGGCTTTGGAAGGCAAGATCCCCTATGCAATTCCTGGAAAATTGTTCTTGATAGGAAACATCAGTAATGACCGATAATATCAATCTGCCCTATCTTGCAGTTTTTCCTCTGAAAGATGCAGTATTTCCAGTAAACCAAAACTACAAAGGACTTTCCATGTTGTCTATTAGACAACCTTCTGACTTTGAAAACTGAGATTTCATTATGAACACATTCATTTGGAAAGATGTACTTAATAACTAGGGATGTGAACGTGTATCAGGTAAACCGGTAAGCCTTGCCCTTAACAGCTGAGACTTAGGCTATATCTACACTACAAAGTTTTTGTGCAAAAACCTGCAGCACATCCACACCTCAAGTGCATTTTTAAACAAAAAAAATACAGTAAATTGACAGGACAGAGGGCTTTTACTGGTAGAATTATTCCCCTCCTCATGAGAAATAACTCCTTTTTGCGCTACAGCTCTTGCACAAAAAGTCGAGTGTGGACACTCCGCGGGGTTTCTTGTGCAAAAAGAGCCTATCCGAAAAAGCACCAGTGCTCTGATGGCCATTCTGTAACTGGCCATTAAAACTTTCTTAAGCAAGAGTGTCCATGCAGTGAGGACACTCTCTTGCTCAAAAGCACATCGCTTTTGTGATGTGCTTTTGAGGTGTGGACGTGCTTTTGTGCGAGAAGTTTTTGCAGAAAATTTCTTCCACTAAAAGCTTCTTCCACAAAAACCCTACAGTGTAGACAAAGCCCGACAGTTTAAGGTTAACCAATGGGGCTGGAAGCAGGCAGGGGCTGCTCCAACTGGAGCACCAGAACAGCCTCTGCCTGTGGGTGCCATAGTCCAGTAAAGGCATGGATGCTCTGGCATCCTGAAGAGCAATCTCTGTCTGCAGCAGGCCCAGCGGCCTCACAGGCAGTGGCTGCTCCAGTGTCCCGGCTGGTGCAGCCCCTGTCTGTGGCAGGGTGTGGAGGGGAGGCACAGCCAGTGTTGCCAGGTGTCTGGTTTTTACCTGGACAGCCATTATTTCTGGCTCCAGTCTGGTAAAAAAAACCAGAAAATAGTGGACATGTAAAATGTCCAGTATTTTCTGTTTTTCTTGGATGGAAAGCCGGCAGGCATATTGTCCCCGTCACATCTGTGTCAGGAAGTGAGGAGTCTTAAAGGCACAGTGACCCTTTTTTTTTTCCTCCTGTTTTGGGGTTTTTTTTGGTTCAACAACTTTCCTGTCCTGTCTTGGTGGGTTTTTTGGGGTTTTTTTCCCCTCCCTCAACCAAGTTTTTTTCCTGCCATGTTTGGGATTTTGGGTGAAAGCATCTGGCAAGCCAGGCCTGCCCCCTTTAGTCAGTTAAAATGTTTAACCGGTTAGCCAATTAAACAGGATTTTACATCCATATTTATAGCTGAAGTAAATCACTTCTGAATGACTTGTTTGGCTGAACGTACACTAGATTTTGTTATCTACCAACACAAAAAGTACACAGATAAAATGGGTCGCGCGACATTTGGATCGGACATACTATGCACAGCTAAGGAAAGAAATTATTCTGGACTCTTGTCAGGCAGGTTGTCAGTTCTCAACATTAAACTACTAATGCTATCACAATAACTCATACATTTATGTATACATATGGAAACTGAAGGCACCTGACAGTATTTAAAATCAGAACTTGTTACCAGCTGCTTCTTTAGCTCGGCTGAGGAACATTTATTTGGAACACGTTATATATTGCCTCTACTTGACCACTTCCGTGAAATCCAAGAATTGGCCTACAGGCCAGCTGATTTGCAATTGTATCCAGTGCCCTCTACTGGTACATATAGGTTTAAAAACCAGATCCCCTCATTGACTGGCTGCTTGTTGCCCCATGCTGCAGCCTCCTCCTGTCGGGGGAGAGGAGAAAGACTGAGCTCCTGGACACAGTGCAAGCCAGAACTGAGCCAGGCTGCCTGCCCACCTGGCTCCAAATACAATTTAACTGCAGGGGAGGGGAGAGGGGAAAATAGGTCCTGCACAGCGGGGATAGGTCCTGCACTGGGGATGTTAAGGACTAGTCACTCCTCTCTCCCGCATTGCTGTCTCCATCAGATAGAGGCAGCAGGGAGGAAAAGGGGGGGGCTTCAAAGCAGCAGCGCCGCAGAGAACCTGGGCTCTTTGCGGTGCTGCTCCTTTGAAACACCACGGCCACGTTTCAAAGGGGCAGTGCCGCCCTATCTACTGATCAAGTAGTTGATGCAAAAATGCATCAACTGTTCAATTAGTGAAATACATGATACTTAGCATCCTTATTCTCACCCAGTGAGAGCCAGGACTGAGCCAGGCTACTGGCCAGCCTGCTAAAAAATTTACTTTCAGGGGAGGGAAAATGCATGTGGTCTATAGCATTAACCTATAAGCTTCTGCTTATCAGTTAATCAACTACACTATTACATCCCTAGTAGGTACACAGCAATCAATGCAACTAACAAAAGATCCACATTTAATTTAGTTCTCTCATTTTTTCAAAGCATCTTCTTAGACACAGAATAAAGAGCCATCAATCTCCAGTCCTGGAGTGCCTGTATTGGCGTTAGGTTCATTACCTCTTGAATGGACCTTTTCTGAAGGGATTCATCTGTATGGTTTTCCTGGATCTTCTTCCACGGCCCTTTTGCTTCATGGATAGCACACCCATTTCAGGTTGCAGGCAGGGTCTCTAAACTGGGCGTACATCTACACTGCAGAGGTTTTCCGGGATATCAGAGTTGTCCTGGAAAAACTCCACCGCGTCCAGGGAATGTGTTTGCTCTTCCGCTTTTTTTTGCGGAAGTGCAAATGCGCACTTTTGGAAGCCCTGTCTTCCTCATTACACGAGGAAGAAAGGCCCATTGTAGACGGGCCAAATTTCAGAAAAGCCTCTTTTGGGAAAAAAAAAAAATCAGGAAAAGGTATGCAAAATGCGGAGTGCATTTCGCATAGCTTTTTCTGAAAAAAAAAAAGCTGTACTGTAGACCTAGCCTGGCTTAGCCAAGGAAACTCAGTTTAGTTTTTTCAGCTCTTTTAGTTTTACTCTGATCCTGAAAGTTTAGTGTTTTGAAGTAACTGTGTGGAGGCCTTAATAATCTTTCCTAGAAATCCTATTTACCAATGTGGAATCATCTAGATCATTTTACATGTTATCTGTTTCCTTTGCGATGGTTCCAAAGTTGAAGTTAATTTCCACTGGCTCCCTCCAGTTCTTTATAGTACTAGTTTTATGTTCAACCTCCATAGCCCCTATGTGATGCCCTACCTGACTTAAGATCAAATCACGATAATTGTCTCTTCAGTCCTGCCCCTTCCCTTCTATATTATCCCACTAACAATATTATTTTAACACAGCGGTATCCAACACACTTGGCTGGATGAGTGTGGCTAATTGTTTAGAATAATATGGATAGTTTGCTATTAGGGATGCAATAGTGTAGCCCCCTAGACTCTACTCCAGAGGTGGGCAAGACCGCCTCTGAAGGCTGAATCTGGCCCGCCAAGCTCTCTGATCCAACCCATTGCCACTCTGCCTCGCCCCTGTCCCCAGGCCAATCAAGAGTTGGGAATGGGAGGGGAAGAGTGCAAAGTCTCCTCCCCCTGCACAACACCAGAGGGAACTGCCAGCTGTTCAAAACAGCTGGCGGTTCCTTTAGATACATGCCCATGTGGAGCGGGGGGTGGGGGGGAAGGAGGGAGAGAGACTCCATGCTTTTCCCTGCCCCTAGGCCAATCAGGGTCTGTGGTCAGGAGAGCATGTGAAGTCTTCTGGGTCCACTCCTTCCAGGGTAGCCCGCAACCATTTCTGAAATCCATTAAATGACCCCCCCCTTCAAAAATGATTGCCTACCCCTGGGCTACTGCTTCAGAACTGGCTGGATCCCATGGTTTTATCACCTGATATCGACTGAACTGAAGGAATTGGTTCCCTTATGCCTATTTTAAGGCACAGAAAGTTTTTGGTGTCACAGAATTGGGTTTTATGGCAGCTGATGTTAAATTAATAATTTAGCAAGATATCTGTGACATCAGAAGTAAATATTTTTACAAACTGTCAGTTAATAAAGGAATGCTTTGATATGCATATTTGTTTATTGCTGTAGTGGTCTAACATTGGTTTCCTACCACTATTCTAACAAGTACTGGACCTTGAACCAGTGTAATTTTCAAAACCTTTAGTTACCCACGTTGAGGTTTTTTTCTTCTTCTCTTTATGCCATCTCTGTTTTTACTTTCTAAACATATAACTGAAAATAAAAACAACAGCATCACTAGGCCAAATTAGTTACTGGTGTAACTTCACTGCAATGATGCAATGAACTTCCCCTGTTAGTCCCCCACATTCTGATGGAAAAAAAAAAAGCAAAAGCAATAGTTCCTACAAGGATTTATTATTTCATTTGTGAACAAATGTTATTTGTGAGAGTTCATCTGATTAGAGAGAGAATCATAACCAGTACAAAGTGTTTTTCTAAAAGTCTTCCCCCTCTTTGATAAAATCTGCAACATGATTCAGAAGTGAGCTGACGTCAGATCACAGTTTCTAAGCCTGTTACGACAATGGCTGCATGCCCAGATGCCAGGAGGATTTTGGCTTCCTTAATGTTGTCACTGTTACAGCACTCACCTTCACTGCCTGACCTATTGAGTGGACTGACAATTTACACAGGAGGCAGGCAGTAGGTCGTATCTTCCTGGCCATTAGGTTTTAAACTGACAAAATCATTACAGAGGAACAAAGAAGTGATTTCACACTGAAAGTCTGAAGCAAAGGAGCTAGCCAAGCTAGGTCTTTTATGCTTGTTCGGTCCATGCTGTGGGTTGAGAAGAGAGCAAAAACCTCTGCATTTTAATTGAAAAAGAAAGCTCTTTGGTTGCTTTCATATGGCAGCTTTATGGCAAAATAGAATGCAGAACATTTACGTTTCCAAATATTTAAATAAATATTCATTCAATTAACGTTATGCCAAAGGCATTAGAAAGTTTCTAAATTTCCCTTGCCTTACATTTCCTTCTCTCCCTGAAAAAAAGACAAATATCCTCAGGTCCTTAATCTTCACTTGAGTTGTCAAATTCCTCCCAGTCTGTTACACTCATGACCTCAGAGGAAACGTCTGGGTGATGCAGTAGTCGGTCTGCATACCACTCAGGAGTCCATCTCTCTGTGTCCATTAGAATAGCCCTAGGCAAAGTGAGAACACAAGCAGCCATCCCAGAAATATCATCTTCCAACTGGGGACCTTCCTCCCAGCAGTCTCTCTCAGCTTCATAAATATGGACATAGTCCATCCGAATCCCTCGGTTGTGGGATCTGCCACCCAAGACGTAGATTCTGTTGGCTAGGACAGCAATACCTGGCTCTCCATGCCCTGCAGGTAAAGGGCATACATTTGTCCACTGGTCAGTACTTAGGCTATAACAGGAGACCTGCAAGAATATAAACAAAACACAAGGCAACTTTTTCTTTAAAATAAAATATTAAAATGTTTGCATGTAACGGGTGTCTGCCATAGAGTACAATATCGTGACACAATGAGGCATTCTGTATAAGTGCCAAAGATAAATCCAGGGTTGCCAACTTTTCATTGCTGCTCTTAGTAGAAATATCTAGCAAATGTGCTTCTCTCAGTTCCATGCCACCACACATTCTGCAAGTCAACTGCTTCCAGTCAAGTACACCTCCATCTTCCTCAAAACACTGTCTCTGAAACGGTTACACATTGCTAGTCCCAAAGCAATTAACATCTATCAAAACATGCAAGAACAACGAGGAGTTCTGTGGCACTTTATAGGCTAACAGATATATTGGAGCATGAGCTTTTGTGGGCAAAGACCCACTTCATCTGATGCTCCAATAAATCTGTTAGTCTATAAGGTACCACAGGACTTCTTGTTGTTCTTGCAGATTGAGATGAACACGGCTACCCCTCCGATGCATATCAAAACATGAAAGTGTGGAGATAGTGTAAAAAACCCTGACTTGAAAACAATCAAAACTATTAAATGATAATTGACTTCCTTTCATCTCATTTAGAAAACAAAAAACAAAAAAACCTACAACTTTGGTTTTAATGAAGCTGCTGCAAACTTTCTAGTCTGCCACACCAGAGTGCTACAGAATTTAGATTAGCCTTGCTAGAAAAAGCATTTAGTTGCTATTGAAAGAGCACTGTCCACCTGAATGTCCACCACCCTTCTGAATTACAAGATGACTGAAGGATTAGGAGCTGTAAGGCTGGTGGAGTCGGAGAGAAGGCATGAAGAAGTGGGAGCAGTGAGTAAAGCAGTTACTGAGATAGAGGAACCTAGTAGTGAAATGTATGTGCAATAACACCCTCCGCCCATTGAACATATGAATGTCATGTGCCTGGCCGGTAAGAAATAGCTGTGACATCATCTTACCTGGTGAACATCTCTCCTATAGCCTGAGTCATTGTTGCTACCTCCAATCACATACAGTTTTCCCAGGAGTGCAGCCATCCCATGCCAGGCACGTCTGACTGGACTATCAGCTAAGCTGTCCCAGCGGTCAGCCCCTGGATCGTAACAGTGTAGTTCCTTCAAATAATCCTCTCCTCTCCTCCCACATGCAATATACATCTTCCCATCCAGTGTGGCTCCAGCATGCGCATACACCTGCCCCATCACAAAAACAAAAGACAAAAAAAGATAAGGGGGTGGGGTTTAATTGTGTGTTTTCTCCAGCTTGAAGCACAGTAAGGCTGGAATATCAATCTCCTGGCAATATATGACATTAGAGAAAGCATCTTCCTCTGCTTACTTAGAAGTCAACATTTGGAAGGATTCTGCGTATGCTATTATTCCATAGGTATGAAGATCACTCTTCAAACTGAAATTCAGTAAAATTGGACAGACTCCTCCACAGCTACAGAGCCTGCATGTTTCCTATTGCTCCTGAATTAGCAGCTCTTCCAGGGGGACGGATAGCTCAGTGGTTTGAGCATTGGCCTGCTAAACCCAGGGTTGTAAGTTCAATCCTTGGGGAGGCCATTTAGGAATTTGGGGCAAATATTTGTCAGGGATGGTACTTGGTCCTGCTGTGGAGGTAGGGGACTGGATTCAATGACCTTTCAAGGTCCCTTCCAGTTCTAGGAGATAGGCAATCTTCATTAATTCTTAATTAAAAAATTACTGCTTTCCTCCACTGCCTTTTCTGAAGCCCTATATGGAAATTAAGTCTTACAGAAGTTTTAGCAACATTATCAGAAAGGCAGAGCAGGCTAGTAGGTATAATTTGAGCAAGTCTTATGACCTGGGCTCTATTCTCAGCACTGATTTGTTATTTCTGACTTCAGGCAAGTGATTTGACTTCTGAGCCCCCATTTCCCATCTGTCAAATGGGAATAATACTTACACATTAGTAAAGTGGCTTGAGGTTTTTAGATAAGCATTATGAAGTGATCTTATGTTTTGTAGAAGATTAACAACACAAAATAAGTTACAGTAGGACTCAACATAGTTTCTTTAAAAAGGAGAACTAGAACTTTACTTCTCTTTCCTAAGCATCAATAATTTGCAGGCAATTATTTATTTCCTCCTTGTTTTGTGGCAGTTTTAGAGAACTAAAAACAGCACAACAGGGCTGGTTAGGTAGAAAACTTAGAAGGATAAATACCATATAAGCAGCTGTTCAGTGACTTATATCGAATGAGCACATGGTCTCAATTTAGTTTACCAAGAGCTGATGGCCTCATCACATAAACCTTCACCTCTGCCACTCTTGTTTGATGGTCACATCACACACTTCCACCAGTCACCCTTCCGTGCAGACTCAGGCTATGGCTACACTGTCACTGTTTTACGGAAGATATGCAAATCATGCTCTCATTTGCATATCTTCTTCCGATTCTTTTTGCGGAAGCGGTTTTGCTGATAAAAAGCCCCATGTAGAGGGGCCATTTGTTGGAAAAAACCCCTCTTTCGCAAGATCCCTTATTCCTCAAAAAATTGAGGTTTACGGGATCTTGTGAAAGAGGGGGTTTTTTTCCGACCAATGGCCCCATATAAATGGGGCTTTTTATTGGCAAAACCTATTCCGCAAAAAGAACTGGAAGAAAATATGCAGGTGAGCGTGCGATTTGCATATCCTCTTCTGCAAAAAAACGGCAGTGTAGCCATAGCCTCAGAGCAGTCTCAGGCCAAGGACTTAAAGGGCCATGGAGACTGACTTATCCTAACACCCTAGAGGTGGTCCCTTCAGATCAGAGTTGAAACAGGGAGGTTTGCACTATTGTGGCCCATGCTGTATCCATTCTGGAAATAGAGAGGCCTTTGTTCTCTAAGGATATGAATCAGGCACTGCTCACCAGCATGAAATATAAATGTTTATTTTTTTAAAATAATACAATTAATATTTAAAGGGGGGAATAAAACAGGAAGACAAGCGCGTAATTTCAATAGGCAGTGATACATATACTGTTTCTGGTTCTCGTATACTGAAGCATTTCTTGTGTCTCTGCCTGAACCGGTGAAAGGGATAGAGCACTTACAACTCTGTCTAACTAAGTCTTGAAGGTGCTCACTACCTCTCAGGATCATACTTCATGTTGGGGCTACTCAACATGTGGCCCGCAGCACCTTGAGCCACTTCCCACACTGCCTGCCTGCCTCATTGCTGTGGGCTCCAGTGGCAGCGCCTCCTGGTGAGCTGAGCAGCGTAGTGCCACACTGAGCCAGGCCACATGCGCAGGAGCTGCCAGAGGTGGCAAGAAGCAGCGGCGGAGCTAGGCAGCGAGGGTGAGGTGAGACAGCTCTGTGCTGGGGCTTGGATTAGGGCTATCCTATGTCCAGTTTTTCCCCGGACATGCCCTTACTTTCACATTTTAAATCACCATCCAGACAGGTTTTTTAAAAGGCAAAAAATGTCCGGGATTTTTTTGCTCTGCAAGGGGGATCGGGAAGGGGATGGCGACACATGCCTTCAATGGAATGTTTGGAGCCACGTGCCCGGAGCATTCACAGCTGCTCTGCGCACCGCCCCAGCACCTGGAAGGAAAAGAGGATGGCTTCGGTGAGACCCAGGCGTTATCCTCCGCCCTGCTAGATTTGTCCCCAGCTCTGCGGGACAGAAAGCCCATTGGGTTAGAGCGGGGGGCTGAGGTTGCTTGGGTCTTAAATGGGGCCTGCGTGTTGTACAGTCTTGCCTTAATCTTTGTATTCATGACCGTCAGTGTGAGAGAAGCTGTTTGCATATATTTACATTAAAATTTACATATTTATGCAACCACACTTACATTGCGACCCTCAGCATGTGCTGTGGATATCATTGCAGCCCCCGGGGCTTCCAAAGTTGAGTAACCCTGCTTTATGTTATTTAGGAACTACTTTTCTTTGGAAAGTGTATTCTAATTGGTCAATTCAATATTATTAATAAGGTAGCATCAGTAGAGAACCAGAGAACAATCCCTTTACATGGCGATTGAAATGAGAAAAATGGAAGTGTAAAACCTCCAAAACAAAGTACTCAGAAAGATATTAAAAAAAATATTAAGTACTAGCTTAATATTACAGCCAAACTAACCTCTGTCATGTGCAAGTGCAGAATTCATTTCCACAATGCGATTTAATTTTTAAAGCCTGGAATTTTGTATCAGTTCAAGAGAACATTCACAACAAAGATGAAGACCCAGGGATATTTTAAGCATCCTTCTTACTGTTTTTTATCACACACACAGATGCCACTATCAGCATTTTTGGCAGTTTGAGAAGTATGCTTGAGAAATAATAGCAAAAAGCATTTAGGAAAGATGAAGACAATTATTGAGGGAGCTTATTAGTATTTGCTAGCACGTGCATTCCTTACCTCCTTCCTCAGCTGTGCCATGTACTTCCATGTGTTGGTTTTTGGATCATATCTCTCTACCTCCCGTAGGTCTTCATGGTAGTCTCGCCCTGCGACAGCATATATATATTCGCCCACAACACAGACACAGAGGTCAGCATGCTCTTGCTGTAGGGACTGGATCTGGAACCATTTGTTGTGCCGTGGGTCATACCTTAAGGATTAATACCAAACTGGGTTACTAACTCAAATCTACTACAGAGCACTAAAACACGGACATTGTCATTACTGGAACAAGAGGTCATCACCGCATAGATTTAGACCAGTGCATTCTCTCTGGCCCAAATTCAGCTTTAGTGTAAAAGTAGATGCAATTCACTAGAGTGAAAGTTGGCCATTCATGTCAAAACACAAGTAAAAGCAGAGCTGATAATCTATTCTGAAGAATGCATTAGCAAATATAATCATGTTACACAGGTCTACTATTTCCAGCATTCCTTACACCACTGCCAGGCTACTTACCATCAATCTTGTCAGTTTGCAATCATTCCACAATGTAGAGATTCACAAAGATTGTACCTGGGAACTCAAAAGGCCAGGAAGAGCATGAGTATTTGGAGCTTCTTTGATTTGTTCAGATGTTTGCTGGTAAAAGGGAACTGCAGAGGGTACCTCTGCAACCCTTACTCCTCTTAGTAGTACAAGTCTAATGCAATGATGTCATAACTACAATGCACATATAGAGAATGTGACAGAGTAGGGGTCACTGGAAAAGCTGTGATTTGCTGAAGACGATTATCCCATTTATATGCATGTTTTTGTATCTGGACTTACACATTCAATATTCAATGTATCTATATTTCAGATGTGGTTACATATGGGTGACGCCCTCTAGGCAAGATGCTTCCAGTCTAGATAGTTGATTTGTGAAGGGCTAAACAAGGTAAAAGGCCACTAAGAAAAACAACAGGTTTTGGGAGAAGCGTTTCCCTCCTCACCTGGTGAGACTCTCTGAGAATACTTCAAACAGCCTATGCACAATGGCTACTGTGATTCAAGGCATGCAAGAGCATGTGACCAGACCACATGATCATGAAGTCCATTTTGGTACCTGGATTTGTCCATACATTGGGCTGGGGACTTAGCTTGGACAAAGAGTTCCCACCATATGGACAGGCTATAAAAGATGGGGCATGACACCTCTGGTATGAGGAGCAAGGCCCAGAAGTGAGCACTTGAGGAGCAGAGACAGGACTGGGAGAAGCACTGGTCCCAGGAAAAGGGATTTTTAGCCTGTGTATGGAAACTTGATGAACTGCTTGTATCAGTCAGGATGAGATAATGCTGATTTGAATCCTATTGAATATATTAGGCTTAGTTTGCATTTTTAATTTCCTATGTAACCTGCTTTGATCTGTTATCATTTATAATCACTTAAAATCTTTCGGTAGTTAAACTTGTTTTATGTTTTATCTTGTTTTATGCTGTTCTGGGTGAAGCATTTGGGAAAAAATCTCAGCTTGGGAAACAGACTTGTTGCTTGTCTTCCCCGCACTGAGGGGAAAGCTAACTATATTAACGAGCTTACCCTGTGCAGTGCAAGACAGTATAATTCTGATTTATACTCCAGGAAGGGTGCAAGGTCACGGAGCAAGGACACTGGCTGGCTTATTGGCTGTGCATCAGTTACAGATGCCAACATGCCGTTTCCCCAGCACCAGCTCTTCAGTACCATCTACCCAGCCCTTGTGTTGCTGCTCTATCAGAGACAGCAGTGGCAGTTGGGAGAGGCAGAGGAGGCTGCTGTGAAACAGCCTCTCACTGTGGTGGGCCTGAGTGCCCTGCAGACAGAGGCTGCTGCCACACTGCCCTGCTGCCTCTTTATCAGAGGCAGCAGGGCAGGGTGGCAGGCAGCCAGTTTGCACAGGAAGCTGTGCAAGCCAGCCTGCACTGCCACAGATACATAGGCAGCAGTGTGGGATGATAGGGGGCATGCCAGCAGTGGGGCCGGGAACGCACTGACTGTCATCCCCGCCTCTCAGGACTATTGAATAGTTGTGTAACCACTAAGACTTCATGTGGTTTACATGATTATTCAAGTACTAGGAATGTTAGATATTGGGTATCAGTAGAGCAATGTGAGAAAGGCCAATCTAGCTGAATTGTTAGGGGGCACAGCAATGCCAGTGTCTCCCATACTGCACCTGGGAGGGAGGGGCAACCATCACAGGCACCTCACCCTTTTCAACTTTAGCTTTCATCCCCAGGTATCAATTCCAGAGAAAATACGGTAATCTTAATTACGGGAGCAACTTGAATGCAACGGCAGGCACTTAAAATCTATCTTGCATGTGCAAACATAACAACCGGACTAAACCTGTAAATAACATCCTTTTGTCCGATAACAATAGTTTGCAGACAAAGAACTTTTAAGAAAGACTGATCTCAATGGAACTTGGAAAAAAAAATCCCCAAAATGTTACCATGCTCAATTATAATTTTCTAACTTGAAATTTAAGATTTTTTTTTACATGATTATTTAGTTGTGCTTCAATCTTAGGGAGTAACGGGAGTCCCATTAATGGCATTATAGACACCAATTCAAAATAATGAATCAATGTTACCATTTTATTTGAAGTGTTGGATAACTGTGCTCATTAAATCACTTGCCTTTTATATCAGATTCACGTGCACTGCAAATCTGAATTTTTGACCATCCTGCTGCCATTTTCCCTCTAAGATATGAGGAAGAGCTCTCTTTTCAGAAATTCTTAACAAGCTTCTATTCCTGCACCATTCATGCAAACACACAAAATAGCAGGAAAAACTTAACACAGAACAAATAGTCTTGTAGCACCTTACAGACTAACAAAACATGTAGATGGTATCATGAGCTTTTGGGGCACAGCCCACTTCTTCAGTAGCAGGTCTGACTTCAAAGCACTACACAAATATTAACCTCATTAAACCTCAAAATGACCCTACAGGGCGGTAAATATTATCCCCATTTTTACATATGAGAAAAAACATAGTGAGAGAAGTTAAGAAAATCAACCCAGGTAACAAAGGGAGTTAGAGCCAACAACAGCACACAGGACTCCCTGACTCCCATTCCTGTGCTCAGAACTCACAAATATCTTACCACAACTCAACAGCTGTTGGAATGTTGCTACATTTGCTTTCCCCTTGTGATTGATTAGTAAATGAAGCACACACAAACAGAAAACTTCCTCCTTTACAATCAGGTGGTCTTCCTTAGTCCTTAAAGTTTCTTTCAATGATGTCTCAGTATGATGCCCAATGTTTCTGGCCAGGCAGAATGTGGATTGTGAAAGTGGCTGCCCAACTCAGGGAACAGTAATTAGCTGGTAAAAAAGAACGGGGGCAGAAGTAGTCTCCTCTTACCTCCAACACCTGGATTCTGCTCGAAAGCCTCGTACGTTGTTATCTCCCCCAATCAAGTATACAAAGTTGTTGAAAACAGCAATCCCTTGGTTGGACATTCTGGGGGCTAACGTAGCAGTAAAGTGTTTCCACTCCCCCAATAGGGGGTTCAAGAACTTCGCTTGGTCACTGAGGACTGTGGACGGAATAGAATGCATCCCTCCAAAGCCCACTACACAGTGGAACTCTGATCTCACCTGTGTCTGTGAGCTTTGAAGAATGGGCTGAAGCCATTCGTTCTTGTGGTACATTAGGGCATCAGCTACAGTTTCTTTTAACGGGCATGGGCTTAGTTTATCATGGAGCCTTTGCAAGATTTGGAGGTCCATCAGGGGGAAGCGCACTGTTTCCAGTAACTTAGGTGGCTCCATCAATGAAATCTGATCAGTTTCCACCTGTTCTGGGGTGTAATGGTATAAAAGTGCCCCTTCGTAAACCTCAGCCTCACATTTGACTTCTAAGAGGTTGCTGCTGAGGAGGGAGTAGACCTTCTCCAAGGGGAGCTGGCGGTATTTCTCAGTCTTTGAAAAAGTTGAAAAGTTCTTGAGAATACAGGAGTCCAGCTGCTCGCTTAAATGGGTCAAGCCAAAGAGGTCAGCTAATTTGTATATATCCAAGATGTTCTCCTCATCCACCCAAGACATGAGAAAATCACAACAGAACTTAATGACTTCTGGAATCTGCAAGAGAAAGCAGAAGGTTTATTTACTTTAAAAAAATTCTTGTCTTACCCTGGAGAGACCAGATTCTTAAACAGGCTCTACCCACAGGGATGGGGAAGAGGCTGCCAATGGACCGCATCCAACCCAACAAGCCACTGGATCCGGCCCAGGGCTGCCTTGCCGGAACCCTTACGCAGAGAGCAGCTCACTCAAACAGGAGGCTGCTCTCCACTCTGGATTGCTGGGGATGGAGGAGGGAGACTCGGCGCATTGCTCCCGGCCCGCAGCAGAATCTCTCAGCTCCCACTGGCCAGCTTCTGGACAACAGGAGCTGAAAAATGTTGCTGGGGCCAAGAACAGCTTGTGAAGTCTTCTCCCACTGTTCCCCCCTCCTTATGCCCAGAGCAGACCCCACATGGAGCACCCAGGAAACAGACTTCAGCAGAGAGTCTGCCTCAGGTTTCTGGAGGGCTGCTGGATGGGAGCTGCCTAGGTAAGCACCTCCAAGCCAGAGCCTGCCTCTGGCACCTCACCTCCCCCTCCCCCTCCCCCCAACTCTACCTGCCCCAGGCCACGACCTCAACCCTCTTGACTCCCCTTCCCCCAGGTCATAGCTTCCTTCCAGACCCTGTACCCACTCCTCCACCCCTTCCCCAGGCCAGAACCCTCTCCTGCCCCAATACCCCTTCCCTGACTCTGCACCCCACTCCTCTGCCCATGGACATCGCCCAAACACTCTGCAACAACTTCTTCCAGATCACACCTCCCTCCCAAACCCTGCCCCCCCTCCTAGAGCCCCTCCCTCAGGCCAGAATCATCTCCTGCACCCATACCCACTCCTGGCCCCTGGCCCCCTAATTCCCTGCCCCAGGTCACAACCCCCTCCTTCACCCAACCTCCTTCTCAGACTTCACACCTTCTTCTGCACCCCAGTCCTCTCCCCAATTTCTCTTCTGCACCCAACCTCCGTCCCAGACCCCACGAATCCTCCACAGAAGCGTGGCCCTTGACCACTTGCCAAAATCTTGGGAGTGGCCTCTCCATTAAAAATTATTGTCCACCCCTGCTCTACAAAATTCACAGTCCATTTTGGTTAATTTCATAGTCAGAGGATTTAAAAAAAAACAAATATCAGTATTTCATCTATTTAAATCTGAAATTTCACATGTGGTAACTGTAGGTGTACTAACTGAAAAAGGAGTTTTGCGGGGGTCACAAGATTACTGTAGGTGGCTTGTAGTACTGCTACCCTTACTTCTGCACTGCTGCTGGCAGTGGTAGTTAATGCAGGCCCGGAGGTCAGCTCTGAAGACAGGGTTGCCATCAGAAGCAATGCAGAAAGAAAGATGGCATGGTATGGTCTTATTGATTAACAGAATATAATTCTTTTGTTTCCAGACAGATTAACCAGCGAGCAAAAGGCAGACACAAGATAGTAAATTGGACTGTATCATGCAAACGGAGAGGAAACATTTTGGAAAAAAAAAAAGTGAAGGTATTTTATGTAGTTTACTTAGTATAGCATTTCCTTCTGTACATCAGAAGATAGCAGGAAAATTCTTTACTAATCTTTATGAACTTCTGTTAACTCCACAAGGGTTGATATGTAATGTAGTACCACAACATGTATAGTATGGGAAAAACAAAAACTGTTTCAACGGCAAAACAAGAGCCACTGTAGTTATAGAAACTAGGATCTTATTTCCACTCACAGTGAGTCTATGAACCAGGGATGTTACATTTAGATTAACTGGCTAATTGAATAGTTGATGCAATTTGCATCAACCACTCAAGCAATCGATAAGGGCGCTTCCACCTTTGAAGTGCAGCAACAACCCGAGGGCTGCTGCTACACTTCAAAGGCAAAAGCGCTGCAGGGGGCACAGGGACAGCAGGGGAACTCAAGCAGTCTCCCACTGGCCCAATGCTCCCCACAGTGTTTCAAAGTGGCAGAGCTGCATGGAGCCCAGGGTCCCGAACTGACTCCAGGCTGCATGTAGCACTGCTGCTTTGAAACGCCGCGGGAAGCCCGGTGTCAGGCTCCATGCGGTGTTTCAAAGTGGCAATGCCACATGGAACCCAGGGTCAGCAGGTGATTCCCCAGCTGACTCTGGGCTGCATGTGGCATTTCAAAGCAGCAGTGCAACATGGAGCCCAGGGTCTGGCCCCAGGCTCCACATGGTACTGCTGTTTTGAAGCACCCTCTCCTGTCCCGCCCTTGTTGCCTCTGATAGAGGCATCAAGGGAGAGGGGCGGAAATTGACTAGACTGTTGACTATCCAATGAGCATTTTCTTATGGGATAGTGGACTAGTCGTTCACATCCCTACTGTGAACCAGCCTTTATGCTGTAGATGAGAGCCTGGGAGGGAACAGCACCAGTGAGGTCAGGAGAGGGAAGTTGGGTCCTTGAATGTAGATCATAATTTAAGAACTCTAGCAGAAACTTCCTTGATATTAGCAGGAAGGGGTTACTGAGCACATCAAAGGAAGTCAACTGCTAGAAGAGCCACACTATGGAAAGAATGAAAAAATATAAATAAAAACAAAACTACTTATAGGAACAACACATCCATTCATCCAAATCCAATTTAGACACATCTCTAGCTACTTAGAAAGCCCTGGTCTACACTACAGACTTACGTTGCTATAACTACGTCACTCAGGAGTGTGGAAAACCCACAATGCCTGAGCAACATACTTACACTGACCTAACCCCTGGTGTAGATGGTGCTATGTCCACTTGAGGGCTGGTGGAACAGCATCTTCATCAAGTGCTGCTCTGCCATGACAGCATTGGAAGTGTAGAAAAGCCCTGAATCCACAGCGTAGAGCACACAGGACAAAAATCTGAATCAAATCCACATATGTAGACAGAAAAGCTCCTGTCCCTTTATTCCTCCTCTACTGTGTTTGCTCATTTCCTCAACCTCTCCCAGAGTGTTGCCATTCCTTATTTGTCCCATTTTTTTCTGTGACTTCTTGATCCATCTCCCAGTCCCTCACCTGAAGTTGGCAGGCGGCAGTTAGGGTTTCTTGCACATTGTTCAGGCTGAGTTCCAGCTCAGAGGTGTAAATGAAGCTCAGGATTTTACACATAGCATTGTAGGAAACTCCATGAATATGAACCTCCTCCTGTCCCATCTCTCTTAGCCCACCAGCAAACATGCCTCTGTAGAAAGAAAAAGATACAGACGACACTGGAGACGTGCCAAAGCTATGTACAGTTCAACCCATCTTAGCCATACTGTTCTGGGGTCACCCAAAAGAGTCAGACAGACAACTGGACAGACAGCTTTGCAAAGCCTCCATGTCTGTTGCCAAATCCAGTTCTCCAGGAATTATGCCAGGCAGTACAGTTTTCAAACTGGAAACCCAGAGCAGAGCCTTTTCAGAATGCAGTGAAGACACACCAGCCAGCTAGTTCTGAAGATCCAGAAGGCAGTCAAGCTTTGGATAACCAGCTGTACACCTATTCTCCTTGTGCATCCTTGCATTAGTTTAACCTATAAATGGCTTCCTCATACATCACTGGGCACCCTGGAAAGCATAAAAATCTCCCTCATTAAATGAATTAAAATGAATAAAAGCAATATAGACTTCTGCATCCCACAACGGGGTCGTTGTCTTTAAAAGATGTTAGGGCTCATGTTATAAGCCCTTGTTTTAAAGAAGTTTAAAACATATGTGGAAGTGTGCTAGCCTGGTGACAGTGCTTTAATGCTACAAGTATAAGAGGGGTCGCCGTGTTAGTCTGAATCTGCAAAAGCGGCGAGGAGTCCTGTGGCACTTTATAGACTAACTGAAGTGTTGGAGCATAAGCTTTTGTGGGCAAAGACGAAATTTCCACTACCTGCATCTGACGAAGTGGGTCTTTGCCCATGAAAGCTTATTCTCCAGCACTTCATTTAGTCTATAAGGTGCCACAGGACTCCTCGCCGTTAAAGCTACAAAGGACTTATTGATTCAGATGCCCTTGCGTTCTCATCCAGAGAGGGCTGGAGTGATAGGGAAGTGAATGCACTGAGTTCAGAGGTGAACAAGCCCATTAAGTGTCTACATTGCAGGTCTGACAGACTTTGACACGTTGAAGACCAATCCCGCCTCCCATCCACAAAGTCCTCAGGCACGTGCCTGTATGTTCTCAGCACGTGCGCTTGGTGGCTCATCCAGGGATACAGGTATAAGCTTGTCTCACTGTACCATATTTCTACCCTCCCACTTTGTGTTGAAGACAGAGCTAAGAGTTTGCGTAGCTAGGTTCATGCTGAGACAGTCCATCAAAGCTGTCCCACAATTTCTGGGGCCTGTGTGTGCTGGTTTTTCTAATTCCCAAGCCCCTACTCACCTCAAGCAACCCCAGCTTCCAGAGATGTGAAATTTGTCAATGCACGGATGGTATAGACAAGGCATGGGCATGCATAACACTACAGCGCATACGCGTATCAGCAAGATGGACAAACACAGCCTCACAGGCAGAGGTGCCCAGACACAGTTATATTATGCAGCGTAGGCATACTCTGAGCTGCTAGGAGGAGAAAGGAGTGACTTACATCGTTCAATTGCAACCTACCCACAGCTGAGTGGACGGGGTCCCTAAGGAAGACCCATGCAATCCCTGTTTGGAATGATAATGGCTGTTATGTCAGGCTTTATGGACTGAACAACTAGGCGTTGTTTTACTCTTTGAGTACAAAGAAACCGATTTGCTCTAGATGTGATCAGAGCTGAAATCTGGGAGTGTGTGTTTTGGACCAGTGTGACCTTACTCCAGACTTGGGGAAGCATGGGGAGTCCCAAGGGCGAAAAGACAGAAGTCCAGCCAGGATTCAGAAGGTTTGAGTCATGGAGAAAGATGCTGGTTAAAGATTAACCAGTGACATGGCACATACCTGAAATAGTCACACGATGCAGCCAGAAGTATCCGATGAGCTTCAATGGGTTTCCCTTCCACTACCAGGACTACATCAAACAGGATGCCACTATCTCGGAGGGAGACCAAGCCGCTGAGTAAGGACTGGGAATGCTGTGCACTGCGGTACGTGTGGCTGCTGCATTGCTGGAGGGAGGTCTCCCAGGGAGTCTTGCATGTCTGAGTCAGCTCCTGATCTTCTGCCATCACCAGTAGAAATGTTCAGAACCTCACAGCCACCAGTTACAGCAAGATGAGTTCTGAGACCACAGAAATAGCCAAAGTTTGCGTGTGCTGATTCCCTCGCAGCATTTTAACTCTTACCGCACTGAACAAGCGGGTCCGCTCAGTGGCGGTACCACGCCGTTTGCAAACCTATTCCATGACTGCTTTGAGAGGCCCTGGGGAGCACGGCCTCTGTTAGTTTTTCACACCCCTTGAGAAGAGGTTTAAATAGAAACCGGGAGCAGTTCTCACATTACCATACGCACTTTCCCCTGGAGGTACCATCTCGTGGCTGCTGGAGAGGAGCCACATGCACGCGGATGTAACTGGCGCTGCTGCCACCCTCCCAGACCTGCCTCCTGCCGTTTCTTTCCCCTGCAGGCGGCTGAGGGAGCGAGCCGCGTCTCACCACAGCCTCAGGCGCGGCCAGACGCCTCCTGGTGCCTGCTGTGGGAGCCTAACCCGGCCATGCCCGGCGGCGCGCTGGGGGCCCGGCCTGACTTTCTTTCTTTTTGGTTGTTCCGCAAGGAGCCCGCTGACTCGCCCCTTTAACGCGGGGCCCGAACCCGCCTGCGGCCGCGGGGGCGCGTGTAAAGCGGGGGGGGGGGGGGGGCAGAACCGGCGGGAAGCGGCTCCTCCCCTGCAGCCCCCCCCCCCAGCGGGGCCGGCCGCTCTCCCGCCGCGGGGGGGGGCGGCACCGGGCCTGTCAGTCACTCGCGGGGCCAGCACTGGGGGGGCGGGGCGCCGTTATCCCGGGGGGGGGGGGGCGCCCCTCCCCCCGCAGCGCTGCGCTCACCTGCCGGCAGCGGCGACCCCGAGCCTCCGCCTGCCCCAGCGCCCGCCGCCCGCTTCCGGGTTCGCCCGCACCATCGAGTCGGGCCAGAGCGCCCTTCCCACGTGACCGAACGGAGCGCGCGCTCCCCCCCCCCCACTTAAAGGGACCCGCCCCCCTGGCGCGTGTCGTGTCTTTCGAACGCGTGTGGGGCGGGTGCGGCGCCCCCTGCAGGAGGGGCCAGGGCCTGGTCTGTGCACAGCCGGGTCCAGCCCTTCCGCCCCCAGGCCCTGCGGGGACCCGGTGCATGGTCCGGCAGGGAGCGCCTTGGAGCGCCTCCCTCCGCAGCGCCCCGTATGCCGGCAGCTCCCTTTATCCACCCGCGAGGCCGCTCCGAGCCCCCGGAATTCTACCAGGAACGCCTCCCGACCTGGAAGCGCTGGCCGGCCACCTGGTCCGTTGTGGCCGCCCAGGGAGCAGACCTCCTCACGGAGCCCCTGCTCCACAATCCCGCCTTGTGCGTGCAGGTGTGGGGTCTCCCACGGTGCGCCGGAGACTGAGCCTGGCAGAAACCACCATGGTCAGAGACCTCCTGGACTACGACAGGGGGGACGGGGTGGAGCCCTGAGTGCTCGCTCGGTGCATGGGGCTTTCCACCCTCTGAACCCCCCCTGCGCATACTCCAGGAGGTGGAGGCGGCTTTGTGGCGGCCCGCTCTCAACCTTCTGCAGCGGTCCCTGCGAGAGGGTATGCCCCGTCCCTCCTGCAAAGCCTCCGCCCCTTTTATTGGGCCCCTGTTCCGCGCCCCCCCCCCCCCCCCAGCATCTCCACCCCTGGACTCCCAGCCGGCTGCAAAATCTGTAGCCGGTCTGTTTTCGGACCGCGCCTAGGGAACAGCTGTACACATTCGTGCTGCACACTCTGCATTTCCCCACCCTCGTGTCCCGCCCCGATACCAAGTGGCAGGACTATCTAAGATCCGTTGAGGGTGGGGGATCCCGATGGGCCAGTGTGTATTCTACCTTAATCCCGCGGCCCATCGGAGACATCAGTTGGCGGCTTCTTCACGGAGCCGTGAGCCCGGGCGTGTACTTGGCGCGGTTCACCCCCATCCCAGACACCTGCCCTTTCTGCGGCGTGAGGGAAAACCTGGTGCACACATATCTCAAATGCGCCAGGCTGCAGCCCCTGTTCCGGCTCCTCCAGAACCTCTGATGGAGGTTCTGGCTGCACTTTTCCCCTCACCTTTTCATTTATGCACACCCTATCCGTGGCCCCACAAAGTTGCGAGACCTCCTCGTCAACCTCCTCCTGGCCCTAGCAAAAGCCGCTATATATAATACCAGGAGTAAGATGTTAGACGTGGGGGTTCTCTGCGACTGTGGGGCCTATTTCCGTTCCTCCCTTGTGTCACGTATCCGGGCAGAGTTCCTTTGGGCGGCGTCCACTGGCTCCCTCGATAGCTTTGAGGAGTAGTGGGCGCTGTCCGGAGTTCTCTGCTCAATGTCCCCATTTGGTTCCCTTAGTTTGAATCTGTGACCCGCACCCCTTGATCCTTTCGTCATCAGTTGTCCCCTGTAATCAGTTGGACATGGGTCCAGTTGTCCCTCCTGTAAGGCTGGGGAGGGGCTTTTAGAACGTGGGCGGGCTTCGCCTGCCCACCTTCCCATGGTTTTCAAATAGACCCCATGCACCCAGGCTCTTCGCCCGCAGCGGGCTGCCAGCCAGCGGAGCAGAGACTTGTGGGTGGCAGTCCCCACACCAAGGGCGGTGCGGTGCAAAGGCGCCTGCCTGCCAGCCCCACAGCCCCTTCTCCCCCCCCAGAAGAGAAGAGTGCCCGTAACTGATTTGTAAAGAGGGGGTGCAGAGAGTCACAGAAATCTCCCCATGACGAAACTATCTGTCCATTGACTCTGGAAACCCACCATATTTTCACAGTGCTTGGCTGCTTATTTCAGAACATCCTGAAATAAGCAGCCATGCACTTTATTAACATGCAGTTATTAGAGTAGATTTATTGGGACTGAGGTGATCTACATATTTAAGAGCTTCTCTGCAGCAGAGGCTTATTACACATTAATTTTAGTTTGTGCCAATGGATTAAAATGACCTGAGTACACACAGTTCGTAAAGCATACTGACTTGCTAGTTAATACGTATGGAATAATTCACTTGCTGGTGTGTATTAAATTAAAATAATTTAATTGCATGTTAATTCAGCATGCATGAATACTTGTGTGAATGCATTGCTTGAGTCATGCTAGTCTTAATGTAATCATCTCCTGTCTGGATTTCTATTTCTACTCTGTTAGACATAACACTACTAGTTACATCTTTTGAAATCTGTTCTTTTTACAGCATCCTATTAAAGTTCTTTGTCTGCTTCACCTACATAATCCACATAAAGCCCTGCAGAATGTTCCCAAACAGATATCTTTGCTTCACTTTTTCTCTCACAACTTCCTCTGTTCTCTGACTTTGCCAACCATTTACTTTGTCCCTCTCTTCTCCCATTTTTGGAATCATGATGTTGTTTCCTGACCCCTTGAGTCTCTAGCAAAGGAAAAACTGACTGACATGCTTACTGGGGAATGGAAACAGTGAAAATGACAATGCAGACAATGGTGTCCTATGCACAAAGAAAAAAAAATATAGGTTTTCTTTCTAATGTCTTTCAGTTTTAATAATCTAAAACCACAGGCATGAAAACACATTAAGCTCAGTGTGACTAATTTGCATGTGTAACAATAAGCATGTGTGTATGAAGAATTGGGACATTAGATATTCTCTGTGATTTTCAAAGGAGACTAAGGAAGCTATGCACAAATCCCTTAATTTCTTGTCAAAACCTCACCCATTACCTATAATTCTATTGTTCGAAGTTTCTACAGTGACTGGTCCTATCCACAGGTGCCTTACTCCTAAATATGCTGCTGTTGCTTTTAAGTGAATGACCAGCAAAGTCAGAGCAATTTGGTTGACATTTTCCTTATGAAATATGCTTTTAAGTGTGACATTTTCCCCCTCTGCTTCCTCAAAGATTAATTCTACAGTGTCTTATTTGCGTCAGAAAAATCCCATTACCAGATTATCACTCTTTACTTCCAACTTGCCTGCCAGGGAATGTATTTTCGTTTCCTTTTTCATATTTTTATGTATTATAATTACAAATCTATTAACATGCTATCTGCCTACAGCTATAGCTCTGAAAGCTTTGTATGGCTTCCATTTTGTAATATGCATGTGGATGCTCATACTTATAACATTATCAAGGTGCAACATGTATGGCTGCTTGTCTCAGAACATTTGAAACAATATCCTTTGTGGCAGAGTATGGGAGTGGGGGAGTCTATTGAGACTGGGCTTGTTGCTCATTACACTTTAAAATGTCTTTAAATTTCATCCTGATTGGCTGTGTCTAGACTGGCCAGTTTTTCTGGAAAATCAGCCGCTTTTCCAGAAAAACTTGCCAGCTGTCTATACTGGCTGCTTTAATTTCTGCAAAAGCACTGACTTTCTACTGTAAGAAATCAGTGCTTTTTGCGGAAATACTATGCTGCTCCCGTTCGGGCAAAAGTCCCTTTTGCGCAAAACTTCTGCGCAAAAGGGCCAGTGTAGACAGCTGAGATTTGTTTTCCGCAAAAAAGCCCCAATCGCGAAAATGGCGATCGGGGCTTTTTTGTGAAAAAGCGCATCTAGATTGCCCACGGACGCTTTTCCGCAAAAAATGCTTTTGCGGAAAAGCGTCTGTGCCAATCTAGACGCTCTCTTCCGAAAATGCTTTTAACGGAAAACTTTTCCGTTAAAAGCATTTCCGGAAAATCATGCCAGTCTAGATGTAGCCATTGTGTTTAAATCAACTGGAACTTGCATAACTAGAATTTCATTTTGAAAAGTACATGGAACCTGAACTATAAAAATACCGTTGATTGTTGCTCCCTAGGAATGTTTCTGAATTGTTAGAATGTCCTTTGGGTCTTTCCGTTTTCAGTTTTCAATTTAAATGGACGATAGATGTTAAAAGCACCTGAAGGAAATAATTTAAATTAACCTGAAGAATTTCCTTCTCTTTAAATTTCTCTGTTCCCATCTAGCCTTAATTTCTGTAACTGGCTTGCCTGGCCTTTATGTCTTTCACCTCTTCCTCCTGAAGTCTTCACAAATGAGGCTACCAAATTAAATTTCTTATCCCATCATTCCAGCTGTGTTCCCTGAATCTTTCTATTAGCTACTTATCTCTTATAGTGATAGTAATGTAGCTGTGTTAGTCTGGTGTAGCTGAAACAAAAAACAGGACTATGTAGCACTTTAAAAACTAACAATATGGTTTATTAGGTGATGAGCTTTCGTGGACTAGACCCACTTCCTCAGATCAAACAGTGGAAGAAAATTGTCACAACTATATATACCAAAGGATACAATTAAAAAAATCAAGACATGAAAAGGACAAATCAAATTTCAGAACAGAAGAGGGATGGGGGAGGGGGAGGTAAATGTCTGTGAGCTAATGATATTAGAGGTGATAACTGGGGAAGCTATCTTTGTAATGGGTAAGATAATTAGAGTCTTTATTCAAACTCAGGCATAAAGTGTTGAATTTAAGCATGAATGACAGTTCAGAGGATTCTCTTTCAAGTGTAGTCTTAAAGGGCCTTTGAAGCAGGATGCAGGTAATCAAGTCGTTGGGACAATGTCCTTTCTGGTTGAAATGGCAAGAAACTGTTTTTTCTTTGTGATCCTGTCTAATATCTGTTTTGTGGGCATTGATCCTTTGGCAAAGTGTCTGAGACGTTTGTCCAATGTACATAGCAGACGGACACTTTCGGCACATTATAGCATACATTATATTTCTGGATGTGCAGGAATATGTGTTCTTGATCTTATAACTCACTTGGTTAGGTCCAATAATGGTATCAGCAGAGTGAATATGTGGACAAAGCTGGCAACGGGGTTTGTTGCAAGGGAAGGTACCAGGGTTGGTATTAGTGTGGTATGTCCTGTGGTTGTTGGTAAGAATCATCCTGAGGTTAGGTGGTTGTCTATAGGAGACTATGGGTCTGTCTCCCAGAGCCTCTCGGAGTTTAGTATCCTGTTCCTGTATAGACAGCCCCTTCTGGCGCAAAAGCCTCTTCTGCAAAAATGGTGGCTCATTAGGTATGCAAATGAGGCCCGGCGATATTCCACGGGTAGCCTCATTTGCATATTTCTCACGCAAGAAGCCGCCAGTGTATAGCCTAGGTGTGTGGGTTACACTTATGCTAAATGAACGGTGCTAATTGGAACTAAAACTCTGACCCTGTGCTTAACTTTAAGCATGTGCTTAGTTCTAGTGACTTTTGTGACACTACTCCTGCCTTGGTTAAGCACACTGACTAAAAGCAAAGGAAGGTGCAAGACAGAAGAGTCTGTTTTTGTAAACGAAGCCTCTAGTTCTGGGACCTTTTAGGAGGCCAGTTCCCTGCGCCGCTCGCTGGCTCCGAGCAGCGCTGCCCACACCAGTGCCTCTGCAAAAACACAGCAAGCACGTGGTCTGGGAGCACTGCGCAGACTCACAAACCATGTAGCTGGCATCAGAACTACATCTCCCATCATGCATCGGGCCCTCCTCCCCCCGCTGTGACTATGGCAACAGCGGGACTACGTTTCCCAACATGCATTGCGGGAGGGGGAAAGCGCCTTTGGCGAGAGCGAGGCCGGCGGAGATTTCGCTTTTCAGCGCCGCGGCGCGCCCGCCGCGCCGGAAGTCGATGTCACTTCCGGGTTAACCTGTGGCGGCCCGTCGTCAGTGGCGCAGGGCTGCGCGGCGGCGATGGACGGGCCCGGGCAGGAGAGCGACTGGCGCAGCGCGAACTTCCGGCAGAAGCTGGTCAGCCAGATGTGAGTCCCGCCGCCCCGCCCCCCGCGCAGGGACACCGGCCGGGCAGCGCCCGGGGCTCCCCGCAGGCGCCTCCCGCCTCCGGCGCTGCTAGGCCGCGTGCGCTGCCCCCCCCCCCCCCCCCGCCTGTCCCCAACGCAGTCCCCCGGCGCCCGCCCGGCCCCTCCCCAGCAGTGGCTCGTGGGTGGGGGGGTCGGTAATTCCCCTCCCCCAGCAGTGGCTCGTGGGTGGGGGGGTCGGTAATTCCCCTCCCCCAGCAGTGGCTCGCGGGGTGGGGGGGTCGGTAATTCCCCTCCCCCAGCAGTGGCTCGCGGGGTGGGGGGGTCGGTAATTCCCCTCCCCCAGCAGTGGCTCGCGGGGTGGGGGGGGTCGGTAATTCCCCTCCCCCAGCAGTGGCTCGCGGGGTGGGGGGGTCGGTAATTCCCCTCCCCCAGCAGTGGCTCGCGGGGTGGGGGGTCTTTAATTCCCCTCCCCCAGCAGTGGCTCGCGGGGTGGGGGGGTCGGTAATTCCCCTCCCCCAGCAGTGGCTCGCGGGGTGGGGGGGTCGGTAATTCCCCTCCCCCAGCAGTGGCTCGCGGGGTGGGGGGGTCGGTAATTCCCCTCCCCCAGCAGTGGCTCGCGGGGTGGGGGGGTCGGTAATTCCCTTCCCCCAGCAGTGGCTCGCGGGGTGGGGGGGTCGGTAATTCCCTTCCCCCAGCAGTGGCTCGTGGGGTGGAGGGGGGGGTCGGTAATTCCCTTCCCCCAGCAGTGGCTCGTGGGGTGGAGGGGGGGGTCGGTAATTCCCTTCCCCCAGCAGTGGCTCGCGGGGTGGAGGGGGGGGTCGGTAATTCCCTTCCCCCAGCAGTGGCTCGCGGGGTGGAGGGGGGGGTCGGTAATTCCCTTCCCCCAGCAGTGGCTCGCGGGGTGGAGGGGGGGGTCGGTAATTCCCTTTCCCCAGCAGTGGCTCGCGGGATGGGGGGGTCGGTAATTCCCTTCCCCCAGCAGTGGCTCGCAGGGTGGGGGGGTCGGTAATTCCCTTCCCCCAGCAGTGGCTCGCGGGGGGGGGTTGGTAATTCCCCTCCCCCACGCTCCCCCAGTGCCCATTCCCCACTCCCCACCACGGACGCTCTCAGGAGCAGCCTGGCCATGCTGCTTCCTGCCCCTCCCAGCTCCCTTCCAGGGATGTAGCATTTCCGAGAAGTGGCTCATCGAATACTCGATGCAGTTCGCCCCAGTGATTTGGGGAGCCGAGCCGGCAGCGCCGCCTTTGGGGCGTAGCGTCTGCCCCCAGGGGCTGTTGCTGCACATCAAAGGCGAAAGCGCCACAGGGAGCACGGGACCAGCAGGGGACTCAAGCAGTCCCCCTGGTCTCCGGAGCGTTTCAAAGTGGCAGCGTTGCATGGAGCCTGGGGAGTCGTGGGGGAGTCTGAGTCCCCAGCTGATCCTGGGAGTCAGGGAGCATGGCGTTTCAAAGTGGTATAGCCGCATGGAGCCCAGGATCGTCTGGGGCCTCCTCAGCTGACCCCCGGGCTCCATGCGATACTGCTGCTTTGAAATACCACATGCAGCTTGGGGCCAGCTGGGGATTCCCCCGATGACATCGGGGCCAATTCGCCACCTTGATACACCACTTTCTCTTCTCCTCCCTTACTGCCTCCTTTTGATAGAGGCAGGAAGTGGCGGCAGGGCAAAGTGACTAATCGAATATCATGTCGACTATCTGATAAGCATTTTCTTATCGGATAGTCAACTAGTCCTTCACATCCATACTCCCTTCTTTTCTCTTCTTTGGGAGCATTGCCTGCTGCAGCCTCCTGAGCGACTTGGTGGCCTCTGTGGTTTCAGAGCACTATTGAAACAAATTGTTGGTTGTGTGGGTACTACACTTCTCTGTTTTGTTGCTTATGGGAAGCAAATAATTACAATCTTAACACTTTTTATCAGGATGCAAAGATGCTTCACAATTTAGCTACCTGGCCGTATTCTTGTAACTTTTGTTCCTGTCCTGTTTTATTTGTTGTGGTCTTCCTTGAGTCCCATGTCTGAATTTAGGTCATAAACTCTTCAGGCCAAGAAGTGTATTTGCTTGGTCCTGGCATGCTTTATGGATGCTCAGCCCTAATATGTTACACTTTTAATTTTTTCTGTCAAGTCACCTATCTTGCACAGAGACAATCTGCTCCAAGTGCCCTTGCCCCTGCAGTGCTGTTAACTTTTTTGCTGTCTGTGCACTGCAGTCTGTAGCAGTCTTCTGTCAGTGATATTTTTAAAAAATGGATCAGTACCTTCAAGAGAAGCTTAGGATAATAGAATAAGTAAATGCATCATTTTAGCAGACAAAACCTTAATTAAAAATATAATTTCTATATACAAAGAATGGCACTTAAACATTTAAAAATCTGAAAACTGGAAAGTAGATAATATTAAAATACGCTTTTGATTCATAGACTCTGTGTTTCCAAGGTTTGGATTCTCATTGTAATCAATGACAGTTTTTCTCAGGTTCTAAACTTTGTATTCTGCAAGTGACAATCCTGCCCTGAACTGCATAGCATATCTCAGAGGTAAAAGTAACCATATATATTATTTTTTTAAATGAGGTGCTGGTATTGGTGAATCAATATAATGGTTTTACTAAGATTGAGTTCACGTGTCAAATCTGAAATTACAGATTGTCAGTTTCATCTTGTTGACAATAGAATGAAATGAGACTTGCCACAACCAGGGGTTATAACAGAGGTATGCTCAGTGTGAAATACAGCACCATGGTTGGGAGCTGTTGCTTAGGAATGATTTTGAAGTCTGATCACACGTTGGTTCTTCTTTCTGTGCTTCCATTTTTACCTTCAATGAGTCATAAGTAACTGACATGGAAAGGAAATAATTAAAATAATTACTATGTAGATTTCCTTTAGAAAATGTTCTATAATCATAGAAAGTGTTTAACAAGATCTTGCAAAATAGATATGAAAGTTCACTAGTCTAGACACAAATCTAAGTTCATCTTTATAAGATGATAAAAACTAATTTTACTTCCCATTAACAATAGTCATGCTATTAAGAACGATTTAAAATAAATTAAACTTGTATGAAAGTATTCAGATGACCTCTTGTTAGAGACACACATGTGTAGCATAGCTGCATAAGTAGTAACAGGCTGTTTTTGTTTAGCGATGTTAAATTATGTTAAATCAGCTAATTGAGTAGTTGATGGAATTTCCATCAACTACTTGATATGGGGGGAAACTGCAGAACTGCAGTGGGGTTAGCTTCCTGCTTCGGGAGCTAACCCCATTTTGGATCTGTCTTTAGGCTTTTAATACATTTAAAAGGCAGAGGCGCAACAGGGGGAGGAGGAGCGGCAACACCAAGTGCGAGCCGGGAATTAGCTGTCTCCACTCTTGGTGGGTCCCAGACACTGCACTTCAGCTTTTCAAATGTATTAAGACCTGTGTGCCAGCCTCTGAATACCTTTGGAAAACAGAGGGGCAGCAGGCGGGGCTGGGGTGCGAGCTGGCTGGGGTGCTGATTCCTGGCTTAGGCTCTGCCCCTTCTGCGGAGACAGTTCTGGGGGGAACTGGCCTTTAAGATGGCTTCCCCCCCGGCATTGACTCCTGCTCTCTTCCCTCTGATAGAGGCAGCAAAGGGTGAGGGGAGGAGGGGAATGCAACTAGTCAAGTCACTACTCAGTTACCCAGTGAGCACATGCTTTTTGGGTACAGGTAGTCAACTAGTCACTTACATTCCTACTTTTGTTGCTTTAACTTCAAATGTGGGGTTCCCTCTGAGTCTTGATTTTAGGCATTTGCTGGAGATTGAGCATGTCATGGCTATTGCAAAATGATAGTATGGGCATAAGCAAAACATCCATGCTAGTCTTGTTTCAATTGTAAATAGTCCTGGATACTATTGACCACCACATTTTGTTGACTTTTCTGCTAAGCTTTTGGGAATGAATGGAAAGTTAACTCAGTATATTCTTTTGATAGAAATGTAGCCATGTTAGTCTGGTGTAGCTGAAATAAAAAAACAGGACTATGTAGCACTTTAGAGACTAACAAGATGGTTTATTAGGTGATGAGCTTTTGTGGGCCTGACCCACTTCCTCAGATCAGATAGTGGAAGAAAATTGTCACAACCATATATACCAAAGGATACAATTAAAAAAAATGAACACATATGAAAAGGACAAATCAAATTTCAGAGCAGATGGGGGAGAGGGGAAGGTAGATGTCTGTGAGCTAATGATATTAGAGGTGATAATTGGGGAAGCTGTCTTTGTAATGGGTAAGATAATTAGAGTCTTCATTCAAACTTAAGTGTAAAGTGTTGAATTTAAGCATGAATGACAGTTCAGAGAATTCTCTTTCAAGTGTAGTCTTAAAGGGCCTTTGAAGCAGGATGCAGGTAATCAAGTCATTGAGACAATGTCCTTTCTGGTTGAAATGGTAAGAAACTGTTTTTTCTTTGTGATCCCGTCTGATATCTGTTTTGTGGGCATTGATCCTTTGGCGAAGTGTCTGAGACATTTGTCCAATGTACATAGCAGACGGACACTTTCGGCACATGATAGCATAAATTATATTTCTGGATGCGCAGGAATATGTGTTCTTGATCTTATAACTCACTTGGCTATGTCCAGTAATGGTATCAGTAGAGTGAATATGTGGCTTCAAAGGCTAATAGGTGCTTATTCTTCCCTTCAGGAGTTTGTCTTGTGCATGGTTCCATCTTATTGATGTGCATGTTTCAACTGGTAGTGACTGTAGGATTGACGACGATGGATGACACTTAGGCTTTATAATTCATTCTGATTTAATTTGGATACTACAGTTTCAGTAGCGCTCTGCTGAGAGCACTGGGGAAGTACATGAGAGAGAAGGCTAAGGGTCATCCTGGATATGTTGGAGGCTGTGCTCCTAGGTACATGGAAAAGTTAGAGAAGTGAGTGGGGGCTGAGTGTGTCTTCTGTTTGAAGTGTTTGTCCTGCACTTGTCAATGTGATTCAGTCTATGGGTTACTCTCAGTCCGTTGCTGTTCTTGGCCATCAGACGAGAATATCATAATGTGTCATTTTCCACCCATGGCTACTCAGGAAGCAGAGACAGTTTCTCTGTATGTCTTGGTACTTGGATACATGCCCTTGTAATGAGAATATTACAGTGTGCTGTATTTGGAACTACACTGGAAACCTCCTGCTTCGTGTAAGGTAGAACTGGAATGGGATGAATGTAAACAGAATATGTCAGGGGTCTCCAAGTGCCTTGTATGGTACTTAATTATACTGTACTTACTATTTCTACGCTGTAAATACCTGGGTAGATGGTACTCATGGTTTGCCTCTGTGTGTTCTCGGAGTTCTTATTGGCAAGTTCCATTCTCACTATAGATTCCTGTCAGAGAGTTCCTATGGCCAGCAGCAGGGTGTGTTCAGAGAACTTGCATCACTAGACCTCCACACCATTCAACAGTTTGCTTCAGACTTGGTACATTACAAAACATATTTACTTGCACTTTGCCTTGGCCTTTATTAATAAAAAGGAATAGGTGATGGTATGGTGGTGGCAAATAAATAGTTGTTTAAAATGTATCTGTATTATTTATTTAGGGTGCTTATGTTTAATTCATCAGCAAGGTAGATAAAAATAAATTATTTTAAAAAGCTTGGGCCCTGTGCCCCCTGGCCACTATGCCTGCCAACACCCTCCCCCAGAGGCTTTCACAGCCAGAGAGCATGAAAGCTATGCTTTTCAGGCCCTCCCCTCCTCCCCGGGGGTAGGCATCTGGCTGGGGGAAAGGGTGCAAGAGCAGGGGAGGGTGCAGGAGCATGCTGAGGTAGGCATCTTAATGGCAGGGGTGAGTAAGTCAGATGGGGGTTCAGGGTCTTGGTGGAGGGGGGTATGTGAAGGGGCTGGGGGTGCGGGTCTCGGTTTGGGGGGTATGAGTGAGTGGGTTGGGGCTGAAGGGTCTCAGTGGTGTGGATGAATGAAGGGCCTGGCTTGTAGCTCTCAGTGGAGGGGATGAGTGAGAAGGGTGTGGGGTCATGCAGGGTGTTGAGTGAGTGGGTTGGGGCTGCACTGGCATTTGAGCCTTGCCCCCTCTCCAAGCTGAGACCCCACCCCCTCACTGCCCTGCCAAGCAGTGGGCTAAGCCTTGCACGTCCTTGCGCTGCTGTTCCCCCGGGGGGGGAATGGAAGCAGCAGCATATGAAGAGCCTTGGGGCTTTCTTCCCCTGCCTCTTGCAGGAAGCTGGCACTGGCACTCCAGCCTTGCCCTGCCCCATTAGGTTGAAGTGCCAGTGCCAGCTTCCTGCAGGGGTTGGGGAGACCCCCGAGGCTCCCTGCGCGCTGCCTCTTCCTCCAGCCGAGAGAGGAGGAAGGGAACAGCGGCACAGAGACATGCTTAAAGGAGGCTTTTCCTGCTGCTTGGCAGGGTGGTGAGTGAGGGGGATGGAAGTACAGCGTCTCAGCTTGTGGGGAGGCGAGGCTGGAGTGCCAGCATGGGCTCCCTCATGTGGGAGCAGGGGAGGCTGAGCTCATGTGTAAGGGGGTGGGTGGAGGGGCAAGAGCAAGGAAGCCAACAGTAGGGTGAGCGGGGAGCTTGCCATGTCCTCTGTCATTGCCCACAGGGCTCCCTCCGCTTTGACTTTGCCTGCAAGGGAGACAGACAGTACACAAAGAGCCCTTTGTGGTACGGCTGCTGCCCTGCACCCAGGGCTTTTCCACAGTGTGTGGTCTGCGGCCAAGCTGGGCTTTCCTCTCCTCTCTGTAGTGCTCTGAGCTCCCTTGGCTCCCCCAGCAGCGGGATGCAACTTGCTCCAGCCAGGGCTCCTTCCCAAATTGAGCGAAGGACCGCCTCGCTTCCTTATTCCCCGGCATTGCAGCATCACTAGGGAAAATCTCCCTCTTGCCCGCCCCCAACCTCGCCTGTTGACATAGCATTCTGTCACTTCACTGAAACATTTTTTATAGAGAGAGATTTAAAAATTGGATTTTTTAATTTAAATTGTTTTTATTTTTTTAATTATCAATGAAATGCTACATTTCTTATTTAAAAAAATGTTACAATGAAATCTTATCACAAATATGCTATATCTACACGTATAGTCTCATAAAAATGAACTAATGATCTGTCCAGCCTAACAACCAACTCTTGCTTCTTGAAAGCTGAGTCTTTTGTTTCTGTTTCTCAGCAGCCTGACATGCACATAGACCGGACAGGATAGAGGCAGCAGCGCGGGTTGCGGGACAGACTGGGTGGAGCTGTGTTCCACGGGATGCTGGTGCAGCCTCTGTTGGCGCTGCTGCCTCTGCCTTACATGCGGTTACATGACTATTCAATTACATACTATCTAACATAGCTAGTTTACATGTGGGGTGGAGGGCAAGCTGGAGCTGGTGCTTGAGAAGAGCTGGCTTATAAGCACTAGCTCCCACCTGCTCCCCCACTGCTACCTCTGATAGCGAGGCAGCAATTTGGGGGCAGGCAGCTCTGTAGGAACCAGAATGTGCAGTGGGGCTGGCTTGAAAGCTGGTGCCCACTGGCCCCAGCTACCCCCCAACTACCTCTGTGGATGGCAATGCAGGGGGAGGAGAGGTACCATGCGTACCAGTTTCTGCCTGCTCTTCCCCCCACCTGCACTGCTGCCTCTGTGGAAAGTTTTTAAGCTGGCTCCTCTGAACTCTGGTTCCTGCCTGCCTCTCTGCGTTGCTGCCTCTATGGGAGCTTAAAAGCTTGCTCCTCACTGGCTCCCATCTTCCCCTCACCCTTGGTGCCTCTGATATAAAGGCGTTTTGTGTGTGTGTGTGTGTGTGTGTGTGTGTGTGTGTGTGTGTGTATGTGTATATTGACTGATAAGCCCAGGCGTATCAGTTAATGGTGTAAACAGATAGACGTTAACATGCCTATTGGCAGGGCTCGACAAATAATACAGTCTACTCCCCTGGGGTGAGTTGATTGTAACCCGGAAGAGCCGGGTTCGGGCGAGCTGCGCATGTGCAGATCACTGGACAGCGTGGCTGGCAAGCGGGGCTCGCTGCGGTTCGGCGAGCCCTGCCTATAGGGATGCATGTTCTGGGTGGGGTTTGTGACCTGGTGCAGGGGCCACGTGTTCTCTGCATGCTGGGTGCCCTTTTGGAGAGACTTGCCATACGCTGCCTGTTGTAAGCACAGCCCAGGCAGCTGCCATTGGTTGGAAACTGGCCAGTGGGAGCTGGAGTATTGATTTGGGGACATAGGCAGTGCACAAAGCCCCTCTCCCAGTGGTATGCAAAGAGGATGTGGCTCCCACGTCCAGCCACTGAGAGCGGTGTGCAGGGATGGAGCAGGCAGGGAGTCTGCCTGAGGCTCATACTGGGCTGCAAGCCAGATCCAGCAATTTGGCAGGCTGGACTTTGCCCGCCTCTGCTTTAAGCAAACTGAGGTTCACTGTCTAGGAAACCAGATTTCTTTATCCCAACTCTTTGATCTTCCCTAGATTGAATCAAAGATAATAGATTATTCATTGCTGGTGCAGGGCTATGATAAGTTGAGGCATTATTTTACTGAAAAGGCATGGGGAGATTGTGGAAAGGTACAGGCCTTAGCATGTTTGGCATTGTGCTCTGGTTTGGCCATTTTCACAAGCCGAAAAGAAGCAATCCTAAACAATAGAAGTGCAAAACAGTCCTTACATTTAGAATAGAATAAATTCCATACCAAACTATTGATAGGATCCTCTAAGAAACTGGAGCTGTTTAGAATTAGGGAGGAACTTATCAGGAAACAGATGGTGGCCAATCTGAGAGAAGTTGGAAAGAAACAAAAAGTCAGGCCTAGTCTACACATCAGAGATTAGTTGACATAAAAAACAGGATTATGTAGCACTTTAAAGACTAGCAAGATGGTTCATTAGGTGATGAGCTTTCATGAGCCAGACCCACTTCCTCAGATCAGATAGTGGAAGAAAATTGTCACAACCATATATACCAAAGGATACAATCAAAAAAATGAACACATATGAAAAGGACAAATCACATTCCAGAACAGAAGGGGGATGAGGGGAGGAGGTAAATGTCTGTGAGCTAATGATATTAGAGGTGATAATTGGGGAAGCTATCTTTGTAATGGGTAAGATAATTAATGTCTTTGTTTAGACCAAGGCGTAAAGTGTCGAATATAAGCATGAATTACATCCCTCTTTGGAACACTGATTGTACCCCTCCTTCCACTTTTCCAACATCATCTATCTCTTTTGATTATTAACCCTTTGGAACAGGGACCACTGCATCTGTGACACTGCTGTGCTTCTCATAGAGGTGCATTGGGCAACGTAGATAGCTGCAAGCCCATGCCAACATCCTCCTGCCCCGTGACCTTACCATGCCCTCACCCAACATGTTTTTGACCCCATCCCATCCCCCGCACTCCCTGGAGCAAGGCTGCCTTTAAGAAACAAGCCTGTTGCTGCCACACAGTCAGGGGAAGTGGCTGTTGGCAGTGCATGACTCCCTCTTCCTTTGCGCCCCCTACCTCTCCAAGCATATTTAACGCCCCTTCCAGGCAGCAAAGGTTTCCTATGGAGCTGGATTCCCTGTCTTGCCACAAACTTCCTGCATATCCTTTGGCAAGTCACTTACAGTAAAATTTTCACAAGTGACTGAGGCACTTAGGAGCCTCCGACCTACTGACTCTCAATGACTTACACTCCTCAGTCACTTCCGTGTTTGTGACCATGTCCCTCGGCAGTAGAGACCGGGGGTGGAGGAGTGTAGAGCCCCGGATGTGTCACCATCTAACTTGGAGAGAGGGGGAGGGAGGTGCCTCCTGGTGCCACCTCAGCCCAACGCTACCACTGGACAAAATTGGCCATGCGGGCAGGGGGAGTGGCTGTAGGCGTGTTCCCTCCTCCTTTGACCCCCCCTTCCATCCCAAGCACATCTCATGCCCCCATGAGTAAAGGTGGCGGGGGGCGGGGGAGAGCATGGAGTCGCAGCCAGTCCTCCATCTTACCTGCGTGGGACGAGGAAAGGAGGCTCCTCTTGTTCTGTCGCTGTCTCAGCCCCAGCGTTGCTGGTGGGCAAAATCCCCAGCTGCTGCTGCAGACCAGCAAATGCTTATCAGATAGTCGACAGGCTAGTCGACTAGTCGCCCATCACCCCCACCTCCCGCTGCCTCTATCAGACAGAGGCAGCAAGTTGCGGGGAGAAGACAGGAGTACTTCAAAGCAGCAGTGCCGCACAGAACCCAGGGTCAGCGGCTCTGTATGGCGCTGCCACTTTGAATGCTGTGGGGAGCCTGGCTTCGGGCTGCTCCCAGCATTTCAAAGCGCAGTGCCACCTGGAGCCCAGGATCAGCTGAGAACTCTGTGCGGCATCGGCACTTCATGTGGTGGCATTTCAAAGGGGGCAGCGCTGTGTGGAGCCTGAGAGCAGCTGAGGGCTCCCCACTGAGGGTATGTCTACACTACCCTCCTAATTCGAAATAGGAGGGTAATGTAGGCATACCGCAATTGCAAATGAAGCCCGGGATTTGAATTTCCCGGGCTTCATTTGCATAAAGCCAGCCGGCGCCATTTTTAAATGCCGGCAGTTCGAACCCCGTGCCGCGCGGCTACACGCGGCACGGAGTAGCTAGTTCGGATTAGGTTTCCTAATCCGAACTAGCTGTACTCCTCATTCCACGAGGAGTACAGCTAGTTCGGATTAGAAGCCTAATCCGAACTAGCTACTCCGTGCCGCGTGTAGCCGTGCGGCACGGGGTTTGAACTGCCGGCATTTAAAAATGGCGCCGGCCGGCTTTATGCAAATGAAGCCCGGGAAATTCAAATCCCGGGCTTCATTTGCAATTGCGGTATGCCTACATTACCCTCCTATTTCGAATTAGGAGGGTAGTGTAGACATACCCTGACTGGGCTTCGGTACTTTCGCCTTTGAAGAATAGCAACAGCCCTAGGATTGCTACACCTCAAAGGCGGAAGCACCCTATCGACTAATTGAATAGCTGATGCAAAAATGCATCGACTATTCAATTAGTCAATTACCCTATATTTAACATCCTTAGTTGGGAATTGCTGATCTACTCAACTAGTTGCTCCCCCGGCCCTGTATCAGAGGCAGCTAGGGTGGGGGGAAACAGGAGCTGGTACTGGGAGGAACCGGCTTAAAACCTGGTTCCCCCCAGCACTGCCTCCGCGGTGCCTTCCCTCGCCCCTGACTGCAGAGTGTCCCAGCTTCCCACTGGGACCCCTGTTGCTGAACTGCTGAAGTGAAGCAGTCTTTGTCCGTGGCAGCTCGGCTGTGGACAGAGGCTGCTTTGGCCAGGCAGGCATCCCAGCTCAGTCCCGGCGCATGCTGGGTCCAGGGCCTACCCTTGCTGCAGCTCTGCAGTTTAAATGTACTAAGAGCCAGATGGGCAGGCAGTCTGGCTCTTACTACATTTAAAATACAGAGCTGCAGCAGGAGTAGGTCCCGGACCTGGCCTGAGCCAGGACCTAGCCGGGCTGCCTTCCCTTATCAACTAATTGAGTAGTTGATAGAATTTTTATCAACTATTTGATTAGCCTGTTAACCACATCTTAACATTTCTACTTCCAAATTAGTGTCTTTAAATGGCACTGGGCTGAAAGTAGTATGCAGCCCCCATACCACAGAAGGTGTTTATGTTATCCCTCTGACCGTAGATGATGATCTCCTATACACCTTGAAATGAAATCAGTTATTGAATTGCATACCATCTGTATCTGATTGGAGGTATTTCTAACCTCCATTTCTTCCTTTCTATCAAGGAGATAAATAACTAATTTGTCTATGTGTCTTAGGGATGAGAATAACTAGTCAACTACCAGATAAGCAAATGCTTATCAGATAGTTTACAGGCTAGTCAACTAGTTGCTCTCTCTCCCCTTGCTGCCTCTATGAGAAAGAAGCAGCCGGGGGGAGAGTGGCGGGGGGGGGAGGGGTACTTCAAAGCGGCAGTGCCACATAGAGCCCAGGACAGCTGGGGACTTGCCCTGCTGATCCCAGGCTCCATGCGGCACTACCACTTTGAAACGCCACGTGGAGTCTGACACTGGGGCCCCGTGCCATTTCAAAGCGTCAGCGCCCCATGCAACCCAGGATCAGTGGGGAAGTCTTCAGCTGACCCTGGGCTCCACATGACGCTTTTGCCTTTGCTACACTTCAGGGCAGCTAGGACTGTTGCTACACTAAATGCATCGACTATTCGATTGGTCAGTTACTCAACATGTAACATCCCTAGCCTGGTTATCTGCTGTTGATAATCAGATTTATGTGCATGTAAATCAACAGTATTGCTTTCCTTTGTGTGTGATGTATGCATGAATTTGTCAGTGTTTCATTGTGAAAAGTTGCCATCTATCTGTTCCCTTGGTAGGTCAAGATGACTCTGCTGGCCCCAGTTAATGGGCTTCATGGATTCTGTCTCTTGTTTTGCAGCGATGAGGCCATGAGGAAGGCTGGTGTAGCCCACAATAAATCCAGCAAAGATATGGAGAGTCATGTTTTTATGAAAGCCAAAACTCGGGTAAGGCACTTCCGTATATTTCCAATTGTGTCTGTCTCTGGGAGTAGATAAGCCAAGTGCCCAAAACCTGTCAGTCTATCAACACTGGTCAGAACATTTGCATAAACGAGGTTAAATGTAAACAGGAGCATTTAATGTTCAAGGAAACCAAAGGGGGTTGCACTTTATGTACAGCTTAGCATGACTTAATTACCCTGCTTAGGATTTTTGCCATCCCATGCAGTGTAACTGGATTAACATAATTTTTAAGTGTAGATCTGGTTTAAGTATAGGCATTGGGTGGTCTATGCTGAAAACTTACATTTGTATAGCTACATCTCTCATGAGGAAAAATCTACCCCCTGAGAGATGTAGTTATGCTATTGTAACCCCCTAATGTAGACAGCACTGCCGCTTCTCTAGATGATGAATTAATTTCAGCAATGGGAGACCCCTTTCCGGTTGCTATAGTGTGTCTACACTGAAAATGCAACAATAGCACTTGAAGTGTAGGCATAGCCTTTGTTCTTGTATAAACATACCTACAGTATGTAACTGTATTGGCAATTGTCTCCACCTTCTACTGAGCATTCACTGTTCTCCTCCTGTCCTGCATAGTTAAACACAATGCTTTTTTTAATAGAACTGTCCATTTTAGAGCCTGAGTAGATCCTGGTCTGTTGTTAAAGTATGCCAGTCCTGCAGGAGGATGGACATTGCCACTCCATCAGTGTAAGAATGTGAAGAAGGGAAACACTGAGGGATGGAGTGCATTGCTTCCCCGTGTTGTGCTAATCTATGACTTGTTTTCAATTTTAGGAGGAATATCTTTCTCTTGTTGCCAGACTTATTATCCACTTTCGAGACATTCGTAAGTAATCCTTGGATTTTCTTGTTACAGTTATAGCTAGGTTCATGAGTAGCTTGAATCTGCCAGTTCTGACTGGGGCAGGAGTTATTCTAGTGGTTTCTCTATGGGGTCTGGGCCCAGCTCCTGAATGTGTAACCATCTTCACAATGTCTAGAACTAAAGAACCCAGTAGAAAGTTATCAATAAGCAACATTTTCATTTTACCAAATATTTTCTCTCAGCTTACCCTCTCTTGTTTTCATCATGGCCAGAATGCTGAAGAGCTTCAAAGTGGTTGTGCTTCATTTATTTGCTTTACTTTGATTTACAAATTAATGTTTCACAGCTGGGTGCTTTTTAAATCAAGTACATTTTCTCCTTGGCATGGACCCTGTAGTTAGGGTATCTGCCCTTCCTTTGAGTTTTGTTCCTTCTGAAATAAGTTTCTGGAATGGAACAAACATCTCAGAGTGCTTATGAGTCTTCCTCTGTGTGGAACTGCTATAGGAAGCCACCTGTCATACACTGAACCAGGAAGCTATTTAGAGTAGCTGCTTTAGATGCTTGTCCCATTCTATAGACAATTTCACAAAACAAGCGTTAGTCTTGAAGCCTGAGTGTGAAATCTGATTTGTAGAGCTCTTAAATTGACAAACTGTGTGGGATATTGGTAGCAATAATTGACATTACAGAGCTGTCTGCAGCAGCACTTTGTGCTCAGCTGGGATGTTAAGTCCCTGATGAGGAAGTAACCTTACAAGCTCTGTAGCTTGCTGCCGGTGCTAAGGAATCTAGGTAAAATGTTTGGAGACATATTGGCATTGGGCTAACTAACAGAAAGCAGGTTTTTGTGGTGGTAATGTATTGGTTGTTGGGAACAAAAGTTTACATTGCCATGTATTTATGATCACCTGTTCAATGCAGTACAGCAAAATGTATAACTTGTGTATGTTTTCATTCCTATTTTCTAGTCAATAAGAAATCTCAGGCCTCAGTCAGTGGTAAGAGCATTTTTTCAGTCTAAGTAAAAAAAAAAAAAAAAAAAAAAAAACTGTCAATATTTTTGGTGACGTATAAACTGGGGAGGGAATACTGCATACTTGCAGCAAAGGAGGGCAACTGAAACTGTTAATCATACTGTGATGAGGAGGAAAGTTCTAGTGAGCCTTCTGGACTCTTCACATATGGCTGTTGCATGGAACATGCCTTTGATTCTACCTCTGTACTGTCTACTAGTGTTTATCATTATTAAACCTATGCAACAAATGCCAATATTGTGATATGTACTCTTCAGCAGGGAGCAGCTGAGTTCCTCCCAGCTTACCTTCCTGCAGTCCTCATTGGTATTTGAGTTTGATACCTGATACCTCCACGAGTCTGTGGAGTAGTCCCATCAACTGGAACATGTCCTGGTGGACTCTGCATATGACTAAAACAGTCTCCTCTGGAATTGTTAATCTCCCGTAAGGGAATATATAGCAAGGCACTGTCTGTTGCTGTTTCCTCCCAGCATGGATGGAAGATGTGCTGCACAGTAATGGTAATGCCAGCACTTGGAGGTGCTCCAAAGTTATGTCCACTTCGATCTCTGCCCTTGGAGGAAGGCGCATATTACACAGGAAAAGCCCAGGCTGCTTATATTATTATAAACCAGGCATATATTACTTGATAAATAACAGTGATGTTGTTCTGAAAAGCTGGTGATGCTTTTCCCTAGTTTATCACCCTCTCTCTGAGGAAGGAGTGCTGACCATAGGAATCTGAGGAGTGTAAGGAGCTTCAGTGTGCAGTTTAGAGGAAATGCCTTGCAAGGCGCCTCAGGCTGGACACCTGGTCTTCTGAACACTCTCACTCCTTTCCCAGGACAGAAGGGACCTAAATGGGAGCCATCACATCAGCGTGCTCTTATTTCCTGGAGTTAAAGGCAACGTATCCCATGTGGTAGCACAGAGCTCTGCTGATAGCATGCTGTGGCTGCCATGTCTTGTCTGTATACCTAGATATCTGAGAAGTGACTAATGATTTCACTTTTGTTATATATATTTAGCATTTGTTTGGTGTTTTGAGGGTTATTTAGAAATTAGTGAAGTGATTTAAATACACAAACACTGTTGTCCACAATTTACAGATGGCAACACTTATGTAGAGCTGCTGACTCAGTGGCAGAATTATGAGTGTAGAATTCAAGTTGGACCTGTAGTCTGATGCTGAATCCTCTAGCCCAAAACTTTCTTATGGCTCCGCAGCACAGAGCACTATTCTGTGGACAAGTCTTCATCTTGTTCACTTAGTACTGATGTTGTATTGGCAGATCCTATGAATGCACTGCAGAATCTAACAGGCGGCCCCCCAGCAGGAGCAGCTGGAATGGGCATGGCGTCACGAGCTCCAGGAGCACCAATGGGTGGGCTGAGTGGACTTGGGCCAATGGGGCAACAGATGAGCCTTCCAGGGCAACAGCCTCCTGGAACCTCTGGGATGGCCCCTCATGGTATGACTGGTGTGTCTGCAGCTACCCAACAGAGTAAGTATATGCTATGCTCCCATCCTCTGAAATTAAGTTAGTTTAGGCTTCCAGTGCAGAACCCTTTTCTAGGTTGAAAGGAGGAAAAAATTACAAAATACTCCTTAGGTCTGTTTTTATTGCTTCAGGCAGGATGTTTGGGGAATATGATATGGGAAAAACACTGATATGGGAAAAACAGATTTAAATCAGGCTGAGGAAAGAGATAGTGGCCTTACAATACCTCCATTCCCACAATAAATGTCCTGCCTAGACTTGCTTGCAGTGCTGTAGCTGTGTTGGTTGCAGAGTATTAGAGTGAAGGAGAAAGAAGGTAGTATTTTTTGTTGGACCAACTCTTCTTTGGCTCTCTGTAAGCTTGAAGGCTTGGCTCTCACCAACAGAAGTCGGTCCCATAAAAGAGATTACCTCACTCAGCTTGTTTGTCTATCCATATGTAACATTTGTGGCTTTCCACTTGGGTGTGGATTCATTTGCTACTGCATTTGAGACTGAAGTGGAGTATTCTGAGCCCATCAGAACTGCTCCTCCTTTGACCAAAGATTTCTTTGTAGAACAGTGTGAGACTTTTTCCTTCTGTTCCTTTCAAGGGTATGAACGAGCTCACGCTTCTCCATCTCCTTACTGCAGTTCTTAATATATTGAATTAGATTGTAGAGTCAGCCAAAGCATCGAGGCTTAGATGAAATAGAAGTAAGAAATGCCATGACAGTGCAGATAACAGTTTGTTCAGATGTGTTATAACATACATCTGGAATTGAGGGGTTATAATGAGTTAATGGACTAGCTTATCCACGGTTGCTACTAGCATGAATGTGTGCTGGAAAAGAAACCAAGGTACCTTAAATTTCCGGTAAAATAGTTAGGTTGAGATTACCAATCTGTTAGACAGCTGTCCACGTTTGTCACATTGTATACCCGCATTCTGGCTTTCAGCACAGCTCCAACTGCAACAGATGGCGGCGCAGCAGCAACAGCAGCAGCAGCAGCAGCAGCAATTTCAGCAGCAGCAGGTGGCTTTGCAGCAGCAGCAACAGTTCCAGGCACAGTCAGTCATGCAGCAGCAGTTCCAGGTCCAGCAGCAGCAAGCGGCAGCAGCAGCAGCTGCACAGCAGCAGCAGCAACAGCAGCACCAACTGCAAGCAGTCCAGCAGCAGCAGCATATGCTGAAACTGCAGATGCAGCAGCAGCAGCAAAATCAGCAACAGGTAATGAACAGCAAAGCAGTCACATGGATGACCAATAAAGCCCCTCAGCCACTTGTCAAATGGACCCTTTCCAGAGCTCTGGCTTGCATAGCCATATGACGTATCAGCTTTCCACACTAAGACCAGGTTTACACTAGACCAGGCAGGTTGGCTTACTCTATGTAGAATGCGTAGCTGGAGTCGGTTTACCGTAAACTGAGCTTGGCGGCGTCCCCACAGTGAGGGGCGGCTTCCCTTACTCCTCATGACTGCGAGGAATACGAGAGCTGGTTGGAGCTTCCCTCAGCATTTGATTTGCAGGCCTAAATCAGACCTGCTAAATTGAACACCAGAACTTTGATGTCAGCAGTGAGTGTAGACATACCCAAAGGGAATTAACATGCTTCTGCTCATGGTCAAGGCATCAGCTTGGGCTAGTAGAGTTCATTGGCAACAATTGTGCTCTATTCTAGAGAAGAGAGATTCTTTCTTTTCTTGATCAGACTGATCTTTCATAGCAAGGAAAAAGCCAAGGATTTTGTTGCCTTCTTGTTTGAGTCCAAGTGTCACGATGCACAAAATGAATTCAGTTCTGTGTACTCAGGTATATGTGGATGTGCACCACCAATATAAACACACACCTTTGGCTGTGGGCGCTCTGCTAATCAGCTGGGTGGCATTTGAATCTCTCCTGGGTGGCCGGACAAGTGCTCAGCTTAAAGAGAACAATAGTGGACAACCTGCTTTCCTCCCTCCCTCCCCTCCCCAAAGTTCCCTCTAGAAATAGGAGCTGTTTTATGTCAGTTGTGTGAATTACTCATTGTAACTCAAAAAAAAATTGAGGTACACAAATGTCAAATGGCTTTGTGCCCATCTGGAAAGGGAACTGAGAATAGTAACAGGATACAGGTGAGGTGTTTGAAGCCTAAGGCTTCAGAGTGTAGGATTCTTCATCTGGGCTAAGTGCTTTAAGTTAGTATGCTGCCTGCCACTGGCTTTCATTCTAAAACCAAAGACACTGCTGGAAACTTTAGCACCCTGGCTTTTCCTGTTTTAGATGCAGCAGCAGCAGCAACAACAGCTACAGCGAATTGCTCAAATGCAGCAGTTACAGCAACAGCAGGCAGCTCAGGCTTTGCAGCAGCAGCAGCAGCAGCAGCAACAAATTCCACAGCAACAGATACAGCAGCAGCCACCTCAGCAAGTCATGCAACAGCAGATACAACAGATGCAGCAACAGCAACAGCAACAGCAGCAGCAGCAGCAACAACAACAGCAGCAGCAGCAGCAGCAGCAGCAGCAGCAGCAGCAGCAGCAGCAGCAGCAGCAGGTTGCTCAGGCTCAGCAGTCTCAGCTTCCACCGCAGTCACAGCCCCAGCCCATGGTCTCTCAAGCACAGGCAATCTCAGGACAGCTCCCTAATCAGGTTATGCCTGTCACTTTTACCCAGCAGCAGTTAAAAGCCATGCAGGTGAGTGCGTTAAAGACCCAAAGCCAGTGGTTGTGTGCTCTGAGAGCCACTAGGGAAATAGAAAAATAAATAATAATAAGTCTTGTTAGTGTGAATAGCTGAGGTGTGAAATCGTGTGACATGTTAAGAGGCTACCTGTTAACCTAGTGCATGCCTAAGAGTGCTAACCACTAACTTGCATTGCTTTATTGCTTGCCAGCTCAGCATAGTGCTTTGCTAACAGTTGTGGAGCAAGTCTATGAAATTGTTCAGTGTATTAAAGAGAGATGCTAGTGTTTGAAATGCAGTTCCTCTGTTGCCATTGGTGGGACAAGAAGATGAGAAATCTCAATTATATAGACATAACATTAAATTCTGATGAATGCTGATCTTGCTAGAACACGAGCAAAGTTAATCGAATGCCTTAATACATGTTAGGGATGTTGACTAGACGATTAACCTATAAGCCTGGGTTTATCAGTTAATCTTGACGATGCACATTTCTCCTCCCTCCTCCCCCATTGCCATTGTATCAGAGACAGGAAGGGGGGGGAAGCAGGAGCTGGTGCTGGGAGGAGCTTACTTAAAAGCTGGTTCCCCCAGCACAGGCGCTGTAGTGCTGCCTGTCCCCCTCGCCGCCTGAGTGCTTGCTCGATCAGGCAGCACATGGTGTGGAGAGCAGGGGAGGCTGCTGCAAAGCAGCCTCTGTCCACAACTGGTCCCGACCTCCCCATGGACATAGGCTGCTCCATCTCCCATAATCAGCACACATGTTTACTCCCGACTTCTTTTTAACGTTCCAGGTAAGAGCTCAACTGGTGCAGCAGCAGCAGGCAGCAGCAGCAGCCCAAGCAGCTCAGGCCCAGGCTGCTCAGATGGGAGCGTCAGGACAGGTAAGGGCCCATGGAGTCACCGTTAGTAGTGCAGGCCTGTAGCAAGTGCATGCTAAAATTGAGCATGGAGGTGGATTTTTGGTGGCTGTCTGAGGAGGACTCTAAGATCAGTTGTCTTTACAAAGGAGGTATGAGTGAGTCAGAGGCAGGATTTCGTTGACATCTTCTTTGTGCACGCTTGTCCCTAGTAGGTCAGATACTGCTGCCTGGAGTGACCTAGCAGTGCACATTAAGACTGTCTTTGGTGGTCATGCGATAAGTCTAACTTTATTCCTGGAGTGTTTCACTTCTATTTCCAAAACTGTTTCTGAGGAGACTGTCTTGTCATGTAGACTTATTTCTCTACTGTGAACTGGTGACTGCTGGTCTATACTCAGATGTGATTTCTCTTCCCCATCTTCAACACACAGTAGTAATACAGGAATTTCTGGCATGTTTCCCTCCCTCCCCAACCACACTTTTCTTGTTCCATTATTTCCTCCCCCCTGTCATTCTTAGTACAGTGGACAGATGTTGCTACCTCTTGTTTTGAATGTGAACGCTCAAGATAAATGGTACATGTAAATGAGTAGCACAAAGTGCTGGATGAAAACTTGTCCAGTGCACAACTCAGTTTCCTTAACCTGCAGTATACTCCAGCCTCAATGCCTGTGCTCCCGTGTGTGCCCAGCACCAAGGGAAGACTATCTGGGCTTGAGTTGAACCATGCTTCCCATCCTCCCTAGGGATCTCATATAATGCTTGGTGCTTGTCATTTGTACTGTTTTACTGATGTGGGTAAGTATAATTATCACCATTTTTCAGGAGGGGAAACTGAAGTACATAGATGAAGTGACTTGTTCATATTGTCAGTGGCACGGATGGGAATAGAATTTGGTTCTCCTTGACTCCCTGTCTACTGTATCATGCTGTCTCCAGTGCAAAAGTAATGGCCTAGAGATCTTATACCCTGTCAGTGTTTAAAGTTTGTGTAGATGGTGAGCTGTAACAGTTGGTGGCTTGTCTCACCTGTATCCCTTAGGATTTGTGCTAGGAATAGGATAACTGAAAGCCACTTTTCTTATTGATGCTGTAGTTCTGCTAGGCCATTATTCTGTTTCTATACTGGGCCTTTTATATTTCTTACGTTATGTTGACACCAGATGAAAGATGAACAATGGTAAGTACAGTGGCAATGACACCGAACCTATTCACTACAGTTTAAACATGTGCTTATAAAAGTTTTTTGTTTTGTTTTGTGAATAATCTCCAGGTGGGCGCTACAGGGAGTTAAGGTTGCAAGCAGGATAGCTGTCATATCATTAATTTAGTATTGCTGTCCGTCAAATGGGTTGTGTTTATATGGGGGGCATTCTACTTCCTGCCCTGGTTAAATGAATTCCTCATACAGGTGACTTAATACCATAGTGCATCTAGAAAGCTTCTGGTGATGGTGGTTGACAGCTGGTTTTGCATCCACGCTACATTAACATATGGGATAAACTAAACTAAGGTGTAATTCAGTATCTGTCACAACAGTAGGGCTGCTGAAAGCTCTCTGAATCCCCCTGGCAAGCTTATTCATGAAGCTCCATGTATAGCCATACTGAGACAAGGTAAATAAATTAAATTAATTCTCTTCTGTCTAGTAATTAAACATGTTCTTTTACTTTCATGTACCTTGTAGAGTAAAATGTTTATTTCCATATAATTGTGGACTTCAGAGCATTGATTGGATTTTCCTGGATTTATAAATAACATCTTTTGGGGAGTAAATTTTATCGATTACTTTTAGTCAATTAACAATGCTTCCTTAAAATTTTCTGTAAGGCTTCCTTGAATTCTAGAGTCTGTTGTGAGGAAGTTTTATTATAAACATACCCTATGTCCTGTAGTTGTCAAATGGTCAGGGACTCGGGGATCAATGCTGCTATTATTTGTATTTTAGCACCAAGGAGTACCAACCAGTATATGTGTCATTTTCATTTAAGTCTCTGTGAGGTAAAACTAAAGTAATTCCTAAATTCTAACATGCCTCAAGTGCGAAAGTTCACTGATTTTGTTCAGACACAAGCATTCTGCTGCTTATGAACCAACCCTTTGAGACTGTAACGGTGCTCACAGATCGAGCGGATAGTGAAGTAAGCAGTGTTCTAGTGACAAGAGCCTACATGAAGTGCTATGAGATCACACTGGATACCACACAAAGGAATCATGACCTAAACTTAAGTTTAAAGTTTGAGCCTCTCTTGTTCTGCTTTGACTTATTCCAAACGTTAATGCTCAGAATGCAGATTTGCTTGTTGCTCTTTGAAAATAAGGAGCTATCCTAGTAATCCCAACATCATGCCAACTTAGACATTTGGGGAATTCTGAATACATAAGAACGGCCAGACTGGGCCATTCAGCCCAGTAGCCTGTCTGCCGACAGTGGCCAATGCCAGGTGCCCCAGAGGGAGTGAATCAAACAGATAACGATCAAGCCATCTCTCTCCTGCCATCCATCTCCACCCTCTGACAAACAGAGGCTCGGGGCACCATTCCTTACCTATCCTGGCTAATAGCCATTGATGGACTTAACCTCCATGAATTTAGCTAGTTCTCTTTTCAACCCTGTTGTAGTCCTAGCCCTTACAACCTCCCCAGGCAAGGAGTTCCACAGATTGACTATGCACTGTGTGAAGAAGAACGTCCTTTTGTTTTAAATCTGCTGCCCCTTCCTCTAACGAAAGAATCAAGACTTCATCTGGAGCAAATCTGTGGGTTCTTATACCTGGACTGATACTATTAAATCATGGTATTTATATCTTAAGACAGGGGTGGGCAGTAATTTTTGTAGAGGGGCCACTTCACCAATATTGGCCAGCCCCAGAAGGGGTTGGGGTTTGGGCAGAGCAATAAGTTCCTCTAGGCACTGCGCACAAGTCAGGGGAAGGAGGCTTTGTGCGCTCTCCCATGGGGCAGGAGACCACAGGAAGTCTCTCCCTCCAGCCCCCACCCCACCAGGGGCATGGAGCACCAGAGGGGACTGCCAGCCATTTTGAACCGAATGCCATGGACTCCTGGTAGGGGGAGGTGAAGGACTTTGTGCACTCCCCCATTCCCGGTCTCGATTAGCCTGGAGGCGAGGGTGCCGCTGGGTGGGCTGTGGGCCGGATCTGGCTCATCTGTGTCTTGGGGGAAGAATCCTTTCTTTATTATCCTTGTTGTCTTCTCTCAAGAAGGATTCTCTCCCTTCCCTCAAGCTAACTTGTCCTGATTTTTACAGTGAGGGTATCTCAAGAGTAGTTTGTTTTGCCTCCAGTATACATTTTTCTCCAGAAGTCCCGGAGCACTGTCTCAGGAGCAGCAATATCTTGTCTTGTAACTGTGATGCTGATGTCCTGTATTTGCTTGCACAAAGCAACAGCAGTCTCTTGAATTGCTTTCCCTCCCTCATATCCTCAAGGGTGGCGGTTCCTTACATGCCCGCTGGAAATACTGTCATGAACTTTGTGAGCACCTGGTCATGGAATTGGTATAATTTTAACAGTACATTCCCTTCCTCTCCAGCAACATGTGCTTAAAAAACAAACTAATCCAAAACAAATCATCAAACAGCTGTGAGCCTTTGAATCAGAATGTCTCCCTTTTGTTGCTTCATGGTTAGCCAGACGCCTTAACCATGAATCTGCATCTGATTTCATTGACTCTGAAGGAGATATGATACACTCACTTTGGTGGTTTGGCATGATGAGACGTAAGACCAAGATGGTACATGCAGTTCAGCATGGCATACATGGGTTTTCACATATGTTACTGGATCCTCCTGTGTGTACATGTGAGTCTGTGGGATGTATGGACTGGGCTTCGAGGGACATGTATTCTGCCAGCACTTACCTTTTCGTTAGGGTTGTGTTGCTCCACACACTCTTACGTTGATACTATAGCTCTTCACTGCACTCTGTAGCATCCACCTGTGCTTTGTGCCAGTGCTCAGTTTTTTGCTTGTGGTGGCTGTTGCATGCTGTGTTTGTACATGTGCATGTGTGTGTAGTGTCTGAAATTCTCTCATTTGTTTATCTTCCGAAATACTGTCTCTGGCCATCTTTCATTGCTTGGATGGAAAGAGATGTCATTGCTCTAATGTTGTGAACTAACAGCTGTGCTGAATTTGATGCTGGTTTTTTTATCAGTTATTGCTTTCCTTTCTCAATCTTTGTGTTGTAATTTAATTTTATTTTAACAATTGTAAGCACATGCATTCTCTGACACTCTCTAGAAACATATTGCTGGCTGCTTCAATCCATTGACACAGAAACTAAGCAAAACTGCCCACAGCCATTGAAATAAAATGAGACTTTTTTCATACCTGGATTAGTTAGGTCCTGCTAGAACCACTAGTAGTATGCAGATTAGAGAAAGGGAACTTGGAGCTCTCTGTCAAGAAGTGAAAAAGAGCTCTTCCCCATTGATAGCCCTCATTTCCTGAATATCAATAGCACAATGTGCCACAAAATGCTAAATTTTCACTTCTTGTATCAGACTTCTGATCTATAGCACATTCTGTGCAGTTACAGAATTGAAAGCAATTATTAAACAAAAACCAACATGCAGGTATACATAACTAAAACTGGCTGGTTTCTAGAACCAGCAGCCTGCAAGGAGGTTTGAATATTGTGGAACCAAGAATAGCTCATCCCTAAGACCATTTCTAAAAATAAATGCATTCTAGGTAGGGATGTTGAAATGCATTATTTGTGTAAATGTGCACCTGTTGAAATTTTCAGCAGGTACACGTTTACACAAGGGGTGGAGGAAAGCCAGTGCTTGTGGGGAGCCAGCTTTTTAAGAGAAGCTTAAAAGCCAGCTCTCTGCGAGTACTGGCTTCCCACTCCATGCACTGCTGCCTCCTGGTTCCCTGCATGTACTGGTTCCCACCTGCATGCCCCCTCCTGCTCCCTGCTGCTACCTCTTTATCAGAGGCAGTAGCATGGGGTTGGGAGGGACAGGCAGCTCTGTGGGAACATGCAGCAGGGCAGGATGCATATAACCTAGAGGGTTAACTGATGAATCCAGGCTAATCAGTTAACCGTATATTCAGATACACATTCACATTCCTAATTGTAGCACTGACCTTTGTAATTGGTCTTTAGTAGTATTTATATTCCAACAGATTCTTCTGAGTAAAGGTTTAGATAAATGTACCTGAGGAAAGGCTACTTTATGGCCCTCATCCTTAAGGGGTTACTGATTTAAGAGAGAGAATAGGTGTTCATCCTAGGGGAGCTCAAACTTTTAATTTTGACTATTAATTTCACCTATTCTGGAGGTGGCAGGAAGTACTTTATCTAAATCCTAGAAGTCCTTTCTGTTGGAATGATGAAAGTCTTTTCTTTAGAATCATTATACTGCCAAAGGTTGATTGGTTCTGAAGTCTTGTTCACTAAATCACAGGCTTCATTTGAGGATTCTTATCAATCCTTTACAGGCTGGACATCTCTGCTCTGGCACACTTGGGACCAGCCTGGGGAGGTCTTTTCTGGCCCCTGCTGCTGATACCACTTCCTGCTTTGTCAGCCCACCGGGCCCCCCAGCTCCCCAGGTGGCCCAGCTGGGTTGCATGCTGAGCTTTCTGATCCCCTCTTTGCCTGGCTGGGCCAGGCACCGGCCTCCCCAACTTCCTTCCCCCCCCCAACCCAGTTGAGCTGCACATGGCCTTCCTGCCCTCCCTTTCCCCTCTAAATCTAGCTGGGCTGTGTGCCAGGCTTTCAGGGCCCCTCTCACACACACTCTGCAGCAGTGGGACTCTTTGATCCTGGAACATCCATGGTCCTGGTGGTCTTAACTGATGTTGCTGGACCATAACATTTAGGTTTATAGAGGTGCAGCCTGTACTGTTGACATACCAATCAGTTCCATTCATGTGGAAAGGGGTAACGTACCAATATTACTATGAATCCTCAGATGAATCCAGAATGTGGTGGTGGACATGAGAAACAAAGACTTGCGACAGTCCATGATTGAAGAAGCTTGAACAAAGCATTTTTGATAGCAGTCTTAGAGCCTTTAATTCTAATATTAAGTTAGAAATTCAAGATGTCAGGCAAAATTTGGGAAACCCCTTCAACTAAATCATACTTCTATATAATTGGCCTTTCTCATACATCTTAATCTAAATGTCACCCCACATAATTTTTTAGGGTCCAATAGATACCCTCTACAGTGGAGATATAGGGTATGAAGCAGGGAACTGGGTCAATAAACTAGCTCCTTAGGCTTGTCAGGAGAAGAGTTCACTCAAGTCCCATCCCGGAGGTTGCATGTGCTTCTCATCCTGCCAGTGCACTGCATTTCTTGTTTTGCGATTACTTTTGTCTGTTGTCCCTCTGTCCTCAAAGATGATCACCGCAACTATGGCCAGAGGTGGGATGCAAATAAGACCACGGTTCCCGCCTACCACCGCTGTATCTGCCACGCCTCCAAGCTCCATTCCTTTGGGCGGACAGCAAATGCCACAGGTATTTACTGAGTCAAAGCACATTGTGTCAGGAATTATACAAGGTGTTCAGTACTTGGGTTATATTTAGTGCTCATCAGACTAAAAGAAGTTCACTTATCTTCCTCAGGATACTGTGTGCAGATAATTGCTCTTAGCTACTGACTGCTGGGCTTTTTGGGGGAGGGAGAAGGAGGGAATACGATAGTCCAAGTGTACCTTCCTCCCTTTAAATGAAGATTTTTTTGAGAACTTGAGCTATTAAATAAAATTTTGCAAGAGTTACACAATTCACATTATTTTGAATGTTTAAAACTTTTCCATTTCATATCTGGTTCAGGGCTCAAATGAATCACCATTTTTGGTCTCTGCTTATTCTTTGCACATATCACAAAACCACTGCATGGATAGTTTTTGCTCTGGAGAGGCCCAGGACTGATGTGTCATAGGTCAGGAGTATTAGGGCATTGGCTGGGTTGTATTAAGAAGCTTGCATGATAGTTCCTCATGTTATGCATTATGCTAGCTAGCATTCAACCCTTTCACAAGCAATCAAATTTGGCTAATTTCAGTTTGAGATGATTAAGACATGATGCAGGAAATACAGAGCTAATTGAAATGACCCTGAACTGAAGAAAAAAATTAATACTTTAAAAATTCCTAGCAAAGCTGCAAGTTGCAAACAATCTTTGAATAAAATAAAATATGGACCTATGGCAAACAGCACGATTATGCCCCCCAAATCACAGTTCTAGATTTCTGCTACATTTCCTACCTCTCTTTCACAGTCAGGACAATTGTCCATGTTCTTCCTATCCTTTCAGAGGTACAAAAAAGGAATTAGCATAGCTGCACTTTGTGGGAACTGCAATAATGAAGAGGCTCACAAGGCTCCTATCCCGTTGATTTTGAGAGATGTTTTGGATCAGAATAGACCCAGAACCTCTGGTATATTACACAAGTGGGTGGGTGAGGTTCTGTGGCCTGCAGAGGACAGACTAGATGATCATGATGGTCCCTTCTGACCTTTGAAATATGAGTCTATTATTATACCTCCTGTAACAGAATAGGACCAACACTAGCCTTTCTTGCATTTGTTTCACTTGCCCCAGTATATGTCATTCCAGGAATGAAAGGGGGTAAAGTAAACGGAAGCAGAAAGGGAGTTCTTTGTACATCTACTTATTAGCATTGTCACAATAACAAAGTCCCTCTTCAGCTCTATGAATTGGTTATAAAACCATGCACTACTGTTCCATAGTGCTCAGCTCTATCCGAATCTCTTGATTTAAAGCTATTTTATGCAGTGACCCTGAAGCGGAGATCAACTCTTTCTACTGCTCATCCAGTGCTTGATTGGCTTTGCATGTATAAAGACAGACTACTCCATGAGCTGCATGTCTTACATGTTCATGCTGTCACCTTCACAGACTGATTCCTGCCCAGAAGCTCCAGTTTCCATATTGCTTTCTCTTATTAACAGGTGACAAATGGCTTCTCCCATTTCTCCCAGTGTTGTGAGTTGAGTTTCCTGGGAGCTCTGGAGTGTGAGACCCATAGACCCTGAGTCCTTAGCATGGTGTATTTATTGCTGCTGAAGTTCACACTTATGAGGTACATTTAGTGTTAAAGTAAGGTGTCGGGAAGGTGGCATGTGCTGTAGCAAGATGCAGTGACCAGAAATACACCAGAGACTGTGGCATGTTTATTCATTGCCTTTTTTCCTTGGTTTTGAGCTGGAAATTTTTACTCCTCCTAATTGTTCTGTAGTTGGGATTACTTGAGTCAAAGAAGAATGTCAGTAGGTGGTGCTACATTAATAGCCCTGAATCTCTCATCCATCCATTAAATGGAGAGAGAGCCTTAACTTGTCTCTCCAACTGTCTGTTCTACATATTGATCTCTTAATATTGTGCTAGTGGTTGCTGGGAAGCATTAACTCTTGATATGAAATGAACCAGATGCAGAACATGTCAGTTTCATGAAAAATGATGTCCTGTAGTATTGTCTACTGGAGAAGTGTAGGTCAGTGAAAGAGGGGAATGTGTATGTGTGGCACTAGTTGCAATGAAAATAGTGGGACGAACAGCCAATCGGTTAGCAGTGGTGGGAAGAATGTTTAAAAAGCAAACTGATTTGGCAGGTGTTTAGGTAGTTTAAGACCCAAAGTGTGAATTTTTTTTAGTAAAAACAATCCCCCCAAATTCAATTCAGATGGCAGAAAACATAGTTCTGGTCTGTATCCTAGAGAAATGCTCGAATAATACTGTTAGTTGAACTCGAATGTGTCGTCATTATCTTGTCTTCAGACATCTTGCTCTTGGTTAAAGCAGCACTAGAAATAGCTTATGGCTGTTTCTGATTATTGGTACTGTATAAGTCTATCATCTTGATCTCAGTAATTGAAAGATTAAATGGGAAACAGTGCTAAAGTTAAGAATTTTGGTATCCTATTTGATAACCCCTTTTCCAAGAAAGGGCTAAATGTAGACTTGGTATAAAAATATTCGTTGTCCAGGCTGTGCTTTCTTTTTATCCTACGCGATACAAAACCTGCACATGCCCCTGTCACTATAAGGCTTGATAGACTCTTTGCAGAGTCCCTTCTGGATCTTGTTCAGCACGCAGCTGCACTGTTAATCACTGTTAGGGTTTAATACTCAACAGTTTCATGGCTGTTGAACTCAGAGATGTTAATATGTATTTGTGTATTTTTGCGTAAACGTCTAACTGCTGGATTTTTAGCGGTTACGCGTTTCTTTGCTGGGGGTGGGGCGGAGGTGGGAGCCAGTGCTTGTGGGGAGCTGGCTTTTAAAGATAAAGAAGCGGCTCAGCAGGAGCCAAAATGTGTGGAGAGCCTGCTTGAAAATTGGCTTCCTGTGTGCCACAGAGGTAGCAGCGCCGGGAGGGCAGGTAGCTCTGCATGCATCAGCTCCCCCCTTGTTGCCTCTGATACAGGCATATTAATTAATCATATAAACAACTGCATGCTAACATCCCTAATTGAACTTGCTGCCAAATTCAGAATTGAGCTCAATTTTTTTTAAACTTTCATCTAAAAAAAGTTAGGCACCTGTTCTAGCCCTTGTGACTGAAGGGCTATGAAGCACAAACTGAATGTCAGTGGTAAGGACATTGCAAAACGTTTAAGTACCGTATTTTCCGGCATATAAGACAACTTTTTATACTAAAAAACATCCCCCAAAAATCGGGGGTTGTCTTATACGCCGGGTAAAAACATACTGTAGCTTCTGCTAAATAAAGAACGTCCCTATTATTACCTTTTAGCCCGCTGGATGTGCCCTAATACAGTACTGTAGCTTCGGCTACATACAGAACGTCCCTGTGCTGATACTGTATGTACCGCGCTGAGCCAATCACGGCAAGCGGTGTCATCTATTAATGCATACAAAGCCTGCTCGGATTGGCTGAGTCAGAGAGGCGGGCTATTACAACCTTTGCCAATCCGAGCAGGCTTTGTATGAACATGATGAGGATTTTGAAGGATTTTAAGTACCGGTAAGTCAAAACCGTTTTAATTAAAATTACTTAAATCAAATCTGATGTTATTAAATGGTGTTGCCTCGGAAGGGGGGGTAGTCTTATACGGCGAGTATAGGCCAAAACCTGTGTTTTAACTGGAAAATTAGGGGGTCGTCTTATACGCCCAGTCGCCTTATACGCCGGAAAATACTGTAACTGTAACTGCTGAAAATTTCAGCAGTTACATAGTTACACGCAGGGTGGTGCAATATGCTCAGGAAAGCCAGTGTGTGCTAGGAGTGAACATGCTGTGAATGTTAACCAACGAGCCCAGGCTCGCTGATTAGCCATGTACATGGTTATACTTCCACATCCCTACCTAATGGCATCTTGCAAAGTCTAAAACAATAACTAAGAAGTGTGGGCTTCCCCATTTGCCTCATTTGGGTTGACTGTGAAGCTTACTGACTGTATTTGAAATGTCAGATTAAATAGCTTTCTTCTATTTTAATAATGTTTAGCCAAAGCTTTCTATTAATATAAGAGCCAGTGTACTCATCCCAAGCAGAGTCTGTAATATATATTTTTGGTGTCAAAATCCCCATCTTCCCTGCCTGATCCTCTATAATCTTCAGTAGCTTTGACTGCTATAAAGCACTTACGAAGTGTTTGTGCAGAAATCTTGAGCACACTGGAAATTTAGGATTAAAGTAAAAATGAATTGAATATGAAATTAAATAGATCAGATACTCATACAGCTGTGAATATGAAAACCTGTGTGGTAAGCTTTATTTGAAGTTTTTGCAGAATTTTCAGGGGCCCCTGGTGATGAACGTCAAAACAGTTTACTACAGGTTACATGAGTTCACTGGCAAAGCATTAAAAATAAAAATATTGGTAGTTAACTGATTGCTAGTTTTCCTTTACACCAAAAGTATCCTCATTCCTTGGGAAGAGTCCCATAAAGGGTGCTACCCTCTGAGCAACTTGTGGGAATGGATATGCTATTAAAGGAAACGGGATATAAGCATTAATTCATTTTTCCATTGTGTTGTAGGGGCACTGTACGATGGATATACAGTCTTTTAGAGAAGGACCCCATACATAGGAGATGAGGATGTGATCCTGAGCTAAGAGCACTGCAGATGCGGTCCTTTGCTCTCCGACAGTTGTATTTGATGTGGTCTGAAGGATTACTTGCCAGAAAGAGAGGAGCTCTGCACTGGGGCAGACTGGAAGTTAAAACAAAGGGAACCCCCTGTGAAATGTTTTTCTTCCTTTGCTTGAGCTTTTGGGGACAAGTACCAACAGAGGCAGAATTACGCCATTTAATTCCAAGTATCGTTCTTCAGCTGCTGGGAACCTGGCAAATAGCCCCCTCCTCTCCAAGAAAACCAGTGAGCACAGCCTCACTGTTTGTTTTGGAGGAAAGGGGAGTAACTGTCTCAAAGCATCTGGGAAGAGAGGCCTGGAAAACATGTATTAAAATCATGGGGGAGTGGGTGGGAAAGGAATGGAGTTACTGGAAGTAGAAATGAGACCGTAACATGTTGCATTGCCATGACCCTTAAGCTATGTTTCAGTGGATGATCAACTGAAGTGTCCATTCAAAGAGGCCCTGGATTTCCACTTACCTTAATCATTTGGGCTCATTACTTTTGCCTGTCTGGAATCCCAGAACTGTCAGTTTTGCTTTTGTTTGTTCTCTGCTATTTTGCTGTGCCCTGTCGCTGGCTGAAGGGTGGAGAGCACACTTTACTAAAATCCAACTCTTTGGAGAACCACATATAGGCAGGGCTCCACAAATCCGCTTATCTACTCGCCTGTGGCAAGTAGATTTCAGCCGGTCGCCCCGTTCACCGGCAGTTCACGCATGCGCAATGCGGGTCTCACGCATGTGCAATGCGGGTCTCGCGCATGCGCAGTGCGGGGCTGGCGAGTGGTTTTCGCTGCGATCGTCGAGCCCTGCATATAGGATTATAGTAACTTTCATGTTATGGCTCATTGTAAGCTGTGTAAGAGGTGGTAGAGAATGTGAGAGGAGAGATAATAAAAGTTCAACTCTTTGTACTCTGCAGATGTGATGTTCCAGGCCAAAAATACCTGGTTACCTGTGGGTGCATGTGGTGAATTATGCCATACTGTGTTTGCCAGAGTCAATATGGCCTGTAGCAATAATGGAGTGGCTAGGAGTTAATGAGGGAAAGGAGCAAATCTACAGAGCCCCTGTAGTGTGTGGAATAGTATTTTTGTGTTCTTTGGTTTCCATATGATAGAAGTTGGCTTATTATCAAGATCCTGTTAGAAGACCACATGGTAAATTAATTAATGATATGCTGTCTTGTACACTAGATCAAATCACCTTTTTTATCTGAGTTAACACTCCGAGACAGTAGGAATAAATTGTTTTATTTTAGTCTCTGTTCCTTAATTTCATCATCTTACCATTACAAGTTGAATAAACTTTATTGTACCCAGTATTTCTCCTCTTAAGGACTGTAGATTTGAAGTTGTTGCATCATCTTAGAATACTCCCCATCTTGACCTTCCATCCTTTAGGTTTATGCAACCCCACCTATAAGACCAATAAATAAACACGCCTTGCCCCCTCCTCATCCCATCCCAAACCCTTGAAATCTTTTCTGGCTCCCCAAATTTGAATAGTAAGAGTCCTGTGTTTCGTTCTTCATATACTGCCTTTTCCTTACCCCTTCTCTGAAAGAAAACAGATTTGGAGGCAGTAGCCAAAAAATAAGAAAAGGCTTTGAAGACTTAAGTTGAAAGCCAAAATAAAGAAGGGTTTTTTATTGTGATCACAAATTCTCAAGCCAGTTCTTCATGACTCTGTTCATTGTAGCTTTAATAAAGGAAATGCCAGTTCAGATAAAACTCTTGCTATTTTAATCTAAGCTTGTTGCTTTAGGGAAGGAGGAATGCAATCTCTGACTCAAATAATGCTTGCATTTTGAGTTTTAACTGTTAAATCTTGGTATGTAACATTCCTCTGGGGACCTCAAAAGGAAATGTGAGATACTTTATGGAAGGGTTTAGGAAACTAACACTTTCTGTTTCTTATAGAGTCCAAAGGATGCTCTTCTTACCATAGCCAAAGCCTTTTTAGATAGGTTCCCATTGCCAGCTCACTTCTTGGTTGATTGTATTTTTTCCAACTTTAGGTCAATCAGAGTAGCATTACCATGATGTCGTCTCCTTCACCTGTCCAGCAAGTGCAGACACCCCAGTCAATGCCACCGCCTCCTCAGCCACAGCCATCGCCCCAACCAGGGCAGCCAACTTCCCAGCCAAACTCAAATGTCAGGTGAGCAGGAATGCAACCACCTAAGATGAGTGGCAGCTGCAGATGCTCTCACCAGGTGGCAATTGAACATGAATGAATGTTAAAACAAAGTGGTTATAGGTGCTTGTCCTCCTGCGTTTTCCAGAAGGGGTTCTAATCCTAGTGATGCCTTGAGGTTGTAGCATAGCATACACTAGAACTTGTTGGCCTTTCGTGTCATAGGAACCAGGAGGAGTCATGCTCATATTGCCATTCCCCTCCTTAGTCACCTTCTCTGAGGCTACTCTGTGTTTAGCCACATACAGATACTCACTCCCATGCCTAGTGTGGCATAATGGAAGGCAGGAGTTAAAGGATTGAATGGAATGCCAAAAGCAGAAGGTAGTGGCTATAAATCCAAGGCTTCTGCTTGGTCTGCAGAGAAAGGCCCCATCTTGCTCCTAGATTGATGGAGGAGGTATGCAGAGACCTCTGGAGTTATTAAAAACCTACTATAACAATTCAGTCTCCCTAGAGCTGTGAGTCTCTCACTAAGCCACGATTCAATGTTGTTAGCTTTGGAATCTTTCCTGATTGTTGTAATCAAAGCTATCTGGCAGGGAATTCTGACTCTTCACCTTGCAGCAGTGGCATTGACACTGCCACAAAACTGGGTCAGTTCTAGACTGTAGGCTTTTTGGGGAAGAGACCAGTTTGTGCTGCACTGATCAGCACAGTGGGCCCTGGTTCTGACTGTGGGCAGGATTTTCAAAAGCAGTCAGCATTATCTATCTAACCTTGCTCCCATTGAAATCAATGATATTTTAACCACAGAGTTTACTGGGATCAGGGCTAGGTCAGTGTGAACACTTGTAAATTTCATTCCAGTGCAAATGGGTGGGATAGGCACTCACCAATAGTAACCGCCCGTGGGGACTGCAGAACGCAGCAGCAGCAGTTAGTAAAACACACCTGCTAAGACTGTTTCTCTGCTAGCATCTTACAGGCTGCTTTATCCACATGTTAAGTGATGAGTTGACTTTCATTTCCATTCTCCAGCTCCGGTCCAGCCCCATCTCCTAGCAGCTTCCTCCCTAGTCCATCTCCTCAACCATCCCAGAGCCCAGCAGCTGCACGAACACCACAAAACTTCAGTGTCCCATCTCCAGGTCCTTTGAACACTCCAGGTAACTCCTGTGGTCGTCCATGAGAATTGTGCTGCACAGCATGATCCAGTGATGCATCTCAGCAAATAAAACATATACAGAGAAATCTAAAGTTGCACAGTTGTGCCTTTGGCTTTATGGAGGCTCTGCCAAGTGAGTAGTAGTCAAGTGGTTGACTTGATATATGCACTACATGTGCAGCAAGGAGGATATTCTGGTCTTTAGCTTGTTTGGGATTCTCTAATCTGATGTTATTGTTGATTTGTTTTTTGGTCATTGAATTACATGAGGGTTTTCATAACTTTCTGACAAAACAAAAATGATAACCTTAAGGGGATGTAAAGCCTGTTGGCTTTGGGATTTCATGCAGCTGGAAATTGCTAGCGGTTTATAAACCAATGTGCTGATTTGCCTGACCCCTTCTGTCAAGTGATGTATAATTTTCAATTTTTTGCCTTGTGCAGGAAATCCAAATTCTGTCATGAGTCCAGCAAGCTCCAGCCAATCTGAGGAACAGCAGTACCTGGAGAAACTCAAACAGCTGTCAAAGTACATTGAACCACTCCGGAGGATGATCAATAAGATTGATAAAAATGAAGGTGTGACCCCTTGTATTTCACTGTACAGTTGTCAGCCTTTGGTTGAGACAGCTGTGTACTGCTCTTTTGGGTGTTCTGGCAGGACCAGGCCTATGTCTATTGTTTTCCTCGCTCATGGTTGCAGTGACTTAATTCTGAAGCATGGCAACATCTCCAAATCCCTTTCTCTTCAGGACCTCTGTTTTTCTTTACTATAACTACACTTTCTTTGATCCACTCTTCCTTAGGAAAAGATGGAGAATCATAGATCCTTTTCTGCGTTCTCCTTATATGGGTCATGTTTTTGGTTTTCCCAAGCTTCCTCATTTTTGTGTTAATGACTGTGGTCAGAGTTTCCAGCTCTGCAGTCATTGCATGCATTTCTCATGAGTCCTTTTTATTTTTTTTCAGATAGGAAGAAGGACCTAAGTAAGATGAAGAGCCTCTTGGATATCCTGACTGATCCTTCAAAACGGTGACTTCCTTTTCTGTTCAGCTTGTATCAGCACCTCCCCAGTGAATTCTGTTCCTCCCAGACCACTGTAAGGAGTCTGAGAGAATACCTAGGCTACCAGTGGTGTCCCAGACATTAGTCTGCCATTCTGTGGCAATATTAGTATCTAGACATAGCAATAAATTAGGAGTTCTTAATTCTAATCAGAATGTCTTTGTTTTTGCAGTCTTTCATTGTTATATCACTCCCTTTCTTGCCCTTCAGCAAATCCTTTAAAGGATCCAGATAAGTTATTTAAAAATCTAAGTACTTTGTGATCTGGCACTTTTTTGCCAGAATGTTAGGTCTGAATCATGTTATCTAACTTAGAATTTATGCTCCCTGAGGCAGAGCTATAGTTCCTGTTTTGAATAGCACTCATGCACATCAGCATTGAAATAATGTTGATGGGTGGCTCAGATATCACAAAATCCTCATCTTGAACAGTAGAGAGGATTATGCTAACTCTTTCCTTTTTCTTTTCAGATGCCCTCTGAAGACGCTACAGAAATGTGAAATTGCTCTAGAGAAGCTCAAGAATGACATGGCTGTAGTAAGCAATGAGAGTTACTTTTAATCTAACTGGAGAGTCAGGCTGGCAGTGTATTCCACAGAGGGCACCAGTTTAGCAGAATTGTTTCCCTTCTCTTCATGGTCACAACAGGATTATTTGTGTTAGTGCTGGACTGAGCAAGTAAATTGAAAACTGTTTAAACCCTTCAACAGAAGTGTCTTTTGCACACCTTTTAAAGATTATTCTACTGAATAATCAGGTATTCCTTTCTTGTACAAGGTATTCTTTTCAGGTATTCCTGTCTTGTACAAGCACCTAGGAATGATTCTTGTTCTTGTCTTGAGCAGATGTTGCCAACAAGGCTTTCTACATGAAAGATACTGACAGTATCTGGAAATGAAATGCCAGGAGAAGGATCACGTGAGGATTCCCTATTGTGTTCCCTTCCTCTGGGGCATCTGGTATTGGCCACTGTTGGTAGACAGGATACTGGGCTGGATGGACCTTTGGTCTGACCCCGTCTGGCTGTTCTTACGTGTCACTTTTGGTTACTGTGGGTTTGTCTACATGAGGACAATCAAGACCATTAATTAATATTAAAAGCGTGAATCCAAAACTGCATTAAATATCTTTATGGACAATCCCATTCAGAGTTAGTGGTCTTAATTTGGTTTAGTTTAATGATTTTCAGAGTTTAAGCTGAGTGAGTGTACCCCTAAGGGGGTTTAATACAATTTAACTAATCCATTTAAAATTTCAGTTAAATTTGAAACAGGACTATGTAGCACTTTAAAGACTAACAAGATGGTTTATTAGTTGATGAGCATTCGCGGGCCAGACCCACTTCCTCAGATCAAATAGTGGAAGAAAATTGTCACATTTTCTTCCACTATTTGATCTGAGGAAGTGGGTCTGGCCCACGAAAGCTCATCACCTAATAAACCATCTTGTTAGTCTTTAAAGTGCTGTATCGTCCTATCTTTTGTTTCAGATACACCAGACTAACACGGCTACATCTCTATCACTAGTTAAATTTGAATTTGCATTCCTGAGTATCCCTATGTATTCAAGCATTTAATGTTTCTAGAGTAGCATAAAACAGGTTAGAAGAATGCAAGGAATTCTTCTGTGTATTAGAAATACTGAACTGAAAGTTTGCGTAATGAATTATATGTCAAGATGTCTAAAATATTTGCTACAGCACATAAATAAGATATGCTTCTTTGTACTTTAGCCCACACCACCACCTCCACCAGTGCCCCCTACCAAACAGCAGTACTTGTGCCAGCCACTTTTGGATGCTGTTTTGGCAAACATTCGTTCACCAGTCTTCAACCATTCCCTTTATCGTACCTTTGTACCAGCTATGACTGCAATACATGGCCCTCCAATCACGTATGTATCATTGCCCTGTTATCTGCTTTAGCGAAATTAATCATTTGGTTGAAATGTTGGAATGATGGACTGGGGTGATGGATAGGTGGCTGTTTCGTCATCTGTAAGGTACTTGAAAAATCATCTTAGATTGAAAAACATGGACGTGGCATAACATGGTGCCCATTCTGAGTTCTTTTGTGGATGTATTTTATGCAGAGCCCAAATGGCTTCGCCTCGAAAGCGTAAATATGAAGAGGATGAAAGGCAGACCATACCAAATGTATTACAAGGGGAAGTTGCAAGATTAAATCCTAAATTCTTGGTGAATCTGGATCCCTCCCATTGCAGTAATAATGGTACAGTCCACCTCATATGCAAACTAGGTAAGCTGAGAAGAAATGAAGACTATTTAAGGGGTATTAATTTTTTATCTCCTGTTAATATGTACAACTGTAAATCCTGCCAACATGCAATTTCATCATGGTGTTTCTTCAGCTTGCCAGAGTTGTGGCAGTGCATTATGTGCTCTGTGGAGCTTGGTTCCGCAGCAAGTCTCCAGATGTACCCAGATCAAGTAGATACATATTTAATCCATTTGCACTTTTTTTTTTTTTTTTTAAGAAAGTGGGAAATAATCTTTCTAAAGCTAAATCATTGTTTTCTTCTGCACCCTCTAACCCCGGGGGAGGGGTGGGGGACTTTTAAACTGGAATATTGGTGGATTTTTGTGGCTAAATGTGTGCGTTTAATTGGCTCCCTAAGTTGGGATCCAAGCAAATTCTCCAGGTAATCTGAATTCCTGATAGTATGAAGTAGCCTATTTATAAACATATCTACATTCCTTTTTCTTTGTATTTCAAGAAATTTGCTGTTTGGGATGTGAGAAATAAATAGGACCAGGTAATTGTTGCCACGTGGGAGAATCCCAAGAATGAAACAGTACAGTATTTAATTGTACAACTGGATCTTGTTAGATTTCTGCTCCCCAGATGAAAAATCCTGCCTTTTGCAATGATAAGTGTACTTTGCTGATAACAATTTCTCACCCTTGGCTCAACCTTCCCTGGTATTAGAAAATGGTTTGATGCCTTGTGTAGTCTGGACAAAAGCCTTCAGCACCTTGAAATCTGATACTGGGACATAGAGGAACTAGGTCTGGTTTTTTTGGAATTGAAAATGTCTTTCCTAGTTCACCACTAATTGTCACAGCTAGTCTTGTAAGTGAGGAAGGGTGTAAGTCTTTGCCCTTCTTTCTCAAACAAGCAAGAATAGAATATATCTTCAAGTGAACTTGTTTTGCCCTTTAACTGAAAAAGATAATGTGGTGCTTGCTGGTAGGTTGGAGTGGGAATGGTGGTGGTGAGTCGGAGCTACGCAGCCCGCAATGTGGCAGGCTCGCCCAGCCTGACTGGAGCAGTCCCCACCCACATCGTGGGTTAACCAGTTAAACTTAATGTTTAACTTTTAAACTGGGATTTTACATCCCTGGTTTTAATGTGTACAAGACAAAACATGGGAATGCTCTCTTCTTGACTTCTGTGTGTATTATGGACAGTACCCAGACCGGGGTGGGGAAAGTAATGCCCTGGGGCTATATGTTGTCCCTGGCTTGCCTAGATCTGGCTCCTCAGGGCTCTTCCCCCAGCACTGAGGAGCCCACACTGCCCCCACACCTGATTTTTTTTTCTGTGGGTCAGCAGCCCCCGACCCAAAGAATATTCCCCACCCTTGCCTAGACGTTTTGAATTTAGGAAACCAAATTCAGATGAAAGACTGAGACTGATGAGTGGGAATGTGTTGTGGAGCTGGAAGTCTTATATTGTGCTTCCAACAAGCAGAGGCCATTTTTAAAGTGAACTTTTCAGAAATGAAGACTCCTAGCCTTGCTTCTTTTCAAAGATTAGATACTGGACTGGATAGGAAGAGACTAGATCTAATGAACAGACATAGGGAAGACTCTGATGCCCTGATGGAAAATATCTTTGGTTAAAGTAAGTATGTTTGAATCCTAGATGACAAGAACCTTCCAAATGTCCCACCACTACAGCTCAGTGTTCCAGCTGACTATCCAGATCAGAGTCCTCTGTGGATAGACAACTCTCGGCAATATGGTATGGGGACAAAAGGATGGCATTGCTTTTTAAAAGTGGGGGATCAATATGTGATAATCAGTTACGCAACTGTATTCATCTGGGCTGTCTCCTTTTTTTTCTTTCCAGCAGCCAATCCCTTCTTGCAATCGGTATATCAGTACATGACATCAAAATTGCTGCAACTTCCAGACAAGCATTCAGTCACAGCACTCTTAAACACCTGGGCACAGAGTATTCGTCAAGCCTGCCTCTCAGCTGCATAACTGTCCCCAACCCTCACCTTGTGAAATCATGAAGTAAAGAAATTGGGTCTCAACAGCTGGCCTTTCCCATGGCCACTAGAAGAATCACAGGCATTTTGGGAGGGAACTCCAGAAAAAGCCTTATACTGTTTTGTTTCTAGGTGTCAGGTTCAATAGAGAACCTGGCGTTAGATTTAGATTTCATGCTTTTATCTTCTGCCTTTGTGGACTTTGCCAGCATTTTCACATATACAGAACATGTGTATATATGGTTCTTGAGACTGTATTAGAAGGGGCTTTTATTGTCTTCTTAGAGAAGAAATTATTTGTAGACTTCCATCAGGGAGTCTGAATGGTATAGCTGGGAGAGGAGAGAATGTCCTAATTTGCTTCAGACTTTGCCTGATGCCAGTATTCCTCACACTCTTTGTTGTGTGACTTGATATTGCCCCAAGAATAAATCAGCTGCAACTAGAATGTGCTCACAAACTTTCCTGTGGTTGCAGGAGTCTGGTAATTTAATTTGGAGACAAGGAAGAAATCAGGGCATTTTTAGGGCCTGCCTACTGTTTCAGATTAATCTGAATAATTATGTTTAGGAATAAAACCAACCATAGGAAAATTTTTATAGCTTATTTTAAACACTACTTTGTATAAACAGTTTTCGGTTAGCACGGACCATACATTTCTCTCACTTAGAAGGTTGGGTAATTTGAAGAAAGTGTGTTCAGTGTGCATGCTGACTGATTTCCCTGTGAGTGCAGGGAAAATCAATTGATTTAATCATAGCAGCACTGTAAATGAATCCAGTGGGCTTCAGCTACTTATCTGCATTTATATTTACCTGGCAATTCTCTTGGTGATGGCTTTCTTGGGAAGTGATGCAACTCATGGGAAATGTTTAGTTTAAAAAAAAAAAAACTGAACACAGCTCAGGTCAGAGACTTGACAGCTGAACTTCTGTGCCTCAGGCACTGAGGGGCACCTAACTATGAAAGTATTACTGGTAATCTCAGTTAGGATCAGAAGACTGATTATCAGCTGCTATGTTGTGAGGCAATGCAAATGAAGTCACTTGCTATAAGTCACAGTGATTCTATATGCAATGTGATTACATTTAAATTGGCCTTCTCTTTGTAGTTCATTCATTCTTAATTCCCAGATGTAAGGGAATTTCAAAGTCTAAAGTATTTATATCACACCCTGCTCCATCCCCCAGTATTGTGCAACAGTCCCTGACAAGCAGCTGGACTCTTACAGTGGTGTCAAGAAATTGCTGTGACCTCCTGTAAATCTGTGTGGTGTCATCAGTTTTAGGATGTTTTAAAATGTGGATACTTAGTAAGCACTGATTGAGGCAGCCGAGTGGTATCAATATTTTGTACATGAACTAATGCATTACCTGTTTGTTTTATCATAATAAATTTATTATTATTTCTGTGTTTGAAACTAACCTACTCTCATTCCAATGTTAGTCTTTGTGCAACAGCCCTGCAATGACCAAAGGCTGGTGGTTACTTCATATGTCCTAGCAGAAGCTGTAATCTCTGCTCCCAGAAGTGAGTTCGACTGAAGGAGAGATTCAAAAGATTGCTAATAGAAATGTTATATAGAAGTGAAAGACTTTTAATTTTGATCTAACCCAGTTCACTAACTTAATATAGGTGCAGGTGCTTATGTGAAATGGATTAGTGGACAGATGTTCATATTAGAAAAGACAACAACTTAGTTTGTATTCTTGTTGCAGTCAGGTGAGAAGACAAGAACTGAATGAACACAGGCGAGATCCATTTCCTTGACATAACAGTACAATTACATGATGGACACATTTCCACCACCGTATACTGGAAACCTACTGACTGCCACACTTACCTTCATGCCTCTAGCTTCCATCCCAGACACATTTCTCAATCTATTGTTTACAGCCAAGCCCTAGGGTACATCCAGATTTGCTCCAGTCCCACAGACAAACACCTATAGGATCTATATAGCGCATTCTTAAAACTGAAATACCCACCTGGAGAAGAGAAATAACAGATCAACAGAGCCAGAAGAGTACCTGGACACAAACTACTTCAAGACAGGCCAAGAAGAGAAAACAACGGAATTCCACTTGTCATCACCTATAGCCCACAACTTAAACTCTTCCAACGCATTATCAACAATCTACAGCAGTGGTCTCCAACCTTTTTACACCCAAGATCACTTTTTAAATGACAGAACAAGCCACGATCTAGTGCCCTGTCCTTGAAGCCCCACTGCACCCTCTCTATTCTCTTCCTCTCCATCACTTGCTATCCCCAACCCTTATACTGCTGCTTTTCCCCCCAATTCTTCTGTAGGAAGAGGTTTTTCCAACATTTGGCCTTCTAGACTGGACCAAATGTCAGAATAAAACCTTTTAGAAGCCCCCTTATTCCTCATGGAAAGAGGAATATAGGGGTGACCAAAAGAGCATGTTTGCTCTTCCACTAAAAAAAGCAGAAGAACAAATGCATCCCTGGATGCAGAATAATTTTTCTGGGATCTCTCTGGAATCCTGAAAAACTCCTGCAGTCTAGCCATAGCCTCACTGGGTTGAGACAGGAGGTGTGGGCTCTGGGGTGGGAATGAGGGATTTGGGTGTGGGAATGGGTGAGCAGTGCAAGCTCTGGGAGGGAATTTGGATGCAGGAGGTGGTGGAGAAGGGGACACTGGCTTGGAGAGGTGGCTCCAGGATGGGCAGTGTTGAGGTCAGATGGAGGGTTGGGATACTAAGCAAGCCACAGGTTTGTGAATGTGAGGGTGCAGGAATTTGGGTGGGGTATGAGAGGCTCAGGGCAGGGGGATTCCAGTGTATGAGAGGCTCAGATCTAGGGTCTGGGGGAAGGGTGGGTGCAGGAGTATTATAGTGCTGTGGCCAGATAAGGGCTTGTTGGCCAGGCTTCATTTTTAAATAAAATACTGTGTCAAACACAAAGTTTCTGCATTGTCTTTATTTCTGAGCATGGCAGGGAACCTGTTTTGAGTCAGGGGTCACTGACCCACAGAAAAGCCAGTTGAGGCCACACAAGTGAGATGAAGAAAAAAATCTCCTCCCCAAAGCCCCCAAGCTTCACTAATGTGGCCCCAACTGTGTTGGGAGCAGGGGACATAGGGGAAGGGTGCTAGTGGGTGCTGGGGCAGGGAACAGGGTGCCAGTGGGGGCAGGGTTCTGTGGCTGGGGGCAGAGGAGAGGGGACAGGGTTCTTCAGCAGGGGGCAGAGTCCCCTCCAGCTGCCTCCTCCCAGGACTCCTAGCAGACAAGGGAAGCCCTGTTGCACACCTTCTCCGGGGCCTGCGCGTACGCATCCCACAGAGCAGAGAAGCCCACACATGTGGCCCCTCCAGGGCTGACCCCCGGCCCCTCCTGTGGCGGAAGGAAGCCCCATCATGTGCTTTTTCCAGGGCCGGTGCATGCCTCCCACAGAGCAGGGAAGCCCACACACACGTCCCCTCTGGGCCCAACTCCCCCCTCCTGCAGCCAAGGGGCATCCGTGCGCGCATCTCTGGGGACTCCCCCAGTAAGTTTCCGGCCTGCCATAGACCTGGGGCAAGGAAGCAGCCAGTGCATTTCCAGAACCCCCAGAAGTGATGCGCATCTACAAGACTTCCGTCCACTCCGCGGGAAGTTGCCACTACCTCCATTATTGCTGGAGGTAGGTAGTGGGTCTTCTTAGAGGTGGGGGTAAATGGGGGGCCTGGAACACCTTGCAATCGACTGGTTGAGGCCTCGCAATCGACTAGTCGATCGCGATTCATGGGTTGGTGACCATGGAAATGGTGATCCTGAAAAAAGACCCCTCATTCTCTCAGGCCTTGGGGAAAAGGCCAGACCTTGCCTACAGACAAACACCTAACCTCAAACAAATTATTTCCAGTACCCATGCAACACACCTCCATCGTAATTATCCAGGAACCCACCCCTGAAATCAGCCCTGGTACCGACTCTGCCCACACATCTACACAAGTGATTTCATCACTGGACCCCACCACATCAGCCCCCAAATCGGGCTCATTTAACTGCACATCCACTAATGTGACCTATGCCAGCAATGCCCCTCTGCCATGTATATTGGCCAAACTGGACAGTCTCTATGGGAAAGAATCAATGGACACATCAGATATCCAAAAAGGCACCACACAGAAACCTGTTGGAGAACACTTTAACTTGCCTGGCATTCATTAATGGAGCTTACAGTCACTGTCTTGTTTCAGGCCATAAGCCAAATACACAGGGAAGCTTTGGAACTTTAAGTTTTTCCTGTAAATCAAGTTTATAAAATGCTGCCAGACCATTTTTTGTTGACTAACAAAACATGTAGATGGTATCATAAGCTTTTGTGGGCATAGTCCACTTCTGCAGATGACTGGAGTGTTGGAAGTCCAGAACCAAGAATAAATAAGGAAAGGGGGAGGGAGATTAGGACATTGGGTAGATAAGTTTAAAATGGACAGCTGAGCCAGTCTATAACAGGAAAAACTTAAAAAACAACAAAAAAGAGGCTGATAACTGCTCACAGACAGAGAGAAACACCTACAGGAACTATACAGAGCATTCCTAAAATTGAAATACCAATCTGGAGAAGTGAAAAAACAGATTGACAGAGCCAAAAAAGTACCCAGACATGAGCTACTTTAAGAGAGGCCCAAGAGAGAAAACAGAATTCCACTTATTACTACAGTCTTCAACTTAAACTCCTCCAATGCATTATCCACAATCTACAATCTATCTTGGAAAATGATTCCTCACTCTCAGAGGCCTTGGGGGAAAAGGCCCTATTCTCACTTATAGACAACCTCCTAACCCAATATATATTGGACAAACTAGACAATTCCTATGGGAAAGAATTAATGGACACAAATCAGATATCCGAAAAGGCAACACACAGAAACCTGTTGGGGAACACTTTAACCTCCCTGGACACTCATTAATGGATCTCCCTCCATGTTGCTGTTTTGTTTCAGACCAATTCCACAAGCCAAATACACACAGAAGGATTGGAACTCCACTTCATTCTCAAGTTTAACTCATGAAAATGGTTTAAATCGCAATATTGGATAGCTTGCACATTATCAACAATCAAACAATGAAGGTGCCAGTGGTTCTTGATGTCTGAGTAGAATCTGTTGTTAGTACTTTTCCTTTCCTAGTGCAAACTAATGGTTCTTACCAGCCTCTTTTAACTATTCCAGTCTGTAACTGGAAAAACTTAAACAGCGAACTCAGCTACCCCTCTGAAGCTGAATGAACACAGACACTCATTCTTAGACATTTTTAAGGTATCTGTTACTGTGGTGCCAACAAACATGGGACCACTCCATTGGGAATAAGATTGTGATGCATTGCAGTAGCCTGGAATAGGAGATTTTGCATACCTGGCTATACATATATTAGTTTGCAGTGTAGTCAGTGCTATGTTGCTGTGAGTGAAATGGAAACTGGCCCACAGCAAAGATGAAATTATGGAATGTTACAGATTCTGAGTAAAAAATAAGCAACCTAGAGCAGCATAATATCTGAGCCCCCGTAATTTCGACTGCCTCTTGCTGCTAATCAGTGGGTTCTAGATCTGCATCAGAATTTTTTCTGATAAAAGACTACTAAACTGGTTATTTCTCACCTAAAAGCCATGGAAGGGTGTGAAATCTTGTTCTGGCTAGTCTCACAATGTAGCATGTAGATTCCAGCTTTTCTATGGATGGATCAGCAGTGATTTAGTGTTGTTTGTAAATCTGCAGCCTGTATCTACATAAAATATAAACGTATGTTGCTTTTAAACAGTCTGACAAACTAAAGAAGTTTGTGACAGAAATGTAGCCGTGTTAGTCTGGTGTAGCTGAAACAAAAGACAGGACTATGTAGTACTTTAAAGACTAACAAGATGGTTTATTAGGTGATGAGCTTTTCGTGGGCCCACGAAAGCTCATCACCTAATAAACCATCTTGTTAGTCTTTAAAGTGCTACATAGTCCTGTTTTTTAAAGAAGTTTGTGGCATGCTTGATAAATTGCATGCTTATCAAACAGCAATCTTACAGGCTTTCATCATTAAATTAACTCTCTCAATTTAGTTCTGAAGGAACTAATAGAGTGGTACCCGCAGAAACCATTTATGAATGAGGCAAGGCTGCAACAAAAGAAAAGTAGCTCCTTTGTTTCTGAATAAATGACTCTGATTTCATAATTCATTTTTACTTGAAATGGGGGGAAATAGTAGCAAACCAATCTATGTTGAAACTGCAATGTACACTCAAACACGTACTGGGAGTGCTATAGCTACTGGATCACTTGAGGAGATGTGTAATGCGGTCACTAAACAACCAGACTAAAGCACAGTCCGACGAAGACGGCTTCTCTGAATAGCTTGAGTTCTCTTCTGTCTCTCAGCAAATCTGTTTCCCAGTGTTTGCTTCAGTGCTGGCAGAACTGCCCTTTCAGCAGCTGGCAGTGGAGTTAAAATCAAGCTGGAGAGAAGAGTGGGACAAAGGATGATTGGCAATGTGATTTAAAATCACTTCCTCCTTAACCAAGGTCTCCTGCATTAGGGTTACTCTTCACATTAGTCATCCCAGTGATTCTACATGTTGACTTAACAGCACTCTGTTGCATTGACTGAAATTTCTGTGGTAAGAACTCTCTCTACCGTTCAGTGTGCTTACATTTCTCTAGTAAAATGAGGAAAAGAAGTGGTTTTCAATACAAGTGCCATGAGACTTGAGTGTGTGTCCTGCTAGTGATCATTTAGAAACATAGCAGCCTTTTTGATAACAGTCCTTCAGCTAGACATTTTCCCATTGCCTTCTGTAAAATGAAGGCAGTAATACTGACCTTTGTAAAATGCTTTGAGATCAACAGATGAAAAGTGCTATGTGTCAGATAGGTATTTTAAGTGGGAATGGCTCATTACTTGCTAAAATCCAAGTTCAGAATTCAGTTTTCCTGTAACACTGAGTACAGGCAGTCCCCGGGTTACATGGATCCGACTTACATCGGATCCCTACTTACAAACGGGGTGAGGCAACCCTGCACTAGCTGCTTCCCCCCAGCAGACCAGGGAGACGCGAAGCTAGCGCCCCCCTCAGCAGACCAGGGAGATGCGGAGCGGCTTTTCTCAGCAGACACCTCAGCTTGAGAATAAAGGACTGAAGGAAGTGAGGTGTGGGGGAATAAAACTGAGCTCTGGAGAAATGTTTGGCTAGAGTTTCCCCTACAATATGTACCATTTCCGACTTGCATACAAATTCAACTTAAGAACAAACCTACAGTCCCTATCTTGTACGTAACCCGGGGACTGCCTGTACATGAAATTGGGTTTCTTCCTCTGTTTTGAGTAGCTAACATCTCATGTTAAAAGAAGAGACTAGTCCTGTCTTCAGGTAGTTAATGAACAGCTAAAGCAGAGACCTGATTTTTTTTTCAATACCCCCATAAACTTTTACATGAAATGGGGATCCTGCAGTCTAACTTGCAGAAAAACCTTTACCAATAACCACAATTCACTTCAGCTTTTTAAAGGGAAATACCTGTATCTGTCACTTGTGTGTTTTAATGGGTTTGTGTTGTGGTTGCAGCTGCTGGAAAATCTAGAATCTTTATTCCTCCCATTATTTCATAGGTGGAAAACTTTAATTGGCTTTGTAATCTCTGACTTGGTGGAATGGAGAAACCCTATTCACAGGATGAGTTCTGAACTGAGCTTTTGTGTTTCATGGCAGGGCTTGTATGACTTTATTGCATACCTGTTTCTCTGTAAATAATTACAATCTAATCCAACTATTTGTCTTGTTCAAATGACTGTGGAAGATGAGAGCATTACTTTTCTATTTCCCTTTTATGCAATTCTTACAAAACACAGTACTGCTTTAAATCCCACTACACTCTAAAATTGCTGATTGCTTCCTCAGCGGCAATACATGTGTGTAATGTTATGGGCAGAACCTATCCTTGCAGTTGACTCTCAGCAAATCATTCTAAAGGGGGAGCTAGAGAAGAATCTGTGGATATGCAAAAGTAAACCTCAAAGAAATAGGCTGGTCTACACTACGACTTTAGGTTGAACTTAGACACATTAGATTGATTTTTGCTAAACAATGAGATCACAACATCAAGCCCATTCCACTGACTTTTAAGGGCAGTTAAAGTAAATTTCTGAACTCAGACCTATGAAGCAGCCGAAGAAATGCTGCTACTGTGTCAAAATCACTCAGGGCATGGTGGAAACAGGACACACCAGGTTCTCCCAGCAGTGTCATTTGAAAGTAAAGGAGCTCAGGCAGGAGTACCACAGGGCAAATGGACAGTCTGGGCCAGAGCTGCAAACATGCTGCTTCTATGAGCAGCTGCCTGGGATTTTAGCAGGGACCCGCCCAGTGTCCCACAAGCATCTGTGGATACTTCCCAAGAGACTCTTCAGGCAGCCTTGGGTAACAATGGGGAGGACATTGTTGAGGAGAAGAATGGTCAGCAGGCCACCGACAGCCAGGACCTTGTCAACTCTGGAGCCAATCCCCTCCTCACAGAATGTGTTACTCCCGGGCACTCGTGACAGGGAGGACAATTCACATTTTTAATCATGCTACCAAGTAGGTTATGACAACTGGGTATGATCTGCCTACACAGCGGGGGCTCCCTGGAACAGTTTAATGGCTGTGGAGATGGAGCTGGATTCCTCCCTGCACATCTCTGAAAAACTCTCTAGATGAGATCTCTGAATCTTTCTCACAAGGTTTCTGGGGACGCCTGTCTTATTCCACCCTGCACTGTAGGACACCTCGCCATGCGAAGCCAGCAGTAAGAGGTCTGGTGTCATTGCAGCACAGGGTCCAGGTTTCTGGCCCCATTCAGTCGGCATCTGCTACCTGTCCCTCTGTGAGTCGGAGAAAACTGATATCGCACAGGATGACCTGGATGAAGAAGGGAAAACTAACTAATTGATACCAGGGCACTATACCTGTGTGCTCATCCCCAGCAAAGCATGGTTTGCTGGCCACGTGAGCCTCCGCCCTGGCACTCAAGGGAAACGAGGTGCTGAACACACTGTGACTACATAAACCACAACTGCATCTCCCTCACCAGCACAGCCTCTTGTGCCCGGGGACCCTCTTTACAAATGCTGACCTTTCCTCACTCGGAGCTGCAATTTGCAGCCACTGGGTCACTCATGCTTTCAAAGCAGAAGCAAAAGAGCAAGAGTCCCAGCCTGTTCCTTACCATACCTGCCATACCATGTCCAGCTGTTCCCCCAAGATGGGTGTTGTACCTGCTGCCTATTCGGTGCTTAAACATTAACTTTGCACTTGTACATAACACACGCTTATAGTTTTGGACAGACATTCATCCACGGCAAGAGATTAACTTTTGCATTCTAAGTCTGTCCATTTTTTTTCATTACAGTGAGTGCTACAGTTGAGTCTGCTGCTCACTTCCTCTGGCTACTTGAATTACAGCAGTCCCTACTGTATATTTACCCAGCCCAAATTAATTCCCAGCTGACTGGTAGCTGTCTGATATTGCTCATTGTCCCACAACTGCATAACTAAGCAGTCCCACCAGCTTGTCTCACGGTACTAAAACTGGCATGGCACTGTGCCAACAGGATTGAATGTTTCCAGCATCTGCCAGTTGTTCCACTGAATGGTTTCATACATGTCTGTGTTCAAACCCTCCTTACATTCTTCCTGGCTCCTGGCTAGGCCCTGGACATACCGCTGCAGAAAGTGTGAGGTGTTCTTGCCACAGCAGTTTGAAGCTGAACATGGCCCATGCTTGCCCTGCTATGGCGCCTGCACAGATAACCAGGAGAAAGTGGGCGCAAAAACACTGTTTGCAATTGCCATCAAGTGGGGGAGGGTGAAGATAAGTGTACCAGGGGCAGCTGACAATATGTATCATGAACAACTGGTTGCACTGTGTTTTGTCCTCTCAGGCACTGGAAGTCTAACCTATAATGAAAAGGGGTGGCAGGAACCGAGAGAGTTATCCACAGGACATCGCTGTCATAGTCAAAGGTAGCTACTGTACTGGGGGTGCACTATGTCGATCTCTTGCACCCAGTGTGGACATACACTTTCAGCTTTACAAAACTGAGTGCTAAAAAAAAAATTTGACCTAAATCTCGTTTTGTAAACACTGCCTAAATGATTTGACACTTTGTGCAGATTCTTCTGTGATAATACTAGGGCACAGAAATAAGCCAGATAGCTGCAGTGATCTCTTCTAAAATCTGAAATCTAAAATCTGTTCTGAGCAGGGCATATGGATTGACCTTTAGGCAATGGTGATCAAAAGAAGTGGGGAAAATCTTATAGCTGATGATGGAGTTGGGGTGAAAGATGGGGGAACCAATAATAGTGTTGTTTTTTTTTACTTCATGATGTAATAATATTTGCTAAAGGTATCACATGCTTGGCTCAGTGGATGTAGCTAGCATGGCTTCTCATGAAGCGTGTTAGTCTCTAAAGAAAGTAGAAGTACTTACCATTTCTTAGCTGTATCTTTTAGCATTCTGGGTAACCGTGAAACTTCTTTATTCCTAAAGCAAAAAATATTTGTAGATGTGATACCTTGGCTACTTTATTCTGTAGAATAGTAGCAGAGCACAGATTGTGTGAGTTGAGTCTGTGTAATTTATATTTGAAAACAATGTAATCTTGCTGCATGTAAATGCTGAACTTGGAGAACAGGAATAGCTTCACAATAGCACCTGGATACATCTGTCATACAATAGGATCTGGCTCGTGTGATAAACTGGGACCATTCATTCAAAATGCACCTTAATACAGCCAAATAAACAGCTATACGTTTAGGAACAAAGAATATAAGCCATACTTATAGAACTGGGGATTGCATCCTAGAAAGCAGTGCCTGTGAAAAGGATATAAGAATCATGCAACTCAACATGCGCTCCCCATACAATGCTGTGGAAGAGCTCTACGGTGCAATCTTTGGAAGTATGCATGGGAGTAGTAGGGAATATTCCGTAGAAATGCCTCTATAGTTCTGATATCTATGTTTTTAAAAAAGATGAGAAAATTGGAGGGGGTGTAGAAAGAAGTCAAAATGATTAAAGATCTGGAGAAAAAGATTTAAAAAGCTTAGTTGTTTAGCTCCTCAGAGTCTGAGGTGACTAAATTATAGTGCACAAATACCTTCACAAAGTGAAAATACCACATACAGGGCTCGTCAATTAGCAATGAAAGGTATAACAAGAACCCAGGGCTGCAAGTTGAACACAGAAAATTTTGTAACAGCAAGGATGATTAACTATGAGAACAAACTAACAACAGAAATGATGGATTCTCTATGTGTTGATACCTTTTCTGGAAAAGATGTTTAGTCAAACAAGTTGCTGGTGCAATAATAGGGGTAACATGGTAAAGTTTAATGACCTCTGGTATTCAGACCAATCTAGATGATATTTTGGAATCTTTTGAATATGCACCCCTTGTTAATTGGCTGCAGCAAATGCTACTCTAATAGACTTATTGATCATCCTCCCAGAGTATAACTGGAGAACTGTTGTGGCAATAATGGGGGGGAGGGAAGAGAACCCAGGATCTCTTTTGCCCTAGTAATCTCTTGCTCATTTTCATTGTTTAGACAGTAACAGTTCCTGCCCTGAAGAACTTACAATATACTGCCTGCTACAATACAGCCCTCAACCCAAATGAGGTCTGCACATATCATCACTCTATATATGATTGTTTTCCTTAAACATAAGCCAGTGAAGCACGGGTCCTCTGAATCTCTCAGAAATCTCCTTTGTGGAAGAGCGTGACTCAGTTGGATTGAGCGGATTCTGTTAACCATGTGCCAACACCTCCTTGACTGGTCCACGCTTGCCCTGCTAAATGAACCTAAGTGCTCTGACAGAACAAACTGACATGTCTTCTCTGTACCTTGTTTTATGGACACTTACCTCCATTTGCGTTAGTGGTGTTAACAGCTGTGTGCAGTAATCTTGTTATAATATAGCACACAGGGGCCCCTTGTGTGTAGACATACATAAAGGCATATATCATTAAAACCCTCTCACCTCAGATTAACAGGTCACATTTTGGAAAGTTTGATAGGGGCAAGGGTGTCTCAAAATTAACTTTCCCTTGTGACTTAAGGAGGGAAGCCCTAAAGTGTCAAAAAGCTTGCTAACAGCCTCTATCTAGGTATCTTGCATACGGCCTCTATTCTGCAAATTCACGTTATTACAAAATAGAAAGGGAACCAGTGGACTCAGCTAGAATCTGGCCCATAGCCTAGCCTTGAAACCGTAACTCAAAACAGCTTACCCAATCTGGCTGGCTAGCAGATAATCTTCAGGAATCCTTTTGTTCTTGTGGATGTCCTCCAGATAGGATTTCAAATACATTAGCTAAAGGACAGAGAGGAGAAAATAACTTTTCTACTTGCCTCTGAAAATCTATTTTCTATTTCACCACCACAAACATACCATATCTTAAAAGCTGTGAATAAAATAGTGAGCCTGGGCTGAAACAGCCTCACCTCCTGTGCTTGCATGTGATTGATGTTCCATAGCTGATGAATGACAATCTCACACTCTTCCAATGTAGGTGGTTTCCGGATGTGGGAAGGGAGGACGTTCACCAGGAAAGGGTTGGAGGAGGCTGGTGGTACCTGAGCTTGTTTAGATCTAATATGACTTGGCAGTGAAAGTACTGGAGATGTCATTTGATGACAGACTTCTCTTTCCTCTCTAGAAAAATGATCACAATTAATGAATAAATTAAACCATTTCCCTTGTGATACTACTGTAAAATCTCGAGTATAATGCACACTTTTTTCCCGGCTTTTTTTAGCATTAAAGTCAGGGTGCACATTATCCATAGGAGGTTTTTTTTTAAGTTTTCATTTGGCAGTTCTGCGGCAACTAATTAATCGCAGGACACCAGAGGTTAAGTTGATTATTAGCATCAACAAGCAACTATATACACAGTTGCTTACCTTATTCAAAAAGGTAAGTTAAACAAATGAAATCAACACTGCAGCGCAAAGAAGCAAATACCAATATGTTAATTGATCATCTACTCATCTTCGAAGCCCTCAAATTCGCTTTTGTTAGAATCTTCCTCAAACAGTTGAGCAATATCTTCCGGGGTATGGTCTTCGACATCTTCATCCAGGTAATAAAAATCATTGTCATCTTCGCATACCGGTAATTCACGTCGCTCGGATCCATCCACAGGGCATCCTCCTCACTGCCATCCATGGCATTAGAGATGCTGCATTTCAGAAACCCCTTCCTTATCATAGCGGGATCAAGTTCAAGCCAGACATCTGCTATCCATTGAGTAACATCTTGCAGCATTGGTGTTCGCATACATCCACCCGCAGTAAATGTATGTTCACCTTCCAACAACCAGGTGTTCCATTTCTTGCATGGTGCCTCTTTCATTGGCTTGTTAATTGTCATGTCAAGTGGCTACATTTTGGTCATTCCACCAGGAGTAATTGCCAAGTCTGTATTGTCCTGCTGAAGCCTTTTCTTGACAGATGGCATACGATGACACCGAAATGCATCCAAAACTATTAGAGACCGCTTTCTCATAAGTCCACCTGGCTGCTTCACCCAAACTGTCTGTAGCCAATCAAGCATTAAAGCTTCATCAATCCAGCCTTTAGGGTGAACACTCATTTGAACACTGTTCGAGAAGATTACATTCCTTGGCATTGTCTTGCGCTTTAACACAATATAAGGAGGCAGCTTCGTTCCATCGGCCATGCAAGCAAGCATTACGGTAAACCTAGACTTTTCATGGCCTGTGGTAGCAATGGAGACTGTCTTGGCACCTTTCAGTTCAAGCGTTCTGTCGTAGGGATTATCGAAATTTAATAGTGTCTGATCTGCGTTACCAATTAATGAAAGGTCGTAGCAGTGCTGCTTCTATAGCTTTATGATAAAGTTTTGGAACTGCAGTAACTTGGTGTCTGTGTCCATTGGTAGCTTCTGCGCGATTGTTGTTCGGTGTCGAGCTGATAGGCCATGGCGATTTATGAACCAATCACCCCAGCCATATGAAGCTTTAAACCCAGCTGTGTTAGCGCACGTTTTGGTATGGTCAAAGCCTTCATTCTAACCTCCGCAATGCTAACACCACCACCTTGCTGTCTATGCTCAGCAATCCATTCAACCAGCTTGGCCTCCAACTCAGGATATGCAGTGCTTTTACCTCGCTCAGCCATCTTCATCCTAGGCAGCGCTTGCAGGCGCTCTTTCTGCCGTCTCCAAAGCCGAATGTTAGACTCTGCTATGTTATAAAATTCACGGCTGGCAGCTCTGTTGCCATGAGCCTCAGCACAGCTAACAACTTTCAGTTTTTCAGAGGTCGTGTAAGATCGCCGACAACTCATGGCATCCCAAAGAGAGCATGGAACGCCGTGCACTATATACTCGTGTGCTCACTATATACCCAGCAATACAAAAAGGCAAGACAACATACAGCAAAGTTGGGGTGCACACTATAGATAAGAGTTCAGTTTATTCAGGGTTTCTGATGTTTAAAAGGTAGGTGCGCATTATGCATAGGTGTGCATTATACTCGAGATTTTACGGAATAGCAAAAAGCATTTATTGCATTTACCTCACCAAAACATTTGTAAACATGGATTACAGTTATCAAGAGCTTGGTGGTACAGGTAGATAAACTTATTTCACAAGCGGGAAATGGAAACATGGCAAGCAGGTCCATTGAATCTTCGCTCCACAAGATAATATCCTTCTCTGTAGCTAAACTACTACTTTTTGTATTCTATGCCTAGTAAGGTGCAGTGCAGTACACTTTAGTCCTGAGTTTTTCCTTTGAATTAATCTGTACTTCTGTTTGTGCCCACTGCAATACACAATGACAACTCAGTTGAAGACTTTATCCCCATAGAGCTTCAACACCACTGCTAAAATAAGTTGCTCACAATAATCTATTGTTAACCCTCCGAAATTTGTACTTGATGTGACTTAAATGGCAAGGAGCATGTGTTCCACCAATGGGATCCACATGGTCAAAGACTCAAAAACCCACACATGCTTACACCCCAGAAACCCCTACAACTGCTATGTACTAATAATCTGCTATTACCTAGAAATAACCTCCTGTAGTCGCTTCTCCTCCTTTGGACTGAGAGTCTCTGGTTCTCCTTGTACCACACTGACCACCTCTTCTTCATTCTGTTTTTGCTGTTTGGATGGATCTATCTGTGGCTTGCTTGTCTGTGAAGACCTAAAAACTGCTGCTGCAGCAGCTGTTGGACAAAACATGAAAAGGGGAAAGGAAAGGGGGGGGGGATTCAAGTTCCTGTATCACAGGCCAGAGACCTCACAACTTTGTAGATACTAGCTTTAAGTACCTTCATCTCCACAGCAGTTCAGAGTATTCCATGCTCTCTTTTTTACTTTGGGAGCATTTGGACAGTTTTGTTGTATAGCTTATTTTAATCCTTTAACATATAGTAAAGAGAATTTCTTGACAATGTTTACATTAACAACCACAAATAGAAGCAGCTCAGACTTAGACTTTACGCTTCCAATTTCTTAGTAACTAACAATGTAAAAGTGATGATGAATGTGTATGCAAACACTCATGATCCAAATAAGTGGAAAACAGGCATACTAGAACTCCTGATCATTATCAAGAGCCTTAAGAAGAGATTTTAAAACAAATCTCAGAGGGACTCTGACTTTTTACATTGTTGCTTGTTTATCTGGGTCTACATACCTATTCAGTTAATAATTTCTTTGCTTTCTTTCCTATATCCAGTTTTTACAGTCCTGCTACCCTTAAGTTTATCTTGCAGTTTTAAGCTATCTTACCTGCTGAACAGACCCTTGAATGGACTTTGTCAGAGGAGACGGGAGTTAAATTACCATCTGCAAAGAAGAACAAGTGATGAATTAGGCATCATGGTCATCAAGCTGACCAACAAGGAGGTTATATTATCTTCCATTTAGAACAGGAAACACAGGTAAACTAAGGTCTGCAGAGCCAGGCTCTTTCCATGTAGGATTGCTGAGAGCAAGCTGCAGTGTAACTGTTTCCTATAGTACCACAACAGCTGTTTGGTTTAACCAGTGAAAGTTTGTTTTCTACACTCGTCATATGAGCGCACAGACCTGGACAAAATCACTGAAGGCTGACCTATAAAGAGGGGGGAAGCTCGGGGGCAAGGTAAGGCAACTAAGAACACTGAAGACTGGTTGCTGCCTCATGGTGGTATTTATATGCTTAGATGGCAGTAGAGATTCATATCATCTGCAGTTAACTTAGAGGCTGCAGCCTTTTTTTACTAAGGCTAATCTCTCTGCAATCAGTCATTTCTTTTGTCCTCTCTGATCTGGACAACTTTCCTTTATTACTTTTGCATACATTAGAAGCTTCAGCTAAGGTAGAATGTGAAATATATCATCTACTTCATTGTGAATCAGCAAGAGTGTATTAATATGCTACGAAATACACCAGTCCTCATTTACTTCTGAATGAAGTTGTGCGTTTTAATCTATAAAGCTTTCAGACAAGGATTTTCTAGTCATAGGTCTGGCACTTAAGGTCTCTCAACCGAAGGGTTATTTGCTGCCAAGAGGGAACTTGTTGGTGTTCTGGCAAAGGAAGTCCCTAGCTGACATTACTTGCTTACAAGAAACTCTCATGCAGAATGAAACATGTCATTTAAGATCACTGGATTCAATCTGTTATGTCACAGACTTCATGCAAAACATGGTCGATATACACACACATACTGATATCAGTTGTCCATATTGAATCTTCACCTTTTTGTGGCACAACTGAGGTTGGTGAGTTTCAAGTCAAAAATGCATTAGCCACCAGATAAAATATGGAGACCACATGTTCTCCCAAGGCTTATGCATCCAGCTGGGTATATTGGCAACTTAACCCCATTCGCTGTGATGACTATGTGCCTGCAGACACACAAAAAAAGGTGGGCAACTAATAATGATCTCACACTGGCCCATAACCGTAAGTAGTATGGTACCTTCTATTCAACATGTTGGAATAGGGACTATTCTGTTGCCCAGATCTGTCTTTGATTACATTGTTTGCCAAATGATTTTCCACATAACCAATGCTGTCTTGTGATTCAGATGGTAATGTGTCTTCAGTCTGCCAACTATAAGGAGTGTACCAAAGCCTAAATGGAACTTCTGGAAGGCATATCACAGCCACTCTACTTATTAGGAGGGAGCATCATGACACTCCCATTAAATATAATCGCCAACAAAGATACAAACTGTTGTTTCTGTTGTCCTTTTCAAACATACAAGTGCAACAATTCCATGTGGCTTCCTACCAGTGTACATTTCCTGTTGGAATGTGCAGACTGGATGAGGCAGTTTGAGCAGTCTGGTAATCTGGAGATCATGGACCATCTTACAGCATCATTGGATGCCACTTGCTGGACTTGATGGGAGGCAGCAACAATGATGCTTGACTTTGGAAGAGCTGGAGCTTAATTGAATTGACTAGGTGCAGCTCAAATGCCCATGTATGCAAAGCAGGCCAGCAGTTACTCCAAATCAGATTGCCAGTCAGCAGTTGAATGTTACCAAAACTCCTGTTAATAGAGTTGCCAAACAATAAGGTACATGACAAGTGGCAGCGTTTCCTAAGTAATCCAGCTAATAATAAGATAGATCCATTCACTAGTCTGGAACTGGGTAAAATGTTGAAAAATTTAAAAATAGGTTCAGGTCCTACATGTCTGCAAGAAACTTTGGCTACGTCTAAACTACACCCCGCTGTCGGCAGAGGGATGTAAATAAAGCACTTCAAAAGTGCAAATGAAGCAGGGATTTAAATATCCCGCACTTCATTTGCATAATCATGTCATGGCACTGTTTTGAACAAGCGCCATTTCAAAATTGAAACCACAGTTTAGACGTGGTTTTTTTCCATAACGGGGCACCTTTTCAAAAGATCCTATACTCCTCAAAAACTCACCATGACACGATTATGCAAATGAAGCACGGGATATGTACTTCATTTGCACTTTCAAAGTGCTTCATTTACATCCCTCTGCCGACAAAGGGGTGTAGTTTAGACATAGCCTTTGAGAGGTCATCAAGTCTAGTCCCCTGACCTCTTTGCAGGGCCCAGCACCACGTAGACCAGGTGTGGGGCCTGAGACAACCCTTCCCTCCCCCCAGCCCTATCCCTGCTCCACCCCTTCCCTCAAGTCCCTGCCCATGGCTCACCCCTTCCCACCTTGCTCTCCTCCAAACCTCCACCCTGTCTCTGCCACCATTCTGCCCCTTCCCTAAAGCCCCCGTGCCCTTCTCTCCCCAGCGACTGCCACTGGCCCCCATGCCGCCAAGGCCCCAGTTTCCCTGACGCGTGGGGCCCTTCAAGGCGCGTGGGTCTCAAACCATTCAATGAATCATGTCCCCTTTCAGTCTTCTCTTTTCCAGACTAAACAAACACATTTTTTTCATTCTTCCCTCACAGGTCATATTTTCTAGACCTTTAATCATTTTTGTTGCTCTTCTCGACTTTTTCCAATTTGTTCAGGTCTTTCCTGAAATGTGCCCCCTCTCCCCGCACACGAACTGGACACACAAGTGGATAGTCATTTCAATATAATTCTCAATGGCCAGCAAATAAAGCATGGTTCACATACCATCTATCTAGGCATCATGTTGGACAGAATTCTTACATATCATGACCATCTTAAAAAGACAACCACTAAAGTCAAAATGTGCAACAACTTGCTTGGAAAATTGGCTAGAAAATGATGAGGGGCTGATGTCCAAATGTTACACTTCAGCCTTGGCACTCTTTCGGTAAGGACTTGCTCATGTCACACAAGGATGATCAATGAACAACTTAATTCTCTTATTCATATTATTTCTGGCTTCGGTTGGAAGAATTCAATTAAAAACTATGCCTGAAAACACAAGAATTTAAGGCTAAATACTCAGATTGTGCATCTAAAAATCTATGCAAGGATTCTTTTTAGAGATGTGATTTTTATCTTCTTCAGCAACAAATTAATGAAATATTTAAAGCAAATTTTAAAATGAGATCCTCTCTATATATTTCAATAATGCACAATTATTTTTGTCAGTAAATTCAGAATTTGACAGTACATACCTCCAGTTTGGGGCTTGCCTGTTAAATGGCTTCATTAGGATTTAACGGTTCTTTCACAGGTCCAAGGTTAAAGCGACTGGGACTTTTCAGATTAGAAAAGAGGAGACTGAGGGGGGATATGATAGAGGTCTATAAAATCATGAGGGGTGTGGAGAGGGCTGATAAAGAAAAGTTATTTATTAGTTATTTATTAGTTCCCATAATAGAAGAACTAGAGGATACCAAATGAAATTAATGGGTAGCAGGTTTAAAACTAATAAAAGAAAGTTCTTCTTCACGCAGCATGTAGTCAACCTGTGGAACTCCTTGCCAGAGGAGGCTGTGAAGGCTAGGACTAAAATAGAGTTTAAAGAGAAGCTAGATAATTTCCTGGAGGTTAGATCCATAAAAGGCTATTAGCCAGGGGATAAAATGGTGTCCTTGGCCTGTTTGTCAGAGGCTGGAGAGGGATGGCAGGAGACAAATCGCTTGATCATTGTCTTTGGTCCACCCTCTCTGGGGCATCTGGTGCTGGCCACTGTCGGCAGATGGGATACTGGGCTAGATGGACCTTTGGTCTGACCCAGTACGGCCATTCTTATGTTCTTATAGGTCTGGCAAGCTGGAAGGCTTTTCACTTTAAAAAAACAAACTTTAAAAACACTGAATAGTTCTGCAGCACCTTAGAAACTAACAAAAATGTAGGTGGTATGATGAACTTTCATGGGCAAAGCTCATGATACCACCTACATTTTTTGTGAGCCTTTAAGGCGGGGTGAACAATAATTTTTGATGGGGGACCAGTCCAAGATTTTGGAAAGTGGCTGAGGGCTGCACTCTTCCATGGTATTAATGAAGGAGTTGTGGATCAGGGATGAAGGCTGGGTGCAGAAGGGAGCTTGGGGTACAGGAGGGTGTCTGGAGTCTGGGAGGGAGTTTGGGTGAAGGAGGCAGTTGTGACCTAGGGCAGCGAACTGGGGTGCAGAGTTTGGGGATGTGACCTAGGATATGAGGGGATTGTGATCTCAGGCAGGAGATTAGGGTGAAAGATTTGGGAGGGGGTATGGGTGCACGTGGAGAAGCAGGACAGAAACGGGGAGCAGAGGATTGGGGAAGGGAGGGACTGGGGTGCCAGAGGCTGGTTCTGGCCAGGAGACTCATCAGCCAAACCTGCCTGCAGAGCTAAAGGCTTGCAGAGCTTAAAATGTTTCTGCCTGCTCGGCTATGTGCTTGAGTGAGTGAGCAGGAGGGCTGTGCTTTGTGGCTGCCTGTTACACAAACAAGCAGCTCCCATTGGCCAGTTTCTGTCCAGAAACCGGCCAATTGGATTGTGCTGGGGACAGGCACAGCATTTGAATCTTCCCTCCTCTGATCCAGACTCGAAGAGAAAGTGCCACGCAGCCGTATTTCTGAGCCACGTACGGAGTAAGCAGGGGAGCCTCCATAGGGCTTCTCACTGCCACTTGTGGGCCAGATCCAGCCACGAGCTGTATTTTGCCCAGGCCTGCACTAAGGTGCTGCAGAACTATTAATTGTTTTTTACATTTTTTCGGTTATAGACTGACATGGCCATCCTCTGAGACTTTTTTTCACTTTTAAGTTACTCGATCCTCTTCCCAGGAAGACTCATCATGCTGCAACAGCCTGTTGTGGGAACCTGCAGGAACTGTCAAAATAGGGATAAAAAGAGGGAGAGCACTAAGGCCTAAGGAATGCATTTACCTCCCATTGCCTCTTGTATCTACTGCCGATGGTTTTTTGCCCTCATGACGCCCACTGTGGATAAGTTTGCCAGGTGAAGGATTTATGGAAGAGACCGTGTGGTAAGCTTCATGATCCGCAAAGGAAGTAAGAAATTATCTTGTTTTGGACTCTAATATCGATATGGGTTTTATTTACCAAAGGCAATAAAACAGTCTCAACCAGTTTCACTGAATATGTGCTACAGTAGAATTCTGGTGGCATTTTAGAGACTGTCCACTATATCAACGAGGGTAGCTACAATCCATATGAGACACACATTTTTGAGGAATGCAACATGTCTCAACTTCCTGGAGGTCTTCATGCCTTCTACACTGTTGATAAAAAAGCTGTAGTTTGACTGGATTTTATACACCAAATAAATAATCTATAAATTGAACCTGTCTTGGGACCCAGCCATTTCCATGAATGCTTCTTTCCCAAAAACCACTACAGTAGTTGTGGTAAGCTAAGCACTCCCATTGACATCTTAGATGTGCAGTATTGAGAACATGTGGCAAGACATTTTTATGGGGAGGATTCCTAACTGCAGAATTTGCTTTTTCTAGTTGCCAAAGTGAGTACTGACCTTCGGAGCATAGTGCAAGCACATTGTGTAATTTAGGTTGAACATCTGATTATGTATCATCTCTATGATAAGTTGTGGAGATACAAATCCCTTCAGTTATCCATGATGGATACATACAAGTAATAACTATTTATTCACAAAGATCTGAACTTTGACCTTGTATATAATTAGTTAATGGATTGCCTATAGATTTGCCTCATGAGTGAAAGATTCAGTATTGTTATCTGCCAAACATTCTCAAGTTGTAAGTCAAGCCCTAACACATCATGACACTTTGCAAAATAATAAATTAGGGCTTCTTTTTATTTCCCTTCTAGATTTTGAGCCTGTAAGACTCCTGTTCACATTGCTTCTATAGAACAAGGGTCGGTAACCTTTTCAAACCAAAGAGCCAAACTACATCAAAATTCAGAACAAGTGATCCATCCACAAAGAGCCATATAAGAATGCCCATTTGCATGACTGAAAAGATGCAATCTAATATTACTGTTAATCGACATAATGATTAATAATAGCACAACTGAAACATTGTGCTCACAGACTTTATTTAAGCTTCTGTTGCTTCTGCTGCTGCATCTTTTTGCATAGTTCTTTCAAGTTTACAACATAACTGGTCAAAGCCAGCTTCATGAACACATTCAGGCTGTCTTCGGTCAATCTTATGGCAGGGCTGGTGATGTAGGGGTACAGGAGTCTGGATTGGGGTGTGTGAGAGGCTCAGGGCAGAGGGTTTGGGTGCATGATGGAATTAGGGCAAAAGGTTGGGGAGTGGAAGTATATTATGGCAGGGACTGGAGATGTGGGGGTGCAAGGGTTTGGAGATGATGGGGGTATAAAGAGCTCAAGGCATGGGGTTCAGGTGTATGATGGGCTCAGGTTTGGTGTGGGGGAGGGTGCAGGAGTGTTATGATGCTGCAGCCAGATGGGGGCTGGACCTCAGTTGGGGGCTTGTTGGCCAGGCTTCATTTTAAATAAAGTAAAATATGTCCAACACAAAAGGTTTCATCATTGTCTTTACTTATGGCAGGACTGGGGAACCTTTTCTGGGTCAGGGGCCACTGACCCACAGAAAAATCAATTTGGGACCACACAAGTGAGAAGCAAAAAAACCCCAAACCCAACCCTCACTGGCCCCAACTGAAATACCACACTCCCGTTAGCCCAGTCCCATGGTGGGGGTAGGGGCAGGGAGGACTGAGGTTCAAGGCATCAAGCAAGATTTGCTCTTCTGAGGTTCCACGGTTAGTGGATTTTATGGGCCCCCTAGGCTCGGGGCTGAGGCCAAAAATGAGTGGTTAAGTGTGCAGGACAGGGCAGCCAGTGAATGGGATAGGGATGGGAGTGCAGGAGGGGGTGAAGGTGCGAGGTCTGGGTGGGAAGTAGGGTGTAGAAGCAGGCTGGGAGTGTCTGGCCGTGGGAAGGGAGCAGGAGCAAGGGGGAGGCAGGAGTAGGCTGGGGGTAGGGTGGGGGGGTGGAGGTGGGGTAGCAGGGTCTAGGCACGAGGGTGTATGCGGCCACTTACTTGCTTCCACATCGTATGTGTAACAGCCTCCTGCTGCTCCCATTCACCAGAAGGAAGCCCCAGGAAGTGTGTCCCTGCAAGGCTGGCCCCCAGCTGGGAGAAGGAAAACAGCAGTGCGCTCCGCTTGTTCCTCGCACACCAGGGCAAGGAAAACTGTAGCGCACTGAGCCAATTTTGGCTTGGATTGTTCCTCACACAGCGGTACAGGCTCCCTGCTGTGGGGGGAGCAAGAGGGAGCTGAACTGGGGCTCCAAAATATCTGGTTCCCTAGAGAGCCATATTTGGCTTGCAAGCCATAGGTTGTCAACCTCTGCTCTAGACCTAAGAGGGCTAGAAACTTTAATTAAATCAACATATCATGTAATTACCATGCCAGAACCCCAAGCTTTAAAGGAAAAAACTATTATGATACATTCTGTACTTGTGAAAGTTTTGCCACTGTAGCTATATTGTCCAAACTCTCCTAGCAAAGTATGCAATTTATGCCAACCACAGAATGTTTTAGCTAGTCTAGCTTATGTTTGGAGAGGAAATAAATTATACTGCCAAAAATATGTTTGCTTGTGTTACAACATCTACAGAATTGCTTTTGTTAGTATAAACTTTTCCCCAAATCACTCCTCTCTCCCACCCCCCCAAAATCACATTCAACTGCTCTTGTTATACCAGCAAAAAGCTTCTAGTCTAAACTGGTCCTTAGGGTCTTAACTGTAGCATAAGCTGAATGGAAGTGAATTATAGTGCTGGCAAGTACTGTTTAAAGTTCTTACAGCATCACTAGTATGCTTCCTGGTTATCCTAACCCATTCAGATTGTAAACTGTCAGTCATGTCAACCTTCACATTGGTTTAGGGCAGATCAGAATAATGAAATTCAGGCCATGTTTAGCTACCCCATTCCTCCCTACCAACCCATGAAAACTGAGTTCTGATATGAAAGCAACAAGACTGCATTCATTGTATGAAGTATTCAGTCACCAGAGACTTAACAATTCTGCATTGCAAAGGGAAAGCTGACACTTCCAAGATCCTCTCTTGGAGCTGGTAAATGGACAAAGCACCAATGCAACTGTCTATTACTAATGAAATTACTGAGGGGGAAAAAAGGGATTTCAAGCAGACAAGACACATTATATAATCTTATTTCTAGAACAGGAAATAGAATAGCATACCTCTCCTGTGCAGTGACTCATTCATTATGAGTTTATAATGAAGCTCTGTAATCAAATGAGAACACAATTTAGTTTGAGCTCTCTCCAACCCAACTTCCCTTTTCCTATTGTAGAGTAAGCCAAGCTTGTCCCTAGAGAATGCCCCTCACATCTGCTTTCAACATTTCTAATAGACTGAAGATTTTTTCATCAAAAATATAAGCCCATGAGTGTTCCTTCTAAGATTTTGCCAACCATGAGTGGAGTGAGTTTTGGCTTCTGCACCAGGTCATGTGCACTGGTTTGGATGTGTGCCACCATGGCACCCAATTTATTAACATACACATGTTCCTGGTCACCAGAGCAGAAACCCTCTTCTCTCCCTCCACTATGCAGCATGTCCCATTCATACCCACCAGAGCAGATTTCCGCCTTCTCCCTCAGCCATGCAACATGTTCCATTCCTGGCCACCAGAGCAGAAACCCAGCACCAGTGACTGCAGCAAGTCCCAGCCCCTCACCCCACCATCTCTGCCAGCTCCGCCTGCTGAAGCAGCCATCTGCTGTGCAAGTACTGCTGCATGGCTCTCCAGAGGAGGTGGGCAGGGGAAGAATTTTTTGTGCATGGCCGCACAGGTGCACACCTTACTGGGAACTATGAAGCCCATATATTTATTGTACAAGGGGTGAGGGACCATCTATAATGTGAAACTTAAGAGTTCATAACATTTAAATAATACTGAGATGGGAGTAGAGATTGGAAAAAGTTAAAGAAGAAACATGTCAGTAGTTTTAAGGCAAACTACAGGCAGTCCCCGGGTTACGTACAAGATAGGGACTGTAGGTTTGTTCTTAAGTTGAATCTGTATGTAAGTCGGAACTGGCGTCAGCTGCTGCTGAAAATGATCAGTTTCAACCGCGGCTGAATCTGGACGCCAGTTCTGACTTACATACAGATTCAACTTAAGAAACCCAGGCATCCCCAAGTCAGCTGCTGCTGAAACTGATCAGCGGCTGATTCCAGGAAGCTGGGGGCAGAGCAACTCTGCCTCGGGCTTCCTGTAGTCAGCCGCTGGTCAGTTTCAGCAGTGGCTGACGTGGGGACGCCTGGGGCAGAGCAGCTGGGGTGCTGCTGGATTGCTCCAGTAGCACAACTCCTCAGCGCTACTGGAGCAACCCAGCAGCACCCCAGCTGCTCTGCCCCAGGCGTCCTGATTCAGCCGCTGCTGAAACTGACCAGCAACGGCTGAATCAGGACGCCTGGGGCAGAGCAGCTGGGGTGCTGCCGGATTGGTCCGGAGCGGCGCTGCGGGACCAACCCGGCAGCCCCCAGCTGCTCTACCCCAGGGGTAGGCAAAAAAAGCCTGGTCTGCTGGGGAGGGGGCACTAGCTGCACCCCCTCCCCCAGCAGACCAGGGAGACGGGGGTGGCGGGACCGCCCAAGTCCTCCACGGCTTTGCTCCGTCTCCCTGGTCTGCTGACCTGGGAGATGCGGAGCAAAGCCGCAGAGCACGCGGGCAGCGGGACAGTCCAGGCGCGCTGCGGCTGTCCCACTGCTGGCATACTCCGTGGCTTTGCTCCCCATCTCCCTGGTCTGCTGGTCAGACCAGGGAGATGGGGAGCAAAGCCGCGGAGCACGCCCGCAGCGGGACAGCCCAAGCACGTCTGGGCTGTCCCGCTGCGGGTGTGCTCCAAGGCTTTGCTCCCCATCTCCCTGGTCTGCAGGGAGACGGGGAGCAAAGCCTTGGAGCACGCCCGCAGCGGGACAGCCCGGGCATGCTTGAGCTGTCCTGCTGCGGGCGTGCTCTGCAGCTTTGCTCCCTGTCTCCCTGGTCTGCAGGGAGATGGGGAGCAAATCCTTAGAGCACGCCCGCAGCGGGACAGCCCAGGCTCGCCGCGGCTGTCCCACTGCGGGCGTGCTCCGAGGCTTTGCTCCCCATCTCCCTGGTCTGCTGGTCGGGAGACAGGGAGCAAAGCCACGGAGCACACCCGCAGGGGGACAGCTCATGCGCACCTGGGCTGTCCCGCTGCGGGCGTGCTCCAAGGCTTTGCTCCCCGTCTCCCTGCAGATCAGGGAGACGGGGAGCAGCTTTTCTCACCCTGGAGGACGGGGGCGGCGGACCATGGCGCATCTGGGCGTCCCGCCGCTCCCGTCCTCTGGGGCGAGAAAAGCCCCATTCGTAACTGCGGATCCGACATACGTCGGATCCGCGTAACTCGGGGACTGTCTGTATAGCATAACTCAGGTCTTCTAAGAGCCCAGTAAGCATTGGAAGTATTGGTAATGCATCTACAATACTGACTGCCCATAGTTTGGCAAATTCTCTGGTTTGGCACTGGTTGGGCCCCGGGGATGCCAAACTAGAAGTACAACCTGTACTACGTATCCACCCTTTGATAAATGGAACTGGTGGCCTACTAGGTGTGAAAAGACTTTATTCATTGCCTTTCCTTAAGCTGTCTAGTAGTTTCTTGTGCATTTTCTGGCTTTGGAGTCTAGTGTCTGACTGGGTTTGTCATGTAGCTTTTGTTAGCCCTCAGTCAAAATCATTAGCATTCCCTTCTTGTATCTCCTGTTATAATCTTCAATGTTAGGAAATGTGTTCTGACAATTTCAAAATAAAACTCTTGTAAAAACCACAAAGAATGGTAGGCCTAAACAAATGGCATCAGGGTGGTCTTTAAAGAGATGACAAAAAAGAAAAAAAGGGGGGATATTGAATCAGATTTTGCAGAATCAAAAAACCTACAATCATTGTAATTCATTCACAATTTAGCATTTGTGAGGAAAAGAAGTTAAAAGATTTCTTGATTTACAGCAGCAATTACCTAATCTCTCATATAATAATTTCAGAATCTATAGGAAGTCATACATGGAAAGTCACCTCACCTTTGTTTTCCCTTCTGAGATTCTCAATTTCCTCATGAAGCTTCATTAGGGTCTCAGCATGTTGCTGCTGCAAGAATGCCAGGCTTTTCTCCAAGTCCATGACTAGTTTATCGCGGTCTTTGTTGCAGACTTGAACAGGTTTGGACTGAGAGTTAGGCTGATGTTCCAGATTATCCTGGTTATCAAGCTGGAGATGGCTTGATTTATCCAGACGTCCTACTCTTGACCACTGTGGTAGATTCCCCAACGGAGGCAAACTGGTATTGGACATCCCCAAAAGTCCTGGTACAAAAATACTTTTTTTTACCTAGCTCAAGCTAGGTTTACACAGGCAGTCTACTGCCCCTCAGTAGAGTAGTTGACGAAATGCCAGAAATACTCTGAAGGCGAACAAGGGTTGTGACCATGTTTAATGTGCTTCAATCTCTATTAGGTCAGACCCTGTATTTGTCTAGAACCCCTGGCATGCAAATGCTCCTTCACTGTGACCCTAACATCATGGGTTTCAGTGTCGGGGTTGTCACCTCAGGACTTGGCCCTAACACTGGAGCTTCTGTTCAGTGTTTCTGAGGGGGACAGGTGGACTATGGATCTGTGCACCTCTGTCCTATGTAACTTCCTCAAAAGATGATGGGGATAAGGCAGGTATCACTGCCCCAACACTCCTCACCATCACTAGCCATTTCTGCAGGAGCCTCACATTTACAGCTGCCAACCTAGAATGGATTGGGGAAAGAGGGCAAAAGAATAAGAACTTAAGTCAGCATTGAGTTAGCAGGCTGAACCCAGGACCTAGGTTCAGTCACCCTTTATATCGCATGCACCCAGCTCACCCACCTTACTCTCCCACCTATCTCAGCTCCCTCCATCTGCAGGTACATTTACATCTCTGGGCTCAGCCCCTCCACCCCACATACACACACCCACCCTATGCTCAGCTCCCCTGTACTCACTCCCCCAGATACACGGGGCCGGCCCCTCTGCCCCCACCAGGGTCAGCCACTTCGCCCCCCCTTTGGGCTCAGACCCTCTCCCCCAGATACACATATCTTGGTCTCAGCCCCCCACTCCCACACATACACCCCCTTTAGGCTCAGTCCTCCCTCTCCCAGGGTCAGCCACCCCCCCTACTTTTGGGGCTCAGACCCTCTCCTGCCCCCCCACACACCCTGAGGGTCATCCGCCCACACACACACTTTGAGTTCAGCCACCCCTCCCCATATACATCCTGCCACCACCCCCTGGCTCAGCTGCCCCTGCCCCACATACACCCCCTTGGGCTCAGCCACCCCTCCCCCCCACACCCCTTAGGGCTCAGCTGCCCCTCCCCCCACACATACCCCTACGGCTCAGAGCCCCTCCCCCCCACACCCCACTTTGGCTGTGCCCCTCCCCCCACACACCCTATAGGGTTCAGTGCCCCTCCCCCCCACACCCCACTTGGGCTCAGCCGCCCCAACCCACACATCCCACTTGGGCTCAGTGCCCCTCCCCCCCACACCCCCGCTAGGGCTCAGTGCCCCTCCCCCCCACACCCCTAGGGCTGAGTGCCCCTCCCCCCCACACCCCCCACTTGGGCTGAGTGCCCCTCCCCCCCACACACACCCCTAGGGCTGAGTGCCCCTCCCCCCCACACACACCCCTAGGGCTGAGTGCCCCTCCCCCCCACACACACCCCTAGGGCTGAGTGCCCCTCCCCCCCCACACACCCCTAGGGCTCAGGGCCCCTCCCCCCACACACACCCCTAGGGCTCAGGGCCCCTCCCCCACACACCCCCCCCTAGGGCTCAGGGCCCCTCCCCCCACACACCCCTAGGGCTCAGGGCCCCTCCCCCCACACACCCCTAGGGCTCAGGGCCCCTCCCCCACACACCCCCCCCTAGGGCTCAGGGCCCCTCCCCCCACACACCCCTAGGGCTCAGAGCCCCTCCCCCCACACACACCCCTAGGGCTCAGTGCCCCTCCCCCCACACACACCCCTAGGGCTCAGAGCCCCTCCCCCCACCGGTCTCACCCGCCCCGGACACGCCTGGCGCACACCCCGCCCCGGCCCGGCCCAGGTTCGAACCCGCGGCCGGACCAGCCTCCCCCCGCTCCGCTCGCCGCAGGCCCGGCGCCGGCTCTCCGCGTTGCCATGGCGACAGCGACACTCCACAGTAGCAGGGCCGGTCGCCCGGGCGCCGCCCTCCCCACAATGGTCTCACCCGAGAAGGGGGCGAGCCGTCTCCCCCCCCGCTGCGGGGCAGGGTGGTATCACCCGCCAGGGATCGAGCCGGCCCGAGGCCCGGCTCAGCGCGCGGGGGAGGGGCCGCGCTGTGGCCCCCAGAGGCAGCGGGAGCGGCGCATGCGCACGATGAGGCGCCTGCCTGGACAGCTGTGGGGCCTGGGGCGCTGCGGGAAGCCCCCTAGCGGTGGGGGATGGAACCGTCCTGCCTCTCCCCCGCAGTGGGAGGGGCCCTGAGCAGCGCGCTTCGGGCTGATGGTCCATATCCTTTATATCCGCCCATAGACACCAAGGCCCCTTGCTGGGTCCCAGTCCTTAAATCTGGGGGTAGCCACCCCCATAGGCAGGGGCTGTAGCGCTCTCTCTGCCCCCCCCCAATCACTTCCTGCTCCCACGGGCCTGGGCAGAGGTCATCAACCAAACACACCTGGGCTACCTCTGCACTGCAGGCAAGAACTGTTTTGCGGAGGAGTTCTTGTGCAAAAGGTCTTCCCCAAGCGCACGTCCACACCGCCATGTGCTTTTGCGCAAGAGCGTCCATGGCAGTGTGGCAATAGAGAGGTAGCCGTGTTTATCTGATCTTGCTAAAACAAAAGGACAAACTAGGTAGCGCTTTAGAGACTAACAAGATGGTTTAATAGGTGATGAGTTTTTGTGGGCCAGAGCCACTTCCTCAGATCATATTCTGGAAGAGAATTGGCAAGACCATGTATACCAAAGGAATACAATGAAAAAAGTAAACACATTATTAAACTGACAAATCAGATTTAGCACAGAAGGTGGGGTGGGGGTGGGGGGAGGGAATTGCTATTTGAGTCCATGAATGGCTAATCAGGGGTACTAAGTGGGAAGCTATCCTTGTAATGGTTAAGGTAATTAGCATAGTATGCTAATTCAGCATCAGCAGCGGCGTCAAGCAAGGCTGCGTTCTTGCCCCCACATTGTTTGGGATCTTCTTTGCCCTGCTCCTCAAGCATGCCTTCGGCTCAGCAACGGAAGGAATCTACTTCCGCACCAGATCGGACGGCAAGCTATTCAATCTCTCTCGCCTCAAAGCCAAGACGAAGATACGCGAGACGCTGATCAGGGACATGATATTTGCCGATGACGCAGCAGTCGTCACACATACCCAGGAAGAACTACAGTCGCTGATGAGCCGTTTTTCCATGGCCTGCAAAGACTTTGGGCTGACTATCAGTTTGAAAAAAACAAATGTCCTAAGCCAGGACACTGTCACTCCACCAGCCATCACAGTAGATGACTACCAGCTTGACGTCGTCCACCAGTTCACGTACTTGGGCTCCACCATCACCGATAATCTCTCCCTTGACGCTGAGCTTGACAAGAGGATCGGGAAGGCAGCCTCTACTTTAGCCCGCCTGACAACCCGAGTGTGGACCAACCCCAGGCTGACAACCGCAACAAAGATGGCAGTGTACAACGCCTGCGTCATCAGCACCCTGCTGTACGGGAGCGAGACATGGACCACATACGCGAGACAAGAGCGGAGACTGAACGCCTTCCATCTACGAGGTCTGCGCTGCATCCTGGGCATTACCTGGCAAGACAAAGTCTCCAACCTCGAAGTTCTGACTCGAGCCGGCCTCCCCAGCATGTACACCATGCTCCGACAACGTCGCCTGCGTTGGCTTGGCCATGTACGCCGCATGGAGGATGGGAGGATCCCAAAGGACATCCTCTACGGGGAACTGGCATCTGGGAAGAGAACCACAGGGCGTTCGAACCTGCAATTTAAAGATGTCGTGAAGAGGGACATGAAAGCCATCGACATAAACACGCAGTCCTGGGAAGACCTCGCAGCAGACTGCCCGAAGTGGAGGGGCACCCTGACCACACAGCTCAAGTCAGGCGAAACGAACATGATGCGTGCATCAGAAGAAAAGCGAGCCCGCAGGAAGTTACGCAACAACAACAGCCAGGGAACCACCTACAGCTGCGACTTCTGCGGCAAAGAATGCCTGTCCTCTGAACTGTCATTCATGTTAAAATTCGACACTTTCCAACAAGGACTTAACAAACATTTGAACTATCTCACCCATTACCAAGACAGTTTCCCCAATTATCACCTCTAATACCATTAGCTCACAAACATCCCACTCTCCCTACCTCTAATATCATCAATTCACAGACACTTACCTTCCTTCCTTCCCCCCCCCCCCCCCGCCCTGCATCCTCCTCCTGTTCTGCAATGTGATTTGTCCTTTTCATATCTGTTCATTTTTTTTTAATTGTATCCTTTGGTATATATGGTTGTGACTACTTTCTTCCACTATTTGATCTGAGGAAGTGGGTCTGGCCCACGAAAGCTCATCATCTAATAAACCATCTTGTTAGTCTTTAAAGTGCTACATTGTCCTGCATTTTGCTTCAACTGTCCCGGATTGGCCTTTTCAGCCACCAGCGACGCTGTCCCCGACGCTGTCCCAGACAATCCGACACGAACCAAGACGAGAACTAGGATACGTCATCCATGGTCAACTGACCGACGGAGGCCAACAAAATGTAGGGATAACATATTAATGTATTGAAAATGATTCCCCCAAGTAGAAGTGACTCCCCATAATTTGTTCCCCACAATTTAAAGTCCAAGTAGCATAAGCATATAAGTGGTTAGATTTATTATTATTATTATTATTTGTTAAGATTGTTAAATGTTTAGATTTATTATTATTGTCCCTTTAGAATATAATTTATTAGGAATGTAATATTAGGTCATGTAACTTAAAACTGTTAAAAATATAATTATGTAGCCAGAAACAGCTCCCCTCTCTGTGTCCCAGGGAGCCAAGCCCTGTAATTGATTAAGGGCATTGTTACATAATTGACGCCTGTTCTCTTCAAAGCAACTGTAACTAACTCATTGTAACTGTAACTAGCTACACTGTCCTGCATTTTGTAACTGTAACTAACTCAGCACTCAGACAGAGAATGTTTCAAGAAATGCCAGGCAGAAACTTGTGACTTTTTTGTAACTATAACTCTTGAATATGTAAAGTTGTTATTATACAAAATACTGTGTGGGAAACATTAATTAGGGAATGTATGTAAGAGATAGAGTGCTTGGACGATGAATGAATGGTTCTGAGAGGTGCCAGCCTGAGAATGCAGTAACAAAGGGCTGAAGAAGGCGTCAGGTGCCAGTGCAACCAAAAGGTGTCAAGTGGAGAAAAACAAGTACTGGAGGTCCACTCGATGAGATCACTGAAGAGCACCTGGCAGCCACCCTGGACATCAGAATGATGCAGCAATTTCCATAGACTGGCATAGGAAGAAATTCCTATAAGAACTGGACTAAAAAACTATGGAGTCCAAGGTTCTGCTGCCAGCCTACCAGGAGCTTCAGATGCGCATCTGATCAGGACTTCGCTCCCCAATACCATCACTTGTGTACAGAGTACCTGGCCAGTATTCTGTCACAAGCAACTTCCAGGCTGGTAACTGTAACAAATACACAGAACCTGAATGAATGAATGAATGTTTATATGTATAAGGGTTAAGTAGTTAAACAACATTGTTTGCGTCTATCTTTTCTTTATTCTTTATTATTATCTTTACAATAAATGTGGCTTTTTGCCTTATCCCCCTCATAAGATCCTGCTTGCTTTTATTGGTATAACACTTTGTTAAGGCCCATTCGTAAAGTATCAAATTTAAGCATGAAAGAAAGTTTGTAAATTTCCCTCTGTAATCTGGTGTTAAAGTCTCTTTGAAGTAAGATGCATATAGTAAGGTTGTTAAGACTATGTGCAGGTAGGTTGAAATGAAAAGAAATTGGTTTTTCCTTGTGAAGATGTCTGATGTCTGATTTGTGGGCATTAATCCTTTGGCGAAGTGTCTGAGAGGCTGTCCAATATACACAGCAGAAGGACAGCATTGGCACATGATGGCATAAATTATATTTTTGGACGAACAGGAATGTGTGTCCTTGATTATATAACTGACATGGTTAGGTCCAGTGATGGTGTCACCAGAGTAAATATGTGGATAAAGTTTGCAATGTGGTTTGTTGCAAGGGAAAGTTCCAGGGTTGGTATTAATATGGTATGTCCTGTGGTTGTTGGTAAGAATCTTCCTGAGGTTAGGTGGTTGTCTATAGGAGACTATGGGTCTGTTCCCCAGAGCCTCTCGGAGTGTAGTATCCTGTTCCAGTATAGGTTGTAGGTTATTGATAATGCATTGGGGGCTATAGGTGATGACAAGTGGTGTTCTACTGTTGGTTTTCTTGGGCCTATCTTGAAGTAGATGGTTTCTGGGTATTCGTCTGGCTCTTTCGATTTGTTTTTTTATTTCCCCCGGGTGAGTAATTGAGATTTACAAATGTTTGGTAGAAATCTTGATGTTTCTGGTCTCTGTCAGTGGGATTAGAGCAGATGTGGCTGTACCTAAGGGCTTGACTATAGATGATGGATTGTATGGTGTGTCCTGGGTGGAAGCTGGAAGCATGTAAGTGAGTTTTCTGTAGAGAGTGATATTTAATTTTAAATTAGTGATTTGTACTGTAGAGTCCAAGAAATGGATCTCTCGTGTTGAATGGTCCAGGCTGAGATTGATGGTGGGGTGTGGATTGTTACGCTTTCTTGCGCAAGAAAGCTCTGATGGCCGTTTTAGCCATAGGGGTATCTTGCGCAATAAATTCATGTTGCCTGTCTACACGGCCTTCTTCTGGAAGAGCTCTTGCACAAGAGGGCTTATTCCTTGTGGGGAGAAGAATAACTCTTCCGGAAGAAGCCCTATTTTCTGACACTGTACTGTAAATTTACTTGTGCAAGAATGAGCATGCAGTGTAGACAGTTTTTCTTGCGCAAAAAGCTTCCAGTGTAGACATAGCCCCATGGTACAATTCTCTATAGTGAATCAGAGCCTCCCCCATTGATGACCAAAGAAGATATCTGTCAAAGATCTCTGTACCATTACAGACAATCTCACCATACCAGCTCCTTCATACACTCATTGGCTGCATCTAGACTGTCCAGTTTTTCCACAAAAGCGGTCGCTTTTCCAGAAAAACTTGCCAGCTGTCTACACTGGCCGCTTAAATTTCCGCAAAAGCACTGACTTCCTACTGTAAGAAATCAGCGCTTTTTGCGGAAATACTATTCTGCTCCCGTTCAGGCAAAAGTCCCTTTTGCACAAAGCTTTTGCACAAAAGGGCCAGTGTAGACAGCTCAGATTTGTTTTCTGCAAAAAAGCCCCGATCGCGAAAATGGCAATCGGGCCTTTTTTGCAGAAAAACGCGTCTAGATTGGCAAAAAATGCTTTTGCGGAAAAGTGTCCGTGCCAATCTAGATGCTCTGTTCGGAAAATGCTTTTAACGGAAAACTTTTCTGTTAAAAGCATTTCCGGAAAATCATGCCAGTGTAGACGTAGCCATTAAGTTTAGTCGTAGAACTAGTTAGTTTCCCCCCCTGCACATTTATTCCAGTTGGAATGCTGTTCAGAACTTCACTTCTTCGAGAAGTGTCCCGTGGGTGCTCCATTATAGGTGTCGGGCTTGTCCCGGCACCGCAGATCGGAGAACTTTTGTAGCCGTAGTCTGCCGGACCACGCATGCGCGAAGCGCGGCTTGTGCTCTTTCGTGCCGTTTGTGTTCGCGCGGTCCGGCTCCCGCCAGTTCCTCTTGACTGTCCTCGGCTGTGGACGGAATATACGTTTCTCCTCAGCCCTGTCAGACTGAGAGAGAGGAAGAATTGGTTACATTTGGTTTATTTAATAGTTAGTTCTTCCAGATAATTAGTTAGTTATTAGTCGTAGTCATTCTAGTTTAAAAAAAAACTTTTTTCCCTCAAGTTATCTGTAAATAGTTTCTCCCCCTGACTCAGTCACAGGAAGACAGGGGCCATCATGCCGGGTTCGTCTGGATTTAAGAAGTGCGGTTCATGCCGGGAAGCAATGCCTGCCTCCGACGGTCACAGTCTCTGCATCAGGTGTCTGGGTGAGGGACACATACCCCAGAACTGTCCTCACTGCTCTAAACTCACCGCAAGAGCGAGGAAGGACAGGCACATGAGGCTTAAAATGCTCCTGTTCGACAGGGCATTACAGCCACAAGATGGAGCGACTCCCGGATCCCTCCCTGCTCCTTCAGCCAAGCCATCCCCACAGAGAGCCAAGAAAAGACCTTCGCCTTCTCACTCTCTACCTCCGACGCGGGTTAGTGTGGGGGACAAACCGGGCACCTCGGACGTGCATGGCCCTTCTAAGGCGAAGCACAGCCGCAGCACTTCGGCTCCACAGCCCGCAACTATTCCTGCGGCTAAGTTGCCGTCGGCACCGAAGTCTTCCCCGGCACCGTCGGTACATGCGGCACCGAAAACACCCGCCGCTCCAGCACCGGAAGTGACCTCGGCACAGGCTACTCTAACGGCACCGGCTCCCACCTCGACATCGAGCGAGCCCGCGGCGCGGAGCATGCTGCCGGCACGGAGCGCACCGCCGGCACCGAGTCGCCACTCAGCACCATGCCCTTCAGCGGCACCGAGCAACTCGCCGGCACAGAGTGACTTCTGTGGTCTTCACTCTTGTCTGCCCACTACATCACAGCTAGCTACGCTGCCTTTGTTGGCCCAGAATGCCACGAATTGCCTTGTCAGCACTACGCGACAAAGTCAGCTTTATTAAGATCGATTTTCTAGCACCCACTTTCATAAAGTTGAAGGTGCATGTCCCCACTGGGAGCAAGAATTTTCAATATAGATCAATGTAGTTCATCCCCAGCAGGGTGGCTACCATCAATTCTGAGAGCGACACACTTTGGGTATCAAGTATCAGAGGGGTAGCCGTGTTAGCCACTACATGCATCTGACGAAGTGGGTCTTTGCCCACGAAAGCTTATGCTCCTACACTTCAGTTAGTCTATAAGGTGCCACAGGACTCCTCGACACTTTGGGTAGCTATCCCACAGTTCCTGCCCCTTTGCTTTCTTGGTTATGCTCAGGGCACACGGGGAACAAAACAGTGCAGTGGATGGTTCTGGGTACATGTCATCAACATTCCATAAAGCACTCATCTCCTCCCTTCCTCCCTGCTTGAAAGCAATGGCAGTGTTTTCATGCCTTTTTTCCCCTGGTTACCTGTGCAGATGCCATAGTAAGGTAAGCATAGAACCCACTCAGCAGCAAAGTGTTATGGCAATCCTATTAACCATCTCATGCCTTCAGCGTATCCAGGGCCTGCCGGAATGAGGAAGAATCTTGGGAGGCCATGAACATGACTTTCTGTAAAGCACTTGAACTGTGCGACTAGCAAATGCCACTAGCATTTTGTTCCTATTGGCACTGGTTCTGGGGCTTTGGGACAAGCACAGACTGGTGCAAGCGCATAGTTATATGTGCAATGGGACAATGAGCTGCAATGGGTTACCAAACTTTCACATGCGTAAGGCCTTTTTTGTGGAACTCTGCAAATTGCTTTCCCTGTTCTGAAGTGCAGCAATATTAGAATAAGATCCGTTCTGAGAGCGGAGAAACGAGTGGCAATAATGCTGTGGAAATTTGCAGCACTAGACAGCTACTGGAAGTTGGCAATTTGGAATGGGTAAATCTGCAAGGGGGACTGTTGTGATCCAAGTACCCAGGGCAATCAATACATTTCTCCTTCGAAGAATGATGACTGAGAAAAGTGCAGAACATAGTGGATGGCTTTGCTGTGATAGGATTCCCTAATTGTGGTGGGGCAACAGATGGAACACACATCCCCATCTTGGCACCCAACTACCTTGCCAAAGTACATAACCGCACAGGGAACTTGTCAATGTTGTTGCAAGCACTGGTGGATCACAAAGGCTGTTTCACCAGAATCTACATGGAATGCTTAGGAAAGATTCATGTTGCGTGCATCTTTAGGAACTCCTCTCTCTTCAGAAAGCTGCAAGATAGAATTTACTTCCCAAACCGGAAAGTTACCACTGGAGATGCTGAAATGCCAATAGTAATCCTTGGAGACCCAGCCTACCTTGCTCTCATGGCTTAGGGAACATAGACCACAGGCAGCCTAGACTGCACAAGGAGCAGATTAATTACAAGCTGAATAAGTGCAGAATGGTGGTAGAAAGTACTTCTGGATACTTAAAGGGAAGTTTTTGCAGTTTATAGATTAGGTCACATCTCAGTGAAGCAACATTCCCATTGTGGCAGCTAGCTGTGTGCTCTATAATATCTGTGAAAATAAGGGGGAGTTTTATGCCAGGGTGGGTGGCCAAGGCACCGTGCTTAGATACTAATGATGAGCAGCCAGACACCTGGACAAGGAGACCACAGCAAGTGGCACTGGAAATCAGAGAGGCTTTGAAAAACAGTTTTGTGAATGACCAGAGACACAAGTGTCATGTGCATTGCACTTAACAAGGTGCCTGTTGCATTAAGTGTGTTTGCCTGTGAGCCCAGGCTTGGCAAGGAAAAAAAAAGTCCCATCATGGCTTGGGAAACTGGTCAGGTTCTCTTTCCTGCCCTCGACTCCCCTCCGCACCCCACCAAGAATCCCATGAAGCTGCTCATAGAAGCTGCATGTTTCCAGTGATGACTCAGACCATCCATTTGCCTCTTGTTTTCTGGGATGCCTGCCCTGAACTCCTTTGTTTTTATACAGCACTGCTGGGTGTTCCTGGTGTAGCCTCTCTCCATCATGCCATGCCCTGTGTCAACTTGGCATGTAACTCCTTGTGAAAAGCAAGAGTACCAAAACAGATTTTAATGGTCCTTAATGTCAATGGAACAGGCTTGGTGTTGTGGACTAATTGTTTAGAAAAATCATCCTAATGAGGCTAAGTCTGACCTAAAGGACTAGTGTAGTCCAGACTATATGAGAGGATAAGCTAGGGGAAAAATCTAGATATCCTAAAGGCTTTTGCAGATAAGTTTACGATGCAAGTCTACATTTCTTATTCTGCTTTTGCCCTTCAGCTTCATCTCTTCCATACCACTTTCAAAGTTGCATTGATTAATTTTATGCTCAGCAGTAAGAACAGTGATTACACAAAGCTATGTGAACCAGCTTTCTCCCATTCAAATAATATTTTGGCAACTTGGACTAACATAATAGCTAGCCCGGTATAGAAGCCAACTATCATGTGACAATGGATAAGTGTTATTTATATAGGCCCCATGGTAGGCAAGATGCTTTATAAAAGTTAAATGATAAATCTCTACCTAAAGTTGTTTACCAGAATGAAACAGATTTTTAACTCAGGCCTGAATCAGGGATGTGAAAAAGTAACCAGTTAGCTAATTACCTGATAAGTATCATCTTTACTGGGTGAGGCTTACTGAGGGTGATTCTCACTGGGAACTGGTTAATGGACATCTGGGAGCAGACTGCGGCAAGCAGGGGGGGGGGGGGGGGGGGGGAGGTCACACTAGCCCAGCTAGCTGTCAACCTGCAAGATCCTGCATAAATGGTTTGAACATAAGAATGGCCGTACTGGCTCAAACCAAAGGTCCATCTAGCCCAGTGTCCTGCCTGCCACCAATGGCCAATGCCAAGTGCCCCAGACAAAGGGAACAGAACAGGGAATCATCAAGCAATCCCTCTCCCGTCACCCATTCCCAGCCTCTGACAGAGTCTAGGGACACCATTCCTACCCATCCCGGGTAATAGCCAATTATGGACCTAACTTCCATGAATTTATCTAGCTTGTTTTTGAACCCTGATAAAGTCCTAGCCTTTACCACATCCTCTGGCAAGGAGTTCCACAGGTTACTGTGCGCTGAGTGACAAGAAAGTTCCTTTTGTTTGTTTTAAACCTGCTGCCTATTAATTTCATTGGTAACCCATAGTTCTTATGTTATGGAAACAAGTAAATAACTTTTCCTTATTCACTTTTTCCATACTAGTAATATTTAATAGACCTCAATCATATCTACCCTTAGTCTCTTTTTTAAGCTGAAAAGTCCCAGGCTATGTCTACAGTGGCATTATCTTGCGCAAGAACTCTTTTGCGGAAGAGTTCTTGTGCAAAAATTCTTCCAGAAAAGAGCGTCTACACTGGCATGTGCTTTTGCACAAGAGCATCCATGCCAGTGTAAATGCTCTCTTGCACAAGAAAGCTCTGATGGCCATTTTAACCATAGGGCTTCCTTACACAAGAAATTCATGTTGCCTGTCCTCTTGCACAAGAACAATTGCTCAAGAGAACTTATTCCTGAGCGGGAGCATTAGAGTTCTTACACAAGAAGCCCTGATTTCATACATTAGAACTTGCGCAAGTCAGTGTACTTGAGCAAGAACTCGTGGCCAGTGTAGACAGGCAGCAAGTTTTTGTGCAAAAGCAGCTGCTTTTGCACAAGATCGTGCCAATGTAGACAAAGCCCCAGTGTCTTAAACTCTTTTTATATAGGACCCATTCCAAACCCTCTAATCATCTTTGTTGCTCTTTTCTGAACCTTTTCCAATGCCAAGATACCTTTTTTTGAATTGAGGTGACCACATCTTTACGTAGTAGTCAAGATGTGGGCATACCATGATTTTATACAGAGGCACAAAGATCTTCTCTGTCTTATTCTCTATTCCTTTTTTAATGGTTTTTTGACTGCTGCTGCACATTAAGTGGATGTTTTCAGAGAACTATCCACAGCGACACCAAGGTCTCACTCAAGTAGCTATAGCTAAATTAGTCCCCATCATATTGGATGCATAGCGGGGATTTTTTCCATTAGGCATTATACATTTGTCAACATTAAATTTCATTTGCCATTTTGTTGCTCAGTTTTGTGAAATCTTTTTGAAGCTCTTCACAGTCTGCTTTGGTATTAACTGTCTTGAGCAGTTTAGTATTGTTTGCAAATGTTGTCACCTCACTGTTTACCCCTTTCTCCAGATCATTTATAAATAGGTTGAAGAGGATTGGTCCCCGCATGGACCCTTGGGGAACACCACTAGTTACTTCTCTCCATTCTGAAAACTTACCATTTATTCCTATCCTTCGTTTCCTGTCTTAACCAGTTATTTTAACCTATGAAAGGACCATCCCTCTTATCTTTACTTAAGAGCCATTGGTGAGGGATCTTGTCAGAGGCTTTTTGGAAATCTAAGTACACTTATATTTACTAGATCCACGTTGTCCACGTTTGTTGACACCCTCCCCCCCCAAAGAACTCTGGTAGATTAGTAAGGCATGATTTCCCTTCACAGAGCCCATGTTGACTTTTCCCCAGCAAATTATGTTTATTTGTGTCTGACAATTTTATTCTTTACTAGTTTTAATTACTTGTTTTAACTAATTTGCCCAGTACTGACATTAGACTTACCAGTTTGTAATTGCCAGGATCACCTCTAGAGCCTTTTTTAAGTATTGGTGTCATATTAGCCATCTTCCAATCATTAGGTACAGAAGATGATTTAAAGGATAGGTTATGAACCAGTTAATAGTGTTGCAATTTCACATTTGAGTTTTCAGAATTCTTGGGTGAATGCCAGCTGGTCCCGGTGACTTGTTAGTGTTAAGCTTATCATTTGTTCCAAAAGCTCCTCTAATGACACCTGAATCTGGGACAATTCCTCAGATTGGTCACCTAAAATGAATGGCTCAGGTTTGGGAATCTCCCTAATTGCCTCAGCTGTGAAGACCAAAGCAAAGAATTCATTTAGTTTCTCTTATCTTTCAGTGCTTCTTTTGCATCTCGACCGTCTGGGGGTTCCACTGGATTGTTAGTAAGCTTCCTGTTTCTGATATACTTACACATTTATGTATAACAGGTTAACTGATTAAATGGGATTTTATACCCCTAGCCTGAACTCACTTCCTTTATGCCATCTACCAGAACAACTTGCAGTACTAAAAAGAAACTGACAAAATCTTACTAAAAATAAATGCATACCACAGTACTCACTATTTCACACACACACTGCAACACAGCTCTACTCAAAAAGAAGGTGCAATACAAAACATACCAGAAGACTTTGCTTTACATATAAGTCAAGCAAGTACTTTAATTGACACATGCTGATCCAAAGGAAAATCTTGTACCAAAAAGAAAAAAATTGAATGAACATGGATGAAAGTTTCTCTGGATTTGGTAAACAAACTGTACAAGCAGTTATCAGGAAACATGGAAAAATAGTTTGGGTGCTGCCAAAGAGTTACAAATTCTAATGTAAAAGAAAACTCCCAGTTAAGAGCCAAATGTTAGCTGTTTTCCAAACACGTGTCTATTAAATGCATACACACAGGTAAGAAAAAAAATGAACACACTTACTCCACATGATGTAAATCATATAGTACCTCTCATCTCTCTACTCAAAGGTATATTTAGTCCTTTACACCACAAATGCCACAATACATCTGACAGCAGCGTATGAGCAGGTTAAACGAAAGAATCTCAATTTACTTTGGTTAGTTCTTAAATAGTTTATTGCTGGGAGGTAGCACATTTGTGAAAGGGGCAGTGAGGGCAGAGAAGGATCCCATTTTATAGTTGGTACACAAACATCTAGTCAGAGCTCAAGTTCTGGAGGAAATGTTAAAAGATAAATTTTCCTGCTACAACTGAGTGAGTCTCAATACCATGGAAGGTACAGTTTCTCTGATAGTTTTATACTACTGGTGTGAAGTGATTGATTTATTCCCACTAGATGCTAACTGCCATCACAGTGGGAATGCTGGATAAATAGCATCTGGGAATATCCAGAGAACTAGAATTTTAGTTTAGATGAATGCTGAATTCTCCCCTTTAACACATGATTCATGGTGACGTTAAATGCTAAAAGAATCAATATCCAGAGTTACTCATTTTTAATAGACAGGGACAGTGAAAAAAACAAGTAGGTATTGGTTCAGAAAAGGGAATTCAGAGTTACATCCTGGGCTAGGCTATGGGATTCTAGCTGTCACATCCTTCTTTCCTTGTATTCTGAAATATTTATAATGCATTTTTTTTCAAATCAAAGCAAGTATATGTACCTGGCAACAAGATGCAACTTCCCTCTCTCATTTCTGAGCCAAACCATTATTACCTATTTCCAGGGCTTGCTGAACCGCGGCGACCCCTGCTCAGCAGCCACTCTGTCCGGCGATCTGCGCATGCACAGATCGCCCAAACCTGGCTCTTCCGGGTTACAATCTACTCACCATGGGCAAGTAGATTGTATTATTTGTCGAGCCCTGCTCTATTTCCTTCAGTTTTCTGTTGTGTAACTTAAGCCAAAAACTTGCTTCTGCTAATCATGTCATGTTTGTTCTATTGCTTTCTTGGGATTCAGCTTTCTGTCCAGAACTCATGATCTGTGACTACTATTGTCTTTGTCAGACTGAAAACCCCTCCCCACAGCAACATGATAGAAAACCTGCAGAAAGCAGCTCAAATGGCCAATTCCCACATGAAGTGGGATAAGTAAAAAAGCTGCAGTATGGATATAGTGTCAAATCTAGGGCTGTTTGTATGTGTATTTTTCCCATACTGCTTTGAGCTGTCCGATTTAGCTCCACAACTGTTGGAGCTTGTTCCCAGAACCACAAGCAATGTCTCATCCTGCATATTCAATACTCTGTATAGAAAAGGGTTTATCAAAACTGAATTTACATAGATTACAGTGTCTTCTACAACCACAAACCCAAAAGTGATCCTTTTGCTGAAACCTTTTAATTACTAAGCACTGTACTTTTATCCTGTAAAGGTGTTTTACAGTGTACACTGAAGGGCAACAATTAGTGTTGATGAGGTTTCCACCTTTCAGTGAAGAAAGTCATTACTACTGCATAAAGTAGATACCCAAGAAGAATTATGAATGTGCAAGCCAGTGGTCCAACACAAAACCAGGATGCAAAGAAGTATATCATACACAAGGAAAGAAGAGTCCTGTAGCTAGCCAGAAATCTCAGACTGATCCTTGGTTGCGGAGAACGTCTTGATCTTTGTTTCAGTACTGGGCTATGTCTGTTCCTCTCTGCAGGGAATGGGTTGGTAAGATGATAGCGACACAATCTGCCAATAAAGTCTTCCCTAGAGCAGAGAATCTCCATTTGATCAGCAAACTAAGGTAAGAAAAACTTAAAGTCAGTAACAGAACAAGAAAAATGTAAGCAAAATCCATAATTTATTTTTTAAGTTCACACTGGAAAATTTTTTGTATTTTGGTGTCTATTAAGGAAATAGGAAAGAGGATTATAGCAATTAACTCAGCGCACATATGTATTTCAAAATATAAAATTGTTCCAACAAAAAGATACACGTGTATTGTAGTAATTCTGCTCATTTACTATTAGTGGTACAAAACACTAAACCAAGAGAAGGAAATCTGGAATAACAACAGAAGTTGTGCCACAAATCTTATGTCATGACACAGTGGAGAGAGGACTAACCAGCACATTGCAAGGCAGATCTTAAAGGAGTAAGAGGCAGGAGGAAGGAATAAAAGTGATTAACCCTTTTCCTGCTTATTTTGACATCTAGGAAAAGAGTGTTTTTTCATTATGGTTGCATGTGCTAATGTGATTCTGAGAAGGATATTCCTTCTACCTCATCTACCATGAACAATACATTTCAGTGTACTGACCATTTCTGATTTCAAGAGAATGTTGTGACATTTGCTGTGACTCTTGAGCAATAGGAGAAAAAAAAGTGATTCCAGGTTAAGAGAGCCCTATGGAGTATCTGCAAACTCATGTAGACGTCACATTAACGGTGAGAGTATAAAGCAAGTGTGTAGGCTGTACAGAGTCAGAGGGAGAATAGGAATACGCAACTGAAAAGAGAAAGCGACGTCTCACTGGACTTACTCTTTGATTAATTGCTGAGGATAACTGGAAGAACAGTCGCACTAGAGTGGCATTTTCATAACTTCTAATGGGCTGGAGCTCAGTATCTCCCTGGTACTCTATCTCAAACCTGCGCAAGCCATTTATGATCTACGAACAAGAAAGAAAATCACATTAACGATATATGAGAGAGAACTGTCGGTCTGTCCAAGAACTCCTCCTCAATGGTAAGAGCTAGGACCACCAAATTCAGTAGGCAGCTTCCTCTTATCATAACTTCAACACGGTCAGGTTTGGTTGTTCCAGGACAAGAGGGGATTTCCTCTCAAAACCAAAAGGAAAAGAGACAGAATCACCAAATCAAGTACAGTCCTCCAAACGGATATGACTAATGTTGAAAGAGGGCTCAGGGCAGGCTCAGGCTGGGTATGCAGAGTGCCTTCCCCCCAGCTGTGGCAGCTCCGTGCTAGCGGGTCTGGGAGGGGGGCCAGCCATGACACCCAACCTAGAGCTGCTGCTGCTAGGGGATAGGTGGTCCCTTCCCTGGCCCCCACCTAGCCTAATCTGGACCTACCCCAGTCGGGGAACATGGATCCCTCCCTCAGCTGTACTTGCTGCAGCTACGAAGAAGCACTTCTCACCTGGCCCCAAGCTGCGGTGGTTAGAGCAAGCTGGGATACTCCTCTCTTCCTGGGGCAGCCTGAAAACCGAACCCCTCATCCCAGCCCCACCCCAAAGCAACGGTTCAAATGAAGCCTGGACATTCCATTTTATTTTGCAAAAAATGGAAATTAATTAAGGACCCAAGTAACACTGGGTAAATATTCTAGTACTTTATAGCTCAGATCTGAAATGCATTGATACTGGTCTCTCTCCTCTCATCTCTGACAAGCTATTTATTCTGCTGTAGAGGCATAGGCTGCTTTCTTAAACAGATGCTCTAGAACTACTGGGCTGGAAGGTTTCTCTCTTACCTGATACCTGCCAAGAGGCGTAAGAATTAGTCCTGTCTCACTCTCAACGCAGTCTGGAAGTTGCTTCTTTCCATTCTCATCCTGAGCTGTTCCACAGTTCATCATCAGCTGGGTCAGCTGGGCTTCATTCAGCTAGTCAACAAGATCAATTTCTTCATAATTACTCGGTTTAACCACCTTTTTCTGTTCTATTTCCCTATTCACCAGCTCCTGACAACCACAAAGCCAGTGACTGGCAACAGAACAGGAACTGAAAACAATCCATTTACCAGACTACAATACAAATTTAAAAAGTGACTAACTACTTAGATGGCAAGCCCTGGCAGACAGAAGAATTGTTTGCTCAGTGCATCCTGGTTTCTCCCAGCTGTTACTAAGTTCTATTTTCTCTCTTGCTATATGCAGACAGAGCTGTAAACAGAGGAGTTTGAGTGGGAGTTCTGTTGGAGGAGAAGTTTGTATTTGGTTTTGTATTTGTATTGTTTGTATGTGTAGAGGCTTGTAGGGGCAGTGTGCTGGGAAAGAAGCTGAGCTCTGATTAGGGGGTGGGCCTTCACTGATTAGAGGTCCTATAAAGGTAGCCTTCCAGTCAGGCAGCGGCACAGACAGCAGCAGCGGCGCAGGATCCAGCAAACAGAGCGGTCAACAGGGGAGTTTGAGTGGGAGTTTGGACTGTAGGACTCGTTTAGGGTTTGTTTTTGCCATAGGGGGTGTTTTGGGGATTTTTTGTGTGTGTGTGTTTGCTGGACTAACAGGATTTAGGTGAGAAGGCTGATTAACACAGAGACAGCAGTGGCCATAACCCAAGCAGTGGCGGACACAATGAGAGTGAGTGGATGTGGCAGCTGTGGTATGTATATGATTCTGGAGGGGGTACCTGAAAAGAGTTTTGTTTGTATGAAATGCCGCCTAATAGAACTGATGGAAGAAAACATCCGAGGATTGGAGATGCAGGTGGAAACTCTGATCGAGTTTAGAAGGGGGTTTGAGCAGATGATGGAGCAAAGGCATGAGGTGACTGAAGGGGAAAGCTTAGACATGCAGACTGAAGCAGGATCAAAGGCCTCTGAGGAGGGACGGCTGGGCGAAGAAAATGGACAGTAGAAGCATGTGACTATGAGAACCAGGCAGAGGAAAAGATGGGCCAGTGAAAGAGAAATAGAGCTCAAGAACAGGTATGCGGAGTTGGAGACTGGAGAAGGGATACAGCCGGTGGCCACTGAAGGTGGAAAGGCAAGGAAGAAGAGAAGAGTGGCTAGTCCCATACATAAAGGGGAGGAGTCGAATGGGAAAACACCAATGATGAGCACCAGGAGGATACAGGATGGGTTGAAGTTAACAAGAGAAGATAGGAATGGAAAGGACTTGCAGCCAGAGGAAACAAGGGATAGACCAGAGAATCGCACTGTCACCAGGAAAAGGCAGGTCTACGTGATTGGGGACTCCTTATTGAGAAAAATAGGCAGGCCTGGAACCAGAGCTGATCCAGAGAATAGAAGGGTGTGCTGTCTGCCAGGTGCTAAGATACGGGATGTCGAACTAAGGTTGAAGAGGATCCTAAAGGGAGTGGGAAAGAATCCATTGATCATCCTTCATGTAGGAACAAATGATACGGCTAGATTCTCGCTGGAACGAATCAAGGGAGACTATGCTAGGTTGGGGAGGATGCTTAAGGAAATCAAGGCTCAGGTGATCTTCAGTGGGATTCTGCCTGTTCCTAGAGAAGGGCAACAAATATGTGACAGGATTATGATGCTCAATAGGTGGCTCAGGCAGTGGTGCTATAAGGAGGGCTTTGGGATGTATGGCCACTAGGAGGCATTCACAGACAGAGGACTGTTCTCTCGGGATGGACTTCACCTAAGTAGGGAAGGAAACAGACTTCTAGGATGGAGGCTGGATCAACTGATTAAGAGAGCTTTAAACTAGGAATTTGGGGGAGATGGTTGAGAGATGTCCAGGTAATCTCTATGCTGGATTTTAGCATTGAGAGGGAGGAAAATGAAGTAAGAAAGGATATAGCCAGGGGTAGGAGATTGAACATAAGGAGGGAGGGCAGAGTGGATACTAGTCTAATAGGTCATATTGGAGGTACAATGTCCATGCCAAATGGGGTAAAGAATGTGAGTGAGGTGAAATAGCAAAAACGAAGATGTTTGTACACCAATGCGAGGAGTTTAGGTAACAAAATGGAGGAACTAGAGCTACTGGTCGTGGAAGTGAAACCAGATATTACAGGAATAACAGAAACATGGTGGAATACTAGGCATGACTGGAGTACAGGTATTGAAGGGTATGTGCTGTTTAGGAAAGACAGAAATAAAGGTAAAGGTGGTGAGTAGCATTGTATAAATGATGAGGTAGACTGCAAAGAATTAAAAAGTGAAGGAATGGAGAAGACAGAGTGTCTGGGCAAAAATCACATTGGGGAAGAAAACTATTAGATCCTCCCCTGTGATAAAGGCTTGGGGTGTGCTATAGACCACCAGGATCTAATCTGGATATGGATAGAGACCTCTTTAATGTTTTTAAAGTAGTAAATACTAATGGAAACTGTGTAACCATGGGAGTCTTCAACTTTCCAGATATAGACTGGAGAACAAATATTGGTAATAATAATAGGGCTCAGATTTTCCTAGATGTGATAGCTGATGAATTTCTTCATCAAGTAGTTGTTGAACCAACAAGGGGGGAAGCCATTTTAGATTTGGTTTTGGTGAGTAGCGAGGACCTCATAGAAGAAATGGCTGTAGGGGACAACCTCGGCTCAACCAATCATGAGCTAATTCAGTTCAAACTAAAAGGAAGGATAAACAAAAATAAATCTGAGACTAGGGTTTTTAATTTCAAAGGGGCTAATTTTAATAAATTAAGGAAATTAGCTAAGGAAGTGGATTGGACTAAAGAATTTATGGATCTAAAAGTGAAGGAGGCCTGGGATTATTTTAAGTTAAAGTTGCAGAAGGTATTTGAAGCCTGTATCCCAAGAAAGAGGAAAAAATATATAAGTAGGTGTTTTAGACCAAGTTGGATGAGCAAGCATCTCAGGGAGGTGATTAAGAAAAAGCAGAAAGCATATAAGGAGTGGAAGATGGGAGGGATCAGCAAAGAAAGCTACCTTATTGAAGATCAAGCATGTAGGGACAAAGTGAGAGGCTAAAAGTCATGTAGAGTTGGACCTTGCAAAGGGAATTAAAACCAATAGTAAAAGGTTTTATAGTCATATAAATAGGAAGAAAACAAAAAGAGGACGTGGGACCGCTAATCACTGAGGATGGAGTGGAGGTTAAGGATAATCTAGGAATGGCCCAATATCTAAACAAATACTTTGCTTCAGTATTTAATTAGGCTAATGAAGAGCTTAGGGATAATGGCAACATAACAAATGGGAATAAGGATATGGAGATAGATATTGCCAAACTCGAACATCTTAATGGGAGTAAATCAGGGGGCCCAGATAATCTTCATCCAAGAATATTAAAGGAACTGGCACATGAAATTGCAAGTCCATTAGCAAAAATTTTTAATGAATCTCTAAACTCAGGGGTTGTACCATTTGACTGGAGAATTGCTAATATAGTTCCTATTTTTAAGAAAGGAAAAAAAAGTGACCCAGGTAACTACAAGCCTGTTAGTTTAACATCTGTAGTATGCAAGGTCTTGGAAAAAAATTTGAAGGAGAAAGTAGTTAGGGACATTGAGGTTAATGGCAATTGGGACAAATTACAACATGGTTTTACAAAAAGTAGATCGTGCCAAACCAACCTGATCTTCTTTGAGAAAGTAACAGATTTTTTAGATAAAGGAAATGCAGTGGATCTAATCTACCTCCTTTTCCATAAGGCATTTGATACAGTACCACATGGGGAATTATTGGTTAAATTGGAAAAGATAGGGATTAATATGAAAATTGAGAGGTGGATAAGGAATTGGTTAAAGGGAAGACTACAATGAGTCATACTGAAAGGTGAACTGTCAGGCTGGAGAGAGGTTACTAGCGGAGTTCCTCAGGGATCAGTTCTGGGACTATTATTATTTAATCTTTTTATTACTGTCCTCGACACTAAAAGTGGGAGTGTGCTAATAAAGTTTGCAGATGACAAAGTTGGGAGGTACTGCCAATTTAGAAAAAGATCGGGATATCATACAGGAAGATCTGGATGATCTTGTAAATTAGAGTAATAGTAATAGGATGCAATTTAATAGTGAGAAGTGTAAGGTTATGCATTTAGGGATTAATAACAAAAATTTTAATTATAATCTGGGGATACATCCGTTGGCAGTAACGGAAGAGAAGGACCTCTGAGTCCTGGTTGATCACAGGATGACTATGAGCCGCCATTGTGACATGGCCATGAAAAAGGCTAATACGATCTTGGGATGTATTAGGCGAGGTATTTCCAGTAGGGATAAGGAGGTGTTAGTGCCGTTATACAAGGCATTGGTGAGACCCCAGTTGGAATACTCTGTGCAGTTCTGGTCTCTCATGTTTAAGAAGGATGAATTCAAACTGGAACAGATACAAAGAAGGGCCACTAGGATGATCCGAGGAATGGATCTTGTCCATTATGAAATCCTGTCTTATGAAAGGAGACTCAGGGAGCTTGGCTTGTTTACCTTAACCAAAAGAAGGCTATGGGGAGATATGATTGCTCTTTAAATATATTAGAGGGATAAATACCAGGGAGGGAGAGGAATTATTTAAGCTCAATACCAATGTGGACACAAGAACAAATGGATATAAGCTGGCTAGTAGGAAGTTTAAACTTGAGATTAGATGAAGGTTTCTAACCATCAGAGGAGTGAAGTTCTGGAATAGCCTTCCAAGGGAAGTCGTGGGGGCAAAAGACCTATCTGGCTTCAAGATAAAGCTAGATGGGTTTAAGAAGGGGATGGTTTGATGAGGTAACTTAATCTTAATTAATTGACCTTTCACTATCAGTGGTAAATAGGCCAAGGGTGGGAAGATAGGAGTTGTTATAGAGAACTTTTTTCTGGGTGTCTGGTTGATGAGTCTTCCCACATGCTCAGGGTTCAGCTGATTGCCATATTTGGGGTCGGGAAGGAATTTTCCTCCAGGGTAGATTGGCAGAGGCCATGGAGGTTATCCGCCTTCCTCTGTAGCACGGGACACGGGTCACTAGCGGGAAGATTCTCTGCATCTTGGGGTCTTTGAACCATCGTTTCAAGGACTTCAATATCTGAGATATAGGTGAGAAGATTATTCTAGCAGTGGGTGGGTGAGATTCTGTGGCCTGCATTGTGCAGGGGGTCGGACTAGATGATCAAAATGGCCTTTCTGACCTTAAAGTCTATGAGTCTATAAGAGAACTTATGTAAAGTCTCTCTGCTTCCTTTTAGGTTAATGAAAAAGGCAGCCTCTTTCTAGTATCTCCTATTAGCTTTATCGCCTTGTGCACACCCTTTTGCATTTCTATGAAACCTTCTAATGTAAGATGCTAAAGTGTTTTAAAAACACTCAGCCATAAAATGCCCCTTGGTAGGCAGGAAAAATATGCGATTTTTAAAGTGGTCACTTATAGCAAAGTACCTAGAGTAAGATAGCTTGGCCTTGGCATTCACTAGTGCAAAGCACCCACAATTCTAGCAATAATCAAGCTGTTTACAAGCACTCAGCACCTCGGAAAAAAAAATCCTGAAAGTGTCTCAAGATGGCCATTTTTGAATAAGTGGCCATTTTTGAAAATTTTGCCCTAAGTGACTTGATAATGATCATACTGCAAGGAAGTGAGAAATCTGGAAGTAGATTGGGAGTCGGGATTCCTCCATTCATGCTACTTCCTAGTGACAGCACCTAGAAGGAAGTTACATACCCGAAATATCTGGCATAAGTACTCCTGTGCCTTCTCCAAATATTCATCTGTTTTCTTGATGCTGTCTTGCCCAATTTCATCTAGGTCATTGCCTGTATAGCAACCATTCATGTCAGAAGGGACAAACCTAAACCAGGATAGGAAAGACTGACTAGCCATGGTCTCTGCAGAATGGTCCGATATGGATTTGGCTGTTTGCTGGGCTTGGCCTATTAACTGGGCCAGCCTCAATACCTGAAAAACAAAAAATGGGAGGGTGACTAAATAAAGCAACAGAATAAAGGACACAAATCAATAAGCACGCACCAGCATGTGCACACAGGTCCGATGGTCAGAACAGAATCAGTACATTAACTCAATTAGCTGAAAATGGACTTGTGCTGGTAGCAGTCATGCACCCCATCTCCAACAGAGTAGGGAAGTTATAGCAGCTGAAGTACAGAGGGGAATGGGAGTGTCCCTCTTCATCCTTTGAGATGCATCTTCCTTCAGATTATTAGCCTGGTGCTTAGGGAGAGTCTCTCTCTCTCTCTCTGCTAAACCATTGGTGATTGCCTTGCTGCTGGCTATTGATTGTTAACACCATGAATCAGAAAGACACAACCACTGCTGAGAGATGAAACAAGTACATGGCCATAGCAGATTGCTCCAAAGCAGTATGCCTAGTCTACCTCACTCCTCAAGGCTGGAAAGCAATCTGCACATTTCTATTTTAATACTTGTCCTGGGCTTTCCAATCCGACCCTACAACCAACAACTCCTCTTGATTTACTCTCTACTTTTAAACAGATACAATTTCTCCCCTCTCATGTGACAGAGCAGATATTCACTGTGGATTCATTTTCTTCACATCAGCAATAAAGGGCTTATGTGGAGCAAGTAAGCAAGATAATTTCTTACCAAATTCCTGACTTCTAGACCAAACATCTGCTTGTACTGGGAGTCCTGTCCTTCCAGGCAGTAAACATGACTCTTCACCTTAAATGAGGCATCTGTGATTGCTGGAGGCCATGATGACAGGAAGCTCCCACCAAGAGTGGGGCTCATAAAAATTCGGTGTTGACGGTGAGGGATAACAAGTTCCGGCTCCAGGAATAACTGCTCCCCTAGAAATGGGGTAAGATAATGTGGGGTGGAGAAGACTAGGTTACCTTCCTTCTGATCTGGAGTTCTAGCAATACAGGTTTTTAACTACTCATTGTAACAAGGCTGCTAGATTATTTGGTGGGAGGAGAGAGGGCAGAACCCTAGTTATAAATTCAAGTTTTTCACTTGTAAAGAATAAAGTGCTTTCATTATTATAATGCCTCTAAAAGTCTATAGACAGAGTACTTCTGGGTCCTGCATGGCTGGTGGAAAGGATATTATGATCCCCATACCTGTCCAGCTGAGCATGTTCCAGCACCTGAAATTGTTGCTGCCCAAACTCTTCTGTCCCCACCAAACCTTTCCTCTCCCTGCCCACCATATCCTAATACTCTCAACATGCACCTTTCAAGACACTTTAAACTGATATCTAGAACTTGGGGTGCAAGTTTTTGATAACTAGCCATCTTGCTGAAGTCTGAGTAAATATATACATTCCTGAAGGTATTACAAAGTTTTACTTTTGAGTTAATAACCAATCACTACAAACAATAAAGAGCTGGCAGATAGAAGGAGTTTTATGTTTACTGAAAATATTCTTTCCACACTAGTTAGTACAAATAAGAATCAGTGAGACTGATTAAATGAAAATTAGAAAAGAAAAAAGAAAAAATTGAATATACGTTTTAAACCAACACTGCAAATAGGAACAAAGACATCAGATCACTGAATTTCAATGTCACACGAAGCAGACAATTCATATTTCTCCACGCTTCTGAGGCAAGAGTCACCACAGGACAGATAACTGCAAGGAGGCAACATGATATTCATGTACCTTTCTGGATCATTTCAGCGAGGTTGGGCTGAGCAAAGACCTTGGCTACTCGGAATACCATCAGGGCATTTTTAGCACTGACCAAATCCGTGCGGAGAGCTCGGTTCAGAAAGCTTACAAATAGCTTGGTGTACAGCAGCAGGTTCTCTTGAATGAAGGGAGCCCTGCCAAAGTGATGGTGGTTTTATGAATACAGATATTAAAATGAGTAAGTATAGTCAGTCTTCTGCCAAATAAATAATCCCATAGAATATATTTTAGAACTCAACCAGAATGATCTCATCCTTTCCATTTCCCACAAAGACAAAAGAATGTCCCTCCTTACTCAAGAGTTTTTACTTATCCATAGCAATCTCTGACATTGTGCTGGCAGATATCTAGTTGCATAGATGTGTAACGGGAGGACTTCAGAGGCAAGCTGAAATCTCATGTGTGATTTCTATCAAAAACAATGACTTTACCTCCTCCCAGATAAATATCCATGAACCAGGGAAACTAGTGCAGACTCTCCATGAAGCCCACCCTCACTGCTAAATGGTTTGTGTCACTACAGGTCTTAGAGAAGGAGAAGGTGCCTCAGATTAGTTGGTAAAGTCAACGCACAGTCACTTGCAGAACTCATGGCCGAGGGATGTTGTAATGGTCAAAACTATAACAGAGTTAAAAAAAGCTGGATAAATATATGGAGGATAGGTCTATAATAGATGGTCAGGGATGCAAAACCATTCTCTGGGCATCCCTAGCCGCTGACTGCCAGAAGCCAGGAGCGGACAAGAGGATAGATCTCTCAATGACTGCTTGTTCTGATCATTCATTCTGAAACATCTGGTATTGGCAGAAGACAGCGTTAGAAGGCACCAGAGGTCTAACCCAGCATGGCTGTTCTTATGGGTCAGGATTTTGGATTCCACACACTATGCAATGAGCAGTGTAGTTTGTAATGCTGAAGCCACCTAGAAGGAACTGGATGGTCATACAAACCACCCTATACTGGAAACCTACTGATCTTACCTTCTTACCTACATACCTCTAGCTTCCATCCAGGACATGTCACATGATACACTGTCTACAGCCAAGCCCTAAGATACAATCAAACAGACAAAGACAAACACCTACAAGAACTTTATCAGGCATTCTTAAATACCCACCTGGGGAAGTGAGGAAACAGACTGACAGAAACAGACAAGTACCCAGAAGCCACCTACCTCAAGACAGGCTCAACAAAGAAAACAATAGAACATCACTGGTCATCACCTACCACTCCCAACTTAAACCCCTCTAGAGCATCATTGAAAATCTACAGCCAATCCTGGAAAACAATCCCTCACTCTCACAGACCTTGTGAGACAGGCCAATCCTTACCTACAGAAAGCCCCCCAACCGTAAGCAAATACTGACCAGCAGTCATACACCTCACTCAGAAACACTCAGCCAAGAACCTATTTCTGCAACAAACCACACTGCCAACTTTGTCCACCTACAAGCGACACCATCACAAGAGCTAACCACATAACCCAAAACACTAAGGGCTCATACTGCACATCCTCTAATGTGATGTCTGACATCAAGCACCAACAATGCTTCCTCTGCAATGTATAGTGGCCAAACTGGACAGTCTCTACGACAAAGGATTAATGGACACAAGTCAGATATCAGAAATGGTAACACACAAATCTGTTCGAGAACATTTCAACCTCCCTGAACATTAATAATGGATTTAAAAGTAGCCATTATAGAAAGGAATTCTATCACTCAAGTACAGAGGGAGACTGCTGAACTGGAATTAATTTACAAGTTCAACACTAACAACTTGGGCTTGAATAAAGATATTAACTGGTTAATGCGCTACAAAGACAATTTCCCCCACCTTTGATGTTCATATTTACATATCAAAAGTTATGAATGGGACACATCCAGCCTGATGCAATTAGTTACATTAACACTGGTCCTACAGTGGAGTGATTTTGCTGAATATCTATCGATCAATCTAGATAGAGCTCATTATATATTAGATTTGTTAGTCTCAAGGTGCCACAGGACTGCTTATTGTTTCTAGAGAGACTTTGTTGAACACATGAGAGAGGGGGAAAAAAAAAAAAAAAAGACTCCAAGGAGACCACACAGAACAAACAGTGAACAGGGCTTATGCTTCTCAATATAACTTTAAGCCAAAGAAACACTTTTACTCATGTCAGGATGATAGATATGCCATCTTTGTTCTTCTTCAGCAGGAAGGTCAGTCTGGCACCTGCTGTGCGAAGTGAGCTATATGGAGTAACATGTCAGGAAGAACCAAATGGGGGTAAACTAGAAAGCAGTTCTTAACCTTTTCTATTCTGTGACCCCACCTGGCAATAAAACAAGAGAGTGCTTGGTCTCAATTCCATAGTTCAAAATCCATAAACTGGATGTTTACAAGGAACAACATTTACAACTCTGCCTTTGAAATTTTTGTGTACAACTTGAACCTCCTTGCTCTGGCATACCTCCTTACTTGATACACTTGAACCTCTTTACTCCAGCATACCCTGGGAAACAGTGTATGTCAGATTAAAGATTTTGCTGGGCCAGAGAAGACGCAGTGGGGCCTCGACATGAGGGGATGGGGCACTTACCTGCCACCCTGCTCCCGGGAGTACAGTTGGCTTCACACTCCCCACTGCTCCAAGGCACTACCCCACACCAGTACGGGAGCAGTGAAGAAAAGCCTCAGGGGAATTAGCTCTACATGCTGCCACTCCCGCAGCGGGGACACCCAGAGTACAGAGGTCTAGTGTAGTTAATAAATGCTGATGTCAGAATTAGAGCGACCTGCAGATTCTGCTCAGGAATATTCCTATTTTTACCATTTCTCTGACACACTGCGAGGCTGAGGCTCTGCACCCAGAAGTGGTTTCTCTGGAGCATATCTCCAAGGCTGCAAGTAACTTAGCCACATCTCCAGCACCTGAGGCAAGAACACAAAAACATACAATATCAATTCAACAGAAGAAGAAAGATTTTGCTTGTCTGTTCTATTAAGTCTCTTGGACGATAACACTTTCTTGCAAGAGTCTCAGGCCTGAAGAACAAGTTTTTGGTGATCATGTGCCCTTGCATCAGCGCTGAAGAGAATTAAATGTTTAGCAGCAATTCATTAACAAAACATTTTAGGAAATGCTTTGTTGTACTGAACAAGCAGTTCCACCTCTACAACGAGAGGAAAGCGTGCACACGCGGCTGTCACAGAAAAGAACATGCACTTACCAAGCAAACTGATGCACTAATACTGGTGTATGCAGTGTTGGGCCTAATATATTAGAGAGACAAGATGAGGGATATAATATCTATTGGGTTGGAGAGAAAGACTCAAGTATTCAGGTTTATACAGGGCTCTTCAGATCTGGGAACCATACTTCCAAGATCAGGCCTCCATCAAGAATGGGTTGTAGTTTCTGAGGATACCTCAACAGTGCCAGTGTGGGATGGTAGGTGACAACCAGGGTGTGTAGTTGGAGGGGTTTTATTTCTGTACTGAAGCAGGTTTTCTCGGGGTATTTGGGCGGCCTGTTCCATGATGGGATGTGCTTCTCCGGTGGAGTGTGGTAATTTAGTAAGGCGGTTTTGAGTGTGTTAAGGTGTATATCCTGGACTTTATCCTGATTGCAGTGTCCAGGAAGTTGGTGCTAGTGTGGGAGCATTCCAGAGACCTTAATGGACTGGGGGGTGGGGGGGCAGGGCAGCGGCGTTGTTGCTGAAGTTACATCTGTCCAAAGGGTGAAAATACTATCAACATATTCCAGATATTGTATTGATGCCATGGTGCATTTGTCCAGACATTTTTCAAGGGGACTGACTCAAGGAGATAGGGCCTATTGAGGAGCCATCCTAGTATCCAGACCCGTTCTGCTGGTTTGGACAGAGTGCAAAATTGTTATGCGTGAGGATGAAATGGAAGAGCTGGCTGATGTATTTGGGTGCATACTTGCCGGCTGGCCATTGTCTTATAAATACTTGAAGCAGGCAGCTATGCCCTCAGTGCAAAGAACGCTGGGGTGAAGTGACACCCATGCTGGCAAGGACAGTGTTCTGAGGGAGGCTGTTAATGTTGCAGAGTTTGTGGAAGAAGATGATTGTGTCTTGGAGGAACCTGGCCCTTTTCTTGATGCATGGCTGGAGGATGGTTTCTATAAATCCCAATATTCATTCAGTGCCACAGCTTGCTTGGACTCCCTTGTTTGTATATCCTGGGAAAAGGGTAGAAGGTCCCTGGAATGATTTCTTGGAGAGGTGGAGGGGCAGGGCAAATTTCTAAGGGGGTCAACTGGCTGACCAACCAACCTTCCCCGAGGAGGAGAAATGTATATTAAACATATCTTGACAGAGAAATTAAAGCCACATTCCTTCTGGTTTGGTTAGTTACAAGATTAGAGCATATTATTAGATAGCCTGTATGGATACATTTGTCCTATTTGTATTAACAAAAACAGGTTCTCAACTAGAGATCATTTCCATAAAAGGAAAGAGAAAGAAACAACCACCACTCAATTTCACCAGTATCTCAGAATCCCCCCTTCCACATCTTGCTACACTTCATTTCTAACTCTTATCTTAATAAATGTTTTAATTTCCCTCCTCCTGAGGGAAAAAACCAATCAGGAATGGGGAACAATTCTATAAAAATAGCAGTTTTATCACTGTGGTCAGCTCAATGTTTTATTAAACACTAACTCGATTTTTGTACAGACTCAGCAATAATATAGGCTGGTACATACAGCTCTGAAAGAGGCATCCAGAGGCCAGTGGCCAAAGCAATGCTGCAGGAAGACATAAAGCTTCTGCTGGACAAACCGAGGAATCACAACTCTGCAATGAGATTGAGACACAAACACGTATAAACAAATAATAGATAATAAAGTAATACCGCCAACGTTTAATACTGACATAATGAGTTTGGATGGGTGTTCTCAAATCATGGTCTCTTTCAAGATGAAAGTCAGTCTGCAGAGTTCTAATCCTGATTCACACAACCTGCAATTCCATGACCTAAGACAACTGCTTTGTGTTCTTAAATGGAATTTCCCTCCACTGTTGTGTTACAGTAACACAACTCTCTCTCTACCCGATTCTGAATTGCAAGTCTCCTTTGCAGAGAAATATACAGAAATTAATTCTGCACCAGTCTGACTGCTCTTCTAAACTGGTTTCAACTTCTCGCTGTTCTCAGAACAAATGCTAGCACCTGTACAGCAGTTTAATCCCCTCTCCCTTTCCTGAAAAAACAGAAATATTTTCCACTGTGGAAACATTCTTGAGTGGGAGCTAACTACTTCCTTCTTCCCTATTCTGATCTGGACTCAATCCCAAAGCACATGAGGAATGTGACAACAGGTTCTCTCATCCTCCTAATAATGCAATTTCTGACAGCCTTGCAAACAACTTGCTTTCAAGTGCTCAACAAAGGCAAAACTGCCAAGGTGTGTATTGGTGTACTGCATGCTCAAAAGGCAGTTTTACAGTATGCCTACCTCTTGAATTCCTCCAGCGGGCTGGCTGTATGGGAATGGGCTGAGGGCGAGAGTGGTTCTGGTTTCAGGCTGTTGGCAAAAGCGTGTAGATGCTTCACAAGTAGTCTTATCACTAACACATGCTCCTCGGTGGGTTTAAACGACTCCTGGATTCAAAGCAATAGGCATAAAGATAAATTTTACGGGTTAACCCCCTATGAGGGAGCTTAACACAAAGGTATTTTCATATCAGATATTTAAACAGATCAGGAGTGTCCCTAAATGTTTAGTTCTGCACTGATTTGAACAGATTATTTCCCCAAAAGAACAATTTGCATCACAACTCTGCCTTCAATAGCTTACTAACAATATTTGTATTCACTGTAATGACCGGGAGAGAGGGTTTTATCACTATTTGCTTCAAGTTATGGCAACCCCTAGAGAGTAGTAACAGAACGTCATTAAGTTTTAGTTTAACTTATGCCCTCCCAGGAAAAAATAAAAATACTAAATATTAATAAATAAATTAAAGAATGGGTGTCTGCTGTGGGTATCACCAAGAACTATTGTTATGCTCTCAGCTAACTCTCTACTATGCCTTCCTTCTTATGTGGGTTTTCTCCTTCCTCCTAAAAAAAGAAAAATCCTACACAAAGGTATGGTAAGAGCAATATTGCTTCTGCTGCTCATGCACTGAATGATTCGGTTGCACTTAACATAGGGGTAAGTTTGGAAGAGTGTTTGGCTGGGGTATTGTTACTGGAAGTGTAGGAGACAGGAAGATCTTTTTCACACAAGAAACAAAGGGGAGCAAGTCTGGTATTGCTGCCAGAAGAAGGATATATAGGTCTAGGGAAAATCTAAAGGGCGAGAAAAAGGGAATCAGGGGCATCCTTCCCGACTTCTGCAGAGAACATGAGAACGGCCATACTGGGTTAGACCAAAGGTCCATCTAGCCCAGTACCCTGTCTGCCAACAGGTTCCCCAGAGGGGGTGGACCGAAGACAATGATCAAGTGATTTGTCTCCTGCCATCCTTCTCCATCCTCTGACAAACAGAGACCAGGGACACCATTTCTATCCCCTGGCTAATAGCCTTTTATGGACCTAACCTCCATGAAATTATCTAGCTTCTCTTTAAACTCTGTTATAGTCCTAATCTTCACAGCCTCCTCAGGCAAGGAGTTCCACAGGTTGACTACGCGCTGTGTGACTACAGAGCCCAGTGGCACACACCAAATATACTCATGTTGTAACCTGCCTTGGAAACAGTAAATTAGTCTCAAACCACTATTGAGAGCTGATTTGTAGAGCATTTTTGTTTTCCTAAATCTCACAGCTCTTGATGGTTGTGGGAGAGGAAGGATAGCCAAACAAAAGCACCATGGTAACAAAACCAAGTGCAATGGAGGGTCCCACTGGGATGTTAGCGGCAGCTATGAAAGGAGTTTCCTGGATGCTATACTGAAGTGGTAATTCAGGTAAAACAACAAAGCAGCAGAATTTGATTACTTGGGACGGGCTGTTTTGTTTTTTGGAAAAGGCGTTCATTTTTAATTGTGTTTATGAGCAATTCAGAACAATTCTTGAAGCTGTGATAACACCTTAGAGCCTCTCCTAATTCCAATGGCGGTGAGGAAGAATGCTACCAGCATTCACATGTTTAAACAGTTCTGAACATTCCCTGACCGCTTTTACATAGCAAGGTTCCCTCTGGCAAAAAGGCTCAAATCTTGAGTAATGGGAGGTGGTGAAGGGCCTCTTACTGCAACAGTGCAGTTGAACCAATGCCTTTTCTAAAGGGAGTAAAGTCCCTATTACTAGGATTAATGAAGACTTCATTTGTATTCTTGCCAGTATCCATCCCCAATGGAGGTGAAGCTATAAAAGGCGTCACACTAGTTGAGAAGTGGCTGTAAATCAGTTAGTCTATATAAAGTCTGAAAAAGAAAATACCTAACAAAGAACTTTTGGGAAGGGTCTTTCTGATGCAATGAGCGTAGGCCAAAATTTTCAAAAGCTAGAATGTGTCTGGTTTTCACTTCAATCTGGGCACCCAACATCACCAGTCACTTTTTAAAATCTTGGCCATCAACTACCTCCAAGAAAGCATTCTCCATTATTTTATAGGAGTTTCCCACTGTTGTTTGCGTGGCAGTGTTTAATTGCATTTTCACACTAACAAATCCTCTGACACTTAAGAGCTGTTTAACAGGCTAATTTCCTCATAAGATGGACCATAAGCATCACCATGAGCATTGTTCTTTCATCTTAAAAGGTAACTTCTGTTCCCCCTGCTCTTTTGAAAAGCTTTAACTGTCAGCTCCCATTTGCAGGAATGTTCACACAACCATCCAGGAAGGTGGAAAAGATACATATTTCACATACATTTAAGAACACCACTGTGGCTTGGCATGATGATTTAAGGCTATAAAACCAAGCACCTGGTAGCAAATCCTTATTTTCCTTCTTAAGCAGTATGATGATTAGTAATAAAAGTGTTCGTGTGAAAAGCAGAGAACTCAATGGTACAGGCAAGGAGAATTCATACCAACATTAACTTGGCTTTATGGAATATGCGCTCCACCAAATGAGGAACCACTGAATAAAAGGGCTGAAATAGGGGAGGATGAACCCAGGTGCCTGCTCCAACAGGAATGGCGTTCCAGGTACGTCCTCAATCGGCAGATGGGCAACCCACATACCCCTTCGTGAAGTTAGGCAATTAAGCTCAGGCTGCCAATATTACTTTAACACTGTCCAGCTCTGTTCTACTGGAAGTGCAGAATGATTGTTTCCATGTTACCTACCTTTCCCATTAGAGATACAGCTGTGCAATTTCTGATCTCCTCTTCCCTTCAAGATTCATTTAAAGGAGCAGTGCATGACAATCACGATTCTGTCATTAGCAAAGCAAGTTGTTGGGCCAAGGAGGTATTAGCACAGTGCCAATTTTTTTCCCTTTACAATCTATTGAGAGATGCGTCTCTTAAAATGAAGAGTCCAGTTGCTCCTTTTAATATGTGCTATTCAGCTAACATGCTTTTCCATGGTGTTCACCTGCATCTCTCAGTATGTGCTGCACCTAGCTTTGCCAAATTTTGTTTCAGCGGAACTAATCTCTGAATCATCTTGCAAACCAAACATTGGCTGTACAGCTGCCTTTTCTGCTAGTGTCAATTAATACACTTTGCAGATTATATGATGAAACAAGATTTTTAAAAAGAAACAAAATGAAAAGATGGTAATACTTGGTATGCGTGGAGGGCCTGGTAGCCGGATTGGGCAGGACTACTGTGGTGTGTACTGGAGATACTGAGTCGGTAGTGGAGAACCTCCAGCTAAGAGACAACAGAAACAAAAAAGGAGGGAAAAAGAGAGAGAGAAAAGCAAGAGAAAAAAAAAAAACAAACAAAAAAAACAAGAAACAGTGAGAATGATCCAAAGGAGGAGGGGTGGGAAAAAAAAATGGAAGTCACAAATACAGTTCATGACAACATATCACAACAGCTGCAGCCACAGTATCCTCTTCTTCTGGGGCTCAGTTGCCCGATTCCACAGGTACCTTGACCCTCACTCAAGTTGGGAAAGTAATTGACAGGATGTTGTTATTGGGTTCACAATTAACAGTGGCCGGGGAGCAGTGGGGGAGGGGGAAAGAGCTATGATTGGGCAGACTTTGTCTTTGCCTCTACCACAAAAGCAACAGGCTTGTGTCAATGACCCAACAAGCAATGCACAGAGCCATACAGCTTCCATGTTGAGGAAATCTTAGGTTCATGAAAAGAAGTCGGATCTCTCCACTTGAAAACACCTAAACTATGCAGAATGCTTTGAAATGGAGCAAACCCAGAAATTTTTCTGAAAACTTTTAGTCCCAAACTAGTGTTTGGAAGGTTACTATAAAGTCATCCCTTAGCCTACAGAGCATTGGGAAGCCAATGTTTGAGGCTTATGTGCCAGAGAATCATAAGAACGGCCAGACTGGGTCAGACCAAAGGTCCTTCTAGCCCAGTGACCTGTCTGCCGACAGTGGCCAATGTCAAGTGCCTCAGAGAGAATGAACAAAACAGGGAATAATCAAGTGATTCCCCCCACCCCGGTCACCCATTCCCAGCCACTGATAGACAGGCTAGGGACACAATTCTCATCCATCCTGGCTAATAGCCATTGATGGACCCAGCCCTCCATGAATTTGTCCAGTTATTTTCTGAACTCTGTTAAAGTCCTGGTCTTCACAACATCCTCTGGCAAGGAGTTCCACATGTTGACTGTGGGCTGAGGGAAGAAAACTCTCTTTTGTTTTAAACCTACTAGCTATTAATTTAATTTGGTGACCCCTTAGTTCTTATGTTATGTGAACAAGCAAATAACTTTCCTTTTCACTTTTTCAACATCAGTCATGATTTTAATAGACCTCTTTCATAGGCAGGCAAGTGACTAATCGACTAGCTCATAAGCAAAAGCTTATTGGATAGTCGACTAGTCATTCTCTCCCCCCTTGCTGCCTCTATCACAAAGAGGCAGCAAGGGGGAGGGGGAAAGAGGAGAGGGTTCTGTGGGGAGATGGCTTAAAAGCTGGTTCTCCCCAGCTCCAGCTCTGTGGGAGGGGGCAAGGGTGCAGGAAGCATTCCAACTTTGAAATGTACAAGAGCTCCAGGTGGGGATCTTGTACATTTCAAAGAAGCAGCACTGCATGGAGCTTGGGGCCAGCCTGGAACTTTGAGTACCCCGCCGGCCCCAGACTCCATGCAGCACATCCTCTTTGTACAAGAACCTCAACAGGGACTCTTGTACATTCCAAAGGTGGAACACTATGCTAGCCCTTAACGACTAATCAAATAGTTGATGGAAATCCCTTTGATTAGTCAATCAAAATTTAACATCCCTACTCTATCATAACCCCCTTAGTCTTCTCTTTTCTAAGATGAAAAGTCCCAGTATTTTAAATCTCTCCATCTGGAAACTGTTCCAAACCCCTAATCATTTTGGTTGACCTCTTCTGAAGTTTTATCGATGCCAAGATATCTTTTTTGAGACAAGGCGACCACATCTGTACACAGTATGTGAGATGTGGGCGTACCATTGATTAATGCAGAGGCAATAAGATATTCTCTTCTTATTCTCTATTCCTTCTTTTATGATTCCTAACATTCTGCTTCCTTTTTCGACTGTCGCTGCACATTGAGTGGATGTTTTCAGAGAACTATCCAAAATGACTCCAAGTCTCTCTTAAGAAGTAATAACTAATTTAGTCCCCATCATTTTGTATCTATAGCTGGGATAATGTTTTCCAATGTGCATTACTTTGCATATATCAATATTAAAATTTGCAATTTTTTTGCCCAATTTTCTAGTTTTGTGAGATCTTTTTGAAGCTCTTCACAGTCTGCTTTGGTCTGAACCATCTTGAACAGTTTAGTATCATATGCAAATTTTGCCATCACACTGTTTACCCCCTTCTCCAGATCATTTATGAATATGTTGAATAGTACTGGTCCCAGTACAGACCCTTGTGGGACACCTCTAGTTACCTCTCCCCATTTTGAAAACTGACCATTTATTCTTCCCCTTTGTTTCCTATTTTTTACCCTGTTATCAGTCCATGAGTGGACCTTCCCTCTTCTCCCATGACAACTTACTTAAGAGCTTTTGATTAGGAACCTTGTCAGTCAGAGGACTTGTAAATCAGAGGACTGTTGTGTCCCAGAGAAATGGAGGGGGAAAAGAAAGAGCTGATAGCACCCTAGGAGTCTAATTAATTGCAGTATTAGCAATTGCCAGATAGGAAAACAAAGCATGGAACATGCAAGCTCCTATTTAAAGGCTAAATACTAATTATGGTAATTACAAGTCTGTGGAAAGTTAACAGGTCTCAAAGAGAATAGCCTCTGCTATTAAAGCATGGGGGAAAAAGAACCTAACAAAACAAAAAGACAGGCTTGTTGTAAAGATGACATGCTGAAATAAGAACAGGGCTATTAAAGTTCTAGGTCTACTGCAGAGATCTTCCGAAGCCTTAACTGCGACCCTTCTTGGGGACAGAAACATTTTCTAAGACTAACCAATATAGTGGTGAAGAGGATACTGTAGCCACATAGACATGTATGGAATAAATAAAAAAAATCAAAACGAAATGTAAACAGAGACTTCAATTAGTATTATCAGGCTTCTAAATTAACTCTCCATCTCATCTCCTCTAAGATTATCTGTTTCTTTCTCCTCTATTTTCAGTTCAGTTTTTCAGAATTGCTTTGTTTCTACACTGCTAAGAGAGTGGTAGTTATACCACTGAAAGCTCCCCAAGAGCAGAACTCATCTTCTGCCATGGTAATTAACTCCCCTCCCATATGCTGAAGCAAGATCTAGATACCTGAGAGGTGCCACGCATGCAATTGTTACTGAGATCCTGTGAGTGGAGGTGCAACAGGCTTTCCATAGAAGCCAGTGAGATACTGACCCCTTAAAATAAATCAAATAATGGCAAAAGCAGAAGCTAAAAGGAAAACAGATACTGCACACCTGCTCCCCGCATTGAGCTGCTACAAAACAGAGAGAGGAAAGGAGAGTACAGCAAAAAGTGGGGGAGGGGATATGAAATTGAATCAAATTTAATTAATAGAGCAGTAATCAAACCCAGCATGATAACAGTGTCAACCTCAGGCTTATTCCACATCTGGGAGCAATTAGAAGCAGGATAATCACAAAATAAAGTAATTCTTCTTACAGGTAATTCCTCTTGAAGTAAACTCTCTACGGCTCCTCCCCATACCTCACCCATCCCTTTATTACTGAAGTGTAAGAGATCCTTAATGGCACGAATTATTCTTAGGATCTGCCTGTTTTTTCAGACAATTCAGAGGGGCAATGGGAAATGACACAGCTGGAACCCAGCAGGGCACTTCCAGCACACTGTGTCTTTCTGATGGAGAAAGAGCCATCAAGTTCTGAGGAACATTATCCCCTCCCTCCTCTTTACAGAAGTGTTTCTAGCGAGAGAGATAAAACAGCAATGATTTAAGAGACCCAGGTATAAAGACTTTCTGTTGCACTAACCATCCCCCTGCTCTATACATGCAGAAAGGGCCGTGGAAATAGGGGAGGATATGCGGTCTTTATTCAATTTACTTTTTAAAAAGTTTTGATGTGCTCTAGACTGTCAGTCAAAAGCAGCCATTTAAAAAACCTCCTCTCGATACCAGAGAAATGTTATTTTTTGCAAGTTCTAGTTTCTTGCTCACATCTGAATGATAAGCTTCACTAGTCTTCTTCAACTCCTCCACATAATACCCTGGTCAGTTAAATAGTCACTACTGGAGAGATGATGCTGTCTCCACACCTTCTAAAGCCATACCTCTCAAAGGTCTGGAGGAAGGTATCTTTTTGAATGAGGACACTACGTGGCCTTGTTTCCTATCCAGCAACCCACCAAAAAAGCAGGAGGATGTCATCTGTCTACATGTCCATAGCTAGTGATTCTTGGGAAATAATCAGGGACAGAAGTAGAAAGCCATCAGGCAGACACAGCCTCAATCCTAACCTAATCCAGGCATCCGGGTAGGAGCCTATGTGGTAAAACCCCTTCAGGTTCTAGCCATACATTCCACAGCGTTAATCACACTGTGTATGAGCACTAAGAAACCATTGTCTGCCTGAATGCTGCTATACCATTAGTGGACAGTGGCTCAACTACAGAGGGTGAATAGAGGAGAGAAGTTTAAAGCAATGCATTTTTTACGTCAGCATAAAGCTGCATGCACAAATACGATGCAGACAGAGAACAAAGGTACTTAAAAGCAAAGCCTATGCGTCATCAGTGCACAGCCATGCTCCTGGGGTTCCTGAGTGGAGACCTACCATCTCTATGAATAGTTTGTACTTTGATATCAAATAATTTTTGAACAAAAACATGCAAACTCACTACACTTCATCATTCTTTCCTAACAAAATATTTGTTTAATAATCTGATGAAATGATCAGAATTTCTCAGTCAAGCAATTATTTTGCTCCTTCACACATGAACATCCTTTAGTAACTTTTGCATTTCTCCCCTAAGAATCATTAGTCCCACGTTTTCCCTCCCAAATTCTCTCAATCTCAGCATTCACAATCCTTCCTATATCAGGTTCCCCTTTAAGCACATCAATTTTATTTTAGAACAGCTAGAACAAATGGCTTGTAATCAATTTAATGTCTTATTTAAGTCAGACCTTATAAGAGATCCTAAAGTTACATACACACAGAAAGCACTTTTGGCCACCATTGAAATGCAGCATATATTTCACAAGGTCAGTTTCTGGGACAGGAAACACAGAATATGCTTTAACCAATTAAAACTATAAAGATAGTTTATGAAAACCCCTTGAAATTGGATTTAAGCTAAAATCTTTGCTCTTGAAAAACATGTCACTGGATCATCAAGAGTGTCATTAATTCCTCTGTAACACTGTCAGCTCCAGAAACCAAATTTAAATCTCTTGTAGGGCCATGTTGATATTTTTGTGTGGGATTTTAACAAGGCATTTTATGCTGAGGTTTTACCAGTATTTACTACTCCAATTACAACAAGTAACATTGATTGTTATACCATTCCAAAAGTTGACTTATATAGCTATTGCAACAAAGGCAAATTTGGATGACACAAGCATTTGTTCACAACACCTTTTCATCACTGAGGTTTAGAAGCTCTGATGTATGCTTTTAAGAACGCTCCTTTGTAACCATCCAGTTAAAAATCCGCCATAAGATGGGAAGTGATAAAGGTTCACCGCAAGATAAGAAGCCAACAAGCAAAAGACATCCAAGAATGACACACAGGCTTATTACCTTGACCTGAGGGGACTGCATTTTCTGATACATTTCCAGTGAGTAATGGTGAAGCCACATTTCAACAAAAACCTGCAAAACAATAAATGCTTTCTTAGCTAGAGGAAAAGCGGAAGGCCCCAGGAATAATCAATCACAAGCTGCCTTTGACTGGACAAACTGTGGTACATCACTCAACAAAAGACACAACTTAAGGATGTCTCATTTCTTACAGACATGGTGAACCTGGAAAGAACCTTTGCTAAATGTATTACATTTAGTGAGATAAGTCTGATACATATTATACTATTATCCCTAAGGATTATTTCACATGATCTGCAATCACACGTCTGTATAGTTACATTGCATAATGCAGTCATTAGGCCAAAACTTCTCCCAGTTACACACACACAAATCTAACTACTACATTTCAATGTTGTTACATAGGTGCAAGAGCTCTCTGCACCCAAGGTTTCTATTTCTTTTCTCAATATTTTTGAGGCCCATTTTATTTCTGCTATTACTTGTATGCTCACTGAACATGTTCCTGCTCTAGATGTTCTGAGGAAACAATTATACAAGTCAAAACAACTCATATAAATAAAAGAGGCAGAAGCGCGGGAGGAGGAGGCCAGCAGGCACAAGGAGCTGGCTTAAAAACTGACTCCCCATGGGCACCAGCTCCTCCCTCCTCCCCCCTGCCTTGCTGCCTCTGATAAAGAGGCAGCAAGGGGAGGGACGTGTATGTGTAACCATTAGGGTTAACTTGATTAATTGATAAGCCTGGGCTCATTGTTTATCATTGTTTAATTGTGTAAATATGTACAAACTAACATACCTACTATGGACCCCTTAGGTCAGAGGTGGGGAACCTTTTTTGGGGGCTGCTGACCCACAGAAAAAAATCAGTTAAGGGTCATACACAAGTGAAAAGCAAAAAAGCCACTTATGTGATCTCCCACACAAAGCCTAGGGGGCCCAGCCTAGTAGATAGTGTGTGCTCCAGCAGCGGGGACGAAACGCCGGTGTGGGCTCCCAAACGCTAGGGGAGGCCCTGACCCTCAGAGGCTAGATCTAGGCAAGCTGGGCCTGAGTTTCCCCACCCCTGCTTTAGGAAAATAAAGCTGTGTGGGCTGCTAGTGTTTTTTCCCAAGTGGACTCATGGCACACTCTTAAGAAACATGATGTACATCGTAAAGTCTGAAGAATTGTGTAAACAGTTCTGAAACACTAAAAGAGTTCCTCCTTTAGGTCACATAGCAGAACATAGGAATGGCCATATTGGGTCAGACCAACTGTCCATCCAGCTCAGTGTCCTGTCTGCCGACAGTGGCCAATGCCAGATGCCACAGAGGGAAGGAACACAACAGGTAATCCTCATGTAATCCCTCTCCTGTCACCTACCTCCAGATCTCCAGAGAAACAGTGCTAAGGACACCATTCCTACCCATCCTGGCTAATAGCCATTGAAGGACCTAACCTCCACGAATTTATCGAGCTCTTTTTTAGCCCCATTAAAGTCCTAGTGTTCGCAACATCCTCCTGCAAGGAGTTCCACAGGTTGACAGTGAGCTGCGTGAAGAAAAACTTTGTTTAACCCTATTCATTTAATTTTGTGACACCGAGTTCTTATATTGTGGGAGTAAATAAATAACTTTTCCTTATTCACTTTTTCCACACAAGTCATGATTTTATGCACCTGTCATATCCCCTTTAGTCTCCTCTTTCTAAGCTGAAAAGTCCCAGTTTTTTTAATCTCTCTTCATATGGGACCCGTTCCAAACCCCTAATAATTTTTGTTGCCCTTTTCTGAACCTTTTCCAATACCAATGTATCTTTTTTGAGATGAGGCAACCACATCTGTATGCAGTATTCACTCATTTAGGAACACCAGTGATCCAAGTTTAGTAGCTTTAAATTTATTAACTGGCATATCTATTTAATAAGAACGTGTGTGTGTCTCTCTCTCTAAGGGAGATGGGAAAAGGCTGCAAGTGAACTACGTAACAGGCACATCACACATTTCCTACAGTTATTACTTATCCATCCCTGAATTGAAATACCTTAGCAGAACTATCTATCCCTTTTGACTCTTCCATCTGAATTCACTTCCCTTCCAACTTGCTTTAGGAATAGAAGTTCAATGATCAGTTTACTCTTTAGAATCTAAGAATCCTGAAGCAAGACCTACCAACATAAGGTTAGGTTTCTTAAGGCCAAGATACATCAATTCAAGTGAAATATTCGTTTATTTGTTAATCAAGGGAAAGCAAAACGCTTGGGGGTGATGCAGGCACAGACTTCAGTGGATGACTCTCAGATACTGTTGTTTTATTATTGAGTGTGCAATAGCACCCAATATATGTTAGTCAATTCCCTCATATAGAGAAATACATTATCCTTGAAAAGAAGAATTTACAGACTACACACAGACATATATGTGGCAATGGAAAGAATAATTTAAAGAGGGTTTTTTTCAACTGCCTAGCTGATGACTGGAGCATGGAGGAGGAAATGAACAAGAACCACATCACTTAGGCCTGGTCTACACAATCACAGTAAATCAATCTGCTATGTTACTTCCATGACATGAATGACATAACTAAAGCTGATGTAGCTAGATCCATTTACTGTGGTGTCTACAATGTGCTGAGTCAGCGGGAGAGGTGCCAGAAAGACACACACAAGCACCTTCTCTGGCAGACTGACTTTACACTTCTTGGGGAGCACAGAAACTGACAAAAGCATTCTCCCATTGATTTAGAATACCTTCAACCGACCCACCAAATTGATGCTACTGCATTTGCTTAGAGCAGTACCAATTTAGCTCCATAATGAAGACATACCCTTATACTTAAGGGAAGAGCAGCTTTATTTGAAAAAGACACATTATAAAAGTCACAATATCTTAAAATAAAACTACATTGACCGCACTGACAGCTTTTTTTTTTTTGGGAGATGAGACCCCGATCACCTTAACTGTAGGATTACAGTTTAATCTGTAGGATTTAAAAATTGATTTTTGCTTGCTTGCTTACTGGAAAAGATAACAACTTAGGTCTTTTAGCAAGCGACTCCTCAATATTATTAATGCTTTGGCTAGAAGTCATAAGAGAAATGCAAATAACGCAAAAACATTAATGAATCAGTCCTCATATGCTTATCTTACAGGTTGAGTCCCTAAATTGAGGTGCAAAGATTATCTTGTCCAGAATCACATAGGAAGTTTGTGGCAGAGCCAGGAATAAACCTACAAACTCCCAATCATGTTTTAGTCACTAGATCATCCTTCTGCATAAACATCCTACAGTCATGAACACTGTACAAATCAATATTTCAGTTCAGCATGGGGGCAAGAGATAAGGGTTTTTTTTTTAAATATATATACTCCTAGTTCCTGATGTTCTCCTAAACCAGGAGCAACTCTGGTACAAGCTAGAAGAGAATTAGCCCCCTGAAATCCAAATGAGAATGAGAACTGTTGCTTAATAATGTAGCAGTGTCTTTTTATGTTACTAGAAGACATGCCTGGCATTGCTCAAGTCCGTAACTCAAAAGTTTTTTTCTTCATCCAAATCATTGATCTGGGGCAGGGCTGGGGCTGAGGAGTACAGTGCACAGACTGCCCTGAGGAGAGAGGACAACCCAAGTCCTCTCTCACCACAACAGTGTGGGGCTAAGGGAGAAGCACCTGTTCATGGCAGCTGCAGCAGGCACAGATGGGGTAAGGGTGGGGAACAGATCCACACACAAACAGGCATACAGACAAACTCTCTGAAATATACAATAGGTAGCTAGCAGTCCCCTTCTCTACCCCCGCCCCCTTATGTTATGATAAGAGGAAGCTATATACCAAATTTGGTGGTCTTAGTCTTACTGTTTAGGAGGAAAAACTTTAACAACAACAAATACACTGGTAGCACTTTAAAGACTAACAAAACATGTAGATGGTTTAGGAGGAGTTCTGGAACAAATAGACTCACAGATGGACGGACAGACAGATGCACATTTCTAAAATACATAGCAAGAGGTTAACAGAAAACAGCAGCTGCATTATTCAGTTCCACTAGCAGACTGCAAACTAGAGAGGAATGGAAAAGCACCGTGATTGTCAGTTAGGGAAAAAAAGACTTACCTGCAAATAAGCTTTTCCAGCCATTCTAACTTGAAATAACTAAGAAAATAAATCAGACTCACCTTAAGCAATGTTTCTGATCTCCAGATCTCTTGGGAAGCAGGATCAGCATTGACTGAAGGCTGATGGGCAATGTGCCGTTTCAGCAGGCTAGTGTGATGCATGCCATAAGAAGTGAAAGGCACTGCTGGTGATCTTTAAAAAGAAGTGCATATAAATATTGAAGTCAATAGGCCTCTGTACAGGTACAGAAGTCATACACTAAAATTACAAGGACATAGCATAAAACTCTTATTTTTTGTAAGTAAATCTGCATAATTCAGAATTAAAATTAAGCAAGAGTTTATAGTTACTAGCTACAGTACAAGTCAGTATTCTGCGCCTATTTTCATTTATAATGTTTAATTTTACTGTGCATACCACACACTGCATTCTGCTTTTATTTAGCTCTGCCGTCTATTCAATTTGATTGTGAGATTGGTCATTAGTCAACTGTCTGGTTCAGTAACAGACTTTAATTATTTAATCTAGTTTAAGTGTGAAAAAAGCCTGAGAGATGGCTTTTTGAAGTCACACAAAATGCTATTGTTATTGAATAAAGATTTTTTTTATATAAAAACAACACATACAAAACCAAATTAAAAATTAGCCTTACAAAATTGTACATTCCCAACCATTGCAGGTGAATTTCAGTTTTGTCATTATTAATCATTGTAAAGGGCAGATAAGTAGACAGATTTTGTGCATACGGTAGTAATTTTTCATGTCAATTTTACACGGCTAACTGAGAAACGCAAGTTAAAACTACATACAAGCTTAAACTTTATTAAGAGGTTGAAACTCTTTTCTCAGGTCCCTTTTACTTTGTGGTTCAAACAATCAACAGAGAATCATGCATAGTCTGTCACAAACTTTGATGCCTTGTTACATACTGATTAGTAAAATAAAAATTCTACCCATGCTTGGGGATAAGAGATCTAGTAAGAAACCCACAACAACTGATAGCTTGCAAGAAAACACTGACATTCTCAAGTAGGACATGAAAGATTATAGCAGCAGAGATGACTGAAGCAGGCAATATAAAAAAGCTAACACACAAAGTACTGTTTGCCATAATTGTCTAAAGTCAGCACCAAAGTTGTTAGAATGTGAGAGGTTCCTGGAGTTACAGCCAAAATCAGCTCAACTGCTCCCTGACTGCACGCAAATGCATTCAGTAGTATACACCACTCCTGGGTGAATGGTCACTGTCCCCCCCACACTGGTCACAGCATATAGCAAGCAACATAATTAGTGGTGCTAAATGAAAAAAAAAATCCAAGAGCTACAAACCATATTTATAACTCATCTCCAGCTCCACTATTCTAGTCTAGCAAACTGTCAGGATAGAAGCTTCTCTGCTTTCAATGACACCTGTATAAGTCTACTATATATGTACAATCACGTTTATTATAGGTTGCCTTGTCTTACTGGTTAATCTTAACTACATACTGCCTCTGATAGAGAGAGGGGAGAGTGTAAGATGGGGGTGAGGGGAAAGAGGAGGCCACTGCCCATAAGGAGCTGGCTTTAAGCAGGCTCCCCATGAACACCAGATCCACCTGCCCCCTCTCACTCCCTCCATGCTGCTGCCTCTCTAATAGAAGCAGCAGAACAGCATGAGGGGGGCAGGCTGGAGCCAATATGTGCAGGGGGTCAACTCTGGCTCTCCATGAGTGCCAGCTCTGCAGATGCACCTGCCCTCTCCTCTCTTTCCCCCTCCCCCCGAGGCAAGAGCTAGTGCTGGGGGGAGGGAAACCAGCTTAAAGAGTCAGTTTCCCCCAGCACCAGCTCCACAGTGCCACCTGTCCCATTGCCCATGCTGCTGTCTCTGTCAGATACAGAGGGGGCTCCCCAGGAGCAGGGCTAGGAGTGTACTGGCTGCCAGACTTGCCCCTGGGGACTATCGAATAGTCATTTAACTGATAAGATTTCATGCAGTTACACGACTATTCAACTACACTGTATCTAACATCCCTAGTATACATGTGCACAATATAAAATTGGTGGTATTTTCTCACAATTTGTGGCACAAACTCAACACTGAAGCAAGCCAGTTTGTGAGCAATACTCAAGTAGTCTATCATTAAGAGTGCAAGTTTACAAAGTCATTACCTAGGAGCCGGTGAAGAGATGGCTCCCCCAGGATTGGAAGACGGTGGAGGAAGAACACTTCCTTCCGTGGGGAGGAACCATTTCAGGTATGTGTCCACTAGAGTGAAGTAAGCGTTGTTGGAAGGGCTGACATGTTGGGTAGTGGGAGAATTCTGGAATATATACATATAGCTACAATAAGCAAATACAAAGACTGTTACAATAAGTCATTGGGTACCAGGATTTCAGGACCTGATACAGCTCATTGTGGGTCTGATGGAGCAATTACTGGATGAAATTATATTGCCTACATTATAAAAAAATCATACTGGACGATCACTGTATTCTGTTCTTAAAGATCTATATTTTCATAAGCTCTTCTGCAATGAGTCCGTAGACCATATCGGACTTCACATCTGACAGCACCAGTAGATACTGCTAAAAACAATGGAAGTTTAATGTCCAATATAAGATTGCTATGTGCATTGTCTGTACAACAAAGGAAAAAAGATGACCCACATTTTCAGCAGGTATAGAGTGCACAGAAAGCTGACATTTTTATACCTTATTCATCCTCAGCCACCAACAATGGAATGCAGCACTGAGAAGAGGAAGGATGTGTATAATTTTATAGAGGTTTATAATCATTACCTGTGTTTTCATCATACCAAATGGTATTTACAAGTTAACAGGTACAAGATTTAGTTTATCTGGATTCATGCATTTAGAGAAGAGATGGAAGCTTTCAAAGTGGAGTGAAGAAATGGCTTGCCAGAATAAAACATTTTAAAGGTAAAAAAACATAAAATGTATTTACCCGCTGTGTGATAAGACTTATTGCAAAATAAAACATGTAATACTCAAATGGATCTGGAGAGACAAGTCAAGGATACAATAAGTACAGCTACAGGAAACACAATATGAACTTACTGGCTTTTTAAAACTTCAGTGTCTCAGTGCTAGGGTTAGAAGATATTCTATAGCTCAACAGCAAGTTCAGATTTGAGCTTTCACTCTCTTCCCAGTGTTTATTAGACACTGTCAGGTAATTTAGGTTCTCTCATTCTACCAGACAAACAACCTAGAAGTATATATGGAACATGAAAGGTAAAATCCTGGCCCCACTGAAGGTCAATTGGAGTTTTGCCATCAACTTCAATGAGGCCAGAATTTTACCATAGCTGTTGTTAAAGATTCAAGATTTCAATGACAAACAAATTTAAGTCTAATGATTCACCTACCGTGTTTGCAATCTGAACACAGAAGTAATGGACTAACACACTTCACTGTAGAAGTTCAACAAACAAACAGAAACAGAACCGCATTTCTCAGTTTTAGTAGCTTAAAATATTAAAAGGAATTAAAAAAATATAAACTCTTCAACTGTTAAAAGGATACTGAGGGCCAAGTTTGAACCTAGGCCTCCAGATGGAGGGAAATGGACTTTGTTGTAGTACAGTGAACATTCTGGTAGGACTCGCTCTTGCATTGAAGCCTTCACAGGGCCCTGAAAAGACAGGGAGAATTGAGATTTCTATCAAGCTACTCAGAAAATGTGGATGCATTTGAGAATATATTCTTGTATTAAATTGTAAAATGATATCTGTTCTTGTTATTAGATTATGGCTATCTGGTAGCAATGGAAAAGTTATTTCACAATGCTTTCACAGACACTTCTTTTCCTTCAACCATAAAACGTTATGTTCCATGACCAGGAGGATAGCTAATCTTCATTAAGACAAAAATGAAGTGTCTGAGAGGTATGTGATGATAGGAGTAAGAGAAGCTTGGAAGAGAAGTTTTAAACCCCAATGTTTACTGATAATTAAGACAAATATAGTCTTGTGCCCCTTTTGGCATCCAAATTAAAAAAAAGTGAAATTTCTTAGTTGAACAGTACAGAAATTTGCTCATAGTCAGGGCTCGACAATTTAGAGCCACAGACAAGTAGATTATAGCCCGGCATGGCGCTGCAGCAAGATCAGCGCATGCGCAGCGCAGTTTGCGCATGCACAGCATCCTGAACCATGCGGCTGGTAAGCGGGGCTTGCCACAGCTTGGCGAGCCCTGCTGATCGTAATACAAGCTAACAGCACAACTTCCTATGAAATCCCTGACGATGCATTCTCTGCTTCTAACAGCCCTCTGAAACAATCAACAAGCTAAAAAGCGAGTCTCCAGAGCCTACTATGCTATGGAATAGTAACTCAAATACCATAGTGTATTTTCTCTTACACGGCCTTTAACAGTTACTTACGGGAAGACAGGAGACTGGGAATTCATATCTGTACTCCTCAGCTTGGAGTTTGTAAACCAGCTTCATCATTGGGCCACTGGAAGCAAGGACAAGGAAAAACACTGTGAGCATCTCTCTTCCCACCCTTATTTTAGTTATATGTTTAAATAATGGGAAGTCAGTCAAATACCAGTTTATAATTCACCACGTATATTCCACAGCTCTGAAGTTACCTGGGGTCCAGGAAATCCAGGGCAATTGCATACTCTGTAGGATTTGCTCTTCCATGCAAACAGCGAAGATTCCAACCTACAATAACACCATCCAGACTACCAAAAATAGTTTCCACCAGCCATGGGAAGATGGCATGCAGTTCCTACAGGAAAACAACCAGAAAAAAAAAAGTGCAATCATAACAGATGACAGCTAAATATAATTTTTAAAAAAGAAAGGTTTCTGTTCAAGTAGATTCTTTGTCTGGAAGAACCTAAATTTCAGACATCTGAATGCATGACACAATTTCCACCAACTACAGTCAATATGTGTCATGTACATAATTTTTGCTACTGCCAGGACACACTTCTCTGTGCAGAGCATTCAATTAAATGTGATCAATTAAAATATTGGAGTTTTGTTACTAATGGAACAGCAATGTAACATTTGGGAAACTACTGAACTCCTAAAATTTCACATAAGGATCTCAAATTTTTTACAAAAGGCACAAATGAAAAAAAATTAAAATAAGAATTATACAACTCCACTGAAGCATAGCTCAAACACTAACATAAAGGATGCTGCTCTGTACCTTGGCAGGAAAGTCTTCAATTACTATCTCCAGATCATGGCACCTCTGAACAAAGGGCTTGTTCATGCAATCTGCCTTCAAACTGGCCTGTTATGGACAGAAACTGAAATCAGATCACTTCAAGAGAAAGTAAAAAGGACAACACTGGCAAAGATTTTGGAAGAGAATTCTGTAGTAACAGTGTTATATATTGCGCTTGTAACAAAGCAACAGGCTGTCATTGTTTCCATCATAAGACTTAATATTTTAAACTTGGACTTTTTAACCTACTTTGACCTACATTACAATTTTTAAATAAAGAACAAGTAGTCAAATTGTGACCATTTAAGTTCTATGAAAATAGGACTACATAACATTTAGAATGGCCAACAAACACTAGAGCAGCCTTTCCCAAACTATGGGCCGTGGCCTAGTACTGGGCTACAGGGAAAAAGCACCGGGCCTTGGTGTGGTTGCTGGGATGTTCTGGGCCCGGAGTGCCTGTGTGGCGCCAGGTTCCCCAAGCCCTTGGCCGGCCTGGGCAGAGTCTGCAGCTGGATCTTCTGGCTCCCGGCAGATGCGTACCTGGGAGGAGGGGGGAAAGGAAGGAAGGAGGAGGAGGAGGGGAGAGCCGGCCATCAGAAGCAGCACTGGACGGGGGAATCGGAGCAGGCCAGGGAGATTGGGTGAGGGGCAGCCAGCAGAAGCAGAGCTGGGCAGGGGGCTGGCCGGGGGAGATTAGGAGAAGGAGTAGAGGAGAAGCGGCCGCTGGAAGCTGGGCTTGCCTTGGGCATCGGGACTGTCCGTGAGAGATTGGGAGGCTGACAAAAGCAGGGCTGCCAGGGGGCGCGAGGTTGGGGGTAGGGAGCTGGCCAGGGAAGATGGAGGAGGGGGGAGGAGAAGCGGCCGCCAGAAGCAGGGCTGGACGCGGGCAGTGGGACTGGCCAAGGGAGATTGGGAGGAGAAGCAAGGAGAACTGGCTGTCTGGGAGGGGATTGGGGGAAGCGAGGCTGGCCAGAGGTGCAGTAGGGGGAGCAAATCAGCCAGCAGGGAGTGGGACTGACCCGGCCATATGCAGATCTTGGGGCGCTGCCCACCCCGCAAAGCACAAGTGATTCCAGCCCAGGGATTCTATTGTGCCTCCCCCCCACACACACACCCCCTCTCGAGTAGTTGCGAACTGTCTGGCTGGTAGACACACTCATGCAGTCTGAGCACATTTACCAGCCAGGCAGTTCGAAACTACAAACTGATACATCTAATAATAATAAAACATACCTAATGAGAAAATACCAAACATGTTCTATGTCTGGTATTTTCTCAGTTTGTTTTTTATGTGTTTATATTTTTGGGCTGCAAAAAGCAGAACTGAAAAAAAAGGGTTCCAACTAAAGTAAAAAGTTTGGGAAACCCTGGTCTAACCAGCTTTCTGTCTGTCTTACAGTCCATTTATCCAATTCATATTCCTTAACTTGAGGGCAAGAATATTGTGGGTGACCATATCAAAAGCTTTGCTAAAGCTAGCACTGGGGCTTTGAGAGGACTAGAAACAACTTACTTGAACATTCATCATTTGATTAATGAATATGCAAATATGCAAATGAATGTTACCGGTCCTCCAAAAGTTCGTGAATGGATTTACTGGTCCCCATGTCAAAAAGTTTGGGAACCCGTGCATTAGAGTATTTGAGAAGAGGATCTGGAACTTTCTCCATGCCATTCTCACAGATTGCTTTTGGATTATACGCTGTGCATTTTTCTTGTAGATAATTTGCCAGGAATTAATGTGTAGAGGATGAAAATTTTTAAGTGATTATCTAGCAATTCATTAGTCAAAAGTAATAGCATTATAATACTTTCTTAATACCGATGACCATTCGTACTGGCACTTACCAATAGGAAGCTAGGCTGTTGTAAGTGAGGAACAGCCATAACTGTCTTTCTATAATACTCAAAATGGCCTCAGGAAAACACTGCAAAGAAAAGTCAGAAACATCTTCATGAATATTAAAATCTCATGTTATAACACTGGTAAAACTCACTGATACGTTTACGTTTATGCACAAAAACAGGCAAATGTATGTTTATTATGGCTCTGTGACGGGATTAAACCAAGACAGATCCCTAACAATGGTAACTACATTATATTCCCCTTATAGTTGCTAGCACATTCATAATGAAAACATAACTGAGTGGGAGGCAAAAGGGGGATGCAAAAAGAGCCTTGCTTATAGACTGCAGCTGCTGCAGGAGCACAAAACCGTACCTGGGGGTGCAATTCATACAGCATGGACTGTATGACGTGTTCAGGGAAGCACTGGTCCAGCTGCAGAAAGAAGACACTACCCAGATGAGAGATTGCAAACAATTAAGGCTACAGTTCCCCCTGAGGTGGTGGCTACCGACATGGAGAGCACAAGCACATTACCCCCAAATTGCTGTCTCTCAGGAAAGAACAAAGAAGGGACTAAGAGAAGCAGGCTCCTGGAAGATTTTCTCTTGGCTAGGGAGCAGGGGTGCTTAGACCCCTCTAGGGCCCTGAATGCTGAGGTCCCAGCAGCCTCCCCCTGGGGAGGAAACCCTACGAAGGAGCTGGATATGGAGGCCCAACCTGCAACTGCCCCAAGAACTGGGACCCCCCCCAGGAGTGGGTACCAGGGGGCCCAGCCCGCAACCCCTCCAGGGCAGACACCGGGGGGCCCGGCCCGCAGCCCCCGGCCCGCAGCCCCCCCCCCCGGGCAGACACCGGGGGGCCCGGCCCGCAGCCCCCCCCCCCCGGGCAGACACCGGGGGGCCCGGCCCGCAGCCCCCCCCCCCCGGGCAGACACCGGGGGGCCCGGCCCGCAGCCCCCCCCCCCCCGGGGCAGACACCGGGGGGCCCGGCCCGCAGCCCCCCCCCCCCGGGGCAGACACCGGGGGGCCCGGCCCGCAGCCCCCCCCCCCCGGGGCAGACACCGGGGGGCCCGGCCCGCAGCCCCCCCCCCCCCGGGGCAGACACCGGGGGGCCCGGCCCGCAGCCCCCCCCCCCCGGGGCAGACACCGGGGGGCCCGGCCCGCAGCCCCCCCCCCCCCCGGGGCAGACACCGGGGGGCCCGGCCCGCAGCCCCCCCCCCCCCCGGGGCAGACACCGGGGGGCCCGGCCCGCAGCCCCCCCCCCCCCCGGGGCAGACACCGGGGGGCCCGGCCCGCAGCCCCCCCCCCCCCCGGGGCAGACACCGGGGGGCCCGGCCCGCAGCCCCCCCCCCCGGGGCAGACACCGGGGGGCCCGGCCCGCAGCCCCCCCCCCGGGCAGACACCGGGGGCCCGGCCCGCAGCCCCCCCCCCGGGGCAGACACCGGGGGGCCCGGCCCGCAGCCCCCCCCCCCCGGGCAGACACCGGGGGCCCGGCCCGCAGCCCCCCCCCCCCGGGCAGACACCGGGGGCCCGGCCCGCAGCCCCCCCCCCCGGGCAGACACCGGGGGCCCGGCCCGCAGCCCCCCCCCGGGCAGACACCGGGGGGCCCGGCCCGCAGCCCCCCCCAGGCCCCGCCCCCCCGCACCTCAGCCCGCTGTCCCGGCCCGCGCACCCCGCCTCATTTTCAACCCGCCGCCGCGTCTTCCTCCCCGCGCGGGACCGGCGCGGTCATTTGACGTCACTTCTCTGGGCGCGCGGCAGTGACGGAAGCCCCTACCCCTCTCCCGGGCGGGCGGGAAAGCAGCGCGCGGTGCCCATGCGCAGTGGGGAGGTGGCGCTTTCCCTCCTCCGCATCCGAACGTTGCCAACTCTCCCGAGCGGGCCGTCCGGACCCCCATTCGCGGCAATGGCGCCCGGCCGGGAAGTTGGCAACGGCCTGCATCCTGCTAGCCAAGGCACCCCGGGGCGGGGGGAGCGATTGTGGCCCTTGTATTAGGGCAGGACCCACCGGCCAGGCCCCCTGAACAGCAGGTTGCAGCGCTGGGGCCGCCCGAAGAAGGGGCGCTAAGGCACCCCAATTGCAGGAGCCCGGGGCTGTGCAAGCCCCGGGAGCTGCAGGGACCCCGGCTGGTGGTGCCCCCAGCCCGCTGGGACCTGCCTGCGCTCAGCTAGGCACAGCCTCCCGCGGCTGGTCTTACACACTGTACAAATCGGCACGGGGGCCACTTGGTTTTGGAGCCTTTCGGCGCCTCTCCCGCCTCGTGTTTAACTGGTCAAGGCTCGGGGGGGCCGCCGTGTTAGTCTGGATCTGCAAAAGCCACGAGGAGTCCGGTGGCACCTTAGAGCCTCTCCTGGGCAAAGACCCACCTAATCTGACATGCACCTGACGCAGTGGGTCTGTGCCCACGAAACCTCATGCTCCAACACATCTGCTAGTCTATAAGGTGCCACAGGACTCCTCGTCGCTTTTAACTTGGTTACTGCACGCCCAGCGCTAGGACCTCCTAGCATGTTTCACTGTCCCATGCAGTGGCACTTAGACCACCTGCAGAGAGAGATCAGAACCAGGGAGCTCTAGGGCCTCAGCTGAACTCCAGCTGGATTTATAGCTCAAGCTGTAGTAGAGGCTTCAATGCTTGAGCTGTAGAGATCCCAGGTTCAAATCCACCTGGTGGTGTATGGGTTACACTAGCAACGTATTTTCCGGTGTATAGGGCGACTGGGCGTATAAGACAACCCCCTAATTTTTTAATTAAAAGATAGGGTTTCATCTTATAGCCCAGCGCCCCTCCGCCTCCTTTGCTCCTGGTGTCCCTGGTCTGCTGGAGACGGTTCCCAGCAGACCAGAGGCACCAGGAGCAAAGCCGCAGCAGCTTTGCAAAGCCTCGGGGGAAGCCGGCGGGGGGGCATCCCAGGCGCGCCTGGGATGTATACCCGGCGTACAAGACGACCCCCGATGTTTGGGGGATGTTTTTTAACATCAAAAGTCGTCTTGTACGCCGGAATATACAGTATGTACAAAGCAGCCAGCAGAAGGCCCAACTCCTCCCTTTAGGTATGTAAGGATGCTGCTCACTCATAGGCACTACTGCCCAGCTCCAATTGGTGAGAGTGGGGGCTGAAAGTGGAGCTTATTATCCCTAATGATCTGTGACCCCCTCCTTGGGAGCTGGAGCTGGCCACCTCGGGGGGGGGGGGGGTGCAGTATGATTTGTGAGGCCAGGACAGGCAGGAAGCTTGCTTTAGTACCCTCAGCAATGCAAACCAGTGTCTGATCCAGTAGTGGGTGGCAACTGTAGTTTGACAACCACTGATCTATAGGACTCATAATAAAATCACAAAAATTGGTGACTGTGATGTGGGAGCTAGCAGATCTCTCCTCCTTCAGTTTGTAAACACAGATTTTCCATGAAAACAAACAAACCTAAATACTTGGGGGATGCTAAATGTGTGAAATCAAATGCTCTTGAATAAAAGCACCTCAGCAGAGGCATAATTAGTATTAGCACTAGGGATGTTAAAGACTAGTCGACTATCTGATAAACATTTGCTTGTCAAAAGACTATCTGATTAGTCAACTAGTCGATTCCTCCCCACCCCCTTGCTGCCTCTATGAGATTGAGGCAGCAAAGGGTGCGGGAAAGGTACTTCAAAGCAGCAGCGCCCCACACAGCTGTGCAGGATACTGCCGCTTTGAAACCCCAAAGCAGCGTTTCAAAAGGGCAGCCGCTGCATAATGCCACTTCCACATGTATCAAAGGGGCAGCAGTGGAGCCCCGGATCAGCTGGGGACTTCCCAGCTGATTCTGGGCTCTGTGTGGCATTTCCCCAGAATGCAGGGTTAGTTGGGGGAAGTAGGAATGCGGAAGTGCCTATTGACTAGTCGACTAGTTGATGGAATTTCAAAAAAAAGATATTTTTGCCATTGGAAAGGGTTCAGAAAAGGGCAACTAAAATGATCAGGGGTTTGGAACAGGTCCCATATGAAGAGAGGCTAAAGCGACTGGGACTCTTCAGTTTAGAAAAGAGGAGACTGAGGGGGGATATGATAGAGGTCTATAAAATCATGAGTGGTGTGGAGAGGGCCAATAAAGAAACGTTATTTATTAGTTCCCTAAATAGAAGAACTAGAGGACACCAAATGAAATGAATGGGTAGCAGATTTAAAACTAATAAAAGAAAGTTCTTCTTCACACAGCGCGTGGTCAACCTGTGGAACTCCTTGCCAGAGGAGGCTGTGAAGGATAGGACTATAACAGAGTTTAAAGAGAAGCTAGATAATTTCATGGAGGTTAGGTCCAAAAAGGCTATTAGCCAGGGGATAAAATGGTGTCTTTGGTCTCTGTCAGAGGCTGGATAGGGATGGCAGGAGACAAATTGCATGATCACTGTCTTCGGTCCACCCTCTCTGAGGCACCTGGTGCTGACCACTGTCGGCAGACAGGATACTGGGCTAGATGGACCTTTGGTCTGACCCAGTACTGCCGTTCTTATGTTCTTATTAGTCAATTAACCGGATTTTAACATCCTTAATTATCATGAAAAATGATCACTGATGAAGAATTTGCATTTAATTGCTGGTTGAGGCAGAGAGCTTCACGTAGGACAGGTTTGATACCCTGCAGTCTCCATTGATTTTGAGGGCCACATCTTTGAGGAGAAATTCATGGTTGTCAGGGCAGGATAAATACAAGGCTGTAGAGCAGGAGTGGGCAATCATTTTTGGCCCAGAGCAGCCCCGGAAGGGGCGGGGCCTAAATCAGAAGGGGCGGGGCCAGGATGGTTCTGGGCTTCTCCATCCTCGGACCATAATTGGCCCCCCCTTCCCACTAGGCACACACGTCTCTGGCAGGGCGGGAAGAGGCTTCGCACGCTCCCCCACCCCTAGGCCAATCAGGACTTGGAAGCGGGAGAGCGTGTGAAGTCTCCTCCCGCCGTACACCCCTCCAGTTCTGCTGCTTCTGATACAGAGGCAGCCTATGTGTGTGTAACCATGGAGGTTAACTGATGAGCCCCAGACTCATTGGTTAATCATATACACCTTTACACCTTCACATCCCTAGTTGTTAAGAGTAACTTCCATTTGGGAGATAAGTGTGGCAGGATTCATGGAGACAGTTGTAAAACATCACTGTTGGTTTTAAAAATTATTGATAATGCACCCATCCTAAGAGAACAACATTGTGAAACTCCTTGCAATGGATAAAGATGAATTAATCCCTGGACTCAAAGTTGGTGATTGCTGAGGGACCAATGATCATGGCCTGATTACTTTCAATATGGGCAAGCAGAGAAGAGTCCCAACCAGTTATATATAAACTTGGTGCTTGAAAAGAAATACTTTTCCAAAGTTAGGAAAATTATGAGTAAGATGTATTGATACATGACTGAAAAATGTAAATGAACAGTGGGGCTATGTCTACACAGGAGGGCTGTTGTGCCAGAAATATGCAAATGAGGCTAAGCGTGGAATATCACTGAGCCTCATTTGCATACCTAATGAGCCGCCATTTTTGAAGAAGAGGCTCTTGCGCGAGAAGAAGCGTCTACACTGTCCCTTCTTGCGCAAGAAAAACCCTCTTGCGCAATGCCGTTATTCCTGAAAATAATCAGCATAGTGACATTGCGCAAGAGGGTTTTTCTTGCGCAAGAAGGGGCAGTGTAGACACTCCTTCTGGCGCAAGAACCTCTTCCGCAATTAGGTATGCAAATGAGTCTCGGTGATATTCCACGCTTAGCCTCATTTGCATATTTCTGGCACAACAACCCGCCAGTGTAGACATAGCCTGGGAGTTCTTCAAGAAAGGTTTATTAGTTGGCTAAGACAAAGTTCCACTTTGGCTGAAGATACGTCCTAGTTCAGAGGTGAAGCGAAGTCAGCAATATATAACATACAGAAAAAAAAGAAGAAACAGATACTAATCAATATAAGAAGTTAAGAAGTGTAGAAAATTCATAAATGAAGCTAAATGTATCAGGACAACATATATGACTAGCAGGGCTGAAGACAATAATGAGCTTTTAATGTATATTAGGGACAGAATTAATCCTAGCAATGTTACAGGTCCATTATTAGATGGAGATGATAATATTGTTAATAATGTTACATTACAGGCAGAAATGTACAATAAACATTTGTCTTGTATTTGGAAAGAAACAAGATGGTGCATTTGAATCACATAAGGATGATAAAGTACATTCCATCTATTCATAAGTGAGGATGTTAAGCAACATCTTTTAGAGATAAACATTTAAGAGTCAGCAAGCCTAGCTAATTTGTATGCAAAAGTCCCACAGGAATTGGCTGAAGAAATCTCAGAACTGTGGATGTTAATTTTAAATGGAGTCCTGGGGAAATTCCAGACAAGTAGAAGAGTGCTCATTTTGTGCCTGTATTCAAAAAGGACAAGTGGGATGCTTTGGGTCTTAGCGGCTAGCCTATCCTAAGCAAATTAATGTAAAGGTTAATAACATGGGAATTCAACTGATAAAGAATCAAGGATAAGAATGTAATTAATGCCAATCAACACAGTTTTACGAAGAATAGGTCTTGTGGATCACACCTGATTTAATTCTTTGATGAGATCTCAAATTTGACTGATATGTAATTACCTGTATGTAGCTACCGTTAAGACTTTTGCAAGGGATCTAGGTGAGTAATGCAGAAGTACTGTCTGATATTCTGTTGAAAATTTAGCACTATACAGTATCAACAAAGAACATGTTAAATGGATTAAGAACTGGCTGAATAGCCTGTGATTTTCTGGAAGATTTGCTCTAACCATACACATAACTGGGCTCAATGCAGGGGTAAGTGGGAGAAATTCTCTGGCCAGTCATTTAGACACCGATTTCCCCTTCAGCTGGGGTGTGCTCAGTTCACCCAGCTCTACCCCACCCCCAAGTTCCTGCCTCTGCCCCACCTCTTTTCTGCCTCTTCCACACCCCAAAAGCACCTTCCTCTCAGCTCTTCCCCCTACCTCCTAGAGCCAATCTGCATGACATGAGAAAGCTGTTCACAGCAGACTGGATGGTCTAAGAGAGAGGGGGAGGAATTTGTCCGTGAGGTCACTGGCAGGTGAGAGGGGCTGGAGGTAGCGGGCGAGGGGGCTTCGTTGCAGATGGGTACTCTTAGGGTTGCCAGATGGTTGAAACAAAAATACCAAACACTCCCCACAAAAAACACCCGGAAAAAATTCTGTTGAAGGAAAAAAAGGGGGGGAGGGGAGACCAAAAAAAAAATTAAAATAAAACGGCATTAAAACAGCATGTCCCCTTTAAGAGTGAGTGCAGGGATAGGAATAGGGGAGAGGTTGAGCAATGCTTCCCCTTGGTTGGCAGCCATTTTGTGCCGGCAGCCTTGCAGAACCAGGTAAGCATGGGGGCTGGGGTCAGGGGGCTGCGGGTGTTGGGAGGCAGGGGGGGACTTGGGGAGACCGGGCGCTGAGTGTTTGTAGGGTTGCCACATGCCCGGCATTTTCACCTCCTGGCCGGGGAAAAAATCAGAAAATACTGGACATCTTAGGTGTCTGGTATTCTCTGAATTTTTTTACTGGACAGGAGGTGAAAATACTGGACTGTCCGGGTGAATACCGGACACCTAACAACCCTAGGTACTCTAGGCCTGGAGCACCCGCAGATTCGGCGCCTGTGCCTGTGCTATACAGGAAGTCAGGCCAGATGGTCTAATGGTCCCTTCTGGCCTTAAATTCTATGAATCTCCGATTAAATTTAATATGTAAAATCTCATTAGTCTAATTTAGAAAGAGGTATAGATTGAATGGAATTGAAACATGGGCCCTGACCCTGCCAACATTCATGCTCATGTGCAACTTTCCGCAAGTTGAATAGCCCCGTGAGTTTAATGGGACGGCTCACACATGTAAAGTTAGTTCATATGTTCATAAATGACTGCAAGACGACAGCCACAATTATCACGCCATTTGATGTCTCCCTAGCCCTTTCCATTCTGTCACTTTTCCAGCCACAGAGGTCACTGAAATGTAGCTACGTCTGGAGGCTGGAGAGCAGCTGGTAAACAACATGCTCCATAGCGGCGTGGGAAGAGGCTGTATGTCCTCAGACAACACCAGGACAAACCTCCTTTCCTAATGGGGAGAAGACATAGCCTCCTGAATAGCCCCTGATGCTGTCAGTTACCAAATGGGTCGTGGGAGTAGGTGGTAGTGGAGATGACTAAGCAGAATTTCCATTTGCCACGGTTACTGTTTTAAAAAGAAGAGGTAAAAGCATTCACCCCTTCTCTCCCAGTTCCCCCGTTGAAGTCCTGATGGTAAATGAACCTGAGAACTGAGCTTACATCAGTGCAACATCAGTCAAAGGGAAAGGCTGCTTGGACAGGAATATTTATAAAGGCAGAAATTGTCTGCACTCTGATGATGTGGAAACTGTTGTTCTCACTAGTGCAGCGGTTCGTGGCCCGCAGGTCATTCGTGGCCCGATCAGCACAGATCAGTGGCACATGTGACCTCCTCAGGGCCATAGAGGTAGTATTGGCTGTGGCCTGTGTAATACACAATGGTAAATAGGTGGACAACCACTGCACTACAGGTTGGACCTCCCTGGTCCAGCTCACTAGGGACCTAACTGGTCCTGGATGAGGGATTTTTCTGGATAAGGGGAGGTCATTTCTGGCTCTCCCCCTTGCTACCAGCTCTACCACCTGCTTTGCCCCCTCCCCAGCCATCTTTCTTGCTCCCCCCATAGCCCAACGGAGCTGCCCCTCCAGTCTAGCTGAGCCATGCACCAGCTCCTATTCCCTCCCCCCTCCACAGTCCAGTTGAGCCATGTACCAGGTTTCTCAGCTTTCCCCCGCCCACTACCACGTGCAGCCCAGCTAATCACATATTGCTCTTCCCTCCCCCTATATCATCCTGGCTCCCAGCCCCCCACTCCTTGCAGTGAGCCAGGACTCTTCTGGACCACGGATGTTGCCAGACCAGAAAGTTCCAGTTTATAGCGGTGCAATTTGTAGTAAAAATCAAGAGCCATGTTGGTATTCATCAGTGAAAAAATGAACGGTGGTACAAGGAAGAGAAAAATACAGTGTTAGCTGTAATTATAGATTAATAAAAATGTTGGTCTCCACCGGAGCTTAGATTTTTCTCAAACACTTAAAGGCCAAAGGACAACCAGCATCTGAAAAACAGCTGATGAGATGACAGCCAAATAGAATCATAGAATCATAGAATCATAGGACTGGAAGGGACCTCGAGAGGTCATCGAGTCCAGCCCCCCACCCTCAAGGCAGGATCAAGCTCCGTCTACACCATCCCTGACAGATGTCTATCTAACCTGTTCTTAAATATCTCCAGAGAGGGAGATTCCACCACCTCCCTTGGCAATTTATTCCAATATTTGACCACCCTGACAGTTAGGAATAACTGAGGAAAGATAGCAGCTGTTCCCCTGACAGGCACAGGTAGGACTCCTTGTATCATCAGTGTTCTGTGGACAGTTTGACATGTCTGAAGCAGGCCTAGGAAACTCTTGGTTTTCTAACTCTTTTCCTTTTCTTTGTTGTGCGTTTCACATTGAACATTTTGTTCAGAAACATCAGTTATTTTCAATGTATTCGTGGTAAGAAGCTGTTTTGATACATACAACTTTGTGATCGAATATAACTGTTCATGCTACATTGCAAATAAATGGAAATGTCTCTATCAATTCTCTCAAAATAAAAATTCCTAGATTGGTGAAAGGATATTTTGCATTTCATAGTAATGCATTTGAAAGTGGAGATTACTCGCGGTTGAGTAAAAGCTTTCTTAAAGTTATTTCCTCTAGGTGGTAATAAAGAGCTAACGTAGACTTTCAGAAGTACAAACGCCAGAGACAGAATCTCCATACCTTATTTGGAACCAAAAATATGCAGTCAGGCATCAGTAGAGGTGGGATTGGAGGTGAGGAAAAATAAAAGCAAATTTAGTACAGTATTGTACAAACTCTACACTGCTTTAAAAAAGGAAAGTTTTTAAAAAATTGACAAGGTAAGGAAACTGTTTCTGAGCTTATTTCACTTAAATTAAGATGGTTAAAAGATGGTTTTGTTTTTCTTCTGTGTAGTACAATTTCAAAGTTGTATTAAGTCATTGTTCAGTTGTAAACTTTTGAAAGAACAACCATAACTTTTTGTTCAGAGTTATGAACATTTCATGATCAACGAGCAGTCCTGTGGCACCTTAGAGACTAACAGATATATCATGAGCTTTCATGAGTAAAATCCACTTCACCAGATGAATTGGAGTGGGAATTACAGAGTCCAAAGAATGTATAACAGCAAGAGCAATTACCTATCCATTGTAGGACCAGTGCTAATGATGCTAATTGAATCATATTGGATGTGTCCCTTTCATAGCTTTTCATATGTACACATGAATTTCAAAGGCAGGGGAAATTGCCTTTCTTGTGCGTTAACCTGTTAATATCTGTATACAAGTTCATGTTGATAATGTCAGACTTGTAAATGAATTGCAGTTCAACAGTCTCCCTCTGTACTTGGGTAATAAAATTCCTTGGTAAAAGAATGGCTACTTCTAAATCCATTATTGAATGTCCAGGCGGGTTAAAATGTTCTCCTACAGGTTTGTGTGTGTTATCATTCCTGATGTCTGATTTGTGTCCATCAGTCCTTTGTCCCAGAGACTGTACGGATTGGCCAAAAGACATGGGAAATTAGTTATGAACATTCTCTATTCCCAAGGTGTTTGTAATACTGAGCATGGGTGGCATGTCTATAAGGCAAAGGAAGGCTCTGTCTTCCCCCACAGCTGCCGTAGTTCCATGACGAAACCCCTGCCTGGTTCCATGGACTGATGTTTTTGTTCTGGTCCATGCAGGTTCCCGGGGGGCAGGGAAGGGCTAGTGGCAGGGAACCTGCATGGACCAGAAGAGGTTCAGGGTCAGGTTCAACCGCCCGCCCCAGAGCATGCATGGAACACACAAGCTGACATTTCCAATGCAGGGCTGCCCAGCTCTCCTGCTGAACGCAGCTTGCTGGCCGAGTTCTAGTGCCCGTTGGGCTCCCCTCCTGTGTGCTGGGAGGGCAGCCTCCCTGGGTTCCTCGCCGGCAGTGGGGAGATGGAGAAGAATGCTGGGGGGAAGCAGGAGTCCTGCATGCCAGGTCCCAGCAGCAGCAGCTGGGGCTCCCTGGTTAAGCAGGACCCTGTAACCTTCACCCTGACACGCCCTGCTCCCCCACACCTGGACTCATCCAACGAGCTCCCCACACCCAGACTCCCATCCCACGGAGCCTCAGCAAGCTCCACCCCATCAAGTCCCATTTCCCCAGGACCCGGACTCCCCACTAAGCACACTGAGCCACTGAGCACAACCCGTCGCCCCTACAGCAGAACCCCACAACGAGTCCCTGTGCGTCCAGATCTCCCCCTGTGCCACCCACACCCTGACTGCCCCACCCCCGGATCTTCCAACTCTAAGCCCTGCATGCTTGGGTTATGCTGGGCTGAGCCTGCCCAGTCACACCTGGTACGCCTAGCACAGAGGGGCAGAGCCAGCCCTCACTCTGTGTCGGGGTCAGGGGCAGCCTCACTGGGGAAGGTGGGGTGTGATGGATAGGAGGAGCACTGCGCCGCACCCAGTGACAAAGGCTTTGTCTAGAAAAGTTCCATTTTTGAAAGAGGATAAGCAAATGCTGCAGGAATTTGCATATCTTCTTCCGATCTCCCTTTCGAAAGCTGATCTTTCTGGCCAGAAGAACCACAGGGGATACAGTGCTGAAATCTGAGTTGTATTTAGATACCTTGCCTGCTCTCTTTTGAAAGAGAATTCTAAGTTACGGGCTGGAGGGAGCAGAGGCAGTAATGAGAGTTACCATGCCTATAAGAAATATTGGGCATAGGAGTGAACTGGGCCTTGAAGTATGGATCAGCCCGGATCGTGAGTAGAGGGAAAAGGTGCATTCAGTCGCAATCAGGGTATTTTTCTTTGTTTTGGTTGTTTGGTAAAATGTCTCTGTGTGGATCTCCCCCACTCACTATCTAAGAGCACACCCAGAGATGTTCTCTGTGTTCTAATTTGTTTTACTCAGTTGCTCTGTAACACCTACCAACCAAATATGCTTTGTCAAGTAGATCTTTTTGTTTTGATAATAAAAGCAGTTTTTAAGACGATGATTTGAGCCTAGTGTTCTGGAAAGAAACAGGAGCGGTGTGTGGGTGTGAGTGTCTGTGTGGGTGTACATGCATGCCTCAGACTCAGAGGTCGGATACCAGAGACTGCAGCTTGTTTTCTCATTGTTTTCACACTATCTTGTGGTAAAGAAGCATGGGGGTACCCTGCTGGAAGAAGTCCAAGTGCTGTCTTCCTGGGCTCAAGAAGAAAGGGGGTTTTCTTTTATTTCACTTGGTGGTGGCAGCTACTTCTATCCCCCCCTACTTTTAAGTAGGAATAAGAAATCCTCTGGAAAAGGGCTTATTTTCCGGAGAATCACGTCTAGACTGGCGCTTTTCTCTGGCTTATCCCCGAGCCGGAAAAAAGCGGCAGCCACGTAAATGCAAATGCCGCGGGGGATATTTAAATCCCCCGCAGATTTGCAATTCCGACTCGTCACATTAGCATCCCTTTTCCGGAAAGGGATGCCAATGTAGACGTAGCCTGTGTGTTCCCAGAGTAGGAAACAGCCCTGACATGGGAAATTCTGGGTGATGTTCCCACCTCAATGCAGCCAGTGGGCTGGGCTCCCCACTGCTAGAAATGTGTAGATTTGGGGATTTCTTAATGGCCCTGCCTGTCATAGACTTCCAGTAGGACATTGGGCCCATCGTGAAAGACTTGTTCTCAGGAGAGTTTTCCCACTGATTTATAAAAAACAGCAGTTTCTCTGTCTGGAAAAAAGGAACGGTAATAATAATACATGCCTGCCTCACAGGAGTATGTGTAAATTCATTGGTTTTGGTGAGGTGCTTTGAGGTCATCAGATGGAAAGTGCTGAGAAGTACAATTTTGCAATTTTTTTTTAAATTCCAAAACCTTTCTACTTTATTCATGCAGTAGTCCCTCCTCCTGCATTACATGAGAATTTCATTTTGGAATTTTATGGGATGACTCATCCTCCCACTGCTGCTCTCATTATTGGAGCAATTTCCCAGAACAGTCAGGGATAATGAAAGCAGGGCCCCATGGGGCCTCTGCCCCCTATTCTGACTTTTTAAAGGGCTAGACCAAGATGCAGGTAGGTCTGCCAGCCTTATGCTGAGTGTCCTTAGTAAGGGTATGCCCTGCAAGTAGGGCTGGATGATTTGTGGCTGCAGGCATCCTGTTTTTAGGATTACCAGATGGCTTTCAAAAAATACTGGACACACATGATCTCAGAACAGGGGGCGGCAGGGGGGACCGGCCGGGAGGGGAGCGAGGCTAGTCAGGAGGGTGTCGGGGGGAGCGGGGGCTGATCGGTGGACGGACAGACCGGTCAGCAGGAAGCAGGGTTGGCCGGGAGGGAGTTGGGGGGAGTGGAGCTGGCCGGGGGGAACCAGCGAGCGGGAAGCAGAGCTGGCCGGGAAGGGGGCTGGGGGAGCGGGGCTGGCCGGGGGAGATCAGAGGCAGGGGACCAGCTGGTGGGCAGCAGGGATGGCTCGGAGGGGGTCAGGAAGAGTGGGGCTGGCTTGGGGAGAACCGGTTGGTGGGGAGCGGGGCTGACGCGGGCGTACGCAGATCCCGGGGTGCTGCTCGTCCCCCGCACAGTCCCAGCGGGGCACGCGAGCGAGTCCAGTCTCAGGGATTCCATCCTGCCCCAGCCCTGCCCTTCTCTCCTCGTCTGCGTAGCTGCATACGGCCTGGCTGGTAGACACGCTCACGCAGAACGCAACTACGTACTGATACTCATGATAAAAATAAAACTTACTTAATTAGAAAACACCAGACATTTCTATGTCTGGAATTTTCTCAATTTGTTTCCCAGACAGAAAGCTCAAATATCAGACTATCCGGTTCAAAACTGGATACCTGGCCACCCTACTGGTGATGGCCTGTCCGCAGGCCCAACGGCAGCTAAGTGGGACTTGGTGGAGCAATAAATGGCCAGGAGGAATGGATCCGCTTCACCTGGGCCACAGGAGCCCTTCGGAGGGTTTCCACTGGTAGGCAGTGGCTGAGGCTGGGACAATTAGTTTTTTTTTATTTTTTTGAATTCTGTGATGGGCAGGGCAGAGGGAACTTTAGGTTGGAGAGGGCTGTGGGAACCTGGGGAGAGAGGGGTGTGGCAGGAAGAAGAGGGGAGCAGAAGAAGGAGGAATGTGGTGACAGGGAGGAGAGGAGGTATTGCTAGGACAGGCCTCAACTCTTTCCACTGGATGGGGAATTCCATTTGCCTGGTGAGCACAGGGCTGGGATTTGGATCCTGCACCTCTGGGGATACTGGTACATGAAGCTGGCTCCACCATGCTGCCTCTGGGCCGATGTGAAAAGTAACGAAGCAGAAATACTTCGTTATACTACCCAAATATGTTTTTTCAGTGTTTGCACTTTACTCGAGTCATTTATTTTTGTGATACTTCGACTTTTATTCAAGACCTTTTTTTTTAGAAAATATTGTACTTTTTACTCCACTCCCATTTCGGGAAGTGCTTGGTTACTCACCTCCCCCCCTTCCAGAAACCCCACCCTCAGCCAACTCCTTCACCTCCCTCCCAGCCAGACATCCACTCCCAGTCTGCTCTAGCAGTCTACCCAGACCCCCACTCTCACCCCCATCCATATCCTACTCCCTTGCAGCTTCCTCCTGCGCATTGAACCCCTCATTTTGGCCTCACTCCAGAGCCTGGGGTGGGGCTTACAAAATCTACTAACCCTGGCACCTCAAAAAAGTTATTGGAAAGTTTGGGCCTCCCTCCCTGCCTTCTCTCCCCTCCCCTCTCCATTGTGGGGAGGGAGTGCCAAGGGAGTGAGGTATTTCAGGTGGGGGCCGTATCAGTGGGGGTTGTTTGTTTTTTTCCGGGGGCGGGAGTTGCCTTTCACTTGTGTGGCCCCTGACTGATTTTTCTGTATATCACTGGCCCCCAACCCCAAGAAGGTTCCTCACCCCAATCTACAGTTTTCCAGAAGGAGCATCTTCTTTGTCAAAGGCTGCTGTTTTATACTTAAGATGGCGGACAACAGTACGGTTCACCCCTGGCCATACCTTAAGGATTTTTTTGAATGAAAAGATTTTACAGGATCTTCAGTTCACCTTTGATGTCTTCTTTGTTTACCAAAGACAGTGGCAGCGTCCATCAGCTTGCTGTCCAATTTAAAGAAGCATGTGGAGGTATGTAAAGTTCTCTTTTCTGTAGCTGTCTGATTTAGTTTATGACGATAGCTTTATGTGGATTGTATAAACGTACTTTGTTGGATGCAGTTTATTTAACTACATATGTAACGCTTCTTATTTTGTTTCATAACTAACCTCAGTTTTTATATTAGTTCTCATTAATTTATTTTCCAGTACAAGTCTTGACTACATCAGACAACAGATGGAGCTCCTACTGGACTCGCTTGAGCAGTAGACTGGCTCGTCTGATGAAGAAGACTTCTTTGCTTCAATGAAGTCTTCTCATATAAATGAAACTGCCAGCTAGCTTTATGGGTATTTAGCCTGCTCAGCAGACACCATGAATCTGCTGGGGTCCTTTCCTGTCATCAGGGAGCTGTCTATCAGGCCCAACACACCTCTGCCTGCCTCAGGGGCCTGTGGAAGACTCTTCTGTGTTGAAGGATTCATATTTTGTCCTAGGAGAGCAAGGCTTGACTCTGATCGTTTTAAGAATCAACAGCTTATGAGGTTGAACAAACGTTTTTGTAATTAATTATTACAATGCTAAAAATGCATACCGGCACCTATTTTCCCAGCATTCCAGAAATGAATGCCATTCCCCTTGGGCCTACCGGCACCTATTGTCAGAGGAGACTTCACCAGCATTTTCCTGGGGTGGCTTGGCTTCCAACGGAAGCCCGCTCAGGACATGTGGTTCTTAAAGAGGCCGAGACCCTTTTTTCCCCCTCAATAGATATATATATACATGCATATTATATATATTTATGTGTGTGTGTATATATATAATATGAAAAATAATGGTGTCCTATGATAACTCAGGTGGTTAACCTTACATTTTCATAGGCTACTTTTTACTTCTGGATACTTGGGTACAATTAAGATGCGATACTTTTGTACTTTTATTCAAGTCATTTTCCAGAAGGATTCTTGACTTTTACTTGATTACATTCTTTTCAGAGTAGCAGTACTTTTACTCAATAACTTTTTGGGCTACTTTTTCCAGCACTGCCTCTGGGGAACATTTTGTCTTCTTGGGTTCAAGGAGGTGAACAGCGCTGTTGTTGTTAATGCTGCAGCCAGCCTGTATTTTACCGCAAAGTTCCATGTCTTTGGCAATTCCTATGCCTTGTTGGGGTGCTTTTTGCTGTTTCAACACAGGAAGCCCTTGGCTTGTTTGTGAGAAGAAGAGAAAATGAAGTGGCAACGTTTGCAGTCTGATTCCATCCATTTTCTTCCTGTCAGGGGGCAAATGCCAGCCAAGTGTGAGGCCTGACACCTTGTTTGATTGTGTGACGAAAGGACAGAGATTCTCAATTAGCTTTAACTGATGCTTGCCATTCTGTGTTCCACAGGATCAATGAAAAAGGTTGGCGGGATAGGGAGGGCAGGGGCAGGGGTTTGTGAGCTGCCTGCATGTCAGCTATCAGGGTATATAAAAAACCTGTGACTGACATTACTTATTTTCAAATTTGGTGCTTTAGTTCGGTACCTTCTGTTGGTCTGCAACATGGTACAAAACATGCTTCTTTTCATTGAAAAATAAATTGCAGAAAAGTGGAGAGTTTTTCAGAAATAATTTGCGTGGGTTCAGGGATTTGGGTGGAAGGGGGTAAGCAGACAGTGAGCAGGGGCAGGGGATACACAGGGAGGGGGATGGAAGAAAAGAGGGAGATAGCAAAAAGGGGGTATGGCCTGAGCAGGAAAGCTTCCTCTTTCCCAAGTGGAAGCTTTCGCTCATGATTCTAAGGTTCTGCTGTATCTCCATAGTCAGATCTGGAAGGTTTACTAGTTTTTGTGGCAAGTTTTGTAATATGTTTAGGCGATGATGGATGAGCTACGCTAGAGATTAAAGACGTTGGCCTAGCTACATTGTCAGTGGGTTATAACATTAACTGGAGACAGGAAGAAGCAGGAAAGCTGTGCGATAAATGATTTGTGTCTCTGTGACTAAGTGCAAGCAGAACAATTGATGGGACTTATGGGAAAGGCTCAGTCAACATTTGTGAAATTGAGTGAGTAATATAACTTCATGGTGTGAAATTTGTTAATTCACCAGTTTTAATAAAATGTGGGGGACCAGTAAAGAGTCATCAGTAATGAGGCTTTTCCTTTATAGGGTCTGTTCCTGCTTTCATTGAAGTAAATGGGTAAACTCCCATTAATTTAAATAGCACTGGCGTCAGGCCCGTATGGTTCTTTTTCGTGTAGAAATCTCAAAGTAAGATTAGGATTATTATCTCAGTTTTTACAGAAGGAGAAACAGAGGTAAGTTAAAGCCACTTACCTTTGTCACACAGAGCCAGGTCTTTTGACTCTTACTCCCTTCTTGTATTCACTACTACAGGCTGAACCTCTTTAATCCAGAACTCTCTCGTCCAGAAACATTTGTGGTCCAGCATGATTTTAGTTAACCGGATGTCCACTTTTCTTGGGTGTGGCCGTTTCCTGTGGTTTCATAAAGTCTGTTTGCCTCCAGTCCTGGCTTTTAGTGTTATTTAGCTCTAATTTACCCCTACGTGTCCTCTAAGAGCCCAGCAAGCCGTGGAAGAACTGCTGGTAATGCTGCTTTACAATATTGACCTTCCGTGGTCTAGAAAATTCTCTCATTTAGAACTGGGCAGGTCCTGAGCATTCCAGACTAGAGAGGTTCAACTTGTACAACTGTCTCTGAGCAGGGGTAACAACATATGGCTTAGTTTCTATAAGGAATCTCCGGAGCTGGCAGGCTGTTTGAAGCAGAAGGTCAGCTGTTTATCGTCTGCTAGAAGTACATCTTGATAGGGTGAATTGTTGTTTGATTGTCTTGGTTTGTTGTATTAATCTCCCCCCCCCTTTCCCCCGGTGTTGGGCAAAGAAATGCGTAGCACGAGCTGATAGTGATATCACCTCTATGCTGATGTAATTCCAAAGGCAAGTCAACATTTTATCATGAAGAAACATTTATATCATCCAAGTTCAGTGGTTTCTAAGACTGTGGGGTCAGCCTCCCAAGGGAATATGGCAAGGAAGATGTGAGCTGTATGAGTTATTTTTATACATACATTATATATATAATGTAATTTTTTTTCAGAGTCCTGGCTGTTAGCCCTGTCTGGGTGGCTAGAGCTTGTACAGAAGGACCCTGCAAGTACACTCGCAGATCTTTGTGCTGCTGCTCCAGGCATGCTGCTGCCTTCAGAGCGGGTGTCCATCCAGCAGCTGCTGCCCTCTGTCTCTTCAGAGCCGGATGGCAGTCTATGGATTGGGAGTGAAGGGGCGAAAATGACTACAAACACAAAGAAAGGGAGCCCAGTCAAATGTGTTTGAGAACCACTGTCCTAGTTTAATCTGGAGCTCACAGTAGCACAGAATTTAATCTGGAGTATTCCATTCTAGTATTGTATTTAGTCACTTTATAGTTAGTATATTTTATACAAAAATCTTTGATACCACTTATCGTCTGCTTCTGCATTTCCACGTAGTTTTTGGATATGCAAGGGATGGTGTTGTACTCAGAGCACTCCCAATGTAAAGAAGCTGGAAATGGCTCCATTAAATCCTATGTGCCCATTTCCTTGCAGATACACAAATGCTTTAAGGAGCTGAAGGTTAAGATAGTTTAACTGATATTTACCAAATGTTCATCAGTTCCAGTAAGCAGATGGTGGAGAGCTCTGGCACACAGGTTTATTTGGCTGGAAAATTGTTTGGGTGTTAGTTCTGCAGAGAAGGGTGGAAGAGTTCAAAAAATGTCCAGTCAGCGCATCACTGACTGAAATGTATCCTGGCTGCTAGGTCATGAACATGACTGCTGGCACAAATCCTAGAGTGAAATGGCTCGGGAGAAAGGGAAATTCATAACTCATTGAAACGATTTCTCACATTACTCACTCTGAGCAAAAAGTCTCCTCTTCAGCTCTCAACAGCTCACGCTGAATGTGCTCTCCCTAACACTCACAGGTCTGCTATGCGTGTTAGTGTAACCCACACACCTAGTGTGAGGGTTACATTAGTCAGAACAGTGTAGCACAGAAAGGGAAAGCAAATCGTAAGAATGGAGTTCTATGTGGATCTGAAAGGAGGAAAGCTTCACACATAGAACGTATTTAACTGTTTGTTTTCTGAACAACACACTGACCATATCCAATACATGGGTTAACCAATTGCAGACAGATATATACCTAGGGCCATTCCTAGTGGGGTACAGTCCCAGGGCAACCCTCCCATTTCATTCCAGGACCTCCCCTGCCTTTCCTCTTCCCACCTGTGCTCCACCTCAATCCACCCTTCCCTCAAGCCCCGCCCTGCCTCTTCCAACCCCTCTCCCTCTCAGTCCTGCTGCACCCCTTCCCCGAGCTAGTTCTCCTCTAAGGAGTACAGTCAAAATTTAATTAACAAATTATTTTTAACAAGTATCATCAGCATGGAAGCATGTCCTCTGGAATGAAGGGGCATATGAATGTTGAGCACCACTGGCACATACATACTTTGCAATGCTGGCTACAGAAATTCCCTGTGAATGCCTGTTCTCACTTTCAGGTGCTTCAGGGGGTAGCCAAGTTAGTCTGTACAGGATAAACTTAAAAAAACAACAAATGGGCTGGTAGCACTTTAAAAACTAACCAAACATGTAGATGGGAACATGAGCTTTCGTGGGCACAACCCACTTCTTCAGATGACTGGAGTGTTGGATGTCCAGGACCAAAATAAATAGGGGAAAAGGGGGAGAGAGGGGGGGAGAAGGAAAAAATGGGAGCGGGGGAGGGGACAAGAAGAGGCAGTGAGTAAGAAATATATCATGGGGAAAGCGGAGCAGGAATGTAATAGGAAAAATAAATACTCTATAAGTACCTAAAGGCTCGATAGTCAAAAGAGGCAGATAAGAACCATTAATTATAGCAAACAACAAATTGTCAGGTAGCACTTAACGACTGACAAAACATGCACTTGAAAGGGAATCCTCTGAACTGTCATTCATGTTAAAATTCGACACTTGCCAACAAGGACTTAACAAGACTTTGAACTTTCTCACCCATTACCAAGACAGTTTCCCCAATTATCACCTGTAATACCATTAACTCACAAACATCCCACTCTCCCTACCTTTAATATCAGCAATTCACAGACACTTACCTTCCTTCCTCCCCCTTCCCACCCACCCCCCCCCCGCATCCCCCTTCTGTTCTGCAATGTGATTTGTCCTTTTCATATTTGTTCATTTTTTTAATTGTATCCTTTGGTATATATGGCTGTGACTGCTTTCTTCCACTATTTGATCTGAGGAAGTGGGTCTGGCCCACGAAAGCTCATCATCTAATAAACCATCTTGTTAGTCTTTAAAGTGCTACATTGTCCTGCATTTTGACAAAACATGTAAATGGTATCATGAGAGTCTACATAGACACAAAACCATTGTCGCCTTCATTGTTTAGGAGGTTGATTGGCAAACAGTATCTTTATTCAGTCCATGGGTATGAGAATGGAACTTGTGAATGAGCTGTAGTTTCAGTCCTTCCCTGTGTATTTGGCTTGTGGAATTGGTTTGTAACAAAACAGCTACTCGAAGATCTGTTACTGTATGCCCAGGGAGGTTAAAGTGTTCTCCAACAGGTGTTTGTATGTTCTCTTTTCGGATATCTGATTTGTGTCCATTAATTCTTTCCCATAGGGACTGTCCAGTTTGTCTAATATATATTGCAGTGGGGCATTGCTGGCATTTGATGGTATACATTAAATTACTGGATGAGCCTCTCACTCGGGCTGCAGCCCCACTGCCCTTGCCCCTGTAGAGGCGAGTTTGGAGGCTGGACACCGGCTGGGATCGTCTTGTTATGGAGCAGTGGGATGACCAGGCTTGGCTCTGAAACTTCCGGATGCAGAAGTCCACCTTCCAAGACCTGTGTGCCTGGCTCACCCCTGCCCTGCAACGCCAGGACACCCGCTTGCGGCCCGCCACCCCCCTGCAGAAGTGAGTCATGATTGCCCCCTTGAAGCTGCCACCCCGGACAGCTACTGCTCGGTGGGACACCAGTTTGGCGTGGGGAGGTCTACTGATGGGGCCGTCTTGATGGAGGTAAGTCACTCTATGGGGACAGTCCATGGCGGGGGGGGGGGAGGCAGATAAGGGGGATGGTCAGGACTGGGAAGAGGGAATGGGGGATGGGGTGGGAGTGGTAGAAGTCCTCCTGGCCTCACCCTGCAGTGGTGCGGGGGTGGGGTGGGGGGTTGTCTGAGGGTGGGCTTTTGGGTCTGGGAGGAGAAGGTTGGGGGAGCACCTCTCATCAGCTCAGGCAACTCCTCTAATGTCCTGTTCTGTGTGTTTCTATTTGTCCCTTTCTGCAGGTGGTGATGGCCATCACTTTGGAGCTGCTGCACAGGACTGTCTGCCTCGGAGACCTGGATACCATTGTGGCCGGATCTGCGGGGTTAGGATTTCCGAACTGCGGTGGAGCACTCGACTGGACTCACATCCCGATCCACGCACCGCCCCATCGAACAGCCCAGGACATTAACACAAAGGGCTACTTCTCCAGGGTGCTGCAGGCCCTGGTCGACCACTGTGTTCCTGACATTTGTGTGGGGTGGTCGGGCCAGGCACATGATGCCTGTATCTTCCGGAACTCATACTTGTACCACAGGCTGGGACATTCTTTCCAGAGCATAACTTTGCAGTCGGGGATGTGCAGATGCCTATGTGCATCGTGGCTGACGCGGTGTACCCCCTTATGCCCTGGCTCATGAAGCCATTCACTGGACACCTGGAGGCGAGCAGGGAACTGTTTAACTCCCACCTGAACCGGGCTCGCTTGCAGGTAGAATGCGCCTTCGGGCGTCTGAAGGGCAGGTTTAGATGCCTACTCACTCGCCTGGACACGGGGGAACGCAACATCCCCGAGGTGGTTGCTGCCTGTTGTGTGCTGTACTTCCTGGTGGAGAGGAAAAGGGAGGCCTTCCTCCCAGGGTAGGGGACATGGGCTGATGTGGAGGGGAGGCAGTTCGAGCAGCCCCAGACAGCTGCCATCCACCAAACCCACCAGTCGGGATTGTGAATTCGGGAGGCCCTGAGGGAGAGATTCTCCCAAGGAACCCGATGACTTTCCCCAGGGCCTTCCAAATGTGGGTTTGCTCCGTGCCCCCAGTGCCTTCCCCCGCAAACCCATCCCTGCCCCACTTTGTACACATACACAGAGAAGAGAGACAGGGGTGGTTTACAAAATGCTCACAGTTTATTGCACTGTTGTATGTAACGAAACCAGTATAACTCTTTTGTAAAGAAAAATAAACTTTTCATTAACAAACTGAAATGCTTCCTTCACTCACTCTCATGTGTAAGATATAAACCTCGAAGAAGGAGGGTAGGGGGATGTAAAACTGGAAGGGGGAAGGGAGGCTCGGGGGAGGGTGCCACCTGAATGAATAGGTCCTGCCACCTGAATGAATAGGTCCTGCCACCTTGGGTACGGGTCCTGCTCGGAGACAGCCATGTATGCAACCTGGGACAGTAGGGGGCTGGGCAGGAGGTGGGGCTGCACTGGGGTCTGGGATGGCAGGGGGCAACGGGGTGGTGGGGGGGACATGCTGAGCAGCAGGATCAGGGACAGGATCGGGGAAGGCCATCGCCTTCTGGATAGCAGTGCAAATTGCAGTGCGACTGCTCCACTCTACCTCTGCCTGCATCCTCTGTGTAAATGTGTCCTGCATCCCTTGCAGGACCAAGATGTCACAGCACTGCACCAGGTCCAGGTATGTGCGCCAGCGCCGGCAGATTCCATGCTGCCGTCTGGGTGGTGGGGCAGGTGTGGCGCGCCCCTCCTGGACAGCTGGCCTGGGTGTGGAGGACAAGAGGGAAAAGTCGTCAGTCATGCATGCTCACTCTTTCCCTGAGGGGGCGTGCCCTTCTTCTCAGCAGGCAGTACCTGTCCTAGGGTCAGGGGATGCTGATGTGGTCTCAGCAAGGCGTGGTGTGGCCTGCCCAGCAGCCATGGCCTCCCTGGCTCCCAGGCAGTGTGCAGGCCACATCCTGCCCCCCCCCCCCACACCTCCCATGGCCAAGCAGCACAGACAAGTGTCAGGCCACAGTTGGGGTTCCCACAGGTTGCTGAGAGGCCTGGAGCTGTGTGGCAATTCCAGTGGCCCCAACCCATGCCTGCATCTGGCATCGCTGCTGCCAGGAGCAGGTGGTGCCTCGCAGCCATGCGGGTGCAGGGGTAGGACGGCTGTCCCTGTGGTCGGCCGTGTGCGCCCCCCCCAGGCTGTGATCAGCATGACACGTCACAGCACCGCACCATCCACTTTGCTCCCCCTCCCCTGCCCTGTGTGTGTTGGACCCTCACAGCACTCACCTGATGTTCCCTCCCCGGTGTCCGAAGTTGTCTGGGAGGCCTCCTGCATCTGGGTGTCCAGCTCCAGGGGGAGGGCCACTGTGTTCCTGATCTCCTCCTCCTCCTCGTCTGGGAGCTGCTGGTCCTCTGGGGTGTCATCCTGGAGCTGTGGCCGCTGCTGCACAGGGGTCTCTATCCCAGACCCCACAACCTTCTGTGGAGACAGGGGTTCCCCTGCCCCCAGGATCCGGTCCAGGTCCTCATAATACTCGCAGTAGTGTGCTACTTCACCAGAGCGGAGCTGTGCTCACGGGTCCTAACATGCCCCTGCCGCAGCTCCTTGACCTTTGTTCTCACTTGCTCTAGTGTGCAGGGTGGTGGCCTTTCTTAGCAAGGCCATGGGCCAGTCGGGCATAAATGTCCACATTTCTCCTCCTGGACTGCAGGGACGCCTCCTCGGGCCAGAGCTCCAAGAGAGTTTTGATCTTGGGGCCAGACCATGAGGGTGCCCGGTGTTTGCTGCCCCTGGCTTGGGGTGGGGATGTGTCCCTGGAAGGGCCAGGGGCATCTCGGGGCTTGTGCCCATGGCCTGGCTGTAATGAGCCTCCCAGGAAGAGCTGAGCAGTCAGGGTCCTGCTTGGAGCGGCCACAGTGCTACTCCTGGGTCCCTGGGCCTTTAAAAGATGACAACAGGCAGGAACAATAGAGATGCAAGGTCTGGCAGAAGTGTCCACCAGGGCTTTTTCCTGGAGGCCTTTATTAAAAAAAAAAAAACCCTTCCCTATGTCCACACATACCGTTTTTTAACAGAACTCTGTTGAAAATAGCGTTATTCCTCATAAAACAAGGTTTACCACCATTGAAAACCCCGCCGTGTTCTTTCAATTTACTGTCGACAGAACGTGGCGGCTGTATAGATGCAGGAAAAGATTTTTTGAAAAAAGGCCACTTGTTTTTAAAAATCCCTGTGGCCTAGATACACCCTGGTATAGATATGTGGGCAAAGTTGGCTCCACGGCTGGTTGCAGGACTGGGTTCCTGGATGTTTATGTTGTAGCTGCGTAGCATGGTTACCGGAAAGATTTCGTTTCAGGTTGGGGGGTTGTCTGTAAGTGACAATAGGCTTTTCTCCCAAGGCGTCTGAGAGTGAGGGATCATATTCCAAGATGGGTTGTAGATTGTGTAAAATGCGTTGGAGGGGTTTGAGTTGTGGACTGTAGGTAATGACAAGTGGAATTCTGTTGTTTTCTCTTTTAGGTCTGTCTTGAAGTAGCTCATGTCTGGGTACTTTTTTGACTCTGTCAATCTGTTCTCTCACTTCTCCAGGTGGGCATTTCACTTTTAGGAATGCTCTGTAAAGATCCTGTAGGTGTTTGTCTCTGTCTGTGGGATGGGAGCAAATCTGGTTCTATCTTAGGGCTTGGCTGTATACAATAGATTGGGAAATGAGTCCAGGATGGAAGATAGAGGCATGAAGGTAAGTGTAGTGGTTGGTGGGTTTCCGGTGTAGGGTGGTGGAATTTGTCCATTAATTAATTGTACTGAAGTGTCCAGGAAGTGGATTTCCTGTGTGGACTGGTCCAGGCTGAGGTTGACGGTGGGGTGGAAGTTGTTGAAAGTTGCTGAAGTTGGTTCTTATCTGCCTTTTTTGACTATCCAGCCTTTAGGTACTTAGAAACTACAGGCAGTCCCCGGGTTACATGGATCCGATTTACATCAGATCCCTACTTACAAACGGGGTGAGGCAACCCCGCACTAGCTGCTTCCCCCCAGCAGACCAGGGAGACGCGAAGCTAGCGCCCCCTCCAGCAGACCAGGGAGACGCGAAGCTAGCGCCCCCTCCAGCAGACCAGGGAGACGCGAAGCTAGCGCCCCCCCCAGCAGACCAGGGAGACGCGAAGCTAGCGCCCCCTCCAGCAGACCAGGGAGACGCGAAGCTAGCGCCCCCCCCCAGCAGACCAGGGAGACGCGAAGCTAGCGCCCCCCGCCCCCCCAGCAGACCAGGGAGACGCGAAGCTAGCGCCCCTCCCCAGCAGACCAGGGAGACGCGGAGCGGCTTTTCTCAGCAGACACCTCAGCTTGAGAATAAAGGACTGAGGGAAGTGAGGTGTGGGAGAATAAAACTGAGCTCTGGAGAAATGTTTGGCTAGAGTTTCCCCTACAATATGTACCAGTTCCGACTTACATACAGATTCAACTTAAGAACAAACCTACAGTCCCTATCTTGTACGTAACCCGGGGACTGCCTGTATTTGTTTTTCCTATTACATTCCAGCTCGACTTTCCCCTTGATATATTTTTTACCCACTGCCTCTTCTTGTCCTCCCCTCCTATTTTTTCCTTTCCTTCCTCCTCCCCCCCCCCCCCCCATTTCTCCCCTATTTATTTTGGTCCTGGACATCCAATACTCCGGTCATCTGAAGAAGTGGGTTGTGCCCACGAAAGCTCATGACACCATCTACATGTTTTGTTAGTCTATAAAGTGCTACCAGACCACTTGTTGTTTTTTAAATTTATCACTTTCAGGTGACATTGTGAATAATTAGCAAGTGGCATTATCTGCTGTGAATGTAAACAAACTCGTTTTTCTTAGTGATTGGCTGAACACTTAGCTCTTGGAACAGTTAGTTGCTCACACTTCCTCTTTAAACAGGCACAGGTCTCATTAAAGCCTGTTGCTAAGGTAACAGCTGGAATGCAGGGGTTCAAAAATGTAGGTAATGTGACTGGATCCAGCAAACAGCCATTGACTTAAGTGGGTACTAATTCAGACTGTCCCACAAGGAACTAGCGCTGTGCTGAGATTCGTGTTTTCGCCCAAAATGAATGGGCCAGCTGCTGCCATCCATGCTGAACAAATGCAGTTGTTTTACCCCAGAAGATGCCTTTGTGTTTTCATCAGTCCCATCAGGCTAGTCCTGGACTGGAAACACAGCTGAGAAAAAATCAAGCACTGGAAAGATTTTTGTCATCCGATGTTAAAAATTAAAGAGAGTCAAATCCATCCCTGTTACAACTCCAGTGACTTCAGTGACATTGTAACAGGGCAAAATCTGGCCTGTTACACGTATCCTGAGATAGGGAATCAGGTTCCATTGTAGAATGTTGTTCTTGTAATGAGCCCAGTCCTATGCACAGGATGGGACTCTGTTGTTCTTTGTATTCCAACAGGCCTTTCTGTTTCCCAGATGAGGTTACTTTGTTCCATGCAGTCAGGAGCTGTGCATCCCAGTTTGGCACCTGCTGGAGCAGCTGTGGAATGGAACCTCTGGGCCCCAATTTCAGAGTCAGAGTCTCCAGTAGAGTGGAACATTTTTAAATAAGATTGTCCTTGTTCACTGCTACTGCTGGGAACTCTTTTAATGAAAAAAAAAAATCATTTCTCTCTGATTGAAAATAGTTGCCCCAACTTATGAGGTTTTTGACAGGTCCTGTAAAATCCCTTACAAGGTATCAGGTGGTGCTTCATCTGAGACAGTGTCTATTGGAGGGGCTGCTGAGATGTACATGCGACAGAGGATAGTAGGAAAACAGCACACATGTGAATAGAATAGCCTTGCATGGGCTGCTGTTCTAAAACTGCTCTGTTCTAAGCAACCTAAAGAAGAGACAAAAGGGCAAGAAATAAACTGTTTTTATTTCTGTTGGGATATTAAAAAAAACAATTAATTTCTACTAACAGTTTTACAAATATCATTTTTGTCAGCTTTTAACAGGCAGAGGATGTTAGACAACGCACTAGTTTTAAAGCAAGATGGCAGTATTGCCAAAGCCAAGTGTTCAGAAATCATGAATAAGGGGCACCCCAAATCATGAAAGACTTAAAAATAATGAGATTTTAGAAAATAATATATTTTGGATCTTTATTTGCTTTCTGTATTTTGAGCCATTAGGATTCCTGTTTTCAAGCTTTTGTACATAATGAGAGCTAGAACATCTTTTTAAAAATGAAAGCCGGGATTTTTACATAAATCATGACTCCAGAACCCGAAAGCTTTAATAAAAATCCAAGTATTGCAACACTCATGATAAATTGTATGAATTGGCAGCACTTCATGCAGTGACCATTGTATGTCAGGCAAGGAGATAAACCAAAGCCAAGTTTTGGGAAAGTTTGGCTCTTGTTCTGACATGGAACTTTGTTCCCAGAGCTCTCATTCCACTTTTTGCCTCACTAATGTCATATCACCCGCTACAATTGTCAGGAGAGCGGTACTCCAGCTGTCCATGTTAGCAAGCCGAGAGCATCATCTTGTTCCTTTTCCTGATTGTACCAGAAGACATGGTTGGCTAGTATGCTCGGCAGGAGAAGGTGTTGCCTTCCCAAACCGCCCACGCGCCAGCCCCAGAATGCCTACTGTAGGCATTTTGGGGGCAGAGTGTTGCTTCTTCCAATGTCTGTGCTCCTCTGCTTCTGGCCAGGGAGGCTGTAGCTGGATGCTGTGCACCCTAGGAGGCTGGGGCCACGTGCTGCCCACCCACCCCATGCTCTGGGGGCCAGGGAGGTGGGGGCTTTGTGCTCTCCTCCCTCCCCAGGGAGGCTGGGGCATGCACATGCACATGTCTGGCCACCCTCTCTGAGTATACGTGGAGGGTTGCGCGTGCAAGTGGTAGAGGGAGCTTGGCTCCTGTGGAGGCGGGGCCTCTGAAGGGGTGGAGCTTGAGGTAGGTCTAGGGGCTTGCCTCCCCCAGCCCTATCTTCACCGACTGCCCATACCTGATGACTGAGGGTAGGTCTAGACTACACCCTTCTTTCGAAAGAGATCATCTAGACAGCCACAACTTTTTTCGAAAAAGCCATCCGCTTTTTCGAAAGAGAGCACTCAGGCAATCTGGACGCTCTCTTTTGAAAAAGTCCTGTTTGTGGTCAAGAATGCCTTTTTTCGAGAGAGCTCTTTCAAAAAAAAAAAAGGCGTTCTTCCTCGTAAAAGTAGGTTTACTGCTGTCGAAAAAACCGCCACGTTCTTTCGATTTACTTTCGAAAGAATGCAGCGGCAGTCTACACGCAGGTGAAGTTTTTTGGAAAAAACCCTGTAGTCTAGACTTACCACTAATGTCCAGTAATAAGCGTGAGTCCATGCTGAGTACTATGCACTTGTATAGACTTAGTACTCAGACATAGCCTTAAAGAGAAAATAATGCCCCTAGCTGATAGTTGCTGGTTTCTCATAGAACTGTGTACATTTACAAAACATTCTACTGTTGCATTAAGTAAGATAAGTGCATAGTACTCAGCATGGACTCATGCTTATAACTGGACATTAGAGGTGTGTCTAGACTACAGGTTTTTTAAAAAAAATGGCCTTTTTTCAAAAAAACTTCACTTGCGTCTAGGCTGCAGCCACGAACTTTCGAAAGTAAATTAAAAGAATGTGGCAGGTTTTTTTATCAATTTACGAGGAATAATGCCTTTTTTCGAAAGTACTCTTTTGCTATTGAATGCAAACTGTGCTTTTTTGAAAGAGAGCATCTAGACTCTTTTTCGAAAAAGCGGCTCGCTTTTACGAAAAATCTACTTGTAGTCTAGATGCTCTTTTTTGAAAGAGGACTTTTCGAAAGTATCTTTTGAGAAAACCCCTTTCGAAAGAGGCTTGTAGTCTAGACGTAGCCTAGAAGTTCTGCTTTCTGCAAAACATACTTTGCCAGAAAGACATTCGTAGGCCTGGTTTTGACCTTAGTTTTCAGAGCAGGTTCATTATCTTAAATGGCTTTCTTCCTGACTTGGTCTGCCCAACCAATGTTCCCTTTAATCTCTTCCATTCACGTGCAGATTTTTTCCACCCAGGTGCAGAATAAATTTTTATAGGCACCAAGGTATGTGCGAATGTGCACCACCCACAGAAACAAAACCTAGCTATGGGCACTCTGTTAATTGTCTGGCATCTAAATCTCTCCTGCGCGGCTGCAGAAGTTCCCGGCTTGCAGGACGTGCTGCCCTGGCAGAAGTCCCAGCACCTCATCCCTGCTGTGGGCCTTAGGAGTGGAGGAGTTCCCACTCCTCACTGCAGGCTGAGGCTGAGACGGAGCTTCTCCAGTCTGGGGGCTACAGTGGGAGGGTGCAGAAAGGGGCAAAAGCAGCAGCAGCGGGGAGGTGGGATAGAAGAACTCTGGGTAGAACCAAGAGGCGGAACGGAGTGGGACTGCAAGTGGAAGAGGTGGGAAGCCCCTGCTTGTTCTGGTCCTGGACTCCAGGAAACCATAATCCACCTCCGCCTACAGATTTCAGTGCGTTCCATGTAGACCCCAGGGTGGATCCTTCTGCCTGCACAAATCCCACAGCGGTATTGGGGCCTGGCCATGGGGAAATGGAACCAGCCCCAATAAGGCCGCAATCAACATCACATTCCACATCCTCATGACATGAAAAACAAAACAACGGGTACTCAAGAACAATTAGCACCGTCTCTATCAGCTTCTTGTAGCATGGCCACACTGGCTATTTCTTCCTCCTATTTTCCTTCCCCCGCCCTCCTTATTTTACCTTCTCCCCCTGCAGACCCTATTTATTTAGAAACTGGTCCTTGAATAACTCCATTCATCTGAAAAAGTGGGTTGTGCCCATGAAAGCTCCATCTACATGCTTTGTTAATCCCTAAGGTGCTGCAAGACTATTAATTGTTTTTTAAGATTTTCCAGTGGAGGAGAGTCAGTTCTAGTGTTCACTTAGGTTCACGGACAGCAAAATACAACACATTATGATAGATGGGCAGTTCCATAAACATATCATTCCTTGCCAGAAGTGTGTTCAGCAATTATGATTAAGATTGTTCTCGCTCTGAGTGTGTAAAGCAGCTTTTGAACACAGCGTATTGTTGTGTGTGATGATTGATTATGGCGCACACATCCTGGGGATGTTTTAGCCTCCAGGTGCTTTGATAACCTTAATTTCCCCAACAACATGAAGTAAATATAGTGCCTAGCTCAGGAGTTGGCAATAATTGTTTATGTGGGGTCATTCCAAGATTTTTGGCAAGTGGTCAAAGGCCACACTTTTATGGAGGGGACACGGGGTCTGGGTTGGAGGCTGGGTGCAAAAGGAAGCTTGGGACAGGAGACTGGGGTGCAGGAGGAGGTGTGGGGTCTGAGAGGGAGTTTGGGTGAAGAAGAGGGTTGTGACTTGGGAGGGGATTATGGTGCAGGGTTTTGGAGGGAGTGGGGGTGCAGGAGTGAATTTTGACCCGGGGAGGGGTGTAGCGGAGGGTACAGAGTCCGGGAGGGAATTGTGATGTGGGGCGGTGTGCAGAGGATTTGGGTATTGACCTGGGACAGGGGGTTAAGAAGTGGGAAGGGGCTGGGTGCAAGAAGCTGCGGTGCCTGAGGCAGGCTCTGGCCAGGAGTCACTTACCTTAGGTGGCTCCCAGCCAGCAGCCTAGCAGGGTCCCTGAGGTAGCCCAGCCACATGGGTCCTCTCCATGTGCCACCAGGGCCACACTTTCCTGGGAGGCAAGGGGCTTTGTGCACTCCCCCGCCCCCCGGCCAATCATCGCAGCTGGGAGGAGGCGTGAGGGGGCCAGGGAGTGCGTGAACTCTCTTGCCTCTTGCCAGGGTCACGTGGCATCTAGAGGGAACTGCCAGCTGTGTTGAACAGCTGGTGGCTCCCTCTAGTGCGGGGATCCCCTAGTGGTGGTAGACAAGATGGGGAGAGGAGACTTTGTACTCTCCTCTGTCCCCAGGCCAATCAGGGTTTGGGAGCAGGGGAGTGTGAGAAGTCTCTTGCCCCCACTCCTGCCACGGTGGGACGCCGGCCAGGTCAAATGGCTCATATCGTGCCCACCTCTGACCTGACTGTTTAATAAAACTAAGTAATGTTTTGAATAAATGTCTTAAGGAAGGTTATAAGATGAGAGCATTCACATGGACTGAGTGGTATTCATTTAGCTGGAAGGAGAAGCCAATGGGGAATTTCATGTTATTTTCCTCTTTTTTATTGTCTCTGCCAGTTGCTGTGTTTTTTTAAGAGTTTTGTCTATGTTTTCTAATGCCCAGAAACAAGAATAAGTCGGCTCAGAAGGATCCTTTTGGTGTACACCATTTCTTTGTTAGGCAAAATAGGATCCGCCTCTCCCGCTCATGGGCACTCTGCCAAACTCATTTGGATCTTCTAGCAGTTCAACTGCTGACTTCTCGGACAATTACTCATGAGAAGAACTTGTTTTTAGATTATCCTGTGTTCAGATTCTGATTGCCAAGATGGGACAAATCAAAATAAAGTAAATATTTGGGTCATTTCCCTTGAGGGGAGGAAAGTACTGAACACTTGAGAATTCGGGCTATCCATTGTGTGTGAAAGAGAAACTTCTCACCCCAGCATAGTTATGGAGCCATGAAAAATAATGAGCTAATGAGCATTGTGATAGAACATGAGGAAGATAAAATAAAGGATACACACATATAGAGATGACTACCTTCCTGATACAAGTTCTTCTCATGAGTAATTGCCCTGATCGGTTGACAAGAGTAAAGGGGACAGATGCCGGCTTTTGCCACAGGGTGGTGTGGAGAAACAGCGGGGCAAGAGGACCAGAGATGCCAGCCCTGCATGGGGGTGGGGAGAGCGGTGCTGGGGGAGAGGCACGGAGGTGGGAAGGGAGGGCAGGCTTCCAGCAACGGGAAAAAAGCCTTGCAAGGCAGGGTGGGGGGGGAGGTGGAGGAAGGAAGCAGATGAGGGTGCCCCATTTTTCCTTTGGGAAATATGGTCACCCTTCTAGGGATGTAAAATCCCGTTCAATCACTATGTTTAACTGGTTAACTGCTTAAACACAGGCGAGCGGAGGAGGGCACATCAGCCTGGATGGGTTGCAGGGCCCACCGCCCATGGTGGGGGGCTGCTCTGGCCGGGCTGGAGTGCCCCCTGCCTGCGATGGGGTGGGCTGCTCCAGTCAGACTGGGCCTGCCATGGGCAGGGGCTGCAGTGCTCCCTACCCCCAGCGCAGTAGGCTCTGCTGGGCTGTAGCGACCCCTGCCTGACGCAGGGGAGGGATGCTCCGGCAATACCGAGCCTACCACATCCCGCTGCTGGACGGCTAGTTAACCATAACTGGTAAGTATCCCCTGTCAAGGGTTATGCTAACCAGTTACGCAGCTAACTATTCACATCCCTACATCCTATACACCAAGCCATCAAAGCAGAGATGCCCTGAGAGTAACATTCTCAAGATTATTATTTTAAAACTATTAACCTAAGAGCATTTAGGCTAAAGCCCAAAGAAGCTGGCTGCTCTCAGAAGCGAGACCTAGCACAGTAGCTGTTATTGCCTCTATTAAAAGTGGAAACAAGCACAGTCCTCTTGGCTTCATGGAAGGGCTTATGTTGCTCAATAGTTACCCTGCCACATGATTTCGGAGCATTGCTGCTAATCTCTGAAAGGTCGATACTCCCTCTATCCTTGATTCAGTATTGCCAACCCAGGGGATTAAAAAAATTGTGAGACTCACTTAACAATTATGAAACAGGCTTCAAAAATAATAAATGTCGGGTGCTTTTCATTTATCTTTTGGTTTCTGGACCTTTGAGATGCTCTTGAGTCCTCTTTTCAAGCTTTTCTCTGTCACCATGAGACCTAGAAATTCACTTTTTTAAAACAAAAGCTGAGATTCTGACCATCATCTGGTTTCAGGTACTTTAAGAAAAAGACAACTATAAATCACAGTACTCAAGATAAAGTCATGAGAATTGGCAGCACTGAAAATCTTTGACTATGCTATGACATGTGAATGGCTAGCTAACTACAAAAGCAGCTTCTCCTCTCTTGGTATTCACACCTCTAGATCAGCTGCTAGAAGCGGGCCTCATCTTCCCTGATTGAATTAATCTTGACATTTCTAGCCTGATTCTGGCCTGCATATTTATACCTGCCTCTGGATATTTCCACTACATGCATCTGATGAAGTGGATCTTTGCCCACGAAAGCTCATGCTCCAATACATCTGTTAGTCTATAAGGTGCTACAAGACTCTTTGTCGCTTTTGCAGATCCAGACTAACACGGCGACCCCTTTGAAATTCGACTTAATAACTCCCGATTTTACAAAATAGAAATAGTATGTCCCTACTATGCGGAAGCCTCGAAAATAGTCCCAGGCAGGGACTCGACTTAGAGCCCCCGAAAACACTGGGGAGTAAGTAGTTCGAATCCCTCTGGGGAGTAGTTATTTCGAAATAGCAACACCGAAGTGGCCACATTACCGATATTTCAAAATAACAATTTCAAAATTAGCATTATTTCCTGAGGAAAACAGGAGTACAGATTTTGAAATAAACAGCCAATTATTTCAAAATAACGGGCTTAGTAGTGTGGACGCTCCACTTATTATTTTGAATTAGGGTGGATTATTTCAAAATAACTTCCTAGTGTAGACAAGGGCCAGGATCTTAGGGCTCCGGAATACTTCCTCTTCCAGAGATAATGTAGAAACAGCTACTCAATATCCAAGCAGGCTTTCAGTAAAATATTAGATGTAAACATTTGTGTTTTAGAAATAAGCATCGGCACTAGGAAAATTACTTAATGTGAGCTGGAAAATTCATAATCAGGCCTCACGCATCTTGAATGTTATGTTGGTGAGCCACAGACTGCTGATTGAATGCTGCCTCCCTCTTTTGATAGCATTTTGGGGACAACTAGTTCTCCTCCTTATGCATCCTGCAGTTTGCATTATTCTTGAATTGTTTCAGCTTTGAGATAGAAAATATGCATGAGAGTATCTCCAGGTATGGGCGGGAGATTAGTGTTGCATCAAGTAAGGTGTAAATATTATTATCTGATTGATCTGATCTCGATTTTTAATTATTTTTGAAAGTTTGTCCTCCTCCCCATCTGCTTCAGAAATAATAGGGGATGGTTAGAGACAAGTGGTATCTTACAACATGACAGCACAGGAATTTTATAGCTGTTTCCTCAATGCTGTTTTTATTATGCTGTGTTGAATATTTGGTGCTATCTGCTAGTTCCCCATTTCTTGTGTTTTTTAAATCCTCAAACCTATACATAAAAACTAAAATAAACTAAAATTGCTAGATGAGGGAGGTAACCCAGTGACAGATGATGTGGGAAAAGCTGAAGTGCTCAATGCTTTTTTTGCCTTTCTCTTCACAGACAAGGTCAGCTCCCAGACTACTGCACTGGGCAACGCAGTATGGGAAGGAGGTGGACAGCCTTTGGTGGGGAAAGAACAGGTTAAGAACTATTTAGAAAAGCCAGACATATGCAAATCCATAGGTCTGGATTTAATGCATCTGAGGGTACTGAGGGAGTTGGCAAATGTCATTGCAGAGCCTTTGACCATTATCCTTGAAAACTCATGGAGATCAGGAGAGGTCCCAGATGACTGGAAAAAGGCAAATGTAGTGCCCATCTTTAAAACAAGGAAGAAGGACGATCAAGGAAACTATTGACCAGTCAGCCTTACCTCAGTCCCTGGAAAAATCATGGAGGGGATCCTCAAGGAATTATTTTTGAAGCACTTGGAAGAGAGGAAAGTGATCTGTAATAGTCAACATGGATTCACCAAGAACAAGTCATGCCTGACCAATCTGATTAGCTTCTGTGATGAGATAACTGGCTCCATGGAGATGAGAAAGTCAGTGGATGTGATATACCTTGACTTTAACAAAGCTTTTGATACCGTCTTCCACAATATTCTTGCCAGCAAGTTAAGGAAGTATGGATTGGATAAGTGGACTGTAAGGTGGCTGGAAAGCTGGGTAGATTGTCAGGCCCAACGGGTACTGATCAATGGCTCGATGTCTGGTTGGTGCTTGGTTTCAAATGAAGTGCCCCAAGGATCAGTTCTAGGGCCAGTTTTGTTCAACATCTTTATTAATGACCTGGATGAGGGGATGGATTGCACCCTCAGCAAGTTTGCGGGTGACACTAAGCTAGGGGGAGAGGTAGATATGTTGGAGGGTAGGAATATGGTCCAGAGTGACCTAGACAAATTGGAGGATTGAGCCAAAAGAAATCTGATGAAGTTCTACAAGGAGAATTCCTGGTGCTGCACTTGAGATGGAAGAATCCCAAGTATTGGTACAGGCTGGGGACCAATTGGCTAAGCAGCAGTTCAGCAGAAAAGGCCCTGGGGATCACAGTGGATGAGAAGCTGGATATGAGTCAACAGGGCGCCCTTGTAGCCAAGAAGGCTAATTGTCTATTGCATTACATTAGGAGGAGCATTGCCAGCAGATCTAGAGAAGTGATTATTCCCCTTTATTTGGCTCTTGTGAAGCCACACCTGAAATACCTCTCTGGAGATATTTAAGAACAGGTTAGATAGACATCTGTCAGGGATGGTGTAGACGGAGCGTGGTCCTGCCTTGAGGGCGGGGGGCTGGACTCGATGACCTCTCGAGGTCCCTTCCAGTCCTATTATTCTATGATTCTATGATTCTATGAAATATTGCATCTAGTTCTGGGCCCCTCACTATAGAAAGGATGTGGAGGCATTGGAGAGGGTCCAGTGGAGGGCAACCAAAATGATGAGGGGGCTGGAGCATATGACCTATGAGGAGAGAGAGAGGGATTTGGGTTTTTTTTAGTCTGCAAAAGAGAAGAGTGAGGGGGATTTGGTACCAGGAGACCAGTGCAAAGCAGGTATCTTTAACTCATGAGGGCAAGTTTATTATTAATCATTATTATTATTAATATTATTATTACTTTATATTGTGGTACAACTCAAAGGCCCCTGTGAAAATCATGGCCCCATTGTGGGAGATATTGGACAAACAGAAAGGGTAGAATTTTTCTGGAGAATTTGTGGCAAAATCCTTGAAACTCCTTGTGTTATGTGATTTTTAAGTATCTTTGTCATTCACTTTTTTAGGGACCTTTAAGAATATAAGAGCCATCATTCTAGGCCAGACTGATGGTTCATCTAGCCCAGTATCCTATCTTCAGACCATGACCAATGCCTACAGATTAGAGGGAATGAACAGAACAGGGAGTTCTCGAGTGAGCCATCTCCTGTTGTCCACTCCAAGCTTCTGGGAGCAATTGCTACTAAAGGCTGAATTTTGTTAGGAAATTATCTTCTCTGGAGAATATGTGCCCCCTCTCCCTTTTTTTCTGGGTTTATTTCCAAAGTGAATTCTTATTCAACAAGGTCAGTTCTAATTGAAACACCAGTGCTCTTTTCATATGCACTTATCGGCTTTCGATAGGTTGTCTCCTACAGATTCTGAATACACATGCATGTTATCACTGCTTCTCATGCTACCTCATGTGCCAGGAATTCCCAGTCAGGCACACATAGTAGTCAGAATTCTGCACTGGAGTAAACTAGTGCATCTTCCTCCATTGGCTTTCATGGAAGAGGGCCAACTTACAACAGAGAGTTTGGTCCACAGAGTTTAGTATTGCATGGACTTACATAGCATTCCACTTCTGATCTTGTACGTCACGTCTCTTCTGTCCCTGTTTGGAGAGCACGGGTGATCTTTTTTCAGCTTTTCTCATAAAGAAAAGATCACCCGTGCTCTCCAAACAGGGACAGAAGAGACGTGACGTACAAGATCAGAAGTGGAATGCTATGTAAGTCCATGCAATACTAAACTCTGTGGGCCAAACTTTCTGTTGTAAGTTGTGAGAAAAGCTGAGGGCAGAGGATAATAAACAGTACATCTGCAAGTAATACTGCTCTTGGCTCTAACTCAGAACAATCCGTGCTTGATTACCATATATCTGAACATTCAGTATAAGTCCCACTGCTATGTAACTCTTTTAGCCTGTGTGAGACTTGGCATTGCTTACTCCTGGGATAAGGGGAGAAAATCAGCTCCAGCCTTCCCCTGGCTGGCCAGAGCACACATACTTGGAGGACCTTGGTGGGGTGCGTTTGCACCATTTGCACCCTTCGCACACCCTGGTGTACAGGCCTGACATAGGAAACAGACTTGTTGAGAGTCTCTGGGTTAGGTTGAAAAGGTGATGTCATGTGAGGGGTCTTCTTCAGACCACCGCCCCAGGCAGAAGAGGTGGATGAGACTTTTTTAAATGACTAACAAAATCATCCAAAGCGCAGGACTTGGAGGTGATGTGGGAGTTCAGCTATCCAGACATATGTTGGGAAATTAACACAGCAGGGCACAGACTATCCAAGAAGTTCTTGAACTGCACTGGAGACTTTTTATTTCAGAAGGCTGAGAAAGCTACCAGGAAGAAGCTGTTCTAGATTGGATTTTAAGAGATAGGGAGGAACTGGTTGAGAATTTGAAAGTGGAAGGCAGCTTGGGTGAAAGTCATCATGAAATGATAGTGTTCACAGGGGCAGCCCGTGCATATAGGCCAACAAGGCTGTTGCCTAGGGCGCCACGTTAAACGGGGCGCCCAATGATGGCGTCACACCATTGAGGGTGGTGGAGGCAGGGGCACCGATCACGCATTCCGCCTGGGGCGCCAGCTGCCGGCAGCCCATCTCGGGCCTCCCCTGAATGTTCATGATGGTAGAAGGGAGAACAGCAACATAGAAACAATGGATTTCAGGAAGGCAGATTTTGGTAAGCTCAGAGAGCTGATAGATAAGGTCCCATGGGAAGCAAAACTAAGAGGAAAAACAACTGAAGAGAGTTGGCAATTTTTCAAGGGGACATTATTCAGGGCCCAAAAGCAAACTATTCCGCTGTGTGGGAAAGATAGAAAGTATGGCAAGAGACCGCCTTGGCTTAACCAAGAGATCTTAGATGATTTAAAAATAAAAAAGGAGTCATATACAAAGTGGAAACGAGGTCAAATGACAAAGGATGAGTATAAGCAAACAATGCAAGTATTCAGGGGCAAGATTAGAAAAGCAAAGATACAAAATGAGCTCAATCTTGCTAGAGACATAAAGGCTGTGTCTACACTGGGCCACTTATTCCAGAAAATCAGCCGCTTTTCCGGAATAAGCTGTGAGCTGTCTACACTGGCCCTTGAATTTCCGGAAAAGCAACGATGCTCTACTGTACAAAATCAGCCGCTATTCCGGAAAAACTATTCTGCTCCCGCTCGGGCATAAGTCCTTATTCCGGAACACTGTTCCGGAAAAGGGCCAGTTTAGACAGCCCAGTAGTCTTTTCTGGAAAAAAGCCCCGATTGCGAAAATGGCGATCAGGGCTCTTTTCCGGAAAAGCGCGTCTACATTGGCCACAGACGCTTTTACGGAAAAAGGGCTTTTCCGGAAAAGCAGCCTGCCAATGTAGACGCTCCTTTTCCGGAAAAACTGAAAACGGAATAGTATTCCGTTTTAAGCATTTCTGGAAATTCATGCCAGTGTAGACACAGCCAAAGGGTAACAAGAAGATGTTCTACAAGTATATTAGGAGCAAGAAGAAGACCAATGACAGGGTAGGCCCATTGCTCAGTGAGGAGGGTGAAACAATAACAGGAAACTTAGAAATGGCAGAGATGCTTAATGACTTCTTTGTTTTGGTTTTCACCAAGAAGATGGACAGTGGCAGGGTGCCTAATTTATCACTTAGAAAAGTCAGATGTCTGCAAGTCACCATGGCCTGATGAAATGCATCTTAGAATACTCAAGGAGCTGATAGAGGAGGTGTCTGAGCCTTTATCTATCATCTTTGAAAAATCATGGAAGTCGGGAGAGATTCCAGAAGACTGGAAAAGGGCAAATCTAGTGCACCTCTATAAAAGGGAAATAAGAACAACCCAGGAAACTACAGACTGGTCAGTTTAACTTCTGTGCCAGGGAAGATAACGGAGCAAGTAATTAAGGAAATCATCTGCAAACATCTGTAAGAAAATAAGGTGATAGGTAAGAGCCAGCATGGATTTGTAAAGAACAAATCATGTCAAATCAATCTGATAGCTTTCTTTAATAGGATAACAAGTCTTGTGGATAAAGGAGAAGCGGTGGATGTGTATACTTAGACTTTAGAAAAGCATTTGATATGGTCATGCATGACCTTCTTCTAATAAACTATAATAACTACTAATGGGGCTACTATAAGGTGGGTGCATAACTGGTTGGAAATTGTTCTCAGAGAGTAGTTATTAATAATTCACAGTCATGCTGGAAGGGCATAACAAGTGGGGTTCTGCAGGGGTTTGTTGTGCAATCTGTTCTGTTCAATATCTTCATCAAGGATTTAATATTGGCACAGAGTGGATGCTTATTAAGTTTGCAGATGACATCAAGCTGGGAAGGGCTGCAAGTGCTTTGGAGGATAGGGTCATAATTCAAAATGATCTGGACAAACTAGAGAAATGGTCCGAGGTAAATAGGATGAAGTTAGTTTGTTTGATTGGTTGGTTGGATGTTCCACATCCTAATGACTTAACCAACCAAACAGTGGATACTTAAGGACAATTTGCACTTTGTCTCTCAGCGTCATCTACCATGAACACAACAAATAGTCTAGTAGCACCTTAAAGACTAACAAACGTGTAGATGGTATCATAGGCAAAATCCACCCATGAAAGCTCATGATGCCATCTACATATTTTGTTAGTCTTTAAGGTGCTACTAGACTATTCGTTGTTTTTTAAATTTTTTCCAGTTACAGACTAACTCAGCTACCTCCTGAAGCTTATGAACACTCTCATTATTTCCTCCCCTTCCTTCTCCTCTCTCCCTCCAATCCCCTACTTATTTTGGAACTGGACTTTTAATACTCCAGTCATCTGAAGAAGTGGGTTGTGCCCACGAAAGCTCATGATAACAACTACATGTTTTGTTAGTCTCTAAGGGTATGTCTACACTAGCCCCCTAGTTTGAACTAGGGTGGCTAATGTAGGCATTCAAACTTGCAAATGAAGCAAGTTTCTGGTTGGGCACCATTTTTAAATTCCCTTAATCTGAACTGACTGCTACTCGCGGCAGTCAGAAATGAATCCGAACTAAGTCCTTAGTTCAGATTAACTGTTACTCTTCCTGCAATGAGGTGTAACAGTTAATCCGAACTAAGGACTTAGTTCGGATTTACTTCTGACTGCCACGTGTAGCTGCGGGCAGTCAGTTCGAACTAAGGGGATTTAAAAATGGCACCGCCTGGGAACATAAAAATAAAGCCTGGGATATTTAAATCCTGGGCTTCATCTGCAAGTTCAAATGCCTACATTAGCCTCCCTAGTTCGAACTAGGGGGCTAGTGCAGAGATACCCTTAGGTGTTGGACTATTTGTTGTTTTATAACTTTTGTTTTTTTGCCATGAGCTTTATGCTAGTAGCACCCTACACTTTAACTCTTAATTCAGTCTTGCCCAAAACAGTGTTTTGAGACACAGTTTTGGAGCCCTTTCTTTGCTGCTTCTCCTGGCTCAAAGCAAATTCAATAACCTTTATTAACCTTTATTGGACTGCCTCTAACAGTAATCAGAGAAGGGGTGAGAATGGCCTTCCTTTTCAAATTTCCAATTGTAGACAACATCCAAGTGCATTCAGCTGGGCTTGCTTGCAGGTTGGAGGTTGCTTAAAACTTTTTTTCAACAAATGTTTCCCCAGATCCATCCTTCTTATTAGTAATTTAACCTTGTGCTTTACATTTTTTATGTTTATTCTTTTCATTTCCACCAACAGATAGACCTAGTGTTTCATGTATATTTTGCCTTTAAAGGTGCCTTTACCACTTTTGGTTGTTTTCCTATTAGCAAGATTGGCATTCCATGGCCCCCACCTTTCTGAGACAATAGCTTCTGTAAATACACTCAAAATGCTTATTAATCCTTTTCTGCCTAATGTGGTATTTTGTTTAACGCAGTTACACAACAATGCTAGCAGTCAGACAAACCACAAGACAAACACAAACACAAAATACAATCTGAGTTGCAACAGATTGATCCATGGTATTTTAGGATGTTTTCAGCTGATATCAGCTCTTTTTGATTTTCTGAAAGACAAAAAGAACATTTTTTCTTCCCCTTCCCCTCCCACCCCCCATGGGAGTGGCAGATTACTGCTTAAAATACTCCTTTCTTTTGCAAATATCATTGTTGATTCCTCTGTTTTGCCTGAAATTGCTCCCATGCTTACCTGTGCTTTTGTTCTATAGACAGGCCAGGTTTCAATGGCTTCTGCCCTTTAAACTTTAGAGTGAATTATTCTACTGTTCAATCATCAAAATCATGGTGGTGTACCTCAGTTTCCCTCTTTTACAGCAGAGCAGGTTAGTAAGTTTCTCTGCTGTGCTAAACTTTAAGTTTATTCACAGGCAATAGCCAAGACACATTATTTACGATAGCTATTTTGGGTTTTTACACAAGGTGTGTTTCCAGTTTCCATTTCAGCATGCTTTCAGGTTTTTCATTTTCCAAAAGAAAATCATGTACATCGTGCATCACTACTGGGTTACTCATGCATATTAAACTTAGCCCAATGTTAAATAGTAACTTTAGCATCAAATAACGAAGAATCCTGTGAATATTTTACAAGTGGATGTTAAAGTGTCTTGTTGCAGCATGCCTTTTATTTATCTTTGAGGTCAGTGTGTTCAATACCCTCTTGAAATCTTTGCAAAGACTTTAATTTATAGACTCAGAGACTCCAAGGTTAGAAGGGACCATTTTGATCATCTAGTCTGACCCCCTGCACAATGCAGGCCACAGAATCTCACCCACCCACTCCTGGAATAATCCTCTCACCTAGATCTCAGATACTGAAGTCCTCAGATGATGGTTTAAAGACCCCAAGATGCAGAGAATCCTCCAGCTGTGATCTGTACCCATGCTACAGAGGAAGACGAAAAACTTCCAGGGCCTCTGCCAATCTACCCTGGAGGAAAATTCCTTCCCGACCCCAAATATGGCGATCAGCTAAACCCTGAGCATGTGGGCAAGACTCACCAGCCAGACACCCAGAAAAAAATTCTCTATAGCAACTCCTATCTTTCCACCATTGGCCTATTATTTAATTATAGCCTTGGGATTTTGGTGAATTAATAGGAAGGAGTATCATGTATATAAGCAGAGCCCCTTTTGTATGTTTTTAGATTTTAGCACTGTACACACACTTTTTTTTCTTACTTAGGGTTAACCTCTTACCTTTAAGTTCGACTCCTTCCTGTCCCCCCCATCCCCACCCCTCCGCTTCCTTTCCAGAGGATTACAATTTGAACTTTTTTTTTATTCCAGGTAGTTTGTTTGCTGAGCAGGTATATTTATTATTTGCAGAGCTCCTTTGGGCTGACAGCTAGGTCATTTGCATCCAGATACTTTCTGGCTTGCTTTTAGATCCAAAGATATCAGTAGCTTTCTCTTAAAGAGGAGCATAATAACTTTCATCCAAATTCTGATTCCTTTTTACTTTTAAATCCTGTTCCCACACACAGCAATCTGAGCCAGAAGCCCTAATAGGACTTTAATTAAATAGCATGTTTTGTTTGCCGTTCTTTTACCCCCTTCAATACAACAGTACACAGGGGCGGCCCATGAGCCTAGGCAGACTAGGCGGTTGCCTAGGGTGCAGCTGGCCTGGGGCGCCTGATGATGATGCCACGGGGTGCCTGGGCGCCCGATGATTACGTCACAGCCATTGACGGACATGCAGGCGGGGGCGCTGATTGTGTTTTCCTCCTGGGGCACCAGCTGCCACAGCTGGCCTCAGGCCCCTCCTGACAGTACATATGTCATATGAAAATTCATTAGTCTTCATAGTTTAACTTCTATAACCTTACATTTGCTATACTGTTATTTTAAATAAAGTGTAACTGTTTTCTTTTATGCTTACAGTTTTCATACACATTTATCAAAGTCGCAGTTTGATTACTTAGAGCCACCTTAAGGCTCTTTTTTTAACATTGCCTTTTCCCCTTATTCTTTTACTAGAATATAAGAACATAAGAACGGCCCTACTGGGTCAGACCAAAGGTCCATCTAGCCCAGTGTCCTGTCTACCAACAGTGGCCAGCACCAGGTGGGCCGAAGACAATGATCAAGCGATTTGTCTCCTGCCATCCTTCTCCAGCCTCTGACAAACAGAAACACCATTTCTATTCCCTGGCTAATAGCCTTTTATGGACCTAACCTCCATGAAATTACCTAGCTTCTCTTTAAACTCTGTTATAGTCCTGGCCTTCACAGCCTCCTCTGGCGAGGAGTTCCACAGGTTGACTACATGCTGTACTACATCTCTTATCTGCTATTTTGTTACCAAAAAGCAAGAAATCTAAAATCTCTCCCCATTTTCCTGGTTCTGGCTGCCCCTTGTAAAGCCACAACTTGGTATATAAAAAGATATTGAACCTTATAAAGCATAGGGTATGTCAGAGTCATTTTGAAATATCTTATTTTGAAATAGTTAATTCAAAATAAGTTATTTCAAAATAATGCGTTTACACACAAAATGCATTTTGAAATCGTGTTTTGCTATTTCACAATAGTGCCTCCACACTAATTGGACACTGAATCGCATTTAAGGGCAACTGAAACCGGTTCTGGCAGGGCATTAGGTCAGTTGTTGCTTTGTGTGGCTGCTGTCTGAGGTTATCTGAGGCTCGTGCTTAAAGGGACCCCGGTGGACAGTCGGTTCTCAGCTTTCCCTGCTTGCTTGCCTACCTCACTGAGGGACAGCAAAGCGTTTTTCTCTCTGCCTGCTTTGGTTGCCCTGACTCTGGACACCACAGCACTCGGCACCATGGTGCCAGAGCTGCCCCTGGGCACTCTGGTGCTCATTTTGGACGTGTTGCTGCAAGCCTGGCAACAAGTGCTAGAGACTGCCTGGCAGCATCTGCTGCAGCCCAATCCCCAGTCCCTCTTCCGGACCTTCCTGGGGGCCGGGGAGGAGCAGCAGCTGTGCTCAGATGCCAGTGTGCCCTGCCTCATCTGGCATCTGGACACCAGAAGCGACTTGTGGGACCACATCATTCAGGAGTGCTGATGAGACCAACAGTGGACCCAGAACTTCAGGATGAAGAAGGACACCTTCCTGGAGCTCTGCGAGTGGCTCGCCCCTGCTCTGCGGCAATGGGACACTCGCATGAGACCTGCCATCCCCCTCCAGAAGTGTGTGGCCGTTGCCCTCTGGAAGCTCTCCACGCCGGATAGCCACCAATCCGTGGGGAACTAGTTCAGCGTAGGGAGATCCACCATCAGAGCAGTGCTTATGAAGGTATGGCAGTCTCCAGCCACTGTGCTTGGTGGGGGTGGGAGGGTGCGAGGAGGGGATGGGCTGCCCTAGGGAAAAGGGAGGAAGTGATGAAAGTCCCCTCCCCGTGAGGATTTGGTCTGTCCTAGCCGCATTACGGACTGCCTGCGGTGGCCAGGATTGCAGAAGGGGGTTGCTCCTGGCAGTGGGGGCATGGGGCAGCGGCGGGGAAGGAGCACGCTCAGCCACCCTGGCACCCCAGTGACTCTCGGTGGTTTTGTGTGTCCCTCTGCAGGTGGTCAAGACCATCAATAGAGTGCTGCTCCGCAGAGTCATCCGCCTCACCGATGTGGACGTGGTGATTGAGGGGTTTGGCGCCCTGGGCTTCCCCAACTGTGGGGAGGGGCAATCGATGGGACGCACATCCCCATCCATGCCCCTGACCACCAGTCCTCCCTCTACATCAACCAGAAGGGATACTTCTCGGTCATCCTGCAGGCTGTGTCTGACCACTGGGGCAGGTCATGGACATCAACGTGGGCTGGTCTGGCAAAGCACATGACATGTGGGTTTACCGCAACTCCTCCATGTGCCAGAGTCTGCACACCGGGACTTTCTTCCCCGACCGCCACATCAGGGTTTGGGAACATGGACATGGCTGTGTGCCTGTTGGGGGATGCAGCCTATCCCCTACAGCCCTGGCTCATGAAGCCATACACGGGACACCTCAATCCCTCCCAACAGGCCTTTAAGGCCAAGCAAGCCTAACAATGACTTGCTAACTACAAAAGCAGCTTCTCCTTTCTTGGAATTCACACCTCCAGATCAGCTGCTAGAAGTGGGCCTCATCCTCCTTGATTGGATCCACCTCGTCATCTCCAGCCTGATCCTGGCCTGCATATTTATACCTGCCTCTGGAAATTTCCACTACATGCATCTGACGAAGTGGGTCTTTGCCCACGAAAGCTCATGCTCCTACACTTCAGTTAGTCTATAAGGTGCCACAGGACTCCTCGCTGCTTTTGCAGATGCTAGGAAAGTTATTTTAAAATAACTTCGCTGTGTAGACATACCATAGGTGAATTAAGATCAACGTATATTATTTCCCCAACACCGTTGAGAGTCGTGTCCTGTCAGCTTCCCCCTGCCCCTGCCCTCCCTTTGTTCCGCCACCACCCTGCCTTGCCTTTTCCCACACCCTAGGCGGGCTGGGGGATTAGTGGGGTTGCGGGGCCAGCTCTGGCAGCAGAAGTCTGTGCCTCCTGCCCCCACTTATCAGCAGGGGGATAGGAGCAGCAAGGCAGGTCCAACTCTCGTGGCATGGCTCTCTGGCCGTGTCACTTCTGCTGCCGGGAGTGCTGGGGTGGTCCTGCCCTACCCCAGGAGTGATACAGCTAGTGCTGCTTTGCTGGGCCTTTCCCGCCATTGCTGCTGGTGAGCGCGGGGCGGAGGGCAAGACACAGGCTCCTGACGTAGGCATCGGCCCTCCAGCCTGCTAGCCCCTCAGCTGGCTACTAACCGTCCCCCCTCTCCCCCCGCATCCGCCTTGGGTGGCACATGTGACCAGACATGCACCTCCCCACATGTCTACTTCTGGAGAGATGTGAACCTCCCCCTCCCCACAAGTGCAGCAAATTACAGCATGTAATGTGCCCATGTGAACCAGGTTCCAGTGCTGGGAGTGTGATCCCAGTGCGGTTAGCTACTCCCCTTGCAGGGGTGGTTTCTGTGGAGCGCTGGGAGAGTTCTCCCAGCTTTCCCGTTTAAGCACCACCACGGCTACACTTTAAACTTTTCAGCGCAGACAAAGCCAGAGGTAAGTGGTGTTCACTGGAGGCCTGTGAAAATTAAGTAAGTGTCTTAGTTACTGAAAAGCAGCAGTGTACGGGCGTGTTACTCATTTGAAATACCAGCTCTTATGAGCCCACTGACGCCATTTAAGAAACAACCCCACCCCTCTTCATTGTTTACCAGTCTGAGTGAGTTTCCAGAATACACACTGGGGCAGATCTGGCAGACCTATGCCATATCTTTCTGGACCATATTGTGTTAAGTTTATGTATCACTGTGGGTCAGGAATTGTGTGCCCTTCCAGATGGAAGTGTTATCGCAGCTCTTCCAGGAACAGCAAGCAGCGGGCAGCCATAAAGGGGAATCAGATTATAAACACGTTCAGAGGGGCGGTACCCTCTGGGGAGGCTTGCACAGACTGGTTCATATTGAGTTTTCCAGAATCCAGAGACAGTGCTTTTGTTATAAAGTGGCTCTGGTTAAACTAATTCAGGGCCTTCTTTCTCATCCAGCAAAAGGGCAGGATCTCTGTCCAAGAGGGGCCCTCAACTCTTGTGAAAGGATGGGAAAGACTTTGGCTCACTAGGGCTCATGCTAGCTTGGCTGGTAGGGAAGTGTTGCCTAGTGGGCAGAGCTTAGGCCTGTGATTTGCAGGGGGATTGTTGGTAGTAGAGTCAGGGCCCTCTCCACTCCACCAGACTCTGACCCAGGGCCCTTTCAGGGCAACCAGTGCTCTGTAGGGCCATCCCTAGGCCAGCTGCGGAACAATTCCCACCCTGTGTCCCAGGAGTGGGGACTGGGGCAACGCCTCCTTCTGCAGGCCCCAACCCTGTCTCTGCTCCCATTCCAATCCTTCCCCCTGCTCCATCTCCACCCCATCCCTTCCCCTTCCTGTCCCCTTGCCCAAAGCCCCCTCCCTGAGTCGATGGGGTCTGACTGATTTTCTGGGTATAACACAGTGTAAAGCAGGAAACTGTGCAGCCCTAAACACCCCCCCCCCCCCCCAGGCTGACTAGAGATGTCAGCTTGTCTTTTGTCTTTGAGACTTGTCTGGAAACGTGCCTCAGTCATAATTTCAGGTTATGTTCATAACTTTTCAACTAGTGGCACGTATAGTTCACCATGAGGATGCTGATGAGCACGTTATGAGTTTTAATGTGCACGTTACAAGGCAGATCATGTACAAAAATAGCTACAGTAGTGTGCAGTGTACGAATACAGGGACATAGTCTGTCAAAAGGGACAATAAGAGATTCTTAGTTTGCCTGGCATACCTAGGCATCACTTCTCTTTGCAATACCTTAGAATATCTCTACATCCTTTTACAGTGCGGTGTGGTAATGAACTTTTTGATCTGCGGTCGTGATTTGACTTCTAACAGTTGAAGATTCCTGTCACAAGGAAAAACTCAACATACCTAACAAGTATTTCTTCCTAACCCAATACAGTATGACTACATCTTTGCAATTTGCATATCTTTTTCCGCTTTCTTTCAGAAGAGGCTTTTCTGTAGTTTGGCATGTCTACATGGCGCCACATTCCAGAGAAACCTGCTCTTTCAAGCCATCTCTTCTTCCTCATACAACGAAGTTTAAAGGGATGGGGAAAGAACGTGTCTAGTTTTCTGAATTTTTTTTTCCGGAAAAGCAGGCACATTCTTTGGACACAGTGTTGCTTTTCCGGGATACCTCTGGGATCCCTGAAAAGCATTGCAGTCAAGACATCGTCTTTTATACCTGGGGGCTATCATTCTTCTTGACTCTTCTCATGCCTGTCAGCTGAGATTGCCCAGGTGGCTGTCTTTTTTTGGACTTGCCTACCTGACAAAGTTTTGTTGGCAAAAAGCTGCCTTTCGCCAACAAAACAGCAGAGGTGAGCACATTGCAAAGCTACTTCCAGCAGCAAAACTCTGCAGTTTTGCTGACCAAACCAAACCACCTGGATGGGAGGCGCAGTTTTTTGTAGCAACAGTCACTCAAGGCAGATGCTTCTGTATGTCATGTCAACAGAACTGCCTCCCCACCCCAATCCCACATTGCTGCTGTAATGGCTGTGCTCACTGGTTTGATCTCTGCTGCCTTGCAGGCATGCCTTCCCCCTCCCCCATCAAAGCCGCAGGGAGGTATCGAGAGCTGAGTGTGCTACTCTGTTCTGGGAACAAATCATTCAGGTGGAATGCTGCTGCTCTCCCCGGCCTTGGAGCACAGCGGCAGGCAGGCGGCTGCTGTGATGGTGAGGAGGGTCAAGGGCGGTAGGGGAGGGGGTGAGATGGCTGTGTGCTTTGACATTCCTCAGCAGGGAGGACTAACAGGGCTGACCAGAATACTGCCCCAGCAGCTAAGGAGTCTGTGGGAGAACTCCAGGCGCCTGACAGCCTCTGTGGGCCCCTGGGCAAGGTGTGTGCATGGGGGGAGAGAGAGGGGAGGCAGCTCCTACTTCTGGAAGGGGCGAAGCATCGGGTGGAAGGGACAGGGCCTGGAGCAGCCAGTCCGGCACGCACTGTGCCACCCCAGGCAGCCCTCAGTAGTGGTCCTCCATCCCTCATCCCTGGGTAACTCGGAGGGAATGACAGAACCAGAGAGAGGTGGAGCGGCGTGCTGCAGGCAGGACCTGCTGTGCTGAAGAGAGCCAGGGGTTGAGGTGTCTGGGGGGGTCCTGCCACCTGCCTCAGGATCAGGGGAGCCGGGCTCCTGGGCAAGATGAGGTTGGGCCAGCTTTGCTCTCCTGGAAGGGGTGAGGCCTCAGGTCGAAAGGGCGGGACCTGGAGCAGCCAGCCCTTGGCGCCACCTAGACTATTGCACTCCCCTCCTGCAGCCCTCAGCTCTGCCTGGAGCGTGCTGTGCAGAGCTCCGGCGTCAACCTAAAGGGCCCCCAGCCATGGGTGCTGCTGCAGAGAGCTCCGGGCCCTTTTGGTTCATGCCGCTACCAGCTGGGAGAGTTGCTGTTCTATTCGCAGCAGGGAGCTGCTGCTGTAGCGCAGATAAAGGTGCTCCTCCCCCAGCCAGGCAGCTCCGTGCGTGGCAGCCTGGGTGGGGTTCATTAAGCAGCTGTGCAGCCGTGCTTAGAGGGAACTGTGATCGTATTTCCAGGCAAATCCCCTTATCTTGGCACAAACAAACCCTTACTTTTAAGTGATGAAGAAGCTGCCTTCCAAATTTGGTGATCCTCGCTGTTTAGGAAGAGTTCTTGAACAAACAGACTCACAGAGGGGCAGACAGACAGAGAGACACAAACTCTTGCAAATATATATTAGATGCATGATCTATTAAACATTGATAATTGTCTTATTAAATCTTCTACTAGTTTATTAAGGACTGGCTGACAGTTTGATATTTTGGCAAGATCTGAGACCCATAGTACACTGGGGCAATGCGCCTGACTCTTTGGGATTAGAAAGAACTTTACGAACGGTGACATGGAGTTTCAATTACCTCACTGTGTCACACTGGATTGCCGGGGTGGGAGCCAAGAGCTGGAATGCCGAAAGGGAACCGAATTATGCTAAACGATATGTTTTGCTTCTGGTTAACCAGTGTGGTACTGCATAAGTTCTTTGGTTATTGGACTGGTGAATGTAATTACAAAGGAAATCACCCGTTTAGGGGATTAGCTGCCCAATTTCTTCAATCTGCCCTGAGCATGGCATTATCAATATGGTCCTTCCACGCACCCAGTCACACTGTCATCACCACAGCATAGCCCAGGCTTGGGCGAAATATGGCCCATGGGCCAGATCTGGCCCGCCAAGCCACTGGGTCTGGCCTGCGGAGGCAGTGGGGAGCCCCAGGCAGGCTCCCTAGCTTGCCCCACCGCTCAGAAACGTGGCTGCGGGGCGCTTTCTCTTTGAGTCTGGAGGGGAGGGGGGAAGATTCAGATGCTGCTCCTGCCCCCAGCACAATCCCATGGACTGGTTTCTGGACAGATACTGGCCAATGGGAGCTTCCTCTTTGAATAACAGGCAGCCACAAAACACAATCTTCCTGCTCACTCACTCGAGCACACAGCCAAGCAAGCAGAAACATTTTAAGCTCTGCAAGCCTTTAGCTCTGCAGGCAGGCAGGTTGGTTTGGCTGCTGGCTGGTAAGTCTCCTGAAGAGAACCTGTCACTGGCACCTAGCACTTTCCTTCCCCAACCCTGTGCCCCACACTCCTGCCCCACTACTCCACATGCAGCCATACCCCCTCCCAGATATGGCACCCCAATCTCCTGCCCTAGATCACAGTCCCCTCCTACCCTAGGTCACATCCCCAAACCCTGCACCCCAGTTCTCTGCCCTATGTCATAACTGCCTCCTTCATTCAAACTCCTTCCCAGATCCCATTCTCCCTCCTGCACCCCAGTCCCTTACTCCAAGCTCCCTTCTGCACCCAACCTCCATCCCAGACCCCGCACCTCCTTCATTAACACCATGGAAGAGGGCGGCTCTCAACCACTTTCCAAAATCTTGGAGTGGCCCCCCATCAAAAATTATTGCCTACCCCTGGCATAGCCTGTATCATTTATTGTGGGGTTTAGTTTTTTCACACTGCCTCCGCATACTTGGTTTTCAGTGGGTCACAGGTTGTCAACCTCTTTCTATCTGAGCCCCTGCCCCAAGGTGCTACAAAAACGCCACGGCCCATCTGTGCCACAATTGGTTTTCTGCATCTACAAGCCAGTACCAGAGTTAGGGGGTAACCAGCAATTCAGTTGCCCATGGCCCCATGCAGCATGGCCCCTGCAGAGCTAAATTGCTCAGGTGTTGGCTTCAGCCCCATGTGGCAGGGCTCTGAGCTCCACAATTCAGCCCCATGCACTGGGTTCCAGCTAATCTAATGCTGTCCGTGCTTAGAGGAACCCCGATACTGCTCATGGTCAACCTCTGAGGGCTCTGAAACCGTGTCTGAGATCCACTGCCACAGTTTATCTTCCAGTTTCAGACGTAGCTACCCGTTCAGAGATACAGGGCAGCTCTTAGAGCTGTGGTTTTCAGGCCGTCTGCAGACTCAGGAAGATAACACTGAGTGCTCAGGGGTTCAAGGTTTTCTTCAAAGCCACCGAGGCTGGAAGCACAGTTTTGTTGCAGGGAAAGCAGCATTCTGGAGCATGAGTCTGTGTGAAGAGGAGGATTCCATTGCCACAGAACTGTGGAATACATGGAGTTCTGCCAGCAGTATCTTGGGGACATGTTTAGAGGGTTAGTTAATGGCTGTAGCAATGTGTGGTCTTCAGACAAAAGGCGCCTGAGAAAAGCAAAGCATTAATATGAAATTATCTATGCCAAGAAATGTCGGGCCAGGCTATGGGTGCCCCTTTCTGGAGTCCCTGCCCCCCCTCTGCACAAGGGGTAGCACAATGTCAGGGTGGATGATGCTCCCTGCCTTCTGGGGGGGGGGGCCAAGAGACTTGCTGGGCCCCTGGATAAGGTGGGGGGGAGGGGGCCAGCTCTACACTCCTGGAAAGGGTAAGGCGGAAGGGGTGGGGTGGAACAGCTGGCCCTTCAGCACCACCTGGACCGCACTGCACCGGCCTTCCTGCTCCAGCCCTCAGCGCTGCCCAGAGCATGCTGTGCGATGCTCCAGCGGCAATTTAAAGGGCCCAGGGCTCTAGCTGCAGTAGTGGTGAGCCTGCTGTATTCAGAGAACACTGCCAAGTCACAGGCCTTACCACCAACATAGAGCTGCTGGGAGTCTTCCCTGCACCCTCTTCTCTTTCGAATGTCACGTCCAACGCTGTATTTCTTTGTCAAAGTTGGATATCCAAACTCTCCAGCCAGCGAGCAGGGTCGCTGGTTCGATTGCGGACTCCCTCCAGGGAGCCAATACATTTTCGTGTTGGTCATTCCGCAACAATGTGGTGCATAGTTTGCGGACTGCCAGTCACAAAGTGGAGACGGCAACACATTCCGCTTACACGGTAGATAGCCGCACCTGCCCTGCCCGGTCCTCAGCCGGTTTAGGACACACCAAAGTCTCCAGGGAAGATCGAAGCCTTTCTGCTCAGTGGTGGGATTTGACACAAGATGTTTGTTTGGGACGTCTACTTGCTGCCATTCAGCTCGTCATAGTTCCTTGACATTGGCCGTGACTTACTTCGCTCACTGCCAGGGGGGCTTGCGGGATTTTAGACACAATGTTGGAGGCTGATCAAGGTATTTCTGGATGGGAAGAGGTTGGCCACTGTGGTTGATATGTTGGTAGAGTCTGCATTCCTGCTCCCATCGACGGATGCTTGGTGGGCTGATGTTTGCCAGCGGCAGTAACCATTCTACGGCAGTGGGCTATAAAGTTCCCGTTATCACTTGCATGGTGCTGTTGAGTTGAGTGTCAACGAGCTTTGTGTGGGTGCTTTCTCTCCCTGCACGGGTCCACCAGCTCTTGCCACAAGCGTTTCGAGGCGAGGCCTGGATGGGGAAGGACGACACCAACTCAGGGGCTTGTGAATGAAAGTGCTCAGCTGCAGACAGAGCTGCCAACGGGCCCCCTCTGCAAGGGAAGTCTCTTATTTGTCTCCTCGCCGCACAAGAGCAGGCATTGCAGAGTGCGGCAAAGGGCAAGCAAGAGATGCCCCGGGGGAACATAGGAGAGTCCTGCATATACATTTTGATTAACACCTCCAATGATGGTACTCAAAGTAATGCAGGTTGGACCTCCCTGGTTAGGCACCCTCAGGTCCTGACCAGTCCCGAAGGAGGGGATTTGACAGACCAGGAAAGCTCCTTCCCTCATGGACTGTGCTGCCCCCAGGCTATGGCTCCAGCCTGGCCTCAGCCCCCCCAGGGCTCTCTAGCTGCCGCTGGTCTCACTGCGGCTGGGGCCAAAGTGCCATGGTGGGACAGGCACACCGCAGCCAGGGCTGGGGCCAGAGTTCCCTGGCTGCCACTGGGGCTGGTGCTCCCCAGCCGCTGGGGCCAGAACAGGGCCGGGGCCAGAACTCCCCCTCCATGCCGCCTGCTCCCCCTCACCACGAGGCTCCTGACTGAGTCCCCCCCACCCATCGCGCTCCTGCCTTGCCACCCGACCTCCTTGTTCCTGGGCTCTGTGGTCCAGGAGCATCTGTGGCTCTGCTGTTGCTGGACCAGAGAGTCCCAATGTAGGGAGGTACAACCAGTACCAGTGGTGCGGGGGCGCTAAGAAGCAGCCTTATTTGTGAAATACAGTGCTGGCAACCCAAGCTACAGAAGGCCGCATTACTGTTGACTCCCAGCACAGTCCAGATCAGCTCACCGAGTGACCCTCAAGTCCCATGAGCCATGGAGGGAGGAATAGATCCTTTTTCCCTTAGCACGGGAGACACTGCAGGGTGGCAGAACTCAACTCCCATGCACTCTCCGTGGGACAGTGTTGCCATCAGACCCAGCCGGAGAGAAACTTCAATGCCGTCCCCATGCAGAACCCTGCCATTACATTGTGATCGGCTTTGCACAGAGCTCCTGGGGGGAATCAGAATTTCCTCACTGACCTTCATTGTTTTCGAAACTCCCTGATCTTCCTGTTTTCTTAACCTGCTGCTCCCTGATGTACAGAAATCCCTGGCCCATTGCATTATGTGTGCCACAGAGCTAACATGCTTATTTTACTCAGACCCTATTTCAGTTCCTCGAGCCTTTGCTCAATTTGAGTAACCATAGTTATTTGTATTGCTCCATCCCACTCCCCCACTTGCAGCTTTGAAATTCCTTGCCCATTCCCAGGCTATTCTATTACATTTTCTTTATTTCTTGTAAATAAAGTGACTGCTGACTTGACTCATTAGAGATTACTCTTCCTTCATTGTCAGTCAGAAGCCAGGACTGTGGGGGGTATACATTCAGTAAGGTATAAATTCAGTCCTCAGTAAGGTGTTACCATTGGGAATTCCAGTCTGACCTAAATTCACCCACAAACTTCAGCTGGGCACAGTACCTTCCTTATTTCCTGTTCTCTGTTGTAATCTGTTTTAAGCCAGTTCCCCCCTGCACCAGCTCCTGTGCTTATTGGGTAGTCAACTACTTGCTTACATCCCTAGTATAAATGGTCCCAGCTCTTCTAGCATCCTGTGCTCACAGAGCCCGTCTGACGCCAGTTAACTGGCCAAGGCAACCCACAGCCTGAAGCAGCCAGTTATTGCATCAATAGTGTAACAGTATCTTCTTACGCAGCCTTCTCTGTCAGGGGTTTAGAGCCAATTATGATGAGAGCAGGGTCATTAGTCTTGTTTCCTTTCCCTTGCGTTAGTAATCCTGCATAACAAACCGCAGTTCCAGTGCTTGGGCATCATGATCAAGCACAAAATAAAACCTGGGTTTAGGGATGTTTTTAGTCGTCCGAAAAGTGGATCAAGATCTGGTGTTTCTTCTGGTCTTTCTTTCCTAGTTCCCCAGCCCTGTGTCCCTTCCCAAGTTCCTTGGGGACTGAGGCTTTGCTCTGGAGAGCAGCCCCTCAGCATTGGGAAACGAGGCAAGTTCCAGCTGCCCTTCCTGGCACGGGCAGTGCAGCTGTTCTCACACCAAGTCCTGTGGTGCCAGGTCTCCCTTTTGGGCAGGGTTGCTAAAGCTTCCTTCAGATTCCTCCCCCAGAAGAGCCAGGGACTGGGCCATGCAGAAAGGTGCCTTGGCAGGGAGCAGGTGGCGATAGGCGCTGAGGGGAGGTGTGTGCTGTAGCGAGCTGGCAGGGCCTCAGCCAGGGGTGGCTAGTCCTGGTGGTCTCCCGTTCAGGCTCATCCCTTGCTTCTCGCTGTTAATCTGCTGCCCCCTCCACTCAGCCACAGCTGAGCCTCCTCAAATGCTGCTGGGGTTTAGGGATATTACATTTTGATTCATTAATTAATCGAAAAGTCGATGGGATTTCCATCGACTATTCGATTGCCGTGTGGAGCCCGGGGCCAGCGGAGAGTCCCCCACTGACCTTGGGCTCCATGCGGCACTTCCACTTTGAAAGGCACTGGGGCTTTTGCGCCTTTCGAAGTTGGGACACCGCCGCTGTGGCCCTGCCCCCGCCCCCAGAGTTGAGAGGAACTGGCTTTTGAGCCGGCTTCCCTCCCCCTGCTGCCTCTTTCGGATAGATATTGTGTCGATTCCCCGATAGTCGATTAGTCGCTTACATCCCTACTGGGGTTGGATTACATCAGGGCCTGGACATCCAGGGTCCATGGTCTAAGGTGACCCAATACAGAAGAAACTCAGAGCCAGATCTCAGGACTCAGAGCCACTCCAGGCCCCGCACTTTTGGGGGCTCTCTGGGAGCTGCCCCAACTATGGATGGGAGGGACTTAGGGGGTGAGCTCACTACTCACCATGCAGGTGGCAGGGTAAGGGACCCCTTTCCCTGAACCATGCTGACGCCATGCCCGAATCCCGTATTGCTCAGGGAAGTGCAGTGAGGAGAAGGGGAGGGGCTTAGGAGAGAAGTGGAGCAGAGGAGGGAAAGGAGCAGGGCTTGTGGTGCTGGGAGGGGGGGCGGTTTACTCAGTCCTGGCACCTCCCTCAGCATGGCCCTGCTCAGAGCACGTGACTTACAAAAGGCCAGATGGTCGGCTCTGCTCCAAGAGTGCCTGGCGCCGACAATGGGCTGGTGGTGGGTGGATTTTAAGTGAGTTTTACTCCTCCCCCCCCCCGCAGATCCGTGGCTGGAGCCTCTGGCAGGCGTCAGAGTAGCCGCATGGCTGGCTGAGACTTGCCAAACGAGGCCGTTGTTTGCAGGTGACAGGCTGAACTAGTTCCATTATCGACTATTGACTGAAGCGGGTTATTTAAGTGTGTCAGGGCTTGTCTAGGTGGACGCTTAGTGCTCGTTAAAACAGGTCAAACAGCTTATTACTTGGTCTGCTCAAAAAGGAGGGGAGCAAAGCACCCACAGGAGCCGGCCGTGTGGATCAGCGGCGCTCGCCCAGACCAGGGGCAGCGGCTGCGAGCCGAGGTCCATGCGGACCAGCTCTTAGTGTCGTTTTGCTGTTTCGTGATTGTACATGATGCCTAAGAACAGAAAGATTTTAAACAAGCCAGTACCGCGGCCAAGGAGCCTTGACAAGCCCAGCGTTCTGGAGCGGAAATTGTAAACCTCTTCAGAAGAATAATAAATATTGCCACAGCCGGCTCTGTGATGCAGAGGAGATTGAAAGAGGATCACAAGAAAAAAAAGGCAAACGTCCTTCCAATGAAGCCGTGTTGATCAGCTGTGGGGTAAGGACGGGACAGCTTTCCAGGCTTCTGGTTTGCATTTCAATGTGTACTCATTTCCATGGTACTTTCTCTAGCTGATTGGAGGGTCCAAAAGCTCTCCACTTCCCGAGGCCTGTGCTTTAGTAGTCGTGTTTTAAAGGCCAGGCTCTCAGAAGTGGCTGCTGCTAGTGGGTGTCTCAGATTGGGGCTACCTCCCTTTTTGGTGGCTCCATTTCAAAATCCCTGATGTGTCAAGAAGCGCTCGGGGTCTTCGCTTTCCGGATTTCTCAGGGTGGGGACACAGACTCACTGGCCACAATGCTCAGCTGCACTGGCCTTCCTCTTCTGTTTCTCTGCATCCACAAGCTGCGCTATTCGTTCAGCCGGAATGTATTTGAATTTGGATTGAGGGAAACCCGGGTGAAGAAAGAGCCTGGGGAACGCTTCTGTGACAGGCACAGGGCACGTTTCCTCGGCAACAATCTGTGAGTGTCTGGGAAATACGTCTGTGTCCTGACGCGGGTGCCACGGAACGGCCCGTGTCACTGACGTTGGTACTGGGGTGAGATCATCCCTTGTAGGCAATCCGACATGGAGCGGAGGGCCTCCGCCCGGCAAACTGCCAAACCAGTCAGAGTCCACGGGCTCTGGACGCTCTCCCTGCTCAGACAATGGGGTTCCTTTGGTTCTTGACTAGATTTCTGTCTCTCCTCCAGCGCCCCAGGAGAGGGTGGGAATTCCTTCGGAGGGAAGCAAGGGGCTAGGAGAAGGGCAGTCTCTCGGCTCTGCCACCCGACCCGGAGCTGCTGGGGCTGTTCTACAAGGCAGCTCTTGTGAAGCTCTTGCCACGTCAGCAAGGGACGATCCCGCAGAGGCTGGTGTGGAGGCAGGACGGGCTTGGGCCCCCCTACGGAGTTGGAGCAACCCCAGGGACTCAGGGAAGGGGGTGAAATCAGTCTGAGGGGGGCGCCCTTGGGAGTTGTTGGTCTTCCAGCGTTCTGCAACTCTCTGGCGCTGTGAGGAGTGAAGTGTGTGCGCGCGTTTAAGAAATTCCTTTGCTAACTGCCGTCTCTGTGTGTTTTGGCCTCGTTGTGTCTGAAAAGGGTGAGCAAGAAACTAGAGAGTGCCCACAGCCAGCCGGCCTCTGGGGACGAGGTGTCTTCACAGGTAGGGGGCTGTGGAGGGCTGAGACATTGATTCTATACCATAGGCTGGACTGCAGCGTTGCACCGCCTGAGAAGGAGGGTCAGCAGTTCCTCAACTAACTGCAATGACACTTCCCCTCTTGCTCTGCATTTAAAACATGGACGGGCACGCTGGCTCAGTCCCAGCCTGCCGGTCTGAGTTTTAAATAAAGAACACACAGGGGAGCTACCTGCCACCCTGCACTGCTGCCTCTGATACAGAGGCAGCAATTCAGGGCAGCAGGTGGGAGCTGGTCTGTGCAGGGAGCCAATTTAAAATCTAGTCTAATTCCATGTGTCAGAGTCATGAAGGTGGTTGGTTATATGATGTGGGCTACAGCTGAAGCCATAACTCCCACAGGGCTTGTATTATCTTGCTCGTGGGACATTCTTGCTGTCTTCTTCTGCCCAGCCCGTGCCCTGATAATGGGATTCCACACCCTGCAGGTCTTTCCAATGTTTCGCTAGTTCCACTCCCTTCCACAGATGCAATCCACCCGGGGGAAATGGAGCCCCAACGGTATGAATAGCTCCCCTTCATCATGCAGGCTTGGTTCAGCGGACCGACAGACTAAGTCAAAAAGGTGAACCCGCATGAACCAGAGACTCCCCTGGGACTGACGGAGTTGTGCTCTTTAATAATTATTAATATTGTGTCTGGATCTGTCATTACCCTGGTATGTCTGTACCATAATAAGGGTGGATGTTTCACGCTCATGCAAGGGTGGGGAACCTCTAGGCCATGGGTCACATCCAGCCCGATACTTAATTTCATCTGGCTCACAGCATCGCTCTGCAGCTCCCATTGGTCAAGAACCACAGCCAATAGGAGCTATGGGGCCGGTACAGACCATGCAGTTCTGCCTGTCCCCTCTACCTGGGGACCGGACATGGCAGCCATTTCCAGGAGTGGCAGACGGCCAGGGCAGGGAATCTGCATTAGCCCAGCTGTGCTGCTGATGGGGACCCCCTCAAGAAAGCACTGTTGGGCTGAAGCCCACGCCCCAAACACCCTGCCCTAGATAGGAACCTCCTCCTACACCCCAACTCCCTCTCAGATCCCACTCCACCACCACAAACCCCCTCCTGCAGGCTAGCTCCCTTCCAAACCATGTACCCCTATCCCCTGCCCCAGCCCAAAGCCTACTTCTCCACTCCAAGGCTTTCACCCCTTCCTACACCTAACACCCTCACCCCTGCCACTCCCCAGAGCCCACACCCTCATCGGCAGCCCTCACTCCTCCCCTTGCCCCAGCCTGGAGACCCCTCCTGAACCCCTCATTTCTGGCCCCACCATGGGGCTGGAGCTGTGAGCACTGGATCGCCTTCTGTGGAGAGAGTGAGGCATGGGACGGGATGCAGTGCACCAGGGGATGCACCAGGAGGGAGCACACGGGGGTGGCAGGCAGGGCAAGAGGAGAGATCCAACTCCCAAGTTTGCTGGAACCAGGCCCCCAGCCTTGCGCTGTCTCCTCCGTGGCAATGTGAAGGGGGGGGCAGCAATGAGCCCCACGGCTTTAGCCCCAGCTCACCATGCCCCACGGCCACAGCAGCCAGCCTGAGCCCTCCCCTCTCGCAGGGTCTCCTGCCCCGTCTCTGCTCCCCCTCTTTTTTTTTACAGCTTTCCCCCGTGCTGCCGCAGCCACCGTTGGCTGTGGAGGAAGCATCACCCTGGTCAGGTGGCGGCTACTGTCCGCCCCTGTGTGCCCACCAGCTGGGAACAGCCAGCCACCTCCTTTCCCACGGCTTGGGTTTAGGCTGGAGCCTGAATATGTGCACTGTTCCTGGGGGAGCGGAGGGAAATCAGCCTTCCCCTGGTTGGCTGGAGTACGGGGGGAGAGGCTGGGGTAAATTGCTGCTCCTGCCTTCCCCCGGCTGGCCAGAATCGGCCCCATGGGGGGACCATCAGGGACCATGGGGGTGGGGGTGTTCACACCATTCACACACCCCTGTATGCAGGCCTGGCGGTGTAAGTCCTTTGACTGCAGGGGCGTTAATCCTGATTTACACTGGTGTTGGAAGAAAAGTAGGGTGTGGGTGTCCTGTCCCTTGGCAATGAATGGGATGACTTGAGCAAGCTGATGTAGTATTTAGCCCGATGGAGGGTCAAGGTGCTCAAAGGCACTGACATCGTCCCCTCCGTCCTCCCCAGGGATCCGGCTTTGAAGAGTGAAGGAATATAGAAGACTAGAACTTGTGTTTCCTCTCCTCCAAAATCTGCATGGACCCATGAGCTCATCACTCCCCAGCTTGGTACAAATAGCACAAAGGGCAGGTTTCCCACTGGGATGAATTGGTCTAGAGAGATTGCTACACTGCTGCTGCAATACAGCAGCCCCCCTAGTGTGTGATGGCTGTTTCCACACTCGCTGAGCTAATGGAAATAATGATCTGCTATTTTCCCAGCTTTCAGTCTTTTCCCTTGCTGGCTGACCAGCTTGCCGTTGGCTCTGGTGTGTTTTGCTGCCCACTTGGGTCTAATCCAGCCAAGGCGTTTTGTGGTAAATGGTCGGTTAGTAAGTATTTCTGGTAGGACTATTGTTAAATAGTAATTGGTCTACTCTGGGTTCTGTGGATTTTGTTACCCACCACAAGCAATGCTCAGAATTGTGTTTTCCTATCGGTTTGGCGTGACACATTCCATCTCCCAGTGGATCTCAGCAAGAGGGGAATAAGTGAATGGCATTGTTAAAGATTCTTAAAAAACATTTCCTTTCTCCGTACATCTGTATTATCATCCTCTCTGTAATTAGAATCTTTCTCTTGCATGCCCATGACACAATGCTGAACATATTGTTCTTGATTGAGTGTTGTTGGGTGTGTGTATTTCAATCATCACCTAGCAGTCACGCAGTTCCGAAATCCATTAGCACGGTTCACCCACCTAGGTACTCATGTGAGTATTCAAAGGCAAGATTTGGATATCCTGTTTATTCACCTTTGAAACTCTTGGCAGCCGAGTCTGCAGCTGTCTTTGACACATATGCTTTTTCTTCTCCTTTAAATTGAAAGTGGCTGGTGCATTCTGAGCTTCTCTACACGTTCCAGATATATTCCTGACTCTTTAAAACAGAATTTACAGTATAGAAAAAAGGGCAAGGAGAAGTCTTCATTAGCACACAAAATCTCTCCCTGGACCACTCTCAGAACAATACTCACCATACATCTAGCACTTCTTAGGATGCGTCTGCACAGCAGGGCTTACCTTGAAATAAGCTACCTGTCACGGTCCGCGCTTCCCCTCAGAATTCCAGGCATCATCATCGGGGAGAGGAGGCCATTTCGGTCGCACCTTGCTTCTGGGTCACCCTCCTCCCTTCCCAGGGTCCCAGTCTAGGACGTCTCTTGGTCCCTTCGAGTCTCAAGCTGCTAGCGTTCCTTACGTTGAGGCCCACCCGGCGTTTGCCCAGGTTTGCTTCGTTCGCCTAAACGATGGACAGAGGGGAGGGAGACATGGGCCCGCCCTCGCTCCAGGTCCCGACCCTGGACCCTAAGGACAGGGACACGCTTTCCTACCCGGTTAGTGGGGCGACCCGTAACTCACCAACCCTCAAGCGACCGCCTGGCTCTGCCACACAGTCCTGGGTCTCTTCCTCTCCTCCGTGCTGTCCGGCGTCCGTATCCGCCTCTCGGCCACCCTGAGTCACCTTGGTTCCTCCGCTGGGTGTCACTGACCCTCCGTCATGATGCGGCATGCTCCTGGCCTTTGGCCCTTCCTGGCTCCCCTCTTCCACATGCTCGACTTCCTCCACCTCCCTGTGTACCCCCTCGGTCCCCCGGGCTTCCTCTGCCTTCTGGGCTTTGTTTTCCCAGTCCGCCCTTGCCTCCCTGGCTTCCTCCTCTCAGGTGCCTTTGCCTCCCTAGCTTCCTCCTCTCCATCTTCCTCCTCCTCCCCTGGGGATTTCCAGGGCTTCTTTTGAGCCCCGCACCATCCTCTGGCGTCACACCACACCGGCCCCCAGCACTGGCTGTGACGTCATCCCACGCCTCGGGCCAATTCCGCAGGGCATCTCCAGAGCAGGCAGCGCAGGTCCGGCGCACCGCTACTGTCTCCCCACATAGAGCTACTGTGGGGCCAACTGTAGTGCGGGGCTTGGGGATCGCGGCGGAGGTGGCACCAGCGGGCTCCGCAGCCCTGTCACACTATGCAAATTGAGCTACATCAGTAGCTTGGCTTATTTTAAAATAGCTTGTTTTGAAATTGGGGATGCCTATACAGCACTTATTTTGAAAGAGAGCACTCTTCCTCCGACGTCCCTTACTCCTCGTACAATACGAACATAAGAACGGCCAGACTGGGTCAGACCAAAGGTCCATCCAGCCCAGTATCCTGTCTGCCCATAGTGGCCAATAACAGATGCCCCCAAAGGAGGGAACAGAACAGGTAATCATCACGTGATCCCTCCCTTGTCATCCACTTCCAGAGAAACAGAGTCTAGGGACACCATTCCTACCCAGCCTGGCTAATAGCCATTGATGGACCTAACCTCCAGGAATCTATCTCGCTCTTTTTTGAACCCTGTTAAAGTCCTAGTCTTTACCTTATCCTCTGGCAAGGAGTTCCACAGGTTGACTGTGAACTGAGTGAAAAAAAATGTCCTTTGATTTGTTTTAAACCTGCTGCCTATTAACAATGAGTTTTACAGGAGCTGGAGTAAGAAGTCCTCCAGCTTGACAGTATTTCGATTTTATTTCGAAATAACTCCCTGCTGTGTAGACGCGGACTACGTTATTTTGAAATAATGTTGCTGTGTAGACATATCCCTAGACATTAATTGATGGATTGCCCACAATGCTCCTTCAGGGCAGGCAGCTGTTACTATCCACATATTGCAGCTGGGGAAACCAAGGCAAACAAAAGTCAGTGACTTGTTCAAGACCATATAATGAGTGAATAACAGGGCTGAGATTTAACTCAGTCATCCCAATCCCTATTTTACATACCTAGACTAGGAGACGATGCTGGCACAAGATCAGTTTCTCTGTAAGAAAAAACGTGTGAAATATGACAGAGAACATGTGTTTTTTAAAGAGGGGAGCTGTTGTGGGAAAGTGGGTAAGGATGTAGTTAAAGACACAATCCCAAAGGCACATTGTGCAAGAACTTGGAAGCATAAACAATTCTCTTGAAGATCCAGTCCCCTTCCCCCTCAGGGGATTTCCAAAGTAAAACAGAAGTGAAAGAAAACAAGCCAAGAAACTAAAACCTAAAACCAACCTAATTTTCCAATGTTTTCTTGTATTCTTGCACAAGATCAAGGGTATTTCATGCTTGCTGCTAGGGAAAGATTTAGGAGCCAAACTGTATCAGAAAAAGCAGGCTTTCCATTATTAGTTCATTCTGGTCTGATTTGCACTGAGACGTCCAGATGGCTGCTCAGTGGGGTTCTGAAAAACACAGGGTCTAGCTAGCTAGTTAGATGATGATTTCCAGGAAAATTAGGGTGTTATGGTGAAATCCCTGGCAGCCTTCATGAATGTGCTGCTTTTCTCCCTTGCCTAGTAGCGGCGATTCCATCTGCATTCTCTTTGGACGGTTGTGTGTGAGTTTTGTTTGGTTTTGGTTTGTGTTTGAGCTGCAGCTGGTGAGAAGTGCGCTGGGAAGAAAGGAGTTGTAAGCAGAGGCGGATTCAAAGCAGAACCCTTGGCCCAACCCCCTTGCATCACATCTGTAACACTGGCACAGGCTCTGACTTTGTGAGGGTATGTCTACACTACAGCATCATTTCGAAATATCTTATTTCAAAATAGTTAATTCGAAATAAGCTATTTCGAAATAACGTGTCTACACATAAATGCAATTTGAAATAGAGTTTTTCTATTTTGAAATAGCGCGTCCACACTGAGTGGACTCTGAATCGAAATGAAGGCTGGTTGGAACCAGCTCATGCAGGGCTTCAGCTCAGGAGTGTCTTTGTGAGACTGCTGTCTGAGGCTGCCTGAGGCTTGTGCTTAAAGGGACCCCTCCTCCCACCTGGACAGCCAGTTCTCAGGTTTCCCTGCTTGCTTGCCTACCTCGCTGAGGGACAGCAAAGCATTTTGTCTCTGCGTGCTCTGGTTGCCCTCACTCGGGACTCCACAGCACTCTGCAACATGGAGCCAGAGCTGCCCCTGGCCATTCTGGTGCTTCTCATGGACGTGTTGCTGTGAGCCTTGCTGTATTGCTGCAGACTGCCATCCGGGAGGTCCATCGGGGGCTGTCAGTATCCAGGAGGCCCTGCGGGAGAGCGTCCACCCTGAGGAGCACTAAGGTCTGCCCCACTGGGGGCTTGTGCCTCATTCCTCCCTCATGTCCTTCCACTTACCCCTCCCCCAGTCCCTCTTCCTGATGTCAAATAAAATAGACATAGTTTCATGAACACAAACTCTCTTTATTTAACAAAACTGGGGGGGGGGGGCCGGAAATGAAACTCTAGGGAGACTGGGGAAAGGAGGAGGGAGAGCAGAAGAGAGAGGATGGGAGAGGGGAGGGGGAAACCTGGGAGGAGGGAGCTGGAAGGGAGAAGCAAGGGGAAGAAGGGGGAGGGGAAGCTCAGGAATCAGGGTTGGGGGTCTCGCCGGACCAACTTGATTTTCATGCAAACCGGCTCCTGGGTTTGCATGTGGCCTTTGGTGGCCAGGCTGGCAGCTATCCTGCCATAGACGGCCGCATTCCTCCGTCTAGTGTGGAGATCATGGAAGTTGGGGGCATCCCCCCAAACCTGAATAAGATCTATGATCTCCACCCTGGACCAGGAAGGCGCCCGCCTTCTCCGCGGCCTGGAGGGTTCCTGGGAGCTGGCAGACTGCTCCTGGGGAGCAGTGGAGGGCTGGCTGCCAGTGGCTTGCTGGCTCATGTTTTGGGACTGCTGGGTCAGGGACAGTGACTTCTGTCTCTGGGCTGGCAGGCTTGGAGCTGGCACAGGCACTGTGGCCAGAGTCAACCCCTTTAAGGGCTCCAGGGCTGGGGCAGAGGAGAGTTATTTTCCTGGTTGTGCCCAGAGTGGCCACCAGGGCTCCCTGGGAAGGCTGGAGGCCCCCTATTTCGAAATAAGCATCTCTACCGTGCTTATTTCAAATTAGCTATTTCGAATTTGGCGTTATTCCTCATAGAATGAGGTTTATCAAATTCGAAATAAGGGCTCCGCTATTTCGAATTGATTTTGAAATAGCGGTTTGCCCGAATAGACGCTATTAAAGTTAATTTGAAACAACAGCTGTTATTTCGAATTAACTTTGATGTGTAGACATATGATTTCCTAGGTGGGTGCTCGACCTCTGTCCCATCCCAGATCCTGACTCCACTCCACCCCTTCCCCCAAGCCTCATCCCTGTCCTGCCTCTTACCATAGCTCCACCCTCACCCTGCCTCTTCCAGCCCTGTTCTGCCTCCTCCCTCCTATGTGCGTCTCCCTCACTCCTCCCGCTCCTCCTCCACACCTCCTGCATGCTGCTGAACAGCTGATGACTCGTGGCCAGGAGGTGCTGGGGGAGAGGGAGGCGCTGATTGGCATGGCTGCCAATGGGTGCTGAGTACCCGATATCTTTTTTTCTATGGGCGTTCCAGCCCCAGAATGCCCATGAAATCAGCACCTAGACACTTTGCTTAGAAGAGAATAAGCCCTCCAGTTTTGCGCACTTCAACCAAAGGGGGGGTGGATGCCACTTGATGCCAGTCAGGAAATGAGCTGGGAATGCTGACTGGGGTGGCTTTCTGGTTCCAGTTCACCACTGTACATCTTGCCGGATTCCCCTCCTCAGATTTAATCGTGTCAGTGGGTCTCAGAGGGGTAGCTGCGTTCATCGGTAACTTTGAAAACGAGTGGTCCTGTGGCACCTTAGGGTATGTCTACACTGAACCCTTATTTTGGATTAAGCAATTCAGGAAGAAATACGCCAAAATAATTTCTTTTGAAATAGCACGTCTACATTACAGGGAAGCCTCAAAATTAGTCCAAGGCCGGCTTCCCTAATGTGGATGGGCTACCTCAATTTAGAGTCCGAGGAAGCAGTAGGGAGTAATTAGCTTGAATGGCCCAGGGAGAAGATATTTTGAAACGTCCGCACTACAGCTGTTTTGAAATAGCTGTTTCGGAAGAGGCGTTCTTCCTCATGGAATGAAGTTTACAGAATTTGGAATAAGCCATCCATTATTTCAAATTTTGTTCAAAATAACAGCATGGCTGTGTAGATGCTCGCATTGTTATTTCAGAATAACAGCTATTATTCCGAAATAACCCTGCTGTGTAGATGTATCCTTTAGGGCTGTGTACACAGTAGGGCTTAACTCGAAATAAGCTACGCAACTTGAGCTATGTCAATTGTGTACCTTATTTTGAAATTGCTTATTTTGAGCTTTGGTGCTGTCTATACAGCACTTATTTCAAAGTAGAGCACTCTTCCTCCGACTTCCCTTACTCCTTGTACAATGAGGATTACAGGACTTAGAGTAAGAAGTTCTCCAGCTTGACGGTATTTCGACATTATTTCGAAATAACTGCCTGCTGTGTAGACATGGAATAAGTTATTTCAAAACAATGTTGCTGTGTAGACATAGCCTTAGAGACGAACAAAATTATATAGAAGGTATCCTGAGCTTTTGTGGGCAAAACCCATTTCTTCAGATGAGCTGGAGTGGGGGGGAAAAAGAGGGACCCAGAATTTATAACAGAAAAAAGAAGGGAGATGAAATAAAAGTACCTGTAAATTGTAGAACGGCTAACTGGGGGGCTTGAAGTGTCCCATACTCAGCTTTTGATGTCAATGAGGTATTAAATGTAAGGAAGGCTGGTTTTATAATGGGACATCCATTTAATGTCTTTGTTCAGGCCCAGGAAAACAGTGTCACATTTGCAGATGAAGGCCTGTTCCACCGTCTCTCTTAAGCTGGTTCCTGAAATTACTTTGTAGGAGGATGGCTAATTTTAAATCCATTAATGAGCACCCGGGCAGGTTAAAAAGTTGTCCCACAGGTTTGTGTGTGTTACCATTTCTGATGTCTGATTTGTGTCCATTTAACCTTTGTCCCAAAGACTGTTCAGTTGGGCCAACATACAAGGCAGTGGGAAAAGTCTTAGGGTATGTTCACCTTGCAGCTGGGAGCCAGACACGTGTGAGTGAGTTAGCATGCCAACAATAGCAGTACGCATGTTGTAGCATGGGCGGTCCTATAGACTAGCCTTCCAAGCACAAGCCCGCTCGACCCCCCTGGGCCTAAGAAGGATGGCCAGCCCATGACACTTTCATGTTTCCAGAACATCCACACGACTATGTTTAGTAACTAGTTCCATGTGTGTGCAGCCCTGCTGGAAGATACATTCCCAGCAGCACCATAGACATGGCCTTGTAGGCCCAGTGTGGGCTGCAGGGAAAGGTAGGCTCTGCTCCTTCGTCTCTCCCTGGGGCCTTTTGCTCATGCCCAATGAAACCATCTCTGCAACAGATGTTGGAACAAGTGCTGGATCCATGCCTTCGTCCTGACTCATTGGCTAAAAGGTTAGCCTGACTAAGCACACTGAGACTGAGCTCACTGTGGGTCATCAGCCTCTTTCTCTGTGAATTCCTGGAAGAACTTACTCATTAGAAATTGCTCTTTTGGGGGAGAGAGCTCAAAAATCCCCTTGTTTCTCCAGAGCAATCAGCTTCACTGTAGTTACCAGAGGGAGGCTGCATTTGCTATCAGAAGGACCTTCCAGAGAAACATCTCATTTGCTTCCATATTCCAGTTAGCTGCCGCCAGGGAGTTTTTAGAATCGCACCGAATCTTTGCAGGCGCAGCGGGTCCCTGTGGGCAAATCACTGTCCGTCCTGAGCAGCGCGGTGAGCTAAGCAAAGTGCACAAAGCCCACGGCACAGACTTTTCGGCCTGGCTTTCCAAGTGTCACAGAAAATGAGAGAGAGGGGTTTCCTGAAACCCAACTCTTGCTCCTGCGAGTGCCTCGTCAGCCCCTACATGCAGACCAGACCCTGTTGCTTTTCCCATGCACATCTGGCTAATTCCGGGGCCTGGAAAAGACTCAGATCTCTGCTGGGATGTGATCAATCCATGCAACGGTGAACTAGATACATTCATGGAGGTTAAGTCCATCAATGGCTATTAGCCAGGGTGGGTAGGAATGGTGTCCCTGGCCTCTGTTTGTCTGGAAATGGGCAACAGGGGAGGGATCACGTGAGGATTCCCTGTTCTGTTCCCTCCCTCTGCGGCACCTCGCATTGGCCACTGTTGGCAGACAGGACACTGGGTTGGATGGTCCTTTGGTCTGATCCAGCCTGGCTGTTCCTCTGGCCAAGCCCCTGGGCTCACATTGCCTTTCAGAGCTGTCTCTCTCTTCCTGGCACCCAGGAGTCTGAAATCCCTTTCTTCATTCCCAAGTGCATTAGGGGACTTAACTCAGGCCTGCGCCTTCCCCTGGTTTCCACTGCAGGACCCCTGTCATGTTACTGAATTTGAGGGAAGCAGCCAGATCACGGCTGCACCCATAGGTGGGGGTGTTGGCCCCAAAAATGGTATAAAAGGGGGCCATGTGAGGTGCTGAATAGAAGCTTATTGTCTGCTAATCCTATGTACGCTAGTCATGTGATTGTATAATGCCTGTGTGTGAAAATATAAGCATGTACTTTGTGTGGATACTGAATATTTCCCTGCATGTGGTTGAGAAGTGGGCAGAGCCCGGCCTATGGACATGATAATTAGCGAGGCCCTGTGGGACAATGGCACTCAATGGGCCAAGGACACACCTAAAGAATGAGGGCCATCACCTGAGAGCTGCCAGCAGGGAACACAGGGATAGGCCGCTGGCCAGGTAACCTGCTGCAGCCATGAAGAGACCAGGAAGGAGGGATAAATAGGCCATGTGGTCGACTCCATCTGGAGACTCAGCTCAGCACTCCATCCCAGAGGCAGCAATGCAGGGATTGAAGATCCTGATCCTAGGATGTGCAGGACTTTTAAGCCAGCAGCTGTAACATCTCTGCTAGAGCCTGCATCGAGAACTGGGAGATTCGGTGCATGTAATGTACTATCCTTTAAGAATCTTACTCTCATGCTTTTCTTTATTGTAATAATAAACCTTCAGATGTTAGATGCTAAAGGATTGGCCCAGCGTGATTTGTGGGTAAAGTCCGAAGGGTAAATTGACCAGGGATCTATGGCTGGTTTCTTGGGACCGGACAGAACTTGTTTGGGGTAGGTGGATTGGGATCTAAGACCCCCCACCGGTGTAGGAGGCCTGGGGCCATCTGGGGCACGGATATTGCTGGGGTCTTGGAGGGGTTTTGCTCGTGAGGCTTCAGGCAGGCAGCTGAAGCGCTCTGTGGGACTGGTTTGTGGTCTGTTTGGAGAGATCACCAGTCGGGGGCTGTAAGGAGCCCCGGATTTGAGCAATTCGCTCTGAGCGGACGCCCTCAGCTGTGCCCAGACTGGCCCGGTCCGTCACAGCCCCTCAAGCTAGATAAGCAGCATCGGGACCCTTCGACTGTGACAGTGCCTTAAGCTGCCTCCTACCTTCTCCTGCATCTCTGCAGGCTGCCTAGCCTGTCAATCACTTCATCCAAATCTGGACTGTTGACTCTACCCTGGCTCTTTAGTAGTGGGCTGAAAGGCGCTCCTTTCTCCAGCCTGCTCGCTCCTCTGACAGCCGCCTTGTCCTTCTTCCTTGCAGCACTTTTACCCTCCGTGCTTGCAGCATGAAGTACATATACTCCATGACACCCTCCATGGGCTGGGAGCCAACCCAAGGTCATTCCATGGCGGAAGCAGCCCCACTTAACACCGGAGAGATCGCTCAGTTCTGAAGCTTTCTTGTTAAGCAGTTTGGGGAAGAGGCAGTTTTTATTTCCACCCTCTGTCTTGGCTTGAACACACGATCAGCATCTAACAAACACTAATCATTCAGGCTAAGCTTCCGTCATGGCTATTTTTAGTAGAGTCTTGGAGAGGTCCAAAAAAAAAAATTCACAAAATGGTGACTTGTCCTTGAGTTTTACTAAACTATCCCTGACAAAATGGAGATCCGGGGCCCCTGCACTGCTGGAAACAGGGGAGCTGCACAGGGACTCGGAGCAGTCTGCAGTCAGTAGTGGCAGCTGGGACCCCTATCTCCCTGCAGCTCCTGGGATCCCCATTTCCTGCAGGGCTAAGCCCTGTGGGGTGCTCTGGCCCCCCATGGCAGCCCGGAGATGCAGGATAGCCATGCAGCTCCTGAGGTTCAAGATGGCTGAGTGCTTAGGGCTTTCTCCCCAGCAGTGGCCAGCTGTGGGGTTCTCTGGCATGCAGGGAGGTCAGGAGCTAATTGTTCCCCTGCCATTTGCAGCTCTGGGGTTCCCACCCCTCAGCGGCCTGGATCTCTGGGGTTCCCCCGTCGCTCTCAGCAGCCAGAAGCTGAGGAATTTCCCCACCCTCCCTGGCAGCTGGGAGCTATGGGGGACTTTGCTGCCTGTGGTGGCCAGGAGCTGCAAGGGGTTCCCCACCGTCTGCAGAGGCTTAGAGCAGCAGAGGTACCCCACAGTTCCCTGCTCCCACGGGTGGCAGAGGATCCTGCAGTTCCTGCCCACCGCAGCCCGAAGTCACCAATATCACTGGAAGTCACAAATTCTACGAATTCAGTGACCTCCACGACTAACTGGTCGCCTTACTAATGCACTGTAGATTTAAGAAAGTTTGTCTGTCTGTCTGTCTGTCTGTGCACCCATCTGTTTCTTCAAGAACTCCCCGTAACGGTAAGAGCTAGGACCACCACATTCGGCAGGCAGCCTCCTCTTATCCTAACTTGAACCAAGGCCAGGGTTTGGCTGTGCTGGAACCCATAGGCTGTGTCTACATTGGCAAGATTTTGTGCAAAATCTTGCCACCTGTCTACACTGGCTGCAAGTTCTTGCGCAAGAACACTGATGTTCTACTGTATGAAATCAGTGCTTCTTGCGCAAGTACTTTGATGCACCTGCTCAGGGATAAGTCCTCTTGTGCAAGTATTCTTGCGCAAGAGGCCAGTGTACACAGGTAACATCAATTTCTTGTGCAAGAAAGCCCGATGGACCCCTTCCCTGGCTGTCCTGAGGTGCTTCTTTGGCCCCAAGCTGCTATGGCAAGAGAGGGGTGGAGCAGCCTGCATACTGGACCCCTTCCTCCCCAGCCCCACTCCAGTACAATGATTTAAATGAAGAAAAACGAAAACTGAGTCAAGGATGCAGCAGGGTAAATCTTCCGATGATGAATAAAGCAGCCTGTTTGGGAAGAACATACAATTGAAAATTAATGCAACATCCCAAAGGACTGCCAAAGGAAGATTCCGGAGCTTAATTTTGTAGCATTATCATTGCACTGCAATTACAAGTAATTTCCTATGTGATTTTCCACTCGATTGTTTTGTGGCTATTTTGTGATAGACAGATGTTTAAATAGGACCAAATTAGCGCCCATCATGTCTCAGTGTCTGTTTTGACAAAGTAAATAGGGAAATACTGCTAGGAAACAGGGGAACCAATGCCCAATGTGCAAGCAGAGAGGCTGATGAATTCCTGTACAGTCCCGCTTTTTATTGTATAATGACTTTCTCACAAGGGGTATCTCAAGGTGCCCAGGAAAATGCAGAGTTACGGAAGTAACAGCACATAGAGGGAAGATTTAAGAAGTATAGGTAAAGGGGGAGAAAAGACATTTCTATATGCAATTTGGAACGAAGAAGAGTAGGGGAAGGCTGGTTTAGATGGCAAGACCTGCGAGATAGAACTGGACCAGAGAGGATTTAAACTAATATTGAGCCCAGCTTGACCCGGCAGACCAGTGCAAGCGGCTATGGTCAGCTCACTGAAACACCCTTGCGCCCAGAATGATTTCTGTAAGTCAAAGTGTAGCTTTTATGAGCCTGCTGAGCTGGGGCGTCTGAGTTTTTGTTTTGCCACCATTACTTATCTGCATCATTATTATCAGTCCAGCTTGGAAAATTCTAACATGAATAAGCTGTGAGCTAAGTTCCCTCTAAGACATGGGTTCTCAAACTGGGAGTGTGATCCCTTGGGGGTGGCATGAAGAAATTCTGGGGGGGGCACGAGGCAACCCAGCCACACACCCCAATCAAAACCACCCCAAGTTTTGCTGCTATTTTTTTGGGAAGGGGGGGGCGTGAGGGTTTCTCAAAAATCAAAATGGGGGGGGCGTGATGCCAAAAAGTTTGGGAACCACTGCTCTAAGACACCTAGTGCCACCCACTTCCCTTGGGTGCCTCTTCCATCACAGCACCTGCCCTCTGCCTTGGAGCTGCTCTTGCTTATGGAGCCTCTTGCTTATGACGCAGAGCAGGGGAGAGGAAGGCAGGTGTTGATGTTGGGGTGCCCCTCCCCTAACCGCTGTGCCCCATCTCTGTGGGTGGAGAGGTGGGACTCAGCAGGGTTCAGGGCCATAGGTGATGTGGGGGGCACAAGGGATTCCATACACCTCGAGATGGGTGAACTGACCCCCTCCCGTATTTTAATTGCTGAAGCTGGGTTCCCTCACTCTGCCCCCCTCCCCCACAGAGCATGGGTCGCCTCTGCTCAGGGATAGATGAATCTTGCTGATGGCTGCCGTTGTAGTTGCTCTGAGTGTCGATCTACTCAAAAGGGCAACCTCCAGCAACGTGTCACAAGCTGAAAAGAAGCAGTCTCTCAGGATTTTCACGAGGCTGCACCAGCGGGGCGGCATTTTTTGCCACCTTCTGAAATGCTGCAGTTTCGTTAAACAATCCCTGAGTTTCTATCTTTTCCCATTGTGAATACAGAGTCATCGCACCGTCCACTGATGAGTACGTGCTAGAATGACAGCTACCTCCACGGAGACGCCTGGGTGGAGAGAGAAGGCTGAGAGAAGGAGGGAAAAGGGTCCTTTCTGCAAGGGGTGTGTTCCGGGAGACGTGTTCTCCCACCCTGGGACAGTGGCCTGACTGCTCTGTGGACATGCAGCTGCATGTGCGATCTGTCTGTCTGGACATCCATTTTGGGCACATGGATGCTTCAAGTTTTAGTCCCCCACTGCAACCCAGAATGAGGGAGCTCAGTGTTCCCTGTAAGCTGGGCGCTTGTGTGGCCTCTCTGGAGAGAGTCAAATGCTGCCCAGCTGATTAGCAGAGCGCCCCCAGATGGGTTTCTGTTTCTAGAGGTGGTGCACATTCACACATGCCTGGGTGCACACAGCTCTTACTGTTTAGGAGGAGTTCTCCAGCAGACAGACAGACAGAAAAACAAATGCTCTACAAATAGGTGATATCTAGATTTTGTTTGTGTTGGTGGTGCTGCAAATCCACACACTTTCTCGATGATTTGGTGCACATACCAAAATTCCTTCTGCACATGGGTGGAAAAAAATTAGAGGGGACATTGTCTGTGAAGGAGCTTTGTGTTTAAATACAGCTCCATCAAACCATTCTGTCTTAAATGCCACTGCTCCTTGGGTCTCCGCTTCCTGTTTTTCCACTCCCCTTCCTTATATAACAACATTTCTCTGCCTCTTGAAATGTTTGGGTGTGTCTAGACTACAGGGTTTTGTTGACAAAAGTGGACTTTTGTCGACAAAACTATACCTGCATCTACACTGCTGCTGAGTTCTGTTGACATAACATCGACAGAACTCGGCAGTTTTGTCAACGGTGGTAAACCTCATTCTACGAGGTTCTGTCGACAGAAGGCGTTATTGCATCAACACTGTGCTTTGCGTCTACACTGTCATGTCGACAAAGTGGCTTGCTTTGTCGACAGAACTGGATGTAGTCTGGATGCTTTTTGTTGACAGAAGCTTTGTCAACAGTATCTGTTGACAAAACTTCTGTCGACGAAAGCCTGTAGTCTAGACGTACCCTTTGAGTGAAGAGGGAGGAGGGAATGAGAAAGTAAGATTATAAATTTCCATCTCTTGCTGATGTCTGCTCCCTGGTAAAGTGAAGGGTCTCAAAAGAGGCTGGAAACATGGTGTTTTTGTAAACAGGCACCATTCTGAATACTATTGGTGACCAAAAGATAAAAATATCTCATTGCTTTCAGAAAGTCTCCACAGGTCTGATGGAGACCTTAGGTGGTACAAAAAGTCATGGGGGAATGTCACTGTTGTGCAGAGAGCTGGTGTGAGCCCAATGTGTTACAGAAAGGTCAATTCCCTGTAACATTTCTTAAAGATCTTATTGGATTACGTTTATGAATTATTGTGGGCCAGAGTTGTAAGTAACCATTCTAGGCAGGAGATGTGACTGATATGAGACCTGGGAGTGCTAGTTATGAATGGACAATAAGTCTTCAGTGGATTTCCCAGGGATCTCTGGGAGTGAGAGGACAGTTAATGCAAATTCCTCAGCTTCGGTTATAAAACAGAACGGGCTTTTTGAAGCTGCACCTTAAGAAGATGATGGTTACCTGCCTGCTGGTTACCTAGCACAGAGTCAAGATCTAAGGCCTGAGATATATAAAGAAAGGGCTGACCAACCTAGCCTTCTGTCTGGTTCCTGATCTAAAGACTAAGGAACTTGTAACCACAGGGAAAACCCGTTGGTGGAGTTTTGAAGGACTGACACCTACCAAAGCCCTTGTTTGGATTTGGGGATGATCTCTGCTAAACTTTTCAGGGGGCATGTATTGTTTTAATGTTTTCTCTGGATTGCTTTTCTTTTAAGAACAAACGTGCTTGTTTAGAAAGATCTGTGTAATAAGTGTTAACTGCAGGTAGTTCACTGGTCATAGTTGTTGTGAAAAGGCAAAATTCAGGCACCAGCCTTTTTTAGGCTTGCTGGGGTTATCAGGGTAAATCAGGGAGCAGTGCAACCTTAAAATCCTCAGCAAGGAGGGTATGATATATGGGTTTCTATCCAGAAGGGACGATGGCTGAGAACTTGAAGTCTAAAGTGAGTCCTCCCATTGGACAGAGAAAGGTATAAAAAGGTGCATTTGCCTTGAACCTGTGACATTATGCACCCACATGTATTTTGCTTAAGCTCCTGATATAGGGATTCATAGACCATGTGCTGATGTGACTTTTTCATAGCTGAGAAATTCTCCTGGAAGTTTAGCTGTGACAGTGGTGCCCAGCTGCTGCTGAAATTTACTGGCATCTTTTTCTCTTCCAGGTTATTTAAAACAAAATAATAAGATTGTATGCAGTGGATTTCAGCATCAGGACGTTCTTTCATAGAGTAACCAGCTGTTGCGATTTTATCTTGTGACATTCGTTATTCTCTTCATAACGCTCCTTTTCCTGGAATCATGTGAGAATCTCAGTGGAGTTTTTTAAGTAAATGTCTGACCCTCATGGTTGCAAAGAAAAATTTGAAAATGAGACCTCCTAAAGGCCCAAAAAACAGAAGGCAATAAAAAAGAACCCCCCAAAAATGATAGATTGAACTTCTCTTGTCTTGCACTCTCGGAATGTGATTGGTTCCAAATGAGAGAATTTTCCAGTCCACAGGAGGTCAATATTATCTAGCAGCATTACCAACACTTCCACGGCTCGCTGGGCTCTGAGAAGACATTGAGGGGTAAATTAGAGCTAAACAACAGCACAGAACACTGAGATCCAGGACTATTGGTGGCAAACAAAATTCATGGAACTGTGGGAAACCTGGCCATGCCCATGACAAATGGACATCTGGCTCACTAAAATCATGTCGGATCACAGATGCTGCTGGACCAGACAGAGCCACCCTAGAGAGATTCAACCCGTATCTGTAAAAGAAAAGAGGCATTCCTGCCCTTTCCTGCTTTTCTGTGCTGTATGACAGCAGTTTCTAAGGACTTTTCCTCCAAAAACAAAAAAAGCATGATGTCTTTGGTCTCCTTTTTCAAATCATTGTAAAATCCTAAAAGACATGTTCTCAGTTGGTACCAACTGGAGCAGCTCCAGTTACTTCAGCAGAGAGATGCCACCTTACAGCAGCTAAGGATATGACCCGACATCTGCAAGCTTTCTAGCATCTCTGTTGATATGAGGGCTTCAGATGAATACTCAGTTTTTCAAATGTAAATATTGGGGCCATTTTCTTGACATACTAATAAATTAGAAAGAAATGGCAGAAATATAACACATGGTTTCCCCAGAGAAAGTTCAGTCTTGTGGGGCTTGCCATACTGCAGAAGTGAAGCTTTTTTCCAACAGGCATTTTACAATCCTGCTGAGAGATGAGAAAAGCTTGGAAGAACTGAACAGCTAAAAAGTCAAAACAACTCAATAGGGCCTTGCCTCCACTATGGGGTAGATCAACATGGCAGCAATTGATTCGCTGGTGCACTATTTATCGCATCTGCTTAGATGCGATTAATCAATCTCTGAGCACTCTGCTGTCAATTCTGGTATCCTACCAGGACCAGAACAGTATCGGGAGTCGATGGGAGAGCAGCTCCCACCGACCTTACTGCATAGAAGATGCTGTGGTAAGTATGTCAACTTCAGCTATACTATTTGTGTATACAGGCAGTCCCCGAGTTACGCGGATCAGATTTATAATCCCCGCTTCATTAAAATAAAAATGGCCGCCATGCTGTGCCTACAATCAGCTGATCCAGCACAGTGCAGCAGTCTAGACACAGATCAGTCGACAAGGAAAGCCTTTGTCGACCGCCCCTGTAAATCTCGTTTCACGAGGCATAAAGGAGCCATCGACAAAGGCTTCCCTTGTCGACCGTGCCACGTCTAGACTGCTGCACTGTGCCGGGTCAGCTGATTGTTGGCACAGCGTGGTGGCCATTTTTTATTTAATCCCCGCTTCATTGACTATGTTGGGTAAACTAGTTCACATGGCTCTGTTGACGGAACCATGTAGTCTAGACATACCCCTAATATAGACTCACTAATTACACAAGCTACTCCTGTCTCCAGTCAGGCAGATGAAAATTCGTATAGGACTGAAAAATTGGTGAAGGCCTGAGGTTTTATCTGCTGATCTATACAGCTTCTTTTGTTGTCTCTGTTATAACTGCATGGTACAGGCAGTCCCCGAGTTACATGGATCCGACTTACATCGGATCCCTACTTACAAACGGGGTGAGGCAACCCCGCACTAGCTGCTTCCCCCCAGCAGACCAGGGAGATGCGGAGCGGCTTTTCTCAGCAGACACCTCAGCTTGAGAATAAAGGACTGAGGGAAGTGAGGTGTGGGAGAATAAAACTGACCTCTGGAGAAATGTTTGGCTAGAGTTTCCCCTACAATATGTACCAGTTCCGACTTACATACAAATTCAACTTAAGAACAAACCTACAGTCACTATCTTGTACGTAACCCGGGGACTGCCTGTATATAATAAATGGAAATGACTCGGTAGAAAAATGTTAGACCAAATGGCCCTCTTGGCCCCTCCCATCAGATAGGGCCTGGAGCTGGTCAAGGTGCAATGTCAGGGGATCAGGAATGTGGCAAATCATGACAGCGGAGATACATTGCATAAATGCCCTCCGTGCTGCCTCAGCACGCCTTTAACCTGAATGATCAGATACTTGTTTTTGTGAGCTAGAAAAGTCCATGACATTAAAAGTGACCCTGGAAGTCTGTACTCATCAGAAGAGTTTATACTGAAGTACATGTAGGAGGCTAGATTCTGCTCTCACCTACACCATGCACATTTTGGCACCTCAGTGTTTAACCCTTTTTCCAGATCAGTTATGCATATGTTGAATAGGACTGGTCCCAACATAGGTCTTTGGGGAAAACCAATATTTACCTCACTCCATTATGAAAACAGATGGACCTAACCAAGTGAGTTATAAGATCAAGAACACATATTCCTGCGCATCCAGAAATATAATCTATGCTATCATGTGCCGAAAGTGTCCGTCTGCTATGTACATTGGACAAACGTCTCAGACACTTCGCCAAAGGATTAATGCCCACAAAACAGATATTAGACAGGATCACAAAGAAAAAACAGTTGCTTGTCATTTCAACCAGAAAGGACACTGTCTCAATGACCTGCTCACCTGCATCCTACTTCAGAAGACATTCAAATCTGCACTTGAAAGGGAATCCTCTGAACTGGCATTCATGCTAAAATTCGACACTCTCAGCAGGGGGCTGAACAAAGACTCCAACTATCTTAGCCATTACAAAGATAGCTTCCCCAATTATCACCTCTAATACTATTAACTCACAGACATTTACCCTTCCCCACCTCTAATATCATTAACTCACTGGCATTCACCTTCCTTCCCCCCCTGCATCCCCCTTCTGTTCTGTAATGTGATTTGTCCTTTTCATATGTGTTCATTTTTTTTAAATTGTATCCTTTGGTATATATGCTTGTGACTATTTTCTTCCACTATTTGATCTGACCCACGAAAGCTCATCACCTAATAAACTATCTTGTTAGTCTTTAAAGTGCTACATAGTCCTGTATTTTGTTTCAGCTACACCAGACTAACACGGCTACATTTCTATCATTTATTACCCTTGGTTTCCTTTCCCTCAACCAATTACTAATCCATGAGAAGACCTTCCCTCTTATCCCGTCATTGCCTGCTTTTGCTGAAGAGCCTTTGATGAGAGAACTTCTCTAAGGTTTTCTGAAAGTCCAAATACAATCGTTTTGTTTGCTAAAGTCCTTCTTGAACCTAATTTAGCCAATGCACAGTTCAGATAAAGTTCACTGTATCAAAGTCTGGGTGGGAGAAAAGCCCCTTCTTTCTTTTGCTTCATAATTTTCGGTCACTGCCATAATTGTTCTAATGAGCTTTTGTTTTCCAGAAAACATGTCTTGCTGGATTTGTTCCCAAATCCAATTAGAGAGTTAATTAGTGAAATTACAAAATTCTACTATTCTAACCTTGAGTGTGAATGCACTGTTGAGAGTAGAAGTCAAGAGTAGGTGCTGTTCTGGAAACCACCAGATGGTATTCAACAAATGTAGTAATCTACTGTATATATTAAAGAGTTTGTTTGTTTGTTTGTGAAAATAAAGTCATACTTCACGATTACCTACAGAGACCAAATTTTTCATAAATAATCCTGCCACTTAAATTTGCTGCATGTACTACTTTGTACACTGCAATATGCTGGGTGAAAGGTTGAAATAATTATTTTTGTTTTTCTTCTGCAAAAAGTCATGACTATTATGATTAGAGTTCATAAAAAATGTTTGCTAACAAAATTAAAATCAAGTTGCCCATTCAACTGTCTTTTTAGTGCAAAAAAAAATTTTACTGTTAGAAATCACAAAATAGTTCAAATTTGTCATGGAAAAAGTAACGGCAGCTTTATGTGTTTCTGATTCAAATTTACGGTGTATGGTAATTATTCAATAAAATGAATAATGTTTGAAGTTGAAATTCTATCAATTTAAAACTGTTCTTTTTCCTCCCTTTTGTGAGCACATTAATAAAACATTCTATTACATATATTTAATGTATTGAACTTTCCTATAAGTGTAATCTATGCAAAATGACTTTGCCTGGTCAACGACTGGCCTTACCTGCTAGTTAAAAATAAATGAACTAACCTCATCCGCATGCAGTGGGCAGTGCAAGGTTTATGCATGGCTAAGTCCCATTTAAGACTTATTTTTGAGGATTTACACTGACCCTGTGCAAAAGAGAGAATTTCATCCAAATGAGAGCAAAGGATCAATAGAGCCCAGCATGTATGAAGAATTTTTTTCATGGGTGCAGACATCCGTGGATAGAAATCAGTATCTGCTGATCCTCAAGACTTTAGTCTCAGGAAACACAATGACCAAAGGAGACGGTTGTCACGCTGCCACCCCCAGGAGCCAGTGCTGTGCACTGGAAGATCCTTGGGACTGTGCAGCTGAACTGCTCCCTGCTGCATCTCTTGTCTGGGGTTCAACAAAACCAGAGGTGAAAAGAAGGTCCCCAACGAAACTGAGTATAACTGTAGATACTGTGGTAGTCAGCTTTGCATGTGTCCTCTTGAGCTCATGTAATTTAATTATATTAGAAACAGCTGGTGTCCTATGGTTAGAACTATGTTTGCCTGGGAGGAGGAAATGAACTATGTATGAAATATATCCAATGTAGTTTTTTTGTTTCATGAAGGTTGGGAACTTTTCCAGAACTTTTTAACCAGAGTAAACTTGATTTAGAGCTTCTCATTTGTCCAAGACTGTTAATGTTATTGTTTGTTTCAGAAACACATACCACTGAAGAGAACATAAGAACAGCTACACTGGGTCAGACCAAAGGTCCATCTAGCCCAGTGTCCTGTCTGCTGACAGTGGCCGATGCCAAGTGCCTCAGATGAAGGGAATAGAAATCATCAAGAAATCCCTTTCCCCTCACCCATTCCCAGCCTCTGACAGAGCCCATCCTAGGTAATAGCCTTTGATGGACCTACCCTCCATGAATTTATCGAGCTCTTTTTTGAACCCTGTTAAAGTCCTGGTCTTCACCACATCCTCTGGCGAGGAGTTCCACAGGGTGACGTTGTGCTGAGTGAAGAAAAACTTCCTTTTGTTCGTTTTAAACCTGTTAATTTGATTTAGTGACCCCTAGTTCTTATGTTGTGGGAACAAGTAATTAACTTTTCCTTATTCACTTTTTCCATACTAGTACTATTTAATAGACCTCAATCATATCTACCCTTAGTCTCTTTTTTAAGCTGAAAAGTCCCAATGTTTTTAATCTCTCTTCATATAGGACTCATTCCAAACCCCTAATAATTTTCGTTGCCCTTTTCTGCACCTTTTCCAATGCCAATAGATCTTTTTGGAGATGAGGCGATCACATCTGTACGCACTATACAACTAACTTTACTTAAGGAGCCTTTGGTGAGGGACCTTGTCAAAGGCTTACTAGAAATCTAAGTACACTATATCCACTGGATCCCCCTTGTCCGTGTGTTTGTTGACCTCCTCAAAGAACTCCAGTAGATTAGTAAGGCATGATTTCCCTTTACAGAAACCATGTTGACTTTTCCCCAACAAATTATGTTCATTTATGTGCCTGACAATTTTATTCTTTACTATAGTTTCAAGTAATTTGCCCGGTATTGACATTAGACTTACTGGTCTGTAATTGCCAGGATCACCTCTAGAGCCCTTTTTAAATGTTGGCGTCACATTAGTGATCTTCCAGTCATTAGGTACAGAAGCTGATTTAAAGGGTAGGTTATAAACCTGTCAATAGTTCCACAGTTTTCCATTTGAGTTCTTTCAGCTCTCTTGGGTGCATGCCATCTGAGGAGAATGGTTCTCTGTAAACAAATACAAAAAAGAGACAGGTCTGGCCTTGCAGATGTTACAATTAAGTTTGATAGTATAAAGCCAGCATGTGCCCGCAGGGCAGAGTTTAAGCATAAGAGAAACTGATCAGCTGATGCTTATTGGTTATAGGGATGTTAAATGTCCCAAGTAGCTGACCCATTTTGGCTTTGAAGTGTAGCAACAGCCCTAGGGGAGCCCAGCGTCAGGCTCCGAGCAGTGTTGCAAAGCAGCAGCGCTGCACAGAGCCCGGGGTCAGTGGGGGAGTCCCTGGCTGAGCCCGGGCTCCATGTGACGCTGCCACTTTGAAATGCCGTGCGCAGCCTGGGGCACCCCAGCTGGCTCTGGGCTGTGCTCAGGGTTTCAAAGCAGCAGCACTGCATGGAGCCTGGGGTCTGGCACTGCTGCTGCTTTGAAGTACCCCCTTTTCTCCGCTCCCCGCCCCCGTTTCTGACAGAGACAGTAAGGGATGGGGAAGCGATTAGTTGACTAACTTGTTGACTATCCAATAAGCATTTGACTTCACATCCCTAATCAGTTAATTGGATTAAACTCTTATGGCCCTAGTGCTGAATGCTCTTCCACTTCAATCCAAACCATCTGGTTTTGTTTTCACTGTGCATGCCTCTTCTTGAATAATTTTCAGCCATCCAGTCCAGAGACATGCTGCGACTTCATGTCCCTGTATTCTTAAAGGCATTTCTGCTTCAGTAACAACAAAGCACAAAGCGTGCCAGTCACTGCCTTCCTCACATAGTACATTTGAGACATTTTTGTAGCAGTGCTTCCCCTGCTGCCCAGCTGGCTGACCTCAGGTAAAGTCACAAGGTATGTGTCTGATGCACCCTCGTCAGCACTCTGGCAGTCCTGCTTGCCCTGGGCAAATATTGGCAATATCGAAATGCAGGTTTCGGAGGCTACGTCTTCAATCCGGGGAAGATAGATTCTGCTGCAATCGATCTGCCAGAGTTCAATTTAGTGGCTCTAGTGAAGACCTGCTAAATCAAACTCAGAGAGAGTGCCCATCAGTGTCTGGTACTGCTGCTCCCACAAGGAGTAAGGGAAGCCAATGGGAGCATTTCCTCTTGTTGGCCTCCCACTATGGGGATGGCAGAGAAACTCAAATCAAAGTATGCCGATTCTAACTACCTAATTAATGTAACTGAAGTTGCGTATCTTGATTTGACCATCCCCTTTAGTGTAGACCTGGCCAGAGTGTAATGAGAGGGGATGTGTACTAGAGGGCAAGGCACGAAACAATGTTCTTTCTCTTCTGGAAGATTAGGCAATTTTTTTTATCTTCATCCAAGCTTGTTCAATGGATAGACAAAAAAAATCTATTACTTACGTGGCTGGCTGGGTGTATGGGATTGCACTGACCACTAGCAACGCTGCATAGTTTTCCAGGTGAAACCAAAATACTCTAAACACCAACATACAATTCACTGCACAGTCCCCCTTCGCTCTCTCTGAGCAAGGTGTCTCCCATTCTGTGTTAACATTTTTGCAGGAGCACCTCCTGACTGCTACTACAAGTCACCTCTGCCCCTTTGTTTTTTCAGACCACTTAAGCACTGGGGTCAGGAAGGCAGTACTGTGACCCTGAATCCTCCAATTTATTCTAATACAACTAGCCAATTAGCCCGTCTCTCCTGAGCTCTCTCGCTCTGTCTCTCTCTCTCTCTTCCTACTGCCTCCCCCTCTCTCTTAGCTCTTCTCCTCCTCCTCCTCCTGCCTCTCTCTCCGTCTCTTTCTTTCTCTTCTCCCCCTCCTGTCTCTCACTCTCCCTTTCTCTACTCCTCCTCCTGTCTCTCACTCCGTCTCTTTCTTTCTCTTCTCCTCCTCCTGTCTCTCACTCCGTCTCTTTCTTTCTCTTCTCCTCCTCCTGTCTCTCACTCTGTCTCTTTCTTTCTCTTCTCCCCCTCCTGTCTCTCACTCTCCCTTTCTCTTCTCCTCCTCCTGTCTCTCACTCCGTCTCTTTCTTTCTCTTCTCCTCCTCCTGTCTCTCACTCTCCCTTTCTCTTCTCCTCCTCCTGTCTCTCACTCCGTCTCTTTCTTTCTCTTCTCCCCCTCCTGTCTCTCACTCTCCCTTTCTCTTCTCCTCCTCCTGTCTCTCACTCCGTCTCTTTCTTTCTCTTCTCCTCCTCCTGTCTCTCACTCCGTCTCTTTCTTTCTCTTCTCCTCCTCCTGTCTCTCACTCCGTCTCTTTCTTTCTCTTCTCCCCCTCCTGTCTCTCACTCTCCCTTTCTCTTCTCCTCCTCCTGTCTCTCACTCCGTCTCTTTCTTTCTCTTCTCCTCCTCCTGTCTCTCACTCTCCCTTTCTCTTCTCCCCCTCCTGTCTCTCACTCCGTCTCTTTCTTTCTCTTCTCCTCCTCCTGTCTCTCTCTCCATCTCTTTCTTTCTCTTCTCCTCCTCCTGTCTCTCACTCTCCCTTTCTCTTCTCCCCCTCCTGTCTCTCACTCTCCCTTTCTCTTCTCCTCCTCCTGTCTCTCACTCCGTCTCTTTCTTTCTCTTCTCCTCCTCCTGTCTCTCTCTCCGTCTCTTTCTTTCTCTTCTCCTCCTCCTGTCTCTCACTCCGTCTCTTTCTTTCTCTTCTCCTCCTCCTGTCTCTCACTCCGTCTCTTTCTTTCTCTTCTCCTCCTCCTGTCTCTCACTCCGTCTCTTTCTTTCTCTTCTCCTCCTCCTGTCTCTCACTCTGTCTCTTTCTTTCTCTTCTCCCCCTCCTGTCTCTCACTCTCCCTTTCTCTTCTCCTCCTCCTGTCTCTCACTCCGTCTCTTTCTTTCTCTTCTCCTCCTCCTGTCTCTCACTCCGTCTCTTTCTTTCTCTTCTCCTCCTCCTGTCTCTCACTCTGTCTCTTTCTTTCTCTTCTCCCCCTCCTGTCTCTCACTCTCCCTTTCTCTTCTCCTCCTCCTGTCTCTCACTCCGTCTCTTTCTTTCTCTTCTCCTCCTCCTGTCTCTCTCTCCGTCTCTTTCTTTCTCTTCTCCTCCTCCTGTCTCTCACTCCGTCTCTTTCTTTCTCTTCTCCTCCTCCTGTCTCTCACTCTGTCTCTTTCTTTCTCTTCTCCCCCTCCTGTCTCTCACTCTCCCTTTCTCTTCTCCTCCTCCTGTCTCTCACTCCGTCTCTTTCTTTCTCTTCTCCTCCTCCTGTCTCTCACTCCGTCTCTTTCTTTCTCTTCTCCTCCTCCTGTCTCTCACTCTGTCTCTTTCTTTCTCTTCTCCCCCTCCTGTCTCTCACTCTCCCTTTCTCTTCTCCTCCTCCTGTCTCTCACTCCGTCTCTTTCTTTCTCTTCTCCTCCTCCTGTCTCTCACTCCGTCTCTTTCTTTCTCTTCTCCCCCTCCTGTCTCTCACTCTCCCTTTCTCTTCTCCTCCTCCTGTCTCTCACTCCGTCTCTTTCTTTCTCTTCTCCTCCTCCTGTCTCTCACTCCGTCTCTTTCTTTCTCTTCTCCTCCTCCTGTCTCTCACTCCGTCTCTTTCTTTCTCTTCTCCTCCTCCTGTCTCTCACTCCGTCTCTTTCTTTCTCTTCTCCTCCTCCTGTCTCTCACTCTGTCTCTTTCTTTCTCTTCTCCCCCTCCTGTCTCTCACTCTCCCTTTCTCTTCTCCTCCTCCTGTCTCTCACTCCGTCTCTTTCTTTCTCTTCTCCTCCTCCTGTCTCTCACTCTCCCTTTCTCTTCTCCTCCTCCTGTCTCTCACTCCGTCTCTTTCTTTCTCTTCTCCCCCTCCTGTCTCTCACTCCGTCTCTTTCTTTCTCTTCTCCTCCTCCTGTCTCTCACTCTCCCTTTCTCTTCTCCTCCTCCTGTCTCTCACTCCGTCTCTTTCTTTCTCTTCTCCCCCTCCTGTCTCTCACTCTCCCTTTCTCTTCTCCTCCTCCTGTCTCTCACTCCGTCTCTTTCTTTCTCTTCTCCTCCTCCTGTCTCTCACTCCGTCTCTTTCTTTCTCTTCTCCTCCTCCTGTCTCTCACTCCGTCTCTTTCTTTCTCTTCTCCCCCTCCTGTCTCTCACTCCGTCTCTTTCTTTCTCTTCTCCTCCTCCTGTCTCTCACTCTCCCTTTCTCTTCTCCCCCTCCTGTCACTCACTCCGTCTCTTTCTTTCTCTTCTCCTCCTCCTGTCTCTCTCTCCATCTCTTTCTTTCTCTTCTCCTCCTCCTGTCTCTCACTCTCCCTTTCTCTTCTCCCCCTCCTGTCTCTCACTCTCCCTTTCTCTTCTCCTCCTCCTGTCTCTCACTCCGTCTCTTTCTTTCTCTTCTCCTCCTCCTGTCTCTCTCTCCGTCTCTTTCTTTCTCTTCTCCTCCTCCTGTCTCTCACTCCGTCTCTTTCTTTCTCTTCTCCTCCTCCTGTCTCTCACTCCGTCTCTTTCTTTCTCTTCTCCTCCTCCTGTCTCTCACTCCGTCTCTTTCTTTCTCTCCTCCTCCTCCTGTCTCTCACTCTGTCTCTTTCTTTCTCTTCTCCCCCTCCTGTCTCTCACTCTCCCTTTCTCTTCTCCTCCTCCTGTCTCTCACTCCGTCTCTTTCTTTCTCTTCTCCTCCTCCTGTCTCTCACTCCGTCTCTTTCTTTCTCTTCTCCTCCTCCTGTCTCTCACTCTGTCTCTTTCTTTCTCTTCTCCCCCTCCTGTCTCTCACTCTCCCTTTCTCTTCTCCTCCTCCTGTCTCTCACTCCGTCTCTTTCTTTCTCTTCTCCTCCTCCTGTCTCTCTCTCCGTCTCTTTCTTTCTCTTCTCCTCCTCCTGTCTCTCACTCCGTCTCTTTCTTTCTCTTCTCCTCCTCCTGTCTCTCACTCTGTCTCTTTCTTTCTCTTCTCCCCCTCCTGTCTCTCACTCTCCCTTTCTCTTCTCCTCCTCCTGTCTCTCACTCCGTCTCTTTCTTTCTCTTCTCCTCCTCCTGTCTCTCACTCCGTCTCTTTCTTTCTCTTCTCCCCCTCCTGTCTCTCACTCTCCCTTTCTCTTCTCCTCCTCCTGTCTCTCACTCCGTCTCTTTCTTTCTCTTCTCCTCCTCCTGTCTCTCACTCCGTCTCTTTCTTTCTCTTCTCCTCCTCCTGTCTCTCACTCCGTCTCTTTCTTTCTCTTCTCCTCCTCCTGTCTCTCACTCTCCCTTTCTCTTCTCCCCCTCCTGTCTCTCACTCCGTCTCTTTCTTTCTCTTCTCCTCCTCCTGTCTCTCTCTCCGTCTCTTTCTTTCTCTTCTCCTCCTCCTGTCTCTCACTCTCCCTTTCTCTTCTCCTCCTCCTGTCTCTCACTCCGTCTCTTTCTTTCTCTTCTCCTCCTCCTGTCTCTCTCTCCGTCTCTTTCTTTCTCTTCTCCCCCTCCTGTCTCTCACTCCGTCTCTTTCTTTCTCTTCTCCTCCTCCTGTCTCTCACTCCGTCTCTTTCTTTCTCTTCTCCTCCTCCTGTCTCTCACTCCGTCTCTTTCTTTCTCTTCTCCCCCTCCTGTCTCTCTCTCCCCTCCGTCTCTCCCCAACCCTATACCCCTTCCCCTTCCCCCCCACTGTGGCACTTGGCTGAGTGCTGCTCTGCTCAGCCGGGCTGCTGCGAGGGAGGGGGGCGGGGCGGTGACGTACACGGCTGGGTCTGGGGACGTGTACGTCACCCCCCCTTCCACTCCCACCCCAGGGGAGCCCAAACTGCCCCTTGCGCTGCTGGCTCCCCCGGTGGCCTGGCTGAGGGGCACAGCACTCAGCTGAGTGCCACAGCTGGAGGGGAAGGGGGCGGTGACATACACGGCCCCGCCCCCTGGCCATATACATCACTGCCCCGCCCCCTTTCCCCTCCCTCCATGGCGCCTCGGCTGAGTGTTGCGCGCTCAGCCGGGCCGCTGCGGGGGAGGAGGGGCGGGGTGGTGACGTACACGGCCAGGGGGCGGGGCTGTCTACGTCACCACCCCCCCCGCGGCGGCCTGGCTGAGGGGCGCATCACTCAGCGCCACGGCGGGACGAGGAAGGGGGGGTACACAGCCCCACCCCCTGGCCGTGTATATCACCGCCCCGCCCCCCTTCCTGTCCCACCGGGCCCACCTGAGCGGTGCTCAGCTGGGCCCCGGCAGGGGAGCAAGTGGCCTGTGGCTGCACCCCCCCGCCAGGTCTGTTTCCCGCCCCCCTCCTCCTGTCCATCCCCATGGCCCTCAGCTCTGCTTCCCACCCCCTCTTCCTGCTAGCCAGCCTCACTGCCCCCCCCGGATATCCCCCCGCCAGCGCTGCTTCCCACCCCCTCTTCCTGCTAGCCAGCCTCACTGCCCCCCCCGGATATCCCCCCGCCAGCGCTGCTTCCCTCCCCCTTTCCTCCAGGCCCCCCCATCCTCCCCTACAGGCCCCGATCCCCCCCCAGCTCTGCTTCCCACCCCCTTTCCTCCAGGCCCCCCCATCCTCCCCTACAGGCCCCGATCCCCCCCCAGCTCTGCTTCCCTTCCCCTTTCCTCCAGGCCCCCCCATCCTCCCCTACAGGCCCCGATCCCTCCCCCAGCTCTGCTTCCCACCCCCTCTTCCTGCTGGCCAGCCTCACTGCCCCCCCCGGATATCCCCCCCCCAGCTCTGCTTCCCACCCCCTTTCCTCCAGGCCCCCCCATCCTCCCCTACAGGCCCCGATCCCCCCCCAGCTCTGCTTCCCTCCCCCTTTCCTCCAGGCCCCCCCATCCTCCCCTACAGGCCCCGATCCCCCCCCAGATCTGCTTCCCACCCCTCTTCTGGCCAGCCCCGCCCCCTTCCCCTCCCTGCGTGGTGCCTCGCCCCACCCCCTTCCCCTTCCCCCCCCCCCCCCCCGTGGCACGCTGCGCTGCTCCCAGCTGAGCGGCGCTCCCGACGGGCCCCGGTGGGGGAGCAAGCGGCAGCAAGCGACCCTTTGGGGGCTGCGCTCCCCACACATGGGGAGTGAGGATCCCGAAGGGCCACTTGCTGCTGCTTGCTCCCCCACCGGGACCCAGCTGAGCAGTGCAGCACCGGCGCCACTCAGCTGTCCCCCGGCAGGAGCGCAGCTCTGTGGGCCGGGGAGGCAAGTGGCCCTTTGGGGTCCACACTCCCTGAACCCTATAGGGTCGCTTTCCACCGCTTGCTCCCTTGCCGGGACCCAGCTGAGCAGTGCAGCTCGGCTAAACCGCCAGGGAGGGAGGGGAAGGAGAGCAGGGCGCTGACGTACAGGGCCAGGAGGCGTAGCCGTGTACGTCAGCATGAGTGTCAGCGTTACAGACGCACAGACACTGGGCTACTATAGATACGATAATTCATATGGAGCAGGACATGCCTGAATCATGTTTCCCATGTTCAAAGGGCATTTCATGGCAGTTCTATCACATGGGTCCTGAGCAGGGCTCCCTGCAAGCTGAGTACTTGGATGGCCACCCGGGAGAGTCACATGCTGCCCCACTGATCTGCAGAGCACCCATGGCCAGCAGCATGTGTTTCTCCAGATGGTGCACATCCACACAGGCCTTGGTGCACGTAGCAAAATTTATTCTGCACATCGATAGAAAAAAATAGAGGGGAACATTGGTTCTGAGCCCACTGAATTGAATCTGAATTGTATCTGCAGTGGCACCAATCTTAAATGGGTGGAGTACGATAATCCTGAAAGTTTAATTTGTGAGTGTTGTGATTCAGTTCCGGTGCCAGTTGGCAGGCAGTGCTAATAGCAGTGCTGTGATGTAGACTAAACTGTGGGCCTTGAGGCTATTATGCTTTGAAACAAGTTTCCAAGTCCTTCAGCTGCTGTGTTCAAGTCTCTGACAGGAGGAGATAGCAATTAATAGGGAACTTGCGCAGAAGTAACTTCAGGAAGAAGTCACAACTTGTACTCTCTAATATTGGCTCTGCTGCAGACTTGGGTAGGAGCACTGTGACGCTTAAGTAGTGAATGGAAAGGATTTTGCATTTCTTACCTGGAAGGAGCCACATGAATAAGACATATTATAATGAGAGGTTGTTTTGTTACCTTTTATTTCAAGCCTTTATTTCTGTGCCCTTACTTACACAGAAACCGTATTCTGCGGCCCTACTCTTTACAGAAATTGTATGAGCCCATGTGAATAGTACAGATATACAGTGAAAATCCCCCTTTTTCTCTCCCTTACCTTTATCTCCTTTTGCTCATCTGTATTCTCCTTTCCACAACTCTGCTAGAAATAGGCTCAGAAGCTGTATTAACTCCAGGTCTGTATAGGATCATTCACAAAATGTTCAGGGGCAGGGCACATTTCGGTAGGTGATGCAATTAAAACACTGATGTTTAAAATCTTAGCACTATAGTGTTTCTCCTAGATGGGCATCTAGATGAATCTGCCCCCCTTCTGGGTGCAAAAGGGGCCACTGAGGGCTGCAGCCAGTGTACAACAGCACTGAGGTCTCCTTAAGATACTTTGTGAAAAGACAGATTGGGAGCAGATCTTTTCTGTGCAGCAAACACTACTTAAGATAAATGTGAGGGGATCTGCTTTGGGCTCTTCCCCTCCTGTCTCCTCCGTTCTTTGGATTTGTTCTCGATGGGGGTCTAGACTGGGGCCGTGATATTTTCCTTGCTAACTGTATCCTAATGTGTAAGGATGTTTTAGAGGCTTGTGATTTGCAATAGCACAAGCAAACACGGCTTGCTCCCACGCAGGTCCTCTGTGTGTTGATGGAAGTTTAGGTAGGGATATGGAGGAAAGTGCAGATACTCACTGTTCTTGATTCCATTCATAGACCACCATTAACCCACCTCTTGATTCAGCAAAAGCATCTTCACATGTAGACCTTCACTGCTGTGCAAAGCTCCGTTGCAGTTAATGAGAGGCAGGGTATGCACAAGGTCAGACCCTTAAGGTTCTGTGCATTCTTTTAAGGAACGAGAGACGGCGCTGCTACAGGGTTTGTATAATTAAAAAAACATTAGCTAATGCCCTTTGGAGTCCCTCCTACTTCCTCCTCACTGCTCTGGACCACCAGTGCAAGGCTGGCTTCTTACCCAATTCCCTGAGGAATGTGATGACTTTTCTCATAAAGCAGCTGGTTTCTGAGAGAGTCAAATTGAAAAGCATCCGTTTGAAAAGGAAGAAAGATTTTTCATGGAGGCTGTTTGGATCTCAGTTAAAACTACATGGAGTTTGCTAGAGTTCTTACTCCAAAGCACTTCTGCTGGAATGAGCTAGGAAAGTGCTTCCAATGCTCATACCAGCTGCCTTTCTGACTACTACGAATAAATGTTAGTTCTCTCGGAAGCTGCGTTTTCTCTATAGGGCCTCCTAGAGCCGTGGTGTCCGGCCAGTTCTGAAGAAGTCGTCACGCTAGTGGTGACTGCTGTCGCGAGCTAGCCACACTCAATTGGCCAGATAGCCACATGGTTCAAGCCCGGAGCTAGCGGCTAGTGTGTACGACATCTCGGTCCTAGAGGCTGGCTTTGGAACAAGTACCATTGTGCGTGATCTGTGAGCTCCCATGCTCAGCACTCTTACACAATTCACTACAGCCTGTAAGCTCTCTCCGACCTATCCCGTTGCTCCTGTGCCATCTTCTATAGTGACTTCTTTTGGGAGCGATTTGGACAGAGGTAGCTGCGAGCTTCCCCACAACCCATTCCATGTAGAGACATTTGCGGGAAAAGCCCAGGACTAAAATAAATGTGCATGGAAAATCTCCTTCCCTGTCTCCTCAAAAACAAACCCAACCCACTAACGATGCAAGTCCTTTATCAGGGATGTGATATCTTGTTTGGATAACTGGGCAGACTAGAACTACACAGTGAAGAGAAAAGGTGTAGGAATAATCTACCTGCTGCCTTATAATAGAAAATATGGTAAATATTTGCCTCCAGGGTGTATTCCTAGAGGTGTTTTATTCTTATCAGTTTTAATAACACTCAGCACAGTTAGAGTTATATATCACTTTGAATTCTCAAAGACCTTCACAAACATCAGCGAATTAATTTGTACTCTGCCTGTGTAAGCAACAATTTACTGTGAGAAGTATAGTATTAGATGGTCTTGGGGTCTGAAGAGACACTTCCATAGGAACATAGATATTGAAATTCCAGGTAAAAGCACTGGTCCATCTTTTTCAATATCCCATCACGACCAGTGCCCAGTATCAGATGATTTAGAAGAAAGTGCAAGACATCCTGTGACATATAAGTTTGGAATAACCTGCTCACAGGGGAAATTTCTTCCCAGTTCCATCAGTTAGTGGTTGTTTAGCAGAAAGGCACATATTTCTTGTCATGTCTTATAGCCTAGCTAATGTAACTGTAAATGTTTTCTTTATCCATATGAAGGCCTATTTTCTGTTTGTTAAGAAATTTCCAAATTCACACATCTTGGAAAGTTTGGGAGAAGGATGGTACAGAATTCCAAAAAGAGGAATGAATGATACATGAATAAAAGCTTTTTACAACAATTAAACTGATGTGATGCCTTAGACACCAATTCTTTTAATGACTGCAATTACAATTAAGAGGTTAAAAATGGTTTGGGGTCCAAGGAATTGATTCTTATTAATTTTTTAGTTTTGTATCAGTAATTCTTAATGGGTGAGTTCCACTGTATTTAAAATGGTCAGATCTCGAAGTCTTACCACAGTTCTTACTCAGGCAAAATTCTCACTGAAGTATGTGTATCTGTGTGGTGCACTTTACCCTTAGATGTATCAGGAATTTGCTATCTGTGCAGAACAGAAGCCACTTGGTGTAAAGCTCAGTGCAGGCTGTTGTGGAGGGCACACAATACAGTCACTAGAGGGAATTTGGTTCTCTTTGTTTGACCTCTGAACTTAAAATAAAATACGTTCTGGTTGAAAGTGTGACAACTCAGGCAGCGATTACCTGTTTATATGCTTAACTTTGTTACCATGAGAGTCACAAAGGGTAGTACTTGTGGGAGAAGGTAAGCGTCCCTGTGTTGCAGAATTGATGTATGAATAAGGATCTTAGGGCATGGCACAGGGATGCCGTCCTGCGGAGACTGCTTGGAACAGGGTTCATACTGTCTCATCTGCTTCTGCATGGAGTTTTGCAGCTGGCATGCGCTGGAATCAGGCTGTGTGGAAAGTTGATTTTCCACAAGAAATGCTCCAGGAGTCAAAGGGTTAATAGTTTTTGGCTCTACTTCCATAGCAAACTTTGGCATGTTCTGCCAAAAAAAACCCAACAATTTATGTTCATAGAAGGGGAGAAAGTCTGGCTGAGATTCATGTGCGTAAATGTTCGGCACATGCCTCATATCCAGACTGTTTCCTTCAAAGCCACGGTGGGGCAGTCAAGGAATCCCTTATAATGAGAGCTTCCCTCCTCTAGCTCTCACTGCTTCAGAGCAAAGCTGAAATCCCCTCTTTTTCTCCGCTGCGCTGGGGAGAGTCCGGATCACCATGTCTAAGGGGAGGATCTGCTGCCTTGTGCTGTCCCTACTCCTCCTGGCTATTGCAGTGGCTGTCACTCTGATCCTGGTGCTGCCCAGGTGCGCGTCTGGAACTTACCGGCATGCTGCCGTTGCCGCCGACACCGAGACCTGTTCAGACATTGGCAGGTATGTGCCTGGACTTTGTGGCTGGTAACTTGTATTGGTGGAGCATGTTGTAGAGCAGAGATCACCAGCCGGTCGATCGGGATCTACCGGTAGTTCTTGGAGTCTGTGACAGGGGATCCTGACTGGTTTGGCCGGGAGGCTATCAAGTGCCAGCACTTCATTTGCCCTTCTCTGCACTTCTGTGCTGCTCCTTCCTGCTACCCCGGGAGCCTGCTGCTTGCTGTGCAGGGCACGGGAAGAAGAGAAGAGGGGGGTGTGCTGATGTCAGGATGCCCCTCCCCCTCCCCCTGTACCCCATCTCCACAAAGTGGGGGGGGGGAGGGTTAGGGATGGAGAGAGTTTGCTGGCTGCTTTTGGGAGTGCAGGGCCAGAGTAGGGGTGAGCCTGCCTTAGCCCCACCTGCACCCAGAAGCCACCCGTGATAAGAGGTGCCCAGCTGGAGCCAGAATTCCAAACCCAGGCCCCAGTCCTGAACCCCTCCTGTACTCCAAACCTCTGCTCTAGCCCTGAGTCCCCCTGCATGCAAACTCCCTCCCACGGTCGGTACCCTGCACCCCCTCCTGCCCCTCAACTCCCTGCCCTGGCTCAGCTCAGAACCCCACCCACACTCCAAATCCATTAACCCAAGATCAGCCTCCGCATCCCCTGCACCCCAGCCTATAAAAGTGAGTGAGGATGGGGGAGGAAGGGAGGACGGAATGAGAAGGGGCAGGAAGGAGGCAGGGAAAGGGTGTTTGGGTTTGAGGTAGATCCTGGATTGCACTTAAATTCAAAGAGTCATCTCATGCTTTAAAAGGTTGGAGACCACTGCTAGATCCAGAGCCAAAGGCAGGAAGATAATATCACAGGTAAAACCAGCATTCCCCAGTGACTGGCCAGGAGGAGCTGAGCCGTCTCCTCTCTCCCTCCAATCCTCAGTCTGAAGAGTTACACCCAGGGGCGAAACTAACTTAAATTTCTTACAGGTACTGTTCTAGCGTCACCTCCCCGGCCCCAGAGAGGGTCTGGTTACAATAGGACAGTACCTGTAAGAAATGTAAGTGAGGGATGGGGCAGGAGTCAGGGCGGGGGGAGTTGGGCTGTGGGGGGAGCTCGGGGCTGTCCAGGGAGGTAGGGGCTATGCTGCCTGGCTGCTGGATTCTCAGAATTGGAGCCTGGATTCACTGTGCTTGTGCTCCCCAGGGTGCCGACAGCATCTAGGGCCCTGGCCCAGGCTGGTTGCTCTTTCCTGGTGCCCCACACCAGGGCGCACCTCCTTCCTTTCACCTTTGCAGGTGAACCAGATACCTGAACCCATGCTGCCGGTCCTAGGTCAAGAGCATTCCTTGTGTAAGAGCCCTGGCAACAAACTTGCCTTGGGCTGACATGCCAGCCAGGGGTGGCTCTCCCTCCTCTCACACCTAACAAGTCTGGCTGCTCTGTAACCCTGTTTCCTTGGGTGGCTGTATGAGCTGACCTCCCACAAGCCGCTCTCAAGGAGAAGCAGGCAGCCGATTGATGGACGTAACATGGAGACTTGGTGCTAGGTTTTTGCGAAAGACCAAACACCTCGGCTTGTGGGTAGCTTCTGGGTGGGATGAAATGCCCGTGATATCAGTGACAGGGCAAGCGTGGGGAAATGAATACACCTAATTATCTGAAATTAACGCCAAAGAAAAGAAGGCCAAGATTTTGCAGTTCTCCGAATGCCATGTGTCAAAAGCGGGAAAACATTTGATAGGTCCTTTTGGAACCAGGCGTGACTCAGTTTCTCTGCTTGCTTTGTCCTGGTGTGGCTGGGTGGGAAGGGTTTAATTCTCCCCCCTCCGTCCACCAGAAACAAGCCAGGCTGTGCAGTGATTGGTGCCGGGGTGTGTGTGATTGAAAATAAGCATGTTCACCTATAGACAATGTCAACCTCTATATGCTACGGATTCCTGAGACTATGGTATCAACATTGCGTTGTGTGTATCCGCGTGGACTTAGGGAGGAGGAGCAGGAGGGGCAGGAGTTTCCTGTAAGACCTGAAGGTGAGGGATTAATGCAAGACGCTAGGCAAGTAACCAGGTGACTGCTGGCCTCTACCGGAGCAGCCCTTGCCTGTGGGGCACCACAAACAGGGGCTGCTCACCTCTGTCCACAGTAGATGGGGAGCTGCTCCAGCCCCCACCTGTTACTGGTTAACCACAGTCTAACTGGTTCATCAGTTAATCTTTCACATCCCTAGCAGACATGTAAACTATGGCTGTCGAAATATGCTCTCGTGGGGTATGTCTACACTGCATTCCTCCTTCGAGGGAGGGATGCAAATGTAGACATCCGAAATTGCAAATGAAGCGGGGATTTAAATATCCCGCATCTCATCTGCATAATTGCAGACTGCCGCTTTTCCGGAATAGTGGCTTTCGAGATAACAAACTCAGTCCCCACGGGGTTATTTCGGGAGATTATAGATTCTTTCCCTCCCTCAGTGAGGGGCTTGCTAGAGTCCTGAGACGTGAATTGAGTGCCCCCAAGGAGACCACGAAGAGGCTAGCGGGGCAGCTAGCTTGGGAATTCCTGACACTTGGCTCAGCAAGAGGCCAAGTCCGTGGGAAGTGAGGGTCCAGTTGCCAGCATTTCAAAGGCTATTGCATTGCCAGGGCATGCCCATCTGTGACGGCGCGTTGGGGGTCCCCCGTCTCCTGCACCCCGAAATGGCACAAACAGACTGCACCAGCCGGTGGAATAGAGGAAGTTTATTGCCTCTCCAGGATACAGCACAGCACAGATGGAATCTGGTCACAGAGCTGGGCTAGGATGCCTCAGGCCCCCTTGAGATGGGGGAGACTCGGCCCCTAAACTCCAGCCCCTTCCCCTAGGCTGTCTCCTCCATGCTCTCAGACAGCAGCTAACTCACTCTCTTCCAGCCCTGCCCCCCAGCCAGGGCAGCATCCACCTTCCTTTGTTCCTCTCCATGGGGGGTGTCTGGCCACTGGTTGCATAGTGACTCATCCTGTTTTGCTGGGTCGTGGTACCCACGGCAGCCAGTGGGGGGTTACCCCAGAGCCAGCAGCATAGAAACCAGCCAGGTACCCCCACTACGTCACACCATGAAAGCCATGGGAAAACCAAGGGAGTACCCAACCCATCTTCTCGGGGAATTTTCCTCTTCAGATGCCAGTGCCGTGGCGCGGGGGCCCTTTGGTGCTGTAGTTCTCCCCCACCCCTCCGAAGTCTGAAACTCTGAATTTCATACTTGAGCATGGGTGTCCGGAGCATAAGGCGGGGGAAGGCTCTGCTTTCCCACACCACCAGGCACGGCCCCGCCCATACTCTGCCCCCACACCACCTGCTGTAGACGTTCGGGGGCGGAGTGTTGCTGCCCACAGCACCCGCCCCGTTGGTGCTGGAGAGGGTGGGCCAGGCCTTGTTGTGCACCCTCTGTCCTCCCTCTCCCAGCCAAGCTCCGGGACTGGAGAGGCCGGACCGGGTGGCACACCCTCCTATGGGGCTGGGGAGGTTGAAGCAAGAGCCAGCCCACTCCTCTTCCCACCCCATGTTTGGAAGGCAGGCGCACACACATGGCATGAAGCCTCCCCTCCCCATGGAGGTGGGAAAGGGGAAGGGCTTCAGCAGAAGGGGTGGGGCCAGAAGTGGGGGGTTTGCCTCCCCCAGCCCTGCCATTACCACCCATGTACTTGAGGTTTGCTTAAGAGCTTTGTCTGGGCTAGGGTTTGTGCTTTAGTTACAACAGAACTTGTGCTACTGCCTTTGGGACAGGGCGTTTGTCTATAAACAGAGGGCTAAGTCTACACTGGCATGATTTTGCACAAGAACTCTTTTGCAGAAGAGTTCTTGTGCAAAAACTCTTCCAGAAGAGAGCGTCTCCACTGTCATTTGCCTTTGCGCAAGAGAAGTGCTTTTGCGCAAGCGCACCCATAGCAGCGTGGACGCTCTCTTGCGCAAGAAATTCATGTTGCCTGTCTACACTGGCCTCTTGCGCAAGAACAGTTGCGCAAGAGGGCTTATTCCTGAGCGGGAGCATCATAGTTCTTGTGCAAGAAGCCCTGATTTCATACATTAGAATGTCAGTGTTCTTGCGCAACAACTCCCTGCCAGTGTAGACAGGCAGCATGTTTTTGCGCAAAAGCAACCATTTGGTGCAAGATCGTGCCAGTGTAGACACAGCCAGGGAGGCAGGGTGGTTAAGATAACAAAAGGCTTGTCTTTCAAGCAAATGAAGGGTTGTTAGATAATCATGAACACATTGCCAGGTGCAATGGTAGGAAACAAAGGGTTGGAATAAACAGGTTTGTTCCAGGGGTCTGTATTGGGACTAGTGCTATTCAACACATTCATAAATGATCTTAAAAAGGAGGTAAAGAATGAGATGGCGCAAAACTGGGTGATTGGGCAACACAAGGGCATATGGAATTCAGTGTTGAGTAATGCACTTGGAAAAATAGAATCCCAGCTATTCATACAAAAATGATGGGATCTAAGTTAGCTGTTATCACCCAAGAAAGAGCTCTGGGAAACATTGTGGATAGACTTCTGAAAACATCTGTTCAATATGAAGCAGCAATCTGAAAAGCTAACGGAATACGGGGAATCATTAGGAAACGAATACATATGAAGACAGAAAATAGCCTGTTGTTTCTATACAAAGCCATGGTATGTCCACATCTTGAATACTGCATGCGAATCTGGTCACTCCATCTAAAATAAGATAAACTGGATTGAGAAAAAGTACAGAGAAGGGCTATAGAAATGATGAGGACAGCTTCCATATGAGGAGAGATTAAAAAGACTGGGATTCTTCAGCTTGTAAAATAAATTATTAAAGGGGGTGTGTGGGGGGTGGAGGGGCGGTGGATAAATGAGAGGTCTATAAAACAAGAATGGTGTGTGAAAATAGAATAAGGAAATATTATTTATTCTTTCACTAACATAACACAAGGTTACTCATAGAAATTTTTAGGCTGCCAATTTAGAACATGCAAAAGAAATTATTCCTTTGCAATTAACTGATGGAACTCTTTGCTAGGAGATGCTGAAAGGGTCCAAACTAGAACAGGGTTCCAATGAGAACAAAATAAGTTCAAGGAGGACAGTTGCACTATCCTCTTCCAACCAGGATGGACAAGGATTGTGTCCCTAGCCTCTAATTAATTGCCAGAAGCTGGGAATGAGCGACAGGGGAGGGATTACTTCAGGGCTGCCTATTCTATTCATTCCCTCTGGGGTACCTGACAGGAAGATAGGACACTGTGCTAGGTGGGCCAATGCTCTGACCCAATATGGATTTTCTGTGTTTCTTATATAGAACCCAGATGTATTTGCCCCCTGCTGTAACCCAAGAGACCCTGCTTGCCTCCCAGAGCTGAGATATAGTCCAGGAGTCCTGACTGTGTGTGTGTTTCTCTGTCTCTACGGAGTTAGCATCAAAGAAAGAATATGTATTAAAATGCCAAAGCCAACCAGTGCACCTTAAGTGACTTGCCACAACATGTTAGTATTAGAGATGAATGGAGCTAATATTTATTTAATTTTCTTTCTTTTATATAGGGATTAGATACAGTGCTCCTCTCAGCTAACTGCTAAGTTATCTGCCAAAAATTAAAAACTTTCAAGTGCCTGAGTACCCCTGGAAAGAGGTGACATGTGTGCAGGACAGGGCCAGTCCCTCTCACTCTGATATGCTGCCTGGCTTCTACGGAGCATGCTGAGAAATGCTGCTGAAGCTGCTATCCTTAGTCTGCTCCCCCCATACTCTCACTCTCACCCTCCGTACTCTCATGGCATGCAGAGGTCGCTCCCTCCCCCACCAAAATATCTGAAATGGCACCCCTGCTGTGGTGGGAACTGTTGTGTATGGGAGCCTGCTCCTCTCCTCCCTCCAAGCTTTCTCCCACAGACCCCTCAGCAGCTCGCAAGGTTTCAGGCACTGCCTTTATGTAGGTGACTTGGAAACCTGCTTCATTAAACCATACGCCTCCCTGCTTCTGCCCATTTCCTGGACCTCCTCTGACTCAGCTTCCCTTCCCTTCCCAACCATTCTTGCTCTTTCCTTCCTCTTCTCACTGGCAACTGCGCCAGTGCTCGTACCATGTAGGATGAGGAGAAAGGATGGCTCTTTTCCTAGCATCGCGCGTCTCACCAAATCCCATTGCTGCTTCCTCTGTAGCGTCTCTTGCCACCTGCCCTTTCCTCCTGGCTCACACTTCTATGTCCGTGCTGTCATCACCTCTTCCCCACCCTCCCACACAGAGCTCCCTCCAGGCTGCATGGCTCCCTCCCTCCCGCTCCCTGATCCCGGCTTGTCCATCCCTGGATTTCTGTTTCAGTCCTCCGAACTGCAAGTGACTTGAGCGATGACGGAGTCTCTGCAAGGAGAGCTGCTCTGACCGAGTTAATTCCAGGTTTTGGAAACTTGGCTGGTCTTTATTCTTTAGTCAAAATATTTTTTTTAAACAAAATATCAGTCACATGCTTTGCAACGAGCAGCCCTTAATGGAGACGGGATGCCTGTGGCCTTACATGCTGCAGCATTTCACAAGCTTCCCGGCTGGCCAATTAGTGGTGTTTAATAGATGTGATACCCAGGTCCCATGCAGCTCCTGTTAAACTGAAAGGAAAGTTTCCAAGAGGGGTTGGACTGCAGCCCTCGTAACAGCTGTTCCCTGGAGTCTTGAGGACAAAGCCCTACTCATCCCCAGTCTGATGAATTGTTTGGCTGGGATGACACCAACGTTGAAGAGCGAAGCAGGGGAGAGAGAAGAAGCCCTTTAGGCATCTGTCTCCTTCATTGACTTGACCATGTACTTGAACCTTGGCAGAAGCATAACTCAGTGGTTTTCAGAGGCCGACTCAGGCATCCAGCGTGCTACTCCAGGCTCTGCAGCTAAGCTGTGGTTGGCAACGGGTGACCGCTGCCTCAGTTTCCCCACTGACCATGATAATTCCCTCCAGTGGATGTTTTTGAGGCTTGGCTCGCCCTTCAGAGCTTTTAGAGACAGAAGCTGTACCGTGGCTGATTCCGTGGCTAGGAGAAAGCATTTCTGGCTCCCAGGCCATACAGAAGCACTCCACAGCTGAAAGATGACAAGTGTAATATGAGTGTTTCTGGAGAATAGAGAGGGGGAAAGGACTATTATGTTATTGGGTGTCTTACCTTATTGACAGACCCTGGGCACCAGTCCACGGACCATTGCTGGGCTGCGAACTGTGGCTGCCAGGCTGTGGCATGCTGCTAGGCGCGTGGCTTGATGAATGGTTTGGCGGAGCTCTCTGTAAGCGGCGTGGCAGCGTGGCCATGCAGATGCTAATTGAGCTCTGCCCGCAGAGAGCTTCGTGGCTGGGGAGCATAGTTCCCTCTGCCTGAGGGGCATCCTCCCCATGGCCAGCTGGCAGGGCTGCACGGCAGGCGGCTGTTCCAGTGCCCGGGGCCAGCGCCTGCATGGAGGTCTGCTGCAGCTAGAGGTGGAAGCTCCTGGGCACCCGCACGCCAGTCTTCTCATGCAGGAGGAGAGACCACGGCACCAGCCACGCTGCAAGCCTGCTCTCCTCCTGCCCACGCTGCCGCTGCCAAGTGGCTCCCTCCTCCTTCCCCGCGTGGCAAGAGTCTCCCCTGGCCTCCGGTTGCTCCTGGCCCAGCCAGCACTCACACATATAGGGACCTGCTGTCGCCTGGCCGTGCTGAGCCCTGGGGCTGGTTCGGGGATGGGGTGGCTGGGCCAGAGTTTGGACCGCCACTGCCCACGCAGCTGGGGTGGAGTGAGGAGACAGGGCAGGAGAAGCCCTCCAAGCCGGAGTCAGTGCCCCATTGCTTTTAGCCCTACCCCGGCTTGGTCCCCTTTTGCTTGCAGTCTTTGCCCCTTTCTTCCTTTTCCCTTCCCTTCTTCTCCATCTCTCTCTTCCTGCCCCCCGTTCCCTTATTGCTGCACTGTAAAGTATCACATCCCTGCTCAAAATTAATCCCCGCAATGGATACACAAATATGCAAATCAGTTAATTACCATAACTAAAGGGTTCTCAAACTTTGTGATACCATGACCCCCCCCTAAATTGCTTGCGGCCCCCCTCCCCCGATGAGTTGGGACCCACAGTTTGAGAAACGCAGACATAATGAATAAGCAAATGTCTCAATATCTGTCTGCCAAATTTTTGAATGAGTTTGTTGGCTCACGGCATAAAAAAAGGATGAGAACCACTAGTATGTGGAGTATATTGAGCAGGAAACCTGAATGTCCCCAGACTTTTACTTTGTGGGAGCTATAACTATTTTACATTCACAGTTGTAAATACTGTGGCCTGTCCAGCCCCTGCCCTATAAAACGTACCCAGTATCTCCCTCTGTGAGCATTAGAAGGGGTTCTTCCTCCCAAGCGGATAAAGGCCTAGACATTCCAATTCCCTCCTGCCTCCATCCACCTCCTACTGGGGCCGCCTGCTGGGAGCTCTGGGCAGAAGCCTGCTCCAACCTTCACTGTTGTAGTGTTTGTTGTTTTGCCTCCTGTTGTTTTTGAAACTGGATGTAAGGGGATGAACCATCAACGGGAGGTGACAGAGGATTTTGAAAAGGCAGACCACAAGAGAAGAGTCTCTTCCTAGCAGAGAAAGGCAGGGCCAGCGGGGAATTACTGCAGCCAGGAATCCTGTCTTGACTTGACCTTCCTTCCCTGCAGCCTTCAGTCTTCCAACCTCCCTAGTACTAAGGGGAATGCTGGAAATTAATCTCTCTTAAAACAGCGTCCATGTGGTGCTTTACTAGTTTCCTCACAGCTATGCCCCTAGAAGAAGGGCAGATCAGAAGGCCAAACATTTTACAAAGAAACGGCATTTGCATTTATATGAAAACCAACTCATAAGTCAGGGATACACTATACAAGAGCCATTTGCAGTTTTGAAGATCTCTGGTGTATCTCGTTTATCTTTCTCGGAATCCCAAGTGTAAGAATTATCAGTGTAGCCATTGAACAGCTGCTGCCGTCACTCTTGATAAGCCAAGTGAGTCAGCCCAGACAAGGGCTGGTATCATCCTCAGACACACTCTTGCCTGTCAATTTCTCCCAAGCGTGTTTCATGCCTTCACATTTCCAGCATTTACCCAATAGTGACACAGATCATAGAACCATAGAACACTAGAGCTCGAGAGGTCATCGAGTCCAGTCCCCTGCCCTCGCAGCAGGACCCAGCGCTGCCTAGATCAGGGGTGGCCAACCTAAACCTGAGAAGGAGCCAGAATTTACCAATGCACATTGCCAAAGAGCCACAGTTCTGTGTCACCAGCCCTGCTCATCTCCCCACCCACCTGCTCATATCCCGCCCACTGGTAGCCCCACCGGTCAGTGCCTCTTTCTTCTCCTCTTCCTGCCCACTGGGATCAGCTCTCTCAGTGGCAGACACTGGAGGGGGAAGCATGGGTACAACAGGCTCAGTGGAGAGGGTAGGAAGTGGCAGGATCTTAGGGGGAAAGGGTCTAGGGCAGAGCTGGGAGTGGAACAGTGAGCACCCTCTGGCCCAGTGGAAAGTTGGCACCTGTAGCTCTAGCCCTGGATTTGGTACCTAAGCAAGGAGCCTCGTATTAACTTCTGAGGAGTCACATGTGGCTCTGGAGCCATAGCTTGGCCACTCCTGGTCTAGACCATCCCTGACAGGTGTCTGTCCAAACTGCTGTTTGATATTTCCAGTGAAGGAGATTCCACAACCTCCCTAGGCAACTTATTCCAGTGTTTGACCACCCAGGCAGGAATATTTTCCTACTGTCCAACCTCAACTTCCCTTGCTGCAGTTTAAGCCCATTGCTTCTTGTTCTATCCCCAGAGGCCGAGATGAACAAGTTTTCTCCCTCCTCCTTGTGACACCCTTTTAGATACTTGAAAATGGCTACATGTCCCCCCCTCTGTCTTCTCCTTTCCCAACTAAACCAGCCCAATTCTTTCAGCTTTCCCTCATGTCCTCTAGACCTTTCATCTTTTTAGTTGCTCTTCTCTGGACCTTCTCCAATTTCTCCCTCTGATTGGCCCAGGATCAAATCCCAGTCCTAGTGAAGTCAATAACTTCAGTGGGACCAGCGTGTTATCCCTGATATCTGAGAATTGGCTGACGGTCTGTTTAGCCACGACTGCTGCAGGCAGGCTTGCTGATGGGAGGAAAGGGGTGCTGCTCTAGGGTCCGGTAATATAAAGGGGCCAGGACTTCTGTGTTGCCAGCTGGAGCCCCGGGACTTTTAAATGGGTGCAGGAGCCCCATGCTCTGTGCTCAGTGTGATGCCGAGGGCTGGGGGAGAGGGGCCACGTTGCACTGTGTCTGGCATGGAAGACTGGCTGCCCCGTCCCTTCTGCCTGAGGCCCCACCTTTCTGGGAGCATGGAGCCACTCCCCACACCAGGCTGTCAGCCCCCCCCGGGACTGCAGGAGCTGTTTGTTAACTGGCTGTGGGCAGGATACCCTAGAAGCTTTACAGCTTCCTGCGTCATAACTAGACCTGAGGGTTTGCTGTGGCAAAAACAGAAACAAACAAAGAAACAGGAAAATGTACAATTTTAGTAAAATAGAAGAAAAAGCATCAGCGGGAGGGGCAGGTAGATGGTAGAGAAAGCAGCAGCACGGCTCCATTCATCTCTGTGTGCGGTAGAAATAGATAAGCAGGAAGGCAGATGTACGGAGGCATGTGATGCTGCAGAGAGCTGCCAGGAGACCTGGCTAGCACTGCCTTGTAGCTGCAGAAAAGCCCACGCATCTAAACACTTCACTTTTAATTATAGGTGTTTACATTTCATCCCTGCCTCCTTACAGTTGGTCATTATCAGCCCAGAACTTTTTTTTTTAGCCTGTGTGGGAAACTCACCCCATCTGTGTGGAGGCCTGTGTCCAATATCTAACCTGACATCGGTACACACAGTCAGCTGCTGGTGCAAAATAACTTTGCCTCCTCTCCGGTGTGCCATATAAGTCCTGGCGAGTGTAAAGCCAGCTGGTGGGGAAGGGTTACACATGCAGGCCAACATCTGCAAGCAGCCATGCCTTCAGCTAGGTTCTACCTCCCTGCTGTATGTCGACAGCCAAAAGTCAACACAACGAAAAGTGCCGGAGGGTGTTCCCGCTTGCTACCGTGGCCAACAGATCATGTCCATGTGAGAGAGGGGCACCGTCACTGACAATATGAGCAGTGCATTGTGGGTACGTATCCCACAGTGCCGTGATCCCCGATCCTGGGATTCCCTCTGAGTTCTCCTGCAACTTCCTCAGCTGTTGGGAGCAGCATTAAGAGTAGCTCTGTGAGCCCTCCGGGCTGAGGCATGCGAAAGCAGCACAGCCGTCTCTCCAGCCCTCTCCCTGCAGTAGCACCCGGCCGGCTGCTGCGTTCCTCGCACTCCAAGGGTTTGCTCTTTGTTCCCCAGTGAGCTGTATGGACCCATGGTGCCCATCTCCAGGGATATTGCACGCCTGCAGCCTGGCTCCACCAAAGCTCACCAGCTGCTGCTCCCTACGCTCCCTGACCCCTGCATTCCCCAGCCCCTCAGTGCCCTGCCCTCTCTCCCCTGATGTGTTCCTCAGCCTCACTAGCTGCCCTCACGCATCTTACAATGCCCCACTGGGCTTAAAACATCTTCCTGAGGTTCACTCTCCACTGCTGCCAACATGTCCCTGTGTCCTGGAGCCGGGGCGTTCCCTTGTGCCAGGTGCCACTCTTCAGGAAAGATGTGGTTAAGCTGGAAACAGTCCAGAGAAAAGCAACAGAAATGATGAAAGGTCTAGAAGACATGAGCGGTGAGGGAAGACTGCAAGAACCGGGTTTGTTTAGTCTGGAGAAGAGAAGACTGAGAGGGTCACAAGGAGGAGGGAGAAAAATTGTTCCCCTTGGCCTCTGAGGACAGGACAAGAAGCAATGGGCTTAAACTGCAGCAAGGGAGGTTTAGGCTGGACATTAGGAAAAACTTCCTGGCTGTCAGGGTGGTTAAACACTGGAATAAATTGCCCAGGGAGGTTGTGGAATCCCCATCTCTGGAGATATTTAAGAGCAGGTTGGACAGACACCTGTCAGGTATGGCTTAGATCAGTGATGGGCAAACAAGGCTAGTGACAAGTCTCAGAGGAGTTGCCGTGTTAGCCTGAGTCTGCATAAACAATGAAGAGTCCTGTGGCACCTTATAGACTAACAGATGTATTGGAGCATGAGCTTTCGTGGGCAAAGACCCACTTCGTCAGATGCATGGAGTGTCCCTCCTTCATCTCAGTGGGCTGCATGATTGAAATCCAGAGGTGGGCAACCTGAAGCCCAGGCCCCTCCTCTCTGCCCCCTTTCTCTACACCCCACTGGCACACTGGGGCACTGGAGCCCTGTGTAACCCACACACCTAGGCTACGTCTACACTGGCATGATTTTCCGGAAATGATTTTAACAGAAAAGTTTTCCATTAAGAGCATTTTCGGAAAAGCACATCTAGATTGGCAGGACGCTTTTCCAGAAAAGCCCTTTTTGTGGAAAAGCATCCGTGGCCAATCTAGACGCGCTTTTCCACAAAAAAGCCCCGATCATCATTTTCGTGATCAGGGCTTTTTTGCGGAAAACAGTACTGTGCTGTCTACACTGGCCCTTTTCCGGAACAGTTTTCTGGAAAAAGACTTTTGCCCAAACGGGAGCAGCATAGTATTTCCGGAAAAGCACTGAGGATTTTACATGAGATCGTCAGTGCTTTTCCGGAAATTCAAGCGGCCAGTGTGGACAGCTGGCAAGTATTTCTGGAAAAGCGGCTGATTTTCTGGAATAACCTGCCAGTGTAGACACAGCCCTTGTGTGGTTACTGAGCAATGCAAGTAGTACCTAGATCACAGCAACAGTTAAGATCAAGAAACTTCTATAGCATGGGCTGGGAGCCAGCTGGCTTTTTGCTGGGAGGGTAGAGGCCCCTAGACTCTGCTTCAGAGGTCCCAAGTTCAACTCCACCTGGTGGTGGTTACACTTGCCCTCCTCCCCCTGCCTGCCGGCACTTTCAGAGTGCCATGAACCCACCCATTCTCGCTCTGCCTCTCCCTCTCCTTCCCACAGCTTGGATAGCCACCGGCAGCTGATTCCTGATAAGTGCTGGGAGGGAGGGGAATGAGCAGGAAGTGCGGGGCGCCGGTGCCCCCATGCATGTGGGGGTGGGAGGCAGACAAGGGGTGCACAGGTAGCAGGTTGCCCACCCTGGTCTAGGTACTTAGTCCTGCCCTAGATGATCTCTCAAGGTCCCTTCTGCTCCTGTGAGACTGCGATTCCGCTTTTGGTCTCTCCTGAATCCCCTTGGAAATTCCTCTGGTTTATGGTTGCGTTAGCAGATTGGTACAAAACCTGGGTGTGGCGAGGAGCCAAGTGCTTATCTGCTCCTTGTGCTTGTTCCCTTCAGGGGACTGCTCGACTGTAAACATCTCTCCCGCTTCAGACCTTTGCTCCTTAATTGCTGCTCTTGCTCCCAGGAAACCACCCCAAGGGCCAACACCAGCACCGCTAAGAACAGAGCGGAGACCTGCTACTGATGGCGCTGCTTTGACACGCTGTTTGGTGCCTGCCCTTTGAGATCTGCTGCCTTCCTTGCCAGTGGAAGCTGCAAGCAAAGCTGCGGAGAGAAACACATCAAGGGGCAGGAGAAACGCACAATTGGGCATCCTTCCGTCTGCAAGAGACGGTGGGAATCGCAGCCTGTGATGGAAATCCAGGTTCGATTGAACCACAGACCTACACTCATGATAGGAAAGGTTCCTTTAAAAGAGCAGCTGTGTTTGCTGAATGTTGCTACCTTTGCAGTTGCGGTCAGGAACTGAACAGGATATTGGCAGTTGCCAATGCATGAAAAAGTTCCTAAAATTCAAACTATGGCTGCATCGAATGCACCACTCATAAGCTTGGCAGGGTTTGTACTTGGACGGGAGATCCCAGGTGCTGCAAGAAATGGTGTCAGTGATACAGTACCCTTATGTAGTAATGGGAGAGAGGGGAATTGTGCTTTTTGAAATGTCACCTTTCAGTTGAGAAATAGCAAGACACCCTGTATGCTTTTGGACAGATGCTGGATTTGACCACAGATGGCTGCATTTTCAAGATGGATAAAGTCACTTCTACTTATGTTTTTATTCATCAGTCAGTAAAAAAGAGTATGTAAAACACTGGTTTCATGGCACACTGCAAATTTTCTTTGCCATCTCTTGAGGTTTCATACATGGTTAATGTGTGCTACCCAAACAAGGGATTAAGTATTCAAAATGTGCTTTACTGGAAGATGCATGATCCTCTTACATAAGAACATAAGAACGGCTATACTGGGTCAGACCAAAGGTCCATATAGCCCAGTATCCTGTCTACCGACAGTGGCCAGCACCAGGTGCCCCAGAGAGGGTGGACCGAAGACAATGATCAAGCGATTTGTCTCCTGCCATCCCTCTCCAGCCTCTGACAAACAGAGGCCAGGGACACCATTTCTATCCCCTGGCTAATAGCCTTTTATGGACCTAACCTCCATGAAATTAACTAGCTTTTCTTTAAACTCTATTATAGTCCTAGCCTTCACCGCCTCCTCTGGCAAGGAGTTCCACAGGCTGACTACACGCTGTGTGAAGAAGAACTTTCTTTTATTAGTTTTAAACCTGCTCCCCATTGATTTCATTTGGTGTCCTCTAGTTCTTCTATTATGGGAACTAATAAATAACTTTTCTTTATCAGCCCTTTCCATACCACTTATGATTTTATAAACCTCTATCATATCCCCCCCCCCAGTCTCCTCTTTTCTAAACAGAAAAGATAATAATCTTATACATTATTAACAGGAATTGAGTCCTACTTAGCTCCAGTGTTATTATTTGTATTATTGTAGCACCGAGCACCTCCAGGTAAGGAGGTGGGCATGGGGAAAAAAAGACAATGTCTCTCATAGAGAGCTCATCATTGAAGATACAATGCAACAGACAAGCGTTTGGGGTGGGTTGGAAGGACAAAACTTCTAACACGGACGGAGTTTAGCAGAAATCAGAACTCACTATTTACTAACCAATAGCAGGCAGGATTCTACCTGCACCCCCCTTTCACTCGGCTGCCACATGGCCGGTTAGAAAAGTACATTCGGCAGCATTGGGCTGGATGGTGAATCCCTTATTTCAGTGAATGAACATGAGTACAGGATGCACCTCTACAAAATGGGACGTTCTGGTCCAGCAACTGGCCCACCAATGTTCTAGGATTGGAGTCCTTGCACACTGCAGGGAGTGTTGGGAAGGGTGGGGCTGGAAGGGCCAGGAGCCTGGTGTGATGGGGTTAGGGGTGGGGGCTGGGAGACCAGCCAGATGCGGGATGGGGGGAGAGAGAGCTCCCCGGTATGTTGTCCTGCTGCGCTGCCCTGGGGGCTAGGAGCTGGGAAGCTGCCACACTGCCAGGGGAGGGGGAGCGGATGGAGCAGCAGTGCAGGGATGGGGCCAGCAGCATGGGGGCCAGACATGACCTCTCCTGGTCCAGCAAAATCCCTCATATGGGACCCGTCAGGTCCTCAGGGTGCCAGACCAGGGAGTTCCAACCTGTAGTGACTTTGCTTTGCATGAGTTCTAACCAGTCTTCCATGGTGTCCGCAAGCAGTGAGTACAAGAGAGGTTGGGTGGCCCACTGGGCTACAGATAATAGGAACTTGTCTCGGACTATTGAATGCACAGTTAGTTATTTATTTTCTCTCTTAGGCCTGGCTGCGGGCACCTCACAGTGACCTCAACTGGATTCACATTTCAGAGCATTGACCTGGCCTGAATTTTATTAGCTTGTGTCAAGGTCTGCGGGAGACAGGGGATTACTACACACCGAGGTCTCACTGTTTTGTATGGCTGGTGCGAGACTAAAACTCTAGAAGTGTTTGCAGTAATTAAGCAGTGCTTATCACACAGTGTTGCTGTTGTTAAACAAATGTTTCTTTGGCTGGGAATTTACAAACTATAAGTAGCAGACAGAAGTGCTGGGAGCCTATGTGTGACTTCTATAGACTCCAACCCTCTAACTTAGTACAATGTGCTAATAGGTTTAAAATGCGGAAGTCACTGGCTCTGAATTCCTGTGTGTTTGGATGAAGTGGAAAGACTTGTCTATCTATGAAGGGTAAACACTCAGTATTATCTCCTAGGATTATGCATGAATTAACTGCTCATCTCCTGGCAAAGATAAGCAACTAGTTTGGTGTGTTCAAAAGCTTCAGGGGGGTAGCCTTGTTAATCTGGAACTGGAAAAATTTAAAAAACAACGAATAGTCTACTACCGGGGTGGGCAAAAAGGCCTCCACAGGCCAGATCTGGCCCTCCAAGTGGAATGATCCAGTGCAAGGTGGTCCTGCTGCTCCCCTGCCCCCAGGCCAATTAGGGTTTGGGGGCAAGGGGAATGCTCAAAGTTTCCTCCTGCCCTGCAAGGGGCTGGGCACCTAGTCAGCCACCAGCTGCTGTTCTGCTGATGGGTGACCTAGGGCTCATCTAGACTATGCCGATGTTCCGAAAGAGGATATGCAAATTATGTGGGAATTTGCATATCTTCTTCTGCTCTCACTTTTGAAAGTGAAAGTCATCGGGGCGCATTTTTTCGGCAACCCCCTCCCCCCTTTTTCGAAAAGTTGCGTAAAACTCATTTTTTCAGGGCAGGGGCAGATGGATTGACCTGGGAGCGGGGGAGCAAGGGAGTATGTAAAGTCTCCTCCCACTACCAGGGGCACGGGGACCTCGAGGGAATGGCCAGCTATTCAGAACAGCTGGCGGTTCTCTCTGGAGGCAGGGCTGGACTAAGAGGTGGGCGAGCCGGGCAGCTGCCCAAGGTGCCAACCTCTGTGGGGCGCCTGATGGCAGCTGTAGAGGGTGCACAGCGTCCCTTACAGCTGCCATCAGGCACCGTGCGCCCGGCTCCTGTAGCGCTGGCCCCTCATCCCTGTGGCGCCGGCCCCCAGCGCTCTCCCCCCATGGCTGCGGGGCCCTGCACGGCCAGGCACGGCCTGCCCCGGGCTGCACGGCAGCAGCGGTGGCTGGGCCAGGCTGTGCAGTGCAGGCGCCGTGCACCCTGGGGGTGGGCCTGTGCTCCAGGGACGGGCCCATGCATGCGCCGTGCACCCGGGGGCGGTGCTGTGCGCCCGGGCCTGGGGCACCAAAATGGCTTGGGCCGGCCCTGTCTGGAGGGAGAGGGGCAAAGACTGCACGTGCTCCCCCACCCACAGGGGCAGGGAAGCATGGGCATATCCTGGCCCTGCCCCTTCTGCCTCAGTCTTCATCCCTTCTGGGGTGGCCTGAGGCCACTTCAAAAATTTCTGAAGTGGCCCCCAGTCAAGAAATTGTTGCCCACCCCTGATCTAACAGTACCTCAGAGACTAACAAAACATGCAGACGGGATCATGAGCTTTTGTGGGCATAAACCCACTTCTCGAGATGACTGGGGTTATTATCTGAAGAAGTGGGTTGTGCCCATGAAAACTCATGTCACCATCTGCATGTTTTGTTAGTTTTCAAGGTGCTACCAGGCTATTTGCTGTTTTTTAAGTTTTTCCTGTTACAGACTAACTCGGCTCCCCTCTGAAGGTTTTGATAATGTTTAATGTTCAGGATGGGATGGGGAATTTGCCTGTGTTGCTCTGAAAGGATAATGCTTAACTTGAGACCATTGGACACAGTGGCTCATAGGAACGGCAAATGTGGTAATTCATTATAAGTAGAGCTGTAAACTCAAGGACTATGTCTAGACTGGCATGATTTTCCGGAAATGCTTTTAACGGAAAAGATTTCTGTTAAAAGCATTTTCAGAACAGAGCGTCTAGATTGGCACAGATGCTTTTCCACAAAAGCACTTTTTGCAGAAAAGCGTCCGTGCCAATCTAGACGCGCTTTTCCACAAAAAAGCCCCAATAGCCATTTTCGCGATCAGGGCTTTTTTGTGGAAAACAAATCTCAGCTGTCTACGCTGGCCCTTTTGCGCAAAAGGACTTTTGCCCGAATGGGAGCAGCATAGTATTTCCGGAAAAGCACTGACAATCTTACATGAGATCGTCAGTGCTTTTGTGGAAATTCAAGCGGCCAGTGTAGACAGCTGGCAAGTTTTTCTGGAAAAGCGGCTGATTTTCCGGAAAAACTGGCCAGTTTAAACACAGCCAAGGGCTCTTGCTCTTACAGAAGAATCAGCAACTCATGTGAGAGTCATAGGGTTTTTATGTTTTACATCCCATCCCTACTCCCTTAAAACCTCTTGTGTTAAGAAAAAAAAAAAGCCTTTATATGTGTACAGCAGGAAAGGGAACTTTTTATAATTAAAAAGTCTCAGAGGGATCACCGTGTTTGTATCTGCAAAAACAACAGAGTCCTGCAGCACCTTGGAGACTAACAGTGCCGTTGGGGCATCCGCTTTTGTGGGTGAAGATGAAGTGGGTTTTACCCACAAAAACTTATGCTCCAATAAATCTGTTAGTTTGATGCCACAGGACTCATTATGAATGGATGAAGAGAAGAGAGACAGACCTGTCAGCCAATCTTTAACCAACCCCTGGCTCTACATTCACTGCTCTCTTTTCAAGTGAATGTGCCGCTCTGGGAACAAGTGGAAAGTGGCAGATTTGTTTCACTTGGGGTATGTCTAGACTGCATCCCTCAGTCGGCAGAGGGATGCAGATTAGGCAAGTCGATATTGCAAATGAGGCAGGGATTTAAATATTCTGAGCCTAATTTGCATTAAATGGCTGCCAAGTTTTGCCGACTCAGCACTTTGTTGGCAAAAAGTGGCAATTGAGAGGGGGCTCTGTTGAGAAAGAAAGCCTTTTTTTGACAGATCCCGTAAACCTCCTTGCAGGAGGCATAATGCATCTGCCGAAAAAAGCTTTCTTTCCCAACAGATCCCTCTCTAGACTGTCGCTTTTCGCCAACAAAGTGCTGAGTTGGCAAAACACGGCGGCCATTTGTATGCAAATTAGGCATGTGATATTTAAATCTCTGCCTCATTTGCATCCCTCTGCTGACAGAGGGATGCAGGCTAGACATACCCATGGGGAGATAAAGCCAAACTGGAAACTTTTTGTGGGCACATGGAGCAGACCAAAGGCCCATCCAGTTCAGTGCTCTCTTTCTAGTAGTGGTTCAGCCTGGCTGCTTCAGAGCAATTAACAAAATATAAACAAAAACATCGAGGAGACCTGTGATACCTTAGAGACTAACCGACTCATTTGGCCATCAGCTTTCATCAAAAGTGGCTTTTTGCATGAAAGCGGATGGCCCAATAAATCTCTAAGGTGCCGCAGGACTCCTTTTTGGTTTGGCAGATACATACCAACACAGTGACCCCTCTGAAAAATGTACACAGTGGCACACATAGCGACCCAGTGTAGCAGCCTGACGCTCTTGCAGAGCTGTTTGTTCAAGCATGCTGCAGCTAGTGTCTTAATCTGATATTTCACTCTTGGCTTTTGGCATCAGGATCAGCTATCAGAGGAATTCAGCATGATTTAAGCACATCAGTCAAGTGCAGTGTTATTGGAAAATTTCCAACTGTAAGGGCCACCTGTTTACACAAAGAATGTTCTTGGGAATTCAAAGTGAATGAAGGTATTTTTATACTTGTGCTTCTGAGAAACACTTGCAAAACAAGCCCCCACAGGAAGACGACTTCTGATCAGTGGCGTGAGATTATGTGCAATTCCCTTTTCACTTCGGCCAGGTCTACACCAGAATATTTTTCTAATATAGTAAAATTGATTGGGGAAGGGTGACTTTTTTGTGTGTGACATTTTTATAGTGGTAAAAGTTCTAGTGTAGCTGTAGTTATACAGCACAAAAGTGCTTTTACTGGAGTAGCTTATTTCACTCAGGGAACTGATGGGCACATCTACATAGCCGGGCTGAACTTAGAATAAGCTACGCAACTCGAGCTATGTTAATTGTGTAGTTTAAGTCGAAATAGCTTATTTGGGCAGGTCTACACAGCACTTATTTCAAAACAGAGCACTCTTCCCTTACTCCTTGTTCAATGAGGTTTACAGAAGCCAGAGTAAGTAGTTGGTTATTTCACAATAAATTCGAAATAACAGAATAGCTATGTAGATGCACAATACATTATTTTGGAATAACTGATATTATTCCGAAATAATGCTGCTATGTAGACATACCCTATAACAGGGGTCCTCAACCTTTTCAACCACAAGATCACTCTTTCAATTCAAGTGCAACGTAAAATCTACCTCAAACCCAAATATCCTTGCCCCACTTCCTTCCTGCCCCTTCTTTGAGGCACTGCCCCTGCTCCATCCCTTCTCCGAGGCCTCACCCTGCTCACTCCATCCCCTTCCTCTCTGAACCTCACTCACTTTCACCAGGCTGGGGGAGGGAGTTGGGGTGCAGGCTCTGGTCTTGGGCCAAGACTCTGGGCTCCAGGCTTAGAGCAGGATGGGGACTGGGGTCCAGGAGGGGTTTCAGGGTGCAAGCTCCTGGAAGGAGTTTGGGTGCAGGGGGACTCATGTCTGGGGCAGGGCTGGGGCAGGGGTTCAGGAAGCGGGCTCTGGCTGGGCACTGGGCAACTGAGATTGCTTCTGGGTGATTTAGCAGTGGAGTTAAGATAAGCAGGGCTTACTCCTGCCCTGGCCCTGTGCCACTCTTGAAAGCAGCTGGCATGTACATCAATGGCTCCATGTGCTGCCCCTCATCTACAGGCACTGAGTCCACAGCTTCTACTGGCCACGATTCCCCATCACTAATCAATGGGAGCTGCAGAAGTGGTGTCCACAGGCAAGGAAACCATGCGGAGACCCCCCTGCTCTGCCTTTCTCAGGGGCTGCAGGGACATGCCAGCCACTTCCAGGAGCAGCAATTACCACAGGGATAATGACTCCCGCCATGACAGGTTCAGCATTTTAGAACTCAGTACTCAAAGCGAAAGGGAGCAATGAAAATGCTGAATTGCACAGACCAGTCAAAACCGAAACTAACCCACTTTTCAAACAGTAACCGAAGTAACAACACCAGGTACGTGTTGGGTCAGGAGATGAGGGAAGGACAGTGCTGTGTTTGTGAGAATGACAGACACACACACAGTGTGTGAGAGTGACAGAGATTTGCATTGCCAAGCTCCCTCCTCCCCCTCTCTCTGTGAGGAGATGGGGTACAAGAATGGAGGGAGGAGAGACACCCTGACATCAGCACTCCCCCTTTTCCCTCCCATACCCTGCACAGTAAGCAGGAGGCGCCCAGGGGGGCAGTTCTAAAGCAGAGGGCAGGAGCAGCATGACAGTGGGTGAAGGGGCAGCTGAAGTGCCAGCCCTTGATAGCTTCCCAGCCAAACCAGTCAGGATCCCCTGTCAGAGGCTCCAAGATCGATCGGTACATCCCGATCGACTGGTTGGTGACCACTGCCCTATAAGATCTAGTATCAAAAGCACTTTTGGGCCAGCATAAACTGCACCTAAACTAGAGGGTTTGCCTAGCTAATTAGACTGGTAAACAGTTTTTAGTGTAGACTTGGCTTTACTCTTCCCAGAGCTAAGCAACCAAGGAATATTGAGTGTATCCTTTTGTCAATCCCCAGCTGCTGGTTGGGTGTAAGCCTAGGGCCAAGGGCCACCAATATAATGATAAAAGAAACAGTTGTTTACTGGAGCTGTGGTTCTTGAAGAAGTGATGCAAACATGTATTCCACGTACTGCAGGAGAATGGCTTTGCAGATAGAACATCGGGCTGGAGATCTAGGTGCTGTTCCTGGCTCTGCTACAAACCTTATGTGTGATCTTGGGCAGGTCCCAGTATCCCCCTCTGCAGAAGTGTAGCGAGGGGGAGCAGGGGAGGGCAGTTGGTCCTGGGTGCCACACTAGGGGGTGCCAGGCTGGGATGGTAGCGCACAGCCCCACATGTCATGGCGAGCCCGGTGCTGGCAGGCCACGTGCGCTCTGCAATCAAGCCACCGAGATAGGACCAGGCAGCGGGAGCGGGAACTTCAACGGTAGAGTCACCCTATGTCTGGTGCTTGGCTCTGTGGGAGGTGGATTGGGTTAGAGCGGGGGCGGGGGGGGGGGGGGCTGGGGAGCCTGGCTCTGGGGGAGGGGTGGATGCATTGGGTTAGAGAGGGAGGGGGGAGGTGCCTGGCTCTGGGCACCGGTGGGTGCATTGGGGGTACTTATAATGGTGGGTTTTTTGAAAAAGGGCTACTTTATAAGAAAAGGCTGAGAAACTGCTCTATACTCTACCATTCCTGTTGGCCTCCCTGTTTCCTTTCTCCTTCGGCAAGTTGGGCAGGCAGCAGTTTTGGTAAAAATACCTGAGCCATGTGCACTCAGTGCCGCTCAATACCTGAGCCATGTGCACTCAGTGCCACTCAATACCTGAGCCATGTGCACTCAGTGCCACTCAATACCTGAGCCATGTGCACTCAGTGCCACTCAATACCTGAGCCATGTGCACTCAGTGCCGCTCTACCTCCGCTGGGGCGGGATAAGCAGAGCCTCAATTCTAAAGGAGTTGGCATTACAGAAGTGATCGATCCCCCCATGTTTTGTTGCGGATTTTCCAGAGCAAACGCTGGTGTTTCCTATAGGCCACCCACATCCCCCAGTCCTAGCAGAGACTTGGGATTAACGTGGCTTTCTCAGCTCACGTTTTATACGTGTTCGGACGCTGTGATTGTGGACACCTGGTTAGGCAATCTGCCCAAGGCAAGGCCGGCCTTGAATCTTGACATCTATGGCTTCAGCTGAATGGCTTGTGTGCAGTTTGGAAGAGCAGTTTAGAGAGACCTCTCCCCTTTACTAAGGAGAGCATCTCACAGCAGCATGAAGGAAAAAGTCCCCGTGGCAGACAGAAAGCCAGGCTTGCAGGGTATCCTCAGCCCTAGGCTGCTTATTGCTTCAAGTGCCTTCAAGGAAGTGAGGGTGAATCTCATGTTGTGTGTTAGTTTTATTTAAAAGTGTTTCTGAGTGTTATTTTAACAGGAAACTTAATCTCTTACATTCATAACTCTCATGTAGTTTATCGCTGTGCGATAGTGTGAAACACAACTAGGTTAACTCGGTAAGTAACCAGGCAGTTAGGAAGCATTACAGATTGCAATTACAATAAGTTTGATATGCTCAAAATCTTTTTAGCTTTTATTCATTAAAGCAACAAGTTGGTTGTTTGCTATAACAGTGGGTTTAAATGCTTGATTGAAAGATAGTGATGAAATTCATGGTTAGGTTGTATAACATTTCTTTCTCTTGTGTTTTATAACACTTACATATGTTAAGCATTTGACTTTTTTATGAAAAGACATGAACCTAATGAGAACAGGATATGAACAAATTAAAGAGAAAAAATGATTTAACAGACTGTAAACCACAAAAACTATCATTTGTATTTGTCTGTCGTTAATAAAATAAGGAATTCGTTAAACGATAAATATCTGAAGAGGTGGATTATTTACAGTGGAGTAGCGAGGACGATTGGGGGGGCAGTTGCCCCTGGGTACGACTCTCGGGGACACCAATTTAGTCCCTCTTCCGCTCTCCCTGTGATCCCTCAGCTCACCTGCTCCTCCTCTACCTGCTGCCAGCTGCTGCAGCCTCCTCCCCACCTCTCCGCCCCCGTCCAACCCTCCTTTATCTCTGCCAGCGGATTAGTGCATGGGGGAGCCCAGCCCCACACTGGAGGCAGAGGGGGAAGACGTGGTACAAGCTCCGCTCACCCCTCCTCCCAAGGTCGGGCTCAGTCATGTGCCAGGTTTGTGGGTGTCGTGCAGCCACAGTGGCAGCAGGGGGAGAAGGGGCACAAATTTTTCCTTTGCCCCTGGGTGCATAACACCCTTGCTCTGTCTCTGCTCTTCTGTGCGCCAATCGTGCCTCTCTCTGAATAGTGGGCAGAATACTTCTACCCCTCTGCCAGGAGCACTGTGAGGCTAAACAAATTCGTGTCGGGAAGATGGCCAGGGGCCCCCAGGAGATGCAAGAAGTAGAGACATGGAAAGGCGTGGCCTGCAGGGAGCAGGGATCTGAGCGTCCCATGAACAGGGCGGTTGATGGATCCAGGCTTTCCTGAGGAGGCGAGGGTCAGAGTGAGGTTTGCGTTCTGGAGGAGCTCGAAATGGAGCCTAGTTTGCCACCCGGGGCCCTGAATGAGCTTGTTCACACTGGTGTAAATCTGGAGTAGCTTTACTGAAACCAGCAGGGATACACTGGTGTTAGCGAGTGCAGAATCAGGCCCTGAATTTCCGTGGAGGTAGTGTTTGGGGCTACGGGCTACGGGCTCTAACTCATACTCCTCCCCCCTCTCCAGAACATTTAATAACCACGTGGTGCCCTGTCTAATTGCTGTACAAGCTGGAAACGTAGCACATCTGAACTAGCCACAAATCACATTACTCAAGACATCTGTAAAGCGTTTGTCTGTGCATTACAGTGTCCTGTGCTTGCCTGGGGGAGGGGAGTGGGGCTTCTGGTTTTAGTAGCTTTCCACCTCATTGTATGGTCATTTCCTGCTCTGCCCTATCACGGTGACTTAAAAAGCAGATGCGATTTCCGATGATTGTTCTCTGTTTTCACTTTCCAGCTAAGTGCCAATGCTGGCATGGTCCAGATGTGTCACTTCCTTGTAAGACTTCGGTCCTTCCTTCACAGAGAATTGCTGTCTCTTTTTTCAGGTGTTATCTCTTCGCTGCCCAGTTTCCTTTCTCACTACTGTCATTTCCCCCAGCTTTGTGAAATCATCTGGGCCCTCCACTGGGGGTGGGGGGAGGGCAAAGAGGGCAGTTGCCATCGGGCCTGACAATTCAAAGGGGCCCAAGGCTCTTGGCTCCGGTAGCGGCCGTGGTGGTGGGAACCTCAAACTTTTTAAATTGCTGCCAGAGCACTGCTCTGCACACACTGTGCGGCTCTCGGGGCTGGGGGCTGACTGCCCTGGCTCCTCCCTTCTTCCCAAGGCCCCGCCTCTTTGAGAGCATGGCTCCACCTCCCCCATTTTGCCTGGGGGCCCACAGAAGCTGCCAGTCCCCCTGAAATCACCCCCAGCTGCTTCCGTGCACTTAGCTATTGATTCCGTCCAACTTGCCACCGGCATGTAATTTGCATTACAAGCAGGACCTGCCTGCTGGGTTCTGCACTGCCTGGTTTTTAACAATATGTTCTCTTCCTCTCTCCTACAGGGACATCCTACAACAAAAAGGTTCGGCTGTGGATGCTGCTATTGCTGCTCTGGTCTGCACTTCAGTTTTGAACCCCCAGAGTATGGGCCTGGGAGGAGGGGTCATCTTTACCATCTATGATGCAACCACAGGTAGGGTGAAGGTCTGCCCCTTCTAGGTAATTCTCCCATAGCGTTTGCACCCTCCCTTCACCAGCTAGGTCACTCGTAGCCTTGCAGAGATCAATGTCCTGGAAGCTTTGGCAAAGGATTTTTCAGTGACAGCTGCACTCCATGGTGTACTCCCAGACCAAACTATCCAGTATAGTACAGTGACTGTTGTAAGGAGACGTGTTTACTCACAGCAGAGGGAGTAGGGGATCTCAGTAAGTCAAAAAGAAATCTCACGGAGGGAGGGAATGTTAGAGGTTTGGCGAAAAACCTAGCCAGGTCTGAACATTATCTGGGTCCCAGTTATCTGAAGGGCTGACACTCACCGTACACTCAGCCAATGCCAATGAGATTGGAGGAGAATCATTTGTTACAAGACTATCAGTGTGAATACTCTGGGTCATAGTCAGCGCATGACTGCACTGAGGGCTGAATGTGACCCTCCTCATTTGGGGGCGCTTTTATTGGTGACGTTGTGGACTTAACGCTGTGTGACTTTTTCACCTTGGGTCCTTTACCATGCCCGTGCAAAAGGCTGCAAGGATAGAACAGGACTTGGTGTGGGTGGTAGGGGCGTCCACAAAGAGCTGGGGGAGGTCCAGGACCCTCTGGCAATCTAGCAGTGCTCCAGTCTAGCGCCTTTCCGTCCTCAACGTGAGACGTGTTGGTTTTGTTTGGCTTTTAGAACCTTGTTTGGGTTCCTGCTTTGGTGTTTTAATAGTGCCTGAGTTTAACCTAGCCAACAGAGCCTATAGACATTAGCAGTCAGACTAACCACTGTAGTTTAAAGCAAGCAAACAAGGTCAGTTAAAAGGCTGGCAATATGCAGGCGGTGCTAGCAAAATTGTCCTTTTCCTCAGCACAGCCTGGTGTGTTGTCCCCCATCAACCAAACTCTTCATTTTTGCTGATATCATTGTTCTCCTTTTCAAGACATTGTCACGCTCTAGCACTTGTGCTTTTTTTGGCAGCAGCAGTCTGCACACAGACTGATCCCAACAGACTAGACTATCCTCCAGCTGCAAACCCGCAGTGCAGCATTCATTTGTGGTTCCAACACCCCCCTGAAGTTTCCTGTGTCTTCACTTTCTTTCCCCTTCATTGGTAGGAGAGTTCCATTCATCAGCACATGAAAGGGTCCGAAGTGCTCTCAGTGGCAGATATGAATGATAGTTGTGCACTTTATTGTTGCCTGATAATATAATTCGCACTCATGCCCCGCCTCTGAGCCTACCTCTGGTTTAATTTTTATTAATAGTCAGTTCTGTAAGCATGTGTATGGTGCTTCACATCTAAGGTTGTGTTGATGACTGACTTGCACTAGGAAAATGGACTGACTTACCCAGACGAATATAGGGTATTAGATGGCTGCAGGGACTTGTAATGGAAAGAAGCAGAGGAGAATAACTGAGAAGGTCGTTGTCACATTCTGGAATGCAACCCAGACCAGGGCAACTTGTAACAATCAGTACTTTAAAATACTCCACTTCTGCAGCTTCCTGTCTGGAGGTATGTCTAGACAGCGAGAATCTATGCCGCATTTTGCATATTTTTTTCCGATACTTTTGTTAGAAGAGGCTTTTCTGAAACTTGGCCTGTGTATACCGGGCCAAATTTAAGAAAAAAAACCTCTTTTGGAAGCCCCCTTCTTCCTCGTGGAATGAGGAATACAGGGGCTTCTGAAAGAGCATGTATGACCTTCTACAAAAAAAAGCAGACACAGTGGAGTTTTTTCGGGATACCCCCCACAGTCTAGCCATACCCTGGGGCTGTGTCTAGACGGCATCCCTCTTCTGTAAAAGGGATGCAAATTAGACACATAGCAATTGCAAATGACGCAGGGATTTAAATCCCCCCCGCTTCATTTGCATAAACATGGCTGCCGCTTTTTTCCGGCTCGGAGCTTTGCCGGAAAAAAGCGCCAGTCTAGATGGGGATCTTTCGGAAAATAAAGCCTTTTCCGAAAGATCCTTTATTCCTCTTAAAATAAGGAATAAGGGATCTTTTGGAAAAGATTTTCCGAAAGATCCGCGTCTAGACTGGTGCTTTTTTCCGGCAAAGCTCCGAGCCGGAAAAAAGCAGCAGCCATGTTTATGCAAATGAAGCGGGGGGGGGGGGGGGAGTTTAAATCCCTGCGTCATTTGCAATTGCGATGTGTCTAATTTGCATCCCTTTTATGGAAAAGGGACGCAGTCTAGACACAGCCTGGGTGTTCCCAGTCAGCAGACCAGCTTGAACTGAGGCTATGTCTACACTACAGAGGTTTTTTCTGGAAAACAGCCATTTTTCCAAAAAAACTTCACTTTTGTCCACACTGCAATCGTGTACTTTAAAAAAAAAAATCAAAAGAACAGAGGGGTTTTTCTGACATTGGTAAACCTCTTTCTATGAGGAAGAAGGCTTATTGCAAAAGAGCACTTTCGGACAAAGGCGTGTGTGGGTTAGGAAGAGGGAGTTCTTTTGGAAGAAGAGGAAAGAGGAAAAAGCACAGGTGCCCTGGTGGCCAATCCGTCCATAGCAATCAGAGCTTGCAGGCGAGAGAGTGTCCATTCAGCATGGACGCTCTTGTTCGAAAAAGCAGATCGCTTTTTCAGTGTGCTTTGGCAGCGTGGACACTCTCTTTCAGAAGCAGTTTTTTTCAGAAGTACTCTTGCAGAAAAGCTTCTTCTGAAAGAAGCCTACAGTCTGGAGTCTAGACACAGCCTGCATGTCTATGTGATAAAAGCAGTCTTGGCTTAGCACCTCCAGAAGCCTGCTTGTTACACCACAGTTGCCGCCTGGTCTCCAGCAGCCAGGGAACTTCTGAAGTGCACCCTTCTCAAAGTCAAGTGCCCTCCTGTGAGAAAAGGTGCCATGGAGTCTGATGGAGAGGGCTCCGTGCTGATTCTGATATGCCAGCGAAGGGCCACTTGATTGCAGCTTGCCACCCACCCTGCCCCCTGCAACAGGTGCAGGAGTGATGTAGAGATGAGAATTCCCAGTTAGCGGGTTAAGCCAACTTAGTACCTCTTTGTACCACTGACGGACCATAAAAAGGCCATGACAGTTTGTAAGACTAATACAGCCAGAATTAACCCCTCTGTATGTCTGGATGCGTGATCTTGCTTTATGATCCAGTACAGAGCCAAATAGACCAGCAGGATGAGATGTGCCGTTCTTAAAGCTGTGGGGAAGATGTAAACTCTGCACATGCGTCCTGCTGCAGCATTCGTAAAGGTGACACGAGAGCTTAGCAGATTTGGTTGTGCCCTGTGCCAGTTTCCACAAAAAAAGCATAAACTCTAGCCCTCTGCATTCTGCCCCCTGCCTGTGGTGAATAAAACTGACCAGACTTTGTGTTTTCCCTTCTTCTTTCTAGGAAAAGTGGTGGTGATTAATGCTCGTGAAAGGGCTCCGGCAAAAATCAAGGAAAACTTGCTAACTGAGTGTAAAGACGAACTCCAAGTAGGTAAGGATAGGAACTGGACTGGTTTCCTTTCCAACAGCGTGGTGCAGGGATTATAGGACAGGACAGTGGATCCTGCATTCTGGGGCGATCATGGTCTCTGAAGGGTCACTCTTGCTCTTGAGTGCCAAGCTAAACAGAGCTGGGAAAAGCCACTCCCTAATCTGTGGGGCAAGAATGTGGAGCCAATGCCTGCATAGACTCCTCGTCCCCAGAGGCCGGCTGGCTGCGGGCACTCTCTAGTTTCTCGCTAACCCTTTTCAGACACAACGAGGCCAAAACACACAGAGACGGCAGTTAGCAAAGGAATTCCTTAAACGCGCGCACACACTTCACTCCTCACAGCGCCAGAGAGTTGCAGAACGCTGGAAGACCAACAACTCCCAAGGGCGCCCCCCTCAGACTGATTTCACCCCCTTCCCTGAGTCCCTGGGGTTGCTCCAACTCCGTAGGGGGCCCAAGCCCATCCTGCCTCCACACCAGCCTCTGCGGGATCGTCCCTTGCTGACGTGGCAAGAGCTTCACAAGAGCTGCCTTGTAGAACAGCCCCAGCAGCTCCGGGTCGGGTGGCAGAGCCAAGAGACTGCCCTTCTCCTAGCCCCTTGCTTCCCTCCGAAGGAATTCCCACCCTCTCCTGGGGCGCTGGAGGAGAGACAGAAATCTAGTCAAGAACCAAAGGAACCCCATTGTCTGAGCAGGGAGAGCGTCCAGAGCCCGTGGACTCTGACTGGTTTGGCAGTTTGCCGGGCGTAGGCCCTCCGCTCCATGTCGGATTGCCTACAAGGGATGATCTCACCCCAGTACCAACGTCAGTGACACGGGCCGTTCCGTGGCACCCGCGTCAGGACACAGACGTATTTCCCAGACACTCACAGATTGTTGCCGAGGAAACGCGCCCTGTGCCTGTCACAGAAGCGTTCCCCAGGCTCTTTCTTCACCCGGGTTTCCCTCAATCCAAATTCAAATACATTCCGGCTGAACGAATAGCGCAGCTTGTGGATGCAGAGAAACAGAAGAGGAAGGCCAGTGCAGCTGAGCATTGTGGCCAGTGAGTCTGTGTCCCCACCCTGAGAAATCCGGAAAGGGAAGACCCCGAGCGCTTCTTGACACATCAGGGATTTTGAAATGGAGCCACCAAAAAGGGAGGTAGCCCCAATCTGAGACACCCACTAGCAGCAGCCACTTCTGAGAGCCTGGCCTTTAAAACACGTCTTCTAAAGCACAGGCCTCGGGAAGTGGAGAGCTTTTGGACCCTCCAATCAGCTAGAGAAAGTACCATGGAAATGAGTACACATTGAAATGCAAACCAGAAGCCTGGAAAGCTGTCCCGTCCTTACCCCACAGCTGATCAACACGGCTTCATTGGAAGGACGTTTGCCTTTTTTTCTTGTGATCCTCTTTCAATCTCCTCTGCATCACAGAGCCGGCTGTGGCAATATTTATTATTCTTCTGAAGAGGTTTACAATTTCCGCTCCAGAACGCTGGGCTTGTCAAGGCTCCTTGGCCGCGGTACTGGCTTGTTTAAAATCTTTCTGTTCTTAGGCATCATGTACAATCACGAAACAGCAAAACGACACTAAGAGCTGGTCCGCATGGACCTCGGCTCGCAGCCGCTGCCCCTGGTCTGGGCGAGCGCCGCTGATCTGCACGGCCGGGTCCTGTGGGTGCTTTGCTCCCCTCCTTTTTGAGCAGACCAAGTAATAAGCTGTTTGACCTGTTTTAACGAGCACTAAGCGTCCACCTAGACAAGCCCTGACACACTTAAATAACCCGCTTCAGTCAATAGTCGATAATGGAACTAGTTCAGCCTGTCACCTGCAAACAACGGCTTCGTTTGGCAAGTCTCAGCCAGCCATGCGGCTACTCTGACGCCTGCCAGAGGCTCCAGCCACGGATCTGCGGGGGGGCGGGAGCGGAAAGGAGTCACAGTCACTTCAATCCACCCACCACCGGCCCATTGACCGCGCCAGATGGAGCAGAGCCGACCATCTGCCTTAGGTTTGTCATGTGCTCTGTGTTTCTTCTTCAGTGGGTCATATGAGACCCTTGAATCTGGCTCCCCAGCTAAGATCCTCTTAGGCCGAGTGGCTTCCCATGAAGCCCCACACAGGGGCTCAGGGCTGCAGCAGGCAGAAAGATCTTTCCCTGGGCCCCAAAGCTGCCTCCTTGCCAGCTCCAGCATGGAGCTGCCACCGCTGGCAGGAAGGAGACCCTCCTCACTGGCCCCTGAAAGCCCCAAGCCCAGCTCCCCACTCAGCTTGAACCCTCCCCCAACCCTTCTGCACACCAAACCCAGACCCCCAGCACAGAGCCTGTACCCCCTCCTGCACCCCAACCCCAGCCCACGGCCCGTACCTCCCTGCACCCCAGCCCCAGCCCAGAGCCCGTACCCCCCCTGTACCCCAACCCCAGCCCAGAGCCCGTACCCCCTCCTGCACCCCAACCCCAGCCCAGAGCCCGTACCCCCCTGCACCCCAGCCCCAGCCCAGAGCCCGTACCCCCCCTGTACCCCAACCCCAGCCCAGAGCCCGTACCCCCTCCTGCACCCCAACCCCAGCCCACGGCCCGTACCCCCCTGCACCCCAGCCCCAGCCCAGAGCCCGTACCCCCCCTGTACCCCAACCCCAGCCCACTGCCCGTACCCCCCCTGTACTCCAACCCCAGCCCATAGACCATACCCCCTCCTGCACCTCAACCCCAGCCCAGAGGCCGTACCCCTCCTGCACTCCAACCCCCAGCCCAGAGCCCGTACCCCCCCTGCACTCCAACCCCCAGCCCAGAGCCCGTACCCCCCCTGCACTCCAACCCCCAGTCCACAGCCCATAGACCATACCCCCCCTGCACCCAACCCCCAGCCCACAGCTCGTACCCCCCCTGCACCCCAGCCCCAGCCCACAGCCCGTACCCCCCTGCACCCCAACCCCCAGCCCACAGACCATACCCCCCCTGCACCCAATCCCCAGCCCACAGCCCGTACCCCCCCCGCACCCCAACCCCCAGCCCACAGCCCGTACTCCCCCTGCACTCCAACCCCCAGCCCACAGACCATTCCCCCCCTGCACCCCAACCCCCAGCTCACAGCCCGTACCCCCTGCACCCAACCCCCAGCCCACAGCCCATACCCCCCTGCACCCAACCCCCAGCCCACAGACCATACCCCCTCCTACACCGCAACCCCCAGCCCATAGCCCATACCCCCTGCACCCAACTCCCAGCCCACAGACCATACCCCCTCCTGCAACCCAACCCCCAGCCCACAGCACGTACCCCCCTGCACCCCAACCCCCCAGCCCACAGCCCGTACCCCCCTGCACCCCAACACCCCAGCCCACAGCCCGTACCCCCCCTGCACTCCAACCCCCAGCCCACAGCCCGTACCCCCTTCTGCACCCCAACCCCAAGCCCACAGCCCGTACCACTCTGCACCCAACCCCCAGCCCACAGACCATACCCCCCCTGCACCCAACCCCCAGCCCACAGACCATACCCCCCCTGCACCCAACCCCCAGCCCACAGACCATACCCCCTCCTGCATCCCAACCCCCAGCCCACAGCCCGTACCCCCCGGCACCCCAACCCCCCAGCCCACAGCCCGTACCCCCCTGAACCCCAACACCCCAGCCCACAGCCCGTACCCCCCCTGCACTCCAACCCCCAGCCCACAGCCCGTACCACCCTGCACCCAACCCCCAGCCCACAGACCATACCCCCCCTGCACCCAACCCCCAGCCCACAGACCATACCCCCCCTGCACCCAACCCTCAGCCCACAGACCATACTCCCTCCTGCACCCCAACCCCCCAGCCCACAGCCCATATCCCCCTGCACCCCTACCCCCAGCCCACAGCCCGTACCCCCCTGCACCCAACCCCCAGCCCACACCCCGTACCACCCTGCACCCAACCCCCAGCCCACAGACCATACCCCCCCTGCACCCAACCCCCAGCCCACAGACCATACCCCCCCTGCACCCAACCCCCAGCCCACAGACCATACTCCCTCCTGCACCCCAACCCCCCAGCCCACAGCCCATATCCCCCTGCACCCCAACCCCCAGCCCACAGACCATACTCCTTCCTGCACCCCAACCCCCAGCCCACAGCCCGTACCCCCCTGCACCCAACCCCCAGCCCACAGCCCGTACCACCTCCTGCACCCCAACCCCCAGCCCACAGCCCGTACACCCCTGCACCCAACCCCCAGCCCAAAGACCATACCCCCCCTGCACCCAACCCCCAGCCCACAGTCCGTACACCCCTGCACCCAACCCCCAGCCCACAGACCATACTCCTTCCTGCACCCCAACCCCCAGCCCACAGCCCGTACCCCCCTGCACCCAACCCCCAGCCCACAGCCCGTACCACCTCCTGCACCCCAACCCCCAGCCCACAGCCCGTACACCCCTGCACCCAACCCCCAGCCCAAAGACCATACCCCCCCTGCACCCAACCCCCAGCCCACAGTCCGTACACGCCTGCACCCAGCCCCCAGCCCACAGCCCGTACCCCCTCCTGCACCCAACCCCCAGCCCACAGACCATACCCCCCCTGCACCCAACCCCCAGCCTACAGACCATACCCACCCTGCATCCAACCCCCAGCCCACAGACCATACCCCCCGCTGCACCCAACCCCCAGCCCACAGACCATACCCCCCTGCACTCCAACCCCCAGCCCACAGACCATAGCCCCCTGCACCCAACCCCCAGCCCACAGCCCGTACCCCCTCCTACACCCCAACCCCCAGCCCACAGACCATACCCCCTCCTGCACCCCAACCCCCAGCCCACAGCCCGTACCCCCCTGCACCCAATCCCCAGCCCACAGACCATACCCCCCTGCACCCAACCCCCAGCCCACAGCCCGTACCCCCTCCTACACTCCAACCCCCAGCCCACAGCCCGTACCCCCTCCTACACCCCAACCCCCAGCCCACAGACCATACCCCCCTGCACCCAACCCCCAGCCCACAGCCCGTACCCCCTCCTACGCCCCAACCCCCAGCCCACAGACCATACCCCCTCCTGCACCCCAACCCCCAGCCCACAGCTCGTACCCCCCTGCACCCAATCCCCAGCCCACAGACCATACCCCCTCCTGCACCCCAATCCCCAACCCCCAGCCCACAGACCATATCCCCTCCTGCACCCCAATCCCCAGCCCACAGCCCGTACACCCCTGCACCCAATCCCCAGCCCACAGACCATACCCCCTCCTGCACCCGAACCCCCAGCCCACAGCCCGTACCCCCCTGCACCCAATCCCCAGCCCACAGCCCGTACCACCTCCTGCACCCAACCCCCAGCCCACAGACCATATCCCCTCCTGCACCCAACCCCCAGCCCACAGCCCGTACACCCCTGCACCCAACCCCCAGCCCACAGACCATACCCCCCCTGCACCCAACCCCCAGCCCACAGACCATACCCCCCCTGCACCCAACCCCCAGCCCACAGCCCGTACCCCCCTGCACCCAACCCCCAGCCCACAGCCCATACCCCCCTGCACCCAACCCCCAGCCCACAGACCATACCCTCTCCTACACCGCAACCCCCAGCCCACAGCCCATACCCCCCTGCACCCAACTCCCAGCCCACAGACCATACCCCCTCCTGCAACCCAACCCCCAGCCCACAGCCCGTACCCCCCTGCACCCCAACCCCCCAGCCCACAGCCCGTACCCCCCTGCACCCCAACACCCCAGCCCACAGCCCGTACCCCCCCTGCACTCCAACCCCCAGCCCACAGCCCGTACCCCCTTCTGCACCCCAACCCCAAGCCCACAGCCCGTACCACCCTGCACCCAACCCCCAGCCCACAGATCATACCCCCCCTGCACCCAGCCCCCAGCCCACAGACCATACCCCCTCCTGCACCCCAACCCCCAGCCCACAGCCCGTACCCCCCTGCACTCCAACCCCCCAGACCACAGCCCGTACCCCCTTCTGCACCCCAACCCCAAGCCCACAGACCATACCCCCCCTGCACCCAACCCTCAGCCCACAGACCATACTCCCTCCTGCACCCCAGCCCACAGCCCATATCCCCCTGCACCCGAGCCCACAGCCCGTACCCCCCTGCACCCAACCCCCAGCCCACAGCCCGTACCCCCTCCTGCACCCCAACCCCCAGCCCACAGACCATACTCCTTCCTGCACCCCAACCCCCAACCCACAGCCCGTACCCCCCTGCACCCAACCCCCAGCCCACAGCCCGTACCACCTCCTGCACCCCAACCCCCAGCCCACAGACCATATCCCCTCCTGCACCCCAATCCCCAGCCCACAGCCCGTACACCCCTGCACCCAACCCCCAGCCCACAGACCATACCCCCCCTGCACCCAACCCCCAGCCCACAGTCCGTACACCCCTGCACCCAACCCCCAGCCCACAGACCATACCCTCCCTGCACCCAACCCCCAGCCCACAGACCATACCCCCTCCTGCACCCAACCCCCAGCCCACAGACCATACCCCCCCTGCACCCAACCCCCAGCCTACAGACCATACTCACCCTGCATCCAACCCCCGGCCCACAGACCATACCCCCCGCTGCACCCAACCCCCAGCCCACAGACCATACCCCCCTGCACCCCAACCCTCAGCCCACAGACCATACCCCCCTGCACCCAACCCCCAGCCCACAGACCATACCCCCTCCTGCACCCCAACCCCCAGCCGACAGCCCGTACCCCCCTGCACCCAATCCCCAGCCCACAGACCATACCCCCCCTGCACCCAACCCCCAGCCTACAGACCATACCCCCTCCTGCACCCTAACCCACAGACCATACCCCCTCTGACTCCAAATCCCTCAAACTCAAGACCACCCTAAAGCCTTTACATCTCAGCCCTCTGTCTCAGCCCTGAGCCCATCAACCCCATTCCCACCCTAGATCCCGAACACCCAGTCATAACCCTAATGCTCCTGCATCCCAACCCTCCGTCCCCGCCCCGAGGCCCCTCCCACATTCAGAACCTCCCCCCCCCCCATGAATTTTGTTGTGTGCTGCAGTACACGGATGCACAGAACAACAAAGACTCATAAGACACATTCATTCCGCACAGGGGCTGGAAAAAATCCCCCAGGCCCTGCTTTAATTCAACCCCAGCAGCATTTGAGGAGGCTCAGCTGTGGCTGAGTGGAGAGGGCAGCAGATTAACAGCAAGAAGCAAGGGATGAGCCTGAACGGGAGACCACCAGGACTAGCCACATTGACTCTCCCCTGGCAGTGGCCCGGCCAGCTCGCTACAGCACACACCTCCCCTCAGCGCCTATCGCCACCTGCCGGGTTGATTAATACATGAAAGTGATTTTATTATGTACAAAAAGTGGGATTTAAGTGGTCACAAGTGATAGCACAGAGAGCAAAGTAAGATACAGGAAACCCTTTTCCATTCGCATCCTGCGCCCACTGCGAACGGCAAATTCAGCTCCCAGCCCCCGCAATGAGCTCCCTACAGTTCCCAAACTCGCTATGGGGGCTGGGAGCTGCAGGGAACTTACTGCAGCTGCCAGAAACATCGGGGAACTCATGTGGTGCCAGGCAGCTGCAGGGAACTCACTCCATGGAGGATATGCCGGCTCTTGGCTTTGGGCAGCTATGGGGAACTCACCATGGGGAGCCGGGGTGAGTTCCCCATAGCTCACAGCCTGTGCCATCCCTCCCTCATGCCGGGGCAGGAGACCTCCCCCACTTCCCGCAAATATGTAGATCTGCAAATAGCAATTCCGTGAATTGTGAGGCTCTCGGGTACTAAGCAAAATAAACACCAGCTAAGCCTGATACACTAAGACACTTCTTTCATATGATTCCTTACCCTCACAGTAGTTCTAATCATGTATTTTCACAAGGTAGGCAGCTTCCCAGCCCGGGCCTGGTTTCTCCCGACTCCGATTCAATCTTGGATGTCTCCAGCAGGCATTTAGGGTGCTGAGGATGAGGTGCCCTGTTGTCTGGAAGCTGATTGTTTGACTTCCCACCCGTCTGTAGATTTTGCCCACGGCAGAAATCCTTTGGAAAAGGGATAACAAGTGGATTTCCGCAAGGGTCTGTTTTGGGACCCGTACTGTTCAATATCTTCATCAGTGATGTAGATATTGGGATAGAGAGTACGCTTATTAAGTTTGCAGATGATACCAAACTGGGTGGGGTTGCGACTTCTTTGGAGGATAGGGACATAATTCAAAATGACCTTAGCAAGTTAGAGAAATGGTCAGAGGTAAACAGGATGAGGTTTAATAAAGAGAAATGCAAAGTGCTCCACTTAGGAAGGAACAATCAGTTCCATACATACAAGATGGGAAGCGACTGTCTAGGAAGGAGCATGGCGGAAAGGGATCTAGGGGTCATAGTGGACCACAAGTTGAATATGAGTCAACAGTGTGATGCTGTTGCAAAAAAAGCAAATATGATTCTAGGTTGTATCAACAGGTGTGTTGTAAGCAAAACTCGTGAAGTCATTCTGCCGCTCTACTCTGCACTAGTTAGGCCTCAGCTGGAGTACTGTGTCCAGTTCTGGGCGCCACATTTCAAGAAAGATGTGGAGAAATTGGAAAGGGTACAGAGAAGAGCGACAAGAATGATTTAAGGTCTAGAGAGCATGACCTATGAAGCCAGGCTTCATGAACTGGGCTTGTTTAGTTTGGAAAAAAGAAGATTAAGGGGGGACATGATGGAGGTTTTCAAATATCTAAAAGGGTGTCACAAGGAGGAAGGAGAAAATTTGTTCCTCTTGGTTTCTGAGGACAGGACAAGGAGTAATGGGCTTAAAGTGCAGCAGGGAAGGTTTAGATTGGACATTAGGAAAAAATTCCTAACTGTCAGGGTGGTCAAATATTGGAATAAATTGCCAAGGGAGGTGGTGGAATCTCCCTCTCTGGAGATATTTAAGAACAGGTTAGATAGACATCTGTCAGGGATGGTGTAGACGGAGCGTGGTCCTGCCTTGAGGGTGGGGGGCTGGACTCGATGACCTCTCGAGGTCCCTTCCAGTCCTATGATTCTATGATTGTGATAGAACCGCCAGTGGAAAAGCAGAAGGAACAAGAGAGGTCCCAGCATCAGGTGACCTAGACTGAAGAACTTTTGGAGCACGCAGCCCCTTGCATAGTGTCAAAGTCAGACAGGACTCACAGATTTGTCAGACCGCTCTGTTTATTCAGCAAAGCTCTGCTAAAATGCATCCAGAAAATGTGAGCACCATACAAGGTTCAAACCCCTTGATTTATATAGTCAAGGGAAAGTCAAGTTAACAGGATTAAAAGGAAGGGGCAAAACTTCACATGATTAGTGTGAGACTTAGTCAAGTATCTTCATTTCCACATCAAGCACACAGCAATCTCCTGTCCATATCTACTTGTTTATCTCAAATAGCTTTCTGCCTAACACCTAATGTTCCTTTTCCTGTTAACCTGGCTAGCACGTTGATCTCTTAAAAGACAAACAGAATTCCTTCAACTTATTCAATTATTACAGCACAATTCATCTTTCTCTTACAGTATAATTCTTTCTACTTTCACAATAGGAAAAACAAACCCATTTACAGATCACTGTCCTTATCCGTGAGCAATCGAGTTTCTGACATTCTCTTCATGGCCCTCACTTAGCATGTCTGGATCAGGAAAAGAGATAAACACTTTGGCTGTGTCTAGACTGGCAAGTTTTTCCACAAAATCATCTGCTTTTGCAGAAAAACTTGCCAGTTGTCTACACTGGCCGCTTGAATTTCCGCAAAAGCACTGACGATCTCATGTAAGATCGTCAATGCTTTTGCGGAAATACTATGCTGCTCCTGTTCGGGCAAAAGTCTTTTTCCGAAAGACTTTTGTGCAAAAGGGCCAGTGTAGACAGCACAGTACTGTTTTCCACGAAAATGGCAATCGGGGCTTTTTTGCGGAAAAGTGCGTCTAGATTGGCCACGGACGCTTTTCCGTTAAAAGCATTTTCGGAAAATCATGCCAGTGTAGACGTAGCCTTCGTGCTTCTAACATTAAGTACTGGAATAGGACATGCACACAACTCAAATATATACATTCCGCAGATTAGAACTTTTGAAATGATACTGTACACGGAGTATTTTGCATAAAGCATTTTCTAGTTATGAACATGCATATTCATAAGCATATTTCCATATGGAATATGGATAGCCCTGTGACAGTCTGACAGTGATGGGGAATGTGATAGAGCATAACCATCTTTGGACTGGGCGGTACTAAGCAGCTACGGTACATGCAGCGTTCTTGATGTGTCTTAAATGGAAGCAGACACTAAAGGAGCCCTTGCATATTATTTAGCTCCCTGCCGTTTTCCTGAATTGATGCACGTCTGGCAGAATGGTGTACAAAAGGATGAAGGCCCTGCCAAAGTCACAGCCATGAAAAATGCCTGACGGATCGTGAACACTGGTCTTTGGTGGACACAGCTCTTACTATGACAGCAGAAGCCATCAAGACCAGCTCTCCCCACCTCCAGTGTCCTGAGGAGGGAGGGGAGCAATGAAAAGTGTACCCCCAACTGTGCTGTCCCCTCCCCCATCACTACAGTCAAGGAATGGGAATGGGGGCTTGCCCCAACCTGCCCAGGTCTCCCTCTGGGGAACATATTCAGGGGAGTAGGGATTGTGCCACTCCATCTGGTACTCTTCCTGGGGAGCAGGGTCAGGCCATAGAGTCATAGCAACACTAGGACTGGAAGGGACCTCGAGAGGTCATCGAGTCCAGTCCCCTGCTCTCACGGCAGGACCAAGCCCCATCTGGACCATCCCTGACAGGTGACTGTCTAACCTGCTCTTAAATATCTCCAGAGATGGAGATTCCACACCCTCCCTGGGCAATTTATTCCAGTGTTTAACCACCCTGACAGGAAGTTTTTCCCAATGTCCAGCCTAAACCTTCCTTGCTGTAGTGTAAGCCCATTGCCTCTTGTCCTGTCCTCAGAGGCCAAGGGGAACAAGTTTTCTCCCTCCTCCTGGTAACACCCTTTTAGATACCTGAACACTGCTATCATGTCCCCCCTCAATCTTCTCTTTTCCAAATGAAACAAGCCCAGTTCTTTCAGTCTTCCCTCATAATTCATGTTCTCTAGACCTTTCATCATTCTTGTTGCTCTTCTCTGGACCTTCTCCAATTTCTCCACATCTTTCTTGAAGTGCGGTGCCCAGAACTAGACACAATACTCCAACTGAGGCCTAACCAGCACAGAGTAGAGTGGAAGAATGACTTCTCATGTCTTGCTCACAACACTCCTGTTAATGCATCCCAGAATCATATTTGCTTTTTTTACAACAGTGTCACACAGTTGACTCACATTTAGCTTGTGGTTCACGATGACCCCTAGATCCCTTTCTGCCATACTGCTTCCTAGACAGTCGCTTCCCATTCTGTGTGTGTGAAACTGATTGTTCCTTCCTCAGTGGAGCACTTTGCATTTGTCCTTATTAAACTTCATCCTATTTACCTCTGACCATTTCTCCAGTTTGTCCAGATCATTTTGAATTATGACCCTCTCCTCCAAAGCATTTGCAACTCTCCCAACTTGATATCATCGGCAAACTTAATAAGTGTCCTGTCTATACCAATATCTAAATCGTTGATGAAGATATTGAACAGAGCCGGTCCCAAAACAGACCCCTGCGGAACCCCACTTGTTATACCTTTCCAGCAGGATTGTGAATCATTAATAACTATTCTCTGAATAAGGTTATCCAGCCAGATATGCACCCACCTTACAGTAGCCCCATCTAAGTTGTATTTACCTAGTTTATTGATAAGAAGGTCATGCGAGACCGTATCAAACGCCTTACTAAAGTCTAAGTATACTATGTTCACTGCTTCTCCCTTATCCACAAGACTCGTTATCCTATCAAAGAAAGCTATCAGATTGGTTTGACATGATTTGTTCTTTACAAATCCATGCTGGCTGTTACTTAGCACCTTATCATCTTCCAGATGTCTTCATGTCTCTAACAAGATTGAGCTCGTTTTGTGCCTTCGCTTTCCTAACCTTGCCCCTGAATAGTTGTGTTATTCACTTATATTTCCACTTTGTATATGACTCCTTTTTCATTTTTAGATCATGTAAAAAGCCAAGGTGGTCTCTTGCCATACTTTCTATCTTTCCTACGCAGCGGAATAGTTTGCTTTTGGGCCCTTAATAATGTCCCTTTGAAAAACTGCCAACTTTCTTCAGTTGTTTTTCCTCTTTTTTTGCGTCCCATGGGACCTTATCTACCAGTTCTCTGAGTTTACCAAAATCTGCCTTCCTGAAATCCATTGTCTGGCATGTGTCTGGCATGGAAGACTGGCTGCTCCGTCCCTTCTGCCTGAGGCCCCACCATTCTGGGAGCTGCCTGCCACTTTCAAATTCTCAACTAGTTCCTCCCCATTTGTTAAAATCCAGTCTAGAACAGCTTCCCCTGCAGTAGCTTTCTCAACCTTCAGAAATAAAAAATGGTCTCCAATGCAGTCCAAGAACTTGTTGGATAATCTGTGCCCCTCTGTGCAAGTTTCCCAACATTTTCCTGGGTAGTTAAATTCCCCCATCACCACCAAACTCTATGCATCAGCAGCAAATCTCCCATGCCATGGGAGCTTGTCCCTGACCGGGCTCCATAGCTGGAGCATTGGAATGTAAGATCATAGAATCATAGAATCATAGGACTGGAAGGGACCTCAAGAGGTCATCGAGTCCAGCCCCCCGCCCTCAAGGCAGGACCAAGCTCCGTCTACACCATCCCTGACAGATGTCTATCCAACCTGTTCTTAAATATCTCCAGAGAGGGAGATTCCACCACCTCCCAAGCTCCGTGTCCTGACCCTGCTTCCTGGCAGGAGCACCAGATCAGCTGAGCAGGACAGGAGGTGGTGGGGAGATGGGGTGGGTGGGCCTGGATCCAAAGTGGGAGTCAGCTCCAGTCAGGCCCATTCGAGGCTACGCCACTGGACTGACTTGAGCAAATTACTGTGTTGATGGACAAGCAGGACCGGAGGCCAGCAGTTTGTCTTGTAGCCTGACTTTGCAGGAGTAAAAGTCATTTAAAAAATTACTTTTGTCACTAATGTTGGCAGAGGCGAAAGGCCACACGCAGGCCAGACTGGCTGAGTAAGGAGGTGCCTTTTATACAGAATCTTGGAAGCAGGAATGTGTTTTCCAAATGCATGGCACCCAGCAGCTCCCACTGAGCACAGTTAAAGTTGGAAGATACTCAAGTCCTGAGTGTTTTGCCGAAGATCCTTCAGGGCATCTGTGGCAGAGACTGAACTTGCATCCAGGTCTCCTGAGTTCTAGTACATAAGAACATAACAGCACTCAGACTGGGTCAGATCAACGGTCCATCCAGCCCAGTGTCCTGTCTGCCGACAGTGGCCAATGCCAGATGCCCCAGAGGGAGGGAACACAACAGGGAATCCTCATGTGATTCCCTCCCCTGTCACCCACCTCCAGACAAACAGAGGCTAGGGACACCATTCCTACCCATCCTGGCGAATAGCCATTGATTGGCCTAACCTCCATGAATCTATCTAGCTCTTTTTTGAATCCCATTAAAGGTCTGTTCTTCACAACATCCTCTGGCGAGGAGTTCCATCAGTTAACTGTGCACTGAGTGAAGAAAAACTTCCTTTAGTTTGTTTTATACTGCTGCCTATTAATTTCATTTGGTGAACCTTGTTCTTATATTGTGGGAATAAGTAAATAACTTTTCCTTATTCACTTTTTCCATACTAGTCATAATTTTATAGACCTCTATCTTATCCCCCCTCAGTCTCCTCTTTTCTAAGCTGAAAAGTCCAAGTCTTTTTAATCTCTCTTCATATGGGACTCGTTCCAAACCCGTATCCATTTTTGTTGCCTTTTTCTAAACCTTTTCCAAAGGCAATATATCTTTTTTGAGATGAGACAACCACATCTATACGCAGTATTCAAGATGTGGATGTGCCATGGTTTTATATAGAGGCAATAAAGATATTCTCTGTCTTTTTCTCTCTCCCAATAGCACCTACAGCCTGGAAACAACTTTTTTTGTCTTACACCGACCCTACTCCTGTAAAGAGAATTCTAGCTAGGTATCCTAGGTGGGGGCTTCCCAAACCACCAGGCATGACTCCACCCTCACTCTGCCCCAGAACATCCGCTGTAGGTGTACTGGGGTGGAGTTTTGCTGCCCCAAGAACCTACCCTCCCTGTGCTCCAGTTCTGCCTCCCCCAGCCCTACCTTCACCACCATTCATACCTACAACCTTCCATCCAGGGGTCCCAAAGCTCTTTACAGGCACTACTGAAGTCAACCTCAAGACACTCTAGGGAGATTGGTATTAGGGCTTGTCTCCACAGCCCAGTGGATAGAAGCTGCAGCGATTGATCCACTCACTGTTGATTTATGGCGTCTGCTTAGACGTGATAAATCAATCTCTGCGTGCTCTCCTGTCGATACCAGTGCTCCACCAGGATGAAGAGTTGGTGGAATCGATGAGAGAGCATCAGCCACCAACCTTACTGCCTGGAAGCCCCTGTGCTGAGTCGTTCTAAGTACGTCAACATCACATCGCTGAGGTTGTGTATCTTTAGCTCCATGGGGGACAGGCAGATGTAGCGTAGACCAACTCTTAGTGTCCCTCTTACAGGCTAATAAGCTGAGGAACAGACGTGGTAAAACCATTCTGATTTCTTGAAGGAGCAGAGCTCAGCTGTTTCCCCCTTCCCCACAGGAGATCCAAGAGCTACCGTGCAGAGGACTAGGCTCCTTTAAGAGGGTGCAGTCTCTATTTCCCTATCTAAGAATTTACATCACCCTTTCCACTACTCATCACAGCTCCCGCTTCAGGGAACAAGCCCGTAGCCAGGCTGTCAATGTGCCTGGCCTCTGTAGAGGCGTGCATGTGGAGAAGATCCAGATGCATATTCCTCAGCGCTGGCCTGCTGAATAGGGCACAGGGCAGGAAACTGGAGTGTCGGGGGAGAGAAGGGGTCTGTTCACAGGTCTGCCACTGGCCTTATAGTGACGATCCACAGGGGTGCAAGGAGGGGGAAGGTCCAGACATCCCAGGCTCTCTTCTTGGCCCCTGGCCGGATCTGGGACTTTAGCGTGGCTGCCCCTTTGTCAGGTCTCTGGAGAAATGGAGTAGGGGGCACCAGGAACCCAGGAAGCTGGCCTCTAGGCCCCCAGAAATGCCCGGCCCCTGGTGGAGATGGTGTGCTGCAGCCTGACAGCCTCCCTGGGACTGGTTGTGAGGCAGGGAGGACTCTGGGGCGGGCGGAAGCTGAGAGCTAGGTGTGGGGGGGGGGGGGGGGCGGGGAGGAGGGTGTGTGTAGGGCTGGGTGCAGAGGCAGTGGCTGGTGGGGCTGAGAGCTGGCAGAATGGACAAGGGAAGAGAAGTAGGGGGGAGGGATAGCTCAGTGGTTTGAGCATTGGCCTGCTAAACCCAGGGTTGTAAGTTCAATCCCTGTGGCGGCCATTTGGGGTAAAAATTCATCAGGGATGGCACTTGGTCCTGCTATGGCAGGGGACTGGACTCTATGACCCTTCAAGGTCCCTTCCAGTTCTAGGAGATAAGCAATCTCCATTATTAATTAGGTGCAGGGGAGGGGAAAGCACCAGGACATCTCTGGTGCTGCCCCCCTTGCCTGAGGAGCAGCTGCTGCCATTTTGGGGTGATCTGGATGGCTCCATGGTGCAGGGGGAGTGGCCTGTGCTGTCACCAGTGGAAATGAGCGGGTGCGGGGAGGTGGCTTGTGCTATCTCTAACAGGCTGAGGAACCGTCTGAGAGCCGGTTTCCTTTCCAAGATCTGGACTATGCCTTGAAACCATTGGCAACTCCTGGTGCTAGATTCTGCTTTGCTTCTGAGCATCTCATAGCTGTTGGTGGTGGCCTCGGCTGGATGTGGCCATGAAAGATGTGCCAAATGATCAGTATAATGGGGACGACGTTCCCTGAAGGTCTGAGCACACTTGACCACACAGGAGCAATACAAGTGCCACCCAGCTGATTAACAGAGGCCAGATCCTCCCACAGCCGGCAGTGTGTGTTTCTACTAGTGGTGCACATCTGCACATGCCTCAGTGCACAGAACAAAATGTATTCCTCACAGCTATGGAAAAATGTAGAGGCTACATTGACTGGGGAGAGGGGTTACTGCAGTGGGTAATGCTATAATTGCTTGTGCAGGGAGCCAGTGGATTGCAGTGCCCGGGGAGCTTCGTGGCTATGAAGAAGCCCACAGGCGATATGGCCAGTTGCCTTGGAAATCGCTGTTTGAACCAACCATCAAGCTCCTTACAACTGGAATCAGAATTCCGAAAGTGCTGGACAAATTTCTCAATTACCCCATACTACTGCCTCTTTTGAAAAAGTCATCCTTGGGGTAAGTCTATTTCACACGGCAGCAGGTGGTGGCAGTGGGCGGGGGACGGGACACAGGGCTGCCCCATGCCATCGGCTTGAGCGTGGAATACTCTTCTGGCAAGTGGCAACATTTTTGCCATTGAAGGAAAAAAATCAATTGTGGGAGGTTGGGGAAATAGCACAGAAACATCTCCCCTTTGTCAGCCTTTCTTGAGCGGCTCCGCACCCAGGAGGTTTACGCCCACACGTTGAGAAGACGGTGGCAACGGATGAGCAGAAACCTGCAGTCTTACTCGCGGGAAGGTTCCCATTTGGGATTACTTGAGTCAAGGCTGCAGCTTCTGGCCCGAAGTGAGCAATCTTTGTGTGGGACGTGATAGAGAGACATGCTTGCCCAGGAAGAGGCACTATAGGACAGTGGTCTCCAACCTTTCGTGGCTGCTGGGCACCCAGGGCGATGGCCACTCATGTGCCGGGCGTCCGGGGGGGCCGCTCACATGCCACGCTTCCGGGGGTGGAGCCACGCATGCACCACGTGCCTGGGGCAGGGGCCGCCCACATGCCCTACCCCTGGGGCTGGCACCGCGCATGTGCCGCGCTCCGGGGGCGGGACCAGCCCAGATGTTTCAGCGGGCACATATAAATGCCCCAGCACCACATTGGGGATCACTACTATAGAAGGACAGGCCTTCCCTGGTGGCAGCTCTGGAAAACAGGAACAAACTGTGAACAAGCTTTGGCTGGCAAACGGGAGAGTCTGTCAGGGGAGAGAAATAACCACGTGCATGCTATGAACCTGAACTCATTGGAATTCTCTTTTAACAGGAAGCTATTCTTTAAGAATGGTACGCTTGTAAAAGAGGATGAGATCTTCCTTTGGCCAGCCCTGCTGAAAACACTGAAGGCTGTAGCAGAGAAGGGAGCCCAAGAATTTTATGAGGGCGAGATAGCACAGAACTTGTTGATGGACATAAAGAAGGAAAGTAGGTAACAGTTATTCTTCATAGATGAAATTTCTGGAAGATGGTTGAAAGACCATGCTCAAAGAGACATGATTAGAGGTTCACTTTTGAACTGGGAGGGCATATCTCAGGGGGCTTTGGTGGGGGGGGGGCAATCTTGGATGTACTACTATTCAGTATTTTCATTAATTGCTTGGATAATGGAGTTTGCTTATATATTTTGGAGATGGCATCAAATTAAAGGGTGGTCATGTTCCCTAGATACCAATGCTGCCCAGCTGATCAGCAGAAACACCCACCACTAGGTTTGTGTTTCTCCTGGTGGTGCACATTTGCACATGCCTTGTGCACATAACAAAATTATTCTGCACATGGATGGAAAAGATTAGAGGGAACATTGCTTGCAAGTACTTTGGAGGACAGAATTAGAATTCAAAAGGACATCGTGAAGTTGGAAAATTATTCTGAAATCAACTGGCCAAAATTCAATACAGAGAAGTGCAAAGAACTTCATTTACAAATATATATATATAATAAAAAATCAGGCACACCCCTTCAAAATTGGGAGTGTCACTGTTACGTGGCAGTACTCAGAAAAGTATCTGGCATTATAGTGGATCACAAGTTGGATATGAGTTAACAGTGTGATGCAGTTACAAAAAGGGCTAATGTAATTTTACAGTGTATTCACAGGCATGTTGTCTGTAACATGTTCAAGGTAATACTCTAGCTCCACTTGGCCAGGGGGAGGGGTCTCGGTTGGAATATCATGTCCAAATCCAGGTGCTCCACTTTGGGAAAGAGATAGACAAATTGGAGAAGGCCCGTTATTGATAAAAGGTTTAGAAAACCTGACCTGTGAGGAAAGACTTTAAAAAAAGCTGGGGATATTTAGTCTTGAAAAAAAGAAGACTGGGGCTACGCTGCCGTTTTTTTGTTTTTTGTTTTTTGCAGAAGAGGATATGCAAATTGTGCTCTCATCTGCTTATCTTCTTCCGATTCTTTTTGTGGAAGAGGTTTTGCTGATAAAAAGCCCCGTGTAAACAGGGCCATTTGTCAGAAAAACCCTCTTTTGCACACGGTCCCGTATTCCTCAAAAATCAAGCGCGATTTGCATATCCTCTTTCGCAAAAAACACGGCAGAGTAGCCATAGCCTGAGTGAGAGCTGGTACATCTTACAGTGAGTTATGGGTTGTTATAAAAAGCACTGGGCTCTTCGTTCTTCATCGCCACTGAAGATAGGACAAGAAGTAATGGGCTTAATCTGGAGCAAGGGACACATTAGGAACAACTTTCGGACTAGAAGGGGCAGTTAAACTCTGGAATAAGCTTCCAAGGGAATCCACATCACTTGGGCCTTTTCAGAGCAGATTGAACAAAACACATCTCAGGGCTGGTCTAGGTTTACTTGGTCCTGCCTCAGTATGGGAGGGAGAGCTTGATGACTTCTCTAGGTCCCTTCCAGTGCAACATTTCTATGTTTCTATAACATTAATATTAAGAAGTAATAAGAAATGTTATATACACCCCAAGATCTTAAAGTGCTTTACAAAAGCGGGTCTGTATATATCTCCATTTAATAGACAGGGAAACTCAGGCTACATCTAGACTACAATGAGCTACTGGAAAAAAGGTGCGCAAAATGCACTCCGCAATTTGTGCACCTTTTTCCGATAGTTTTGTTGGAAGAGGCTTTTCCGAAATTTGGCCCGTTTACATGGGGCCAAATTTCAGAAAAGCTTCCTCTTTTGGAAGAGCCCTTCTTCTTCATGGGATGAGGAAAACAGGGCTTCCGAAAAAGCACGTCTGCTCTTCCGCAAAAAAAAGAGGAAGAGCAGACACGTTCCCAGGATGCAGCAGTTTTTCCGGGATCCCTCTGGAATCCCAGAAAAACCATGTAGTCTAGACATAGTCTCAGGCAGGGAGATGGTTGAGTGTTTTGGTATTTTGTTGTTGATTTGTGTGGGTGGAGGGTTTTTTGGGGTGTCTTATCTAAGGGCATAGTGGCAGAGCTGGGTTGAGTGGTATTGGTTAAGATTTTCTAATATGACTGATGATTTGGGGCCCTTTGGTTTTTTGGGTGCCCAAAGGCGACACTTTTGAAGGGTCCTGATTTTCATGAGGAGGGTGCTGAGTTCTTGCTCAGGCGCTTTCAGGGGCATCTCAGTTGGAGTCCCCAATAACTGAGGCTCTCAATGGCACTAGTCTTCTTTTTAAAAAATTGACATTAGAGCAAGGATTGGTGGAAACGCCAGGCCTGTAAGTTCCTGGTGCAACTTGGATGTCTCCGTGTAATCCTCGGCATGGGGGTCAAACTCGGGCCTGGTGACATTCCACAGACTAGCTAAGAAAACAGGTCAGTAGTCATGAAAGCTGCTGTCTTGACTGCAATGCAGCTGAGGGTATCATATATATAGTAGCCCAGTGTTTGTGAGTCTGTAACACCGAAATGCTGGCTGTTCCCTCTGGGGGGGGGGGCGCTGTTGCCGAAATGCTGGCTGTTCCCTCTGGGCGGCGCTGTTGCCGAAATGCTGGCTGTTCCCTCTGGGCAGTGCGGGGCCCAAACGGCCGCTTGCGTTGCTTACTCCCCCGCGGCGGCCTGGCTGAGAGGCACAGAAGTCAGCTGAGTGCCACGGTGGGAGGGGAACGGAGGTGGGGCAGTGACGTGCAGCGTGACAGCGGCTCCAGGCCCCGCCCCCTGGCCGTGAACATCTTTGCCCCGCCTCACTTCGCCTCCCGCCATGGCGCTCAGCTGACTTCTGCGCCGCTCAGCCAGGCTGCCGCGTGGGAGCAAGTGGCGCAAGAGACCGTTTGGGCTCCGCACTCCCCATGCAGCACGGGGAGTGCGGAGCCCAAACAACCATTTGGGCTTCGCAGTCCCCCGAGTGAGAGGCAGGAGGGGGAGAAGTGAAAGAGAGACAGAGAGAGAGGCAGGAGGGGGAGGAGAGCTGAGAGAGAGAGGGGGGCAGGCAGTAGGAAGAGGAGGAGAGAGAGAGAGAGACCGGAAGCTCAAGAGAGAAGACTGATGTGGAGGAGAGACCTGAAAATCCTGTCTTATGACGGGCTAATTGGCTAATTTTATCAGAAGAAGGAAGGAGGAGAACTTGCAGCAATTTTATCTCATGAGGAAGCTGACTCTGCCCAGCGGGTCCTGATGTGAGATAGGAAGGGGGAAGCCAAGTCCCCTGTTTGACTTGATGTTCATTTCCCCCTTTGATATTGACTCCCAACCGGCTGCTGCACTTTATTCATGTCTTGTTGACTCCCGGGCTGTGTCTACACTGGCCACTTATTCCGGAAAATCAGCCGCTTTTCCAGAATAACTTGCCAGCTGTCTACACTGGCCGTTTGAATTTCCGGAAAAGCACTGACGATCTAATGTAAAATTGTCATTGTTTTTCCGGAAAAACTATGCTGCTCCCCATTCGGGCAAAATTCCTTTTCCGGAAAATGTTCCGGAAAAGGGCCAGTGTAGACAGCTCAGATTTGTTTTCCACAAAAAAGCCCCGATCTCGAAAATAATGATTGGGACTTTTTGCAGAAAAGCGCGTCTACATTGGCACAGACACTTTTCTGGAAAAAGTGCTTTTCTGGAAAAGCATCCTGCCAATGTAGACGTGCTTTTTCCAGAAATACTTATAACGGAAAACGGTTCCGTTTTAAGCATTTCCGGAAAAGGGTGCCAGTGTAGACGCAGCCCCGGAGTGCAGAATACACTGGAATTTTTTCCTTTTCGTCCCTAGTGGGAGAGCTCCCCTCCGGCTCTTCAGTGCGGGCTCACCTGGTCCTTCGTTAGGGGAAGGGTAGCAGTGTTGTCCCGTGGGGGGCGCCAGCAGGCGGCGTTCCAAGAGCAGGCAAAAGGAGCTATTTCCCTTTCCCGCTGAGGGCAGACAGGAACCAGGGACAGGGCCACTGTTCAATTGTTTCGCCAGCTGTTTTTGTTTCTTACTGTCCCAGAGTTTGACACACATAAGAGGAAAGGCAAAAGATAAGGGTGGTGAGGGGAGGATGCAGTATTCATCAGGCTGGCAGGGGATCTGGCTCTCTGCCTAAGGCAGGAACAGAGTAAGTGAACACGCCAAAGCCACACACTTCTCTTGTCTTTTCTTGAAGATGGCAGCCTGACGCTAAAAGACCTCAAGGACTTCCAAGCAGAAGTGTCAACACCTTTGAATATTTCTCTGGGGAGTTACACAATATATTCCCCTCCGCTACCTTCTGGGGGCGTTATTCTCCTCTTCATCCTCAACATCCTCAAAGGTAATCTTTGGAAGGAAAGGTAGATTTCAGCCTGGTGCGTGGAAGGGCAGCATGGGCTCAGGAGCAGCAAAGTAATAATACTCCTCGGCCCTTATCTTCAAAGCATGTGACTGCTCTAGCTCAGCTAATCCTCGAAACAGCCCCACCTGACAGCTGGGAGGACAGTGGCAGAGACGATTACTGACTTCCCCAAGGTCACAAAGATTTCAGAGTCGGAATAAGAATTCTGTTGTTCCCGGCTCCCAGCCTGTGGGGGCATAACCTGTTGGGCGGGAGGAAATGGATTAAGAATACAGATGGGACAGAATGAGTGGATGGGGTTAGTGCTCATCATGGACAGCTGCTGGCTGTCTTCCCTCCTCCATTAATCCTTTTGGTTTATCCTGCCCCAAAGAGTTTAAATTCACGCCAGAGTCCATGAAGTCCCCCGAAGGGAAGATCGAGACCTACCACCGTATAGCAGAGGCCCTGAAGTTTGGCAATGGGCAAAAGTCAAAACTGGACACTGAGCAGGTGAGCTGGTGCAGTACCATGGGACAGCTAGAATTCAGACTCAGGGGTGGGGAGGGAGGAAAAGGAAATCAATTTGCAGTAAATTGTCCGTGTGTTTTAAAGTCTGGCCAATATTTCCTTGCTGATAAGATTCAAGTACCCAAAACACCAAACAGTTTCACAGCTCACCAACCCAGAGCACCTCCACCTCTTGTAAGATGAACGTGTGCCCACTTGGACATCTTGTCCTGAATGTCCATTGAATAGTTGGTAGGTAACACTGTAATGGAAAAAGCTGTTTGCCTGGAGGCCCTTTTTCCGTTCTATCGCTTTGATGCAGGATTGCTATTTCTGTTGCGAAACCTCCTTGTCATAATAAACTCACTGCACTCTCCAGGGTAAACCTTCCAAACTACCTCATTCCATTCATTAGAGCACTACCCCACAGAGTTCAATGTTACTTCTGCCTTGCTCACTCATACTCAGTAGGAATTTACTCTGCGTAGTCCTGTTGCAACTGGGGAAGAAGTACAGGTTGAACCTCTGCAGTCCAGCACTCTTTGGTCCAGCAACATCTGTAGTCCAGCATGATTTGAATGAGCCAGATGTCCACTTTTCATGGGTGTGGCCAAGTTTCCCGTAGTCCCCTAAAGTTTGTTTACAGCAGGGGTCTCCAACCTTTTGAAGCACGAGATCAGTTTTTGAATGTAAGTTCAATCCAGGATCCACCTCCAACCCAAACACCTTTGCCCCACTTCCTCTGTGCCCCTTCTCCGAGGTCCTGCCCCTGCTCACTCCATCCTCCCTCACTTTCACCAGGCTGGGGCAGCGGGTTGGGGTGCAGGATCTGGTCTTAGATTAAGGGATTTGTAGTTGAGAGGGGCTCTGAGCAGAGCGTGGGGCAGGCAGTTGGGAGCGCTGGAGGGGGTTCTAGGTGCAGGCTCTGGAAGCGTGTTTGGATGCAGGGGGTGCTTGGGGCTAGTGCAGGGGTTTGTGGTGCAGGAGGGGCCTCATGACTGGGGTAGGGTTTCAGGATGTGGGCTCCAGCTGGACCCTGTTTACTTCAGGTGGCTCCTGGGTGGTGCAGTGGGGCTAAGGCACCACTCCCCAAAGCAGCCAGCAAACTCCATCCCAAGTCCCCCCACTCTGTTCTGTAGAGATAGGATACAGAGTGGGAGGGGGCACCTTGACATCAGCCCGCTCCTCTCCCTCGCCTGCCCTGCACAGAAAGCAGGAGGCTCCCCAGGGTTAAGGGCAGCTCTAAGGCAAAGGGCAGGAGGTGCGCAGCAGTGGGGGGGAAGGGCAGCTGAAGTGCCCACACTTGACAGCCTCTTGGCCAAGCTGGACAGTCAGAAGCTCCAAGATCTACTGGTGGATCCCGCTGGACTGGCTGGGGACCACTGGGTTACAGCCCCCAGTCCTGGATCCCAGCGTTCCCAGCTGCTGTTTAGCTCTGATTTGCCCCTCAGTGTCTTTTAAGAGCCCAGCGAGCCGTGGAAGTGTTGGTCATGCTGCTAGACAGGACTCCTCAGCTTGCAGCTGCATCTCCCCACCCCCCGTGCTCTCCTCTCACTGCTGTCGGCATTATTCCTAGGGGAAGATTCAGGAACTGCTGTCCAGCTCCTTTGCTGACCAGGTCAGGAAGCAGATAGACGACAGAGGTGACCACCCAGTCAGCTTTTACAATCTCTCACAGCCAGGCTTCACGAGCCACGGCACTGCCCACGTCTCCGTCCTGGCTGAGGATGGCAGCGCCGTGTCAGTCACCAGCACCATCAACCAGCCGTAAGTGGCCAGCCCCTGGCGATTTGGTCACCCGGCGGGTGTGCAACTGGACTCTCTTCTGAGCGGGCCCCGGGGGCCATGGGAGCCTCCAAGCACGGGCAGCGCCCATCTTATGATTCGGGGGAAATGGCAGGTCTCACCTGTCTCCCCTCCCCCCCGTTTTCCCAGGTTGCCGGCACATGCTGGTGCCAGCACTCTGGGAGGGGGTAGGGAGGGGAGCAGATGCAGGCGCACGGGAGGGGGGAGGGGCTAAAGGCGGCAGTGCCCCACGATTCAAAGGGCCCCGGGGCCCAGGGATTCAAAGGGGCCCAGGACTCCCGGCCACTGGCAGCAGCTGCCAGACCCTGGGCCTTTTATGTCACTGCGTGCACCGCGCGGTTCTGAGGGCTGGCGGCCCTAGTCCCGCCCTTTCTGGCCAAGGCTCCGCCCCTTTCTGGCCAAGGCTCCGCCCCTTTCTGGCCAAGGCTCCGCCCCTTCTGGGATTGTGCGGCTGCCCCCTCACACACACGCGCCTTGCCCTGGGGCCCACACAGGCTGTCAGCTCCCCGACCAGCTGGCCCAAGTCTACACCGAAACTCGCCCACCTCTCTGTGGTCCACGTTGGCAATGAGCAATGCCATGCCCCGGTGTTTCCATTTCCCAGAGACAGGCAAGGCCGGGGCAGGGATATGCAGCTACCCACAGGACAGTCTTACGCGGAGGTTTCCTTCGCAGCCTGGCCGCTGAGTTTGGTAGTTCCCAGCTGGAACAGTGAGCCAGCCTCCGGCTATCAAGAGAAGTCCCCCTTACAGCCTCGCTGCCCTGCCCACTCAGCAGTCAAGTGGGCACATCAGGCTGGCTGAGCGGTTTTTGCCACCCCGTGGAGCCCTAAGAAGCGGCTGCCGGCAACTCTTTTACAAGGGCCTGGGCGCAGCTGGCTTAGGAAACAGAAGTGTCTCAGTAATGCCGCTGGCCCAGGACAAGCCTACAAACTGGGGCCTCAAACTCATGGCCCATCTGCAATCTAAGCATTTTGGCAGTCTGGCCTGAAGTCCCCGGGGTGGAGGGGGGTGCATGTATCCCCAGCCCTCAAGCCCTGCACCTTCCCCCAAGCTCCCTCCCCTGAAACCGTGTATTTCGGGGGACAGGGGTTAAAGGAAAAGGTGCAAGGGGGTGTGTGGAGGTGGGAATGGGCCAGACTTGGGGGACAGATATGGACACACACACCTTGGACCTCAGGGGCTCTTGGCCTCGATTGCGAAATGCTTGGGTCCTGCATAGCCCTCTCAGGAATATTGGTAATAACAAGTATCAGCTTGTAATGGGGCTAGGCCGTAAAGCCAAAAGGGCCATAGGGAAGTCCTCCTGGAGGCTAGAGTGGTGTGGAAGAATGCGTTTGAGACTCCCATTGACACTGATTTCAAAACTTAGCCCTACAAAAGGTGAAACTCTCTTGTCTCTCCTTACAGCTAGTGAACTCTGCAACCCACACGGCCAAACAGCAGTAAATATAAAGGTATCCCAGCACTGGCACCGTTGTATAATCGCCCCCGCGCTGAATATGGGCTTAGCAGAGTTGTCTGTTGGCTTCTGTATCTGGCAGCACTAGGTCGGCATGGTGCAGCATGGCCAGTGGTAATTCCCACCGTGTTCGCTGCTGTTCTGCCTGTGACATCTGGCGTAACAGTTCCTGACTGTGGCATCTCACACGTACTTTTTCTCCACTCAGGTTTGGCTCCATGGTATATTCTCCAGCCACTGGGATCATTTTGAATAACGAGCTCCATGACTTTTGCAAGAAGAAGCCAAGTAGCGAGATCATGCGTGGTGAGAGCCATCAACCCTGAGCTAAACAATAGGCCAGAACATACCAAGGGCACTCACAGCCCTCTGGATATGCTCTCAGGTCTGGAGCAACCCGTCCGTGCCCCTGCGCCGGACGAGCACCCTTTCTGACCAGCACTAGACATGAGTTTGTTCTGGACTGGTGCAGGGTAAAACCCCAATGGGGAGCATCTGGGTGTGTAAAATGCTTTTTGTTCATTCAATGGCCAGGGCATTCCAAGCACAGGCAAACTGTTGAGAAGAGGAGCTCAGGAAAATAGCTGGTAGTCATATGGGGATAAATGCTGCCATCCTTATTCTTGGGTCCTCATGACTTCACAATTCTCACGTTGTGGAGAAAAAAATAATCCCCCCAAGACATGTATCCACCAAGAATTTACATGGTTTTATAATAGTGCTAACGGTGTATTAATAGCTGTACAACTTTTTAGCGCTGTATAAAGTGTTTGAGTCTGGGACTATTCACGCATTGTTTTCGATAAATGTCACCCTGTGGAACGTTTTCATGTGGCAAAGGCTGACAGACCAGTGACTGTATCCTGACCATGTCTATTGAGGAGCCTTGCTTGTGCCTATCAGTGGTGTCTAGTTCCACTGGGTCCCAAAAGACTTTGAAGCCGCAGTACTTTAGAAAACTGAGCAGGGTGGCAAGACCCTTTTTGTAGTTCCAAGCCTCTTCTAGTGCAGGATGGGCTTCCTCTGGCCAAGGGAGAAAAAAACAACACCCCCCCCCCTCCACAAAAAAATCCTTTCATTTCTGGAAGAACTGATGGAAAGTTGAATTGCTGAGGAAACTGGGGAGGGTTTGTGTGGGACAGGGCGGAGACAGATTCACAGTGAACAAAAGATTTTTCCCTGCTTTGGCTAGGTGGGCCACTGACATGTTCTCCCTCTTCTCTAGGAGAGAGACCCCCCTCTGCCATGGCTCCTTCCATTCTCATCTCCAAAGACAAGAACGCTAAGCTGGTGATTGGAGGCTCCGGAGGGGACTTGATTATCAGCGCCACAGCCTTGGTGAGCAAGTGGCCGCATAGCCCGTCTCCCGGGCATCGGAAGGAGCACTGACGTTACTGCACTCCATTGCAGAACCTTCATAAACCGGCCAGAAGGGCTGAGGGGGTGGCAGCGCACCTCGGAGCTGTCAGTACCATCTTCCGGTGCAGCTGGCTCACCCGCCTTTGTGCCTAGGCTGGACACTAGCCCCAGTGGGTTTTGACATCGCTAGGAGCTGGCGTGTCCTTCACTTCATGGCAGCTCTGTCATGGTCCCACAGGGATGGCTCAGATTTTCTTGCTGAAAAGCAAGAAGTGACATATCTCCTGGAGGTAGAGAGCATGAAATGGGCATCACGGTACTTTCTCCCAGAGAAGACAGGGAATGTGCCCACCCTCCTGCACATCCCAGGTCCTCTTCCCCAAACCTGATTGCTAGTCCTGTCCTTAAAACAACCTCTCATTAGAGCAGGGGGCCAACAGCCACACCAGGCCACTGGGAAGGGAAAAGGGTCAATTCCATGCTCCCGAAAGGGGTGGGCTCTTGGGTATGGGGCGGGGCTAGGACAGCCAGCCCTTAGTGCCACCAGAAGCACGCCACACTGGCCCCCAAATTCCACCCCTGACAGTTGCTCAGAGCATGTCGCTTGGGGATCAGCCTTTAGAATTGCTGGGCACCGGGCCAACTCCACCTTTTACTTCACCCCCTTGGTGGGCCTGCTTTAGAGGTTGGGGGTAGGGAAAAATCACTTCCTCTCTATGTCATTGGGACCAAAGTGTCTCCAGGATGCTTTCCAGGTAGGGCACAGGATTTCAGAGTCAATTTCAGGCCAGCTCAAAAGGCAAATCTCCCTTTCACTGTCAGAACCATCAGCTCTGGATGTCACGTCACCTTCATTCTCTTCTCCCTCCTTTTCTAGACCAGGCCCCTCTCTGACACGAAATGGAGGAAGCCAAGTCTATAGGCCAAAGTGTTCTCTCAGGCTATGTCTACACTGCAGAGATTTTGTGCAAAAACTCGCGGAGCGTCCACACTACATGCACATTTTTGTGAAAAAAAAAAAGTACAGCAGCTCATCAGAAGACAGGGCTTTTTGCACAAGAGTTATTCCTCTTTCTACGAGGAATAAGCCTTTTTGCACAAGAGTTCTTGTGCAAAAAGGCATGTGTGGCTGGACAACAGGTGCTCCGAAAAAGCACAGGTCAAATTCTGGCCAGCGAGTGAGGTGGGCTATGGCAGGAAAGCCTCTGTGTGTTTATGGCAGGAAAGCATCTGTCCCTCCACCTGTTTCTGGGATAGCCTGGGTCTGTTGAAGGAAGCCATGTCTAGCCTTCATCGGCCCGTGAAGCAATTGCAGATGGGGAATAATCTGCTTTCCTTGTTATGCACATCTCCTTTATGGCCAGTTCTTTGAGAGCCAGGGGCACAATAGCAAAGCCATGGTAGCAACTTTAGAGGTGTTTTCATGGGATACAGATTGTGCTCTGGCTCTAAGAGAGAGTTACAAGATTCCCTGCACCACTAGAAGATAATGCAAATTCCTAGGTAGGTAGCAAGTCTACTGAAAGCTTACCTCCATGTGGAGTGGGGGGACTGCAGATGCTAGTTTGATCAAGTTCAAGAGGCATGACATTGTAAGTGTGTCTAGACTACAGAATTTTTTTGTAAAAAGTGGCCTTTTGTAAAAAGTTTTGGAAAAAAACTTCCCCTACGTCTAGACTGCAGCCGCATTCTTTTGAAAGTAAATCGAAAGAATGCAGCAGTTTTTTCCATCTGCGGAAAACCTCATTTTATGAGGAAGAATGCTTTTTTTTCTAAAGTGCTCTTTCGAACAAAGGTGCTATGTAATGCAAACTGTGCTTTTTCGAAAGAGAGCATCCAGACTGCCTGAATGCTCTCTTTTGAAAAAGCGGCTTGCTTTTTTCAGAAGTACTGGTTGTAGTCCAGAGAGGCTTGCAGTCAAGATGTAGCCAATGAAAATGGTCAATAGTGCCAACCCGGCGCTAGAGAGAACAGTCACTGACAGGCAAGCCTGGAACAGACATGAGACTCCAATGTTTCCTTGTATGTTGTGCGCTCGTATGGCCATTTCTCAGAGATTCAAATGCCACACAGCTGAATAGCAGAGTACCCACAGCTAGGTTCTTTGTTTCTACTGGTGGTGCACATTCACACATGCCTCAGTGTGCATAAAATTTATTCTTCACATTCATGGGAAAAAATCCACAAATGGATTGAAAAGGTTAGAGGGAACATTGGCTTTGATCCAAAGGGCCAGGTCCCAAGAGAGGCCCTGAAATTCTTAGAAATCAACCCCAGGCTTTGCATGGAGAATGGGGGACACAACATAAGTCAGATGTGTGCATAAGCTGGTTTTTTTCTGGAGATGTATTTACTCTTGAATGCTTTTGGTGTGAATACTGTTTTGCTTTGTGAAAGTTGGCGAGTCGCTAGTGAGCTGTCCTTGCTGGCAGGTGAATTGTAGCATAAATCTCTGGCATGAGGGGAGAGGCTTGTGCATTCCTGCCCCAGGAGAGGTGATGGCTAGAAAACTCATTGTGGGGTTCCAACATATCTTGCTGTGACAAAGTCTCTTGCCCACACTGCGAGTCTAACAACACGCATTAGCTAGCTCTCTCCAATCCCTGTTGGCCCCATGTGTGTCATTGGGAATTTGCATGAACGTTTGCATTACATATGCCAGATTTGTGCTTGTCACTTGAGGACTCAGTATTGTAACAAAGGAGTCAGGAGTGCAGTTTCCTTGGGAACTGTGAGACAGTAAGACAGGAAGGGGAAGAGGAAACGGGAAGGAAACAAATCTAAGCTGAATTCTGCTGGAATAACTGGTGTAAACCAGTAGGTTACGTCTACACTACAAGGTTTTTGCGCAAAAACTTGGGGAGTGTCCACACTCAAATGAGCTCTAGCGCAATTAAATGAGCAGTTAAACAGCAGAACAGAGGGCTTTTTCCACCGTAGGTAAACCTCCTTTTCTGAGCCATAACTGCTTTTAGTGCTACAGCTATTGCGCAAGACACCCCTATGGGAAAAAGCACAGGTACTCTGATGGCCATTCTGGGAATGGCCATCAGAGCTTTCTTGCTCAAGAGTGTTCCTGGTAGTGTGGACACTCTTTTGCGCAAAAGCAGATGGCTTTTGCAATGTGCTTTGACGTGTGGATGTACTCTTGCGCAAGACGTTTTTATGGAAAAACTCTCGCACAAAAGGCTTCTTGCTCAAGAATCATGTAGTGTAGATGTAGACGTAGAGTCTGGTGTTATTTCAAACTTTACATCGCCGCACAAGTAGGTGGCAACCTAAGGACTTCCAAGGAGTTTCTCTGGGTTTGCACGGGTGTCAGGCAGAACATGGGCCAGTGCCACACCTGTCACTAACTGCTGAGTTTGTTCCCCTGCAGGCAATCATGAACAAACTCTGGTTTGGCTACGACCTGGAGCATGCCATCTCAACGCCCATTCTCCATGCTGCCATGAACAACATTCTCCATTTTGAGAAAATGTTTGATGAGGTGAGCAGCTTCAGTGGGCTCACCCTGCACTTGTTTCCTGTCCTTTGTGCTGGTTACAAATATCACTGGCAGGAAGCGGAGGCTGCTTTTTTTTCTTGCCATCCCAAATGCTAGGAGGCGTCTCACTTCCAGGGGGTGTCCCTTTTAGTTAAACCCAGTCCCTGGTCCAGCTGCACAACCGCTGTTTCCAGCCCCTGGACGAATAAATCCAGATGCAACAGACAACAGTGGCCCTGGAAAGACAGCGTTCATTTTTCTCCCACTCTTCCCCTTTCAGGTTGTGAAGGGGGGACTTCTGAAGAGAGGACACCGTGAAGAGAAAATGCTTATGCTGAATGTGGTGCAGGGGGTTTCCAAAGAAGGCGGATGCATCTTTGCTTATTCTGACAAAAGGAAGATTGGAAAGTCATCTGGATATTAAGAACAAGTGCTGTAACAAGCACTTTATTCCAGCCAAAAAGAGTGTGAAGTTATTGGGGTCAGAGCACCAGCTGGCCTAGAAGCACCACTCACATCTCCTGTACCAGGCATCTTAAAGCCTCTTAGAAGAATGTGTGGACAAGACTCATAGTAACAACTGACCAGCCAATATACAGCAAGCTACCTTCATGTTGTTACAAGTGCTAGTCTTGGCTAGACTCATAGCCTCCTTTTAATTTGGTAGCAGGGCCCAGAGGACAAAGGAGCAGCACTTGTGTGATATATAGAAATATATTTTGCAAACAGAGCAGCTATTAAGAATATGAATCCAGAAACAAGGCATTAACCAAGCAGTGGGAATTTGAAACAGGGAACCAGGCCCAGTACCAGTGGGAGCTGTGCTCAGGGATCTGACTGTACCTTCCCCAGCCTCTACAGTTACTCAAAGCAGGACTGCTTTCTTTCTAGCTTTGGAACCTCCCAATCAATCCCTTGCCAGGTGTCAACGTGGCTTCTGGTCCCACCGTTCCTGTGCAATAGGAAGCAATGACTGACTTCTTTCTTTCCTCTGATGTGTTCCCAGCATCACCGTGTTGCACAGCAGAGCTGCAAGTGACAGCTTTGCATGGATGCACAAGAAAGGAGTGACTCTAACAACATTTTGTCTAGCTCTTGCCACCCTGTCACTTGATGGTAGAATGAGCACAAACGTGATTTGGTGACTGCTGGGGAACTCAGCTACTATTGGAACGTGGGCGACTTCCCTAGCAGCGCTTAATCTTTTTTAGGCCCTGCCTAAAAGGGAGCCGGTGTAAACTGTGACTTTGTAGTAGCACAGACAATGTGAATTCTTTTTGCCTTCAGAAGACGTGTTGTTACAGGTTGTCTTACAGGGTCACACCTCCCCATCCAAGCCTTCACTAAATTGCCTTGCTCATCCTTGTTCTGCACTAAAGCAGAGAACAGGCCCCTGGATGATTTGACATGGAAAGAAAATGAAATGGGGTCAGAGAGGAGCCTTTCACATAAGGGTGCTGTTCTAGAGTCATACTCTGTGTTCTGTGGCTATTTCATGTCTCTCTGCAGGAAGAAATGTGCTTCACAAAAAATAGTTGCCTCTGATTAACTAGTGTGGGTGAGCCACATAGTCCAGAGAATGAGAGAGACAAGTGTAATATTAGCTCTTATGCCAAAGAGCTAATACTTCTGTAGCAGGGGAGCAGCATAGTGCTCCCCTGAGTCACAAGTGGCCTTGGGGGTTAACTATACCTCATCCCTGCCATAAATGTGATTGGCCATGCAGCCACTGTGCTTATATTTGTACATTGATCATTTTAAAGGGCTTGAAAAAATTCATAGGACCAAACATTCTATGTGCTGACCTGCAGTCACTTACATGTACAGGGACCGTTGGTGGCATGCAGGAATTTGAGACTATGATACGCTTTTCAAAGACTTATTGAAAACTTTGCCTTTAACAGACTTATAGTGCCTTTTTTTTTTGCACTAATAGATCCCTATTATGTTAACATATATGAAGAAATGCAAATGCATTCATGTCAGACCTTAGTATTTTTACTCCATTCTCTTTTTAAAAACTCTTCTCCCATCACTTTTTTAAAACTCATGCTTAAAATGTCTTTACAGAGCCTTCTGATTATTATCTTTTTGTTACCAATGGCTAAGCACACACCTTTAAAAAATATTGTATATCAAATGTAACCAGATTGCTGGCTTCCTGCCTGCCTGTTCTTCCTATAAGCCATGATCATGTAACTGAAACGTTAGTCACTTAGAAACTTGCTGACTTGGAGACACAAAGTCAGCTTTTAGATGCATTTTACAGCTATTGAAAATGAAACTTGCTCCAGAAAGCATTTTTCCTTTAGAAAATACACCAAAAAATGTCTTTATTGCCTCCATGAGAGGCTACAACTGCATCATATTGTTTGCTCGTACAGAAATATGATTGCACAAGCTACAGGAAGTTGATGGTCTGTCTGGAACTTACCACGTGACTAGTACATAAAGCATGTGTTTTCCTGGCATGGCGCTTATGTTTTAAATTACTGCCTGAAGCAGTAGTAAATGTGACAGAATGTGATGGGTCGCAGTATGTTCTTGCTTTGCTAGCATTCACATAGAATGATAGGGACCCTGCTTTTTGGCATGGCTTTAATTTCACCTACATCTGTGTTACAGTCTGGTGCTTTAAGGTCTGCTGCAATTTAGCAATCTAATGACCTGTATTGCAAGCAGACTGACTACGCCATTGTAGCACAGTTAGTTGCCATGCTAAATTATGGGGTAAATACATAGACCCACAGCAGCATGTGCAAAGAAGAATCCAATTCTTTATGCTCAGGCCTACTAAATGTACTCTAGTGGAACTATCTCTTAGAACCATAAAATACTAGGCAAATAGACTGAACAGAAGTAGCACTAGAGCTATCATTACTTGTGGCGGATTGAAAGCTGCTTAGTGTATATAAAAATAAGGAATGGGCTGAAAGTAGGCAAGCAATATTTTTGTTATTGTATCATACCTCATACCTGCCCTCAGCATTCCTCATCTCCAGTCCCCAGTCTCTTCCGTTTGCTTCCTCCCTCTTCCTCCCCTCCCACCTCCAAGTGATGCCATGGGAAGGAGGCAATTTATCTGTCTCTCTGCCATTCCATGGACTTTTATGTAACAGTGGGAGCAGAGGCGTTTGTTTCCAATGGACGTTTGTTTTACAAAGTTATATTTTTAATAAACTACTTTTCCAAAAGGCTTGTACATGCTGGAAATTTGTAGCATGCAGTTCTGTGTCACCCATCCAATGCTCAGTTCTTAGCAAACGGAACCAGGGGCACTGCCGTCCTAGGGGGTTCTGGCATTTCTTACAATAGCAGCAAGGAATTCAATGAATGACCACCTGCACTTTTGAAATAAGGACATCACGGCCTGCACTGAGCTTTCGTGGCTTGGTCCATAACCACTGCTTTTTGTTACATGCACTGAACTGTGGGAGGTCTACCAATGATTGTCAAAGAGCAATAGCTTAACTCTTGCTACAGATTTTATCAGGCTCCTTAAATTAGATATATGGGGAAAAAATGGAGTCATTACAAAGACCTAAAGAAGTCAGAGAAGTTGGTCATTGCTCTGCTGAGGTGCTTTCCAAAATAGTATCAACATTTCCTTCATGGGGAACTTTCAATCACTCAGCCTGTCAGTGCATGTTTCTGGATTTTTTAAACAAAATCAGCACAACTCAGTTCAAATCTTTGAAGTCCATACCAGTTTGTCACAAACTGAGTCACAGTGAAGTTTCTGTAAATGTAAAGCAACACACAGACAGCTCAATGTTGCTGTACTGTGGAAAAAGCTTGAGAACCTTTGCCTGGTGCAAAAGGGTCAGTATAGAATGGAACAGGAAATGAATTCAAATGACATTTAATGAAAAAAAAAAAGAATTTGAAAATGCAAGTTTTCAGCCCAAAACATTTAAGAAATTACATGTTGGTAACTGCAAAAATCTAAGCCTTTTTCAAAAGGTAAGTTTTGTTTTCAACAGAAATTGAGAGAGAAAATGAAGAAGTGGAACAGGCAGCCTCTTTCATTCCTGGATTGCTTTTTATATATTTAAAAACTTAACACAGAAGACACTGTCACCATCACATCTTCAGCTACCCAGTCATCCCTAAAAAACTTCTGAAATGAGAAGCAAAGCAATATTTTGTTTAAAAAAACCCAACAAGTGTATTTGAGGAGAAGGGTTCTCTCAATCATATTTAGACTGTAGCTGGACAGCTTAGCTTACAAAGGTCAACACCTTACATCCCCCTTCACACTCCATCAGACATTTCTCATGGGAATCAGGTCGCAACTAGGGAAAAGACAAGGCCAGCAACTGGCTGGATAAAACTGAAAAATAAACCAACACTTGCTGGTGCTGGTGCTTTGGACTGTCCAAGTACTGTGCACTTAGGCCCTGGTCAGTGGGTATGGGAAGAGAGCAAGAGGAGGGTCTAGACTCTTTAGGTAAGCACTGTATATTTCTGGCAGATGTGGGCTGATCTGTTGTAAGGCACTTCTCAGCAATGTGCCCCTTTCTCCAAGAACATCTATTCCGGTCCATTAGCAGAACCACAGGCAAGTTCTCCTTTCTGTGACAGTCCCTGAGTTGCACTGATCAAGTTCTCCCCTCCCTTTCCCCAAACACAAGATGGTCACTAAATCTGCAAAGAAACAGGCCATCAGAGTAGCACGAACCCGGTCAGTAGCCTGCTGGGACACCACCCTTCCGGGAGTCAGATGCAGCAGCCCAGCCATCATCAGTCCGTACAATGGCCTGGACGATAGAACCATTCTTAAACTCAGTTTCATGTTTCCGATTCTTTAATTCCACTTGTATGCCCTGAAATGCAGAGAGAAGAGTAAACAAGGGGCTTTGCAATGCGGAGCTGGGAATCATCTGGAGTCCCCAGCTCATCCTAGGCTCCTAATGTGCTGCCCCTTTAAAGCACCAAAATAGCACTTCAAAGGGGCAGTATAAGTGGAGCCGGGGGATCAGCTGGAATCCCCAGCTGATCCCAGGCTCCATGCAGCACTGCCCCGTTGAAACGTCACTGCAGCATTTCAAAGGGGAGGCACATGTGATTAATCACATGATTAATCGTGATTACATTTTTAATCACGCGATTAATCACAAATACATTTTTTAAATCCCTTGGCAGCCCTGGCAGAAAGTTGAAACAAAAAATCAAAAACACATAATCCCCAAAGTGAAATGCCTGCAAGCTACATGGAAACTTTTTAAAAACACTTCAAGAGAGAGTCCAAAAAAGTGCCACTATAGCTAAACAATAAAGCAGGGTTACTCTATATGGCCAGTTTGTTTGTAGCCCACGGTGCAGTTTGGGTTGATGCAGGGCTCAACACACAGCCCACAGGCGGGAGCCAAACCAAAAAAGTAGTCAATATAATGGTCTTCGGCTGATATGAGTTGAAGTAGTTCAATTCCTGGATTGTCATTGCTCATTAAAAGTGCAAAATTGGGTGGAAAATTGGGTAAATATTGCATTTTACTAATATCAGCAGAAGTGACTTAAATGGGGCCTGTGTGTTGTGTAGTCTTGCCTTAATTTTTGTATTTATGTCCACCAGTGCGAAAGAAGCTATTGCATATATATTTGCATGTCTATGCAACTACACTTAATCTGCAGCCCTTGGCATGTGCTGTATCATTGGAGCCCCCGGGGTTTCCAAAGATGAGTAGCCCCGCAATAAAGTAACAGATATGGTTAGAATCAAAGAGGCATCCTTTAAAAAATGCAAGTTAATCCTACTGAAGGAAATTAAAAGGAGCATAAACTCTGGCACATCACGTGTAAAAGTATAATTTCCCAGGCCAAAAAAGAATTTGAAGAGCAACTAGCTAAAGACTTAAAACTAATAGAAAAAAAAAAGAAGTACATCAGAAGAAGAAGCCTTCTAGATAATCAGTGGTGCCACTGGATGATTAAAGTCTCCATGAACACTCAAAGAAGATAAGGCTGTTGCAGAGACACTAAATTTTTTTGCGTCAGTCTTTGCTGCAGAGGATGTAAAGGAGCTTCCCACACATAAGCTATTCTTTTTAGGAGACAAAGCTGAGGAACTGTCTTAGATTGTCAACAGAGGAAGTTTTCTAACAAACTGATCAACAGAAATTGGTCAGCCAGCTGGGATTTACCCACAAGTTTTGTAGGAACTCATGAAATTGCAGTGCTACTCACTGGAGGGGAAATAACTCAGTGGTTTGAGCATTGGCCTGCTAAACCCAGGGTTGTGAGTTCAATCCTTGAGGGGGCCATTTAGGGATCTAGGGCAAGTCTGTCGGGGTGGTACTTGGTTCTGCTGTGAGGGCAGGGGACTGGACTCAATGACCTCTCAAGTTCTCTTCCACCTCTATGAGATATATATCATATCTATATCTCCTAATAGTCAGGGCTTGCCAGCCACACCATCCAGTGATCTGCACATGCTCAGATCACTCAAACCCAGCTCTTCTGGGTTACAGTCTATTCATCCGTGGCGAGTAGATTGTCTTCTTTGTCGAGCCCTGGTAATAGTTAATTCAGCTTCTGTACTGGATGGCTGGAGGATAGCTAATGTGACACCAGTTTTTAAAGAGGTGAGTCTTGTAATGATAGACCAGTAAGCCTGACTTCAGTACCAGGCAAATCAGTTGAAAACTATAGGAAAGAACAGAATTAATCAGGCACCTAGATGAACATGATTTGTTGAGGAAAGAGAGTCAACAATACATTATAATTCTTTGGGATGGTTAATGAGCATGTGGACAAGGATGATACAGTCGAAGTACACTATCCAAAAACCTTTCATACAGTCCCTCACCAAAATCTTGTAAGTAGAGTAAGGAGTCACAAGATAAGAGGGAAGGTCCTCTCATAGATAAAATAGGAAACAAAGGACAGGAAAAAGTAGTTTTCAGGTGGAGAGAGGTAAATAGAGGTGTCCCTCAGAAAGGCTGTTCTAGGACCACTATTGTTCAATATAGTCATAAAGTATCTGGAAAAAAGAGTGAAACAGTGAGGTGACAAAATTTGCAGATGACACAAAACTACTCAAGGTAATTAAATCCCTGGCAGATTGTAAAGAACTACAAATTATCTCACAAAAGTGGATGACCGGGCAACAAAATGCCACATGAAATTCAATGTGGATAAAGGCAAATGAATGCCCATTGGAAAACAATCCTAACTCTACATATAAAATGATGAGGTCTAAATGAACAATTATACAACAAGAAAGATTTTTGGAGTCTGAAAACATCTGCTCCATGTTCAGCAGCAGTCAGAAAAAGCTAACAATGTTGAGAACCATTAGGACAGAAAACATCATAATACTGCTATAAAAATCTGTGGTACACCCACACCTTAGATACTGGGTGCATATCTGGTCTCCCAATGTCAAAAAAGACGGTATTAGGGTACAGAAGTACAGAGATGAGCAACAAAAGCAATCAAGGGTCTAGAACAGCTTCTGTATGTTAAGAAGACTGGGGACTCTCAAATTGTCTCATTTTCAGGCTGAAGAGGCAGTATGAGAGGTCTATAAAATCTTGATTGGTTTGGAGAAAGTGTTATTTACTCCTCATTTCAAAAAAACCTTTAGGGTGTGTCTAGACTACATGCCTCCGTCAATGCTGAAGGGGCCAGCAGGCCATGTGGCGGGACCCCTGGTTAAAATGGTTTAATTGGTTAAGCTTTAACAATTAACTGGCTAACTATTCTAACCAAGGGCGGATGAGAGTTTTGCGGGGCCCAGGGCACGGGGCCTATTGAATTGCAGAGCCTGGAGCAGCACAATTTTGCTCATGCACCACAGCCGATAGGTAGTAGCATCTGCACAGGGCCTATTGAAGCGCGGGGCCTGGAGCAGCCGCCCTGCTCGCTCTGTCCTAGAGCCACCGCTGATTCGAACATCCCAACCCTTCAAATGCCAAAAGTTGACTTGGCTTCATACTCAGTTCTTCAGGATCATGAAGCGATTGATGATACATTGAGATACAGCCTGTTCAAAATGTACTGGGTTTGAAGTTGTTACAGACTTTGTGCCTAGCCCAGGCTAAGGTATTGTGAAAGGCTTTTGAACAATCCAGGGTCAAGGGACAGCATTGCATTAGTCCAGGGCTGGTTTGCAGCTGAACTTCTAAGCAGAAACACAATGCAACATGGAAAAAATATTCCCATGAAATATACCCACAGCACCTGCGGAACCAGGATCATGCCAGACCTCCGACCCCATGCCCCAGTCCCTTACAGAGAAAAAGACAGACCTTGTCTATGTTGGGCTCCAGCTGTGTAATATTGGGAAAGAGCTGATCATGAACTCGAGGTTCTTCTACAGCCTGTTTCACTTTGTACCCAAACCAGAGGGAGTTGATGATCGTCTGGATGAAGCAGAAATCCACAGCATTAGTATCTGACCTGGCCCCAGAAAAATATATCATTGGGGTCTCAAAACACCACAGTAAAAGACAGCCAGATTCCTCAGCACCTTAGGTTAACTTTGCACTGCCTTACCCGTACAATACTGCCTCTAAAGCTGGTTGCACTGAACATAGGAGATCCCTGTATACAGGTCTCCTTGGGTGATTCAGAGCAACTACCTCAGCTTCCCACACCCTCTTCAAGCCTGCCAGGACAAAATTCCCCTAAGCCTGGCTTAGAGCTTAGAGTTAATATCTGAACTTCGCACTTCTCAGTATCTAGACCATATATACACCTCTGTCACTCTGAAGTGCCCAAAGCCAGCCTTTATGAAAGGAAGCAGCTTCCCCCGCATGATACCATATGGATGCTACAAGGACGAGGGAGAAAAATTGTTCCCCTTGGCCTCCGATGGTAGGACAAGAAGCAATGGGCTTAAACTGCAGCAAGGGAGGTTTAGGTTGGACATTGGGAAAAACTTTCTAACTGTCAGGGTGGTTAAACACTGGAATAAATTGCCTAGGGGGATTGTGGAATCTCCATCCCTGGAGATATTGAAGAGCAGGTTAGACAGACACCAGTCAGGGATGGTCCAGATGGCACTTGGTCCTGCTATGAGGGCAGGGGACTTGACTCGATGCTTTTTCAAGGTCCCTTCTAGTTCTCGTGTACTATGATTCTATGATAACACTTTGTACGGCTGCTTCCATATGCAAGAACATAAGAACAGCCAAACTGGGTCAGACCAAAGTTCTTCTATCCCAGTATCCTGTTTGAAGACTTCTTACAGAAGTTGGTACAGTGAATCATGAGGATCCACATTTCTAAAGTAAGCTGAAATGAAGCCAAGTTAGAGTACCAGTAAATGTGACCTATAAATGGCAGCTGCACTACGCAGCTGAGTTGTGCATTAGCACACACACAAAGCAGCAGTTCCCATGAATACCATGTAGTTCTCAGAAATCAGAGGCATAGTGAGGATGTTTTGCATCCGGGGGCAAAGGCCAAATTTGTGCCCCCCCCCAATCATTTGTTACTGAGCAAATAATTTTACACATCAAATTACTGTATTATATTAAAACAAGATCTGAAAAATATAAAATATACCTAAAACAATCTATAATAATAAATAATTGCAACTGCCCTATAGAAGTACATTATCTGTGGTGTCCCTGAAAGCTATTCATTTTCATTTGTGTGGCCCTCAGAGGGCTTCAAGTTGGACATGCCTATCTACATGTTTGTTAGACTTTAAAGTGCTACCAGATTATTGTTTTTTAAGTTTTTCCTTTTGTTATAAAGCATCTTTTATTTAAAAAAATAAGTGACCCCCAATACACTCACCTGTTCCCCAGAGCCAGGCACCCCCCATTCCAATACAACATCCCTTTCCCAGATCAGGCACTTCAGCCCCCTCCATACCAATGCAGCTGTAGGTAAATCTCATTAATCTCTGTATTAATCATTTTCTCAATCTTTTATTTTAACTTTGTATCAAGTCCTTTTAGTTTTGTAATAAGTCTTTAGTTTGTCCTTTTATAGAATCTTTGTAGTAAGCCTTTTTACATAGAAATCTTGTAGACTTTTTAGCCCTCCTCTCCCCTTTGCTACATTGATTATCTTGTTGAGTGAAGGAGGTGTGAATGGATAAGGCATGAAAGAAAAGCATCTCTTGCAATAGGTGGAGAAAGCTGGAAGCCAGATTCAAGAACAATAAGAACAATGGGACCTGTAAGTGAAGCGGGCTCATCGAAAGAAGGCTGGACCTATAGATGCCCTGGGAGTAAGCACCAAGTGCTGCTTTTGGAAGGTCCCCCTTTGAATGTGAATGGGGGAGCATTTAAAAAAAAACACCCAGAAGAAGGTGCCATAGATGAATAACTGCATATGCACATGACGACTCTCTGCATGAGAAGGAAGACACTATACATCTCTAAAGGCATCTTGCAGTCAAGCACTGATCTGGCTCCAACCCTCCCCCACCTAACTGATCTGGCCAGCAGTTAGGTGGAACAGCTATTGGTAAAAACAAGACTGTCTGGCTGTGTCTACACTGGGCCACTTACTCCGGAAAATCAGCCGCTTTTCCGGAATAAGCTGCGAGCTGTCTACACTGGCCCTTGAATTTCCGGAAAAGCAACGACGCTCTACTGTACAAAATCAGACGCTATTCCGAAAAAGCTACGCTGCTCCCGCTCGGGCATAAGTCCTTATTCCGGAACACTGTTCCGGAAAAGGGCCAGTGTAGACAGCCCAGTAGTCTTTTCCGGAAAAAAGCCCTAATCGCGAAAATGACGATCGGGGCTCTTTTCTGGAAAAGCACGTATACATTGGCCACAGATGCTTTTCCGGAAAAAGGGCTTTTCCGGAAAAGCAGCCTGCCAATGTAGACGCTCTTTTTCTGGAAATACTTATAACGAAAACTATTCTGTTTTAAGCATTTCCGGAAATTCATGCCAGTGTAGACATAGCCTCTGTCTGTTGTATCATATGCATATGACTATTGACTGCTATGTGTGTATTACCAATAAATGTGGCATTTTGCCTTTTCCCCCAAAAAAGATCCCATGCAGTACTTTTAAGTACAACACAACCATCCCTGCCCTAGAGCCAGCCCCCCCCCAATACCTCCCATCCCAAAGGCACTCACCCCCCTCCTCTGGGCCAGCCCCCCCAGCGTTCTCCATGCCATCCCAATACACTCATCTCACCCCTGCCCCAAAGCCAGCCCCCCCAGGCACCCCCAGTGTGGGAGGGAGCACTCCCCCCAAATCCACCCCCCCAGCCAGGCATGGAGGAAGGTACCCTTCTTCAGAGCCCTGCTCCTCCCCCTCAGCTGGCTGCTTTGGCTTGCACCTTGCAGAGAGCTGGTGCCGGCAGCCAGAGCAGCACTCAGCCAGCAGCCTGAAAGAGCAGCGCGTGGGCTGCTCAGGTCCCACACCAATTTGGTGCCCCCCTAGCGTGGTGCCTGGGGGCAGTTGCCCCCCCCACCTCCTTTCCCTACCCTTCTGTCAGAAACATACGTTTTTGATAAGTGGAAACACAGGCATGCAGAGTTCCTGACTGTCCCATTCATTCTCAAAAAATAAGGCTACAACTTATTTGTGGCTTCCAGCAACTTCTGTGACTTCCGCCTGTAGTGTCCTTCTCATTAACAAATTAGGGAAATACAACCTAGATGGAGCTACTATAATGTGGGTGCATAACTGGTTGGAAGACCATTCCTAGGGAGTAGGAATGAATGGCTCACAGTCATGCTGGAATATTCCGTTCAATATATTCAGCAAGGATTTAGTTAATGGTATAAAGAATGCAATTGCAGGCAGTCCCCGGGTTACATGGATCCGACTTACATCGGATCCCTACTTACAAACAGGGTGAGGTAACCCCGCACTAGCTGCTTCCCCCCAGCAGACCAGGGAGACGCGAAGCTAGCGCCCCCCCCAGCAGACCAGGGAGACGCGAAGCTAGCGCCCCCCTCCAGCAGACCAGGGAGACGCGAAGCTAGCGCCCCCCTCCAGCAGACCAGGGAGACGCAGAGCGGCTTTTCTCAGCAGACACCTCAGCTTGAGAATAAAGGACTGAGGGAAATGAGGTGTGGGAGAATAAAACTGAGCTCTGGAGAAATGTTTGGCTAGAGTTTCCCCTACAATATGTACCAGTTCCGACTTACATACAAATTCAACTTAAGAACAAACCTACAGTCCCTATCTTGTACGTAACCCAGGGACTGCCTGTATAAAATTCATGGATGATGCCACTGGGGGTATGTCTACACTACCCCTCTAGTTCGAACTAGCAGGGGTAATGTAGTCATCCGCAATTGCAAATGAAGCCCGGGATTTGAATTTCCCGGGCTTCATTTGCATAAAGCTGGCCGGTGCCATTTTTAAATGCCGGCTAGACAGCGGCCAACCCTAGGGACCCTGGAGGGGATGGACCGAAGACAGTGACCAAGCCATTTGTCTCGTGCCATCCCTCTCCAGCCTTCCACAAACTTTGGGCAGGGACACCACTCCTACCCCCTGGCTAATAGCACTCCATGGACCCAACCTCCATGAATTGATCTCACTTCCCTTTAAACTCTGTTCTAGTTGTAGCCTTCACAGCCTCCTGCAGCAAGGAGTTCCACAGGTTGACTCTTTGCTTTGTGAAGAACAACTTTCTGTTACTAGTTTGAAGCCTGCTACCCATTCCTTTCCTTTGGTGTCCTCTAGTCCTTCTTTATGGGAACTAATGAAGAACTTTTCTGTATGCACCCTCTCCACCCAACTCCTGCTTTTAGAGACCTCTATCCTGTCCCCCCTCCGTCTCCTCTTTTCTAAGCTGAAAAGTCCCAGTCTCTTTAGCCTCTCTTCATATGGGACCTGTTCCCAACCCCTGATCATTTTAGTTGCCCTTCCCTCTCCCACCCTCTCTCTTCCCCTCTCCCACCTCCTTTTCCCAGTCTCCCCCAGTTTTGTTCAATAAAGAGAGATTCAACTTTTGAACACAATTGTCCTTTATTTTGTACATCAAGAAGAGGGGCTAGGGAAGGGTAAGTGGAAGGAGGTGAGGGAGGAATGGGGTATGCACCCCTGATGGGGAGGACTGGGCTGGCTCTGCGGGCTTTTGGGGTGGAAGCTCTCCTGCAGCCCCCCAATTGCCCCCTCTCCGCAGATGGCAGCCTGCGGCAAGTGCAGCCGGGCTGATGGCCGAGTGCTGTGATGTGCCCAGTGTGGGTACTCCGGGCACTCCAAGCCAGGACTGCTTTGCAAGCAGGGCACCCCTGAGAACTGTCTGTCCGGGGTGGGGGTTGCTGAGACAGCATCTCCACGCTCTAAGTCCTCCTCTGATGCCCTGCCAGCACTGCTTCCGGCCATCCTTAAGCCTGGTTCAGAGTCCACTTAATGTGGACATGCTAGTTCGAATTAGCAAAATGCTAATTCGAACTAGTTTTTTAGTCTGGATCCGTTAGTTCGAATTAGCTTAGTTCGAATTAACTAATTCGAACTAAGTTAGTTTGAATTAACGTTGTAGTGTAGACGTACCCTGGGAGAGGTTGCAAGTGTTTTGGAGTATAGGACTGTAATTCAAAATGATCTGGGCACAAACTGGAGAAATTGTCTGAGGCAAATAGGATGAAGTTATGGAAGGACATGTGCAGAGTGCTCCACTTAGAAACACAACAAAATGGGAAATGGCAGCCTAGAAATGAGCACGACACAAAGGAATCTGGGGGTTATAGTGGACCACAAGTTAAATATGAATCAACAGGGAAACACGGGTGCAAAAAGAGCAAAAATGTTGGGAAATAATTCTTCTGTTCTACTCTATGCTGATTAGGCTTCAACTGATTAGGCCTCAACTATGGATAAATTGGAAAAAGTCCAGCAAAGAACAAAAAAATAATTAAAAATTCAGAAAACATGACCTATGAAGCAAGATTGAAAAAAAAAAAGGAGATTTGTTTAGTCTGGAGAAAAGAAGACAGGGGGACATGTTAACAGCTTTCACATACTGATGATAGGACAAGAAGCCGTGGGCTTAAACTGCAGCAAGGGAGGTTTAGGTTTGACATTAGAAAAAAAACATCCTAACTGTCAGGGTGGTGAAACACTGGAATAAATTACCCAAAGAGGTTGTGGAATCTCCATCTCTGGAGATATTTAAGGGCAGTTTGGATTAAGGATGTTACGTATCATGTAACTGACTAACTGAGTAATCGATGCATTTTTGCATTGACTATTCAATTAGTTGATAGGGCAGTACTGCCCTTTGAAATGGCACTGCAGTATTTCAAAGGGACAGCAGCACACCGAGTCCGGTATCAGCTGGGGAGTCCCCAGCTGTCCCCGAGCTCCACGTGGTGCTGCCCCTTTGAAATGCTGGGGCCATTTCAAAGTGGCATGGAGCCGTGGCCCTCCCCCCTTCCTTTGCTGCCTTTGCTTATCGGATAGTCGACTTGTCCTTAACATCCTAGTTTAGACAATCACAGTCAGGGATGGTCCTGCCAGGAGGGCAGGGGACTGGACTCAAGGCCCTTTCAGCCTATGATTCCATACTGTTTTCCATGGTAACAGTGTTGTGAGGGATCGGACAAAAGTCTTAATTATGCATTTCTACATTTGTTAGGGTTATATCTTTATCGTAAAACTAACCACTTTGTACTGATTGCATTGTATCTATTTGGCAGAGCAGCACCCAGCTCTGTTGATTATTTTGTTTCAGTTCTGTAGGAACATAAAACATGCATTTACAGTAGAGTCTCAGTTATCTGACTTCAAGGGGACCAACAGATGGTCGGATAATCGACATGTCGGATAATACGGAAAATACCTTTGGGATCCAAGGTATTTTCCCTGTCAGCTGCTGCTCTGAAGATGCTGGGCTGCTTCATGGGGAGCCGCACTGCCCCCAACCTCCCCTATCTCTCCTAGCCAGCCACAGGGCAGCGCGACTGGCCAGGAGAGATAGGGATGGGTGAGGACAGCGTGGCTGGCCGGGGAAGATCAAGAAGGTCGGGGGCAGCACGACTGGCCAGGAGAGATAGGGATGGGTGAGGGCAGCGTGGCTGGCCGGGGAAGATCAAGAAGGTCGGGGGCAGCATGACTGGCCAGGAGAGATAGGGATGGGTGAGGGCAGCATGCCTGGCCGGGGAAGATCAAGAAGGTCGGGGGCAGCACGACTGGCCAGGAGAGATAGGGACGGGTGAGGACAGCGTGGCTGGCGGGGGAAGATCAAGAAGGTTGGGGGCAGTACGACTGGCCAGGAGAGATAGGGGAAGTTGGGGACAGTGCGACTAGCTGGAAGGGATGGGGGAGCTCGGGGCGTCCCATGACCTTCAGGGCGAGGGGACGGCTGGGCTTCGGCATCCTGCCACATGGACCTTGTTCCCTCTTCCCTCTCTGCCTTTGTCTCCGCAGTGCCTGGTGCCTTCCCTTCCATGCTCCACTCTGCTGGCTCCGCCGCCCGCACAATTGCCTTGGGTGGCCACAGGCAGGTTGGATAACACGCAATGTCGGATAAAGGAAGGTCAGATATTCGAGACTCTACTATAAAATAATGTCCAAGTCAAAGGAATCTGGTATGGGGAATGATTTGGCTGGGATGTACATTAGGGCTTAATATGTATGCAACTAACCCAGTAGGTCCATTTTTTCAGTTTTCATTAAATAGTGCTCTGATCCTGTAGAGCATTGTCACCCATTGACCCAAAAATGGTGAGCACAGTCATCATCCTTTTATCGAGGGGAGAGGGAGGAGGTACAGGTGAGTATCTCCCAAGAACGGTGAATAGCAGAGCTGGGAACAGAACGTAGATCTCCGAACTGCATCCCAGTGGAGAGATTACAGTATGGTTGCTGTGTGCAACACCCTCCATGGAACCAAAGCATGTTGATCTCACAAAATGGGAGACAGAACCCCAGAATTTAGAACCTTTCTATCTGTGCACCCTAACAGAGCTCCACGTGCAATGCTACAGCTGAGAAAGTGGACACACCCTGGATATCTAAGCAGAAGACTATTGTATAGGATGAGAGAAACCATATTACTTCTGTCTACACCATTAGTGAGACCATTATCAGACATGATGTCCAGGCATCAAAAAGGGTTCAGAGAAAGGATAGTTAAGGTCTGGAAACTGTTTCCAATGGACATAGCCCTGCATGGTTACAAAATTGGGACATTCCATCCTCATCTGCAAACATGAGCCACGGATATCCACATTCACAGATATAAAGTGGATATTTGCAGATCTGAAAGCTCTACTAACAAGCTTCTTAACTCTCTTCATTGAGTTTACACCAAGAGAAAGTTAAGAGGCAATTTGATCACGGTCTGTTATTAACTACACGGAGAAGAGGCTGGAGAGGGATGGCAGGAGACAAATCGCTTGATCATTGTCTTCGGTCCACCCTCTGTGGGGCACCTGGTGCTGGCCGCTGTCGGCAGACAGGCTACTGGGCTAGATGGACCTTTGGTCTGACCCAGTACGGCCGTTCTTAAGTTCTAAGAGATGTGTCGGTAAGGGCTTTTTAATCAAGCAGAAAAAGGCATGATGAGATCCTTATGGTTGGAAACGACAAATTCAGACTACAATTAAGGTGCCAGTTTTTAACAGTGATGGCAAATAACTAATGAAAGAACTTACACAGGGAGGCTGTGGATTCTCCGTCACTTTTATTCTTTATATCCAGACTATATTTCTTAATGCTACAGATTAGACAGTAGTTGTGGGATTGATGCAAAAAGTCACTGGGAGAGGAGAGGTGTTAGCATTTTTCAGGAAGTCAGAATAAAGTGTCATAATGCTTCATTCTACTCTTAAAATCTATGACTCAAGTCACTCTCATGGAAACCTCCTAGTGAGCAGTAGGACAGAATGTCCAGGTTGGATAAACAGGGATGGTCTTAGATGGGGACCTTGTTTTATAACTCAGGTGACTAACCAACCTTGTCTGGCCTCTACGGACTGTCTTCTCATCCGTCCCACACCGTGACACTTACCAGTGCTGTTGCTGTGGTGATTTTCGTTCCTCCGGCTGCACCAACCACCATCTTAACCTTATTTGTTTTATCCACCAGGATTGTGGGACACATGGAGGACAGGGGCTGTTTACCTGTAAGAACGTGCACAGACATTAATTTGTGCTTAATTACATGCTCAGTATCTGGGTTCACCTCACCAGAGCCCGAGTAGGCTAGAAATACAGAGTGCTGCTACTGATGCTCTTTTGCAGATCCCAGATCTGCTGGCTCAGCACAAGAGTCTCCTCAGCTGCCCTAGGAGAGTCTGTCATTTTCTGAACCCCCTTTGATGGGGTGGGAGTGAAAACGACAAGGGCTTGAGCCAACTCCTGACAAACGGGCATTCCTCAGCATGCCTGCTATTTGTCTGGGCTCACCCATACACTGGAGACCACGGTTCAACTGCAGAACTCAGCCCTGAGTAATGGGCCCTTCCTGGTCGCTGCCCTATCAGGGTGAGAATCTCTGTAGCCCTTGATCTGATTGGAGAGGCTTCCTGGCACTAAACCTTGGTGCTTCCCCATAGCCCCCATCTCATCTTCCTCAGCCCAGGATCCCTGCAGGCCATTCGAAAAAGGTTTACATAAAGGGGGTGTCCCTCTCCAAATCCATTCTGCCTGAAAATAAATGGAATCAAAGGAATAGACCTGGATTTAAGGGTTACCAAAATATGGTATATTCCCCCCCCCCCCGCCCACCAGCTGTATTCCAAAGGTATGGTGGGGGAGGAAGAGCATACACATGGACACAGCATCATTTAAACACATTTAAATGTCATGCAAATTACTTACAGCCCACAGACTGTTGGAATGCTGCAGGGTTGTACACCCCTCCCCCCAACTTCCCTCATTCAGGCTTGCCCCCTCCCACAGCAGGGATGCCCAAGGCACAGTCATGGCACATTTCACTTAATTTTAACCTTTGTGAGGGCTTCGGACAGCCGGGGATAAGCAAGTCCCAAGCGTTTTCCTTGACACCACAAATACTTGTGCTCCTTTCAGCCCGCTCGTGCACACAGATCCCAGCAAGGAAAACTGGATGTAGCGTACAGAACGTACGGGTTTCCCATGTTACAGGGACTTCAGACTCCCCGGAGCTATGTCTTACTGCAAAGTCTTAGGGCTTGCCTCCACTTACAGAGAGATTGAAACTGTGGGGACCACTCTCCCAGGGTTAGATTTAACAGATCTAGGAAGGACCTGCTAAATCAACCGCCGACAGTGCCCCCGTCAATCCCAGGACTCCACCAGGTCACAAGGAGCAAGGGACGTTGAGAGCAGAGATTATTCCGTAGGCTTCCTGCAATGGAGATGCCACAGAAATTCAACCTAAGGTACATCAACTCCAGCTACGCTATTCATGTCCCTGGAGTTGCATCTCTTAGGTCAACTCTCTCCCCCACTGCAGATCAGGCTTGAGAGAATGTTGCTCTCCAGCCGGCAAACAGCATTACTTTGACATGCAAGAGGCAGCCATGAGACTAGCTAAGAAGAGGGAGTAAAGTGCTACCTGGTTTGATGAAGTTTGCAATGGAGGGACGGACGCCAAAGTTATTGGTAATAAAAGGTGAACTGAAGTCATCCATTTCATCATTAAATATGATGCCACTCACGTTGGAGCAAACTTGTGAGCCAAAGCTGAAGAGAACAAGCAGAAGGGAAGGCACGTCAAACCCAGACTCCTGGACAAGCTTCAAGTAAACTGCCGATTACACAGAACTATTGTCTGGCAGAGTGAGGCCACACACCCTGCAAGGAATAGGCCCATAATGACAGAGCTCCTAGGTAAACTAACAGACGGGCCTTCCCCAGGCTTTGGGTCTCACTTGGGAAAACCTATTCTCCATCTCCTTTCACCTCACATGAGTATAGTAACCTTCGCTGTACAGAAGGCTTCCACGTACAGGAGTGGGAAACTATTTAAAGCCACTTCTCATGTGCACTACAGCAGGTGTGAGGGCAGCAGACAATCAGTCCCAGTATAAGGGGCAAAGCAAACCTCCAAATACCCAAATGTGAGGGCTGAACTCGGAATCCCAACTGCCCTAGGGCTATAAGTGCTGCAGTACAATCCATCATGGAGATCGGATCGGGTTGCATGCTTGGACCCAGACCCATCTCTGCCAGAACAGAATGCCAAGGCAGCAGCAGTCACATTTTCTCATCACTGATTACATCACTCAGTGACTGAATAAACTGCAACCGCCTTTATAAACTGGTCATGTCTCACACCCAATCCATTCAGCAATGCCACAGCCCAGCATGTGTTACGTTATAGGCATTTTGATAGGCTGGATGTTGACCTCACAGGTGGGTTAGACAGGAAAGATTCACTCTGACAGAAGCGAGGAAAAGTGGTCCTGGCTGCAGCCCGGTAACGAAGGATAAAGCCCTTGTTTATTAACTAGGGAACTATCTTCATAGCCAATGACAGTACAACACTCAATGTGCTGATAATGGGCAGAACAGCTGCAGTAAGTACACTTCCTTTGCTATGGCAGAAGAAAAGAAGACAGAGAGAGACTGATAATTCAAGGAAGTGTTAATTGAAAAGGGGTACTAGAGTGTGGCAGGGGATTTCCTGATGTCAGAGCTAAGGGGCTAGAAGAGGTCATTGCAAGAGTTAAACAAAAGTGGACTTGACTCAAACATAATGGAAACATCTAGTCCTTATATTTTATACGTCCAACTCAAAACACATGGGATTCAGCAGTAAGGGCCTAACTTGCAAAGTTGCCCTCAGCTTCCCATGGATTTCAGTGGCTGGCGGGTACTAATGCAACACCAGATCAGAGAAAACAAAGAACACAGAAGTCCTACCAGTACAGTGCAATCTATAGGACTCCAGCAAAAGGAGTTCCAGGCAACAATTCCTCCACCAACGACTAACCCGCAATGGAGAGACCAGTCCAGTGATGTTTATACCAGCCACAGAACTACTATAAAGATGGGAGAGCCGTACATGGAAGTAAGGTCTGGACTCATACTGTAAGTTGATGGTGCTGGTGGCGGACACAGCACTGCCATCATCAGCCACAACGGAGAGATGGGATGTACCGGCATTATCTGGATTGTAGTACTGTGGCTCATAGTAGTCAACTGGATGGGTTGTATTGTCAGTGATTCTTCTCCGTAGGCTATCCGCAAAGAACTCAGAGGTCATGTTCTTGAGCACCTAATAGAAGAGACAATCCCGCTCAAAGCTGACAATAAGTTTCAATTAAAACCATAAATTCTATGCTGGAACTCACATGAAATGGGGCACATCAGATCCTAGAGGGAAAAATGGAGGGTATCCAGCAAGGGAGCCACTGGCTTTCCATTGCCTGGAATCCTTTGTTCATTACAGAAAGGGGAACCCATGCTGTTAGACCAGCATTTCACGCTTTACTAAAGAGAACGCTGTACAGGCCAGCAACATTAATATAAACTGGTCTCAGTGATATCTTTCATTGTTAAAACACTTTATGGAAGCACCTTGTCACCCTCCCCATGAGATAGGCAGACAAGTGGGATGTGTCTAGACTACAGGGTTTTGTCGACAAAACTATACCTGTGTCTACATTACTGCCAAGTTCTATCGACATAACGTCAACAGAACTCGGCAGTTTTGTCAATGGCAGTAAACCTCATTCTCTGAGGAATAACACCTTTTCGACAGAAGGCGTTATTGCATCTACACTGTCCTTTGCATCTACTCTCATGTCAACAAAGTGACTTGCTTTGTCGACAGAACTGGCTGTAGTCTAGATGCTCTTTGTCGACAGAAGCTTTGTTGGCAGTGTCTGTCGACAAAGCCTCTGTCAACAAAAGCCTGTAGTCTAGACATACCCGTGGAGTTATCCTGGATCATAGTTGATTATTGTTTGCACAGCATGTTGAACATGCTATGGCAGTGCAAAATCTTTTTTTTTTTTTTTTTTTGGTAAATTCTCCTGCACATAACCCATAGACCAGTAGAAACATATGGCTTTACATTTGGATTCAGATCTTCATTTCATCAGCTTGCTGATGGCAAACAGAATTCTTTGAAGTGTCCTTGGCAATATTGGGGGTCCCTTGTCAGAGGCTGTAAGCCAGTCCCCACTCAGCTTTGATACTGTTCTGGACATGCAGAAAGGATAGGGACACAGTGACTTCTTGGCTATTTACCTCCTTGACATCGACAAATAATGGGTCTCCCAGTAAAGTCCTCTTGGCATATGCGAAGCGGAAGGCCTCCACAATACGGTGGTAAGTTAGACCCCTTTTCTCCAGGGTTGACACACTGTCACTGGAGAAATTATATCCTGTCAATAGTAGACAGCACATTGTGAACACGTAGCCAGTGGGTGGCAAACAGGAACCAGCACTTCAGGATGGTCAACCGGAAATAAGCCATTGTGAGAAAATACTCGCTGAAGGTATCAGCCCAGCCTCTGCTCCACAGCCACCACTGCTTGGGGTCTGACAGTCACCTTTATTTGTTCCCTTTCTACTACTGCTGCATGCAAGACCCTCCTCAGGAAAAACAGGCCCCTGTTACAAAGCACTGTAAACCCTGTAAGGAGAATAGCTCCTCTAGTTTCTGTTAGAATAACCTCAGGTGTCATGTGCAAGAATGGCAGGTAAGCACATTAAAAAAAGTGAAGTCACTTAAGTCCACGGTCTTTTAATTTCATATGCGGAAGCCATATATCCTACGTTTATGGAATTCGAGGACCAATTCACAGACATCTGAAGCCTCCTGCTAACAGTCTTCAGTCACCAGCCGCTTCAGAACCAAGGGAGAATTAGGAATGCTGCCGTTGGCCTACTGAGATTGGCCAACAGTAGGCCAATCTGTGGCAGAACCAAAGCAACTGGAACAGCAGACACTTGCTCTTGCCTGTACCAGTGACTCACCCAGATTTGCTCTTACCTTTCAGTATGTTGAGGATCAGTGCTAGCACTGGGCCACTCAGGGGGGCACTGGCTGTATACATGGTGAACTCCCCCAGCGTGATGTTTAAAGGATTTTCAGTCAGGATCGGAGTATAGTTTTTAAGGTCCTCCAAGGAAACGATGCCTCCTAGAACAGAGAGAAAAGCCATCTGTGCAGTGTCCAATATAGAAGTAGTGGGGCTCAGTGCTCAGTTTCATTTTTGGGCCCTCCCTGGGGACCTAGCCCCTCCCATTTTTCCTTCTTTTTTCTTCATCCTCCTAAATTATAAGTCATAGGTAGTAAATGAAAATAAAGTGCGGTGCCTCGATTGTTTTTATAGACTAAGGACATATCCAGACTACACCCCTCTTTCGAAAGAAGGATGTAAATTAGACAGATTGAAATTACAAATGAAGCTGGGATTTGAATTTCCCGCATTATGCCATTTGCATAATGGCAGCTGCTCGTTTTCGAAAAAGGGCTTTTCGAAACTAAAACTGCTGTCCAGATGGAGTTCTTTAAAAATAAAAGATCCAGGTATCTTTCAAAAAAGATTTTTTTTTTTTAAAAGAACCCAATCTAGATGGCAGTTTTACTTTTGAAAAGCCCTTTGCGCCATTATGCAAATGAAGCGCAGGAAATTCAAATCCCGGCCTCATTTGCAAATTCAATTTGTCTAATTTACATCCCTCTTTTGAAAGAGGGGTATAGTTTAGACAAACCCAAACTTTTGAAAATTGCGGAGAGTCTCAGTGGACCACTTAATGATCTCTTACATATTGTTTGTACCATGAGCTAATTATTGTACAGTAATGTGTTTTGGATAAGATCACTTTAAGAAAAAAACATAATAACCTTTCCTCAGAATTCTCAGATAACACTTTGAGAACTTCTGTTCTAGATGAATGCTTGTATTTGCATTAATCTAACATGAAAAATGTTTAAAATGAAATGCATAGATGACACATGAATGGAAAAAAATAAAATAAAAATAAAAGTTTCTTCCTCTGAAGAAACGTATTCAGATAGGCTTTTTTCCCCACATTTTTTCTTTACAAAATCGTCAGTTAAGTCATCATAAATAATATTATGTAAAGAGGTGCTTTCAATTGTCAATATTGCTGAACTTGTCAAATGTTCCTGACTCACCGCAAGTAATTTTAACTCATTTCAATACAGAAAAAGAATGTTCACCAGAAGCATTTGTGGCAAGTATTGTTAAAAATATTTTCAGAATGGTTTCTACATCTGGAAAGGTGGCTGGCAAACCATCATGTGCAAATCTATACTGATCTATTGGTGATCTCGAAGCACAGACCTCATCATTTTCGATAAAATAAATTAAATGTTTTACTTCATCTCCAAAAAGATTTGTGTCTATATCTTCTTGATAGAATTCACTTAATTTCTTACTGCATCTTTATTCATACTTCTGTCAAAAAACATGCAAAATAAATCAAGTTTTCTTTAGAGATTCTTTAGAGAGTCACCTCTACTCTGCAATTGTACTATTATTGTGTCACAAATAACATTGACAGTCTCAATGATGATCTTCTCTTTCCCCTTTAAATTGATTTCATGGTCTCTAGTTTCATTGAAAAATAACGTCCTGTTTTTTACGCTTCTCATCAAATATATCAGAGGAACCTAAATCTGCTGTTAATATTAGTGCCTCCACTTCCACAGGCCTCTAGTCATTTCAAACTTCCATGTCAAAACTTGTAACTGAGCCTTACAATTGTGCAGCATTCAATAAATTTGCACCAACTTTTTGCAGTGATTTGCTAACAGCATTCATTTTTTTAAGTAAACAGTTCCACAAAATAGTAAAAACACTAATAGCATACTTTTTAAACTTTTCTGCCAAGGATTTTGCTTCAGTTTTCACATATGGTTTTTCAGAATTTGATGTGGCTATGTCGAATAAGGTTCTCTTTAAAACATCATAGCTCAATTGCAAAGTCGAAACAGCATCTGCGCAAGCAGACCACATGGTATCACAAATTTTTTGACTATCAAATGTTTTCCATTTGTTTGCTCCAAGCATGATTGTAGCATACTCCTTTGATGTGTGGAAACCGAAAAAAAAGCATATGTGTTTTGAACAAAGTCAAAATAATGTGTAGCTTTCTCTCAAGATGTAGCTGTAGCATTGCAGATTAAATTTAAGGAATGGCTGAAACACAGTATGAATAAAGCAGAGGCATTTGCAATGTTCAGTTTTGCCTATAAAGCTGAATATTTTCATGCCATATGTACAGTGTAATCAAAGCTCCACACTTGATATCCAAACCTAAATTTGCATTGATTTCTAAAACAGTTGTCTCTAGACATTCAGAAATGCGGGGGTTTAGTGGAACACAATAAAGAAATCAGACTACAACTTCACTATTGCCGGTCACCTCTTAAAATTAATGTTAATTGGTCTACATGATTCACATCTGGTGTTGAGTCTATTATGGAATAGTACTTGGCATTAGTGAATTGGTTTCTGAACTGCTCTGTCATTATGGTAATGAATTCATTGTAGTTTTGGTGTCTAAAAAGTTGGTGTTCCCTGAGCCACTATACTGATAATTTTTCAAATGTTCATTGAGAAAATTGTCAAATTAATTGAGATATTCAAGGCAGGTTAAAAAAATTCCCTTTTCTATTTGACATTGATGACTCGTGACTTCTTAGAGGTGGTCCCAAAGAAAACAGCAGTGTTACCGACGCAACAACACATCTTGGCATTTTCTGCAATAAGAACACTCTCTCTCTCAAACTCAGTTGATAATGCAGAATCATCTCTTCCAGATAATTTACATCTTTGAACAAACTTGCACATAACATTAATATGAGCTTTGGAAGTTTCATAAGCAACAATATCTCTTGCAACATTTCTCCAGTTAGAGTGCCCATCAACAAATGCTTGTTTTCTTTTACTCCGGTGAGGGAATAATTTGCTAACAACAGTAGACTGCCTTGGTGGTTTCCAAAAAATCCCAAAAAACAAAAACAACCAATTTCTCATTTCCATGGTCCCATTTTTCTTCATCCTCAGAAAATGGGATTCATGAAAGCCTCCAATTTCCTTTTGTCCTCCAACCTCATACTCTTTTCTCAAATATTTCATATTACCTATGTTTTTCAATTTATTTGCTAAGAAATATTCTACCATATCCAATAAAACAGATTTTGGCCATAATACAGTGCCTTCAGGATAGGTTTCTTCTCTTATTTTGACAAAATTACCAATATTTGTAGTTTCATTGCCACTTCAGAGTTCACCTGTTCAACATATGCAGTCATCTTGGTATCCCGACAACTCAGCTAGTGACTGAGATGTTTACTCGCCCATACTTTGATGAATGTTCTCTATTCAATACTTCAAGATTTTTTAAATAAGATGGCAAACTGTATTTTTGCATCACCTTGGGGTTTTTTTTACGTTTTTGATGGCCAGACTCATGGTATCGCTTCATTATTGCTAAAAAACTAACCTTGATTTTTAGGCACAATAAAAATGTCTGAAAGAGCAGGGGTATAACTATGGGTGTGCCTCGGTGGGCCATGGTCTGGACCACCCATTCTCCACTTAGATGTAACACCAGTGGCACTGGAACATTTGTAATAGTGGGGTGATGCAGGCCAGGCCCTGTCTCTCCTAGGCGCAGGTCCAGATCTGGGTGTGGGCCACAAGCACAGGAACTAAGGGATACTGTCAAAACTGAACCATCCCTCTTATTCTTTCTGTGCCTCAGTTTCCCCATTGGACTGACCTCCTTTACAAAGTGCTTTGAGATCAGATGAAAAAGTGCTCTATGTTGGGATCTTTATCTCCTAATACAAGAACAGCAAGGGCACTCTGTGATATTGAGCATTTACAACCAGTTGAAGGAATCACTTTGAAAAAAATCCCAGTATATAGTCAGCTGGAGGAATTCACTCCCCTCTGAGGACAAACACAGTAGAACTCTGAAGCCGTGTACAATGTATTAGCTAAGCCTGTGCTTCTGTCACCATCTAGTGGCCTACGAGTGTAGAAGCTACATTCCCATAGAACAAACATAAAAAACAGCAAATGGTCTCTAAGGTGCTGCAGGGTTAACAAAACAGGTTGATGGTATCATGAGCTTTTGTGGGCACAACCTATTTCAGCTGAAGAAGTGGGCTGTACCCACAAAAGCTCATGACATTGTCTACATGTTTTGTTAGTCTCTAAGGTGCTGCAGGACTATTTGCTGTTTAAGTTTTTTCAGTTACAGACTAACACGGCTGCCCCTCTGAAACCTTCCCACACAACAGATTATGTTCATATGGTATGGGCCTTGTGGTTTTAAATTATTATCAGAGGTTGCATCTCAGACTAGACCTAAATCTGTATTGGGAAGCCAGTATACCCCATGAGCCTAAAAGCAAAAGATGTTTGGACCGGAGATTTCACTTCAGGTTATTTACTGGCTGAGGGAGGAAGGGAAGTCTACAGTCTACACTTTTTTTATTGATTACTCCCCCAAGATTAAATTTAATCTGACAAAATATTCTTCCAATAAAAAATGTCTCTCTCTATTAAGGCTCTTAATCAGGGGTTCTTAAGTTAGCCAGGTGTGCGCAGAGATCTTTCAAGGGATACATGACCTCATCTAGATATTTGTCTAGTTTTACAACAGGCTACATAAAAAGCATTAGCAAACTCTACATAAACTAACATTTCATACACACAAATGCTGTTTTATACTTCTTTATGTACTGAAATGTAAATAATAGTTAATTCCAATTGATTTATTAATTATATAGTAAAAGGGAGAAAGTACACAATTTGTCAGTACTAGTGTGTTGTGTGACACTTCTGTATTTTTAGGTCTGACTTTCTAGGCAAATAGTTTAAGTGAAGTGAAACTTGGAGTGTGCAAGAGAAGTCAGCCTCCTGAAAGCAGTACACTTATCTTGAAAGGCTGAGGGTCACTTCTGTAAATCATTGAATAGATAAGTTCCACTACTCCTGGCTTATAATCAATGACTTAATTTAAGCCAGCTGCTAATGGGTTTTGCTTTGTGACCCTTGTAAGAAGTTTTGCTAGAACAGAAACTTGAGATCACAGGAAAGACTTTCCTTCATTAAAGCTGACCTCCTGCCCCTCTTGTTGAGGAGTAAGTTTAGGGTGTTCGGTTTTATTCAAAAAAAAGAAAGATACTCAAGCCCCTGGTTCCTCACCTGCTTCTGTGATGTCTTTGACAATTTGCTGGGCCAGGGTCCCTGTATAAAAGGCATCTGCTCCCTCATTGGCTAATGTCTCATAGGTATCTGCTAGTTTGGGCATTTTGATGACATTCCCCTTTTGTAGGATCTTTCCTCCTTTGCAGAACACTTCACTGGAAGAAAAAGGAAAAGGCAGTGAGAGAATCAGCTGTAGTATTGCACATCAGCAGTGACACCTTTAGCTTTGCATTACACACAGCATTTGGTCAAACAGCTTCCAGGAGAAAACCAGGACTGCTGACTTAGAAGACCTGCTATTCACAGGGTCCCCCGGACATATGTATCAAAATACATAATACCATGCATGCTCACTGAAGAGTCAAAAGGAATTCCTGCTCAGTGTAACCTACACTAGCAGATAATGGCTTTTTGCCCAGTAGTATCTGGTCTACATAGAAGAGCAAGACCACCACAGCAGCCTGCGACGGAGCTTGTCCTTGCGCTCAAATGGCAGAGGCTCATGCGGATGGTTCTGAAGTTCCCGAGTTCCAAGATAACTGTCAGTCCCAGGGGCATAACAGACACAAGATCCAAAGTGCTACCTACCACAGTGAAGGATTGCTTTCAATATTCTTCTGTTTTCCTTTCAAGGCATCTGCCAGTGCTTTACCAACTTGGAACCCCTCTCTTGCCAGCTTGATGTTGGGCAGAAAAAGGCTTTTCCATGGCAGCCTGCCATGCCGCTTATGAGCCATATCATATCCACGAATTTCTCCTGGCACCGCAATAGACAGGCCCCCTGAAACAATGGGGAGCAGACAGGGACTACATTAGGTCACTGGGCAAACACTGAGCAAAGACAGAGTTTTCTTTACATCTACCCATTTCTGAGAGTGGCTGACGGATCTACCAGGTTTCTGAGCAAGGCTCCCCAGCAGCCCTTCAGCACCACCTGGAAGGCACCGTCCACGAATTCGGGGTGATTTAAAGGGCCAGGGGCATGGGCCCTTTCAAATCTCCAGGCCCCAAGGCAGCTGCCCCCCACCCCAGCTGGCAGGCCTGCCACTTCCAGAATGAGAAGCGACACCTCTCCACAGGCATATCCTCACTAGGGATGTTAAATTGGAATTTCCATCAACTCCATTAGTCAATAAGGGGGAAAACTGCAGAGCCACAGTGGGATAAATTCCCTGCTCCGGGAGCTAACCCTGCTGCAGCTCTGTCTTTTAAATGGATTAAGAGTCTTCAGGCTCTTCATACATTTAAAAGAAAAAGGCACAGTGCTGGGGAAGGAGGGGGGCGGAGAGAGACGAGTGTGAGTCAGGTGTCAGTTGTCCCCATTTATCCTGGTCCTAGACACTGCGCCTCGGTCTCTGCAGGGGAGCTGACTTTTAAGCCGGCTTCCCCCAGCACAAACTCCTGCTCCCCCCCTTGCTGCCTCTCTTTGAAAGGCAGCAAGTGGGGGGAGCAACTAGTCAAGTATGTTTATTTGGTAAACAACTAGTGGCTTACTTCCCTAATCCTCAGTAGAGCTAAGCAAGCAATTTTTGTTGTTGTTTGCACTGCAGTTGACAAACTGGGAGGAAACAATTGTTGTGTTCCAGACAGGAAGTTTAGTTTCTCACCAAAATGAAAAAAAAATAGAACAAAAAAATCTGGTTTTGAACAAAATTAATTCATTCAATTCAACACAATTTTTGTGTTGGTGATGATGTGTATACTAAACTATTTAATTAAACCTAAATGAAAACATGTTTCAAGAAGAGAAGTCAAAAGGTTTCATTTCAGAAATGTCTAAACATTCAGGTTTTCTTAAAGCTAATTTTTGTGGTAAATTCCGCCTGAAATCACAAAGTCCCCATTGGCCTAGAACAGCATTTTTTGGCAAATAAGTGATTACTGACTGGCTTCTGTCCCAAAAGAGGAGAAACACTACTGGATAGAACACAAACAGAACTAGGGCTGAACCATAGGTCTCACTGCATCCACCTGGTACCAGCTGCACTGGGATCGCTATTGGGTGTAGACATGAAGCATTGTAACCCATGTGGAAGGGATTTCAATCCATGGTTTGGTGCAACAACTTTCACGTCATGTATAAAGTTATTGACACTTCCACAAATTATCATGTATTTCTCAGAGACTAGCTCTCCCTCCTCCGCAAGGCTTTTCCCCTTGCCCCTCAAATACAGATATACCCCAGCAAAAGAATTTTCTTTCCGAGGTCCCTTAAAGGTCTCTCGGAAGTCAGTTAACTTAGCTGACTCACGTCTTTATGTCATTTCCAATAAGGAGAATTTCTGCTTCTTCTCTAGATCCTATAAGTCGGTGGTGCACCTTTTTTAATTTCCAGGAAAATTTTGGTTGAGCAAAAAAACCCTGGCTGGAACATTTTGTTGCAGCCCCTTTAATTTCAAGTGCACTTCTGTTCCTGCTACTCCCCCCTGCATGCACATCAAGCACCAAACCAAAAAAACAAAATGGTGACCAGCCCAGCACTGCAACCCCCAGAAAGACAGACACAGGTTGCACACCCTGCTCTAAGCCTCCAATTAGAGCCACCATTAATAAGACTGTCTGTCAGAGCTGAAGGAGGAAAGTGGTCAATATTGTACTGTTCCTGCAATACAAAAAAAAAAAAAAAAAAAAAAGAAGAAGATATATATATATATATATGGCCCCTTAACAGTTGTGTATTAAGATCAATTTTCTACATTGTTCTTTGTATGAATGAAACAATGGGGACAGTACATTCGGATCTCCTGGACAAGTCAAGATACACAATGGCAATCAGCAGGAAACAGAAGAGGTTTCTGGGGAAACGGAGGCGGAGGGCATCCCAGGTCCAACTCCAGCTATAAGATGCAGAGTAGTCAGTGCTTTGAACCTCAGAGACATTGTAACTGTAGCTAAAAAGTCTGAACAGTCCAAGGATTCACTTACTGGAGTCAACATATCAGCACCATCTCACATCTCCTTACCTAGGACAGAGAGCTCTGTGTTGTTCCCAAACATGCCCACGGATGCTTTCATTGGAGCCACCTCTCTTGCATTGATGACTTCTGCTTGTCCTTTAAAGACACACCGGGAGAAGGATGGTCTTTGCTCTTTGCCCCAAACATACAGTACCCTGGCTTTGAGTTACCGAACCTCTGAACTGGACTGGAGTACTACAACACTGAGAACCAACTCCTGCTTGGCTGGGATGCCAGAGAATGCCCTGCCTTTACTGGAAGGGGTGATGTTCGTCATACCCATCCTGTGAGAGGATACCAGCAATAACTTTGCTTAGACAGAGCCGTGTTTCAAGTGCCATAGTGTCGGCATTTACTACAGGTTGCACCTCTGTAGTTCAGGCTTCCCTCATCCAGCAACATTTGTTGCTGGGCATCTGTGGCTGCTCTGGGGCTGGAGCATGCCTGGGGAAAAAGCCAGGTGCCCCATGCTCAGCAACTCCTCCCCTGCTCTCCCAGAGCATCACAAATAGCTCATTTGCAGCATTCAAACTCGGGGGAGGGGGGAAGGCAAGACTAGGAGGAGCAGAGATGTGGGGGAGAAACTTTGAGGCGGCTGCGGAGTCCCCTAGTTGGGGCCATAGGTGCAGAGTTCTGCAGCTGTCCTGTTTCTTCCCCTAAGTGCCCCCTTCCACGCTCCGTCGATGCCAGCTTCTCAGCTTCAGGGAACTGCTTTGGCAGCAGCAAAAGAGCCAGCATTGACTTCTCCTGGTTCAGCAAATTCCCTTGTTTGGGACTGGTCAGGTCCCAAGGATGCTGGACCAGGGGTTCAAGCTGTCCTGACCCTCTTACCGGAGTTGGTGTAGATGGTGAAGACAAGACCCCCGCCAATTCCCATACTGTGTGGATTCATGAGGCCTACACAGAGCAGAGCTGCAATGGCAGCATCCACGGCGGAGCCTCCTTGCTGAAGGATGTCCCTACACAGGCAAAAAAGAGAACAATATTATAATCCAGATAAGCACAGCAGCCTCTTTTCCCACACTTTCAGGACCCCAGTCGGGTACTCCATCCATGTACATGGTAGATGGCAGGGCTGTTACAGACAAGACTGCCTTTTGTACCAGATTTGGCCTGGCTATGGAGATTTCAACAGAGAGATACAAGAGATGTGTTCTCCCTGTAAAGATACGTTGACATGCTGCCCGCTTGGAGGCCAGCAACTCAAATAAATTGTTACACATAGCATCAGCTAGCTATTATAAAATAGTTTTAGCATCCCAGTATAGCCGCCATTCCCTCCGCATGCTCACGGGACCTCCAGGAGTTGCTGGCTTTAGCACAGAGGCAGGAGGGAAGCACTATGTAGCCACCTTCTTGGCATTTTACTTGAGATGACAAAGATGCTGGTGCAGTTTCACAGGGAAGAAGCCTGCAGAAAACCACGCTCTCCCCAAGTAGCATCATCTTTGACTCTTTCCATCTGCTGTGATGGAGCAATTTTTATTAAGCACCATCTCCTGCTGGTGTGGGCTGGACAAATGTGCATTAAGACAAGTTTGAAAACCCTGCTCAGGTTTCAGAGAGTTGCCTGTGGCATTTAATGGTCCCACTTGTATTTTAAATGGGCCATTAACATCCCTGTGGAGACTGAAAAAAAAAAAAGGATTTTCAGAGCAGCTCGAAAAGTTTATTTCATGGCTCCCTTGACTGTGGCCTCTAAACCCATTCACAGATTGCCAGCAGCCATGTTCTTTCAGGCATGGGGAGCAAACCCAGCAATGCAAGACTCCGCAGTTCCGTTCTCCTGAAGCTAGGGGACAGATTGCAGAGCACAAGGGTGCATGGCAGGCAGACAGCCAGCATGCAGCTCCTGAGGGAGAGCAAACAGAACAGTCCTTGGCTTTGTTACAGGAGCTCAGAGAAAGGAGTGGGCACAAGTAAGGACAGATACCTTCCAATTACGGAGCACTGCTCAGCATCTGTAGCCACAGCTGCATTCTTGTAGAGAATTGTAGGGGAATTGCGCAGCCCGAAGAAAAGTCCAAAGAAAAGGGCCAGGCCCACCAGGAAGACAGTCAGAAGCCCAACCATCAAATAGCGCTTCATCTTTCTGTGGAGAGAGACACTGTGAGCAGGCAACCCCACAGGGGATCCCTTAAAATGGTTCCAGGGGATTGCTTCTAGCGATCAGTTTTCAAATACAATGGAAATTGCACCCTGGATTCTTACCAGTGGTCTCCTCTGAAGGGAGTGTGCAGAAAAGAGCAACTGAATGAGGCCAAAGTCTCATTCCATTCAGAGAAATCAGACTGCAGCTACTCCATTTGGAAGGGAGGTAGATTACTAGGAGCTTGCTAAAGCTACCCAAGGCAAATGGGCCCCCAACTCAAATGGCCATTACTTAGGACCCGAATGCCTGATTCCCACTTTTGATTTTCAGAACTCACCCCCGTGCCAAAAAGTCTAGTGAAGTCATTGGGCACGCCTGTGTAACTACTGACCGGCAGAACCAAACCTGGGACCTCAGTGTAGAGGCCTCTACAGCTTGAGCTATCAAGCCAGCTGGCTCTCAGCTTAGGCTGTAGAGCTCCCTTGCTCTTCTCTCTTGCTGAAAGTGGTCTAAGTGCCACTGCATGGGAAAGTGAGCCTCACTAGGGGTGTGTCTAGACTACATGCCTCCTTCGACGGAGGCATGTAGATTAGCCAGATCGGAAGAGGGAAATGAAGCCGCGATTAAAATAATCGCGGCTTCATTTAAATTTAAATGGCTGCCCCGATCTGCCGATCAGCTGTTTGTCGGCAGATCGGGGGAGTCTGGACGCGATGCCCCGACAAAGAAGCCTTTCTTCATCGACACAGGTAAGCCTCGTGAAACCAGGCTTACCTGTGTCGATGAAGAAAGGCTTCTTTGTCGGCGCATCGCGTCCAGACTCCCCCGATCTGCCGACAAACAGCTGATCGGCAGATCGGGGCAGCCATTTAAATTTAAATGAAGCCGCGATTATTTTAATCGCGGCTTCATTTCCCTCTTCCGATCTGGCTAATCTACATGCCTCCGTCGAAGGAGGCATGTAGTCTAGACACACCCTTGGTGTGTGGGTTATTCCTGCTCTTGCAGTGCAGTCAGATAAGAGCCCTCATTGTCGGCGGGGTTCAGATGCCACCTCACTTTCGTGAACACTGCGAAGCCTGTTAGATGCTTTGCCAGACTCCAGCTTTATTAGATCACTCTGTGTCCCTCAGTCAACTGTTCGTAATTTGATCCAACGTTAAAGGCTCATCTCGTCCCATCTGGGCTGGTCTCTGCAGCTTCCTGCTCACGAGAGTGCCAGGAGTGGCTCCTCTGAAGGACCACATCCCTGCCCCTGCAGCCTGGGACTGCCGCCTGAAGCAATACGCCGCTGGCAACAGTGCACTGAGTGGTCTGGCTGTCTGGGAGTGGACGTGGGGCACACTGACTGATAAGGGACCCATCCTTCCAGCAGGGGTGGGGAGGAGTTTATCACAGGTCCTTTACATTACAAAGGACCTTGTTTCTCACTGTTCTTAATCAGCGCAAGTGACTCAAATACCATAGCGAGGGATGTCACTCCAGGCTATTGAAGGCTAGGCTGTGCACATACTGTACAAAACGTCTCTTCCCTTGAACGCCATGTCTGGAGGCAGGCCCAGCCAGTCGCCCTGTAGCCCCCCAAAGAGGGCCAGGCTAAGGCCAGGACATGACCTCTCACTCCCTTGGCTCCACACAGCTGGAAAGACACAGGGGAACAGTGGTGTCAATGTCTCTGCCTGCATATCTGGGAGCATTTCCTGGAACGACGACCACCCCCGAAGTTCCTATTAGGGCAGTGCAGCTCTGCGGGGCCTGCTCCTCAGGGCAGGGATGATCAGACAGCAAGGCGCTCAAGTGTTACGGTCACAGTCTGTGTTGCAGTTCAGCACTCAGCTCCCAAGTGTCCTCTGAGTTTAGAAATAGTGGAACATCCAATGAGTCCTCGACCAGGTCCCCAGCCTTGCAAGGGCTCCTCTCAGCTAAGAGGTGAGTTTCCATTTCTAACTAGCATAACCTGAGGCCAAGTCCTGCCAAAGCAGGAAGAAAAAAGCATGCACGCAGAAAGGCCAGTGAGGATACTGAACATACATGGATCTACAACCAGAAGAAAGAAGCCCTTTCAGTGAAACACTTCAGCGTGAGATGGACCCAGTCAGGGAAGAGAGCCAGAGAAGAGAGTCTGACTGCTGTAAGAAACTGGAGCACTGAGCTGCCTGCTTTTCCTGTAATCCGGTGCACAGCGCAGATTAGAACAAGTCTTTACTGCCTGAGGTAAAGCTACTAGGTTCCCTAGACTATTGAAGGGCCAGTCACTACAGGGCAACATGCCTCCTATACATGAGAACGTGAATGCTGCAGCATGAAGCTTAATGTTACGAGTAACATTTCAGTACTTACCTGATGCCTCTGGCTAGGTAGCATAGACAAGAGTGTTAAGTGAAAATGGCCTAGTTTTTCCCTGTTGAAGCTGTGTCTTTTCTCCAAGGATTATTGCTGGGTCCAGTCAGAACAATTACTTTCCGCTGCTGTCTGAAGCAGAAGGTGCTGTAACTCTCCAGCAAGCAGTTATCTGCAAATGGTTTTAACCTCTGAAACCTCTCAGCTCTGCTGAGGCTTTGTTAGTATTTCCGTCAGACAGCACTTCTCAGCAGCAGGCCACCATGACAGAGGAGCTATGAAGTAATTAAGGGGGCTACAATTACTTCTCAGACATTAGGGTTGTGACATTGAATTTCCTGCCTAGCACTGAACAAAGCCAAGCCGGACCTGTCTTAATTCATGTAGGGGAAGAACAGCAAGCAACAGTTATTGCTGGATGAACAACTTTACCAGCGAGTTTTTAATTTGTGTCACAACTTGAACAGTCTTAAACATATGGAAGTTTTATTTAAAATCCCAGCACACCACTCTAGTTACTACCAGGCAGAGTGATTCAAGCATAAAGGGATATAATCATGAATGCCAAAGAACGACTAAGTTGCAGCTAGCAAGGGATGTGAACATTAACAAGAAGGGTTTTTACAGCTATATTAGCAACAAGAAGCAGCTCACGGAATGTGCGGGACCCTAGCTGAAAAGGGAAGGCTACTTGGTGACAGATGATGTGGAAAAAGTTGAAGTACTCCATGCTTTTTTTGCCTCAATTGCCACAAAGTCAGCTCCCAGACTGCGGCACTGGGCAGCACAGTATGGGGAGGAGGCGAGCAGCCCTCAGCGTTGAAAGAGTAGGTTAAAGACCATTTAGAAAAATGGGGCATGCACAAGCCTATGGGGCCAGATCTGATGCATCTGAGAGAATAGGCTGGCGTGATTTCAGAGATAATGGCCAATGGCTCTGCAAACTCATGGCAAGTAGGTGAGGTCCCAGACAACTGGAAAAAGAGGCAAATTTAGTGCCCATCTTTAAAAGGAAAGGAAAGGAAATAGGGAACCACAAACCAGTCAGACTCACCTCAGGCCCTAGAAAAGTCATGGAACGGGCCCTCCAGAAGTCCATTTTGGAACACTTGGAGGAGAGGAAGGTGACCAGGACAGTCAATGGGAATTCACCAGGACACACTGTGCCTGACCAACCTAATGGCCTTCTACAGGTTGGACCTCCCTGGTCTGGCACTCTCAGCATCTGACCAGTCCCAGAAGAGGGAATTTGCTGGACAAGGGGAGGTCCCTTGACACCAGCCCTTCAGCCTGCTGCCCCCCCTGCTGCTGGCTCCTCTGGCTGGTCAGGTTGCCAGCTGGCCAGTCCCAGCCCCAGCTCTGCCGCCGGCCAGGCAGCATTAAGCCCAATAAGGCTGCCACCGCCTCAGCCCCAGCTCTACTTCCTACTGGGTGGCACGTGCACCCAGCTGTGCTGCTTCTGCCGGGCTGCCACGAATCGAGCCCAGCTTCCCCTCTTGGGCTGCCACTGCCACGGCCAGGTTTTCCCTCCTGGGTTGCTGTGGCCGCAGCCCCTCTGTTGGGTAGCACATGGCCCCAGCCGTGCTGTTTCTCCTCCCAGGCTGCTGTGGCCCCAGCGTGGCTTCCCCTCCCAGGCTGCTGTGGCCCCAGCGTGGCTTCCCCTCCCAGGCTGCTGTGGCCCCAGCGTGGCTTCCCCTCCCAGGCTGCTGTGGCCCTGTTGCCACTGCCCAGGATACTGCTGCTCTGCTGCCACCCAGGCTGACACGTCCCGAGTCAGCCTTCCCCTCCTGCACTGCTGTGGTGCAAGCCCCATTGCTGGGCGGCAGGCAGCCTCGATTGCACTCCACCACTGTACAGCACTGCTGCTTCCCTAGCTGCTGTGGCCCATCTACTACCAGCCTCAGTGGCCTCCAGGGCTCTCTTGTCCAGGAACATGTGTGGTGATGACAGACCATGGATCTTGCTGGACAAGAGAGTCCTGGTTAAGGGAGGTGCAACCTGTACAATGAGGTAACTTGCTCTGTTGATACAGGAAAGTGGAGGATGTGATGCAGATTTCTTGGCAGGAAGTTAAATAGGTATGGATTGGAGGGATGGACTTTAAAGTGGATAGAAAATTGGCTAAATCTTCTGGCTCCACAGGTAGCAATCTACGGCTTGATATTTAGTTGGCTGTCAGTATCAAACGGAGCATCCTAGGGTTTTGTTCAATCTCTTTGTTAATTATCTGGATCAGTGGTACGCAGACTGTTCCATGGGCCCACTTTGGGAAAGCCATTAGCAGGCCCTTGACTTACCTAAAGCTTCCATAGCCACAAAGCGTCGTGGCTCCCACCGGCTCCAGTTGGCTATTTCCAGGCAAGGGGAGCCGCAGGAAGCGGTGTGGCCTGGGCTGCAGCTTCCCACGGCTCCCTTTGGCTGAACACAAAACCGGAAGCCAATGGGAGCAGCAAGGTTCTGTGGATGTGGACCTTTTAGGTAAACAAGGCTCTGCAGACCTGCTTGCACCTTTCCCTAAGCAAGCCAACAGAACAGTTTGAGAACTACTGATCTGGATGATGGACTGCACCCTCTGCAAGTTCACAGTTGATGCCAAGCTGGAGAGAGAGGTGGTATGCTAGGGTGTAGTAATAGAGTCCAGAGGGACCTAGACAAATTGGAGGATTGGGCCAAAAGAAATATGAGGAGGTTCAACAAGGACAAGTGCAGAATCCAGGGGTGGATTGGCCTGGCGGGATACCGGGAATTTCCCGGTAGGCTGTCGTGTCCGCACACCATTGCCCCTCACTTGGAGCAGCTCCACATTCGCACTGTATGCGGTATGCAGAGCCCGACCCATCGCCTGCACCGTGTGCCAGACATGACACAGGGGGAGGGGCTTGATGGGCACACAGGGGTGACGTCATGGGGAGGGCTGTTCTCAACCCATTTCCCAGGCCTGTTTTGATTGCTGGTACACTCCTGGAAGAATCCCAAGCATTGTTTCAGGCTGGGGACTGACTGGCTGAGCAGCAATTCAGCAGAAAGGGACAGGGGAATTACAGTACACAAGAAGCTGGATAGTCATCAACAGTATGTCCTTGTAGCAAAGAAGGCTTGTGGCATAGTGGGCTGCATAAGTAGGAGCATTGCCAGGAGAGAGAGGGAAGTGATTATTCCTCTCTGTTTGGGACTAGTGAGGCCACATCTGGAGGACTGTGTCCATTTTTGCCCTCCCCCCCCACTGCAGAAAGGATGCATTGGGGAGGGCAAGGAAAATGATTTGGGGACAGGAGCACATGACTTATGAGGAGAGGCTGAGGGATTCTTTAGTCTACAATAGAGAAGAGTGAAGGTGATTTGATAGTAACCTTCTGCTGTTTGTTGGGCCATTCCCAAAGTGCTGCACCGACATCTTCTGCTGCCACGCGGCACTGTGATCGGAGAGTCAGGAGGGTCTGTCCAACTCCGCGATTTCAACTCTGTGGGGAATCTGACTGCTAAGCTGGGCTGTTTCTTCCACAGAAACAGGCTCCTGCAGTTCATCGAAGCATGTAGACCTGATTATCAGTGGTTGCAGCTCTAGTGGTCATGGAACAAACCAAAAATTCTCAGTGGAGCCTAATCAGCTCTCTAAACAGGAGAGAGAGGCAGGTCAAACAGCACGTGTGACTCCACTATGCGTGTGTGTCTCTCCACTGGGGTGGGACAGCCAAACCACCTGCTTAGGGAGTACCGTTCAGTTGTGACCAGGGGCTCAGCACGGCTGTTGCTTTAACAGATATAGCAAGCCCAGAGATGCCCAGGCTGTGAACTGCCAAGCCTAAAGGTGCGAGGGCTTAGCTCTAGCAAGCCTTAGCACAATTGAAGCGCTGAGGAAGACCCCTCAGTCTGTCAGGTTGCATACCGTTCTGCTGCCCTTTACTCATACGATAAGGTGTGAGTCAGCCCAGCCGGCTACAAGAGGGTATTAGAAGAAAGAGCTACAAGGTCTGGCGTGCTGAAAGCCCTTTCTTACCAGATAGGGAAGAGAGTTACCACTGGCCAATAAGGATCAGCTGAATCCAGTTAACAGCTGCCTAAAACCTTTTTAAACCCCTCCCTTGTTGAGAGAAGGGACTGAGACCAGGTATTAATAGGCTAGTGGCAGAGGAGTCAGCATTTCCACGAGACGCTGTGTGTCTTTCCCTGGAGGGGAGAGGAAAAGACTGTCACGCACAAAAGATAGGGGTTGATTTACCCCAGGCCCATCTTGCCAAGGCAGAGGAGCGGAAACTGCTGAGACAAAAAGGTATCTTGCCATGAAGGGGTAGCCACATTTTGTGACCCCCACACATTAATACTACAGTTATTTGTAATCAATCCCACAATAGCCAGAATTGGGCAGCACAGTTAATCTGCCAGACACCTATGAAGAATAGGCATGTTCATGTAAATACAGCCTGGTCCTGAAGCCTTTCCACTCACCCTTGCTCATCATTGCCTGTCAGGGAAGAGCTCACTTGACTACATCCCTAATTTGTAAGTGAGTAGTTGACTACTGGATTCCCCCTTCTTTCCCCTGCTACCTCTATCACAGGCAGCAAGGGGGAAGGGGGAATAGGAGCTGGTGCTGGGGGGAGCCAGCTTAGAATCTGATTTCCCCCAGCACCATCTCTGTGGTGCTACCTGGCTCCCTCCCCTCTCCACGCATGCTGCTGGGCCCAATAGAGGCAGAAGCACAGTAGATGGGAGGCAGCAAAGGGGGGGTAGGAATGCAAGTAGGACCCTCACACACACACACACACACACACACAGACAGTAGCTCTGTGACAGTAACGATGTGTCAGTAGTTCATCGTTTTCAAACCCATTATGCTTTCTTTGGTACAAATATTTCTCCTATACTGCATAGGCTTTTAGATGTATTAGTGTTTGTTTGAATTCAGATTTCCAACCAACTAAATGGGCAACACTGCATATAACTGGGGGGGAGGGGGGACATTGGGGAAATTTTGGGGAGGGGCTATAGACCCCAGGATGGAGTCTAGGGAAATCCGTGTTAGAGGACCTGCTGAGGTCTCTCCCAACCCTCATCTTCTATGATTCGAAGTTCAGAATGCTGTACCAGAAATACCCAGGTCTGGGAGGGGGTCTCGTGGTGCTCTCCTCTGGCCACACGAAGGCACAGCAAGGTGTGGCATGGAATGGAGACAAAGCCGGCCCCCTTTCCAGCAGAAGGCAGGTCTTGTTGCCCAGAGATCTGGGGAGGGACCAGAATAGAAGGGGGGCATTAAGTGGGTTGTGGAGGATGACTCCGAAAAGTTGAAAGAGTCGCATTCACAAGCTATTACTCCAGACACCTCAGCATGTCAGGGCAAAGGCTGCAGCGAGAACTCCTGAAGAGATTTAAACATTATTCAGATCTCTCAGCTGCCAACAACATTCGTCCATAACCCAAAACCTAGTAGAAGACACCTACATTCTCCCCTCCAAAGAAACCACTGCCGCTCAGAGGAAGAGGTGCATATAGATCAGTCACTCTCCAAAGCAGCACGTTGCCTTCAGTCTCCCAGTTAAGGGAAGAATCCCTTGTTACCCAGCGACCATTCCCTCAGTTGTGGCTGTCAGTGCCTTCTCCCTCATATCTCTGTACTTACGTGACAGCATTTGCCAACAGGCCGCTAGAGTACAAGATAATAGTCATGATTGGTGTATGACTTCTCTTCATTCTCTCACGGTAGGTTGCAGTAGTTATTTAACCAATAAGTGGAATAAACCATCATTTCCTCACTCACATGTCAGACCATGAACTCACTTTACCTCTGTGTAACAGAAAACAAATTATTCCTTCTGCCTTGGAAACCCTGATCACCACTAGGATGTTGTATTCAAGCCTAGTCAGCCATTGTTTATATCTTTGGATGCTGTGGTCTTATTATGCGCGTGCGCATGCGCGTGCACACACACACACACACACACACACACACACACACACACACACACACACACACACACAAGCTCATCACTGACACAGCCCATTAAACTGTGATTATTTGCTCCACAGGACACCTTCTAGTACTGAGAAAAGGAAAACTAACACACACCCTCAGTGAAGTCAGAATATACTCAACCTGTCCTGGACATGGTCAAATGACAGTGATTTCAGGTGGTATTTGTGCAGAAAACATTTAAGAACTTTGTTTCTTCTAAACTTAAACAATAGCCAGATTTAGTCCCCATTCACATGCACCTGCTTTCACTAAGCTTTATCCTAGCATGACCTCTACTACCATCTTTGTCTCCCTTTAGTGCTAAACCATACTTAGTGGCTGTGTCTAGATTGGCCAGTTTTTCCGGAAAAATTAGCTGCTTTTCCGGAAAAAGTTGCCAGCTGTCTACACTGGCCGCTTTAATTTCCACAAAAGAACTGACTTCCTACTGTAAGAAATCAGTGCTTTTTGCGGAAATACTATGCTGCTCCTGTTCGGGCAAAAGTCCCTTTTGTGCAAAACTTTTGCGCAAAAGGGCCAGTGTAGACAGCTCAGATTTGTTTTTCGCAAACAACAATGGTGATCGGGGCTTTTTTGCGGAAAAGCATCCTGCCAATCTAGACGCTCTTTTCCGAAAATGCTTTTAACGGAAAACTTTTCCGTTAAAAGCATTTCTGGAAAATCATGCCAGTCTAGACGTAGGAGCCTTCTACTGCATCCGATCTGACAGATTTGATTGGTCTTTTAGCTCAAGCAATAGAGGATTATACTTTTCACTCGGCAGTTCCCAACAATAGTCCTTACAGACAACTTGTCCAGGGGTGTTATTAGACAAGTTAAACAATCCTTAGTAAGAGGTAACTGTTGGGCTCTGTTAACACTGTAATTTGATAGAATTACTTAACTCGCAGGTTGTGAACACATTACACAGAATAAGAGTCTTTTATCATGTACCATTGTAATGAACTTGGAGTGTGTACACACACATCAGTGAAACTGCAATAGTTCAGCTGCTGGACATAGGCCCAAATATTGCTAGCAGATAATGGAAATTCCCTTCAACACAGTTGGTACCATCTGCCTTTGAAACAGGTAATTTGCTCTAGATGGCTGCAGCTGCAATGCAATTCTAGATGGCCATGGGTCTGTTACTTGATACCAAAGATCTGAAATATTTAATTTTCCAGTGAATCAGAATAATCCCATAAATCAAAAGACAGGTTCCCTCCTCCCCCTAGTTACAGTCAAGCAGTCCATTAGATTTAAAATGGAAGCTTTTGTTTTACCCACCAGCCTTTCTTAAACACACAGCACAGAAACTGTGACCTCATCATTTAGTACGGAGTGGGGAACCGCAGGCCCAGGGGCCAGATGTGACCCCAGCTTACCTGGCTGCAACCCTGGAGGCTCAGGGCTCTCCTGCAGTATTGGTGTACTCATGGGGGGGCTGGAGCACACAGCCACTAGCTGGGGACCCCCCCAAGGTTCCATGTCTTTCTCCTTCTCAGTAGAGGCCCAGGTCAGCGATGGTTAGCTTTGGTTTTTTTGGCTTCTCAACTGATTTTTATGTGGGTCAGTGGCCCCCGACCCAATGAAGGTGCCCCACCCCTGATTTAGTACAAGTCTCTTTCTGGAGGACTTTTTGGTTTTCAGGGTAGTTCTTATGCCATTTTTCACCCATTTCTGTTCATCCACCATGTTTGCCCATCAGGTCTCTTCCATATCCTACCACGCCCTTAGCAGCAGACATTAAATTCCCTTCTTCCCTGTGAGACTTGGACACAGGGGGAAGTACCAGGTAACTAAAGTTAAAGCCACCAAGACACCTAAGTCAAAATTGAAAGTTGAGGGGAAAAATGTCAATTAAACGGCTAGATCAGTGGGGGGGGGGGGGGGGGGGAGGGGAAACACCCCACACAGAAGTATACTGATAACAATTACTTCTGAGATTATTCCAGGGAGCTGATCCTATGTTCTGTTAGCAGATGACAACCAAAATTAACAAAAGAAACTTAATTTTGACAAATTACTGAAGAAAACAAACCAGATGAATGTATGCAAATTTAAAATTATAAACACGTATATTAATGGGTCAAGAACATCTGAATCATGGGAAAGTCTAGAATGTAAGGAAATTAGAGAGATAATTTGATTTGCTACATCTGAAGAACTAATGTTATGGGAATATAAAGCTCAACAAGCAGTGACAAACACAATGATATTCAATTGTTTACTTGGAATATTATTGCTTCAAAAGAATATTTCTATTCAATAGAGATTGAAAGTGCCAGACTACTAATCTACATTCATAATTAAAGGACTATTGGCATATAATCAGATATAAATTCAACTAAACTAAGTCATAAAACAATATAGTAATTCCTCATTCAACACTATAGATGCGTTTCTGAAAATGTTCGTGCTAAGCAAAAACATGCTATGCGGGGGTCAATTTTCCCATTACAAATAAATGGAAAAAGTGGGGGTTGCGTTTCAGGTGGTGGTGGCAAAGTCAATTTTTTGTTGGTGCTGGATTGTCAATGACAACTTTAGATATCTAGCAACACAAGATAACTAGCAACACAAGTCACCGTGGTTTGTTAAAACACAAAGATAAACATGTGAGTGAGCGAAGGAGCACTGTGACCACGTGTATTCATCCACTCATGCATATTACTACTGTTTTCACCAACTTATACTGCCATGCAAAGTCGTCCGCCACTTGATTATTTGTGTTATTTCGGGGACAGTCATGTTATTCTAAAAACGTTCCCTAAAAAAATCGTGCTATTTCAAAAACATATTAAGAGGGCAGGTGTTAAACGAGTAATTACTGTACTAAATTTCAAATGATTAAAAATATCTAAGTTGTCTGAATCCATTATTTAATAGGATAAATACATTTTTATTTTAAGCTCTCTTATTTAAATTTCCATAATTGCAGGAAATTATGAAAGGGCAGCCAATAGGGGGCGAGAATGATTTAATACAGATATTGAGATTAGAGTTTTATAATCATTAAAACTCAAACTGTCAACATCACGCTTCAAAATATACAAAGTATCATTAAATCAGATTTTAATAAGTTCAAGCACAATTTTTCTTACTTTGCCTATCTGTAAGTTTAAATAAAAAAATGGAAATGTTTTCCCCCAACAGTTTGTATGATGAAATCAAAGCAGATCAAAACCTAATTTTTTTAAGTCTAAAATATGAACTACAGAAAAAGGGAAGATTCAAGCTAATAAAGACAGGATACTGTTAAGCAACGTCAACTTAAAGGGTAGTAAAGTAACAAGTAATTCCCTTTTAATCCTGGTTTAAGAAAGTGGTATTTCTAGAACTAAGCCTAGGATTCAAAGAGATAAATCTCAAGATCATATGACATTCTTACTTAAGGACTTGTAGCATTTGTATACACATCTAGCTGAAAATTGTTGTAACAATATAGAGTAAATGGTGTAGCTCCAATTGTATGTGGAGTTAATGTGTGTTAAAAACTATGGGAGAAATAATGAAGCAGTTCAGCCAAGCAGTGTTAAGGGGAAGTTGAAATCAGGCAAAGCAAAAAGTGTCTGGAAAAAGTGGAGTTGCGTGCACAGGAAGTGATGGTGAGCCATCCAAGTCAATTTACATAGAGAAGAGAGGAGGTCTCTTAAAACACTAAACAAAAGTTTGCAAAGTGGATACATAGAAAAGAAAATATAGGCCACAAAACACAGTACTGTATTTAAGACAAAGGTAAACCAAGCATAGTTTGAGTTAAAGACACAAATGTGGAAATAGAGACAGCATTTAAAAGTGCGAGGCTTTTACCTACACTTAATAGCTTCTGTAGTTAGTAATACACACCATAATTTGAATGAGTGTAGAAGAGTGGTTTAGCATTTACATGCATATGTGAAAACTGAAGTAAAGGTAAGGTTTACAAAAAGACAGCATAGTAACTGTTGAGGAGGGGTCAATATGAGCTAGATAGGGAGCATAGAGAGAGGTTTTTAAGGCTAAGAAATTCTCGTTAGTACTCACGTCTTTGGAAAGTGTGAGCAGGTCAAGAGGTAACTATGAAACCGTGATCTCACAAAAGCAGGATACACAATAATTCACATGCGTATAGACATAACACCATTATAAAACACTGGTCTTACGCAGTAAAAAAAAAAAAGATACCTTTAGTAAGGCTAAAAAGCCTTATCATACAAAATGTGGTTTTTAAGGGTTACAGTGCTCCATTGGGAAATATGCAGATAGATCAGGCAAAGGTATTTATTCTTAGAGTGCCCAATTCAAATCTAGACCCTCTGATAGGGAGGAGCAAAGGGGACACTTGTTCTGGGGCACTGCGATTCAAAGGGACCTGGAAGGTCTGGCCACTGCTTCTGCTACTGCAGCAGTAGCTGGAGCCCTGGGTCCCGTTGAATAGCCAGCAGGCCACCACTCCACGCAGCTCTAAAGTGGCGGGGGGGGGGGGGGGAGGGGAAGACAGGGACTCATGCTGTGGGCCAGGAGGTGCTAAGCGCTGACTGTCCATGGCTCTGCTCCTTCTGGCCTGAGTTCTTTCCCGTTGTGCAGAGAACACACACACACACACACACACACACACCCCAAGCCTGCTGTGCCTGTTTGCCCTGCTGCTCAAATCTTCCCAGTCCAATTATGACTCACAGAAGGAGTTCAAATTCTTAATGCTATTTCAGTGCAATCTCTTTTTTTCTAGCATGGTCTTTCTTTCTATTTACAGCCACGATTCATTTTTATTTCTAGAAGATTTTAAGTTGGAAAGCAAAATACTTGTTTCGCAAAGCCAAGTCCCGCATCACCTTTCGGTGCAGAATTTCCCTATGAAATATTTTAGCAATAACTATTATTTCAGTCTCTGCCTCAGATTAATATATCATCACCCTTAAACTCAGTTGTCTTTAGACTTCTCAAAAAGCAACGGGATCTTCTAGGCATCTCAGATCTTCAGGGAAAAAAAGTTTCCTGTCTTTCTCGAAACTGGGCTTATGGTTAGGATTTTGGACTCAGAAACAAACCCGAAGGTTTGTCCATGAATGACTCACGTAAAGAAACTTCAATGACTGAACACTCCTTGCTTGAAGTAGGTTGCCACTCTCTCTAGCTCAGATCATGAGAACCTGGATTTCAGAATCTTCAGATGAGGCTGTGTCTATTCATTCAATGGTGGCACAGTTTGTATGCATCCTTCTTTGCGGCTGGACTGATGAGATGAACCATCCCCCAGAAAGATCATGGTCATGATTTTGGTGCCTTCTCTTTGGTCATTCCCCAAATTTGATGTTGTCCCATCTTCAGGTTACTGAATCCATGATTTTGGCAAGTCTGACATCAATGCACTCTCATAACCAACCAGGACTCAAAAGATCTAGTCCTTATGTAATGTCTATTCTTTCCTGGAATTTTTTAATTCTCACTTGTGGTGAGTATGTAATACAAATACAAATTCTCAAGTTTAGTCCTATTCTCTGCTAATTCTTCCTGAAAAATGAACAGTCATATTCTATTGTAAATCTAGGGATTATTTTCTCAAGATTATTTTCTCTAGGAAATCCTGGCACCTCAAACTAGTCTTCCCCAAAGGACCTACCAGTCTAAAGGAACCCTCATCACCAGCAATGCTATCAAGGGGGCTTTTGGGAAACTGCCTTAGCGAGCGATGCCGGGCAGTGACACTTTACCCACCCCTGCCTACCCTGCAGCCTGGTGGGGAGGAGCTGCAAAAATTGCTCAAACCTCTTCTAGCTGTGCTCCCGTCAGCATCAAGCCAACACCAGCAATAATTCCAGAGTTTTTGTGCTAACTTGGCTCGGCCCCAAGGTGATAGGGGGAGCAAGCTGGGAATAGGGGTCTGGCCAGGGGCGAGGGGCAGGGTGCTGTTGGTTGTCTGGCCAGGCATTCGGACTGCGACCTCGCACAGGAGATTGGGGTACAGTGTCTGGGAGGGGGGTATGAGCTCAGGAGTGGGACAAAGTTTTTGGGTTATGTGGGGAAGGGGAGTTGGAGGAAGGAGCAGAAGGCTGGGGGAGGGAGATGCTGGGGTGCCAGAGGCAGGTTCTCACTGGGACATGCAGCCCAGAACATTTCTCCAGGGCCACACGGACTGCCTGGCCACGTGCGTGGTGGCTAAGAGCCTGAGTGGAGGGTGCTTCCAACACTGCCTGTCCTTGAAAAAGGCAGTTTCCTTTGGCCAGAACCGGCCAATGGGATTGTGCTGGGGGTGGGAGCAGCCATGAAGCACCGCTCCTCACTCCTCTCCCAGTGTGTGGGAAACACACGGCCCCGCTGTGGCTTTTCTGCGCAGCGCGCGGCAGCGGTGCAATCAGGGGAGTCTGCCTCGGCTCCCTGCTGCTTCCGCAGGCCCGATCTAGCCAGCACTGTGTTTTCTGGCCATGCCTGCTGCACTGGGAGTAACGAGGCGCTAGGTTTGAGCTTCAAAACAGCCTTATCTAGCTGCCTCCTGACACGCAGGTTACCAAGCCCTGCACTAGCCCTTCCCTGGGGTCTTATCAGACCTGTTCACATGTCCTCTTGTCCCAAGGGAGGGATCGTGTTCACGCCCACGTTCTCCAGGAGTTCTCGGTGATTCTCGTCTGTCCGCGTCAGGCCCTCAGTGGCCCCCTCAAATAGTGTTCACCCACATATGACAGATCCACTCACAGTCCTCTCCAGCCATCAGGGCTGCTGGGTCAAGTTTTTAAACCCATCTTTCTTGCTCTCAGGGCAGTGTGGCAACACGCCGTTACTCAGGGCAGCGCTGCCCTACTGGTGCCAGTCAATGGTAACGACCACCTCCCTCAGGCTGGTGCTGCCCCCCTCCCTCAGGGCAGCGCTGCCCCACCCGCCGGGGTCAGGAGACCGCTCCCCCACCTCCCTCAGGGTGGCACTGCCCCCCCCCTCAGGGCAGCGCTGCCCCACCCGCCAGGGTCAGGAGACCGCTCCCCCACCTCCCTCAGGGTGGCGCTGCCCCCCCCCTCAGGGCAGCACTGCCCCACCCGCCAGGGTCAGGAGACCACTCCCCCACCTCCCTCAGGGCAGCACTGCCCCACCCGCCAGGGTCAGGAGACCACTCCCACACCTCCCTTAGGGTGGCGCTGCCCCCCCACCCGCCTCCCTCAGGGTGACTGCCCCCCCCTCGCCTGCCACGGTCAGGTGACCGCCCCCCAGCCTTCCTCAGGGTGGCGCTGCCCCACCCGCTAGGGTCAACCCCCCCCCCCCCGCCAACTGCCTCCCTCAGGGCAGCGCTGCCCCACCCGCCAGGGTCAGGAGACCACTCCCCCACCTCCCTCAGGGCGGTGCTGCCCCACCCGCCAGAGTCAGGAGACCGCTCCCCCCCCTCCCTCAGGCTGGTGCTGCCCCACCCACCAGGGTCAGGCAACTCTCCCCTTCCCCCCCAGGGTGGTGTCCCCCCACCTGCCAGGGTTGAGTGACGCCCCTTCCCCCCCTCAGGGCGGCGCTGCCCCACCCGCCAGTGTCAGGCGACCGCGCCCCTCCCCCGCCGCCAAGGTCAGGCAACCCCTCCCCCACCCCCTTCCATGGGCCTCCCCCACCAGGGTGGTGCCCCCCATCCGCCAGGGTTGAGCGATGCCCCTCCCCTCTCAGGGCGGTGCTGCCCCTCCCGCCAGTCAATGGCAAGGCCCCTCTCGCGGGCAGTGTGGCCTACCCACCAGCAGGTATCGGTGCCCATGCTCGGTTAGCGGGGAAGGGTTGGGGTACCTGGGGATAGCGGGTCCCCGTCCAGGGCCCTATCAGCGGTGGAGTGGACCGGCACGGTGGGGAATCCCACCACGACAAACACAGGATACGTGCCCTGCGCTCTTCCTACCCGTCACTTCTGTACAGCCCTCCTCGTCCCTTCCCCCTGGCCGCCTCGGTCTGTCAGTGGCTCTCCCTCGGCCACTCCGCTGGCACCTCCTTCCCAGGAGCCCTGACTGAGCCTTTATACCGGGCCTCCCGCTGGAGGCGGGGCCTCCTCAGCCAGGTGAGGCCAGGTTAACCCTCTCAGACCCAGCGCTGAGGTTCATACACCCTGTCGCAGGATGAACCCATGCTATTTTCCTGGCCAGTAAGAGATATCTAATAAGACATCCTGAAATAAGAGGAAATAAGAGGAAAGAGAAAACACATACCCCACACATAATCAGAAGTGGTTTCCTTTCATCTATAACTGTAAGTTTGTGGCTTCCACAGTTGGCTAATAAGGATCACTTCTGATGCAGAAATGTGAGCCTTTACATGTCTAGCAGTATCTTCCATTTGCTTGTCTATACAATCCTTGAAAAGACATTTGAACTTCAGTTTTGAGATGAAACATTGAGTCTACATTTACAGGATGAGTTTTGCTGGAAGAGGCACTGCAAATGAAGCACATTTTCTCATGCTTCATTTGCATAATCTCTTCCAATTGTTTTTTGTGCAAAAACCAGCAATGTGGACATACTCTTTTTGAATCTTGCACAAAAAGGGGGTTTTGCACAAAAAGGAAATGTCCACACTGCTTGTTTATGTGCAAAACTGGATCAGAAGAGATTATGCAAATGAAGCAGGAGAAAATGTTAATCCGCGCTTCATTTGCAGTGCCTCTTCCAGCAAAACTCATAGTGTAGACATAGCCAGAGACCTTTGGTGAGTTATGTTTAAGTTGAGACATCTTATTTCACAGTTTTATAGAGATTTTCAAAGTAAAACTAAGCAGAGAAAGGAAGGGGGGAAGGGTGTTCATAGTCTTTTTTCCTTCTTTTTGTAGCTTTTGACATGTTAAGGATGTAAAAAAGACCTCATCTCTGTTTTCCCACACTTATCAATTTTCCCTAAAAGTAACTGATAAGGGTTACATAACCAAAGTTTATCAAAAAGTGTCTTTGGCCAAGTCTTCAGACATTTCAGGTTGTTCACTATGACTACACAATTGAAATCAAACCATTTCTGAACACAGCTACTTTACAACAAAAGAAATTTGAGGGAAGTTCTTCTGGGCTCAAATAATCCAAATGAACACAACTGTAATACAGCCTAAGTTTTGTGAACATTTTTCACATTGTGACAATTCTGGCAATTCCCTGCAATATCTTGGGGGAGAATTTACTATATTAAGTTTACAAATCATTGAGAGCCAGAGACAGGCTGGTGGGAGGGTGTGTGGCAGGGGGGTTGCCCCAAGTCCTATGCCCCCCATAGAGACAACTGTGTACGGGAATGATCATTTTTTAGTAAGTGCTCTATTATACTTTCACCTTAAGAAGAAATGACTTTGCTTTACAAAGGACTTTATCTTATGGACAGCTATGTTGTTTATAGCCTCCAAGAGGAAAGCAAAGCACAGGCTTTGGGTCTTCTAGATGGTCTGATTTGCTATGGAAATTACAGAGTAGGTAGGATCTGACGCAGATCAGAGAAACTCTGCTCAGAAGGGAGAGATATAGGTCTCTGCCCAAGGACTTTGGAAGGGCAAAAACAGGTGGGCTGTGCCTAGACCGGCAAGTTTTTCCGCAAAATCATCTGCTTTTGCGGAAAAACTTGCCAGCTGTCTACACTGGCCTCTTGAATTTCTGCAAGAACACTGATGATCTCATGTAAGATCGTCCATGTTCTTGCGGAAATACTGTGCTGCTCCCGTTCGGGCAAAAGCCCTCTTGCGCAAATCATTTGCGCAAGAGGGCCAGTGTAGGCAGCACAGTACTGTTTTGTGCAAAAAAGCCCCGATGGCTAAAATGGAGATCGGGGCTTTTTTGCACAAAACCGTGTCTAGATTGGCACGGACGCTTTTCTGCAAAAAGTGCTTTTGCGGAAAAGCATCCGTGCCAATCTAGACGTGCTTTTCTGAAAATGCTTTTAACGGAAAACTTTTCCGTTAAAAGCATTTCTGGAAAATCATGCCAGTGTAGACGTAGCCGTGCCGTACCCTTAACAATGTCCTGCATCTCTTCCTGTGTGGAGTCTAGGGCTTGAACAGAGGCCAATATCTTTCCAAATATATTGAAGAAATATGGGCCTGAATGAAGTCCAAATTCCCCCTCACGTACAGCACCTAGCAGAGCACTACTCCTGAAGAGAGAGAACGTACCACTTGTGTCTCGATACATTTTTTACTAGAACAGGATTCAGTTCATCTGGAAAAGTATAGATGCCTTGCTGTGACATTGTCAGCAGCAGCAGGTTTGCAATCTGTGTGTACAGTTGACTCAGAGCACTTTGGCAGACAAGGGTTTGCAGCCTCTCCATGGGAATATTAGGCTGTGCAAAGACTATATCCATTACCCTTGAGTTCTCTCCGCATTGTGAGCTTTGGAAAAAGCTTAAATGAGCCAGAAAACCAGTACCTCCCCAATTCCATCTAAAGATAATAATTTGAAATTTTCCAACAGAGCTTGGGGTTTTCCACATCAATTTTCGTTTCTAATCTGATTTTCTTTTTGCTTTGACTGAAAATGTAATTCTTTAATATAAGTTTTCCGTCTTTACTTCCAAAGGAACAAAGGTGGGAGAAGATGATAAGTGGAGAAAATCCACTTTACTTGCCAACATTCTCCACTTGGATAGCTTCCCAAAAGTCTAAAGATTGGAAGCATACAAATCAAAGTTTCATTTTCTAAAACTCAAGATGACATTTTAACTGTTGAATCAAAACTAATTTGATTTTGCAGTGGGGGAAATCAAAATGAAAAAGCCTTCAATAGAATATTATATTTAGAAATTTGAGAAAACCAGATGTAGAAAGGCTTTTTTCCCCTACATTGTGTCAAGAAGATTTTGGAGAGCTCTGTGCTTTATTAAATGAGAGGACTGGCCAGCTTCTATATACAATATATACCAGTAATCAAGAAAGGCATGAAGGGCAAATCTGCTGTTCCCTTGTCCATATACAATCTCATAAAAGAGCTTTGTCACCTGTAGGTCCTAGGTGATCCTCTGCTGTAGAACCTCTCTAATCCCTTCTTATCTCTCACAAGTGCAAATTTTTATCAGCTCCTGTCCTTTCATGCAGTTTTCCAAATAGCAGTAATTGCTCTTTCAAGTGCCAATGTACTGTCCTAGCACTAGCAATCATTATATTTCTCTTGAAAAGCTCTCTGCGGAATTCCTCGGTGTGTGATGTTGCACTGCCTTGATTATTGAGGCTGAGTTCCCTCCATCTATTTACTTTTCAATTAACAGTCTCAAAAGAGAACATTAGTTAATCATTAACTGCAGAATCAAGAATTCACCTCATTTCATATTTACTTAGGGCTAATTAAAAAGGTACCATACTGATTGCCTGGGAGAGTGAAGTCCTTACCTATAAATGGAACCAAGAGATAAACAGCAGCTTACCCACACTACACTGTGATATCTGACTTCTGATGAAGAGGGGTCACTCCTATGGAGGAAAGTATTCAGAGTCCTCTTATGTATGTATATGGCCCTTGTTACCATGGTAGCAGAATCACTCAGTCTTTAGTGCCTTTAACCTCACAGCCCTTCAAGGTAGGGAAATATTATTAAAACTAGGAAGAACCAAGGCAAAGACAGACCAACCAATTTGCCCATAATTGAGCAGGAACTTGCACCAGCTATCCCAAGTTGCATGCCCTAACTCCTGGAACTGCTTTCCTCTGGGAACATAAATACTTCACTCCTTTGGCTCCTTGCTCAGCCTTCCAGAGATGTCAGTTAATACCATCATATGTTAACTTTTGGCCTTTAGCAACAGATGCTATTTTAAAACCAGACACCTAATCATTAAAGACTCTAAAAATCTCATTGTCAGTCTTCGGCCAGCTCACCCCCTTCCAACCTTTGACCCAAGTTCTCCTGCCTCAGGGCAGGAAGCACTATAACAAATGTACTGTCTGTACAACACTGAAATGCTAAAGTAGTTTGACTTGACTACAAGAATAAAAGGAGTAGTTGCCAATTACTTCCTAAAATAAAAGTGTGATTCTTTTCCTCCAGGACACCGTCCCCAAAGGTAAAAATCAAAACAAAACTTGAAGTTCTACTAAACATTTATATTAGCTTATTAATATTGGAATAAGATTATCTATTTTCTAGCCTCAGAGACACACAGAAGTCCCCTGCATAGCATGTAACTAGGATTGCCAGGTGGTTGAAACAAAAATACTGAACACCCCCCTCCAGGAAAAATACCGGGAAAAAATTCTGTTGAAGAGAAAAAAAGAGGGGGGAAGGAGATCAAAGTTGTTGAACAAAAAATTAAATACATAAATAAAATAAAAGGACCCCGCCCGCCCCCCAAAAAAACAAAACCCCACACCATTTAAATAAAACAGCATGTCCTCTTTAAGAGTGAGTTCAGGGATAGGGACAGTGGAGCAGTTGAGCACTAATCTTTTGGCCGGCAGCCATTTTGTGCTGGCAGTTTTGGGGAACCAGGTAAGCATGGGGGCTGGGAGCCAGGGAGAGGCCGGGGGAAGAAAGGCCAGGCGCTGAGTTTTTATAGAGTTGCCAGGTGCCCGGCATTTTCTCCTCCTAGCCGGGGAAAAATTCAGAGAATGCCAGACATCTCAGGTGTCTGGTATTCCCTGAATTTTTTTTACTGGACAGGAAGCGAAAATACTGAACTGTCCGGGTGAATACCAGACACCTGGCAACCTTGCATGTAAATGTTGGTGAATACCTCAAGTTACACGAGATAGGATTTTTACTTCAGTTATATGCCTCATACTCTTATCACACAACAGAAGTGTGAAAGCATCCTTTGTGTTATTCTTGTAGTAGAATTGAAGTGTAAGTTTAGTGTGTGGGGGTGGAGGCAAGTTGTAAAAAATCCAAAGAGGAGGACAACACAAAAGGAAGCTTTCGGAAGGTAGGTAATGGAGACCCACATTTTGAACCAGAAGGAATTAACATGTTGTAGACTGAAGAGGATCAGAAATGGAGAAATAGTAAGACCACTCGTAACCATAAGTATCCAAACTGGTGCCTGTGGTTATTAGATACTAAGGCCGGAAGGGACCAGTATGATTATCAATTCTGAGCTCCCATATTGCATAGGCTAAAGAACTTCCCCCAATATAATTCCCTGAGCAGAGGTTTTAGAAAAAACATCCAATCTTGAATTAAAGATGGTCAGTGATGGCAAATCCATCACAACCCTTGGTAAATTGTTCCACTGGTTAGTTAATTTTATATCTTTATAGATTTTTAAACAAAAGGTTGTGCATGCCCAAGTCAAACATCCTACAGAAGTCTAAGTAGATTACAAAACACCACTATTACCACTGTCAGTAAAACTCAGCCCATGTGTGCCTAGTATTTTAAAATATTGAATGACTCCACCAAATTACCTGGTAGATGAAATGGCCGTGACTACGTAAGCAAGGTTATTCTAACTTTTATGTGCAGGAGAATCAGCACTAAGGCTACTGTAGCTCTATCCATGCCTGCTGATAAGGGGCGGGGCGGGGGGAAGGGAGCAATTGCCCAGGGACCAGGCAAGGAGGTGGCGGGGGGGTGATCACTGCCATTGTAGCTCTGCTGAAAGCATCTCTTAATTGAAAACCTTTTTTATATGCCCCGTGTAGGTTGCAGGGCTGGATTATATGTTCCAGAGTCCAATATGGGGCATATCAAAACCATCTTTGAATTAAGAGATGCTGCTGCAGCTTCTCTCCCCCTCCCCAGGAGGCTGACTGGCTGTGAGGAAGGAAGGGGAGGCTCAGTACAGCTGCCCTGGGGCTCATCCCTTCAGATGGAAGATGTGACCGGGCTGGTCCAGTGCTTCTCTGGGGGAAGGGGGCCCATTGATTTCTGCCCTGGGGCCCAGAATTGCTGTCAATGGGCCTGAATCTAACCTGTGCTTCTCTCAGTACTTTAAATAACTTTATATTAAACATGGAATATGCTTTCCAGGTGAAGAATTTACGCTGTGAGTTGTGGTACACATTTTTTCCTGTATGTTAGCTTATATGCACATACTTCTGATGTAATATAAAAACTCAGCTTTGGAACAACACTATGAGCAGGTCTACATTAAGAAGTTATTTCTAAAGAACATCTAATATTAACTCCCAAAATAACTGTTTCAAAATAGCATGTCCCACACTACAGAGAAGCCTTGAAATTAGTCAAAGGTAGGCTCCCTTAATGTGGAATCAACATAGAGCCCCAGGAAGCACTGGGGAGTAATTACTCTGAATGACTCTGGGGAGTCGTTATTCTGAAATAACAGCAACGGAGCATCGACACTACTGCTATTTCAAATTAGCTATTTTGAAAAAAGCGTTATTCCTTGTGGAAAGCAGGAGTTATTTCAAAGTAACCAGACCCCTATTTCAAAATAAGGGGCATGGTGGTGTGGATGCTCCGCTTGTTATTTCAAAATAAGGGAAGCTATTTCAGAATTACCCCCCTACTGTAGACCAAGGTCAATAGCAAGTCTTATAAAACATCAGAACGGTTGTACTAGGTCAGAGCAATGGTCCATCTAGTCCAGTGTCCTGTCTGCCAACAGTGGCCAATGTCAGATGCCCCAGAGGGTGAGATCAGAACAGAGAATCTTCAAGTAATCCCTTTCCTGTCACCCATTCCCAGCCTCGGAGAGAGGCTAGAAACACCGTTCCTACCCATCCTAGCCAATAGCCATTGATGGACCTCGCCTACATGAATTTAACTAGTTCTTTCTTGAATCCTGTTAAAGTCCTGGTCTTCACAACCTCTTCTGGCAAGGAGTTCCACAGGCCGACAGTGCACTGTGTGAAGAAAAACTTACCTTTTGTTTGTTGTAAACCTGCTGCCTATTAATTCCATTTGGTGACCCCTAGTTCTTATGTTATGGGAACAAGAACTAACTTTTCCTTATTCACTTTCTCCATACCGATCATGGTTTTATAAACCTCTATCCTATTCCACCCCCTCCCCTAGTCACCTCTTTTCTAAACTGAGGAGTCCCAGTCTTTAATCTCATATAGGACCCGTTCCAAACTCCAAATCATTTTTGTTGCCCTGTTCTGAACCTTTTCCTATGCCAATATACCTTTTTTGAGATAAGCGACCACATCTGTATGTAGTAGTCAAGATGTGGGCATACTATAGTTTTATATAGGGGCAATAAGATATTCTCTGTTTTATTCACTATTGCTTTTTCAAGGATTCCTAACATGCTGTTTGCTGTTTTGACTACTGCTGCAATTGAGTGGATGTTTTCAGATAACTATCCACAATGACTCCAACATCTCACTTTTGACTAGTTATAGCTAAATTAATCCCCATCATATTGTAGGTATAGTTGGGATTATGTTTTCCAATGTGCATTACTTTAGATTTATCAACATGAAATTTCATTTGCCATTTTGTTGCCCAGGCACTTAGTTTTCTGTGATCTTTTTGAAGCTTTTCATGGTCTGCTTAGGTCTTAAATATCCTGAGCAGTTTGGTATCATCTGCAAATTTTGCCACCTCATTGTTTACCCCTTTCTTTAGAGCATTTATAATTAATTTGAATAGGATTGGTCCCAGTATGGACCCTTGGAGGACCCCACTAGATAACCTTTCTCCATTCTTAAGACTTATAATTTGTTCCTACCCTTTGTTTCCTTTCTCCATTCTTAAGACTTATAATTTGTTCCTACCCTTTGTTTCCTGTCTTTTAACCAGTTCTCAATCCATGAAAGGACCTTCCCTCTTATCCCATGACAACTTATTTTACTTAAGAGCCTTCGGTGAGTGACCTTGTCAAAGGCTTTTTGGAAATCTAAGTAGAGTGTATTTACCGGATCCTCTTTGTCCATGTGTTTGTTGACCCCCTCAAAGAACTCTAGCAGATTAATAAAGCATGATTTCCCTTTACATAAACCATATTTACTGTTAAGTTTATCAGTGTATTCCAAAAACTCCTCTAATGACAATCAATCAATCTGGGACAATTCCTCAGATTGGTCACCTAAAATGAATGGCTCAAGTTTGGGAATCTCCCTAATATCATCAGCTGGGAAGACCCAAGCAAAGAATTCATTTAGTCCCTCTGCAATGACCTTATCTTTGAGTTCTCCTTTGGTGTCTCAATTGTCCACAGGGACTACTGGTTGTTTAGCAGGCTTCCTGCTCCTGAAGCATTTAAAAACATTTATTCACCAACATATCTATTTGAAGGATCATGGAATTATTTTGCTCAGGGGAAGGTTTTCTGTTTAGAACCTAGTTCTACTGTCCAAAGATGTTATAAGAGCATGGTATTTGAGAGTTATGAATGATTATGAAATCTGGCTTTTTAAATAACACATCTCCATCAATTTTAAAGTCTAGAAAAAGCTTTAAAAATAATGAATAGTCTTGAGGAACATTAGAAACCAACAAAAAAAAAATGTAGATGGTATCATGAGCTTTCGTGGCCACAGCCCACTTCTTCAGATGAAGGTCTAAAAGTTTTCACCTAGGCTATGTCTAGACTGCAAGCCTCTTTCGAAAGCTTCTTCTTTTAAAAAAGCTTCTTTCGAAAAAGAGCATCTAGACTACTACAATCAGTACTTTCGAAAAAACAAGCTGCTTTTTCAAAAAAGAACGTGGCTGTAGTCTAGACACAGGTGAAACTTTTTTTTTTTTTTTTTTTTTTTTTTAAAGGCTACTTTTTTTCGAAAAAACCCTGCAGTCTAGACACAGCCCTAGATATGGAACAGTTGTGGTGTTTCTACAACAGGCTGATTTAGTCTGTGATTATTGCGTGTTACTTGTTACAGAGGCAGAATAAAGTACTTTGGATTCTGATCAGTGATAATTGCTCTGTTTACTGGGCTGTTTGTTAAAGTTATGTAACTCATCTTCAACCCAAACTTGAACCGAAATTTCTAGTTCTGAGGTTTTTCAGCAACATATATAGTGGTCATTTTGAGCCTCACATAGCAGCCTTCAGTTAACTAAACATTTTCATGTGGATAAAGAAATAGGCTTGACTGGCACAGAATAAAAGACATTAGCTAACTTGAAAATCCAAATGTCAAACATTGTTTCCCTTGTCACATTGAATAGGTCATGTTTCACTTAACTAGAAAAGAAAACGCCTTATTATATTTTATGCTTCCTCTTTCCTTCACCTGAACATTAATATGAAAGTAATCAGCATCCAGCTTTGCAATCTCTCTCCTAGATGAAACAGGATTCTGGTGAAACAGCTTGCCCAAGTTTTTCCCCTCTAATTTCCATTTCTCCCAAAGGAATATATTTCTCAGTTACATTAGGGATGCTCTTTCTCTATTTTCCTTAGGAGACAATTGGAGAACATTGAAAATACCTCAAGCACCTTGGAGATTATTTCTGGAGTGATGTGTTAATATTGTTTCCTCTTTTCACTTGCAAAGTTTGCACCCCTGCAGATTTTTTTTATAGCTGCCTTTCACTAACCCAAAAAACAGGATTATGTAGCACTTTAAAGACTAACAAGATGGTTTATTAGGTGATGAGCTTTCATGGGCCAGACCCACTTCCTCAGTAGTGGAAGAAAATTGCCACAACCATATATACCAAAGGATACAATTTAAAAAAAAATGAACACATGAAAAGGACAAATAAAATTTCAGAACAGAAGGGAGATGGGGGGGGGGGGGAGGTAAATGTCTGTGAGCTAATAATATTAGAGGTGATAATTGGGGAAGCTATCTTTGTAATGGGTAAGATAATTAGAGTCTTTATTCAAACTTAGATGTAAGGTGTCAAATGTAAGCATGAATGACAGTTCAGAGGATTCTCTTTCAAGTGAAGTCTTAAAAGGCCTTTGAAGCAGGATGCAGGTAATCAAGTCGTTGAGACAATGTCCTTTCTGGTTGAAATGGCAAGAAACTGTTTTTTCTTTGTGATCCTGTCTAATGTCTGTTTTGTGGGCATTGATCCTTTGGCGAAGTGTCTGAGACGCTTGTCCAATGTACATAGCAGACGGACACTTTCGGCACATCATAGCATAAATTATATTTCTGGATGCGCAGGAATGTGTGTTCTTGATCTTATAACTCACTTGGTTAGGTCCAATAGTGGTATCAGCAGAGTGAATATGTGGACAAAGCTGGCAACGGGGTTTGTTGCAAGGGAAAGTACCAGGATTGGTATTAGTGTGGTATGTCCTGTGGTTGTTGGTAAGAATCATCTTGAGGTTAGGTGGTTGTCTATGGGAGACTATGGGTCTGTCTCCCAGAGCCTCTTGGAGTTTAGTATCCTGTTCCAGTATAGGCTGTAGTCTATTGATAATGTGTTGGACAGGTTTAAGTTGGGGGCTGTAGGTGATGACAAGTGGTGTTCTATTGTTGGTTTTCTTGGGTCTGTCTTGAAATAGATGGTTTCTAGGTATTCATCTGGCTTGCAACAAACCCCGTTGCCAGCTTTGTCCACATATTCACTCTGAAAATTCGACACTTTACATCTAAGTTTGAATAAAGACTCTAATTATCTTACCCATTACAAAGATAGCTTCCCCAATTATCACCTCTAATATCATTAGCTCACAGACATTCACCTCCCCCCCATTCCCCTTCTGTTCTGAAATTTGATTTGTCCTTTTCATATGTGTTCTTTTTTTTAATCGTATCCTTTGGTATATATGGTTGTGACTATTTTCTTCCACTATTTGATCTGAGGAAGTGGGTCTGGCCCATGAAAGCTCATCACCTAATAAACCATCTTGTTAGTCTTTAAAGTGCTACATAGTTTGGTGTAGCTGAAGCAAAAAACAGGACTAACATGGCTACATGTCTATTACTATTTCACTAACCCATAATCAATCCTAAGTGATAAATTTCATCACAGACTCTCCCAGAGGCACCTTCTGAGATCCCTGACGAGAATCGGCACGTAAACAGAACTTCTGGTCTCAGCAATGAAAGAAAGATGCAAACAGGGCAGTCATATACAACCCTGTGCTCTCCAGCTGCTGAGTCATTACCATCTTCTGCTCTAAGGGTCAGTTGTCAGATATTTGTGCTTAATAAACAACACCTTGTTCTTTCATCAGGCACCTTTCCCCTCTGATAGCAGCGCTCTCCCATCATTGTAATCTGCTCCTATTCAAGATAAGAGACTTTTGACCTGAACAAAGATGAGAGATCTTAAAAGAACGAGCAAGAACATATCTACGATGCTAAAACGCTGGGTCAGGCCTTGACAAAATGTCTGAGAAGCACCATCAGATAAATGAGACGCAGACACAAGCAAGGCACCATCCTTCTCTGGCCTGTGCGATGTGAGCCCATGCAATATGGTCAACTGGAGAGCATTGCAGGGTTAATATGGGGGGCAGGGCTGGCTTTAGGCCGATTCGCCAGATTCTCCCGAATCGGGCCCTGTGCCTAAGAGGGCCCCACACCCTAAAGCCAGAGGGCCCCGTGCCCTAAAGCCGGAAGTGTGCTGGTGTGCCGGGCACACTGCGGGAGGGGGCGTCGGCTCCGGAGGAGGAGTGTGGCGGTTTACCTGCACCACAGGAGTGTGACTCTGCCCTGTAGCTGGGGATTTAAGGGAACTGTGACTTTTTTTTGCTCAACCAAAATTTGTGGGTTTTTGGGGGGGGGGTGTCAAAGAAATCCTGGTTGCCGAGGCCCCATCAAAATGGCTCGAATTGGGCCCCCACACTTCCTAAAGCTGGCCCTGATTGGGGGCTACAAGCCAGCCATTTAAAACGTGTTCCGTTGGCGCTTATGGATGCTTCCTTCCTCAAGGGTCAAGAATGAGGTTATTTGGAGAGGCTCCACTTTGCAGAGGGGTCAGATGGTGGGGAAAAGGCAATGGGCTAGTTGCCACAGGGCCCAGCAATTTAAAGGGGTCTGGGGCTCCCTGCCACTGTGTGCTGCTAAGAGAGCTGGAGGGGAGAAGCCATGCTCTGTGTGGCATGGAGATCAGGCTACCCCCAGCCTCATCCCTCCCAGGAGTGCAGAGCCAGCCCACCCCCAGGAGCTGGAGGTAGGGGGGGGGGGAGAGGGGAGGGGGAGGCAGGTTGAAGCTTAATCTTATCACAACACATGCAGTCTTATCAGCAACTCTTTTCGGAGTGAGGTCAGACAAATGGCTCTTTGTGGCCCAAGTCTTTCCATGTTATGTAGCACATAGAAGACTTACCCAGCCTCCCTCCCAAAGCCCCCAGGCCTCATTCATCAGCCTCCTAGAAGCCACCCCAGAAGATGCTACATGAAAAGTGCGCCTCAAAGATTATGAGGTAAAGATCAGCTCATTCCAACTGGGGGCATGTTGCTGCCTGGCCGTCTCCCCCTAGACTAAGGACATGGGTGTTGAAGTTCTCTTTTATGAAATGAGGCAGAACACGGTGGCCGCGTCTAGACTGGCCAGTTTTTCCGCAAAATCATCTGCTTTTGTGGAAAAACTTGCCAGCTGTCTACACTGGCCGCTTGGATTTCCACAAGACACTGACTTCCTACTGTCTGAAATCAGTGCTTCTTGCGGAAATGCTATGCTGCTCCCGTTCGGGCAAAAGCCCTCTTGTGCAAATGCTTTTGCACAAGAGGGCCCGTGTAGACAACATGGTATTGTTTTGCGCAAAAAAGCCCCGATGGCAAAAATGGCGATCAGGGCTCTCTTGCACAAAACCGCGTCTAGATTGGCCACGGACGCTTTTCTGCAAAAAGTGCTTGGCATGGATGCTTTTCCGCAAAATCTAGATGCTCTTTTCCGCGAATGCTTTTAACGGAAAACTTTTCCGTTAAAAGCATTTGCAGAAAATTATGCCAGTCTAGACGTAGCCAGTAGGAGCTGCTAGAGCAGGGGTGGGAGAGATCTGCTTGGATCTGGCCCCCCCAAGGCTCAGGTCTCCCCTCCCCTGTCCCAGCATTGGAGAGCCAGAGCTGGCACACCAGCCCCCTGCCACCTTCCCACAGGGTGGGAGACATGGAATCTACCAGCGGGGGACCCACTAGGCTCTGGTGTGTGAGAAGAATACGGGGAGCCTTTCTGCTTCTCCGCTGGGAGCCACGTCAGCAAGAATAATTGTTTGTTTTTTGGTGGGGTTTTTTGCTTCTCACTTGTGTGTGGCCCTGGCCAATTTTCCTATGGCTTAGGCAGCCCCTTGACCCGAAAAAGGATCCCCACCCCGTGCTACAGATTATTAGAGCCTCCTCCTTTCCCATACACCAGTATCATGCAAGTGCAAGTCCATTCCAACCAGTATGTCACCCATGCAAGCAGTACCAGAATCAGGTGCATAGACTGTGTGGGAGGTGGAAGGAAGCAGAAAGCCAGTGTTTAGTCCCCTAATGAACTGCATTAAACACTCGCCTCCTGGCAATTATTTGACCCCTCAGCCTCACTGCTTCTTCAAACCCAGATTGGAATGAGTGGCTCACTACAACAGCAACTATGTCCCCCTCTTTTGGTATTCAGCCCTCATCAGCATCCTGAGCATGGGCCATACCCACCCTGATTAAATTGGCCTAGCTAGTGCCGGTCCTCCACTTGATAAAGTAACTCCCTTCTTTTCATGTGCTTGCATACGGACGCCTGCCTCTGTAATTGCCACTCCAATGCATCTGATGAAGTGGGTCTTTGGCGATGAAAGCTTATGCCCAAACATGGTTACTCCTCTTGATACTAGTCGGAGTCTCAGAGGAGTAGCTGTGTTGGTTCATAACTTTAAAAACAACAAGTAGTTCTGTGGCACCTTAGAGACTAACAAATATATTATAGCATGAGCTGGAGTGGAAATAACAGAATCCAAAGTGTATAGATAACATAGAACACTAGGACTGGAAGGGACCTCGAGAGATCGAGTCCAGTCCCCTGCCCTCAAGGCAGGACCAAGCCACATCTAGAACATCCCTGATATATTTAAGAGCAGGTTGGACAAACATCTCTCCTGAGAGAGATTCCACAGCCTCCCTGGGCAATTTATTCCAGTATTTAACCATCCTGACTGTTAGGAAAACCTTCCTAATATCCAACCTAAGCTTTCCTTGCTGCAGTTTCAGAATCAAGTTTGCTTGCCTTTCTTTTTGGCAACAGTGTCACATTGTTGACTCATTTAGCTTATGGCCCATCAAGACCCGTATATTCCTTTCTGCAGTTTTCCTTCCTGGATAGTCACTTCCCATTCTGTAACAGAGATGCAGCCGTGTTAGTCTGGTCTTGCTGAAACAAAAGACAGGACGATACAGCACTTTAAAGACTAACAAGATGGTTTATTAGGTGATGAGCTTTCGTGGGCCAGACCCACTTCCTCAGATCAAGTTGTGGAAGAAAATTGGCATGATCATATATACCAAAGGGATACAAGCAAAAAAAAGTGAACACATAAAACTGACAAATCAGATTTTAGAACAGAGGGTGTGTGTGTGGGGGGGGGGGGACCTCAGACACTAGCCTCCCCCCCCCCCCCCCCCCCACACACTCCTTCTTCTGTTCTAAAGTCCGAACAGTCAGTTTTATGTGTTCACTTTTTTTTGCTTGTATCCCTTTGGTATATATGGTCGTGCCAATTTTCTTCCACAATTTGATCTGAGGAAGTGGGACTGGCCCACGAAAGCTCATCACCTAATAAACCACCTTGTTAGTCTTTAAAGTGCTACATAGTCCCATCTTTTGTTTCCCATTCTGTATGTGTGGAACTGATTGTTCTTTCCTAAGTGGAGCACTTTGCATTTGTCCTTATTAAAAACTTCATCCTATTTACTTCAGACCATTTCTCCAGATCAGTTTGAATTTTGACCCTATCCTCCAATGCACTTGCAACCCCTCCCAGCTCAGTATCATCTGCAAAGTGTACCCTCTATGCAATTATCTAAATCACTGATGAACCAAGGTATATAACTGGATTTTGTTATTTCCACTCCAACTCATATGGTGAAGTGGGTTTTACCCACCAAAGCTCATGGTCCTATATATTTGTTAGTCTCCAGGGTGCAATGGGACTACCACAGCTTGTCTCACTTCCCTCATTAAAAAACTGGCAGCTGTTCTTTTCCCTATATGAGGGTCATAAAAAGGCAGCATTTGCTAACCTGGGCCAGCCTTTGAGCCTCAGAGCACAGAAGCAGGCAGCTTTGCTGACAGAATTCTAGAAAGCAAGTAGTCAACTGCCTGGAACCTGTGAAGAGAAGACATGCGAAAAAGATAAAAAGGTTACCTGGCTTGGGAAAGGGCAAAGCAAACAGAGACCAAAGCCAGCCCAGGCACAACCCACTGGTCCTAAAGCCATAGTTTAAAGGGCATCTCAGAGCCAGTTCACACTCTCATTCCAGGAGTAATCCAGCCAGCAATAGAGACTAGCTCCCACCATGTGCTTTTATTTGTAATCCCTAGATTTACTCTCTAATGAAGCAATTAACTCCAGGAGACCCCAGCACCCAGGCTCCCTGCAATAAAGAAAGGCAGGTGAGTATGTGCTAAAGAGAGATTTTAACCCTTTCCCTGCCAGCCACGGGGGCTAACTCACAGTGTTCCGTGGCCCATCGCTGATTAGGTTTCACCCCATCCCCGAACCTGTTCCAGCTCCTCCTTTCTAGAAGCAAATGCTATATCCCTTGAGCACCTACTCTCTGGCTGTGTCTAGACTGGCAAGTTTTTCCACAAAATCATCGGCTTTTCCGGAAAAACTTGCCAGCTGTCTACACTGGCCGCTTGAATTTCCGCAAGAACACTGAGGATCTCATGTAAGATTGTCAGTGTTCTTGCGGAAATACTATGCTGCTCCCGTTCGGGCAAAAGCCCTCTTGCGCAAATCATCGGGGCTTTTTTGCGCAAAAGCGCGTCTAGATTGGCATGGGTGCTTTTCCGCAAAAAGTGCTTTTGGAAAACTTTTCCGTTAAAAGCATTTCCGGAAAATCATGCCAATCTAGACGTAGCCTCTGGGTTCCATCAATTTCTTTGATGGGTTAGATTACTCTTCTTCATTCATTCTTTACTCCTGCTTTTAGTGCCTGCTCTGTAGTTTCTGCAAGGTTGCAGGTTAGCTGTTTTATTTACCCCTTCATCATTTTGAACCCTCTTGTCAGGTCACCTCTTAGACTCTCCTTTCTCCATAACAGTGGGTCTGCCTCTGCTAACCACAGACAGGTGTAGCCTGCGCCACAGGTGGGGCCCCACAGAAATCATTTCACTCTCCCAGTTCTTTAAGAAGGCAGGGTGAGGGAGAGGCATTTTTGAAGAAAGACAGCCGGCCAGACATGAAAGAATAAATACCTGCAGGAGACAGAATAAACAAACACTTGCCAGAAAAGTAGAAACAAAGCAAGACAGAGAATGCAAGAGGGGGATAGAAGGAGAGAAAGAAGACAAGCATAGAGAAGGGGGAAGACAAAGCAAGATATGATGCCCAGCCATTAAGCTAATTGCTGCTGGTTCACTGAGTCCTGCTGCTAAGGCAGATTGGACGGCTTTTCCTATGCAGACATTTCCTGCTGGCCCTGCAAGCTGCAGGGAAAGTAGAAGGCATAATTTTGTTCCTTTCGGGATTTGCTTTTTTACAGTATTTTGCTCTCTTGAGATTAGTGGTTTGTTTTTTTAAAAACGTGCCGCAGCAGCAGTCAATTTGTTCCACAGACCCCAATGGAAAAGTGCTCAGACCTTGAGTCAGGAAAGTGGCCCTGGCCCTCAAAGGTTTTTAGGCTCCTCCTAACTGCCACTGGTTTCCCTAGACAGTGGGAACCCAAATGACTTTGAGGATCTGGGACTTGCCTGCCTGCTTAAATCTGCCCTCCCTCCCCCATCCCCATTCACTGAAGGCAGTGGGACCTCGGCAGGTGCGTAAGGTACTTTCCCAAACAAGGGACTTCACTTAAAGAGGAAAACGGGAATATGGGCGGAGTTGGTGTCACATTGCCTGCAGTGACCCTAATGGAGAAAAAGACCTTGCTCCGGGCCCTCCAGCCCATACTAAGCAGGTTGCCAGCCAGTCACTCAGTCAAAAGGCCTAGTCATAGGTACGCTCCTTCCCTGGCATCTGTGTCTGTTCTAGTGTTGGGACTTGTATTCTAGGGTCTTGCATTCAATTAATGGCACTTGTTAGAGAGAGTGTAGAGCAGGTGTGGGAAACCTCAGGCCCCAGGGCCAGATGTGGCCCCTGACTTGCCTGGATCCAGCCCCCAAGATTCAGGGCCTCTTCCAGCACTGGGGAACCTGCGCTGACACTCCAGCAGCCCCACCGTGGGGCCAGAGCAGACAAAACCAACTGAGCTGGGTCCCCCCTTTGGTTCTGGTGGGGTAGAGCAATGTGGGGAGAGTCTTTCTGTGTGTCAGTCGAGGGTCACGTCCGCGAGGGTATTTTCTTTCTTCTCACCTGTGTGCGGCTCCCCAATTATTTTTCTCTGGGTCAGCAGCTCCCAACCCAAAAAAGGTTCCTCGCCCCTGGGATAGAGTGTGTGATTAAAGGCGTGCTGCTTTCACAGTTACTAGGAAGATTTTTAGGAATAGCTCTGGTTTGTTTTATCTGTCCGCTCCTAGCAAGTTTGACAGTGTCCATGTGGCAGCTATTTCGCACGTGCACTAGATGGACAGCTGTGCACCGGCGGTCCCTGCCCGAGAGAGAACTCACGTTCCACACATGCAATTGAACGACACAGATACAAGTGGCGAGGGTGGGTTGTAATAAGGGGATTTGTGACCAGCTGTTCCAGCAGAATGGTCAAAGGGATTGTCGACCCAGCCGGCAGGATGAGCAGCATGTGGCCGAGATACCTGTGGAGTGAGATGGGGCTGAGGGGAGCAGCCCAAGCTAATTCTCCCACAAGACACCTTCCTGAGGGCATGTGCGGGAGGAGAGGGTTGTGAATGGATCAGCGAGATCCCTGGGCCCTCCTTGTTCTCATGGAAGATAAATTGCTTCCTGGATGCCTGTCAGCCAAGTGCCCTTCTGCACGCCTGTCCCAGCCAGTTCTTGCTCAGCCATGCATGTCTGCAGCTGCCCTTAAGAGATCCGCAAAGTTTTGATGACTGATCCAAGAATCAGGTTTGGCCAGCTCAGTGCCTCTGGACAGCTCTCTTCAGCCTCACTCCCCTAGTCAGATTAATGCTACTGTCTCTGGCAGTGCCCTTTGCTTCGGTCATTATACACACACACACACACACACACACACACACACACACCCTCTCCCTGACCTCCCCGCTTGGGTACATTCCCTCCCTCTCTCAATGGGTAAGCAACTCTCTCCCTGATCTTTTCCCCACTGCCTCATATAGGAGCCTTGCTCTGTTCTCCCTTCCCCTCCCCACCTCATCGAAACAGAATATGGCTTCTTACATCACCCCAGGCCTCTTCTCTCCTCCCGACAAACACTAGAGGAGAGTGGATAAAAATCAATGATTTTTTTAAAATAAAAAAATTGGATTTTTAAAAATGTTAATAAGAATTATCTGATAAAATGCTTTTTGAGGAAAATAACCTATCTTAAGATAGTTTTAATTAAGATACATTGTAGTTCAAAGATATCTCATCATGAAATAGAAATTATAATTTCTAATTCTATAGCAGGAGGCAATATATTCATGTAACTTTTAAGAACATTTTGCAAATGAGTTCCAATAGTTCATGGATTAGGGACCCAGTCTTATGGGGTTCTAGAGGCTTCTGTATAAATTATGTAGGTTAATATATTTCTATCTCCCCAATGGGACTCAGTGCTAAGTCTAGAAGGTAACATCAGACATGCTTAGTTTTGAAGTTCTTATCCAGAAACAGCCCTGGATAAGCGATGAGGAGTCCTGTGGCACCTTATAGACTAACTGAAGTGTAGGAGCATAAGCTTTCGTGGGCAAAGACCCACTTCGTCAGACCCATGCATCTGACGAAGTGGGTCTTTGCCCACGAAAGCTTATGCTCCTACACTTCAGTTAGTCTATAAGGTGCCACAGGACTCCTCGTCGCTTTTGCAGATTCAGACTAACACGGCTACCCCTCTGATACTTGACAGCCCTGGATAAGTTTGTGATAAGAACCAGCAGATTACAAAAAGCGATAGTCGATGAAAAAATTGCCCAGTGTGTTTATGCAACAAACTCTTCTTTCCGTATGATTGAGAACCCACAATTAATTAACATGGTTCTGTCATTAAGACCAGGATACAGTTCACCTAACAGAGCAGATATTGCAGGCCAATTGCTGGAGAAAGCATATGAAAGAGAAACTGAGCCATGTGTAAAAAGTCTAGAGGGCAAAATTGTTAACCTGAGTCTTGATGAGTGGAGCAATGTCCACAAAGATCCTGTTGTATATGCTTGTGTAACAACAGAAGGAGGGAATGTCTTCCTTACAGAAACCATTGCTAGATCAGGAAATGCACACATAGCAGAAGGTGCACAAGAAATAGCTGCAAAAGCCATACCAAACTGTGAAAAAAAAACCAAATGTCTACTACGCAGCTTGGTCACAGACAATGCTGCAAATGTATCCAAGATGAGATGAAATGAAGGAGAGAGTGAAGAGAGTCCCAAGCAAATAACTTACATTTGCAGTGCTTATGTACTGCACCTCCTGGCCAAAGACTTCAGTGTTCCAGAAATAAAGGCTAATGTCGAAATTGCAAAATACTTCCATAATCACCACTTCGCAGCAGCAACAGCTCTGAAAAAAGTGGGAGGAGTTCAAGCTAATGTTCCCACAGGACACGCAATGGAACTCAGCAGGGGACTATTTTGAGTACTAGGGATGTAAAAAGTCAGTTAAAATGGTAACTGTGTAACTGCTGAAAATCTTAGCAGTTATATGGTTACACTTACTGTGAGCTCTGCAGCATAAAGCCTAAATAAGCTTTGTTCTGCAGAGCTCCCAGCAAAACATCTCTGGGAGTGGGGTTGCTTCTCTGCCACAGTGGAGCCGTCTTCCCGGGAACTGGGCTAGCAGAGGCTACTGACTCTGATCCGGAGGAAGTGGCTTCACAGTTTAACCAAAACCAATAACATTAACCAATAAGTATCAGCTTATTGGTTACCCAGTTACTCAAGTAAACGCCAACATCCCTATTGAGCATTGCTATCAAGAAGTGGCCTAATTTGATGACAATTTGTGAACAAAATTGTTAAAAAAAAATTGATGTCACTGTCACCATCAATGTTCTCAACACTGAGCTTAAGAGAAATGCTGAACACATGCTGAGCCTATTTCTGTAGCCTTGAACAAAATGCTGAGAAATAGCTGTTTTATTGCTGATGCTGTTTGGAAAGAACTGAGTGAGATCTTAAAAAGAGAAATATGCAAGGACTGAGTTAAATTTAAAAAAGCATTTAAAAATGACTGGGAAAAGCACTATTTCTAGCTCATTTTCTTGCAAACATTCTCAGTACTCAGTACCAGAGTCAAATTTTAAATGCTGAAGAATCACAGAATACTAGGACTGGAAGGGACCTCGAGAGGTCATCAAGACCAGTCCCCTGCCCACACGGCAGGACCAAACAAGGTCTATATCATCTCTGATAGATGTCTATCTAACCTGCTCTTAAATATCTCCAGAGATGGAGATTCCACAACCTCCTTATGCAATTTATTCCAGTGCTTCACCACCCTGACAGGTAGGAAGTTTTTCCTAATGTCCGACCTAAACCTCCCTTGCTGCAGTTTAAGCCCATTACTCCTTGTCCTATCCTCAGAGGCCAAGAAGAACAATTCCCTCCTCTTCCCATTACACCCTTTTAGATACGCTATTACGTCTCCTCTCAGCCTTCTTTTTTCCAAACTGAAGAAGAGGAGTTGGCTATAACACAGGCATCCAGCAATCATCCCTCCATAATGCCAGCTATAATAAACTTCAGAGCTAAAAGTGAACCATTCAGGAAATATATGTTTGCCAATGATGTTTTAAAGAAAGCCATGCCACCGAATTGGTGGAAGTCATTTAAGTACTTGGATTGAGAGAATGTTATAATGATAATCTCACTTTTAACAGCAGTAGCTTCTTCTGCCAGTGTAGAAAGAACATTTTCTTCCCTTGTACTAGAGAAATCATTTGGGATCAGAAAAAACAGGAAAGCTTGTTTTTCTTTTCCAGATTATGAACAAACAGGAAAATGAAGGTGAAGACAACTGAGATACCTGAAGAAACAAATACTTTAAGTTTCTCATTTTGATATGGCTGACATAGTTGATTTAAATTTTATCTAAAAAACATTTCATTTAACTATTGTGGTTAAAAACAATTTTATCAAAACTCTGATTTTAAAAAACTTGAATGTTTAAATTAAAAAATTAACATGCCTGTTTTGTTAAAACATTATATGTTTGCTGTTAAAAAAAACCCAGAACACATACTGTTGTTTTAGTTAAATAAAACAATTTAAACATCTGTCTCATGGTGTTCTCCTTCTACTACAGCATGGCAAGAAAATCCTCCAAATATTAAAGATTAACCTATTAAATTGGAGATCGTTCACCTCCCAATGACTTCATAAATATCTGTTTCATTTATCGTTGGTAAATGAAATAACCAATCATTCATCTTCTGATATAGCTGTAAAACTAATCTGAAAAGTTTTCAAAATAAATCACTGTTTAAAAATGTGTAGTGTGCACTTTCTAAAAATGAAACCTACATCTGTCTCTGAGTTGTGAAGAATACGCACTAAGGTTATAACAACCAACAAGAACAGACTTTTGTGTAAAAACCAACGATTAATTCAAGTCTTCTTGACTACTAATTTAAATAATGATTTAAATCAATTTGGTTTAAATCAAATCCACCCTAATGAGAGATCCCCTTCTTCAGCCTGATGGCCCCTCTTCCCTGCTTGATTAGTTCCCATTCCTGCTCAGTGCTTGGTGTCCCAGCCTCCGGCAGCTGATCCCTTTGACTGGGGTTGAGAATAAGCAGAGGTGGGGGGAGGGGGGGGGGACACCTGGGAGTGTAAAGCATGGGAAAAAGAAGGGTAGGAAGGCAGGGAGGGCCACCCAATAACTCCAAGATGCCCAGTCCCCCTGGCTCTACAGTACAGAATCCTCCCCCAACCCCTAGCCCCAGATAATTAGCTATTGATCAGGTATCAGCCACCTGGGAGTTAGTCCAGTTAGTTTCCAGTGGCCTAAAGGGGGCTCCATGCTAGTGATGGGGCCATGACAGAGGACAAATCCTTTTCTTCTTCAGAAGGCTGGGTAATCCCCTTTCCCGCCCCCCCCCCCCCCCACATACTCCCTACCACTCAGCCCAGCAAGTTCTCCCCTGTAATTTTGGCAGGTTCCTCTCAGTCATGTCGCCCAGCTTTCTCCAGCCTCCCTCATCCCCCCGCCCTCTTATAGACAGAACCTAAGTCAAAGTGTGTGACTCAGGCTTGTGACACAAAAACCTGGCACTGCTACCGGCCCTTTCATCTACACAGATTCATTAACGAAGCCTCACTACTCCTGCAGGAGGTGGGCAGGAATTACTATTACTAATAGATGGACTGGTAAACTGAGTCACACAGTGGTTGAACAGCTTACCTTAGGTTGCCCAACCAGTCACTAGCAAAGCTGAGAAACGATCAGAGGACATGGGTTGCCCAGTCCCGCACTCTAACCACACTCTCTGCAAAGAGATACCATCCAGCTAAATCAGACACACTCTCTCTGCACAACCTGATCTGTGGACAGGACCCAGTTGTGTAGAAAGCCAAGACACTGCAGCATTATGAAAACAGCCAGAGAAAGGGGCTGTTTCAAGGCAAAAAGCAAGATTTGGACACAGCACAACCCCAAATGATAATGCCCTTACTTACCCTCAGAAAAGTTGGGATTTTAGCTGGGAGCTGTCCACCTCCTGCCAGGACACCCAAGACAGCTCTTTTGGCCCTCTTGCCTTGTCCCCACTTGCAAAGTGATTTCAGGAGTGAGACCTTCCTGGCAGGGCTTGGTGGCTGTTAAACTTTATAAATGGGAGTGGTCAGACACAGAACAGGGACTCCGGAGTCTGATGTAAGGAGCTGGCAGCTCTTTGAACACCAATGATGGGGTTGGAAAATTGCTTCCCTGTTCATTTTTCTTTTCATTCCTCAGTTCTGGGTTTCTTTTCCCACCCTGGCTAATTTACCCCCTCGCTTTGGGTTCCGTTTCCTTCTCTGTGGCTTTGCTCTGTCCCTTGCAGGAAGCTTTGTCTCAGATACTGAATTAGAGATGGACTTTGGAAGGTTCAGCCGTAAGTGCTGGAGCTAGGGTTGCATGTCCCTAGGGGTGGGGATCCTCAGGTCTGGGAGCTAGATGCGGCCCCCAGCTTGTCTGGATTTGGCCCCTGAGGCTCATCCCCCCCCCCCCCAGCATTGGGGAGCCTGCACAGGCACTCCAGCCCTCCACTGCCCCACTGTGAGGCTGGACCACACAAAATCTACTAGCCTGGGTCCCCATAGGTTCTGACGTGCAAGAATATGGGGAGTGCTTTTCTCCTTCTCAGGCACAGGCCACCTCAGTGAACGCGTGGCTCCCCCCCACCCCCCACTCCCTTCTCACTTGCATGTGGCCCCCAACTGATTTTTATGTGGGTCAGTGGCCCCCAACCCAAAAAAGTTTCCTCAACCCTGCTTTAAATGGAAGCCTAGAACTCCAGAGGTCATTCAACACTCAGTTTTCAGTGCACTGGAGCCAATAGGCTTATCGAACGTTAGTATTTAAAACCTTAACAACTTTTAAAACGAAACCCTAAAAAAGCTAATCATTAGGCTTGACCACAGTTAGGTGAGTCCAGTAAAGTTTTATTTCTCTTCTTCTTTCCACTCCAAGGAGCAAAGAGAGATTAGACGACTGGGAGGAGGAGAACACCTCTCATTTCAGAGGGTTGTGATAATTCTGGAAACCCGTATCCAATTCTCTTTATATTTAGCCTCAGTCCCAATCCTAACCTGCCAAATCTGAGGCTGATTTTCCTTTTGTTAATGGATTTTAGTGACCTAGAAGTAGGTCAGGATAAAAAGAAGGATTATAATGGAAACTTATTTGCAGCGTTGGCTGTGAAGTAGCCACCGTGTAATACTCCAGCTCTAATGGAGAATTACTTCACAGCCAGAGAAAAACACTGCTATCTTTCTTCCCTTATCAGTCTCAAAGAGACCCCCATGGCACTTTAAAAACACACTACCATTCAGATATCTATTAGTCTTCCTGGGCTTCCAAGCTGAGAACCTTCTACCCACCCTGCACCATGTGACTTCCATTGGCTGACCAATTGGAGAGCAGTCATATAATATATGGAGATATAATCTATCTCCTAGATCTGGAAGGGATGTTGAGAGGTCATTGAGTCCAGTCCCCTGCCCTCACGGCAGGACCAAGTACCATCCCTGAGCAAGTCCGGCTTTAGGAAGTGTGGGGCCCAATTCGAACAGTCTCGATGGGGCTCTAGCAGCCAGGATTTTTTGTTGAGAAAAAAAAAAAACCTGCACACAAAAAAAGAGTGACAGCCCCTTTAAATTTCCAGCTACAGGGCAGAGTCATGACCCACCTTCCTGCCAAACCCTAGGGCTGACCCCCCTCCTGCAGCATGCCTGGCACACAAGCGGCTTTAGGGCACAGGGTCCGATTCAGGGGAATCAGCCTAAAGCCAGCCCTGTCCCTGACAGATTTGCCCCAGATCCCTAAATGGCCCCCTCAAGGATTGAACTCACAACCTTGGGATGTTTTGTTTCACCCTCTAAATGAAACTTAGTTCTACTGACCTGGACTGAGTCTAGCTGCATCTCTCCAGGGTCTCCAAGAGCAGCTCCACCCTGCTGGACACCAAGAACCTCAACAGATGACAAGGCACTTATTAGCCAGTAGGGTCATGAATGCAGCCTGCACCCAGAGCACACCCAGCTTTGGCATGAAGATTGCTGTGGGATATCTCTCGTTACTACCAGAAATCATAGACGTTGCACAGAAAAAGGCATCCAGCAACACCGGCCAGGTACCTTCCATGGCACCAGTCTGCCCCATACCCAGGGATTATAAATTCTCTGGGGTAGGGTTTATGGTCTTTGTGTGACACATCCTACATACTATACAGCACGGCTTGTGCACGGGGTATAAACAGCATCATCTGGACATCTGGGAGCCGGGCCTTCAGGCTGCCATACAAGCCTCTGACTCAGAAGGTGTGAGTTCCTGATGCTAACCTATGATTTACTCTGATCTTGGGTGAAGCACTTTCTCTCACTGCCTCATTTACCATATTGTGAACTGCCTTCCTAACACCCAGGAAGGGCCTCGTAATCATGCCAGTGGCTTCATTCAGCATCTTGTATCTACCTGCATCTTTGAGCATTTGAAAAAAAACCCTGCAAACTAGCTCATCTTGCCAAAACACATGGGGAACCAGGGCAGAACAGTTCCCCTCTTATTAAACTCAATGAAAAACAGTAGCTATTTTTCCCTGAGGTGAGCGGGAGTGTCCAGGCTGGGGTGGGCGGCAAGGGCTGTCCATCAATCATACTTAAACCTACTGACCCCTTGCAGCCCATCTTCCCCACTGCAGGAAGAACTCCAGCCATAGACACACGGTGTTGTTCGGAAGTTGGCAGGGGGCTGATAACGTTGTTGCTGAGAGCTGGTGTAGGAGACAGCCACCATTTTGTCCAACATGCCCTGATGAGCTGGGGACCTCCAGAGCTGAAAACAGGCACTAAAGAGTCAAGTCTCCCCGGGAGGGGCTATAACAGACTTAGGTCCTTAGGACACTGGGGGCCCTGTTATGTATTTGTGACAGATATGACAATTTCCTGATGGAACCTGAAAGTTCTTATTGCATTAAAAGTTTCAGAGAGGCAGCCGAGTGAGTCTGTTACAGGAAAAACTTAAAAAACAACAAGTAGTCTAGAAGCACCTTAAAGACTAACACAACATGTAGATGGCATCATGAGCTTTCATGGGAACAGCCCACTTCTTTAGATGGCATCTGAAGTTGTGGGCTGTGCCCACAAAAGCTCATGATACCATCTATATTTGTTGTTAATCTATAAAGTGCTACCAGACTATTTGGGGTGCGTTTTTTTATTATTGTATTAAGTTTCTGTATTATTGTGGGCTGAGATTGCAGGTAATCTCTCCAGGAACAGGGAGAATGTGGGGCAGGAAGGGAAATGTGGCAGAGGAGAGGCTTGTGGATTCACAGGACTCTATTGAAAATGTGTCAGGAAATCCTAGAGTTGGGGAATTAAAGAAAACTCAGAAGCTATACGCGCTGACCTGTTACAAAAGATCAAGATCTAAGACCCGAGCGGCAGTATTGTCTTCAAGTCGTCATCATCAAGTCCAAGTGGAGTCTCAAGACACTACAGTTCAAGTCTCAAGTCGAGTCTCGAGTCCCTAAAGTCACTTTCGAGTCGAGTCTCAAGTCTTAATTTTAAAAATGTCAAGTCACTTTTGTACAAGCCATCAATATCGACATTTTTGGACCATTTTTTCACTAAGTCGATTTAACAAAATTAGCAAGTCTCAAGCCGAGTCTCAAGTCATGAACAATGAACCCAAGTCGAGTCTCAAGTCGAGTCACCTCGGCGACTTAAGTCCGACTTGAGTTCAAGTCGTGGGATTCGAGTCAAAAACTCTCCCGAGCGGTGTAATGAAATAGCTGGTCCAGCCTTCCTTCTGGCTCCTGCTCTAATGACAGATAAGAACTAATAACACCAAGGATAACCTGGCTGTAACGAGTGGGGATGACAGACTCATCGGGCCCACAGGCAAAGAAGGGCAGGGCTCAGCTGCATCCTCTGGTGGAAGGGGCGGGGCGAGGGCTAGTCTTCTCCAGAGCACACCATGCAGGGCTCCAGTGGCAATTTAAAGGGCCCAGGGATCTGGCCACTGCTGCCACAGTCACAGCAGCAGCCAGGAATCCTGGGTCCTTTTAAAGGCCTCGAAGCTACCTGAGGCTTGAATTGAACTCTCCTAAGCTTTTCAACATGGCTGGAGGGTTACCCGGTGTTCTTGGTTTGTTTTCTCTGTAGTGCCTTTACCTTAAAGGGGCTTGTTTAGAAAGATGTGTGTGACCATCTGTATCGGCCTGCATTAGACATCCCTAGGCGGCAGGTTGGCATAAGTTTTGGTGGTGCCCAGAACCAGTCCAAATCCAGCCCCCCTCCCAAAACACCTGCCTGTTAAGGCTGTCGGGCTGAGAGGCAGGGGATGAGGGACAACCACTCACTCCCACAGCCCTGCCCGTTGGTCACTCTGGGAATTAGCTCTCCAGCCCTGGATCGCCCCCTTCCCGCCCATGGTGACCTTTCCTCCTCCTCCCGTCCGAAGTCAGGGCCCCTGAACTCTGGGGTCCTCCTCTCCCTGGAAACCCCAACTGCCCCGTATCCACCTTGCCTCAGAGATCCATGTGGGAGAGACTCAGGGCTGGGGCAGAGGGTTGAGGTGCAGGCTCTAGGGTGCCAAGGAGGGATTTGGAGTTTGGGAGGGGATGGGGATGGGGCCCCCATTTCCCTCTTCTCCTCTCCTCCCCCTTTTTTCCTCCAACCCCCTCCCCACTCCTGGCACCACACACACTCAACAAGACCCAAGCAGGAAGGTCTCCACTTGGATCTGCAGGGGGTAGGGAGGGGAATGCCATGGGCCTCCTCCCCTCGGCAGATGCAACAGCCAGCCTGCTGTCACGATTGCTCCCTATAGCCAGGCAGTGGAGCACCCCCAGCAAAGCTACAGGCTGCAGACAGGGAAGAACGCAGGGCAGGTCTCTCAAGTCAGGCAGCAGGCAGGAACACTCGGGGTAGTGCACGGGGCTGGCAGGCAGGGACGAGGGAGAGGGCTGGCCCCCCCAGGACATCATACATGTGGCCCAAGGAGAGATGACAAAATGCTTTTTCGGCAGCCTGGCTTGCTGGGGCTTTCAGGTGTAAATCAGGGAGTGCACAGGTCAGGAGGGAGTGAGGTGCCGGGCTCTGCCCAGGAGAATGAGGGAGACCGTGTCTTGGGTATTTCCATTCCTTTCCTACATTGTGAACAGGCCTGCTCTGCCTGCCTTCCTCAGAGGCTATACAATACTCATGGGTAAAGGCCCACACCGCACCTTCTAAGCAGGCGCATTTATTCTTAAGGTGAAAGCATTGCAGAAAAAAGGCAAAAGCAGAAAAGCAAATAAGGGTCCCACGGATCACCCCAATGTCACAAAGGGCTCTGGCAGGTTAAAAGCCCCTCAAGCCCTGTGGTTACACATTTATACCCACTTTGAAAAGTTTAGTCCCGCTTGTCAACAACTTGGGTCTTTGATCTGGGCATAGGTAGTTCATAGACACTGTGTTTTTCCAGAGGCTACAACATCAAAAGGCTGGGCTTTTGCATAACCGGGGGAGTTACATTTGCATACACCTTTGCCTAGATATCTTGGAAAATCCACTTACCTCTGAAAGGTCACCGCATTTAAAAATAGACCTCGGGCACTTCAAACACATCCTCCAGGTTATACATAAAGCAGATTCCGCTTCATGCAGACATTGCATAGAATCCCACAACAATACGTAAACATTTGCAGTTTTCATACAATGGCCTGTCCAAGCTACATAACCTGACTGAATTCAACTGGGACATTGCCACAGAGTGGTCACAGAGATGGTTATATTCATTGTTGAAATCTGAAGTGTCGAAGGGTAATGGCTTAAATCCTGGCCCGGAAGTAAGTTAGTGGGTTGCCCTATGCCACTGTTAGGGTGTGTCTAGACTACCTAGTTTTGTCGACAAAAGTGGACTTTTGTCGACAAAACAATACCAGCGTCTACACTACCGCGGAGTTCTGTCGACATAACGTCGACAGAACTCCGCGGTTTTGTCGACGCTGGTATACCTCATTTTACGAGGCATAACACTTTCTGTCGACAGAACTCTGTCGACAGAAGGTGTTATTGCCTGTAACACTGCGTCCAGACTACGGAGTTCTGTCGACAAAGCGGCTTGCTTTGTCGACAGAACTCCATGTGTCTGGACGCAAATTGTCGACGGAAGTTTTGTCGACAGTATCTGTCGACAAAACTTCCGTCGACAAAACGCGGTAGGCTAGACGTACCCTAAGTTACAATCACTTTTTAAGAGGGGGACAGATATAACAATTTCTTGCACTACCCTTGAAAGCCCTTCCTGTATTCACTTAGAAAACAAGAAATGGTCCTGCACACCCTTAGGGTGCATCTACACAGCAGGGCTTAACTCGAAATAAACTGCGCAAATTGAGCTACATCAATTGTGTATCTTATTTCGAAATAGGTATCGTCCACGCAGCACTTATTTTGACGTAGAGCACTCTTCCTCTGACTTCCCTTACTCTTCATACAGTGAGGGTTACAGGAGTCGGAATAAGAAGTCCTTCAGCTTGACAGTATTTCCACACTTTTTCAAAATAATTGCCGGCTGTGTAGACACGGACTAAGTTATTCTGGAATAGCACTAGTTATTTTGGAATAGTGTTGTAGTGTAGACACACCCCTAGGGTATGTCTACACTACCACCCTAGTTCGAACTAGGGAGGTTAATGTAGGCATTCGAACTTGCAAATGAAGCCCGGGATTTAAATATCACGGGCTTCATTTGCATCTTGCCGGACGCCGCCATTTTTAAATCCCCGTTAGTGCGGACTCCGTGCCCGCAGCTACACGCGGCACGGAGTAGGTAGTTCGAATTAGGCTTTCTAATTTGAACTACTGTTACACCTCGTAGAAAGCCTAATTCGAACTACCTGCTCAGTGCCGCGTGTAGCCGCGGGCACGGAGTCCGCACTAACGGGGATTTAAAAATGGCGGTGCCCGGCAAGATGCAAATGAAGCCCATGATATTTAAATCCCAGGCTTCATTTGCAGCTTTGAATGCCTACATTAACCACCCTAGTTCGAACTAGGGTGGTAGTGTAGACATACCCCTAGAGACTAACAAAAAAATGTAGATACTGCAGGACTATTTGTTGTTCTTTTAAGTTTTTCCAATTACAGACTAACACGGCTACCCCTCTGAGACTTCCTGTATTAAGTGTATGTATTATTGAGAAGTATGTCATCTCTCTAGGGGAAACTTGATAGAAATTGCAATGCCGTGCAATATCTTAGGGAAGCCATTGTTTGAAATAAAGATTCAGTTCTGATCGGAGCAGGGATTACCACACTGCCTCCAGGAACTAAAAACAGTGGCTGGTGATCAGCCCTTTCCCCGCCCAGAGAGTTACCATCACCCAGGCACACTCAGACACACCCCATTCAGTAGTCTCCAGAAACCAACCAATAAAGGCCTGCAGAATAAACAGCCTGAGTTTCAGCTCGCTCAGGGCCTCCTTTATGATCCAACAAACAGAAAAGCCCCGCTGCCAAGGGGAGTCCTAGCCTGGCAGATGGGCTAGAAGGACTTGACCTACCAAGGCCCCGTCAGAATTCTGTAGGGTTGCCAACCTTGCATTTCAAAATACAAAGGAGGGTGTTCCTAGCACCCCTACCCCACCCCACTGCCAGCCATTAATTAATTATTGCAATCATTCACCGAGGTGTTTCTTTGCTGCTTTTCTGCTGCACTCAGCAACTCCCACTCTTGTTATACAGGGATGGCATACGGGACAGGCAATTTTCTATTTAAATTTGGGACATCCCTTTTAATATGGGACTGCTTGGAACACCAGCCTGCTGGGTGAGCTCTTAGCCTGCCTATATTTGCACACAATTTCTCTGTAAGGCCTTCATATTCTTGCCAGCGAGTTAAGGAAGTATGGACTGGATAAATGGACTGTAAGGTGGATAGAAAACTGGCTAGAGTGTCATGCTCAAGGGGTAGTGATCAACGAATCAATATCAGGTTGGTGGTCAGTACCAAGCGGAATGCCCCAAGGATCGGTTCTGGGGCTGGTTTTGTTCAATATCTTTATTAATGACCTGGATGAGGGGATGGATTGCACCCTCAGCAAGTTTGTGGGTGACACTAAGCTAGGGGGAGAGGTAGATGCACTGGAGGGTAGAGACAGGGTCCAGAGTGACCTAAACAAATTGGAGGATTGGGCCACAAGAAATCTGATGCGGTTCAAGAAGGACAAGTGTCGAGTCCTGCACTTGGGACGGAAGAATCCCAAGCATTGTTACAGGCTGGGGACCGACTGGCTAAGTAACAGTTTTGCAGAAAAGGACCTGGGGGTTACAGTGGATGAGAAGCTGGAGATGAGCCAACAGTGTGCCCTTGTAGCCAAGAAGACAAATGGGCTACTGTGGTGCATTAGGAAGAGCATTGCCAGCAGATCGAGGGAACTGATTATTCCCCTTTATTCAGTTCTGGTGAGGCCACATCTGGAGTATTGCGTCCAGTTCTGGGCCCCCCACTGTAGAAAGGATGTAGACACCTTGGAGAGGGTCCAGCGGAGGGCAACCAAAGTGATGAGGTGGCTGGAGCACATGACCTATGAGGAGAGACTGAGGGACTTGGGTTTATTTAGTCTGCAGAAGAGACGAGCAAGGGGGGATTTGACAGCAGCCTTCAACTTCCTGAAGGGAAGAGGCTGTTCTCAGTGGTGAGGGATGCAGAACGAGGTGCAATGGTCTCAAGTTGCCGTGGGGGAGGTCTAGGTTGGATATTAGGAAAAGCTATTTCCGCAGGTGGGTGGGGAAGCCCTGGGATGGGTTCCCTAGGGAGGGGGTGGAATCTCCATCCTTAGAGGTTTTTAAGTCCCGGCTTGACCAAGCCCCGGCCGGAATGACTGAGTTGGGCTTGGTCCTGCTTTGGGCAGGGGGTTGGACTTGATGCCTCCTAAGGTCTCTTCCAACCCTATGATTCTATCATTCATCTTGCTTGGAAGGAGCTATAGCAACCTGAAACTGCAGCAAAACACTGGTCATAGACCCCAGAGAGAGAGAGAGAGAGAGAGCGAGCAAAGCAGTCACTGGCTTGTTTAAACAGTCTGGCTTCCTGGGCACATCACTTTATAATCCTGGGAACTTTGAGCCTTCAAACCCTGCTGTGGATGGAAAGAGACACACATACGTCTGCCCAAAAGAGGTGCTGGGTAGGAGCTAGGAACCCTTCACATGCCACAGAGCAGGAAGACAGGTGCAGCAGTCGCTGCGAATTGTGCTGTACAGGGACAGACTCCCATGCCCTGTGATACACCGGGCCTAACCAGTGGGCTGCGATTGCCCACACGTCCTTTAAAAAAGGCTCCTTCCTTCTTAGCTCTCCCAACGTAAGGGAGGGGCAGGCACTGGCCAGGTGTCAGAGCTGACTGCTGAAACTAGAAACAGCCAGTGTCCCCTGCCTCTGCTCCTTGTGGCTGGTCCCTCCCACACTGTGAGGGCCCAAAGGGCAGATGTAGAGTGAGAAGCAGAGATTACGTCTCTCTCTGTTCCTTCTTTACGTGCAGTGTGGCCTATAGGTACAATTGTGTAATCTCCTCCAAGCTTTACAGTGGCCAATGGGATCTCTTAGCCTGGGTCTGGCCCACGAAAGCTCATCACCTAATAAACCATCTTGTTAGTCTTTAAAGTGCTGCACAGTCCTGTTTTTTGTTTCAGCTACCCCTACCACTGAATTACAGCTACCCCTAGTGGGGAATGCCCCTGTTACAATGCACAACACAGGCCGGCTTGGGCCAGAAGTACAGAATATTGCAACTGCAGGGAAGGGGAGGGCTTGGTAATTTATTTAAAAACAGTTTAAACTATACGAAAAGGATTCCCCAATCCCACATGTCCGCCTTTCCACATTCCTTTGGAAACCTTAGCACAGCTTTATGCCTAAGTAACACTTTTATTCTTGACAGCTTTTGATATGTAGGGCCAATTAATCCCCCCACTCTGGATAAAATAAGTATCATTATCCCCATAGGAAAGACAGGAAAACAGAGACCTGGAAAGATTTCTTCATGCTCAAGGCCATGAAGAAAAACAGAGTCAGAGCTGAAATCAGTGCTCAAAAAGCTTCTGTCTCCAGTCAACAGACAACACTTCTCTCTTTCATTTAGCTAACATGGGTGTTAAACCCAGGCTAAGTTGGAAATGGCAACTGAAAATGATGGCTGTGATTTGACTGCACAAATATAGGGAGCTGTGTGGGCTGCTGTTACTGGCTCTTCTGGCTTGGTTTCTCCTCCAGTGTAAACAAGAAATGAATAAAACATGAAGACAACTCAGACTCCTCAAGCAAAACAAGGGCACATTGCATTGCGGCAAAGGAGTTGAAAAGACGTTCAAAGTACCTGCTATTTAATGTAAAACCTTCAGATTGCTGTAAGGAGCTGTTAGGTGACTGATTCCTGTTAAAGTCTACTCAGGTGGGAGGGCTGTAAACCCAAGTAATGAGGGCTATTTCCAGGAGTAACCAAAGTCCACTCTCGGTAGCTGCACAAATCAATCCTACTCTCTTTTCTATCCAAGAGCCAATAAACCACTTCTTGTTAATCCCAGTGGCAGAGTCAAGACCTGAATGCACACAGATGCTGTGAGCTGTGGGCAGGGCTGGCTGGGCAGGCATAGCACGGTCAGGGTTAGGCTAAGGCAGTGGTTCTCAACTGGCGGTCCATGGTGACTTTTTCGGCGGTCCACAGGAACATTGTCCAACGTCACATGGCGTGAGCAGGCGCCGCCGTTAGGCTGTTTTACGCCGTGTTCACAAGCACATGGCACATCATCCATAGCATCACCTAGGACGCAACCACGTTGTGTTGCCAGTAACTTCCGTCTGAGGCTCGGAGCATCAGTGTAGCTGCCGCCATCGTGCTGAGAGGTTGCTGTGTCATTCGCCCTGTGCTACATGTGCTGGAGGTAGTCCCTGAAAATGTTTTGATTGGCCTGGTGGCCCATGGACTGACGCGAGTTGAGAACCACTGTGTTAAGGGCTGGCTGCCCCTAGCCCCTCCCACTTCTGATCAAGGCCCCACCCCTCCCAGGAGTCTGGAGCCAAGGGTACACACACACACAGCCCAGGGCCTGATGAAGTCTGTCATTAGCCTTGGCTGTGGGCCTACTACCCACCCATTATTCTTTCTGATGAGCGCTACTGAACATAAGAACGTAGGAACGGCCAGACTGGGTCAGGTCAGGTCCATCCAGCCCAGTATCCTGTCTGCCCACAGTGGCCAATCCCAGATGCCCCAGAGGGAGAGATCACAACAGTTAATCCTCACATGATCCCTCTGCTGTCACCAACCTCCGGAGAAACAGAGTCTAGGGACACCATTCCTACCCAGCCTGGCGAATAGCCATTGATGGACCTAACCTTCAGAAATCTATCTAGCTCTTTTTTGAACCCTGTTAAAGTTCTAGCCATCACTGCATCCTCTGGCAAGGAGTTCCACAGGTTGACTATGTGCTAAATGAAGAAAAACTTCCTTTTGTTTGTTTTAAACCCACTGCCTATTAATTTCATTTGATTCTTTTATTGTAAGAATAAGTAAATAACTTTTCCTCATTCACTTTTTCCATACCAATCATGATTTTATAGACCTTTATCAGATCTCCCCTTAGTCTCCTCTTTTCTAAACTGAAAAGTCCCAGTCTTTTTAATCTCTCTTCATATGGGACCTGTTCGAAACCCCTAATCATTTTTGTTGCCCATTTCTAAACCTTTTCCAATTGTGACGGAGTTTCCTGGGTGCGAGCACCTCGCCCCTTCTCCCCCAGCCGATCCCGGCCCTAGTCTGGGGAGGGGGCGGGGCCCAGCGTACCCACCATCTGAATTGGACTCGTTGGTCGCCCCACCCGGGGTCTTGGTAGTAGTCTCTAGTTGCGGGGGCGATCACCCCTCAGCCCCCAAGGGACTGGGGGGGCTCTGCGACCCCTTTGTCGGTCTTTCCTGCTCCTCGACTTGGCGGGGTAGGAGAGGGTTGTGGCGTGGAAGGGGAAGGGGAGTGGGGGACCCGGGCCCTCCCTCACCTCCGGGTCCCAGCCCGAGGCCCTAAGCGGAGGTCAGCGACCGGTTGTTGCCCTCCGCGGCAGACAGGGCTGCGGCCCTCAACTCGTCCGCCCACGGGCGCCAAAAGGGTCCCGCCTCGGGCTCCTTCCACTCCCCGCTGACTTGTCCCGCTGGCGGAACAAGTTCAGGGTCACTCACCACGTCGGAGTCGTCGGGCCCGTCCCAGGGCGAGCCGCCAGCTGCCGAGTCCTTCCCTCCGGGTTGCCCCGAGGGATGGGGGTTTGGTGCTCCTGGACGCCAGGGCGCCCGCCGCTGCACTCTCCCCCCTCTTGCCGGGACGCTCCCGGCTGTTATGGTCGCCGGGGGATGACGTCGGGGTGGTAAGCTCCGCCCCCCCGGCGCCGCCCCTTTCACGGGTGTCCCGGCGCGCTCCCGGGTGCTCGGCTGGAGTGTCAGTCGGGGCGGCAGGGGCGGGTGCTTTCTGGCCGCTCGTGCTCGGCCCCGCCTCCTGCTCCCCGCTCCTGTCGGCGCTGCGGGGCGTCCGGCCCCCAGCACCGCCGCCTCGGTGCGTTCGGCTGCCGCGGCGGCCGCTTTTCCTGTCGCGGGGGGGGTTTCCCCCGTGGGTTCAAGTGCGGACCCAGCTGGGTCCGTCACACCAATGCCAATATATCTTTTTGAGATGAGGAGACCACATCTGTACATAGTATTCAAAATGTGGGCATACCATGGTTTTATACAGAGGCAATAAAATATTTTCTGTCTTATTCTCTATCCCTTTTTTAATACTCCTAACATTCTGTTTGCTTACTAGCATTAAATAGGATCTTTATTTCTGAAAAGTTCCACCCCTGCTGCTAATACTTCCCTGTGGATAGTAGTTATACCATAGTTAGATCAACCTAGAATAAACTACTGCACTTGGGCTGTGTCTAGACTACATCCCTCTTTTGACAGAGGGATATAAATTAGACACTTCAAAATTGCAAATGAAGCGGGGATTTAAATATCACTAGCTTCATTTGCATAAGCATGTAATGGCTCTTTTGAAAAAGTGCCATTTCGAAAGTAAAACCGAGGTCTAGACACAGTTCTGTCGAAAATGGCAGGCTTTTTCGAAAGATCCTGTACTCCTGCCAATTTCGAAAGATCCTGTACTCCTGCCTAATAAACCATCTTGTTAGTCTTTAATGTGCTGCATAGTCCTGCCTTTTGTTTCAGAATGGGAATGAACAGCAGGAGGATCACTGAGTGAACAAAGATTGAGTTTGCTGCCAGTGTCCTCAAACAGTACAAGAGATGGGCTGTACCAGGGGCTCACCAAATCAAAGACTATTAGGCCTGGAAGAGCCCTCAGGAGTCATCACGTCCAGCTCCCTGCCCAAGGCAGGACCAATCCCAACTCAATCATCCCAGCCAGGGGTTGGTCAAGCCAAGACTTAAACCTCTAAGGATGGAGATTCCACCCCCTCCCTAGGGAACCCCACCTTCCTACCAGGGCTGGCCCAACCATAAACGCAAACTGAGCAGGTTGCCTCGAACACCAGACTTTAAGGGACACGAAATCAGACGGAAATGATTTTTTTCTGTTTAAACATATTAATGTGTTATCTCATTAACAAAAATGTCAGATGTCTCAAACAGCACACATCATTGCCACATCGGAAGTTAGGTTGTGTTATTTATTTCACATTGTGGAGCACAGCTGTGCAGGTATATACAGCTGAATTGTGTCATAGTAGAGCTTCAAAAGAGCACTGGTTGAGTTTGCTGCCTGGGGGGCAGTGTGGGAAGGTTGGCAGTTCAGTCACTCTCAGTGTTGGTCAGACAGACAGTTGACTCAGGCTATGTCTACACTACAAAGATAAATCGGAAAAAGAAACACAATTTGCGGTACGCAAATTTGCGTCTATACAGGGCCAAATTGCAGGAAAAAAACCCTCTTTCAGAACATCCCTTCCTTCCTCATAAAATGAGTTTTACAGGAATGCCAAAAAAAGTGTCTGCTTTTCCAACATTTTTTTCCCAGAAAAGTGGACATGTTCCTTGGACACAGCAGAGTTTTTCCATGATACCTCCAGTATCCTGGAAAAGCTCTGCAGTTTAGATGTAGCCCGAGTGTTTGCTCACCAGTTAATGAAGGCCAATCAGCAACCCACAACAGCTGTCCTGCCATGTTACAAGCCGTGATCCAAAACACGCTATGCCCACAAAGAATTTGTATTGTATTAGACTTAAAAATTTCAGGAAGAGGTTTGATCAAGATTGTAAAGGGAGAATCACAAGTGTTTTTAAGATTAAGATTGTATATTTATACTGTTAAAATAGTAGTAAAGCCCAGATTTTTGAACACCTGACTGCTAATGTTAACCAATACCACTTAACGTATACATTCCTTTTCCATTCTAATTGCAATCCATGTTGAATAATAATAGAAATTCTGGCCTTCTGTTTAATTTTTAACTAGTTTTAAATAAACATTGAGCTCATAAAATCAATTAAAATTCACCAGATTTATGTTACTACAATGTCATTGCAGGCGTAGTAACTCATGAGGCAAGGTTACAACTCAAAACCAGACTTCATTCAATATTAAGGAATAAAGATTTTCATCCCTTCCCAAAAAACAGTTCCGTTGGAAGGAAGACGGGTGCATCTTGAAATGTAACTGTTTAAAGTGCTGACTAGAAACACTGTGCACAACTCAAATGGTTAACACTTTAAAGTATCAGCCACTAGGTAGTTTATAATTATGTTGAATGTTAATGATGTATAGTATAATTATGTTAGGATTCATGAAAAGAAAAAAATCAATGCGATATTTATGTTTATGTTGTTCATTTCGAATGCCAAGTCAATAAAGGAAACGTTTAATTCTAGACTTCTAATTTTTCTCTATATTGAATTGGGGGAGGAGGCACCCAAGTCATAGTTTGCCTGAGGGGCCAAAAACACTTGGGCTGTCCCTGCTGCGTAGTGAACCTAGATCTCCCCATAGAGTTGTGGAAGGGCAACTTGCAGCCCAAGGGTCACATGCATCCTACAAGGGCTCTATGTGCGGCCCGCAAGACATTTCGTTCCTAGTGCCCACATGCCGGGTTGCCACATTCCATTGGTTTCCATCCATGTTGGTTTTTTCATGCCTGTTTCACTACAATGGCACATGCATGTAAAGCCAGGGCACCAGAAGGGAGGGGCGTGCTGATTGTACAAGCCATGCACCCCCTCTGCTTCCTATCACAGCGTTGCTACAGGTCAGTCGGCACCGCCCGCACGTTGTAGGTATGCCAGCGCAGTGAGCAACACTGCCCCGTCCCGGGAGACAGTCTTGCTTCCCACGCTCTTGCGGCCCAAGGAGTGGAAGGAGGGCCACTCCTGCGGCCTGCTTACTAGCCTAAGCTGCCAGTCACTGCCACAGAGGAGACGGACAGACTCATCACTGAGGTCACAGCATTAGGCACGTGTCTAATTTGCAGCACTTTCTTAATTCCCCTTGACGTCAGTGGGCGTAAGCCCAGGCTCCTGCTATTGGCCACTTTGGTGCGAAACCACGAAGCTTATCGTTACAGATGGGAACGGGTTAAAACTGCTCCTCTTCCCCATCTCAAGCAGCAGGTGTGCCTCCCCTCCCCCCGACCGTACAGTGTGGGCACCAGGGCCCCAGCCGTTTAAGCATTACTCTGATAGGATGGCTTGCGGGGGAGGCGGAGGTGCAGCAGGCCAGCTCCTTTGGATAAAGCTCTGCAGGAGCCTTTAGCATGAAGAAGCGGTAATGCACACGTGGTCATATATGGGCAAGTCTCTCCTGCACCAAGGGGCTGCCTGGTGCTTTAGAGCCAACGCAGAGCTCTGAGCTCCTGCCAGCCTCACATGCTAATTACACACAGAGCCAGGGCCGGCCTCAGCATGAGGGGAACTGAGGCAGCTGCCTCAGGTGCCAGACTATGGAGAGGCACCATTAGGACCCAGAGTGTAGAAATTGTGCCTGCTGCTGGTGCATAGGTAGGTAGCAGAGCAGTACCATGAGAGGGGTAGAACAGGAAGGAGGCAGAATTGAGACCTTTCCAAGTTTTGGCCCAGGCGAGCGGGCATGGGGGCGTCATTTGAGCTCCCCGCCTCAGGTGCCAAAATGTCGTGGGCTGGCTCTGCACAGAGCTGCCTCCTGCCAGAAGAAGAGAGAATCGGCCGCCCCCATCGCCTGGATCATGTGCAGAGCCGCCCAGGGGCCAGGCAACTTAACACAGCGAGGAGAGGCCGTCTCTGCCCCACAGCAAGCTGAATTGAGCCGTCCGCCTGGGTTGTTATTTAGCGTGCGGACCCGCTACCAGAGGCGCAAGGTCCCGGGAAGGTTGGGGTGCCCTGAGTTTGAGAGGTGAGCTTATTGCTCCCCAGCGGAAGAGCCAGGAAAGGCTACACCCTTCACCAGTGCTGCATCACCACCAAGTCCCCTTCCTTTTCAGAGCGGGCTTGCGGCAGCACCTCCGGCTGAGCGCAGGAGAAACTGCTACTGCCCCCACGCTGGTGTCAGAGGCACTGCCGTGGAAACGAGCTCCAACCCTGCTGCTGCCATGGACGGCGGCAGCTCGCCAGCCCCGATGGCTAGTGTGGGTGCCAAAGAGGGCCTGATGCTGCTTTCACCTGCCTTACCCCACGCCTGCGGCAGCTGCTCCCGAAGCCGGCAGGGAACGTGGATCTCTGTCCCTGCTGTGCCAGGATCTCCGGGCAGGATTTTACTGCGGCTTCTTTTTACCCACGGCCAGAGCTGTGAGTAGCTGGCAGCCCGTGGGCCAGGAACATGCCCTTTGTGAGCCAGCCGCTACCCCCAGGCTCAGTCTGGGGCCCCCACAGCAATGCACAGGCTGATAGAAAGAGAATGCAGAGGTGTGAGCTGACATGTACCAGATCCTTTTGGGCAGCAATGGAGGGGGTCCCCCCCACACACACACACCTGGCTTGTCCCTTTGCAAAATGTGGTGGGGAGGGAGGCTAAATTTTCCAAACTTGTGCATTCCTGGGACCTACATAGGTCTTGGGGATCCCCAAGAGGCCAGGGCTGAGGGGCATAGAGCCCATGTGCTTCTGTACCTGCTCTCTACCCACAGCGGCCACTCTTGCAGCACAAATCAGCCACCGGCTCCCTCCAGAAACGAGGAGAGAAGCACTGGGGCATGCGAATACGCGCTACGCTGCTGGGGGTCCCATCTCCGGGCTCGGGGGCAAGCTACCCAGACTTGCCTGTAATTGCAATCCGTGGATGGGCCATCCTGCTGAAAGTGTCCCTCTTGGTTGCACTTGGAACGGCCTCCCACTCCTCCAGGTGGCCTGTCCCTTCCCAGCAGGAGGGCACCTCTTCCCACCAGGCGGGACCCCAGGAGGCAATCGATCTCTGACGAAGGGGAAGGGGACGTGCATGGGAACTTGTTCCCTTGGGGAACTGGTTGGGGTTGCCCCCTGGTTGACTGTCCTGTCCGTGTGTGTTCTTCTGTCTTTCACCTTCTGTGGTCTAGCGGCTCTGCTGGCGGATAATCTCCCACCAGCCTGGCTGCTTCCGTAACTGTTGTGGGGTGGTGCCTGTGCACCCGCTCCTTCCCTCCCGCTGGGGGCACTGGGGCGAACTGTTCAAATGTTACTCTGCTCCCCATCTGCTGGGCCGTTGGCCAGACGCTAGCCATTGCCACGCACAATCCCACGCCGGGTATCGCCCCGACCAAAAGCGCTGCCGGTAAGTCTCAGGGTGAAGTCCCGCCTGGGCCAGGATGGCAGCTGCCACCTTTTCATACGCCAGAGCGTCCCGCGGGTCTAAACTGGGGCAGGCTGCCTGGGAAGGCCCTGTTAAATAAGGGCTAGAAGGGGAGCCCAATCTCATTGTGTAGCCAGAGCCACCCGCTCAAGAGCTAGAAAGGCCTCTGGATCATCTCCGGGCTCCAGCTCCGTGAGTCTCAGGGTGAGTCCAGGAGGAAAAGACCCCAGGTCGGCATCCCCTGGAGGACTGGTTGGTGCGCTGTCAGATCGCAGTAGTGCTGCCTATTGCGGGACAAGTCTTTCCTATTGGGCTTGCCAGTTCCTGCGTTATCGTCTGTGGGCGGTTCAGCACCGATCGCAACATTCTCCATCAAGCGGGACTTCCCTGGGGAAAACCACACCTAGCATGGGGAGAGGGCATCTGTCCTCCTTGGGGAGTGTGCCTGCCATCCCCAGCTTTGTTCTCCTCAACCTATAGCTTTGCCTTTAGTCATGGGGCAGTATGGCCTAATAGTCAGAGTCCTTAAACTCACCCCAGTTTGCAGGGCAGGGCAGTGCAGCCCAATGGCCAGAGGCAGGTGACATGGAAAGAGGTTACAGCTCCTAGAAGGGAAGCCCAGACCTCCCTGTCCACTGGATCCCAGTCCTATTAGTGGTGGTAGCTTCAGGCACTGAGTCAGTGGGGAAACGCTCCTGCCGAAACATGCTGACTCCCCAGCATCCGCTCACTCACTGTTTAGCTGTCACCCTCCTCTGAGCTACGTCCTGCCACCGTCCCCACAGCTGGGGTGTGGGCCTCCATCTCATCTCCCTGATTCATGGGCTGCTCCCTCCTCATCGCCTCCAAGCTCGATGAGGCCTGTGGGCCTTCAGCCCAAGTCACAGACTCTCAATGGCTGGGTTTCCGCGGCGGCTAGCCCAGAGTAGGCAATGCAAGTCCTCTCCCTCCGGCCATCAGCTCCCACTGAGCTGAGCTGCTCCCTTTTATACATGTGTACCTGGAGCACACCCAGTATGGTGGAAGGGGCGTGGTTTTCTCAGCCCTCAGCACAAGGTTCACTCTCTCTTGCCCAGTGTGGGATGAGCCTGCTCCGTAACACACTTCTATAATAAGCACACTCTATGGCTGTGTCTAGACTGGCCAGTTTTTCCGGAAAATCAGCCGCTTTTCCGGAAAAACCTGCCAGCTGTCTACACTGGACGCTTGAATTTCCGCAAAAGCACTGACTTCCTACTGTAAGAAATCAGTGCTTCTTGCAGAAATACTATTCTCCTCCCGTTCAGGCAGAAGTCCCTTTTGCACAAAAGGGCCAGTGTAGACAGCTCAGATTTGTTTTGCGCAAAAAAGCCCCGATCGCGAAAATGGCAATCGGGGCTTTTTTGCAGAAAAGCGCGTCTACATTGGCACAGACGCTTTTCCGCAAAAAATGCTTTTGCGTGTCAATCTAGATGCTTTGTTCCGAAAATGCTTTTAACGGAAAACTTTTCTGTTAAAAGCATTTCCAGAAAATCATGCCAATCTAGACGCAGCCTCTGTGTCTTAGGGCTAACCCAAGCTACACACTGTGGATCTTTTCATCGGGCCTAATAATCATTGATCCCCAGAGTCCAAGTCATGTAAAAAAAAAAAAACAGGTCCTTCTTTGTCACATTTCCATCCCAATTTCCGATGTGGGTTGCAAACTCAGCTGTGGAAGGAGTTCACTCGAATAACCCACCTTCCTGGCGGGGGAGAGGAAAGTAAACTACTGCTTCTTGTACCCTGAAGCATATCCTACTCTTTGCTCTAGTATAGAAAGTGCGTCTAGACTGGCACGGACGCTATGATGCCAGGGCAAATTAAGTTGCTCTCATCTTATTAAAATCCTGTTGTAATTTCTCACCTGAGAATCACGTGTGACCGCATGGGTCTGGCTAGAATTCAGCCAGCTGGGTCAAGATGCAAGGGGCTTCCCAGGTGCCAAGCTGAGTTTGGCTTAGCAATGGGGATGTTAACAGGTAACAAGTTAACCGGTAACCTGGTGAGCAGTGTTCTTAATAGGTGACGCTTACTGAGTAATGGTTAACTGGTATCCGGGGAGCAGCTGCTCGCCCATGACCTGCTGGGCCCCGGCATGGGGCTGCTGGCTACTAGCCCCACATGGAAGTGGCCCCCCCCAAGTGGGAGCAGCAGCTGCTCCTACAAGTGGTGGTGTCTGAGAGCGGTTCCGGAGTCATCAGCCCCATGCAGGGCTGGAAGCAGCCTCTGTCCACGATGGGGGTACCAATCCAACCCGGCTGTGCCCCACGCTCGGCCACCCCCCTTTAATCAGTTAACTGGTTAAACTTAAAGTTAAAGCAGTTAACTAATTACATAGGGTATGTCTACACTACCACCCTAGTTCGAACGAGGGTGGTTAATGTAGTCAATCAAAGTTGCAAATGAAGCCCGGGATTTAAATATCCCGGGCTTCATTTGCATCTTGCCGGGCGCTGCCATTTTTAAAGCCCCAGTAGTTCAGACTCCGTGCCCGCGGCTATATGCGGCACGGAGTAGATAGTTTGAATTAGGCTTTCTAATTCGAACTACCGTTACTCGTGGAACGAGGTATACCAGTAGTTTGGATTAGAAAGCCTAATTCGAACTACTTACTCCGTGCCACGTGTAGCCGCGGGCACAGAGTCCGAACTACCGGGGCTTTAAAAATGGTGGCGCCCGGCAAGATGCAAATGAAGCCCGGGATATTTAAATCCCGGGTTTCATTTGCAACTTCGACTGACTACATTAACCACCCTCGTTCGAACTAGGGTGGTAGTGTAGACATACCCATAGGATTTTACATCCCTACTTAGCAACCATGTTATCGAAGCCCAACCTCAACTCAACCACTCTCCTAATGGAGCAGCCACAGCGGTGATGAGGGAGGATACAGTAGACACAGCAAAGCACCTTCTCAGCAGTGGAGATGGTGACCTAGGTCAGTCTTCATTTACAGCCAGGCAATGTTAGCAAACTCCCTGGTCTTCCATATCACGGGAAAAAAGGTAACTTAGTGGATGGTGCACTGGATTGGGACCAGCATTCCCTATAAGTTAAGCGCTTAGCTGACCACCCAGAAGAGGTTCAAATTCTTCCCAGCTGATTAGCAGAGCTCCCACAGCTAGCAGCTTGGGTTTCTAGTGGTGGTGCACGTCCACACCTGCTTGGGTGCACATAACAAAATTTGTTCCACACGTGGATGGAAAAATTATTGGAAACATTGACTGGAACTCAGGGGTTGTGGATGAAATTATTGGCTCTCCTACTGGCCTGCTAGGTGATCTTAGACAAGTCACTTCATTGCTCCATGCCCCAGTTTCCCTGTGTGTAAAACAGGAATACTGATCCTGAATTCCTTTGTTAAAGCCATTTGAGAGCTATGGAGGGGAAGTGCCTTTTAAGAAACATCCCAAAGCTGATAGATACCATGGGGAGAACCTCTGCATTTCCTGCAATTCCTCAGTGCCTTGTACTGGGTGCAGCATAGCATGACACACAACAGATGTCGTGAGGTCTGAGAAGGGACATGGCAAACTAATAGCCAAAGAGATTAGAGACACTCACAGGAATTCTCTGGGCATGTCCATGGTGGAAGCTTTCTGGAGAGCCAGAACTGCAAGTGCACCTTGTGGAGCCAGCAGCCAAAGAAGCTGCAACTCAGCTAATTGAGTTGTTTGCCTGAATCACTGTCAGAAACAAACACCCAAATTACTCTTGCCAGGCAGCAGGAGCAAGGCCTCAACACAGGCGGAGAGATCAATAAAAAGCTGATGGAATAGCCTGAGAAACAAGAGCCCAGTCCTACAATGATTCCCTAGGGGGCACAGCATTTGCCTTTTCCACAGTGCACAGTGGATCAACGCTGCAGCGATTGATCCACCAGCCATTGATTTATCATGTCTGCTGAAGACATGATCAATCGATCTCCAGGCACACTTCCATCAATCCCCATATTCCACCGAGACGAGAAAAGTAGCCGGCACTGATGGAAGTGCAGCCCCTGCCAATCTTACTGCATGCAAGATGCCACGGTGAGTATGTTGACTTCAGCTATGCTATTTGTATAGCTCCAGTAAATCAACTGTGCCAGTAAGTGCAGAGAAGGCCTGAGAGCAGCCTCCCATACTCACAAAAGTACCTTCCATGTACCAGCAATATGGGGCCCTGATTCAGAAAAGCATTTTAGCATAGGCTTGAATCCATCTCCACAGCATTTAAGCACACATTTAACTTTCACCATGTATCAAAGTCCCATTGAAGTCAATAGCACCTTCACAGCTCAAAAGGACTTAAGTCTTGAACGTTTTCCTGAATTCCAGCCTCTATTTGCAGGATCAGCTTCTTAAACTACAATCAATCATCAAGACCAAATAGCAGGCCTGTGAAAACGCTGGAGGTAGCAGCAAATGAAATGGCTGAGTGATGAGTGAAACCAGCCACTACTCTAGCGGGCCAGAAATGGATCAATGTGGTAACTTTTTAAAAAGCTTAAAGGGAGCTCCCAGGAATTCTAGACCAGTAATGCTAACCTAAGTATTGAGAGTGCTAAACGAGAAAAACCGTTCGAGTTACAACCCTTTTCTGATCAGTGCAGTGTGTCAGGGTAAACTGGCGACTATCACGTGCTAGCAAAAGGGGATCCTTTGTGTGGAACGGCTGGATATGAGCCACAGAACTATTAAATAAGGATTTTAATAAAGGAACCATCAAGAAAGCACTTTCTTCATTGTGCAGCCCTGTCCTGGTTAAAAGATATAGAAATAAATTACCTGGACTCAGCACAGGGGAGTGCTTAGAAGTAGGGTTGCCCTATGGCTGCGTGGGAGCTGTACTGTTTAATATATCTATTAATGATCTGGAAGAGGGAGTGTTGAGGAAATGGGTGAGGATTCAAATTTAGGTTCGTCAGACCCCAGGGAAGTTTGCAAGGAGCTCGTGAAGAGCTTGAAAAGAAGTGGGGCAATAGGATGATGATACGTGTAATACCTGGGGGAAAGAACAGCTTACCAATGCAGATGGATGGTTTAGGAGAAATTTTCACCCCAAAACAAAAATCTTTTTCTATCCATGTGTGAAGACATGCAGTAAGAAGCGGATGCAGGAGGCACTGCATGTGTCATCCAGATCCTGATAGCTCCTAATTCATTCCCTCTTCTCCATGGCATATAAATGAAATAGTGCCTGGGAAGGGGAGAAGGCATTTCTTTGGAAAGCAGAAAGGGGACCGAGGAGAGAGTGAAGCATCAGAACTGGCAAATCAATCAACAACCGCCGGAGTTCAGCGCTGAAAAATAACAATACGACTCTGTCTATGCTGCCTGTATAGGAAATGGCGCAACAGAGACTGTGCTGGGCAACCTGTACTAAAAGAAAAGTGTTTTCCAGTCTCAGGCAGCTGCGTATCGCTCAGATTGCAATAGAAATGACAACTCATTAGACAGAGCAATTCAAGATCAAACAGAGGTAGGTCACTGCATTTATTATGATGGGCTTCTGCCGCTGGCATGCTGAGACCTTGATAAGGTAATTTAATATCTGAAGGGGGAAAAAGAGCAGTCATAGCAACTGCTCTTCCCCTTCCTACTTACAAAATCTTCAGCATCCTCAGCTCCTGGCTGCTCCAGCTATGTGTGCTGTGGGCATGTTTCCTGAAACCTTACCCCATAACCGCCTCTTTCCCCTTTCCACCCAACCCCAAACACACCTGGACACACATAAGCCTACCTGGAACTATGTCTGATTTTTCCACAGAGTCTGTGAGGCATTTCACAGGTGTTTTCAACACATCACCTCACAGGCTGTTTATCTGATGATGTGCTTCTTTGAAGAGAGAGGAGACTTCTTGAGAACAACTTCCCTCTGTCTGGTCTCCTGGGTGAAACAGACAAGCTTAAGTAAGTTGCAATGCCTTGCCTGGACAGAAGATGGCATGTGCCATGAGTTATAGGAAATTTAAAGGCGATCTGTGATTTTTTTTTTGTTTGAATGAGCTACTTTGCATGCAAAGGTATGTCTCAGAGACCTCAAAGGAGACAGGCTACATCAGGCATTCTGCACTGCTAGGCTGGATTCTCCACTCCCCTGCTCCTGGGCAGAGGCGCAGTGAGGGTGTTATGTGCATAGGAGCAAAGGAAAAATTTGCACCACCTCCACCATGCGGCGGGGCATGGAACCTGGCACACGGCTGAGCCCAACTCTGAGAGGAGGGGGGGGTAGCTGGCACCATGTCTTCCCCCACCCCCTCCTCTCAGGGTTGGGCTCAGCCGTGTTCCAGGTTCCGGGCCCCACTACACCCCTGCATGTACTAACCCACCAGCAGGAGCAGGTGAGCTGAGGGATCACAGGGAGAGCGAAAGCGGGACTAAATTGGTGTCCCCGAGAGTGGTACCCAGGGGCAACTGCCCCCCCAATCGCCCTCGCTACTCCACTGTAAATAATCCACCTCTTCAGATATTTATCGTTTAACGAATTACTTATTTTACTAACGACAGACAAATACAAATGATAGTTTTTGTGGTTTACAGTCTGTTAAATCATTTTTTCTCTTTAATTTGTTCATATCCTGTTCTCATTAGGTTCATGTCTTTTCATAAAAAAAGTCAAATGCTTAACATATGTAAGTGTTATAAAACACAAGAGAAAGAAATGTTATACAACCTAACCATGAATTTCATCACTATCTTTCAATCAAGCATTTAAACCCACTGTTATAGCAAACAACCAACTTGTTGCTTTAATGAATAAAAGGTAAAAAGATTTTGAGCATATCAAACTTATTGTAATTGCAATCTGTAATGCTTCCTAACTGCCTGGTTACTTACCGAGTTTCACACTATCGCACAGCGATAAACTACATGAGAGTTATGAATGCATGGGTATGTCTACACTACCCTCCTAGTTCGAACTAGGAGGGTAATGTAGGCATACCACACTTGCAAATGAAGCCCGGGATTTGAATTTCACGGGCTTCATTTGCATAAGCGGGGAGCCGCCATTTTTAAAACCCCGCTGGTTCGAACCCCGTGCAGTGCGGCTACACGGGGCTCGAACTAGGTAGTTCGAACTAGGCTTCCTATTCCGAACTACCGGTGTACCGAACTACGAGGTGTACCGGTAGTTCGGAATAGGAAGCCTAGTTCGAACTACCTAGTTCGAGCCCCGTGTAGTCACGCTGCACGGGGTTCAAACCAGCGGGGTTTTAAAAATGGCGGCTCCCCGCTTATGCAAATGAAGCCCGGGAAATTCAAATCCCGGGCTTCATTTGCAAGTGCGGTATGCATACATTACCCCGCTAGTTCGAACTAGCGGGGTAGTGTAGACATACCCTAAGAGATTAAGTTTCCTGTTAAAATAACACTCAGAAACACTTTTAAATAAAACTAACACACAACATGAGATTCACTCTCACTTCCTTGAAGGCACTTGAAGCAATAAGCAGCCTAGGGCTGAGGATACCCTGCAAGCCTGGCTTTCTGTCTGCCACGGGGACTTTTTCCTTCATGCTGCTGTGAGATGCTCTCCTTAGTAAAGGGGAGAGGTCTCTCTGAGCTGCTCTTCCAAACTGCACACAAGCCATTCAGCTGAAGCCATAGATGTCAAGATTGCCTTGGGCAGATTGCCTAACAGGTGTCCACAATCACAGCGTCCGAACACGTATAAAACGTGAGCTGAGAAAGCCACGTTAATCCCAAGTCTCTGCTAGGACTGGGGGATGTGGGTGGCCTATAGGCAACACCAGCGTTTGCTCTGGAAAATCCGCAACAAAACATGGGGGGATCGATCACTTCTGTAATGCCAACTCCTTTAGAATTGAGGCTCTGCTTATCCCGCCCCAGCGGAGGTAGAGCGGCACTGAGTGCACATGGCTCAGGTATTGAGTGGCACTGAGTGCACATGGCTCAGGTATTGAGTGGCACTGAGTGCACATGGCTCAGGTATTGAGCGGCACTGAGTGCACATGGCTCAGGTATTTTTACCAAAACTGCTGCCTGCCCAAGTTGCCGAAGGAGAAAGGAAACAGGGAGGCCAACAGGAATGGTAGAGTATAGAGCAGTGTTTCTCAATTTTTTTTTAAATAAAATACCCCTTTAAAAAAAGTATAAGTACACCCAACACACCCACTCCTGCCCCAGAGCCAGGCACCCCAGCCTCCCTGCTCTAACCCAACACACCCACCCCTGCCCCAGAGCCAGGCACCCCAGCTGCCCCGCTCTAACCTAATGCCCTCCCTTAGAGCCAGGCACCACCATCCCCCCCAACTCCAACCTAATGTCCCTCCTCCACAGCCAGCCCTCCAGCTCTCCCTCTAACTCAATGCCTTACCCTTCCTCCACAGCCAGGCACCCCAGCCTCCCTGCCCTAACCCAATGCACTCACCCTTCCTCCACCGCCAGGCACTGCCTCCCACTCTAACCCAATCCCCCCCCTCCCACCATCTCCCGCAGAGCCAAGCACCAGATGTACTGAAAATGTACCTTTGAAGTTCCCACTCCCACCACCCGGCCCTACCTAGGCAGCTTGATTGCAGGGAGCACATGGCCCACCAGCACTGGTCTCACCACTACGCATGAGGCTGTGCGCTCCCACCCCAGCAGCATCCCCCTCGCATGGCACCCGGGGGCAACTGCCTCCCCCCCACCCTCCCCTCTCTGCACCTCTGCTCCTGGAGAGGTGACTGCGTATTACACGATGGCTCAGATTGGGTAGCATTTTGCACTGCACTCCCTTTGCACTGAGATAAATGACTCATCAAAGTGCCCAGCTACAGAGAAGCCGGCTAATGACCTATGATTTTGTCTTCCCTCTTGAAGTTAGGTTGTCAAGTAGCCCCCACTGTCCCATTTTGGCTCATAGGGTGAGGTCACAGCTATCACACAATACCACTCAACCTGGGCCAGGCCGTAGGGGCAGAGTAAAGTGACCAAAGTTTAATAAGAATAACGATCATTCTTATTATCACTACTTTGTCTCTCTGATGTTTGCTCCCTTTGGAGCCCGGGAATATTCGGGATATACACACTCACACACAGCCTACGGGGTGTCCACAGAACCCAGAACACCAAATAATTACAAATTAAAAGAAAACAGGGGGGAAGAGATCAAAGGGCTAAAATGAAGGAACCGGATGGGGACACTGAGCAGAGAGCCCTGGACAGCGCCCATTGCCCCTCGAAGACACCGCCCTATGGAACTCTGCCTGGAGGCATATACAGGATACAGTCGCTGCCCCTACCTCAGCCAACCTCTGTTCCCTGGTCTTATAAATGGCCATCTTGGCGAAAGCCAGGAGGAGGCTGACCAGGAGATCCCATGACTTTGTGGGGCCACAGATGGGATGTGCATAGATTAGTAAGTAAGGGGAGAGGTGCAGTCAGAACCTCAACAGGAGGTTCTGGAGGAGACAGAAGAAGGATTGTAACCCAGCGCCCTCGAGATAGACGGGCACCCTGGTCTCCCTCTTGGGGCACTGAGTAAAAAATGATCATGAAACTACTGCCGTTCTCTCCGGCTATAAAGTCAGCTCTTGCAATCTGACTCTTGCGCTTGAAATATTGGGTGCTTTTCTTCAGGTCCCAGCTCCAGGTGACATGAGGTTTTGGGACAATCTCGACATTCACGCCGGGTCAGTTTCCTGGTGGCTGCAGAGGAAAGTGTGAAAACATGGCCCGGGAAGGCTATAACCCCAGCAAGCCATAAATGGATCCCTAAAGTTGTTATTCTTAAAAATCTCAGTATTTGAAGCCAGTCTCGTATGTCCTGAGGGCCTGGCTCGTGAGCGTCGAAGGCTTGGAGTTGGCTGACCCTGACGGGATTTTCTGCTCCACGAAAAACAACCAAAACCCCTCTGAATTATATCTGAATAGCTGTCCCGGCTGCCAGCTCACAGTCAGCCTGCCCACCGGCAAGAGGGCAACCTGGGAAGCTGTCCTGGTGGGGAACTAGCCAACTGACTCCCCAGCAATTCAGAAAGCCTGGGCTTGCCTAGCAGGCTGCCCTGTAGCCTGTGTCCCTGGGTCCCTGGGTCCCCCCTCCTGGGGGCTTGGAGGCCAAGGCAGCCTATCGGGTGGACTGCTCTAATTGAGAGGTACCCCACTGAGGAGCTGGGATCCTAGAAGCTAGGACTCCCTCAGGCCAAGGGAACAAGCAGCAAAATCAAAAGCCTGGCTGGTTCCCTCAGAATTTCTTCAGAATCATCCCATTCCTGCAGAACATTCAGTTATGATGAGTCAGCTCTTGCTGATGGAAAAGTACTTCCTTCCCAGCAGATCTACTTGCAGCAGGTACCTCCGAGTCTGCTGGAACCTTTAAGGATGAAGAAGGGTCTTTTGTGCCGGATGTTACAAGGCCAATGTTGCCTAACACACATAAGCCAGAGGTAGTGGACAGAGAAGGACAATGTATTTTTATAACATGCCCATTGGCCTCTGATATCACTTCATTAGAAATCCCATTTACTCCAAAGGTTAACATGGTGACTGCAGATTGGTGGCTCTCAAAATGTGGTCCACAGCCCACTAGTAGTCCGCCACTGTCTTGCAAATGAGCTGCAGGCTTGGCGCTTTTCCTCTCTCGTCCCCTTCCACAGCTGGGAACCTGTACAGGCATTTCCTCCAAAATCAATGTTTACAGCATCTTGCGAAAAAAGGTGGGTTTTTTTTCCCAACAAATGGCCCCGTCTACGCAGGTCTTTTTATCGGCAGCACCTCTTCCGCAAAAAGAATCAGAAGATATGCAAATGAGAGTGTGATTTGTATATCCTCTTCTGCAAAAAAAAAAAACCCAGCAGAGTAGCCATAGCCTGAGGGAGAACAGTGGGGGGGGGGGGGGGGAGGGGGGACTGGAGCACCAGCATGGGACCCCCAGTGGTGAGGAGGGAAAAGTCCTGTGCTTCAGGGGCCAGATCCAAGCAAGCTGCAAAGGAATTAATCCATTTTTCTCTCTGCTTTATTTTCCTCTAACAAGCCCCACATGTTCTAAACCAGAAACAGCCATCTCACTGCTTCCTTCCTCCACCTGATGGGAACTAGGAGCCATCATATAATTGCCTTCCAGATGAATACATAAGCCACACAAAGCATTTTTGGCCTGCGGGGTTTTTCCCCGTTTGGCCATATGAATCAGGAACATCAGCTTAGCTCTTCCTTGGCTTGTGCACTTCTCCACGGATGTGCAATGGGAACGCTCACAACTTAACGGAAGGATTGGTGAAAACAACGCTTATGCAAAACTCAACTAGTCCTTGAAGTTTGGGTTGTTACCAGAAGACAGAGGGTATTAAACAGTCTGACTCAAAAATCCTTTCCCTATACAAGTCTCGTTCTCAGTTCCGGGGTGGTCTCTATTCCACAAACATTTGGGTCATCCTAGAACCCTGGCACAACTTAGCTTTCTAAAGTGAAAAAAAGAGCAGGAAATGAAAAGTTGAGGCCGGTTTTATGCACCTCAAAGAAGCAACATAAGGGCACAACCCCGCCCAGTTATTTTCACTACTTGCCAGGTCACCTTTAATAACTGCAGTCCCAGGAGGCAGTGTGAGCCAATGAAACTGCCTGCTGTGACTCCAAAGCAGAAAGGTAGGCACTTATGTTCCAGTCTGCTGTGAAAGTAGAAAGAATTATACTATAAGAGAAAGATGAATTATGCTGTAATAATTGAATAAGTTGAAGGAATTCTGTTTGTCTCTGAACAGGAAGAAGAAAAGTATGTTAATGTTGTTTGTAGGTATGCAGATTACAAAGTGCTAGCCAGAGTTAATAGGAAAAGGAACATTAGGTGTTAGGGAGAAAACAATTGAGATAACCAATTGGACAGGAGATTGCTGTGTGCTTGATGTGGAAATGAAGAATACTTAAGTAGCCTCCACTAATTGTGAAGTTTTGCCCCCCTTTTAATCCTGTTAATTTTGGCTTTCTTTTGACTGTATAAATCAAGGGGTTTGAACCTTGTGTGGCACTCACATTTTCTCCATGCATTTTAGCAGAGCTTTGCTGAATAAACAGAGTGGTCTGACAAAACTGTGAGTCCTGTCTGACTTTGACACTGCAAATCTGAGCCACCTTCTCTCCTGGAAACACTTCACTTTTTTTTTTTAACTGATAGAAGTTTCTTCAAAGAAAGGTTCCCTTGAGATTGTGAGAGAAAAGCAGATTGATTGGAAAAGGAACAGAGCCAGTTGGTCGTGTTCCCAAGCCTGCAGTGAACGGCAAACAGGTTGATATGGCAACTAAAGGGCCAAAATTCCCACACAACAGAGACACGCGATTCGTCCTTCTCTGGATTGCAGACTCTTAGATCTGGCTAAGCAATGGCATGAGGCTCTTTCTCCAGCTGGGGTTGCCAACTGGCCTCCAGTACTGTCCTGGAGGCTCCAAGAATTAAAGATTTATCGTTAATTAACGATAACAGATGTGACACCACCAGGAATACGTCCAACCAAAACTGGCAATCCTAACCTCACTCTCCTGCATTTTTGGAGCACCAAATGACACGATATTACAGCATTGCATGTAATTACAATACATACACAGCTCCTGTCCTCTGGAGCAATCGTCTCCTGCCCGGACCCTTCTGCAGCGGGCCCAGTTCCATGCCTTAATAGTACATGGGCCTTGTGCTGGAAGTTTACTCAGAGTGAATTTCTCCCTGGAGACCTGCATCAGCGCCCAGTGGAATAAGCAAAAGTTTTGCCTAGAGGGGAGCAGGATCAGGCCTCTGAAGTTTTCTATTCTTCTGGTCTGTGAGTTAAAGAGCTTATGCCATTGATGGAGCTTTGCATCACCCTGAATGAGCTACAGTTTGAACCTTTCTAGTCCAGCATCCTCAGAACCTGACTGGTTCCAAACCAGAGAATTTGCTGGACTACAGGAGTTCAGTGTTGTCTAGCAGCATCACTTCCACTGCATACTGGGCTGCTAGACAACATTCAGGGGTAAATAAGAGCTAAATAACAGCACAGACCACAGAGAGCCAGGACTGTTGGCTGTAAATAAACTTTCTGGGATTGCAGTAAACTTGGTCACACCCATGAAAAGTGGATATCCAGTGAACTAACATCATGCCAGGCCATGGATATTTAAGGACCAGAGAATGCTGGACTAGAGAGATTCAACCTGCACTTACAAAGCCAGCTCAGCCCTCCTGACAACCTCTAGTGCCGAGTCTCAGAGGGGGTCACTGTGCCAGTATGTACCTACGAAAACAACGAGGAGTCCTGTGGCGCCTTAGAGACTTAACCAATGTTTGCCCTGATAAATCTGTTAAATCTCTAAGGTGCCACAGGACTAGTCGTTTGATCAAGTTCTGAGCCAACACAGATCCTGAAGGGGTGTGCATGTGTGTGTGTGCGCTGCCCCCACAGGCGTTAATGCACAGATCAGCTGCTCTTACACCAAAAATAAGAGAATGGCACATTGGTTTGCTCTACTTTAACTATGTTGTTTATGAACTGATTTATGTGAAACTGCCGCTGCTTTCTCAAGGAGAAAAGGCCCTGGCCAGTTAAGGGAATATTCCCTTCCAGGAACATTTGCGCCAAAACCATACAATGCTAGAGAGCTAGAAAATGAAGGGCTAAGGCCAGGCTTTCCAACAAAGCACTGGTCTGGGATTAGGAGCCGTGCTGGGGCAGTATGGGGGTGGCTTAAACTGCAGAAAAGGAATAACAATGCTCAGCCCAAGAAGAGTGACGGACTGGGTAGTGTGACAGCCATGGAAGGATGGGGTGGAGTCTGAGGGCTGGAGTTTCCACCTTCTGTAGCTGATCAAATCAGTGAAGAGTTTGCTTCAGCTAGAAGAGAGAGGTGACACCATGAAAAGCAACAGGTTTGGCTGTAATTAGACAAATATAGGGCTGGACGGAACCTTACCATTGGTTAATAACATAGTAAAAGCCTTCTCGGTTGGACAGGCACCTGCCGGGGATGGTCTAGACGGTGATGGGTCCTGCCGTGAGGGCAAGGGACTGGACTCGATGACCTCTCGAGGTCCCTTCCAGTCCTAGTGTTCTATGGTTCTATGATTCTGATTGGTTAATAATTGCATCACAGTGTTTTAATATCATGTGCTGCCAAGGGCCACAGGAAGCACACCGAAGAGCTGCTTGCTGTTCCCAAGCCTCAGTCTGAGTATCACTGGTGTAGATTAGTCCCAGAATGGGAGCCATGCTAACCTGTATCCACAAAAAGAACGAGGAGTCCTGTGGCACCTGAAGGACTAACCGATTCATTTGGGCATCAGCTTTCGGGGGCAAAACCCCACCTTGTCAGATGCCCTGGTGTAAGCCTCTGGTGTGAACGCCCTCTGTGAAGCTGTGCTCAGAAGCTGCCCAAGCCACCGGGGAGCAGATAGTGGATGGAGCCGTCGTTGCTGGATAAAGGACATTTCAGGGGATGGATCGCGAGACCCACTATTTACTGCTGGTTAAAAACCAGGTTCTCTATCATTTGGTCATTCTAAGCGTAGGAAGAGCCTGGATCCCTGAGGAAGGTAAGGCGTGGCCATGCCATGCAGCACTGCCTAAGGTCAGTCATTTCCCCTGTGTTCGCAGTAACGTGTCCACACACTCTAAGTGTGACCTGGAGAGCACAAATGGCCAAGACTCTCCATCTAGGTCAGGGGCGAGGGGCAATAACTTTTAGGGGGGGGCACGCCAAGATTTTGGCAAATGGTCAAGGGCCGCACTTCTATGGAAGGGGTGCAGGGCCTGGGATGAAGGTTGGGTGCAGGAGGGAGTGTGGGGGCTGAGAGGGAGTTTGGGTGAAGAAGGCGACAATGATCTGGGGCAGTGGGTTGGCGTGCAGAGTCCAGGAGGGGGTATGAGTGCAGGAGAGGATTTTGGCCTGGAGAGCTGTAGAAGGGAGGGAGTTGTGGCCTGGGAGAACGGGGTACAGAGGATTTGGGTGGTGGCCTGTGACAGGTAGTTGGAGGAGAAGGAGGGGGAAAAGTGCCAGAGGCAGGCTCTGGATGGGAGGTGCTTACCTAGGTGGCTCCCAGCCAGCAGCCCTGCAGGAACTTTAGGCAGTCTGTCTGCTGCAGTCCCAGGCTCTTGGGCTGGTTGCACCATGTGGCTCTGTGCTGGGATTGGGGGAGGGGGAAGAGGGAGGGAAGCTTCACATGCTGACCCTGCCGCCAGCAAATTTCTTGGCTCCTATTGGCTGGAAACAGGCCAATGAGAACTGAGAGATTTTGCTACAGGGCGGGGCTGACCCGGAGCCTCCTTCCTCCCTTCCCAGAGACTAGAGTGCAGTTTGAACTGCTCTCTGCCTAAAGTTTCTGGGGAGGCAGCTGGGGGTCAGCTCCAGTGGCTTGGGGGGCTGGATCCATCCTGCTGACTGCCTCTTGCCCATCCCTAATCTACGGCATGGCTAGACTGTGGGGGCTTTTGGGGATACTAGAGGTATCCTGAAAAAACTCCGCCGTGTCCAGGGAACGCGTTTGCTCTTCCACTTTTTGTGTGTGTGTGTGTGTGTGTGTGTGTGTGTGTGTGTGTGTGTGTGTGTGTAAGAGCAAACACACTCTTTCGGAAACCCCTGTATTCCTCGTTCCACGAGGAAGAAGGGGGCTTTCAAAAGAGGGTTTCTTTTCTGAAATTTGGCCCAGTGTAGATGGGCCAAATTTCAGAAAAGCCTTTTCTAACAAAAATGTTGGAAAAAAATACGCAAAATGTGGAGTGCATTTTGTGTATCATTTTCTGATAGACATACCCACAGGGAATAACATGGGGTCCTGTAGCACCCAGGAGACTAACAATATATATCAATGTAATATCATGAGCTTTCCTGGGCCCGTCCCACTTCCTCAGATGAGCAAGTAGGTTTTGCCCACTAAAGCTCATGATACTCTCTCTATATATTTGTGTTAGTCTCTAAGGACAACTCGTGGTTTTTAAAGTTCCAGACTAACCCAGCTGCCCTTCTGAGACATCTAGGGAATGCTCAGTCCAGCCAGTGTGTTTTCTGGGGAGCTCTACTGGAATTGGATTTGTTTGCACACGATCAGCAGGAATTTCATCCATAAGGAGTTAGCAGAGCTCTGTCCTTTCTGCCCTCCCTACGGGGCACTGAACAGATACAGGCCCCTGCCCAGCAGTGCCATAACCTTAAAGGGACATTGTGAGCTGACAAGGGAGCCGCAGCTGTGAGAGAAGGAAGAACGCTTCAGAGCTACTTAACATGACTTGGGGCCTTGCTACAAACATGCCATGCAGTGCAGGCCACAGCTGTGTCTGCACGGGGCTGTCACAACTGCCCACGCAGACCCTGCTCTCAAGGATTTCCCTGTACGGTAGCCCAGCTCCTGCTAGCAGGGATGGCCTGCATGTGCCCCCCACACCAAGAGGCAGAAAGATTCTCCCCCCACCCCTAAACCAGCGTGCCTTCTCACAAATGCTGTGCTGTTATGGGGGGAATCCGCCACTATGCTGCCCACCAAACTCGGAGCGATTTTGCAGCATCCAGAGAAGAGAGGTAGGAAATTCTCCCTCCTTTCTCCCTCCTTTCCTCCCCTGAAACTGGTCTCTCCCAATGGCCAGACAGCAATTCCCCCCCACCCCAGACTTGGAACCCGCAGTGCCTTGTTTAAACTAGCACTGGCCAGACTTTGCCCCTGCTTCCCAATACACCCCGCGGCAGAGGGCATGGAGGCCAGGCCGTTAAACGGGGGAGAGGGGGACACAAAGAGTAGGAGGGACTGACCTGCCAGCGATGGGAAGTTCCCTGCAAGTGGCACAGAGAGCTGCAAGCACGGATCTCCAGGGATTATAGCTACGTTCAGACAACAAGACCAATGAGCTCAGGGTGGGCTTGGAGAAGGCTGCCAGAGGGGATGTTGCTGCCCAGAGCACCCCAATGCGAGCTGGCCACGCCCAAGGCCTACGGAGCCAGTTTATTGGTAAACCAAAAATGATGCTCTGAATGCCCCCGGGCGCCTGGCACAGCAGCCTCTCCACATCCCTTAATCCCCTTAACAGGGGCTAATCAGTTATGTTTCCTGCCTAGCAACAACAGTCAAAACTGCATATATGAGCAGCAGCATCCACCGCTGGCCTGCCCAGCGTACAATGTGTGTGATAGACTGTCTGCCCCACGCAAGGGGCTATTGGCATTGCCGTCACACCATGAACCACGGAGGGAGCGAATTCTGTTTGCACCGGGGTAGCCCCGTAATCTCTGAAAGAGTGCTGAGGCTTGCAGAACTAAGTAAGTAAGATGAACAATATAATTTCAATCATTTAACCAGTTAACTATGGAGGGATGTTGGGCCCTAGCAGCAAGGGTCTTGCCAGCCCTGTTGCAGGCAGCAGGGGCTGTTCCAGCGTCACTGCAGGCTGCTCTGCCCCCCTTCGACTGGGGGGGCTACTCCAGGCTATTTTGGCCAAGGTCCTGCTGGCTGGGCCATCGGGGGATGTGGGATCCAGCTGCTCCTACTGGCGGGGCCTTCTGGTTAACCATTTACCAGTTAGGCATGCCAGTAAGGCTAATGCTTACTGAGTAACCAGTTAACCAGTTAACCTTTTACATCCCTAGGAGCAACTGAACAAGGGGGGACAGACAATGCAACACATACTTTGTAAAACCATGGAGCGGAAGGAAGAAAGTCCCCAAGTCACAGTGCCTGGACCCTAGGACTGGGGAATTGCTGGAGAAATTGGGATGAAATGGTACAAAAATGACAGCGATGGGCATTTTCAAAGCACCTGGCAGACATGGATAACCCTAAGGGGTCTGCAGCGACTATCCATATAGGAAACTGAGGCCCAGAGGCAGTAAGTGCCACATCCTGTGCTGCCCGACTTTACAGTGACAAAGGCAACCCTGCCTAGTGGAGAGAGTCTGAGTCTCGGAGCCAGGAATGGCTGACCTCGAATCACAACCCTTCCACTGGCTGGAAATAAGGAGATGTATTTGCACTGGTGAGGTGGGGTCTGTTGCCAGTGGCATTCACCGTGTGTATCTGTAGAGGCCAGGAGGCCCACGACCTCTGTGCGAAGGTGCTGTGCAAACAGAGCAAAGCACGACCCATCAACAGCATTCCTCTGTGCTCCCCAACTGCTTTCTCACATGGAAGGGCACTTTTAGGGGAAAATTGTGTCTCAGCCCAGCTGCCTCGAAGTGGCTGTAGTGCTGCAGAACCACCATTAATATCCAACCATATGCAAGTTCCTGCACCACTCTTCCCCTCCTCCTACAAATGATCCTTATGGGGATAGGTGCCTAGTGGCCACTGCCAGATCAGGGAACACATGCACCAATCCTTAGCTCCCGCCCTGAGATGTCCATCAGCATCTCCTGTTTGGAGGGGACCAGGGACAGAGGGTGACACGGACCTCCCTGCTAGAGATGCGTGTGTGTAGCACCTCCCACAAACCGGTGCAGAGTGCTGGTTTCTGGAGTCCGTGCATGCTAGCATACAGGTGGTCCTTCCAGGGCTCCCAACACAAGGGTTCAAAAAACTATGTGACAGGTATGGAAATGAATGTGATTGGCCTAAGAACCAAGGGTTTTATGTTTCCCCCTAAATAATAAATGTTGGGTTCTCTTACAGGCCTTTCCAGTTTCGGAGTCTTTAGGCTTCATGGAGAGGTGGCATTTACAAGCTTTTCTCTGAAACCCTGAGGGCGAGGCACAGACCTTCCTTAAAAAAAGCAAAAAAACAAAACAAAAAAGAAACCCGTGTGTCTCCCCTGCTCAGCTAGCTCCAGTATTTGGGCCTTTAACATCAACACCAAATGTTGAAAGTAGAAGTGGGTCTGGCCTGCAGAAGCTCATCCCCTAATAAACCATCTTGTTAGTCTCTAAAGTGCTACATGACTGCTTTTTTTGTTTTATAATTGCTGAGAGTTACCTGCTTTTCCGTCCATACTAGCACCTACTAGCATGACTCCTCTACCAAGTCAGTCTCTTTTATAACAATAAGAGCCAAACTCCTCTCCCCACCTTTCCTCCACAGAAAAAAAGCTAAGGGAACTGTCATCCCCTTTCCTCCTCTCCCCCGCATTGGTTTGAGATAGGGATGTAAGAGGATAACTATTTAAATGGGTAACTGATAAACCTGGGCTCATCAGTTAACATTAATAGGTACATGAAGGCTCCAGTTCTGCTTCAAGAAGTTGGCAGCCACCCTGCGCTGCAGGCTCTGAATCAAAGCCCACAGCACAGAACAGCAATCAGCTCCCTGGGAGTGGGGCAGCAGCTGGAAGTAGGCCTGGGAGCCGGTACACACTGGGAGCTGGCTTAAAAGCCAGCTCCTGGTGTGCACCGGCTCCTGGGGAGCTGGCTGCCACTCCGCGCTGCTGCCTCTGATACAGCCTCCCAGGAGTAGGGGCAGGCTGGAGCTGGTGCACACCAGGAGCCTGCTTAAAAGCCGGCTTCCAGCACACACCAGCTCCTGGGGAGCCGGCTGCCACCCCGCCCTGTAAGCTCTGCAGTATAAAGCTTGTACTGCAGAGCCCTCAGCACAGCCGGCTCCCCGGGAGTGGGGCCAGCCAGCTCTGCTCCCAGGGAGCCAGCTGCATTGTGGGCTGTGCAGTGTAAGATTTATTCTGCAAAACCCACAGTATGTAACCGTATAACCCCTGAGATTTTCAGAGGTTACATGGTTACCCAATTACCCGCTGTCTAACATCCCTAGTTTGAGCTCTCTTTCCCCGCTCTCCGCCCATTGACCTATAAAAACCGGGACTGACAACCCATGTTCTAATGACAACCAGAGCCTGCTCAGCCTCTGGGAGAGGAAGAGTTCATTTAATTCTTCCTCTAGTCTGGCCCTGTTCCCCCCTCACCCACGCACACACCCGTTTTCCTCCCGGAACGGCAGTGTGCAGGGATCCCTCATAAACTTCTGCTCTTTGCCGTCCACTTTGGCTGTGGCGCTCCCCCTGCTCCACTGCTCACGGGCCTTTTGCATACACATGCAGAGAGAGGGAACAGAGTTTGCCCTAGCTAGTCTAAAATAAGCCAGTAGCCTCCCGTTTTCCCTCTCAAAAGTGGCCTAGCCTTGCTGTGTATTTCTAATTAGTGCCCATTATTCCTACTATTATGTTTCCTATTTTAAAGCACACAGACAATTCATTCTGCAGACAGTTCCCCTGTTTGTGAAGAGGATTTGCTCGCTGGTGGGCTGTTTTCAAGTTGAGTGCACAGAGGATGTATCTTGGTAACGGTACCGTCCTTTGATTAACTAATTCTCTTCAGTTCTCCCGCCACCATGGAACAATGCATGCTGATTTCATCCTGGAGTACGTGTCAACAGGAGATTATGTTCCTATTCCCTGTGTCCCGGAGATAAGCCATGAAATAAGTCAGTCATCCAAAATACTCATTTATTAAACTGATCCCTGGGTTACAAATGCTACCATTGTTGTACCTTTTCATGCGGCACAGTAAGACTGGGTATGGAACGGAAATGTCCCATCAAACCTTGGAGAGGAAGGGCGAGGCTGACACCCTGGTCTCAGTTTGGACCTCACTTTTCCCCACTTACCACTGATTGGTATTTCCTGCTCTCCCCCATTGATGGCTGGTGATCTCATTCCTTGGAGACACAACCAGCACCCCGGGGACCAACTGCAAAACCATCAGTTTCGTTTGCACCCAGTTATTTTTGCAAAGTCATCAGACTAAACCCTGACATCCTTGCTCAGGATTTACTCCCTGCATAGAGGTTGCCTGAGTAACGACTGAGCCTCACCTTGGGACTTCATTGATTTCAGAACTTGCTGCTGCAGCAGCTCGGGCAGGCAAAAGTCCTCCTGGGACTAACGGCTGAGACTGAGTAAAAGCCGAGGCAGGGGCTCCAGACTGGGCCCATCATAACCAGAGCCCGAGATCTAGTGTGACAACAGGGATCTATTTCCTGGTACCCGTTTCAGCTCAGACTCGCTTCTGCCTCCAGATCCTGGGCTGGCTGGGGCCGCTGGTGATGGGAAGTGAACCTGGAAGGGGGTCACGGTGATGCCAGTCACCAGCAGCCCCCTCCTTGTGCCGGGGCCAGGAGCTGGCTAGAACAGCACTAGTAGATGGGGCTGGAAAGTGGGGGAAAGGAACGGCCCCAGAGGGATCTACTGATTTGTCTCTGTCGCGAGTTCTATGGTGCGCAAGGCGGAGTGGCAGCTGCCCTGGACCAGTGTGTGGTGAGACTTTCCCTGGGGTGGGCTCTCTTGTGTGTGGCTGCTCCAATGCACATTGCACCTTTGGTGCCCCACGGATGAACCTACCCCACACAGTCGGCCACAAACCACAATTACCTTCCAAGCCACCTTGTCGGTGTCTCCCCAGAGATGTCGAGGACTGTCTGGTCCTGGGGACAGTACTCCCCTCCTGCCCGTTGAGGGGGCTGGGTTGCGACTGGGCTTGCTTTGCGGATAAGGCCTTCAGCTTCCAGCTTTCAATTCTAGAGGCCTCTGTGTGAGAATCAGAGAAGACTAGGACTGGAAGGGACCTGGAGAGGCCGTCCAGTCCAGTCCCCTGCCCTCACGGCAGGGCCCAGTATTAGACCATCCCCAGTGTATTTGTCCAACCTGCTCTTAAAAGTCTCTGGGTATGTCTACACTACCCCGTTAGTTCGAACTAGGAGGGTAATGTAGGCATACCGCACTTGCAAATGAGGCCCGGGATTTGAATTTCCCGGGCTTCATTTGCATAAGCAGGGAGCCGCCATTTTTAAAACCCCGCTGGTTCGAACCCCGTGCAGCGCGGCTACACGGGGCACGAACTAGGTAGTTCGAACTAGGATTCCTATTCCGAACTACCGGTACACCTCGTGGAACGAGGAACGTGGAACGAGGTGTACTGGTAGTTCGGAATAGGAATCCTAGTCCGAACTACCTAGTTCGTGCCGCGTGTAGCCGCGCTGCACGGGGTTCGAACCAGCGGGGTTTTAAAAATGGCGGCTCCCCGCTTATGCAAATGAAGCCCGGGAAATTCAAATCCCGGGCTTCATTTGCAAGTGCGGTATGCCTACATTACCCTCCTAGTTCGAACTAGCGGGGTAGTGTAGACATACCCTCTGTCACTGGCCACTAGGCCACTTATTCCAATGCAGGGCCATACGCAGGTTCCCCCATATTTCCTGGTGCCCTACTCAGCGGCATGTTGCATATGCCACGGCGCCAACTCTGGCAGCCGGCCCCTCCCCCGCCGAGGGTCTGTGGGCTGCCCACCCCCGCAGTCACTGGCACTTCTCACCAGCTGTTTTCCCTTCCAGTGGAATGGGAAACGGTCACTCGTCACGGGCTGGCTGCACATCTACCCCCCGTTCTGTCTCTGGCCCACAGCTCATCGTGCCATTCGCAGGCTGGCACCTGCACCTCCCACCTGCTCCTCCCTGTCTATCTCCAGCCCCCAGCAGCCCTGGCCCTGCCCCCCACAGCTCCTGCCTCCGTGGCCCTGCCACCCTGAGGAACTCCCCCTTTGTGGAGAGGCCAGCTACCCTGCCGAGCGCCTCAGACTGCACACAGCACCCTGTTTTGTAAGTGTGGTGCTGTTCCAGTGCCCAATCACCCTGACAGGAAGTTTTTCCCGGCATGCAACCTAAACTGCCCTTGCTGCAATTTAAGCCCGCTGCTTCTTGCCTTATCCTAACAAGAACCATTTTTCCTCTCTCTTTCTTGCAACAACCTTTGAAATGGGAAGCTGGCAGATGCACAAGACTAGCCTCACACAGTCAACGTGCACAAGTATCACCAAAATGAGCGAATCCCCAGCCTTGTAAATATATTTATGCACCTTCAATGTATTCATCCAGGCAGCACTGTGAGTCCAGATACCCCTGATCCGAACCTTTTGCACATTCTTATCTACTCTCACAGGGCCAAAGCCATGCCACAGAGGAGGAGGGTCCAGAACAGCTCCAGTACCTCTAGCAATGGAAGGATAGATGGAGGCTTTATCAGTGTTGGGATCAGAATGTTGCTAGCTACACAGCTATTCCTAGTGGGGTTCTAGAATCCTTTCCTCGCCCAGTAAAGATGATTTTGCCAGAGAAAAAACTTAAGAGTGTGGGTGGGTGAGGATGTGGGGGTGGGGGTGTCTAAGGAAGAAAAAAATCTCTTCCCACACCCTGTCAAGGAAACATGCCAGAATCTTAGTCTCCATTGCAAACTATGGGTGACTAGGGTAGTCTGGATTTCTAAAATCGCTGTGACTGGCTCTAAGAGGGGAAGTGGTGGAAAACATTGCCCATGATGGTCAGGACTGGCTGCTTTTGGCAAGTCTATCCAAGGTCAGACACAGAAAAGAACCAGAAATTGGCTATTACCCTGCCACCAGCTCCTGAGTTTATTTTTTAACCTACAGGGTGGGTTCACCATTTTCAGAAGTGGCAGATGAGAGGCAGAGAAGGATTAAATAAAAGACACAGTCAGGAGATCAAAATACTGCACTCTAACATACCCCCCTCCCAGGGCTGTCCAGGAAGGTGTAACATCTGAGCTAAAGTTTCAGGTGGGTGCCTACAGAAAGGGCCTGATACTCTAGAATGGAAGACAGCCAGTTTTCAGGTATCTAAAAGGGTGTCACAAGGAGGAGGGAGAAAACTTGTTCTCCTTGGCCTCTGAGGACAGGACAAGAAGCAATGGGCTTAAACTGCAGCAAGGGAGGTTTAGATTGGACATTAGGAAAAAGTTCCTAACTGTCAGGGTGGTCAAATATTGGAATAAATTGCTGAGGGAGGTTGTGGAATCCCCATCTGTGGAGATATTTAAGAGTAGGTTAGAGAAATGTCTATCAGGGATGGTCTAGACAGTATTTGGTCCTGTCATGAGGGCAGGGGACTGGACGCGATGACCTCTCGAGATCCCTTCCAGTCCTAGTGTTCTATGAGTCTGTGAAATCAGCCATCAGTCCCTTTTGGGCAACCAGGTGGCAGCAGCGGATGAAAAGAGTCTGGAATCGCAAGGCTGACGGTACCGCGCTTGAATGCACAAAAAGCCAGGCGCGGCGGCGCGGTTACTGCAGCCTCTAATTTACTCCACTCCGGGCGTGTATGGCGCTACCCACTCGCGGGGCTGGCAGACATAAACACGCGCCTGGGCAGGAGCCACTGAAGCAAGAGGCACCGTGGCCATTTCTTTCCCTTCCTTCCAAAAAAAATTGCAGCGGGGCGCAGCAGCAGCAGCACAGTGTGTGTGTGTGTGCGTGTGTATTCCTCTTGCAGAAATCTCACAGGACACGGGGACAGGAGGGAGGAGAAGGGAAGGGGGGGGGCGATGGAGCCCAGACTCTGCTTTTCCAGAGGGATCTGGACCCGCACCCAACCGCTCCCGCCCTGGCTCCATCCTCGATTGGCTGCAGAAGACAGGCACGAACCCACCAGCGCCTCCTTCGACCAGCCCCCCGGCTACACCTCACTCGGGGAAGCACGTCTGTGTGGGTGCGGGGGGGGGGATCTGCTGGGGAGGGAGGGGGGATGTGCCCGCTAGGGCTCCCTTCTCCCACTCCCAGGGTGGGTCGGTTGCTTTTCCGCTTTGCAAACGGGCGTGACTGCGCTTCGGATGCTGCTTCTGCGGCGCTGACTTGGGCGCCCCCCAGCCTGCGCCCGGCGCCTGGTTCCAACCCGGCGCGGAGCCGGTGCCAGCCAGCCCGGCCATGGGCTCCCGGCTGAGCCGGCAAAGCAGCCCGGAGGAGGAGAGCGCCGCGGGGGAGGACGCGCGCCCCTGGGTAGCCAGGAAGGAGCCGCGCCGGAGGGCGGAGAGGAGCCGCGGGGACTTCCAGCTCGCCTCCCTCCTGAACTCCGAGAAGCTGTCCGGGGTGCTGAGGAAGAGCAGCCCGGCGCCCTACGTGCGGAGGGTGGGCTGGATCCGAGAGATCCAAGCGACCATCCGGGAGCACGAGCGGGAGCATGCGGTGCACGTTCTCCGATTGCTCAGAAAGGTAAAAGACGAAGCCGGGGGGAGGAAGAGTATGGGTGTGTGTGTGCGGTATCAGTTGTTGCAATAAATCCCCAAGCAAGGCAAAGAGAAGGGCAAGCCAAAGAGTAAAGCCCAGCTAAAGTGTGTGTGTGTGGGGGGGGGGGAGAAGTGCATGCATGCAAAATGCTGACCACATTGGCAAGGGGTGCAGAAATAAAACAATGCTGACTAGCAAGAAGGCAGTGCGAAAAAAAATTTGCATGCACAGAATGCGGAAAAGCGATACCCCGATGCAAAATGTTTAAACACGCGGACATACACGAAGCAGGGCAAACTAGGAAGGCAGGCAGAAAGTGCATGCAAAATTAAGCAGTAAAAAAAAAAAGAGCTGTGGGAAATGGATACAACTAATAGACCAATTTGGAAAGTAAGCAAGGCCCTTTAAGAAGTGAGAGGAGGGGTGAAATGCATTGTGCTAATAAAGCAATATATCAGTGCAAGCAGGTGTAAACCCCCCCCCCCCCACACACACACAAAGTGATGCTAAAACACAACAAAGCGCTTCCACCCCGACATGACAGCAGGGGAGGGGTTAATCTTGGGGAGGGCTGTTAGGAACTGGGCGTCACTGAGTCTGTGGCAAGACAATAGCCCTTGGTCCTGTCAGCGTGAGAGAAATTTGGGGAGGGGATTCCGATTTCCCCTCATTCTGAAATGAATTTGCACATGGTCCCTTTGGAGCAGAGTCCTTTCCTCCTTCCCCATTGCTGTGTTCCGCCCCAGATGTCCTCCCCGCAAAGCTGCAAGGCGGGGTCAGATTTGCCCCTTTCTGGGATGCTGGGGGCGCGGGGAGTGAATTTGTGCAGAGTCCTCCAGTGACTGCGCCCTGACTGGTCTGAGCTTAGTGCTGCGTTACCTAGCAGGGCATGGGGATGTTGGGTCATCAGTCCCACTATGGGTGTGGACTAGGAGAGAGGGAGGCAGCCTCTTTGTTCTAGTGGCCGGAAGGCTGGTTAGAGACATTGCCCTCTAAGGGGGGGGGGGGGTGCTGGGAGGAACCAGGGGAACCCAGAGAGCTAGCCATCTAGACCAGTGTTTCCTGATTTTATTTGGCCGTGGAACCCTTTTCAGCTTAAAATAATTTCAAGGAACCCCTAGGGTTCCCAGAGTAAAATTTGGCAAGCAAAAAAAAAAAAAAAAAAGCCCCGCCAGAATTGGTTGAGCAAAAAAACCTGCAAAATACTCTGTCTCTTTGAGAGGGGGTGAGGCAATGCCGCGTTCTCGCGGAACCCTTACTTTTACTTAGCAGAACCCTGGGGTTCCACGGAGCACCAATTGGGAAACACCGATCCAGACATTCATCTGTAATTGCTATAGCATCTAAGTCTCATTGTGTGGGAGGGGGAGAGCTTACCCAGATTCCTTAGGAAGAGGGCACTAGAGGGCATTACCTAGGGTCACAGCCAGGGCTGTGCTATAACGGGACTGTAGAGCCAAAAATCTGTGAGCAAAACTTCAGGCAAGGACCTTGCAAAGCTACCTACTAATCAAAGCCATTGTATACCAGAGATAAATAGCCCCCTTTCATAGATGAATCCTGCCTGTTGATTCTCTCAAAATGGGCTACCAAGGAGCCTGGATGCATTTTTTTTGGCCGAAATCCAAATGTCTTGATCAAGGTATAGTCAAGATCCAGACTCCAGAGATGATGATGATACAAATACAAAAGTTTTGGGGCCCATTGTAAAACATCTGGTGGTCTGTCTATGGACCTGAATACTGAATGTCTGAGGATAACCCAGTCAAGAAAGGAGAGGTAAGTGGGTTAGCGGAGCGCAGGCAAACTTGTTCTTGTCTGTGTCCATTCAGGAGCTAAAAGGGAATATACAGACAATGCTGTGCTAAACTGATCCTAGGGACACAGCTATCTCCCTGCTGGAATAGGTCCATCCACTCAGGGGGTTTGCCACAGACGGGCATGTAACTTTACTGGAACAGTCCATCCAGCAAAGGTACAGCCTCCTACCCCCATGCAGTTAAGTTTGTATTCTGTACCATAGCAGGACACTTCACTTTGGCCATGGTGGGCAAGCAGTTCTGAGGACTAAAAGTCCTTAACCATGTCTTATCCTAGCCAGTGTCAGCCTTGTTCATATCTAACCCTCATTTGAAACATTCAGCATAAGACTGAGTAGTTATACTTATTTAGTGTGTCAGCTCTCTGGGCAGGGGCCATCTGTCATATTCATGCAGTGTCTTGACTAATGTATCTAAAGTGGGCCTCTATGCATTACTACAGTATAGTAGCAATCATCCTGTAGCAGTGAGTTCCATAGATTCACAGGGCATTGTGTAAAGCAGTGGTCAAGAATCAGTAGATCTTGGAGCCTACTGCCCTGCTGCTCCTACCCTCTGCCTTAGAGTTGCCCCCTGAGAGCTTCCTGCTTGTGTGCAGGGTGGGGAGGCACAAGAGGTGTACCCACTGGTGTACCCCATCTCCACAGAGTGAGCAGGGCGAGACCGTGCAGATGAGAAGGGTTGGGACAGAGCCTCAAAGAACGGATGGGAAAGGAGGTAGAACAAGGATATTTGGGTGCAAGGTAGATCTTGGATTGACTTAAATTCAGAAAGTGCCCTTGTGCTTACAAAGGTTGGAGACCCCTGGCGCAAAGAATGGCTTTTATACAATTTTGTGTAAGGTCTTGATTCTACAAAATTAGTTCCTATGAGTAACCTTATTTGAAATATTACTCACATGAGTAACAGCAAGTGAAGAGCAAGAATTTGCAGAATCGGGACCCATCATTGTCGCTTCTTAATTCCATTGTGTCCTCTTGCAGAAGAATTTCCTCTACCGCCCTACCCCCTTCACGTATAGGCTCAATACATTCGTCTTCATGTTGGTATAAATCCAGCATTTCTGCCCCTTCACTTTAAATCATGTAGAGCACATGTTCTACAGAAAGCCTGCAGTGGGGGAAGAGGCAATTCATGCTGACAGAGGTTGAAGAGGAGACATTATTTCAGGGAGGAGGGAGGAATCGGCTGTGACCTCCTTCCAAAATGCAGTGATGTGGACAAGAAGAGACTTTTGTAGGCTTTGCCAGAGGCTGAATTACAGTGTCATTTCCTGTGGAGCTCAGACTCCTACCCAAACAAACATTTAAACCCCTTTTGGATCTTAAAGTCTCCAGACGGTCATTAGATGGCAGCTAGGATGTTTAATGCTGAGCCATTGGGCCATCTGGAGAGTAAAGTCATTTTGAAACCTTTTGCACGTGGCCAGACAGCTTCTTTCTGGTCCAGCTACTCTGCTGCCAACAACTCCTGGTGAGAAGGAACATCCCTTTTTTCTTCCTCTCGACACAACAAGATCAGGAGTTGCTGAGTGGTGCAAAAAGCAGCAAGACATACTCTGGCAAATGTAGAGTGCAGCTGCATAGTAAAATAAATCAATAATCGGGTGGATTGATTTAAACCAAGGAGATTTAAATAATGGATTTAAAGCATGATTTCATTCACCAAAAAAAAAAAAAAAATTTAAATCAAGTTACCAAAAAAGGTAAGACTGATTGTGCATACAGTGCCCTTAACTTTAGATTTGCAGAGGGGTAGCCTTGTTTGTCTGTAACTGGAAAAATTTACAAAACAATGAATGGTCCTGCAGCACCTTAAAGACTAACAAAACCTGTAGATGGTGTTATGAGCTTTCATGGGCACAACCCACTTCTTTAGATGACTGGAGTTTAAGGGGCCCGGGTTGACAAATAAATAGCAGAGAAAGGGGGTGGGGGGAGAGAAGAAAAAGAAGGGAGGAGGGAAGGGGAAAGAAATTGTCAATTAGTGTGTCCATGCCAAATGAAGCTGTGCACTTGGATAGGAAAATGATGTTTGTTTGGATCTATGTGAGTTTCCTTGTGTGGCTGATGGATTTCTACTCCATATGGCCAACGCAGTGCTTCATTTAGCATGGATGCTCTAATTGACAATTTCTTTCCCACCTTTTTTTCCCCTTCTCTCCCCACATCCCCTCTTTGTGCTATTTATTTGAAAACTGAACCCTTTAAACTCCAGCCATCTGAAGAAGTGGGCTGTGCCCGTGAAAGCTCATAATGTCATCTGCATGTTTTGTTAGTCTCGTGCTACAGGACAGTTAGTTGTTTCTTAATTTTAATCTTAATTGGAGTGAGCCCCAGTTTACTCAATGGTATTTTTTTTTGAGAAAAGTATAGAATGAGGTTCTCTAAGAAAAGCTGAGTTATGATGAAGTAAAAGAGGAAATAGACTTAAGGCTTCACCATTACTGTTTGGCCATGATCCCGCAAAATAAGAGGCATATATTATGTCATATAACATTTAAAAAATTACACTCAGCAACTGGCAACTCAAAATTCCTCTTACTGCAGCTATCTGTTCTGTAGATTAGGATGACAGATTCTGAACCTAGTTAACTATTTAAACCAGCCACAAGGATGAGCGAGGCTAGCCAATTTTTTTTCTAGCAACATCCACCACAGCAAACAGCTTGGGAATTTACTTGTCAAATCACACTTAGACCTTGTCTATACTTTCCTGGGGATCAACACTCCAGAGATCAATCTTCCGGTGGTCAATTTAGCAAGTCCAGTAAGGACCCACTAAATTGATTGTTGGTGATGTCGCCATTATTCCAGTACTCCAGAGGGTCATGGGGAGTAAGGGAAGTCGACGGGCTAGTTTCTCACATGGACCTCCCATAGTGGGGCTGCCACAGACATTCAGTTTAAGGTACGTCAGCTCCAGCTGCACTATTCTCATATTTGGAGTTGTGAACCTTAAGTCGAATTTCTCCCCCAGTGCAGACCTGGCTTTAGAGAGAGTCTTGAAGAATGATGCATTGCAAAATGAATGATTTAAGTTACTAAACAGTTTATCCACTCGGCCATATCCACGTCATTTTCTTCCAATAAGCAGTTTTCCTTCATTCTTGCAACTAGGCTCTGCGACTTCTTGTTGCATTGCTTACAGTTGAAACCATTTCTTTTTTTTACCCAGGGAACAACTTTCTTCAAAATATTCCCAGATGGGGTTTCTTTTATGCCCAGAAGTCAGGACAGTTTTTCTGTGGCAGAAGCGTGGGGGGATGTAGGAAGCTGTGTGTGTGCTGAATGTCTTTCCTTTTTCTTTCCAGTCCATGCCACTGTTCCTTGCTGTGCTGCCTCCGTCCCTTCCTATGTACTGTCTCTTTGTCTTAAGACAATGTCTTAACTAACTCCTCTGCCGGGCTTGGCCCAGGGCCATCGCTCCATAAGCACACAACAAAACCAGTCCTGTCCAGCCTGTGTGTGTCTTTGCACATGCTACATTACTCAGCTGAGAAACAGAAATTGGAAGCCCAGAACTTTCGAGAAGCAAGAGCTGGTATTTAGGGTGGGCAGACTGGAGCCAGTTAGTGCATTTTTCATCAGGCTGTAGGTGTAGCACGTGTGTGGTGAGATTTAGTTGTCACTGTTATTTTGAAAGGAGAAATTTAGTAATGTATTGATGATTTTAAAAAAAGAAAAAGAAAATCAAATTTCAATTAAAAATCTACTTTAAATAAAAAATCTGATTTTTAATTTTTTTTAAAGCATCATTGCCTTATATCCACCCTGATCAATTCTAATATTTGGAGGCGGGGTGGAGCAGATGTGCTAAGGAAACAGGCCCTTGTTTGTGAAATACAGTGTTGGCAGCTTTATCCAGCTCAGCCACATGCCCCCAGCCTCCCCATTTCTGCAGTTCATCTGAGAAAAGCCAGTATGTGTGAAGTGGGTGGAGGGTGAGCAGTGCTTTCACTGGCTCTGTTCCACTACCAGGACGTAGTCCAAGCGGGGCTTTGAGGGTCACCACTGAGACAGCACCATCAGCTGCAGCTGCTGTTTTCAAAACCAGGAGCCAGAGGCTCTGGGGGTACCAGAGGGCCTGGCAGGTGTCACACACATTAGGGGAGCTGCACCCGCTGAGGACCGGGCCCGCTGGAATTAACAGAACTCTCAAAAATATCAAAACCATCAGTCTGTGCTGTTGGCTAATTGCAAATCAAACCCGTTAAAACAATATGAGGGGGAAGGGGAATTGCTCCTGTGCTGAGAACATGCAGACTATCAATCTGAAGTCAGTATTCATAGCCGTGTCATTTACAAGCCCGTCACCTAAGGGATTTATAATGGGAATGCAGAATCTTCTTTAACTGGACTGCTGCTGCTGCTGCTGCTGCTGCTGCTGCTCAGAGGGTTTAGTTACAGCGGCAGTATTTCCAGCCATGCCCCCCTGCCCTCGGCGGTCCCCATAGCTTTCTTCACCTTTGTGCTTCACGCTATATTTAGGAGGGTGAGTAAAGGACTAAAGAGCTTGTGCCAACTTCCCTCAAGTCAGGGGTCTCCAACCCTTTTAAGCACGAGATCACTTTTTGAATTTAAATGCAATCCAGGATCCACCTCACACCCAAATACCTTTGCCCCGCCTCTTTTGTGCCCTTCTCCAAGGCCCTGCCCCTGCTCACTCCATCCTCCCTCCCTTCCTCCTTCCTGCCTCCCTTTTTCCAGTCAGGGGCAGATGTTTGGGGCACAGGCTCTGGGGTCTTGGGCTAAGGGATTTGGAGTGTGAAAGGGGCGCTGAGCTGAGCCTGAGACAGGGAGCTGGGGTGTAGGAGGGGGTTCAGGTGACAAGCTCTGTAAGGGAGTTTGGGGGCTCAGGGCTTGGGGTGCAGGAAGAGGTTCATGACTGGAGGAGGGTTTGGGGATGTTTCTAGCTGGACACTGCTTGCCACAGGTGGATTTTGGGTGGCAGTGCAGTGGGGCTAAGGCAGGCCTTGCACCACTCCCAAAAGCAGCCAGCAAACTCCATCCCTCTGTTATGCCACCTCTGCCCCCTGTTCTGTGGAGATATAATACAGTTCCCCGTCCTCTCTCTTCCCTGCTCTGCACAGCAAGCAGGAGGCTCCTGTGGGCAGCGGGGGCAGAGGTGGGGGGCAGGCCCAAGGCAAAGGGCAGGAGTAGCATGGCAATGCTGAGGGGGCAGCTGAAGTGCCATGCCTCTTTCGCCCCGCGCTGAATTAAGCACAGACGGGGCAGAGTGATGAGGACATATGGGCCACCCATTTGCTTCCTCATGTCTCCTGGCAGCCGTACAGACTGGAGAGAGGACTTGTTTATTCCCTCCTCTGAATCCTCCCTGTCGACTGAACCAAGTCCCAGCCTAGTCCCCCCACCCCGAGAACTTCTCTCATTCTTCCCCCTCCCTTTTCAGCTGCCTTCATCCTCCTCAGAGCCGGTGTCTCGCTTTGGTGTCTCGCTTTCCTTGCCAGGTTTCCTGTCTCCTCAGTTTCTCACCTTCCTGCTATCTCTGTTTACCGTTGCCACATCAGAGTTTCCCTCAGTTCCCACTTGGACATCTGCCTTCCTTTTTAGCACAGCAAAGATGTGCCAGGGCAGAGGGAGCAGCAAAGCCTGGTTCAAGTGATCCGTCCCATCACCCCCATCATCCCCACCCTCTCTCCCCGGCTCCCCCGATGTTCCTGGTCTGCCCTGACTCCACAGGTGAGCTCTAGGGACCGCGTTCCCGATGGGGGCTCGTGCCAAGGATTCTGAGACGAGAGAAGCAGGCAGCTGCTTCCCTGCTGATCCTGTGAGAGCCCTGGAGGACAAGCTACAAATAGATTCCTCAAACTGCCGCCACTTAGGGCCTTCCTCTCCCGCCTGTGACTCAAAAGTGACGGCTGCGGGTGAGCAAGTTGTTGGGTCCCTCCGTGCTGCTTGTCCTGCACTGTTCCAGCCGTGACTCTTGCTGAGTCAGAGCAGGGCTGGCGCTGCTGGGAGCGTGCAGATAGGTTTGGACTGTCAGGTCTTTCCTCGGTTAGAGTGAAACTTGTTGAGGCCTCCCCTCAAGCAGCAGACAATCTCCAGTCTTACTCAGTCCAACCCAGCTGTGGCCAGCGACTCGGCCGCCTCCATCCCGATGCTTACAGGCACTCCTGCAGTGGGAGTGCTTTATCCAACCCCCTCGTGGAGGGGTACTCACCTCCCTTATGCCGTCTGTTTTGCTTGGGCCCTTGCGGGGTTGCTTCGTGGCTTTCACGCTGCACTTTAAAAAAGTGTCACAACTCTCTGTTCTTCAGGAGCCCCTGCGTTTCACTGCCTGTGTTCTCTCCTAGGACCTGGGGCTGGAAGGGACGTTCCTCAGCGAAGTGCTTTACAAGAACGCTACTTTCCTCAACTTGGTGGACCCCATCTCCCACGACCTGCTGATGAGCCTCGCTAGAGACCTGCAGTGCCCCAAAAAGGTGATGCCTGCTCATACAGTGGTGCTCTTGGGAGAAACAGCTGACCCAGGAATGAGCTTATTGAGTTGGCCGGTGCCACTCTATTCTCTGTTGCGTTTGAACCGAGGAGCTGTAGTTTTTGGAGTGTGTGTTCTCCTCCATGCCATGTAGATGTGCGCGCACCGTGTCCATGGATCATCAGAAGGCTTTCCTTCGGCTGTACTCACTGGGTGGGCTATCCCTCCACCCAAGTTCCCTGTAAGCTGGATGCCTGTGCAGCCACTCAAGAGATTCTAATGCTGATTAGCAGAGCGCCCCCAGCTGGGTTTGTGTTTCTCCCTGGTGGTGCACATCAGCACGTGACTTAGTGAACATAAAAATTTATTCCACACCTGGGTGGAAGAAATCCACCCAAAGATGGAAAAGATGAGCAGGAGCATTTCTCTCCATCCCCTCAGTTCCATCTTGCCACCCATGATGGTTCTTGGCACACTCCAGTCCTTGCCTCTGCAAGTGCCTTCTTACCAAACCCTGGATGCTTTGGCCTTGTATTTAGAGTCTGCCTAGTGTATATCATCATGGATCACAGCCTGCATCAGGACCTATTATGACCTCACTAAAGTGCTGGCTAGTAATCCTTGCCCCTCCACTTGCGCCCAGGCCTCTTCAGCAGCCTTTTTAGTGTGGGTACCCATCCTCAATATCGGCAGGGTAGCTCATCTCCATGCCAGCTCCCAGCAGACACAGGATGATACAGCTTTCAGCAGAGCAGTGTTGCAGTCTATTTCCAGTGAGCCTCTGAGCCCACCTGCTTTAGCGTGGGTTTGGGATTCAGTTAAATGGAACGGGTGCGAGCAAGCACTGGAAGGAGAAAAAAACGTTGCCTGCCTTTTGTAACGGTTGCTCTTTGGGATGTGTTGCTCGTGTCCATTCCAAATCCCACCCACCTTCATCAGTGTCCCGGCAAGAAGGAATTGAGGGGGTAGAGGGCCAGCAGGGGTATATATTCACCAATATACCAACGCCACTCCCGGAGGTTCCCTGGCTGGCCCAACAGGTACTGTGATGGAGAAATCTGACAATTGTGCACGCGGCGCATGCACGCACCTACATGGGATGAACATGAGCAACACATCTTGAAGAACCACAGTCATGAAAGAGAGGTGACCATTTTTTTTCTCTAGAATGAGCCAACCTAATCCCATGGGAGTGACATCTATAGGGTGTGTCTAGACTACAGGGTTTTGTTGACAAAAGTGGACTTTTGTCGACAAAACTAAACCTGCGTCTACACTGCCGCTGAGCTCTGTCGAAAGAAGGCATTATTGCATCTACACTGTCCTTTGTGCCTACACTGTCATGTCGACAAAGTGGCTTGCTTTGTCGACAAAACCGGATGTAGTCTAGACGCTCTTTGTCGACAGAAGCTTTGTCGACAATATCTGTTGACAAAACTTCTGTCAACAAAAGCCTGTAGTCTAGACGTACCCATAGAGTCTGCGTGTTAAGTGTTCAGTGCAAGGAAGTCAGGAAATTCCCTCCCAACACAATAGTAAACTGAGTTGCAATGCACGTTTGTGTACAAGAGGGTTAAAAGTGCAGGTGTCTCTAGGGCAATCTGTCCCGTGTTTGCAAGCCCAGCTTTCATCACACAAACCCACTACGTGCATTCACAGGTGTTGTCTGGCCATACAAAGAAGTGGCACCAATGTAAAACGGGTATAAGGGGTGGAGGATCAAGGCCCCTGACTTGGCTGTCTATCCTGCCATGGCGTTGACATCAGCAGTATACTGTGGGTTTCCCTATTTCAGAAAGAAGGGGGAGGGGAGGAATAGTCAAATGACCACCCATCGGACTGAACCGCGTATTGGGTGGTGAGGTGTGAGATGCAAATGTGTGGAGCTCCAGCTATAGCCCCACCCATCCCCCAAATATCCCTGGGGCTCTGCACCAGCTGTGGGCAGGTGTTTCTGTGCATGCATGCATTCGGGCAGACACTGGGATGCATGCAGGTACGTCTGGAGAGATACCCGGCGAGCCCTCTGCGCGCACAACTCCCAATCCAGTCAACCAGCTTTCCCTTGCAGGAATGAGCTTGTGGGACCCCAAGAGCTCAGGGCCACTTAACCCAGGGCTCAGAATCCACATAGGGGAGTAGATTTTCAAATGAGGTCAGCTCCCATTTGGGTGCCCATAAGAGCCCGATTTTTCAAGATGTGCTTCGCCCCCCCCAGCTGCTCCCATTAGTCCCATGGGGACAGATCTTCAGTCAAGCCCAGTGCTCTCTAGGGAGAGCCCTTCTGAAAACCCCCCAAGTAAAGGAGCTGAGCTGCTTTAAAAATGTGACCGGGGGGCCTGTTCCTGCAGGGTGGGGAGCTGCCCCCTCTGTTGCCCTGCGTGGGAGTGGAGGGCAGAAAGGCCCATGCTGGGTGCATGTGGGATGCTGCGTCAGCCCCGTTGCAGAGCCTGCATGGCAGACCTTTGCTGCAGGAAGGGTGGGCAGAGGGGGGAGTTCTTCCTACCATCCCACATGGGACAGCTCAGGTATCCAAGCCCCAAAACGGCACCTGCATCATTTCCTGAGAGCAGCAGAGTGTCAGTGTGACAGGGAGTGCCTAGGGCTCCTTGGATCAGGATGGGTTGGCTGTGGTCAACGTGCCCTCTAATTTTTTTCCATCCATGTGCAGAATAAATTTTTTATGAGCAGCCAGGTATGTGTGGAGGTGCACCACCAATAGAAACTCATGCTGCTGGCTGTGCGAGGCTATGGGTGCTCTGCTAGTCAGCAGGACAGCACTTGAATTTCTCCTGGGCGGCCGCCCAAGCGCTCAGCTGACAGGGAACATGGGCTGCCATAGGCCATTAGCTCAAACAACCTTCCACCCCACCCTGACCCCCACGCAACTGGCTTGCCAGCAGGCAAACGGCAGCAGGGGGAAACTTTAAACCACCACCTCCACACTGAAAAGCAGCATGAAAAATGTCCTCTCAGAGGGTTATTTCTTTCCGCAGGTTATAAGCATCTCAAAATAAAGGTTTGCAATGGAAGTGCTTTGCAACTGCAACTCTCGTGGCCTCTGGGCTTACAAGTTCTTTCACGCTGACTGCTTCTTTGACCTCAGGAAGTGCGGTGCCTTCCAGGGGAGGTGATGATAAATGGTGCTACCTTCTGCTGGGTGAGCAGACAGAGCGCACTCTGCCTATAAACACCCCTCTGGGCAGGTACACATTCTGAGCACCTCAATTGCCCTTGAAGTCAATAGGAGCGAAGTGAAGGAGTAGATCAGGCTCAGCACCTCGCAGTATCAGCCCTGCAGGGATGTAAAGGGGTAAATAGTGGAGACCAGTCACCCTCCCTTGCTTCGTTCTGTTCGCCAGACGGATACCTGGCAGCACCAAGCTCTGGATCCTAAACAGGGACTGTGCACAATTTCCCATCCAGCCATTAAAATCAGAGCAGGTTTCTAGTTACAGGGCAGCAGGTTTCTAGTTAAGGAACAGGCGGCAGGGCTCAGCTGTAGGAATGCCTGCAGCCGACTGTGCTAGGCTGTAAAATGAAAGCAGCTGAACACAAAGCCCTACGGCATTCAGAGAACATGTCACATTGTATATAACTGCGCAGACCCCACTCCCAGCTCTGCGCCCCACCGTGGGCTGCAGAGAGACAGGCAGGGGCCCCCCCGAACCACAGGGATCCTGCCAGTCTGCGTGGGATTCCATGCGGCAGGCTGCAGCAGAGCAGGTGTGCACAAGTCCCTGCCAGCTGTTTGCGGTAAGCGGCACTGTAAGCGAGAGCGGAAAGCCACGTGCTGGCATTATGCATGCCCCATGTCCCCAGGGAGCTGGGATGCTTCAGCTCCTTCCTTGTAAAGATACGGTGCCCAGAAGCATGGCATTTGAATCATTTGCCCTAAAGAATGAAATTAGCATCATTTCTCTCAGCTTTCCTGGACGGCTCCCACTTCCACATGTTGTGTTGCAGTCGCACAGGTACGGGCTGGATAGCCGTGAAGGTTTTTAAAATTAGACGGGGACATTGGGGAATCCTCACTGGATGAAATTGTCTTAGCCTGACCTTCCCATAGTGCTCATAGGCTACGTCCCCACAGCAGCGCTATTTCGGGATTCCAGAGCTATCCCGTGTCTTCACAAAAAGCCCGCTATTTGGAAATATAACGGGCTCACTATTCTGACATCCCTTGCAAACTTCGTTCCATGAGGGGTAAGGGAAGTGTCAGAATAGCAGGTTATTTAGAAATCTCCAAAATAAGCTCTTTCGAAATAACATTGAAACAAGATACGCTGTTTGCAGAGCTCAAATTGCCTATCTTGTTTTGACCTATGGTGCAGCGTAGACTCCCCCACGTAGCTTTTAGCTCTGCTTCTCTCGTAGTCGCCCTGCAGTGTGCACGAAGGAGAACTTGTGCAACCAAACTCGGCTATTTTGGTGCCGTCCAATGGGAAGCGCCGTAGGGAACGGCATGAGACTACGGACCCTTGGGAGCTCCCCCTGTCTCTTTCCAGTAACCCAGAGCAGACGTCATGGCAGGAATGGAGGGAGAACAGATATTAAGTCCCAGCCTCTCGGAGTGGGAGGGGATGGGGCGGGAGTGCCGGTGGCTGGGACTGCAATATCTGAAGGACAGAAGTTAAATCACAATAATACCGTAAAATCTCAAGTATAATACACACTTTTTTTCCGGGTTATTTAGTGTCGAAGTCGGGGTGCACATTATACATAGGAGCTATATTTTAAAGTTTTATTTTGGCAGAAGCCAACGAACCTGTAAGTAGCCTCAGGCCGGGGAACTCCCCCTCTCCTCCGCACAGAAACTTTCCCGCTGCAACGTACAGCCCCACCAGGCTCCCAGACAAGGCAAGGAGCCAGCGGTGCCAGCACACTGCAGCACCCTGGCTTGCAGCCTGCCCGGTGCTCCTTCAGGCTGTGGCCAGGGGTCCCCACGGGAGGTGCGAGTTCGGCACGGCGCGTGGGCAGCTGTCCGGAGGGGTGAGGGACAGGTTTCAAACTCCGCCACTGGCTCCCTGGGCTGCGCGCACGTTTCCCGGGCGAGGCTGCAGGTAGGAGCGGCATGTCCCTCCCTCCCGCTCTCCTGCAGCCTGGGGCTGCCTCCGGGAAGTGGGCAAGGCTGGGATTGGTGCTGGCGGGTCGGCTCCTGGCCTTTTTAAAGAAAAATGTCTGAGGTAAGCTCGATGTACAGTGGGGAGAGCCTTATAGATAGGAGTTCAGTTTTTTTAATTATGCTAAGGTTCAAAAGTCAGGGTGCGCATTATACATCGGTGTGCATTATACTCGTGATTTTACGGTAATCTGATTTAGGGCTTGGGAAATGTTCTGTCCTGACTGCATAAAGCAATGGCAGTCACCCGGGAACTTCTTGTATCAAGGCTGAGTGGTGCCGCCTGCCTATATTCAAGCAACATGTCCAACATTGGTCTTGGTCATTACAATGACCATTCATGAAGAGGGCGGCAAAAGGATGAAGGAAGCTCCCCAGGCCCCGTGGGCGTGCACATGCCCTCCCCTGCCATTGCCTGGATAGAGAGAAATCGTGTCATCCATTCCCTGTGTTACGCACCGTGCAAATTCCTCTGGCCAGCAGCTCCGTGCAGCACAGGGCCAGGATAATCTCACAGGGTGTGTCTAAACTACATGGCTCCATCCATCCACGAGGAGTAACGGTAGTTCGGAACAGGAAGCCTAGTCCGAACTACCTAGTCCGTGCCGCGTGTAACCGCGGGCACGGAGTCCGCACTAACGGACGTTTAAAAATGGCGGCACCCGGCAAGATGCAAATGAAGCCCGGGAAATTCAAATCTCGGGCTTCATTTGCAACTCCAGTTGCCTACATTAACCACCCTAGTTCGAACTAGGGTGGTAGTGTAGACATACCCTGAATGAGAAACATCCAAATGCCTTCATTTGGGCTTTACAATATAATTACCATTGAGTTCCATTCCCGTTATCCAATGCTCAAAGAAATCCCTCCCCATGGAGCATTTAATCTTTGGCAGGAGTTCCCCATATATTTCATTCAGAAAAACCCTTGCTAAGAGCCTTCCCACATGCTGCTCAGAATGGGCTTAATGCAGGGGTGGGAAACCTAAGGCCTGGGAGCTGCATGGGGCCTGGATGGTCTCCTGAGCCACACTGCTCCCCCGCTACCCTGCATTGGGTAGCCTGCCTCCCTCCAGGGGACTGGAGCACACAAAATCTTCTAGCCTGGAACTTCTAGGTGCTGATGTACAAGGAGAATGTGGGGAGTGTTTTTCTGCTTCGGTGGGGAGGGGCACTTCAGTGAGGGCTTTTTTTGTTTCGTTTCGATTTTTTTTTTTTGCTCCTCATTTGTGTGGTCCCCGACTGATTTTTCTGTGGGTCAGCGGCCCCCCAGCCCAAAAAAGATTCCCCACCCTTAGCTTAGAGTGAGACTATCTGCTCTAGGGCAGCTTCTCATACAAAAGAAAAAAAATAGAAGTTCACAAAGTTATTCTTTTAAACTGTGTCCCTGGGGGGAAGTCTGCTAATGCCCTTTCCCACTCCTGCCCCAAAATAGATTCCCTGGAACAGGTCAGGAACATCATTTTCTTTGAAAATGTTCGTGTTTTCATAGAGAATCCAAACACAAAAATTGTGGGGCTTTTGGGTAACCAAAACCTGAAACAATAGGTTCCCATTTTCAGAAACAGAAAATCCAACAGTTTTCATTTTTCTGTTGTCAAAAAATGGAATGTTTTCTGGCAAAGCTAAATGAGAGAAAATGGAACTTCTCCGGTAAAACTTACCATTTGCAAGAGAGAAAAAATCCCTACCTCCCCCCCTCCCACACACACACACCTGACATCTCTCCATGGCTTTTCTCTGCCATGGAAACACACTGTTGGATGTATCCTGATGACTGTAAAGAGGTACATTCCCACGCCGCATTCAGTCACATCACAGTTCTGACCACTTTCTCACGGTGTGGCGGAGTGTTTGTTGCCCTGACGTGGGCAGACCATAAGCTGAGGCAGGGTTCAGTAAATGGAGGTATAGTCTGCACCTTTGTCATTTTAACCATGTAGGGCAGGAAACCAGCATATACTGGTTTTCCATTTTGAGTAAAGTGGGATGAGTGGCGTGTTAAAGAGGGAGACGCTTGGAGGGCTACCATGAACCACTGGAGTAAGAAAAGGTTTAGTGACTGCTAGTAAGTCTTTAGCCCGAATTCTGTGTGTGCGTGTGTGCTTGCATGTGTTCGAATGCGGTGGTAAAAGTGGGTGGGACAGGATGAAACTGGCCTGCAAGCGCCGTTCTGTTCCACGTCACCTAACCTTTGGGGTATGGCAGATGCAGCTATTCTGCATGGATGGCAAAAGGGACTAGAAGGCTTCCTGTGTAGAACTGTGATTCGGGTGCCAGGTATGCCTCCCACTCCGAAGAGGACAAACTCCAACTACCCTCCCCCCCCGCCGCCCAGAGCACACCAGGGGCCGGTGGGGAAAGTGTGTGGTTGGGTAGGAGGGATTTTCCCTTTTCTCAGCCAGACTCTCAGCTCTGGCAGCCCCGCACTAGAGCTCTTTCCCCTTCCACTCTCCTGTTTCCCGCTCCCTGTCACCTTGCCCATTACTTCATCTCCTGTTGCCCCAGACCTCTGCCCCATCTTTGCCTTTCCCCCTTTCTCTTGTTCCTTTCGCTTTCTCTCTCAGCCCCGTGCCTCTCCTACCCTTCCCCCATCCCATCTGTCCTCTCTGACACACTCTGCAGTGTCACGTTCTCCCCACAACCCTGGCACGTGCCCGAGTCGTGCGGCCGGGGGCTGACGTGTCCTTTTATTTCCAGGAATACGACCCCTGGAAGTCCGCAGACAGGATCTGCAGGCAGCTGATTTACCACCTGAGCCCTCACTCCACATGGCATAGGCATGGCATGCCCCGCAGGAAGTCCCAGGCATGGTGAGCGACCCGGCTGGGAAGGGAAGGAAAGGGGAGGGAAGGGGAGGCAAGGAGAGAGCTGGGAAAAGATCCTCCCCCCCCGTTTTCTTGTGGTTGTGGGTTAGCTCCGCCCTGCCTGCGCCCTCAAGAGCCACGAGAAAGACCACAGTCAAAAAGCACCTGGGTGGCAACCAAATGCCTCCTTGGCATTTGATCTCTTAAAGGTTCTTCAGCTAAATTGTTCATGGCGAATTTATGGCAACCCCGCAGGCTTCGTTTGTTATTTCTTTATGGCTCCTAGGTCTTAAAAGCTCCCCAAGCCATCCATGGAGAATTCTATCCAGTAACTCAAAGCTCCTGCTGCACAGACAAAGTTCCATGGCAGACGGGGGGATGTTAAGGCCCTAGGACTGTCACATGGCATGAATTGGGTATTGGTAGAAGGCCAGAGGGGGCCTTGGTTACCGCAGCTTTACCCTTTTGCAACTCCATTCATTTCAGGGGAGTGACTTCCGACAGATGCAGTCTGCCGAGGGGTAACGAGAGCACCCTGTAGGGAGTGCCTCGAAGGAGGGGAGGGCACTTGAATTTCTAAAAACAAAAGGAGTCCTGTGGCACCTTGGCCTAGGTCAACACTTACAGTACACTATCCAGCTACAGAACTGCATAGCGGCATTCGGCATCCACACTGCAGGGGGCTGACGAGAGCACACGCTCCTGTCGGCTTCCCTTACTCCTTGCAGATCGAGGTGGGTTTGACACGATTCGTTCTTGGCAAATCTATGCTGCTACTTATCACCTTATCTTCCAGAGGTTTGCAAATGGAGTCCCAGTTTATAGCAAACATTCTTATAGCTAGTCCCTACACTGATGTCTTTGCCCTATTAAATTTCATCCCATTTCTCAGAGTAGGTTAAAAAACACTTATCAGGGATGGTCCAGATGGTGCTGGGTCCTGCCGTGCGGCAGGAGACTGGACTTGATGACCTCACAAAGCTCCTTCTAGTTCTAGTGTTCTGTGTCTCTTACTTTTCCCCCTTTGACTCAACTTCTCTTTGAATCTCCCCCTTGATCTACAGGGCTCCTCTCAGATCTCAGATTTCAGATAAGAACAGGCCCTTTTAATGTGCCCAGCCTTTCCGCCTCTAAAACCTCTGGAACACCTTACTCCCGGTCCCTGGCTTTCCAGACATCTGGGCCCCACACCCTAACTCCAGAACCTTCTCTTGCATGGCTCGCCGTGCCTTCTGCACCCAGTCCTGCAGAGGAAATATTTGAATCCATCGCTGCTGGTCAGACAACAAATGGCTCTCTCCATTCTCTGCATCTGACATCCGCCCTCCTCCGCCCCCAACTTCAGTTTCTCTCCTTGACAGGAGGGGCCTGCAGGTTCCTACAAGCTACGCCGGTTGTAAACAGGAGGGGTGCCTTCTGTGTACCCCCTCGTGGCGTAGAGTCACATGAGCAGTAGCCTGCCACAGTTTCCCCTCTTAGACTGCTCAAATAAACCCACTTCCAGTGTCTCTTGATCCAGACACACCCCTGCTTGGGGACTGGGCTTACGAACTGCAAATAAACTGTGACTGACACCCCAAACCAGGGTCCTTCCACACAACCCTGGGTTTAAATTCCTCCTCTCCTGCTCGGTCAGGGTCTCTCACCGGGCTCCCTGCCTGGAGAGCTTTCTTTGCTCTCTATAGCAGGGGTGGGCAAAGGGGCCTCCGCGGCCTGCCAGGAGCACGTGTCGCTTTCAAGCACTGGATGCAGCTCGCAGCGGGGGGGAGAGCGGAGGAGGCTAAGCGCGCTCCTCCCCCCCAGGCCCTAGTTGGTCTAGGGGCAGGGAAGTCTTGGGGGAACATGGGTGGGGACAAAGGCACTCCCTCACCCGCAGACCAGTCATTGTCTGGGGGTGGTGAACCCAGAAATATCTTGGCCCCGGCCCTTCTGCTTAACACCCCCCCTCTTCCGCGCAATGCCCCGCCCCTTCCTGTGTGACCCAGGGCCACTTCAAAAATTTTCAAAGTGGCCCCTGGCAAAAAATTATTGCCCACCCCTGCCATATTGACTCTGCCACAGCTTCCTCAGTTTCCCCCTTTCACTGCAATGCCCTGCTCTTCCCTATACCGCTCTTACCTGGTCCAGATGGGTCTCATGCTGTGATCGGGGCTGGCTTAGCTCCAAGATCTCCAGCCCCTGGGCCAAGCCAAGTCCTGACGGACTGTCACACAGGGATCTTTTGCTTCAGGTGTTTAAGCTGGCATGGAAGCTGGAGAGAAACCAGCTCCCATGGAGCTGGGGTCCAATGTCACGGCAGTGAAAGAAGCTGCCAGGAGCAGGAGGCTAAGAAATACCTGCACCCAACCTTGGGCCTGCCTCCCCGCCACCTGGCCCTTTCCAGCTGTGCAGAGTGTGTATAAAACCCACACTACTGCTCTGCTCCCTCCCGCATTCTGCCCATACGTGTTTTCAACCCCTCTGCCCACCCCGCACTGCAGAACCGGCCCCTCTGCAGCGCATTCCTGGAGCCCTTCCTGCCATGCGACTGCGTGGAACAAAACGGGGAGAAGTGTCAGCTTCTGTTTAATGAAGTTCAAAGGCAGATCCCAGGGCAGCTGGGAAAGATCAGAGCAGGGTCGCCGCGTTCAGGGATGAGCTCTCCTCCTGCCTGCTCCATCTCCTGCCCAGTTTGGCAGCTGGTTGTCATGGAGCAGAGGCAGAAACACACTCCCTTCCTCCCTCCCCCAGTTCTCATCTGAAATGCTATTTCCGCTTTCTGGCAGCATGTCAGCTGGGTCCGGAAGATAATTAACAAGCCCTGCCATGGTGAGAACTGGGAGCATCTGCCAGGTAGCAATTAAGTTTGGGCTGTTATGGAAATGTAGTTATGTGGAGGCGACGCAGAGGCGGTTGCTGCATTCCAAGGAGGTCCATGCACCAGCCTTTCATCTCCTGCAGAAACCCAGCAGGTTAGAATGTAACCAGGTGCAGTCCCCATCCTCAAAGATGGTGCCAATGTGCTCAGCAAATCACGCACTGAAGGCAACAGGGTTGGGGGGGGGGAGGAGGAAATCTCTTTTCTAACCCATTCCTACTGGGACACACTTCAGCAGAGCGAGAGTGGAAGAGTTTAACCCTCTTAGGTATGGATCAGGCTTCTATCTCCTAGGGACAGTAGGAGGTTACCTAGGCTAGAAAGCACGCTCTTGTAAAACCCAGTGACATAGTGGCTGTGTCTACATTGGCATCCCTTTCCGGAAAAGGGATGCTAATGAGACACATCACAATTGCAAATCCGCGGGGGACTTAAATATCCCCCGCGGCCTTTGCATTTACATGGCTGCCGCTTTTTTCCGGCTTGGGGATAAGCCGGAGAAAAGCGCCAGTCTAGACGGGATCTTGCGGAAAATAAGCCCTTTTTCCGAAGGATCTCTTATTCCTACTTTCAAGTAGGAATAAGAGATCCTCCAGAAAAGGGCTTATTTTCCGGAGAATCACGTCTAGACTGGTGCTTTTCTCCAGCTTATCCCCAAGCTGGAAAAAAGCGGCAGCCATGTAAATGCAAAGGCCGCGGGGGATATTTAAATGGCCTTTGGGGTGTTTTTGCCCTTTACTGTATGGGATTTCACAGGGGAAGACCAGCGTGTCTCAAATTAGGGGTCCTGACCCAAAATGGAGTTGCAGGGGGTCACAAGGTTATTGGGGGGGGGTTGTATTGCCACCCTTATTTCTGGTGTTGCCTTGGGAGTTGAGCAGCCAGAATGCAGAGGGTGTTGGCTGAGTGCCCAGCTCAGAAAGCAGCGCCCTGCCAGCAGCGGTGCAGAAGCAAGCATGGCAATACCATGCCATGCCACACTTACTTCTGTGCTGCTGCCTGCAAAGCTGAGTGGCCAAAGTGTGGTGGCTGCTGATGGAAGGCAGTACCATGGAAGGTAAGGCTGGCAGCACTATACCAAGCCATCCTTACCTCTGCGCTGTGCTAGTGGTGGCTCTGTCTTCAAAGCTAGGCTCCTGTCCAGCAGCTGCTGCTCTCCAGCTGTTCACCATTATTGTAGGATTATTGTAGGGAGGATTGCCATAGGCTGTTTCTCTTATTACTTCTCAGCTCTGAAGGCAATGGCAGCTAATGTTCCCTCTAATCTTTTCCATCCAAGTGCGAATTTTTTCCATCCACGTGTGGAATAATTTTTTATGTGCACCAAGGCATGTGCACCATCAGTATAAACAAAACCTGGCTGTGGGCACTCTGTTAATCAACTGGGCAGCATTGAATCTCTCACAAGATGCCGTATACATGCCCAGTTTACAGGGGATATGGACCAAAATCCTTCCTTCAATAACGTGCAACCTCCCTTACAACTCCTGTTTGGGCAGGACCCCTACAATTACAGCCCTGTGACATTTCAGTCACATCGGTGAAATAATGAAAAGTATGATTTTAAAAATCGTGTGACTGTGAAATTCACCAAAATGGACCATGGATTTAATATAGCCCTTGGCACAAGCGAAGGGGGCACATGCCACACAGCGGCCTTCTCTGCTCAGCCATTGCTGTGAAACCCTGCAGAGCCGTAGGCGCTAATGTAGTAAGTGCCAATCACCTAAGTTGAACCAGGGGCAATTAAATGCAATGGCATTGCTTTGTCATCTAAAGATCGGCTAGCAGAAGGTGCTTGTAATGCACTCGCTGGTCCTGAGATGCTTGGGAGTAGTCAGCATACAGAGCATCAGCCAGGAACATGGCCCATGACTTGATCTGTCGCGTTCCCCAAGCCAGCAGTGTAGTAAACAGAGGAACCCGGGAGCAGAGTGCTCCTTACAGTCCAAAGGCCGTTCAGCAGCTGCTGAGCTCTGTATGACACCATCCAGCCCCTTCTTCGTGCCTCGTGTTACATCCTGGTCACGTGCGTGGTGAAGCAATTGTGGAAATTGCTGGGCGAAGGCCCCCCCACCTCCCACTCCAGTGGGACACAGACACAGCAGCAGCCTGCCTGACTCAGGGAAGGATGAGCTGCACGCGGGGTGTTTCCTCGACCCCCGCCTGCAAAGAAAGTGATCCTGCCTATCTGACATGCAGCCAGGTTTGCTTCACGGCACGGTAACGGCCCTAGCTGCGGCTTTCACTCATGCGAGTGTCAGGGAGGAGTAACTCCACTGCCATCAATGACGTGACACGGGGGCAAAGCTGGTACAGGCAAGGTCAGAACCAGCCAGCGTGTGTTTCAATGTGATTCTGTGTTTAGTATGTGAAGAACGTCAGGGGTCGCACAGGGGTGGGGTAGAATAGTGATGGGTCTCTTCCAGGCTCCGGCCACCCATGACATCAGGGGGAGTTCACCATAACTGGTGGAGATCGTTGGAACGTAACTCTCCCGCTGCTTTCTTCCATGACTTAATCCACAGTGAAATCATCACCATTCTTCACATTTCAATGGACACCCTGATGCACCAGAGTTGAAAAAGTCTCGCAAGGGAGCAGGACAGGGTGTACCTCTCTCAAACCTTTTATCTGAGTCAGGCTTCTCCCCAGTATTGCCAGATACCATTGCATTGGTTCGTAGCCAAGTCACACTTTGGAGGTTTCTCTGTGCCACTGTGTGCGTTAGAGGGTTGTGCTTGTTTTTACACAGAAAGCTTAGATTTTCTAAGAGATCTGCTCCAGGAATTATAGTAGACAGGTTCTGTGGCCCGTGTTCAGACTGGAAGGTAACCATGGTCCCGTCTGGCCTTAGAAGCTATGAATCTCAAACCACTCCACCCACAAGATGACAGGGGTTGTATTCGCTCTTCACCTTGTGTTTTACCCTGCCGTTCCCCAACTGTTCCCTGCAATATTTTGCAGAGCTGGCTGTGTGAAACTCACACTGCACCAGCCCCGGAAACCGCAGGGCCAAATGTGAACATCTTCCCTGCGATGTATGTTGCCTTCCCTTCGGGCAGGAAAATGGGGCACCCCAGCCAGTCGAGACAAAAAAGCAGGCCAGGCATGCTGGCATCAGAGCAAACTTGGGGAGGCAGCCAGTCTTGGTGGAAAGAGCGCGACCAGAGGCAGACTTCTTTCGCCCGTATGCATTCCCCCTGCCTCCTCCCAGCTTTTCTCCTGGATAACAAAAAGCCTCTGCACACTGCTCAGCACGCCAGCTTCCTGCAAACTGGTGCTTAACTAATGCAGGAAGCTTCACTGCTGTAGATGAAAGAATCCGTCCACAAGAAATTTTCCGTGTCTGGCCCAAATGCCGTGCCTGCCAGGTCCTAGGGGCCCCGCCCACTTTCCCTCCGCCTTTCCACAATTTGGGGCCAAGAGGAGAGCTCGCCCCTTTTCCATCAGCACAGATTTTCACTGGCCCCTGCTCAGCTCCCCTCGTGCTCGTCGGCTGTGCTGCTGGGCATGCACCATGTACTGCCGTGGTGGCTCTGCTGTGCTGTCACAGTGTGAGGATTTACAGAGCAGCTCTTTCCCGCAGCCGTGAGGGACACCTGGATTTTCTCAGGCAGCACTAGCTCCCCAGCTCAGAAGGGCTTGTTCCTTTGGCCCAGACTTTGCCTGTTTGAGAGCTGTGTGCCCTCCTTTTTCCCCTTTGGCCCTCCCTGGCGTTTCTCTGCAAGCGCCAGCTGGCTCTGCCACCGACTCTCTGTGTGACCTTGGTCAATTCACTTCCCCTTCATTGTCTGAGTCTCCCTGCCTCACAAGGAGGCTGCGTGGATCTGTGGGTGCATAAGAGCTCCGAAGATACAGTCCAATAATTGATTCCCATTTCTGATTAATGGATAGCTTGCCCAGAACTGGGGCGTGGGGGCTCACCCCAGTTGCGAATACACTGGAGCAGGCTGCAACCTGAGCAGTGGCCAGTGGTCATGATGCAGACCCCAGCGTGACCTGCCTGACCTGTGTTGGGGACACCAGCGTTTCTGCTAAGAGGGCCTGCATAGGATTTACCATTTCATGTGGCTCCCTCACTGACGCAAAGGCTGCCATGCTAAGTGACATGGGCCAGACCCATCCCCTCTGCCGTCTGAAGCCAAGACTAACCGCTCATGCTGCCTCCCAATCCACACGCGGCTTGGACTTCGTGATCCCTGTGTCCTGCTGCGTCCTGGCGCAGCTCCTGCCAGCTGGGACTTCAGCTGCCAGAGGCACCCGCCACACAGCCGTGTCTGTCTCCCCGGCTAATTGCTAGCCTGCTCCCTCTTTGCATTGTGTGTTTTGGTCCCCTGCATCCACAGCGTAAACATGTCACAATATTTCCCGGCGCTGCTGTCTCCTGTCAACACTCAACCCGCCCCGAATGAGAGGAGACGCTGCCACCAGCTAATTAGCAGAAAATCCGTGTTCTGGCAGCTCCTCTCTGCACGGAGCCAAGCCATTGGAACAATCCCTTGTATCCCTGGCATGGCACAGGGCCCTTTTCAATCGCCTCGTTAGCATAACCCACCTCGCTGGGTCCCAGGGGCTGCCCTATGAGCTGGCTTGAGTGTTTCTTCCGCGGTTTGGCACTGGGTTCCCCAGCTCACTGTCGGAGCACGAGAATAGGCAGCAGCCCAAATGGATTCCAACACACAATTACTTTCCAGCTGCTTCACCTGGCCCTGTGCAAGACCCTGCAACCTTGGGCACAGGCAGCATGTGTGGAGCACAAAGGGGGGTTTCTGCCGTTCTCTCTCCCTCCCTCCTCCCCATCATTGCTTTTAGTGGGTAATGGCCCAGCCCTGAATTTTTTCCCTCTTGGCCCTGCCTGGCTTCTCTCTGCTGTCGCCCTGAGAGAGGCCTGATCTGTGAGCCAGGAACATGCCCCCTCCTGGCTTTTGGGTTCCAAAAAAGAGCTGGATAGATTCATGGAGGTCAGGTCCATCAATGGCTATTAGCCAGGATGGGTAGGAATGGTGTCCCCAGCCTCTGTTTCTCTGGAGGTAGGTGACAAGAGAGGGATCACGTGAGGATTCCCTCTTGTGTTCCCTTCCTCTGGGGCATCTGGCAAAGCCCCAGTGTGGAGCATTATACACTGCCCACCTGAACCCCCCACTGCTAGTTCAATGACAGCTGCATTTCTGCAATGGAGCAACAGCAGTTTGTGCTGGTTCTTCATGGCCTTGCAACTCTATCGATCCTGTCCCAACGTGGGAGCTAAGCAAGCAGGGAGTGTGATTTGATAGGTTTGATGCCCCTTTGCATGGGTGCAAATAACCCCACACAGCACGGTGAGGACAGGGGGTGGGATGGGTGGAATGCGAGCGTGTGGGGTGTGAGATGTGTATGGAGGCACACAACTGCTTGCATACGTACCCTCTGCAAACCTACCGCGCAGCCCATGGAGTCTGTAACAATGGCCGTAGAAGGAAGGCTCTCAGGCCAAGTGGCGCCACAGGAACATAAGTCGCTAATTATGGTTATTACTGACTGAGTTAGCGCAGCAATTTCCCATTCCAGATTACAGCTTTCCACACTAGGGCCTCCGTACCGAGGGAGGGACTCTCAGGGACACGCACAGACATTGGAAACTAGCCCAGACACGAAGTGTCGAGTAGGGACAAATTCTGCACGTGCAGAGGGACAGATGGGGCCTTTTCCAGCTCATAGTCCTGCGACTCATCAGAGAGCATCCCAGAGTCCACCGTGCCCTGCAGGCGTGACGTACATAAATATGCTTTCACGGCTACACCTGCTCAGGAGCAATTGCTGCAGAGTGAAGCTGGTGGGATAACACTGTTGTCTCAGGCTTGGTAGAGGGCGGTAGCCCTTTGGCTGTCGCACTCGCCAAGAACACTGACTGTCCTGCCTGCTGAGGATTGCATTTCCTTGCAGCCTCTGAAAATGGCTTTGCAATGAAGTGTGATCACATCCTAGCCACCTCCTTGAGAACAGAGAGTGGGGGTGAGAAATGGTTTAGTTTATTCTTAGGCACCTTGCAGAGCTGGGGCCTATGAAGCATCATGTGAATGGTCCCCATTGACTCCAGCAGGGGCACTTGCGTGCTTCAAATTAGATCTTCAGGGAGGGGAGACTGCTGCACAGAAGATGACCCCAAGAACCATCCTGAGGCTCGGGAGCTCGCTGCACTCGATTAGGGACCCGGCCAACCCATAGACACAGAGCAGCGCAGACCCGTCCGCTGGACGCGGGCTTTCACCAGGGCTATGTCCTACATGCGTTTGTAAAGCAGAAGTCAAGGTGGAAGGATTGGAAGTTAAAGTCACTTTAGACCAGCAATGGGCAACCTGGGCTAGCGAGTGGGCTGCACGAGTGGCTCTCCTTCGTCTCAGTGGGCCACAAGATCGTCCTAACCGAGACAGGCGAGGAGTCCTGTGGCACCTTATAGACTAACTGAAGTGTTGGAGCATGAGCTTTCGTGGGCAAAGACCCACTTCGTCAGATGCATGTACTCTGACAAAGTGGGTCTTTGCCCACGAAAGCTCATGCTCCAACACTTCGGTTAGTCTATAAGGTGCCACCGGACTCCTCGCCGCTTTTGCAGATCCAGACTAACCTGGCGACCCCTCTGATACTAACCAAGACAGGCTCCCAGGATGGGGCAGTTTGCTCACTGCACGTGCGTACCTAGAATTTGTGGGGTGTGCTGGCTGAACCACAGCAGCGCTGGGATGGGATGCACTGGGAGCACACGGCTCCCACAGTCAGCATTGTGTGCAAATGGCATGTGCCCGGGCTTTACTTACGTGTCACTTTTGTAGTATCAGTAGGGAAAAAACCATGCAGATGGAAACCAGCAAAATCTGGCAACCCTGTATCTGACCAGCAGTAAACAAAATGTCTCATGGGCCACAGATAAAATCCCAAGGGGCCACATGCAGCTCGTGGGCCACTGGTTGCCCACCACTACTTTAGAGCCTGATTATTGGACATCAGCCTCTGCCACAACCAAAACCCAGAGCTCTGTGCATGGGCCAGCTAGCCATTGGCTTGGGCTGGCCAAGAGAAAATAAATGGGAGCAAGACATCTCGTAAGGGAAATTCCATCCAAGGAGCTGTGATTTGCATTCCATTTCCAGATTCCTAACGAGCTCCCTCCCTTCTCCAGGTGCATCTTTCTAACAAGTTCCCTCTCTTCCTTATTAGCCTGAAGACCAACCTGCAGAAAAAGCTGAGCCAAGACTCCATGGATTTATCAGGGATCCCCCTGACCATGCGGGATGTCCACCGCATGGCCTATTACCTACAGAACAACGGTGACAGCCTCACGGCCGTAGACCTGAGCTTCACCGAGCTGACCGACGACATGATGCGCCTGCTACTGCCCTTCTTCTGGGCCCTGCCCAGGCTCACTCACCTCTCCCTCAACGGCAACAGGCTGACCCGGGCCACCATGAAGGAGCTGACGGACACCATGAAGGACATGAGCAAGTTCCCCTGCTTGGCCTGGATAGACCTGGGCAACAACGTGGACGTCTCCTCCATGCCGCAGCCCTTGCTGGTGGGCTTGCGCAAGCGCCTGAGCCAGCAGACCACCCTGCCCACCATCTACGAGTCCCTCGACTGCGACGCCGAGCTGCCCGGTGGGCAGGAAGTCAGCCGCCCGGAGGAGAGGGGCGAGGGAGGCCCGCAGCCCGTGGCGGAAGACAGGGACGCCCCCGGGGACTTCCCTCAGCAGTGCTGCGAAAGGTGACGTGGCGGCAGGCCTTGGCTGTCGGACGGAAGCCGCGGCAAGGAGCGTCCCCAGTGCAAGAAGGTCCAGCTTCACCGGCTTCTGCTGGCGCGTCTCTCGCCTTTGAGAGCCTGCCTCCCCCGCCCCCACCGCCACGGCCATCGCCCCCATTCCAGACAGGAAGCAGATACTCACAGCCAGCCCGGCCTCGGAGCAGGGGCTCGTTGGAAGATGGGAATTGAGTTGTAGGGTTCGGCGTTTCCCCCTCAGTCTATAGAGGGCAGCGGCGGTGGGAGGAGAGGGGGGGACCCAAATCTCCGTCTAGGTGATTTCTTTCCTCCTTTTTCTTCCGTGTGTGGTAGTTGTTGGGGTCTGAGGCCTGCAGTTGTGGAATGGGAGCTGCCACAAGGGCAGAGATTCCGTCCGGCTTTGTTGAATGCATCAGAGACTGAGGTCAGAGCCCCGCAGAGTGTATCTTCCCCTTGAGCCTGGCTCAGTTTTTCTATTTTCCCAGTGTGTGATTTGTAGTAATGTCCAGACAAAGGGAGTTAAAACCAGGGGGCCCAACAGAGTGTGCTGGCCAGCCAGGGGGGTGAGGGCACGTGACTTGGACTTGCAGTGTCAGGATATTTAGGGCCAGGTTACGAGTGCGCATCGGTGGGAGCGTGACGGGGACGCTGCTCTGGGGGTGGGGAGCACACGGGGAGGAAAGAACCACTCCTTGTGGATGCACACCACTGGCGTGGCACACTCTGCTTTCGTACAACACAGACAAAACCCGAAGGAAGGCGGGGAAGAAGAGCTCACTGAAAAGTCCATGGATGGTGGGGGCTAGAGGGCGAGACGCAGCAGCGCATCTGGGCACAGCCCACACTGCAGCAGAACTGTGGCTTACTCCCCGTTAGACATTCTGTGCGTCTGACCATCTGTGGCTAAGGGTTTCCTAATATTATAGATGGGGTGGGAATGGCCAAGTCGCCATTTCTGGCACTGTCCAGGGAACCAAACCAGCGACACAAGATTTCCAGTGTTTTCCACATTGCCATGCTGTATGCGATCACAATAAATGGTTCTCTTGGACACGAGCGTAAAGCACTAATGCCATGTGTGAGTGTCTGGATCGTTTGTGCCTCTAGCTTTAGCAGTGCACTGGCTGCAACATATAGTTCAGTGTCCTGGTGCAATGCCCACACAGCACAGGAGAGGCCACAGTGGGCATAGCTTAAATGAATAGCAGCAGTGCTGTTAGGAGAACTGCAATTTGGTTTTCTATGGGAGATGCCTGAGCCCTACTGTGCAAGATGCTGGACACACATGCAGGTACAAACATGGGGCTACGTCTACTCTGGCGCATTCTCAGGCAAAAATTCTTTTGCGGAAGAGTTCTTCTGCAAAAAATCTTCCAGAAGAGAGCGTGTACACTGGCATGTGTCTTTGCGCAAGAGCATCCATGCCAGTGTAAACGCTCTCTTCCACAAGAAAGCTCCGATGGCCATTTTAACCATAAAGGCTTCTTGCGCAAGAAATTCATATGCCTGTCTACACTGGCCTCTTCTGGAAGAGCTCTTGCGCAAGAGGGCTTATTCCTGAGTGGGAGCATCAGAGTTCTCGCACAAAAAGCCCTGATTTTATACAGTAGAACGTCAGTGTACTTGCGCAAGAACATGTGGCCAGTGTAGTCAGGCAGTAAGTTTTTGCACAAGAGCAGCCGCTTTTGTGTGAGATTGTGCCAGTGTAGACACAGCCAGGGTGTCCTCAGCTGTAGTCAAGAGGTGCTACCTGTCTCTGGGGCTGCCCAGTGCAGATCTGCTTAAGAAACCGCTTGCAGTTCCCTTTTTAAAAGCCTCTCTCTTCTCTCCCCTTCCATCCCCCTATTTTCTGATACTGCAGCTAATGCTCTGCAATTAAAAATTATGCTTTTGCCTTCTCTAGCACCGTCTCTATGGGGATCGCAGTATGCTTCATTCATAAGGTCTGCTTGGGGCTCTGCACAAGATGATAAGTACTGATAAAGAAACTGAGGCCCTCGCCCTGCCCCCCCAGAAGTTAAGTGACTTTCCCAAGTTCATACAGCAAGCTAGTTGCAGAGCCATGATACCTAGCCTCTTGTCTGAACCATTACACAACAGTGCTTCTCTTTACATCAACCGGGAGTCTATTCGAGGGTGTCGATACCAGGTTTGTTGCCTGCGTAGAATCAGCATTCTCAAGCACATTAATTATCTTATAAAAATTCCTCTCTCCCAGAAGTGGACAGTTTTCGAAGTTCCAGGAGAAGGTTTGTAAAATCCTCTGATATACCTCACCTGTGCAATGTTGTGCCAGAGGAGAAATTTCCTCCTGATTCTAGTCAGCTCTTAGTCTATGAACCAGGAAATCCAGAAGCCTTTAATTTTTAGCTGCCTTACTGGTATAGGAAGCACCACTTTTAATCACATAGGCTGCGTCTAGACTGGCATGATTTTGCGGAAATACTTTTAACGGAAAAGTTTTTCCCTCAAAAGTATTTCCGCAAAACAGCATCTAGATTGGCATGGATGCTTTTGTGCAAAAAGTGTTTTTGCACAAAAGCATCCGTGCCCAGTATAGACGTGCTTTTGCGCAAGAAAACTCCGATAACCGTCAGGCTTTCTTGTGCAAAAAATTAAGGTTCCTGTCTACACTGGCCCTCTTGTGCAAGTATTCTTGTGCAAGAGGGCTTATCCCTGAGCGGGAGCATCAAAGTATTTGCGCAAGAAGCATTGAATTCTTACATTAGAATGTCAGTGCTCTTGTGCAAATTCAAGCGGCCAGTGTAGACAGCTGGCAAGTTTTTGCACAAAAGCAGCCACTTTTGCACAAAATCTTGCCAGTCTAGACGCCACCGTGTCTGAATCTTCTTTTATAATCATACCAGGCTATTTACTTTAACAATATCATGTGGCAGTGAGTTCTGCAGGTTATCTATATGTTGTACAGGGAAATCTATTCTCTTCTTCCCACTTAAAAATTGTGGCCTTTACATTTCATTAGATGCCCTTCTATTTGCCTGATTACTCTGGGAAAAGTTAAATAGAACTATTTAGCTGGTTTCCTCTGTATTACCATCTATAATTCGGTCAAAGTTCCCCTTTACTCTTCTTTCTTCCAAACCAATCAAACCTAAGGGCCATTCTCCATTCACACTGCACACAATGGTATAGTGCAATGGAGCAGAGAAACACGTCCCCTGCCTTTATTGGCTTTTCTCAGCCTGCTTTTGGAATCATCCATGGCCTTGTTATTAGAAGACAGAGATACTATAGTAGTCCAGCATGGGGAAGGCAGCCTTTTGTTGGGGAACAGGTAGCCCGGAAAGCTGCCAGTGGCACGCAGGGACCCAAGAGGGAATGTCACTGATTCCAATCAAGCCTCAGGGGAACATTTATACCTTCACACACCAGTTTGGTGACCAACTTGAGTTGCCTTGAGAGGACTCGGTCCACTTCTGGATAGACAAATTGTACACACATGGGCATCTGTTCCTGACAGCAAAACAAGACAGAGCTGTGCTGAGCTGTTCTGGCCCTGCCTCCAGCTGCCACGTGCAGTTGCTGTGGGCTGCTCAGTGTGGCTCAGGCAGGTTCCAGGGCAGCTGGGAAGGAGGAGAAGCAGGAACCTTCTCAGCCACGCACGTGGCTGTGGGGAGACTTGGGCCCTGGCTGCCTCCCTCCTGCTGCTACCCGCACTGGGGAGGCTTGGGGAGATGCGCTCTTCCCGTTGCATGGGCGGGGCCTCAGCAGAGGGGGCGGGGCTGTAGGAGGGACCACAGGGCTGCCTCCCCCAGCCTCAGCTGCACCGACTGCCCATGCGCACACATCAGGAAGAAAGACGGTCATAGCTGACACTAAAGGGAGGCTGTAACAGGCAGGGAGACTTTGTCTGAGACATTCCAGCCTGTTAGCGGGTGCAGATCTTGCTGAGAGATGGTTAAGGGGGGCTGAGCTGACTCACTGGGGCAGGCAGCTCATTCCCCCAGCTGGGTATAGATAGGCAGTAAAAGGGGCTCTCTAAAGAGCGTATCTAGAGTGCGGGCTGAGTAGATCTGGGCGAGGAGCCCTGGGAGCAGCTATGCCCAGGGAAAAGATTTGGTCTCAGCTTTGTCAATTATTAAATTATTTGTTAGTAAAGCCAAATTAAGGATGGTGACTCTTCAGTGTGTGAACTTCCCGACTTGCCGTTCTTTAAAAGGACACTTTTCTGGCCTAAATAATCACTTGTACTTTGACATATAAAGCACATGAAGGGAGGGGGCAGGATTCTGACTCGCCACCCCCCGTCCAGAAAACATATGTTCTCTAGACTATTGATGGAGCTAAGGGAAAGGAGGGGTGACCGGGGGGTTCTATTTAAGTTGGAGATCTGGAATCTAGTGCCAGCTTTGCCACATTACATGGTGTGGGATTTGGACCTGCCACTTAACACTCCAGGGCCTCAGATGGCATGTCTGCGGAAGGGGATTTAGGACGTTTGCCTGCCTCCCCTGGGTGCTGTCAGAGGAAATCCATGAATGGACGGGGAGTGTTTTAATGCCCCTGAATGCGAGGCAAGTACCATGCATTGTTATTTCTAACCAATCTTCATGCTGATTTCATGGACATTTATTTCCTAACTTTTCACTCTGCTGCTATCTAAAGGTCCAAACGGTAACTATTTTCCTGGTCTTCCTATAGGAGGCTAAAGCTAAGTAAGCACATTGCAAACTGAGGGCCTGATCAATGGGTATTATGGCAGAGAGGCATGGAGGATATAGCATGGTCAGGTAAGCACATTTTGGGTCAGATCCTAGCTGCCTCGTATGGATGCCACTATATAAAATCCAGGGCACACCAATATCTTGAATACTTCATGCAGTTCCAGTCACCCCATCTCAAAAAAGGTATGTTAGAACTGCAAAAGGTGCACAGAAAAGCAACCAAAATGATTAGGGGCACGGAACAACTTCTATTTGAGATTAAAAAGACAGGGAAAGTTCAGTTCAGGAGAAAACTAAGGATGTGTCTCCATTACTGGTTGCTTGATGCTGCAGCAATCAATCCAGCAGGAGTCAATTTAGTGGGTCTAGTGAAGACTCACTAAATTGATCGCCAAATGTGCTCCCATAGACTCTGGTACTTCACTGGAAGAAGAAACTTAAGGTGTGTCGATGGGAATGTTTCTCCCAGCAACACAGCACAGTGGAGACAACGCAATAAGCTGAGCTACTTTCATCTCGCTGGAGTTGCAGTACTTGAGTTGACTTTACCGTGTAGTATAGTCCTGCCCTGAGGGAGGATATGGTTACAGTCTACAAAATCATGACTAGAATGTACAGAGTGAAGTGTTGTTTACTCTTTCATATAACAAGACCTCGCAGTCCTCTCCTGAAATTAACTGGCAGCAGATCTAAAACAAACATAAGGTAGCGTTTATTCACACAGCGCACACTCAACCTGTGAAACTCATTGCCACTGGATGTTGTGAAGGCCAAAAGGATCATTGGGTATAAAAAAAAAAGAATTAGACAAGCTCAGGGAGAATAGATCCATTAATGGCTATTAGCCAAGACAGTCAGGGATGCAAAACCTTGTTCTGGCTTTCCCTAAACCTCTCACTGCCAGAAACTGGGACTGGACAACAGGGGGTTATTACTCAAAACTGTGCTGTTCTGTTCCTTCTTCCTGGCATTAAGTCACTAGATGGCTCTTGGTCTGACCCAGAACAGTCATTCTCATGATGAAGATGAGGGGGAAAGGTCCAGGAAGCAGCCAGAATCCTGCTGCTTGCATACAAAGGCCAGGTTAGGGAGCCTTAGTGCTGCCAGGGCCCTACACTCCAAAAGGGGCATGGCAGGGTGGGGTGTGCACCCTCTCTCCAGAACAAGCTGCTCCTAAGCATTGCTCCCTCCACTGCCCCAGAGGCACCCTGCCTAATTCAGGGCTCTAGAGCAAGAACGCAACTCACTCGCCACCTCCCTTCCAAAGTGACTAGGTCCCCACAAAACCACCGCTCTCGCCCTTAGGAGTGGATCAGAATGAACTCATTGTGCAGGGTGTCCATGGAGCTACCACAATGTGCGTGCCGCTCACTTGGGCCTGCCTGGGCCAGCTGTTTCCACGAGCAGTGAGGCTGCAGTGCATGCATCTGCACTGGCTGCACCATCCCACCCAGCAACTGGGTTTTGGGGTTTTTTTGGGGGAGGGGGGAGGGCGCTAGCTCATGCTGAAGCAGGCACTGTAACAGCTTCCCTGCTACTAGAATCCAAGCTAGCCAGAGTAGAGCCAGCTCAGGTATATCTGCCCAAGGTGCGGTTCTGACTAACTCAGCCCCACCTCTCCAACTCATACCACTGCCTGTAGACCAGGAGGGTCCTGTTTCTAGTCTTAGCTAGGCTTGCCGCATAAGGCAGCCCCCTGCTGTCACTTACATCAGCTGTGAGTGTCCAGCAGCCAGCTGGCAAACTCAAAAGCTGTATCTGGAGGGATGTTCACTCACAGGCGTGCACTTGGCTGTTCCATCCCCAAAATCCGGTATCTCCGCCGAGGGCGATCTAGTCGGCCAGCCTACATAAACGTGACAACACAATAGAAAACATGCACCCAGCCTCCACTCCAGACTCCGCAGCCCCGCCACAGAAAAGCGCGGCCCCCTGACCACTTTCCAAAATCTTGGGGTGGCCCCCCCCACCAAAAATGTTTGCCCCTCTGGTTTAGATGGTGTTTGGTCCTGCCGTGAGGGCAGGGGACTCTGGAGGTCCCTTCCTGTTCTATGATAGCAGCTGAGGGAGGCTAATGGCCCCGTGAGGATGAAGGGCCTTTTTCCAGGAGGCAGGCTTCACTGGAAGCTGCCCCCAGACACCGGAGGGGAACATGAGCTACACTAGCCTTTCCTCCGGAGGCAGTGGAGGACCCATGGCAACAGGACCACGGCCCAGTTTTACAAAGTGCTCAGATCCACTTCCTCCCTGGGGGGCAGGCTGGGTCGTATTCCACACCCATCCACCCTCGGGATGTCAATGACTAGTCGGCAACTCAGGCAGCGGGTGAGGGGTTGCTTCAAAGCAGCAGCACCGCATGGAGCCCAGGGTCAGCTGGGGACTTCCCATCTGAGCCCTGGCTCCATGCAGCACTGCTGCTTTGAAACGCCGCAGGGAGCACGGGGCCAGTGGGGACTGCTTGAGTCCTCCTCCCCCTCCCCCATGCTCCCTGCAGTGATTTCGCCTTTGAAGTGTAGCAACAGCCCTGGGGCTATGGCTTTAAAGGCGGAGGCGCCCTTATCGACAAGTCGAATAGTCGATGGAAATAGCAGCAACGATTCAATTAGCCCATTAATCTAAATTTAACATCCCTGGTCCTCCCATACAGTGCAACACCGCACGCCTAACCTCGCCTTTCAGCCTCTCTTTGCTGGGGCCCTCGGCCAAAAGGCAGTGGGGCAGGCACAGGTCTCGCCCCCGCTTCATTCCAGCTCACCCAGCCCTGTACTCTTCCTCTGGAATACTTCTTCCCAGGCCAGTCAGGTGAGGGCTAATTCATTCCTCACCTCCCCAGCCTCTCCTGATTAGCTAATTACCCAAGCCGCCGTTCCTGGGGCATTCACTGAGTGCTAGCCCAGCTGTCGGGCCTCAGCACAGCCACACCCAGGTGGGGAGTGTGGCCAGAGGAGAGTGACACACCCACGGTGGAGGCAGGGGGCTTGTGCAAGGAAAGCAGCCAAACCTGACCCCGGCATGCCCAGGGCCAATGTTGAGCTCACACTGCACCTGGCTACCAGACTAGACCCTGTCCACAGTGACACGCTCTCCCTGGTCATCCCCCAGTGATGTAACCCAGAGGTACCCCCTGCTGGATGAAGCAAATGGGCAAACCTATGCCCGCTGAGCCCCTCTGGATCCACAGTGCTGCGGCCAAGAGCAGAGCTGAGTTTGCTCCCTTCAGCAGGCGGGCCGGACAGCTCATGAGGATAGGGCCGCGTGTGGCCCTGAAATGCACCTTCTAGGGGTGGCAGCTTTCAGCACCACACTGGCACCCTTGGCTTGCTCTTGCTTCACTAGCATTGACCCTGCAGCTTATGCTCTGTGCCGCTATCCCATCCCCCAGGCGCACACTCTGCCCTGCTGTATTGAAGATCACTGAAATCTTCCTCCTGGCCCCTTTTCAGAACCACTCTGCTGCTGACTGAGGCAATAAAGCTCCCCCCCTCTGCGGCGAGAAACACGCTTTCCCACCCACACTCCTCGCCAATGCCAGGCTGCAGCAGTGGTTGCCTCAGGCTAGACACAGCTCACCCCCTCCCTTCACTCTGTGCTATTTGCTGCTGTATTTCTGGCCCACCCTGTGCTAAGGGCCCAGGGGGACATGGCCAGCCGGGGTGACAAAGCGGGTCTTCCCCCGTGGTGTCTCCCTAGTGGAGTAGCCACAGGAGCTGTGGTGTGCGCGGTGGCTTAACCTGCATGGGTGCTAGAAATTGTGAAAAGTGGGAAGTCAGCTAAGTGCTCAGGGAAGAGCGGTGCTGACGGAGCAGGAGGCAGAAGAAATAACAAAGTCGCAAATAAGGTTTTAGCAGCCTCCCAAATAGGTTTGGGTCCAGGCCCAGATGAAAGCCGGCACTTCTTGGATCCAGAACAGCAGGTCCATCTTTGCTGAGGCACACTGACACACCCTTTCCTGAGGGTGTTGGTGGCTGCCCCGAGCCCTACAATGTTCAACTCCGAGAGCTGTGTGTTCTCACATTGTCTAGGTTGTCAGATCCTTGACACAGGGCCATGCACACCTGGGAGGAGGGGGGGGGGGTCTGTAGAGATAAATGAGTAACTATTTCCAAGAGGTGAGAAGTCAGAGAGCATCTGGAAGCACCATCTTGCATGATTTATTTTTATACAACGTATTTCAGAATGGAACCTGTTAAGGTGTTTTCCCTACATTGAAACGATTATTTCTTTGAATTCATTCTTCATAGCAAGTATTTGGGAAGGTATCTGTTTTTCTCCCCCTGGGCAGGCATGCTGGTTTGTTGTAGGGTTGCTTTTAAAGGCGCTAATTTTACTTCTACTTGTCCTGGTGCAGGGGAGGAAGGGTGTCCCCAGGGTGAGGTGCTGAAAGCAGGGAGCCTTACCTCCACTCCCTGCCCCCCACAATTGGGAGCTCCCCTATGCCAGCGTGGCTCCCCAGGGAAGGTCAAGGGCTTCTTTACACATTCGGGGGCAGCTTCCCCTGCGCACACAGTGTCTTCCTTTCCTGTCTCACAGCAGCCAGAGAAAGGAGCTCTGTGGTTCCAGAGCAAGCTGCTCACTCCTGCTCATCTCCCTACTCTCAGCTGGTGCCTGCTCTATCCCTGGGGAAGCTGGCAGCAGATGCCCAGATTCAGGATTTGAATCCACAACCCCAGGTTCTGGAGGTTTAGGCCGGATGCAGTAGGCCACTGGAGAACCCGCTCCAAACCTAGACTTCTCAAGTCTTCCCCTGTATTCTCAACTGTTCTCTGTGACAGACAGTGTGTCGGACGCCTCTCCTCTTATAATAGTACAGACTTTTGACTACAAATACTGACACTGTAAAAAACAAAAAAATAACATTTTTCAATTCACCTCATGCAAGTACCGTAGTGCAATCTCTTTATCATGAAATTACATAGAAAGGCGCTGCATTCAACAATAAAACAATGTAAAACTGTAGAGCCTGCAGGTCTACTCAGTATTACTTTTTTTCCATTCACACAAATGAGGTTTTGGTTTGTTTGTTTGTTTGTTTGTTTGTTTGAGATTTTTTACATGTCAGAGGCGCTAATGCAGTGGTGAATGTAATTTAAAATTTCTTACCAGTACTGCCCTATTGCAACCCGGGTCCCTGCCGGCTCTTTCAATAGCTCCCTGCTGGCTTTTGCCGCAGCTCAGCCATCTCTTGCAGGAGCTGTGCCCCAGGGCGCACCCACTGACTTTCACCTCTGCACTAAAGATTCGTGTGTCCCTTTACCACTATTCCAGGGGACGTGTGTCCATGCTGCTCACAAATATTCAGTATCATCAGCTGACTCAGATGCCACCGGCAGAAAGCTGATTTTCTTTTTTGGTGGTTCAGGTGCTGTAGTTTTCACATTGGAGTTTAGCTCTTTTAAGACTTCTAGATGCTTGGACTACACCTCACTTGGTTCATATTTTGGACAGCACTTCAGATTCTTAAACCTGGGATCAAGCACGGTGTCTGTCTTTAGAAATCTCACATTGGTAATTTTCTTTGCATTTTGTCAAATCTGCAGTGAAGGGGTTCTTAAAATGATCAACATGTGCTGGGCCGTCATCTGTGGCGGCTGCACCATGAAATATGTGGCAGAACGCAGATAAAACACAGAACAGGAGGCATCCAATTCTACCCCAAGGAGTTGAATCCATTGCAAATTTAATTAACACGTTTTTTTCAACAAGCATCATCAGCATGTCTTCTGGGATGGTGGCTAAAGCACAAAAGGGCAAACGAATGTTTAGCACATTTGGCACGTAAATACCTTGCAATGCTGGCCTCAAAAGTCCCATGTGAATGCCCGTTCTCACTTTTAGGTGACATTGTAAATAAGAAGTGGCAGTGTTGTCTTCTGTGAAAGTAAACAAACTCATTTCTCTTAGGGGACATCTATACGGCATATTTATTTTGAACTAAGCTATTCCAGAAGAAATACTCCGAAATAGCTTATTTCAAAATAGCACGTCTACACTACAGGGTAGACTCAAAATTAGTCTGAGGCTGCTCCCCTAATATGAACATGACACCTTGAGTTAGAGTCCCAGGAGGCACTGAGGAGTCATTACATTGACTAGAGGAGTCATTACATTGACTGGGGAGGAGCTATTTCCAAATAGCAGCAGTGGAACATCCACACTACTGCGTTTCTCAATAGCTTTCTCGGAAGAGGTGTTATTCCTTGTGGAATGAGGTTTATAGCTAGGCTACGTCTAGACTGCAAGCCTCTTTTGAAAGAGACTTTTTCAAAAGATACTTTCAAAAAAGCCTCTTTCGAAAAAGAGCGTCTAGACTACAACCAGTACTTTCGAAAAAGCAAGCCACTTTTTTGAAAGAGAGCACCCAGGCAGTCTGGATGCTCTCTTTCAAAAAAGCACAGTTTTTCCTCGTAAAGGTGTTATACCTCGTAAAACGAGGTTTTCCACAGTCGAAAAAACTCTTGCGTTCTTTCAATTTACTTTCAAAAGAATGCAGCTGCAGTCTAGATGCAGGTAAAGATTTTTTGAAAAAGGCCACTTTTTTCAAAAAATCCCTGTAGTCTAGACACACCCAGAATTGGAATGAGCTCTCTGTTATTTTTAATTTATTTTGAAATAACAGAATTGCCGTGTAGACGCTCACATTGTTATTTCAGAACAATGGCCGTTATTTCGAAATGACGCTGCTGTGTAGACTCACCCTTAGTGATTAGCTGAATAAAAAGACTGAGTGGGCTTGTAGGCTCTGAAGTTTTACTATTTTTTTTTCTGAGCAGTTATGTAACAGCCTACATTGGTAAGTTGCACTGTCACAGTAAAGAGATTGCACTACAGTACTTGGGAAAGGTACATTGAAAAATACTATTTCTTTTATCAATTTTGCAGTTCAGATATTTGGAATAAATATAAAGTGAGCACTTTGCACACTTTGTATTTTGTGTTGTAATTGAACATGTAAAAACACATCCGAAAATATTTAATAAATTTCAGTTGGTATTCTGTTATTTAGCAATACAATTCAAATTGTGATTAATTGTGATGAATTTTTAATCATGATTAATTTTGTGTTAATCACATGAGAACTGTGATTAATCGACAGCCGTAAAATAAAAATAATCGGTCGTTGACTCTCATCACTAGTAATGCACAGTTCATAATTGTGGTACACATCTGTGGAATAGATATTTATAGCCACAATGCAAAAATAAATTTACAAGGGATTGTGAAAGTAGAAAGAATTATACTGTAAGAAAAAGATGAATTGTGCTGTAATAATTGAATAAGTTAAAGGAATTCTGTTTGTCTCTTAAGAGGAAGAAGAAAAAGTATGTTAATGTTGATTGTAGGTATGCAGATCAAGGTGCTAGCCAATTTGGGCCTGAGTTTAACAGGAAAAGAAACATTAAGTGTTAGGAAACAATTCCAGATAATCAGGGAGATATAGCCAGGAGATTGCTGTGTGCTTAATATTGAAATGAAGAGTACTTGAGTAGCCTCACACTAATTATGTGAAGTTTTGCCCCCCTTTTAATCCTGTTAATTTTGGCTTCCTTTTGACTGTATAAAATCAAGGGGTTTGAACCTTGTGGGGTACTCACATTTTCTCCATGCATTTTAGCAAAGCTTTGCTGAAATAAACAGAGCAGTCTGCCAAATCTGTGAGTCCTGTCTGACTTTGACAATTTGGAGGTTCCACCGAGATGGCAACCGTCTTCGCTGAGGCTGTGAGATCCCTGACTGTCTTGCAGGATGACCGTGGCAGCCGGCACCTGGGCATTTAGCCCGAGCGGTCCTCCGCCAGAATGGAAAGGTGCACAGCCACAGCGAAGTCTACGCCATCGAACCTTTTGGTTCCTGCTCTGTTCTGGTAGGGATCCCGGGATCTAACATCAGGACTCTGGTCAGGTAATTATTTTGTCCGGACTGAGGACTGTCTTGTCTCTGTGTCTATCCGTCTTCCCTGTGGTGTGAGTGAGTCTGGGAGCCATCCCTGTCCAGGGACTGGCCGACCAAGGGGCTCCTGTCCCCGCGGTCTGTGTGACTGGAATCTGCACAATCGCAGCCGCACCGCACCTTGGATAAAATCCTTGGAGTGAACGCAAGGGCGATTGAGGCAGTAGCCTGTGGGCTTCTTTTGTGTGTTGCACCGGGCACCGCTCTGACGAACCCGAATTTCCTCCTGGTGTGATTGGTGTATGAAGTCCTCCTGTATGGGTAAGCAGACGTCTAAGCAGGGATAGTTCCCTAAAGGGACCCTGGCTCAGTTTATATATTTTAGAAAGGGTCCGGACTCCTGTAAATTTCTGGAAAAATGATCTAGATTAACTCTGGGGGGATCCCAAAACTCAGTGGCCACTGTTAGGATCTTGGAACAAAGACCAAGTGGATGTCTTAAAAGACAAACTTGGCCTTCCCAAAAACTAAATTGGCTAGAGGAGAGGTAGATTGCTTCATGCAGTGGTGGGACGAGGCAAATCTTAAATGAACTGAATCGAAGCTCGCCTCCCTTAAAAATTCTAATTATAAGAAAAAAAGCTTTATTGGAAACCTCCTCTCCCACCACCAGACCAAGCGCTTCCCTTTACCCCGTCCTCCAAGAAAACTCAGACCGGTCTCACTTGAAGCTATAAACCCTGGACCCACACGGAGCTCCACTCGATTTTAAAAGGTTTTCCAAATCCCCAGGAAAACCCTACCAAATTTGCAGAGGAATTTTGCTAGTGTGCAATGCCTATGAACCCTCTGAAGCAGACCTCCTGCAACTGTGTAAGCTACTTATAACCCCGTAAACAGCAACAAAGAAAAAAACCCGGGCAACTATCACACAGACTGACTGATGGTTTTTGTTTGTTTGGTTGGTTTTTTTGATTTTTTGGGGGTACAGCAACCAGGTAAAAATGGACAGGGCGCCCTGGCGCATGCGTTTGTTAATAGCCTCTTATCTGCTATTAGCAGTATGTTAAAGCAAATAAGTGTTGGATCGGAGGCCAAGACCATGGACAAATTGCAAGCAGTGGCAGAGCATTGCCACTGCACTCTAAAAGGAAAGAGAAGCAGTCCTCACAAAGGTTGATAGCTCTGCAAATATAGCATTATTCAGGGCACGGCAGACAGTACCGGGAATGGGGAGGGTACCAAGAATGGGGATAAGGTCAGAGAAGGGGTCGTGGCACCGGGTTTTTGGGATTTAGAGGTTTCAGCTCCGGTCATATCCACCCTGTGGGAACAAGGCATTATTGTCCCCTGTTCCAGCCCCTGTAACACCCCTATCCTCCTCCCAGTTCGAAAGGCTGATGGGAAATCATGGCGGTTTGTTCAGGATCTTCAAGCTATTAACTGCATTGTTGTACCCACCTTTCCTGTAATCCCTAACCCAGCAACTAATCTGGCTTCTATCCTGCCAGATGCAACTCATTTTACTGATGTTGATCTGTGTTCTGCTTTCTTTTCTGTCCCGGTTCACCCTAAGTTCCAGTATCTTTTTGCCTTTTCTTACAAGGAGCAGCAGTATGCTTCCCAAGGGGTACACAGAAAGCCCGTCTTACTTTTCCCAAGCATTAGCCAAAGACCTTGTTAACCTGGTCTTCCCCTCTGGGTCCACATTGGTCCAATGTGTAAATGATCTACTCCTCTGTTCCCCTTCATTATCTGTCTCAGAAACTGACTCTTTAGTGCTTCTCACTGCCCCCCCCCCCCCCCCCACCTTAGGGTTACCTGTCTACTGTAAGCCCTTTACCCTTTTCTGCCACGAGCAATCTGGTTGTGCACTTGGGGTTTTTACTCAGGAGCATGGTGGCAAAAAAAAATCGTCCAGTAGCTTATTTCTTTGCCACCTTGGATCCTGTTGCCCAAGGTCTACCCCCGTCTGCGGGCTGTGGCTGCCGCGGCACGCCTAATTAAAATGTCTGAGTCCCTTGTCCTCCGCTCTCCTGTTTCTCTCATGGTCCCTCACTCTATAGATACTCTCCTGCTACAAGGTAATACAGCTCACCTTTCCTCCGCCCGCCTCACTTTTACTGCTTTCGGCTTCGCATATCACCATAAAGTGCTGTTCTCAGTTGAACCCTGCCACTCTCCTTCCTCTGTCTAATGACGGTGAACCCCACGACTGCCTTGCAAGTGTCTCTGCTGTCACCGTCCCATGCCCCGACCTTTCTGATGTCCCTCTCTCTAACTCCGACCTTGTGTTATTCACTGACGGTTCCTGCTTTAGAGATAGCCAAGGTCGTCTCCTCGCAGGATATGCTGAGGTATCACTCTCTGAAACCCTAGAAGCTGCGCCGTTACCTTCTGTGACTTCAGCACAAGTCGCTGAACTAGTTGCCCTAACCCGCGCTTGCTTTCTGGCTGAGGGACGCTCCGCCACCATTTATACTGATTCTCGTTACGCTTTTGGGGTTGTACATGACTTTGGCACCCTCTGGCAAGCTCGGGGTTTCCTTACCTCTGCTGGTACCCCTATCAAGAATGGCCCCTACATTGCTGCTCCTCCTGTATGCACTCCCATCTGCATTAGCTATTGTTAAGTGCCCTGGTCACTCCACAGCAGATACTAATGTTGCTAAGGGTAATGCTGCCATAAAATCTTCCCCAGGTGCGTTTCTCGGTTCCCTTTCTGTTTCTGTACCACCGCAGTCCCTTTCTAAAGTCACCCTGCTCCAAGACTCTGCCTCAGAAACAGAAAAAGACTCCTGGGTCGCCCAGGATTGCTCTCTACACCCTGATTCCCTTTGGCGCCCCCTTATTGGTGCCTTTGTGGCCCTCTTTTCGCTCTACCCAGCTCTAGCCGCCCTGCTACACGGCGTTTCGCATGTCGGAAAGGAGGGTATGATCTCTGCTGTAACTAAGGCAGGATGGTGGGCCCCACATTTCAGCTCTTTTGCAGGTGTTGGTGGGCCCCACATTTCAGCTCTTTTGCAGCTCACCACTGTGCCGCCTGTACCACTTGCCAAAGCTACAATGTTGGCAAACCTGTAAAGGTAGCTCACGGGTTCTGGGGCCTGCCCCAAGCACTATTCTTGCATTGGCAGCTTGATTTTGTACAAATGCCTGTGTGTCAACTATATGAATTCATTTTGGTTATGGTATGCTTATTTTCGGGTTGGATTGAAGCCTTTCCTTGTCGCAAAGCTGATTCGCTGTCTGTTGCCAAATGTTTGTTAAAAGAAACTCCTGCCACTCTGTCCAGTGACCGGGGTACACATTTTACTGGACAACTTGTTCAGCACCTGGATCGTGTATTACATGTCACGCACTTGCTGCACTGTCCCTACCACCCACAGAGCGCAGGTGCAGTTGAAAGACGAAATGGCATGCTAAAAAAAAATAAGCTTGCAAAAATTTGTGACTCTACAGGGTTAAGCTGGCCAGCGGCCTTACCATTGGCCCTTATGGAAATTCGATCCACCCCATCCCAAAGACATAAATTAAGTCCTTTTGAAATTGTTATGGGGCGCCCTATGCGAACAATGACTACCATTACTCCAGTCTCAGACTTGAACTTGACTCGCAGTATACTCCTTCAGTACTGCAAGGGACTAATGCAAGCTGTAAGTCACTTCCATTCACAGGTTTGAGCCGCCTGGCCAACCGAACCCACCTCTGACGCCTGCCACACCCTCGAGACAGGTGATTGGGTCTACATACGACACCACCAACGAAAACACGCCTTGGAACCCCGGTGGAAGGGCCCACATCAGGTGCTGCTCACTGCCCAGACGGCTGTTAAGTTATCCGGCATAGCAGCATGGATACATGCTTCTCAGTGTAAGAAGGCACCACCCCCAGCAGACCAGTCATCGCCTCAGGACCACGCAGAGTCAATTTTGACTCCAGAAGAAGACGTAGAGGAATAGCCTGCAATACCTTACAACCTACGTTCACGTAAGGGTTGCCTGAAGCAGACGACAACCAAAAGCAAGGCCCAAGAAGAAGCAGCAGTGAGCCTAGCGCCTGCTGCCTGGTGGACATAAAACCGTGACTGCGGTTCCCTCAGCTGAGGTTGTCAGAACCAAAAAGGGTCTTGCCTCCAGCATGTGCCTCTGGTGGGGGCCTGTTCCTCGGCTACTGGTGTCTTAAGGTCTGGGGAATCCACAATGACAATTCTTTTATCCACCAGCAAGTATGGATCGCTCAGACCCTTAATATCTCTAATTGCTGGGTCTGCAGCCACATCCCAGCCCACTCACAAGCTGGTTCCTGTCTTGGCAATCCCACTTAATTCCCCAGGCCTCACCGGAGGACCTCATCCATTTAACAAGACATGGAACAGTAATGACACTTGGGAAGCAGTGGGAATAAATGTATCTAAATGGATAAGCGTGGTGGAGGGAAAAGGTCACTGGTGTTTGGTGTGTAATGGGACGGGGCTGAATCTGGGGAGGAGCAGTTGTCTCCAGCATATTGTAACATCAGTACAATCTTTAATGCCATGCAAATAACACTACTCCCCGTAAGGAGAATCACCTTGTGCCCTTCGGGGGATATTACTCCTCCTTTATAGACATCTATATGGCAAAGGGGTGCAACCGACCCTTCCCGGCTTTGATAGGGCATCATTGGGTCTGTGGAACAAAGGCCTATACCACATTACCAGTTAACTGGTCAGGTATCTGTTATCTTGCCCAACTCTTCCCACAATTCCGAGTGTTAGAGTCCTTCCCACGAGAACGCCTCCGTAATTTTAGGCGAAAAAGTAGGGACTTGTCGGATGCCAAATGGTATGTGAATCACATAAGCCCTTTAACTTGGGAAGAAGCTATTGGTGGTTCCTTTATCCCACTTGGGGGAGTAATACATCATGCAAAAAGGCTTCTGAGGTTACAAGCAGTAGTTGAAATCATGGCAAATGAAACTGGAGAAAGTTTAAGGGCCCTGGCCAAAGAAACAGAAGCGATCAGACAAGTAGTCCTCCAAAACCGTCAGGCATTGAATATAGTGCTGGCAGCAAAAGGAGGGACCTGTGCTCTCATTGGCAAAGAATGTTGTGTATATATACCAGACAACACCAATTATGTAATAGATCGCGCTAGCTACTTAGAAAAGATTGCATATCTTCCTCACGAAGAGCCAAGTTCCCTGTGGAAATGGCTGAGTAACTTGTTCAATTTCACTGGCATAGGAAACTGGTTGTTTCAGGGAGCCCTGACTATCCTATTTGGGATCTTAATGATTTTTGTATGTTTTCAGTTAATCTCCTGTTGTATCCAAAACTGTGCAAAACATATCACACAGCTAGCTACCCCTCACCAGAGTGCTAATCTGATGATTTTAAATATCACTGATGAACAGAGAGACAAAGAACGGTTAATGCAAGAAACCCAGTAATTGTTGGTCATAGGCGAAGCTTGACCAAAAGGAGGGATTGTGAAAGTAGAAAGAATTATACTGTAAGAAAAAGATGAATTGTGCTGTAATAATTGAATAAGTTAAAGGAATTCTGTTTGTCTCTTAAGAGGAAGAAGAAAAAGTATGTTAATGTTGATTGTAGGTATGCAGATCAAGGTGCTAGCCAATTTGGGCCTGAGTTTAACAGGAAAAGAAACATTAAGTGTTAGGAAACAATTCCAGATAATCAGGGAGATATAGCCAGGAGATTGCTGTGTGCTTAATATTGAAATGAAGAGTACTTGAGTAGCCTCACACTAATTATGTGAAGTTTTGCCCCCCTTTTAATCCTGTTAATTTTGGCTTCCTTTTGACTGTATAAAATCAAGGGGTTTGAACCTTGTGGGGTACTCACATTTTCTCCATGCATTTTAGCAAAGCTTTGCTGAAATAAACAGAGCAGTCTGCCAAATCTGTGAGTCCTGTCTGACTTTGACAGGATAAAATGTGGCCAATTGTGAAATAAAATGACATGTTCCAGTGATCGCAAACTAGGGCTCTATGCGCGGTTTTAAAGTCCCAGAGAGCCAGCAATTGGGTGGGTTACCTACCCTGCAATAAATGTGGTTCTTCAAGATGGTACCATCTACATTTTGTTAGTCTGTAAGGTGCTGCAGGACCATTCATTTTGTAAGTTTTCTCAGTTACAGACTAACACAGCTACCCCTCTGAAACTTTATAGTGGGTATTAGGCAGACTTAGCTACGCTGAACAGGGTGCAAAATTTTTCGCAACCATGAGGAATGTACCTAGGTTGATCTAACACTGAGGTATAGACGAGGTCTTTGGGATGCATGTAGCTGCTCCATCCTTATGGTCTTGTCTGGGAGGCTAACGAGGCAAAAGTGTGGCCCCAAAAGGACACTGCGATTCAGAAGTCACTGGTTGTGCGCATGTGCAGCTTTATTAGTGTGGAATCGACATGGACACATACTCCAAGGACATAAGATCTGATCCTTCCCCTGGTATTTCAGTCCACTATCATTGACACGTCTAATGATCGGGTTGCCGGAAGCAGAATATATTCCAAAGCTACATCAGAATTGTTCAGGGCTTGGGGGAGGGGGAAGAGGGACAAGGGATTTGTGAGCCCACTGCCCAGGCACAGAGCTTCACTTTCACAGCACCCCAGTTTCATATTTGGGGCCTCAAACTAGCACAGGCAGCAGGTGCCTAAAATAGGAATTTGGGAACTTAAGTATCCGAAACCAGACAGAGAATTTGAAAACTGCTACTTCCTGTTCATTTAATTGTTGGCAACTGGAACAAAATCCAGTTGGCAACATTTCAATCCCTTAAGTAATCATAGAGTGCTAGAACTGGAAGGGACCTTGAGAGGTCATCAAATCCAGTCCCCTGTCCTTGCGGCAGGACCAAGCACCAGCTGAATCATCCCTGACAGGTGCCTGTCTAACCTGCTCTTAAATATCTCCAGAGATGGAGATTGCACAACATCCCTGGGCAATTTATTCTGGTGTTCAAACACCCAGACACTTAGGAAGTGTTTTAATGTCCAACCTAAACCTCCCTTGCTCAGCTTAAGCCCATTGCTTCTTGTTCTATCCTCAGAGGCCAAGGAGAACAATTTTGCTCCCTCCTCCTTATGACACCCTTTCAGATACCTGAAAACTGCTCTCATCTCCCCTCTCAGACTTCTCCTTTCCAAACTAAACAAGCCCAATTCTTTCAGTCTTCCCTCATAGGTCATGTTCTCTAGAACTTTCATCATTTTTGTTGCTCTTTTCTGGACCTTCTCCAATTTTTCCACATCTTTCTTGAAATGCGGTGCCCAGAACTGGACACAATACTCCAACTGAGGCCTAATCCGCGCAGAGTAGAGCGGAAGAATGACTTCTCGTGTCTTGCTCACAACATTCCTGTTAATGCATCCCAGAATCATGTTTACTTTTTTTGCAACAGTGTCACACCTCTCATTCATATTTATCTTGTGGTCCACTATGAGCCCAGATCCCTTTCTGCAGTACTCCTTCCTAGACAGTCGCTTCCCATTCTGTAAGTGTGAAAGAGATTGTTCCTTGCTAAGTGGAGCACTTTGCATTTGAACTTCCTCCTATTTACCTTAGACCATTTCTCCAGCTTGTCCAGATCATTTTGAATTATGACTCTACCCTCCAAAGCACTTGCAGCCCCTCCCAGCTTGGTATCATCTGCAAACTTAATAAGAGTACTCTCTATGCCAATATATAAACGTTGATGAAGATATTGAACAGACACAATCCTAAAACAGACCCCTGCGGAACCCCACTTGTTATGCCTTTCCAGCATGATTGTGAATCATTAATAGCTACTCTCTCAGAAAGGTTATCCAGCTAGTTATGCACCCACCTTGTAGTAGCCCAATCGAAGTTGTATTTTCCTAGCTTATTGATAAGAAGATCATGCAAGACTGTATCAAACACCTTACTAAAGTCTAGGTATACCACATCCACCACTTCTCCCTTATCCATAAGACTTGTTATCCTATCAAAGAAAGCTATCGGATTGGGTTGACATGATTTGCTCTTTACAAATCCATACTGGCTGTTCCCTATCACCTTATTATCTTCCGGTTGTTTGCAGATGGATTACTTAATTACCTGTTCCAATATCTTTACTGGCACAGAAGTTAAGCTGACTGGTCTGTAGTTTCCTGGGTTGTTCTTATTTCCCTTTTATAGATGGGCACTAGATTTGCCCTTTTCCAGTCTTCTAGAATCTCTCCTGTCTTGTATGACTTTTCAAAGATGATAGCTAAAGGCTCAGTCACCTCCTCTATCAGCTCCTTGAGTATTCTAGGATGCATTTCATCAGGCCGTGGTGACTTGCAGACATCTAACTTTTCTAAGTCATTTTTAACTTGTTCTTTTATTTTATCTTCTAAACCTACTGCATTTCCATTAGCATCCACTGTACTAGACATCCCGTCACCATCCATCTTCTTGACAAAAATCGAAACAAAGACATCACTAAGCACCTCTGTAATCAGATACCTGGGCTTTGTTGGCATTTCCCTGTGTTCCAGTGAAACAGCAACATGAATGAAGGGCTCTATTATCCTGTCTCCAAAAGAACAAAGACACTTAACATGTAGGAGGTCAGAGTTGATACCACCGGATGATCCCTCTGTCTATTGGGAAACGTGCAGCAAAGAGAAATGTGGCAAGGCAGCTTGGCATTATAAATAGTAACTGAGGAGTGGGGCATAGACTAATGCATAAGAAGACTTCCATCACTTCCCATAAGAGCCTAAGCCACAGCCTAAACACACTGCACTGCTGAGGGTTTTCTCCTGCTGTTTCCCCTACATTTCCCCTTCCTCCTGAGATTATTTAGAGTAGAATGTGCAGAAATAAACTCTCTCCGTGTATTATGTTTACATCCTTCAAATGTTCCTTGCTCATTCATTACCGTCTACGTGTTTTGTGCGTCTCTAAGGTGCTGCAGGACTGTTTGTTGTTTTGCAAGTTTTGTCAGTTACAGACTAACACGGCTATACCCCTCTGAGATTCGTTACCTCCGTTACACTGCCACTCTTCCATTCTATTGCCTCTGGCCTGCGGAAAGACGCACACCTCCATAGGCCAAATACAAGAGAATGGAAATTCTGTCAAGCACCTCACCCTCGTTTCAATCACCCGCCTGATACGTGCCACCAGGGAGCTGATGCAAAAAGGGCGGCTGCCTCAAAAAAAACCAAAAAAAAAAAACCTGCAAATGGTTCCAACTCTCATCTGCTTCAGCTTTGTTGGTAAAAGGATTTGGCCCCTTCTGAACGGATGGTCGTTAGACTTTATCTGCATTGCTCTCTTTCCCCTTCAGAGCCTTTCACAGCCTCTTCTAGCCACAGCACATTTCCCTGTCAAAAGAAGAGACAGAAGGAACTACCGTGATCTAGGTTCAAGACCAGGCTCCGTCTGGTGCCGTGGGGGTAGGGGTGCAGGGAGGGACATCCAGAGAAACAGGGAGGGGGCGCAAGGAGGCACCCCAGTTAGCAACAGAAACGTTGGCAGGAGCAGAGCTCCCAAGCACTACCGCAAGTCACCTCTTTTCATTGAGGTACTTGCTTGATGTGCTTGTGTAACCACCACCACGGCAGATTTGAACCTAGCACCTCTGCAGCTTAGTGTAGAAGGCCTGGCACCTTGAACTATGCAGCCAGCTGGAGCTCAGCTGAAGGAGTAGAGCTTCCTCATTCTGATCTCTCTCTGCAAGTGGTCTAAGTGCCACTACATGGGACAGTGAACCACACTGGGTGTGTGGGATAGATGTGCCCTATTGTAACCTACTGTGGGCTCCCTTGTCAATGTGATCCTGCTGCATCTGGTTTGCAGGGGGGAGATCGGTGGGGGGGGGGGGGGGGGGCTTTGCATGACTCCCTGGCAAGTACAGATGTGCTCTGTTCAAGGCAGTGTGGCTGTACTAGCAGATGCCATTAAGAAGCCCACAGCAGGTCTATTAAAAACCCTTCTTCCCCGTGGGCTTCAGGGTTGGCTATACACATGTATGCTCTGGGCAGCGCATGCGACCCTGAAGCGAGACAGGACGGCTGCGTAGACAGCTCCCTCGGTCCCTGAAGGGAGCACACGGGGACGATTTGCTCGTCCATGAAAGACAATTTGCATCACTGAACACCAACCTCCACAGCCAATTAAGAAGCAGTTTGGTAGACTCTGAATAGAGTTCAGCCCCAGCCGCCTTGCTGGAAAGCCAGGGACTGCTGCCTACAGAGAAGCTAGGAAGATTTCTCAGGGGCAGACACAGGAGCAATGGGAAAGGTTGTGAAACCCAGAATTTGTTCCCTGCAGCCTCTTTAAATCTCTGCATCGTCAGGGTGGTGCCATGCCCCCTCCCAGATTACACATCCCGCCTTGTATGTTTCTGTGTCAAAGCTACACTTGGAGATTAGGGCGGGCGATGTTGAAATCTCGTGCCAGATGAATGCAATTCCTGGGGAGAGGGAGATGCAGAATAGCAAAGGGAACAAGGGTGCAAAGACCCAGGGCTGGGCTACTGCTTCACCGTCAGACGAGCAGGAACCCTCTCTATCGGGCTGCTTATTTGAAAAGCCTCCAGGGCCCGCCTTTTATTAAAGCCTCACATCTGATCTCCTGCGTGTGTGACAGGCTGCGGACCAGACCGGTTCTGTGTTCTGATTTAGATCTTCCTCACAGAATCTAGCTCAGGACAGCCACTGTGCCCTGTGCCTCTCGGGAACTCATTAATGGGCCTCAACGGGACTCTACTCCTACAGAGCAATTTCAAAAGCCAGCTGGACAGAGAAGCTGCCGAACTTGCCCTCATGTGCAAATCTGACACCTTTAATCAAAGGTTGAACGAAGACCTGACCTGGATGGGCCACTACATTCAACACCCAAATGACAATTAGTCTCTTTTAGCATGGACACACTAATTAAGATTTTTTTTCCTTCTCTTTCCCTCCCTATCTCCCCCCTTTTTCAGCTATTTATTTGTACCCCAGTAGCTCTTGCTCCATTCATCAGAAGTCGGTTGGGCCAACAAAAGCTCATGATACCATCTCCATTTTTTGTTAGTCTTTAAGGTGCTGCAAGAACATTCAGGCTGTGTCTACATTGGCATGATTTTGCGCAAAAGCAGCCACTTTTGCGCAAAACCATGCTGCCTGTCTACACTGGCGGGGAGTTCTTGCGCAAGAACACTGATGTTCTAATGTGTGAAATCAGGGCTTCTTGTGCAAGAACTATGATGCTCCCGCTCAGGAATTCCTTTCCAGCCCACTGGCCTTCCAAAGGAAATACAGGTGCACTGCTAGGGAGGACAGCAACTGCAAGGGCAGCTCAGTGGAAGCCGGAACAGAGCGCCATGGAGCTCCAGGTGTTCGACCTCCGAAAGCAGCGCGCCGGGGAAGTGTGGAACCTAAGCACTAGTGACTCGGTCCAGCTGTCTGACGACGGATGGGACTTTAGCTTTGGAACATGCAGCTGCTGCAAATCATTTCCCATTGCTGCTGTGTTTTACTGAGACAGGCACGTGCAGATGCATATTGTGCTACATGAACACGGGGCCCGTCTGGGCTAGAATCTGGCCACTCATGCACCCTCGCTGTGTTTGGGCTGGTCAGTACAGCCCCCTGAAGGAGGCGTACGCCTCATGTGACAGCTGATGTGACAGGGTGGAGAGCCGGGTGTGTGGGCAAGTGAGGAGGCTGTTATGATTGCCCAGATTCTGCAACTGAGGCTCAGCGTTTGGGCTGGACCAACACTAAGCAAGCAACCGCTGCACGAGGTGAAGTAGAAGGGAGGTCTGCTCCAGCCAAGCCAGGAGGACAACACAGTCGCATCCCTGTCTCCCTCAGAGACTCCTCCTCAGTTGACCTCTCTGTAAAATGGGAACATTTCACCTGGTTACACCACAGGGGACACTGCAGAAGGATTCATTAGGCAGTGAACTGCATTCTGCTCTCCGTTGCACCTGCCCACTAAAGTAAACGGGAATGCAGGGGTGCAGGGCGGAGTGCAGTCTGGTCTGCGAGCTCTGCACAGGAAGAAGGCCACGGAGGTACACGATAGCGCAGTGAACTCTCGTGCCAGAACTCTCGTGGGCACAGAAGGGATTCAGCTCTTCCAGATCACACAGAGGCTAAATGCCAAGCTCCATTCCTTGGGTGCTTGAAGCCCTGCAGGGTTCAAACGAGCTTTCACCAGCAGCACTCCTGCTCCTTGGGCTCAGGGAAACACGTTAATCACCCAGCACAAATGCTTTAGCTCGGCACCTAAACTCCTGCCTCTCAGCCAGTCTTCTTCCCACTGCGTGACTTTCCAGAGCCGGGAGGGGACAGCTGCTTCTCCCCACTAGTTCAAGACCAGATGATATTGTGTCCTTGAGCTGATGCCCATCCAAGGACAAGGACTCCTCCAACCTATCCTAAAGGGTCTTTCTTGTATTGCTCAGCCTCTCCCAAACATCTCCCTCAGACAGGAGCGACCTGGCAGCGAGAACTTAGCATGCACGGCTCTTCTAAGAACACACGCGACTCCCCAAAGCAGGGGCCTGTTTACTGGTGCTGCAGCTGAAAAGTACAAAGTGTGGCAAATGAAACACACATAAATTCTGCAAACACAATGAAAAAGCTTCTGTTCCCACATCCCTCCCTTGGGAATGTGGAATGCGGGTGACTTTTGGTTCTGAAACGCTGGGCTCATTTCACCAGGAGCAAGCTGGTCTGGAGAAGCCTCCGAATATCTCCACACCATCTCTAAGTGGTTGAAACCTTTTGGGAGGCCACTAAGTCTGAATGGCTAAGGTGGCCTTAGGCTCAGATGGACTGAACTCAAATATTCTAATACCTACCAATCACCATCCTATGACCCCAGCAACAATGGATAAAGTCAAGGAAACTCAGCAGGCCCCAAAATCTCCAGCCAGCTGTCAGGGAATCTCTCCCCTTTCAGCTCTACAGTATTCAGCATGCTTCAAATGAGAAAAGTGTTGGTACAAGAAGTGGCCCAAAGTTCCCTTTCTGCTGAAAAGCCCGGTTCATCGGGTGAGTCGCTTATGCCAAGGAATCATCAGGCCTCTTGGTCATTGTCAGCCGACGGTCAGGGCAGTGAGTCCCTCATGACCAGCTGAAGTTCTTTTAAATTGTGCTTGGTTCTGTTACAGCAACTGAAGGAGTCAGGTTAAAGCTTAAACAGTTACTATTTTATTGTTACAGGGTAAACTTAGTTGTTAAATGCTACTACTGTGTTACAGATAACACAGACACTACAAAGGACAGGACAGAAATTACACTAATAAGTCACTTACAGGTACCATGAAACCCTTTGGTTCTCTGAGCTCTTATTAAATGCATGCAAAATAGACACATAGCAGGTATATATTCTCACCCCTGCGTTCCAGACTTGGCGTGGCCAGCGTCTTTCTCTCAATCCCTCGGGAAGAAGTAGGGCGAGGTTGGGCGTCCCACAGACCTCGGGAGACAATCAATACCTGCCAGCAGGTATAGATGATTGGAGCTCAAATGGGGTGGGCTGCTGAACCTCTTTTATACCCCTTGGGTCATGTAGGCTTCTTCCTGGGCTCAAGTGGCCAATTAGGAAAAATGGCTTTGAATGCCAAGTTTCCCACGAAGGGTGCAAAGCATAATTCACACCTGGGAAAATGCAGACAATGGGCACCTCTGGTATGTGATGGGCGAAGATTCCTCTCTGGGACAGTGCAGGCGTGTCAATTACTGGTACTAGCCATCAGGGCGACGGGAGGCCCCGGGTCGTCAGCTAGCCCATTTACTGTCTGGTTTCTGTTTATGGTAGAGTCAGGGACAGGCAGCAAACCTGTGTTCCCAGGGCATCAAAGGCTGACTGCCTTTCTCTTGCTCTCTGGGGGGGAGAGGGGGGAACAAGATGGGGCTCGTGGAAAAACAAGATGGGGTTTTTGTGTCTGGCTACAGTCATAAAGCTAACTAATGAGCCAACAGTGTGATGCTGTTGCAAAAAAAGCAAATATGATTCTAGGTTGTATCAACAGGTGTGTTGTAAGCAAAACTCGTGAAGTCATTCTGCCGCTCTACTCTGCACTAGTTAGGCCTCAGCTGGAGTACTGTGTCCAGTTCTGGGCACCACATTTCAAGAAAGATGTGGAGAAATTGGAGAGGGTACAGAGAAGAGCGACAAGAATGATTAAAGGTCTAGAGAACATGACCTACGAAGCCAGGCTTCGTGAACTGGGCTTGTTTAGTTTGGAAAAAAGAAGATTAAGGGGGGACATGATAGCAGTTTTCAAATATCTAAAAGGGTGTCACAAGGAGGAAGGCGAAAATTTGTTCCTCTTGGTTTCTGAGGACAGGACAAGGAGTAATGGGCTTAAAGTGCAGCAGGGGAGGTTTAGATTGGACATTAGGAAAAAATTCCTAACTGTCAGGGTGGTCAAATATTGGAATAAATTGCCAAGGGAGGTGGTGGAATCTCCCTCTCTGGAGATATTTAAGAACAGGTTGGATAGACATCTGTCAGGGATGGTGTAGACGGAGCTTGATCCTGCCTTGAGGGCGGGGGGCTGGACTCGATGACCTCTCGAGGTCCCTTCCAGTCCTATTATTCTATGATTCTATGATTCTATGAATGCTCTGATCAGCCTTCAATTCCATCTGGTTGGAGTGGTGCGTGTAGCACTTCACACCGTGGTATTCGAGCAGCTTGCAGGTTTTGATGTATTGAGCCTCACAACAGCCTCCAGAGGGAGAGCAGTGCTGTCATCTTTACACAGATAGGAATGAAACACAGTGGAGTGACTTACCTTGGGCCACCCAGTGAGGCTATGACAGAAGCAAGGTCAAAACCCCCAGCACCTGATTTCTAGTCTTGCATCTTGCCCACAACACTTTCCTTTCTCTGTGCATGCTCTGTCCAGCCACTCAGAGGTAAGAGACAGGACAACATGACCCAGCAACAGAACTGGACTGTTGCCAGTTCATATCCACCTACCAGGGCTGCATTATGACTTTCGTGGGCCCTGGGCACTTTTGCCTTCGTGGGCCCCTTCCACCATAAAAAAAATATTAAAAATTATTTTTGATATAACTTTAAATACTTCAACATTTTATTTTTTTTCTGTTTTAGGCAAAATTTAATAGATTTTCGTGAGCCCTTAAAGTGTCATTATTTTCTGATGTGAGAAAAAAATTAAAACATTTTCTTCGACCCTAAAAGTTCATTTTTTGTCTTCTGATTTTAAAAGAAATTAAAACATTTTCGTGGGCCCCCAAAAGTGTCGTGGGCCCTAGGCACTGTGCCTAATGGATAAGTCGGCCCTGCCACCTACCCCCGGAATCTCTTCCACACAATTGACTCTTTTTTTCACTTGCCGACAGTTTTTAAAAATAAAGGGAGATACAAGCCCAGGGGGGAAGGCAAAAAATCAAAGCAAGAGCAAATCTGGTGTACGTTAGCAAAACTGCCCAACAAGGCAGATTAATAGCTGTTCCAGGGGAATTCGAATGGTCAGACCAAATGGCCAGAAGAAGTAAACCTAGAAGAGAAGCTGCAGAACCCCTTTATAAAACTGAGCATTAGAGCGGCTTAATCAGAGATATCCATCCTGGCTATCTGGAAAGGCATCAGCCCCAGCAGCCTCCTGACAAGCAGACTTCTCTAGAGTAGGAGCATTCATTCCCATCACAGTGCTCACCATTAACATTCAATATTGTCAATGACCATGTCTGCTAAGCCAGTGTCTCAGCAATAAATGGTGTTAACCTAGCGATTAGGGCACCGGCCTAGGATTCGTGAGACTGGAGCGTGAGTCCCTGCTCTGCCACTGTCTTCCTATGACCCCTCGGGCAAGTCACCTCACTTGTCTGACTGGGTTCTCCATTTATAAGAAGAGGATTGTAGTTATTTCTCGGGCTCACGTGGACTTGGAGAAGAAACCTGTTACAGGCGGCGAGGTGCTCAGATAGCATCATAGGGGCGGCCACAATAATCTGCTGGACATTATAACCCCGTCTAATTGGCCTGCACAACCAAGCTGGAAGCAGATCAATGTTCAGAATGAGTGTTTGTGTTGCCTCAGGAAGTACTGACTTTCCCACCGTGTGTCATTTCCCACTGCACAGCCTGCAGCTGCTCTGAGCCCGATTCCCCTGGGGTGTGGTGCAATTAAATAAACCGAACATTGCAAAAACTTTACTGAGCATTGCAAAACTTCTGAGCAGGAATCGTCCTTTCTGCTTTGCAGCCAGAGCTTAGCACTTAGCATATTGTAGAGCAGGGGTGGGGAGTCTTTTTTGGATTGGGGGCCCAACTCTCACTGCTGTGGCCCCTGACTGAGAAGCAGAAGGACACGCCCCACATTCCCCTTGCACAACAGAGCCGGGGGGGGGGGGGGGGGAGAAGGGAGTGGCAGGCTAGTAGATTTTGTGTGCTTCAACCCCATGCAGCGGGGTGGAGGGACTGGAGTGCCGACATGGAATCCCCAATGATGGGGGGGAAAGCCACGAGCCTCGAAGGCCAAATCCAGGCAAGCCGGGGGCTGCATCCGACCCCTGGACGTTAGGCTCCCCATACCTGTTTTAGGGGCTACTCACGTACAAATAGTAAGGGCTTGATTGCCTCAGCTTAACTCACTGCTAGAGCAGCATTGTACACACAGACAAAACCATTAGGACCCATGCAAGTCACGGTTTATAATGGCTGATCCTGCTGGAGGTTTGCATTGGTACAGCTAGACTAGAGTCTGGCTGCTGAGCTGAAACCAGGGGAAATCATCACTGCAGACAGCATGTTTTAAACCCCAAAGTGAAAAAAAAACTGTAATTAAATGCTCAGTGCAGCCAGTCCAATAACAGCAGCAGCTGTCAAGGACTCTCCTGTGACTCTCGCAGCTTCCCCCAACACACCTATGACTTACAAAATCTTTCTCCACCACTGCTGCACAATTCTCCATCTAATTACAGCTGCTGGAAACCTCCACTCTTCAAAGAACCCTATTTGATAACATTTCTGTGGGAAAACGCTGCATAATGCCAGCTTGAGCAAAAATTTGGCCCTAAGCCAAGGCTAATACACACACACACACACACACACACACACACACACACACACACACACACACACACACACACAGAGATATTTCTCATTAGAATGTAAAAAGCAGATAGACAAACAAAAATACAAAAACAAACCCTGAAGGTCCTGCACAACATCCCTCCCCTCCCCATCCTTCACGTCAGAGAAACTTTCTTCTTCTTCTTTGCTCATTCTTGCCGTGATTTTGGCCAATGGGAGCAATGGGGAAAGCCTCCAGGCAAATGGTTTCCTATTCCCCCAGCTGGCGAAGGGGGAGGAGCAGCATGTGGAGCCCCTGCCTCCCCCCACCAAGCAGACCCTGCCCACGAGGCTCATGCCCCCCTCCCCTCAAGAAGAAGCTGGCGCTGGCGCTCCAGCCTTGTCGGGGAGTGGGGCGGGACAGAGCTGGAGCACCAGTGCACGTTCTTAGTTGCAGGGGGAGCAAGCCCTGAGCCCGTGGCCCACCTGCAAGATGGCTGCGAACCACTAGTCAAGGGCAGAGAATCGGGAGGGTGAGGGGGCAGCAGCCATGCATGTCGAGATGCAGCTTGCTTTTCATCCTGGTCCCCAGACTATCAGGAAGTGAGGGAAAAGTGCCTGCATTCCGTGCGAGCCTCGCACGTCTGGCTGATGAGCTCCCTTCACCAGTCCTGGAGTGCACAGCTGCTTCCCCCCACACCCTCCAGAAATTCCGCCCTTGCCACGAGAGTCTGCCGACCACGCTTTGAGAACCATTCCGTTAACCTGCAGCTCCTCTACACTGCCAAAGGCTATTGGGTCACAGGACCAGATGGCTGGACACCTGAGACAACTAGGGCAGAATTTGGTGTAGCCGAGTAGGCACAGTCCACTGATGTTTTGGCTGGGCCATTTGCTAACATCTTGTGACCCGTCCCATGATACGGTGGCTTTGCACAGCAGGGATAGAGGCCTCGTTTGCCTCGGATTACCTCTGCAGCCCTGGTGAAGTACAGCGACACTCATGTGTTGGCAAATTAATTTCAATGGCTCCAGCTCCTAAAGCAAGACTGTTCCAGAAGACATTGCAAAGCTGGTGGTGATGTAATTTGTCCCCTTCACACTTGGCAGAAAAAGTACGGGGCAGTTTCCCGCTTTACTGAAGCCAATCTTATTAACTTCAGTGGGAGAAGGATCTGGCCCTTGTCAGAAACCAACTTAGCTACAACTATGTTTAAACCAAGATTAAATTCAGTTCAGCTTGAGTATGTAGGGCATGACAACTGTTGTGACTTCTTGAAGGAGCTTTTCTTCTCAGCGGTAACAGTCTCGGCTGGTCAGTGAATGGACAAATCATCATTTTCCAGAGGGCCAAGATTGTGATTAATTTCTCTACCTGGCAACCCAACAATCCAGGTTTTTCAACATCACAAAAGTTTATTAGCCCACTGCCTTTGTTCAAGTTTTAAAGAGGACGGGACATTAAAGTCAAGATCAACTCTGTACTAGGGATGTGAACAGGTAACCATCACTATTGACAGGTGGTGCTTACCGGTAATGGTTAATTGTTATCTGGGAGCAGCCCGGCTCCAGCCCCATGGGGCTGCCGGCTCCTAGCCCATGCAGGCTGGGAGCTGGCAGCCTAATCCAGGACCAGAAGGAGCCGGAGCTCCTCTCTGTTAACCATTTAAACTTAATAATTAAGAATTTAACTAATTAAATGGGATTTTACATCCTTTCTCTGTACCAAAAATGCTAAGAAATAATTAAGTATGATAGGGAGCGAGGGTTGCAATCTGATGCTGGAATGTGCTGCCCTTCTGGACATCACAAGGTAATTTTAGGGCCAGTTGGCCCCCTCCAGCCAACCTACCAGGATGGGACGCCTAAAGAAAGAAAAGGAGGTTCAGGAATCACATCCCTGCGCTAGCAAGGACGTTACAGGAGTGGGGAGGGGTCATAGACTGCTGCCTATTGCCCCACACCCATCCAAATCTTTGCAAGCAAGCCAAAGCCGAGCACCAGGCAGGAAGTAGCTTTTACACTGGGGTGTGTGATGACACGAACGAAACCAATGCAGTCGCTTGCCTCCCATTCCCTGCTGCCTCCCCCGAGACAGAGCACAAGGCTTCTCGCTGTAACCAGTGAAGAACACACACAGTGATGAGAAATGAATTCGGGGGGCAGGACTGCTTACAGCCATGGCAGGGTGCTAGAAGTGTCTGGATCATATGAAGACTGTGCCTTTCAGGTGGGGATGTGAGCGGTGAGTTGGCAGGCTATGTACTACTCAGCCGTGAGCGTGGGTGGGAGTGGGGAAAGGATGAGACAGGCACAGCTCGGAGAGCACTAGGCTCTCAGAAATAAACAGAAGAGAGGGTACATTCCCTTCCGAGGAACTGGCCTCAGGCTCCGACAGCTACTTTCGAGGGGCAGTGCTGCCTTGAGGCTGACCTGCAGCTGGCCCACATCTGGCACAATGAGAAAGAAACCTCAAGTTCTTTGCACTGAAAATCCCCCACTGACCCCTAAAACCTTTTACTCCTTGTTGTTCCAAAGCACCATCATTTGTGCCTCAGAGAAGAGCCCCTTTTTGATTCTAGAAGCGCAGACAAGTTTCTCCACATCACTTCATACCAATAGTATGGCCTGTCATCCTGGATGGGGAAGTTATGGGCAGAAATTTATTCAGAGCCTAACGTGGTATAGGAAAACTTCCATCAATCAGCACTGATGAAAAAGACACGAACAACTGTCAGACTGGAAAGAAATACAAGAGCTTGAGATGAAAGCAAGGAAAGCCAGAGACACTAAAATACTGCTCAGCTGCACTACCTATAGCAGAAAAGCCTCGCTTGAATCTAAACATGTCATTTTTACAAGTTACCGAACCGGAAGAACATGCACCAAATGCCTGAGCACACATGCCTAGGAGATAGAATGTGGCCATGAGTCAGGAAACAGCATCTGGAGGTCAAATAGTCAACAGCAGCTGCAGGGACAAGCTGTGCATAGGGAAATCCAGCGCTCACTGTCTCTAGCGCCCTTCTGGAAAGCCAGGTGGTCTGCAAAGTGTGCTAGAGTTTCCAATGGATTTGAAGGGCTTTGGAGGAGCAAAAGGGGTAAACTACACATCAGATTTGCATTACTGCTTTGCGAAGTTTTGACGGGATAACATTTGCTCTTTTTGTGTACTTGAATGAAATGGTAAGGTAAGAATGGGATGCCAAGCATGCTTGTATTTCTTTATGGGGAGTCTGGGCTACAAAGTTAAGAGAGCTCAGTCCTGCTATAATCAATCGTTGAAGACCTCACTTCTGAGGATTGCTTTTAGTGAATAGTACAGTTTGCCATGTTCACAATTAGGGAACAAAAGTACCAACCTGCATTTTCTTTAATTGTTACTTAAAAATTATTTGACTTGAGAACACATTTATTCTGGCAATCTAGGGATCTTACTCAGGGTTGATGTCGTAGCACACTTTATTTTGGTTTCTGTGCGAACAAATTGCAAACTTTTCTAAAGTAATAAAAATACACTAAACCATACTTATTGGTTAAAGCTGCCCCGCTCCATTATTTTACCTACAACACCATAGATTTATAACAAGGCATCTTTGTTAGACATGTATGTGAACCCTTCAGATATGCTTTTCCACATTAGACTAGCACACACACTAGACCTAGACCATGTTTTCAAGTTTCCAATTAAAGTTGTAGAGCCCGTCAACATTTGCCCCATAAAAAAAGTTTTACCATTTTCCAGCCCGCCCTAGTTTAGACCTTTTCCATACAAGCCAGCCAGATTGCTTTTATAAACAGGTTTTGCTGTGATTGTGAATGTAAACAGCTCTGTGGCCAGTGAAAATGAGGCCTGGGGAAAAGAACAGGTGAACTGAATTACAGAGGTATGAGGCTCACATACAGGAGTTCCTGGGTTCACCTGATGCTAAGAGGGAATTTCTGAAATCAGCTTTGTCTTCTGGATGAAGAGATCTAATGTGTTTATGGGTCTGAGGTCAGAAAAATTCATTCCTTGCTTTTTAAAAAAGGAATAGATGAAGGCAAATAAAATTAGGATCTGTAGATGCGCACACAGCTAGACCCCTTCCTTGTTTGGCTTTTTTGGCCACAGAGCCACCTAGTGGAGAGTCAATTAGTTGTCAGAATGAAGACCTGAAGAATTACATTCCTATTAAGGCTATGTCTACACTACAGAGTTTTTCTGAAAAAAACTCATGGAGCATCCATACCTCAAGCGCATTTTTGCACCAAAAAACTGAAAGAACAGAGGAGTTCCTGGCATAGGTATTCCTCATTCTATAAAGAAGAACGTCTTTTTGTAAAAGAGCTCTTTCACAAAAAAACATGTGTGGACGGGGAAGAGAGTTTTTTTGTGCAAAAAGAGGAAAGAGGAAAAAGCACAGGTGCCCTGGTGGCCATTCTGTCCATAGCAATCAGAGCTTACTTGTGAGAGCGCGTCCATGTTTTTGTGGAAGATCTCTTCCAATAAAATCTTCTTGTGCAAGAAGCCTGCAGTCTAGACGTAGCCTAATATGATATACAATAGTGTACATGTCATTACACATTTCTCTACAAAGGACTTCAGTGCCTAATTAACCCTCTGATATCCTATCCATGATTTTAAATCTCCGCCAATTAATGAAACATGCTCTAGACTCAGGTGAGAGCTCAAGATTGTGTCATTCTGTTCCCACTCTTCAGGGCCTTTGTAGGTTTTTCCTTTCAGCCTTTGATGTTGTTACTGGTCCCCCACAACTTCATACAAATCATCAACTTTGCCACTCATGATGTGCTCCCAACTTGAGCTTGTCCTCCAATCACAGCTCAAAACAGTGGGTCTGTGGTCTATGACTAGGAACTCTTGACAATAGAGAAATGCAAATAAATACTTGCTTAATGCCTGGATGTAGCCCTTCCAAAAGCCACATGCAGTGCCAGCCTGGACCAATCCATCCAAGATGTCAATAGGCTGTCTGTCAAACTTCACCTAACTTTTCTCTATGAATAAACTTCCCTTCCCAATGCATAGGATCCTCCCCTTTATTAAAACCCTTAGTCAACATGCTGTTAAATATCTGGCATGGCTGCCCTACCATAAAAAAACCCATGAACCTGAACTCAGTTGCATTGGTGGTCCCTGTGAAAATCTGGACTGGGTTGCTAAGAGAATCCATGAAGATAGCAAATGGCCTCTCCACCACCATAAAACCACAACAGCTGAGGACAATTACTAAACAAGTTTTTTTTTTTTTTTTTTTTTTTTTAAAGGCATCATCTACCTCTGATCAGGAAAGCCACCCTCCCACCCAAACAGGCTGATGCAGTGTTGCCCTCCAGAGCTTTAAGCAGAACTTTTAAAAATAAAAACAGCGTGTGTTCCAACCAGTCGGTGGGGAAATTTTGAAGGCACATTCTGGGGCAGCTTCCCCTGCACACACAGTTTCTCCCTTTTCTGTCTCACTGCAGCCAGAGAAAGAAGCTCCGTGGTTCCAGAGCAAGCTGCTCACTCCTGCTCATCTCCCTACTCTCAGCTGGTGCCCGCTCTATCCCTGGGGAAGCTGGCAGCAGCTGTCCAGATTCAGGATTCAAATCCACAACCCCAGGTTCTGGCGGCTTAGGCCGGATGCAGTAGGCCACTGGAGAACCCGCTCCAAACCTAAACTTCTCAAGTCTTCTCGTGTATTCTCAACTGTTCCCTGAGACAGACAGTGTGACGGACGCCTCTCCTCTTATAATAGTACAGACTTTTGACTACAAATACTGACACTGTAAAAAACAAAAAAATAACATTTTTCAATTCACCTCATGCAAGTACCGTAGTGCAATCTCTTTATCATGAAAGGTGACATTGCTAATGTGAAATTACGTAGAAAGGCGCCGCATTCAACAATAAAACAACGTAAAACTGTAGAGCCTGCAGGTCTACTCAGTATTACTTTTTCAAATATATGGTAAACAAAACAGAGAATATTTTATTGACTCTATATACACCCAAGATACACCCACATCTTGAATACTGCACGCAGATGCAGTCACCTCATCTAAAAAAAAAATCTCTTGACATTGAGCATAGATTAATAAAACTGGGACTTTTCAGTCTGGAAAAGAGACAACACAGGCTACACCTCTGCTGCACCTCTCTTATGCAAAAGTGTATGCAAATGAAGTGCAAATTAGCATATTGTCACACTTCACTTGCATAATAAGGGGCCGTTTTGGCACAAGAGCCTTCTCTCAAAAAGGAGCTGTGTAGATGGTTCCTTTTTGCGTAAAAAACCCCTCTTGCGCAAAAGCCGTTCTTCCTCATTTTTTCATAGGCTTTTGCACAAGAGAGGTGCAGTATAGACGTAGCCTTTGGGGAGGGATAAGATGCAGATCTATAGGTGTGGAAAAAGTAAATAAGGAATATTTTTTGTTACCATAAGAACTAGGGCTCATTAAATGAAATAAATAGGTAGCAGTTTAAAAACTTACAAAAGGAAGTATTTCTTCATAGAACGCAGAGTCAACCTGTGGAACTCCTTACCAGATGAGGTTGTGAAGACCAGGACTTTAAGGGCACATCTATGCTGCAGCACTATTTTGGGATACTGTAGGTATCTTGAAATAGCTATTCTGCATCTTTTGAGCACGCCCATTATTTCAAAATGTAACGGCCTTGCTATTCCAATGTCCCTGTAAACCTCATTCCATGAGGAGTAAGGGATGTTTCAGAAGAGTGATTTATTTCAAAATAAGTACTGTGTAGATAGCGCCACATTTCGAAATTAGCTATTTTGAAACTGACTTGAAATAAGCCATGCAATTTGCATAGCTCAAATTATTTCAAGCCACAGGTGCAGAGCAGATGCACCCTAACAGGGTTCAGAAAAGAGCTAGATAAATTTATGGAGGTTAGGTCCATCAATAGCTATTAGCCAGGGTAGACAGGAACGGTGTCCCTAGCCTCTGTTTGTCAGAAACTAGGAATGAGTGACAAGAAGGATTACTTAGTTACCTGCTGTTCATTCTCTCTGGGACACCTGGCATTGGCCATTGTCAGAAAACAGGGCACTGGGCCAGATGGACCTTTGGTCTGACCCAGTATAGTTCTTATGTTATTTTAAGGAGAAGTGTATATACGGCATTTAGATTCAGGAATCACAATTGGGTTGCTCCAATTTCAGGATTCAACTTCAAATCACAAGTAAACTTGCAGAGCGGGTGGGTCTAAAGTCACGATAAAACTGATCACAACGCTATGTTAGAACTTTCCTAGTGATCCATGCTTAAGTGGGGTTCCAGTTACAGACAAGTAGGCAAGTTCATACACAGACTTTCATTTTTGGAGATCAATCCACAGAGGGTCTCAACGGAAGCAGGCAGGACGAGATAACTGCTATATAGCCTCATGTATACATAACAAACCGAATAATTTCAGACATGGAAAAAGTGTTAAAGCCAAATTCTACCTATAGCAAGTGTTTAAACAAAAATAGCCATATCATCTACATAGAGTCAAATATGATAAAATGAGGGCTAAATTGGTCTTCCTCCTAGAATTTGTTTGGATCTGCCAAGTGTGGTGTATATCATCTTGACAGTAGCTCAGGTTAGTTCTGCATCTTGTTTAAAAGGCTATTCCCCGTTGAATGTGCCAGTTAACATAACATACCAGTTTACACGGCTATATTTTTCTCAGCCCACTAGATTTTGGCTACATGAAATATTTTGATCTTTAGAAAACAGCATTAAATCTAATTCCAATGATTAACATCATCTCTCAGCCACAAAATTAAACCAACTAACAGGATCTGAATTGATTTGATCTTTGATCTAATGCAGACAATGTTCCCGGCTAAAAGCAATCAAGTTACAATCCATAAAGTTTACAAGTATTTTTACAAAACAGTAAACATGTTTCCTCGATAGCCAAAGGAAAAATGGAGGGATTATAAAGCTCAATGTACATTTTCTAGTTCACACTAAGATCTACACCCATGCAACACTGAATTAAAGTTATGATTGGTTTTGCTCCTACAGAAAGTGTTTGGCTTGATTTGTCTCAGCATTTCTTCATAAACGCAGTAACTACTAGGAGGGTTTTTTTAAGGTAATACGCTGTAGATCTAAAATAAAGTTAGATTTGGCATCAAATTCTCTCATGCGAAGAAAGAAAAGACAGGACTATGTAGCACTTTAAAGACTAAAAAGATAGTTTATTCGCTTTTGTGGGCCAGACCCATTTCCTCAGATCAAATTGAGGTCTGGCCCACGAAAGCTCAACACCTAATAAACCATCTCGTTAGTCTTTAAAGTGCTGCATAGTCCTGTCTTTTGTTTCAGCAAGACCAGACTAACACGGCTACCTCTCTGTTACTATGCGAAGAAAGCACACTTACAGAGTCAGTACTGGACTTAGTCTGGAATCAATGGGCCAAATTCATCTGTGGTGTAACTCCACAGAAGTACAGCTGCAGCAGGGATCAACTAGACCCATTATAGTTAGACATCGTAAAATATTTGATGCTTATGTCAAGGAATGAGAGCCTATCTGTACAACCAAGCTACATACATTAAAGATTGTGAAGATGTTTAAAATCTGCTGAGCAACACACAGGATTGGGTTTTACCACCACTGTGTTCAGACACAGAAGAATAGCTTTCCATTTTCAAAAGATCACCAAACCTTATGACACTGTGGTCATGCATGTGTGAACAAACCAAACCATACTATTGAATCCTTTAACAGCTCTGATATTTATCAGGTTGTTTACTACCTTACAGCAAGAAATAGCTCCTGTTTCAATACCTGTAGCCAGGAGGTTAGGTTCATCAAAAGCTCTTCACCAGGATGGGTAGGAATGGTGTCCCTAGCCTGTTTCTCTGAAAGTGGGTGACGGGAGGGATTACATGAGGATTCCCTGTTGTGTTCCCTCCCTCTGGGGCATCTGTATTGGCCACTGGCAGCAGACAGGACACTGGGCTAGATGGACCTTTGGTCTGACCCAGTCTGGCCATTCTTATACTCTTATTTCAGAGAACAAGTTCTGCTAGAATTGTTACTCTGAGAGAACATGCTGTAGCAGAAATGGTCCACATCTAAAGTGTGGCCTATATGCAGTGAGTTCATATCTTCATCTATATCTAATATATATTTTAGAGCCGGGGTGGCCAACCCATTTAACAAAGAGAGCTGAAACAGCAGCAGAAAAAATGCGAAGAGTTGCACCAGAATTATCGAGGGGGGAAAAAAAAAAGGAGGCTGCCTCTTTAAGAAACAAGTTTAGGCTTTTGGGCCATCTCAGGCGCCCGTCGATGGCCACCATCTTGAATTACAACCCGCTGAGCACAGCGGAGCCAGGGGCTGGAGGTGAACTGGAGGCAGCGGCCATTGGGGGGGGGGGTGGGGAGGCTCAGGTTGGCCACCAGTTTTAGAGTGTCTGTCTGTGAGTCCATTTGTTCAAAAGCTCCTCCTAAACAATAAGAACTAGGGCCACCAAATTAAGTGTGCAGCTTCCTCTCCTAATATAAAGCAAGGTCTTGGCACAGACAACTGGAAGTCCCAGGAAAAGGACTGTTTTCTATAACATGCAAAGGGAGAGGCAGCTGTTCAGAGAGACATGAGAGTGAGCCCCTCCTCCCCCCCCCTTTCCACCTGCACTCCTCCTCCCCCCCCCCCCCCCCCCACACAACTTCAAGGCTCTGCCCTGAAGGACCCAGGCAATGCCAGGTAAGTCTGCTAGTACATAATATGGAATAGGTTTGAGTAATTTAAATAATCTGCCTGTCACGGTGGCAAAGCATTGCGCTGTACCCCAGCCCCAGACGCTACACATGCTGTCTGAAGGATCGAGCGCTTTCTGAAGGACCTTTCCAAGATGCACAGAACATAAAATAGGTTCTCACAATGCTTCAAGTGACTGAGAGGGGAGCCTGCCAGTCTCACCAGAAATTTTAATTCAAGCACTTTAGATAATGAGCATCTTGTAGTCATTGAAAAAAAATCAGTTTTGAAGCTCATTTTAAATGAGGCAAATAAGAATCAAACCCATCTTGTGGGTTTGTGTGGGGCTTGGGGCTTTTGAGGTGCAGTGAGGTTGCAGTCTCTAGGTCTACACTGAATGTGGGACTGAACCTGACCCAGGTTACACCAGCTCATGCTAGCTTGCTGAAAACAGGGATGTGGCTGTTGAGAACCTGAGCTGTTGCCCATGCTGCAAGTGCACCTGGCACCTTGGGTCTAAGTTAGGGTGGCAGTCAGTCTTGGCCAGAGCCGTGAAATTCAGTTATGAGCATGCTAGCTTGGGACCCACTAGTGAAAGTCTTTCTATACAGTAGTCATACCCTCTGGGTTAGGGGATACAACAAGGTTCAGTGAGTTTGAGGGGTACAATCTCTCTGCAGACTGACTCCCGGAGGTCTTTTTGGAGAGGGCTGAGTCCCTACGGATACCATCCGTGCTTGTATACTACTATTCTCAGGAATATAGACCACAACTTCCTATTTCTACTTATCTATGTTCCAGTCTTTGTAGAGGCTTAGCAACTAATCAAATAGTCAATGCAAATTGTATCGACTATTCGATTAGCCAGTTAATCTAAATTTAACATTGCTAGTCACAAGTTCACTAGCATTAAGTCAGCAAGATGCAAAATATGACTGAAAATTAAGGAGATTCTTCACATATATTTATGGGTTTAGAACTGAAGGAGCATTCAACTTGGTAAACCCCTAAACAGCAAATCAAAATTATTTTAATCTCTTAAAACTACAGCAGATCAAGTGGTAGCAGCTGAGTAATTAGTCTCATTTTAAACTCTCCAAATACACCAAGTCACTCTACTGAAATATCGATGGCAGGAGCTTACTGACAAACTTTTCATAATTGCAAAGTCAGAAGCTATGTTTAGGCTTCTTTATCTTATCTTTTGAGAGAGAAAAATCACAACTCAGATTCCGGATGCATCTTCACTGTGATATGAAAGACAAGGATCTATTTTTCGTTTGGCCCTTTCTCTGAACATAGGAGGGAGTATTTTTGGCAGCAAATCTTCAGTCAAACAGTTGTTTATTCAATTGCATTATGACCCACTGAAGTAGCCAGTCCAAATACTCTTTTCTTCCCCATGGTCTGTTGCATGCCTTTCCTTCACTTCTCTAATGCACACTGCACTGCAAAATGAGACAGCAGCTCATCAACAGCTCACTCAAGTGATTTAGAGCACAAGTCAAGAGCTGGTGCTTACAGAACTGTCAACAATAAGTCTCTCATTCTCAACAAGATCCTTTATTGGGTCACAAAAATTCGAGGCCACAGCAAATCCCTGAAACATTCCATCGAGACATGAGCATTCTGCCAGTTGGGAATGCATCCCCTTATCTAAAAACACCCATTTGGATGCTGACTTAATTTCTCTTTGCAGAACTGATGGCAACAGGATTTAGTGAGAGTAGTGAGGGACACAATTTTGAGATTCATGATTTAACAAAAAACAAACAAACACTGAGAACTCACAAATTCATGTACCAGCCTATTTTAAGATTGAGCTTTCTAAACCTATATGCAACCCTCTTCCCAGAAAGCCATCCCCTCATCCGTGATGTCCCGGACAAAACTTGTCAGCACACAACTCTTTTTTGTCAGAAACAGATTTTATTTAAACAGAACCCTAATTGCTGCACCAGAAGTAAATGAAGCCCTAATTAAAAAAAAAAAAAAAAAAAGTCAGCTGAGTCCAAAATTATCTTCGCTTCTGGAAAATGTTGCCACGGCCCATTCCACGACCTCTCCCTCTTGCAGCCACTGAAGAAAGAAAATAAGGGATTATGTGGATCAGACATAAAATGTTTGTAAGAAACTACAAGAGTTGTATCAAAAGGTATTGTACCTAGCCTCTTGCACTGGGTTAGCAATGTGGAAATTAGGTTAATCTGTACCGTTCAGTAGTTGATGTACTGATCTTTCAAAGTGCTTGGTGATGGGGAGCACAATTCAATGTTTACATGCTTCTAACCATATGAAAGGTGCAACTAATATTGGATTAGCAATATTGGATTCTAATATTGGATTCTATTTAGTGGCACAAACATGCAGTCCAGGTCTGTATTAAGAAGTCAATGCCATCCCAGTGACATTTCTGAATATTTTTTTACTGCCACCATCATTACACGCCATGCCTGAACAGATCTTGAAGTGCTCACTTTTTCAAAGTGATTTATATATATAGACCCAAAATAGATACTCTTAATCATTATATACCAATCTGCGTAATTTAGGCACTCAAAGCTAGAGAAGTCTGATTTTTCTAGTTTTGCAATATAGAAGGAGTTGAACTTAAGCGCCATTTTTATATTTAAATTAATTCTTGGGTGATAACTGAAGTAGATTTGATTAACCCAATGCAGAGAGACAGATCACTGATAAAAGATCCAAATGATGCAAACAGCTGCTTCAAAATCTGCACACATGCTTGGGGAGCACTACAATCTTGAGATTTATGTAGAAGTGTTGAACTTTTACAAGGCTAAGTGCCTAGCTATTTTTAAATACTATTTTAAATTTTCTGAGACATGAGAAATTTGAACCTGACAAAAAATCAAGTCAAGAAAAAAGGAAAATGAAGGGCAAACTAGCCCATTTTTAAAACCTCTCTTCTGGATACTTGCAAAATGCCTCCACTGCTTGGGATTTCATAGTTAAGAGGTGAAATAAACCGAACTCTTTCTACTCTAGAACTCTAGATAATGACACCTGCTTCAATTTCCTACAGGAAATTTAAAGATGACTAGACACAGAGGTACCCACCTTGGGCTTTGAGAATAGCTGCTTTGCCTCGTCCAGCCCCAGAGCCCTGGTTTTTATTCTTCATGCTCTTTAACATAGGAGCATTTTTCAACATATCTGGTAAAATGAGGAACCGGATCTTGCTCCCCCTAATATACACCTGCTCCAGCTGTGCCACTCGCCCATCTCTGTATGTCACTGTGATGTTGGACATCTGAAAGACATAAAACTGATTAATGCCTGTAATTGCATCTTAAATAGTGAAGTGTTCAGTGTTTTGGCTACAGAATTCTGATTCAAATAAATCTTCTCTCTCCTACGGAAAGCTGTCTGGTCAAATAGCAGCATGAACATATACATTCAATAGAATAGCTTTCCAGGATTATTTTGAAGGTGATTTCTGAGAGAAGTTTTCATCTGCTGTATGCTAACAGACTGTCTTCTACAGAAGCTACAGCATACAAACCATTGTAAATGGAATCTTAAGAGACTACACTGAAAGAGCAGAGCACGATCGTGAAGAATCTTTTTAAGACATCACTGCCTTACATCAGTTTTGTTTTCCTTGTGTGCTTAGTGTTAATCAAAGTAATCTAGCCAGGAAACAGTCAGATTTAGCATATTCATACAAATCTGCTGTGTACATGTAAAAAAGATGGTTGAGCAGGAGAGGGAAAAAAAAAGAAGAAGAAGAGAGCATGGCATGTAGTTTGGTACACAAACACCACTACCACCAAGGACTATTCCTTTGGTGATCAGGTCTTAACTTCAGCACCAAAGTCGAAGACCTGCCCTACAGAATTTTCAAATACTCTTTGTCCGTTGTAGATGTTTATGGGAGATAAGGCATTTTAAGTTTTACTATTATCAACCCTGGGGATTGTGTAGGCTATTTAGATCTTCCCAGAATTGTATTTCTAGTAACAAATTCCTAAAGTTGTTCACATTAACCCAAAATAAGCTTTGTTTATTTTAGGGATAAAACAGGAACTCACTGAGCAGGAAAAATATCTTCCCTTCCATAGTATCACATATATTAAGATTAGTTTACAAAAGTAATTACACATTAGATTACAAAAGTAATTTCTCATGAGAAAAGTGAATGATTTGTTATTTGAACATAAAACTCTAGCTCAAAAAAAATCAATTAGAATTGAGCATGTAGCACTCAAGAGAAGCTGTTGAAATAATGAGCAAAATGCAATTTCCTCAAATTAGGCATAGAACCGAGTTCTGAAAAACGCATAAATTATATTAGGAACATTCCCTATATACCAAAAAGTATCAGCTGTCCCCTCTAGATCACAGGTGAGACTATTTCACTTTGGCAAAGCTACAGAGCATGATAACCCACCTTTCTCGTCTATTCTCAGATGTCAATTTTTAGTAAAGTTAAAAAGCAACAAAGAGGGACCTTTCCAAAAATGCATAATTCCTTTTCCCAGACATACCTGGCAGTTCATATTGTCCTCAGCCTCAATGAGTTTGCCACGGTAGACTTCCCCTGTATTCGTCTCGCATGTCACAATGTGGCCTTCTGCCTCATGCAGCACTTTGATTGGAACTCCGATGGACATCTTTGCAGTAGTACTTCTCTAAAACTAGGGGACACACACAAAAAAAAGCAGAAGAGCACAGTAAGTTTCTTTATCCAGAAACTTTGCCTACACAATTCAGATTTCTATAAAAGCTTTAATCCAGAGAATACAAAACTACTGGCTCCTGTTTTTTCCCCCCTATAAATTGAATGTCCTTGAAAAGTGTCAGCTTGCTCAAATAGAATTTTTGCCACCATTAACTATTCACAGAACAGGTCATCAGAATTAAGGCTTCTATACACATTGAACAGCTATATAAATGTCAAACCATTTTATTTTAAAGACCATGTTGGGTCTCAAAATCTTGGTAGCAAGGAAAGAAATGAGACATCTCCAAGTGCCATGGAAGATGGGGAAGAAAAAGTTCAAATTTTCTATATTTTCAGAAGAAACACTGAGGAACTTGAGGAGTTAGTCACAAAAGAGGGTTGAGAGGCTCTTTTCTATATCGTTTTAGTTACATCTACTCAACTCTTCTAACTTTGATGGTCTATACCAACAAAATGAAACTGGCTTAAGAATACCAAAGCAGAGAAATCAGCAATGCTAAGACACTAGCTTGCTACTAAAGAAAGGAAAATAATATTTTCTTTTAAAAACAACAAATAGTTCTGTGGCATCAGAGAAGTGCAGCTGATGAAGAGGGTCTAACCCACAAAAGCTCATGATACGAAAGTGCCACAGAACTACTTTTCTAAAGTTACAGATTAACATGGCTATGCCCCAGACTATTTTCCTTTAAGTTAAAGAAACTGATGCCTTCTTCAAGGAGTGAGTTGTGCCCACAAAAGCCCATGATACCATGTACATGTTTTGTTAGTCTGTAACAGGAAAAATTTAAAAAATATCAAATAGTTTAGAAGCACCTTAAAGACTAACTTGGCTACCCTTCTGTCTCTTATCATCCGGGAAAGAGGTTTCATAGCCATGTTAGTCCCAACACATTGGATAGAAAAGCAGTATCTTTATTAACAGAAGAAGAGCTCTATGTAGCAGGGATGTGAAAGTATAACAATATAGGCTGCAGGTAACCACTGAGGTTTTCAATGGCTATACATTTGCCCAATTACCTCTTTTTAAAAAAAAAAAAAAAACATCGCTACTATGTAGCTCATGAGCTTGTCTCCTTTACTAACTGAAGCTGGTAACAAAAGACATGACCTCTTTCAAATTTGAAAAAAAGGCTAAGCAGCTAGGAAAAAAGTATTCACCTAGTATCCTATGAAAAGGAATAGTGATAGAAATGTAGCTGTGTTAGTCTGGGGTAGCTGAAGCAAAATGCAGGACAATTAGCACTTTAAAGACTAACAAGATGGTTTATTAGATGATGAGCTTTCGTGGGCCAGACCCACTTCCTCAGATCAAATAGTGGAAGAAAGTAGTCACAACCATATATACCAAAGGAAACAATTAAAAAAAATGAACAAATATGAAAAGGACAAATCACATTGCAGAACAGGAGGGGGATGCGGGGGGGGGGGGGGGAAGGAAGGAAGGTAAGTGTCTGTGAATTGCTGATATTAAAGGTAGGGAGAGTGGGATGTTTGTGAGTTAATGGTATTACAGGTGATAATTGGGGAAACTGTCTTGGTAATGGGTGAGAAAGTTCAAAGTCTTGTTAAGTCCTTGTGAAAAGGATGTGTCAAAGCCACTGAGACGCTTTATGGCCCAATGCTGCAAATTCTTATTGATGCATTTATGGACTTCAAGTCAACTATTCATGTGAGCACAAATAATTAAGTAACGTGTCCTAGACCAGCAGGGGTGTTAGTTGACTACCTAATCAGCACAATCTTATGGGGTAGTTGAGTGGCGCATTGGCTGCTGGCTTACGAGGCAGCAAGTGGAGGGAGGGGGATAGGGAGGAAGAAGTGCAGCCAATGCTGGTGGGAGCCAGGCTGAAAGCCAGTGCCCACAGCACCATGTCTGCAGTGCCCCCTGCCTCCCCCAGCCCTGCTGCTGCCATCCAAGGCAGTGGGAAGGGGATCGAGAGGCTGCTCCATCCGCAGCCCCCGCCCCACGCGAGAGCCCCCCCCCCCCCCCCGGCGGCGACGCGGCTGCCTTGGCCGGGCCGGGCCCAGCTCCGCGCGGGGGGGTCAATCTCACTGCACGGGGCTTCCCACAGCCCAGCCAAGGGGCAGACCCGCCTAGAGGCGCGAACCCCCCCTCGGGAGTCACCGCGCGACGGGCCCGGCCGCTCCCACGCGGTCACAATGCCGGTGCGGGGGGGGGGGAGGGGAAGGAGCAGAGCCCCCCCCCCCCCAGGCCCGGCCGGCTCCCCGCACGCGGGGCTGGGTGGTTGCTCCCGCCCGCCACTTACGCTCGGCGAGGCACGTCTCCCTGCGGCGTGGGCTCCGCGTTAGCGCTCTTCAATGGCCGGCGTCCCACCATGCACCGCGCGCGCGGCCGGATGCGGAAGGGCCTGGCCGCCCCAAGTGAGCTCCGCCCCTCCCCCTCCAGTTCGACGGTTGCTGCGCGCACGCGGCCTCAGGCCTCGGCGCCCGGCCGCGAGCGTCCCGCCTGCCGGGGAAACCCCGCCCCCCCCCCCCCCCGCACGAGCCCGGGGGCGGGGCCGCGCGCGGCTGACAGTTGGGGGCGGGGCGGCCTGGCCCTGGTGAGCCGCGCCCGGCGCGGGGTGGGGGCGCCGCTCTCGCCGCCTCGTCCTCGCTCCCCCGCCGCGCCTGAGGGGCCGGGCCCGGCGCTGCAGCTCCCCGCCCGCCCCGGCCCGGCCCGGCGGCAGCGCCGGGACATGAGGGGGCCCCGCGGGGCCGCCCGCTGAGCGGCCCGGGCCCCTCCCGCCGCCATGAAAAGCCCCACGGAGGCCGCCGAGCCGCCCTCAGGTCAGTGTGTCCCGGGCTGGGCCGAGCGGCGCCCCGGGGCTCCGAGCCGCCTCCGAGCGGGGCGCGGCCCTTCCCCCCCCCCCCCCGCGGGGCGTGGGAGCCACGGACACGCCCCTCCCCCCGCGCGCGCGCCCTGTGGCGCGTGACCCCGCGGCCGCCGCCCCGAGCGCGGAAATCGCCCCGGGAGATCGGCCCCCCCCCCCCGGGGCTCGCCCGGCAGCGCGGGGCCCGGCGCACGAGACACCCCGGCTCTGCGGAGAGGGGGGCGCGGGATGTTGCGCGGGAGTGTCCGGCTGGGAATCGCTGGGAGGAGGGGCCCCGCTTTCCTGAGGGAAGGAGCGTCCAGTTCAAAGCCCTCACCCTTGAACTGAATGGTTGACCAGCCGCCCGCCCTGCACACAGGCAGGCCCCGCTGGAGCAGCCCTCTGCCTGGTAAGGCCTGGCCAGGACGGGACAACCCGCTGCGGCACTGTGAGCCTGACCCCTCTGCCACGGCAGGTAGCTGCTCCAGCTGGCGTTATCTAGTCATTCCAGTAAGCATGCAGTACAGCAATGCTTACCAGGAAACCAGTTACCCCTTTACTCCCTGGCTGTGTCTAGACGGGCCAGTTTCTCCGGATAATCCGCCGCTTTTCCGGAAAAACTTGCCAGCTGTCTACACTGGCCGCTTGAATTTCCACAAAAGCACTGACTTCCTACTGTCTGAAATCAGTGCTTCTTGCGGAAATATTATTCTGCTCCCATTCAGGCAAAAAGTCCCGCTTTTGCGCAAAAGGGCCAGTGTAGACAGCTCAGATTTTTTTCCCACAAAAAAGCCCCGATCGCAAAAACGGCGATTGGGGATTTTTTGCGGAAAAGCGCGTCTAGATTGGCACGGACTCAAAGTGCTTTTGCAGAAAAGCGTCTGTGCCAATCTAGATGCTTTGTTCCAAAAAAGCTTTTAACAGAAAACTTTTCCGTTAAAAGCATTTCCGGAAAATCATGCCAATCTAGACGCAGCCCCTATGTTGAACTGGATTCAATGTGAGAACTTGTATATAAATACCAGATAGGTATTTTCCAGCAGAACATTTTGGATTTTTGAATGTATAGTGAAAAGAATCCTGTATCATTCTGGAAAGATGGTAGTGCTCTATCACTGTGTGAAAATACCACTGTTCCAGGAACATATGGTCTGTCTCTACACTATGCGATCTCGCACAAAAGCAGCCATTCTGTGCAAACTTTGATGCCTGTCTACACTGGCCATGTGTTCTTGTGCAAGAAACTGATGTTCTAATGTATAAAATCAGGGCTTGTGCGAGAACTCTGACGCTCCCACTCAGGAGTAAGCCCTCTTGTGCAAAAGCTCTTCCAGAAAAGGCCAGTGTAGACAGGCAACATGAATTTCTTGCACAAGAAAGCCCTATGGTTAAAATGGCTATCAAGAGTTTTCTTGAGCAAGAGAGCATTTACACTGGCATGGATGCTCTTGCGCAAAAGCACATGCCAGTGTACATGCTCTCTTCTGGAAGAGCTTTTTCAGAGGAACTTTTCCGCAAAAGAGTTTGTGTGAGAGAATGCGCCAGTGTAGACGTAGCCAAGGTGTCTTTAACCAGCTACAGGCAGATCTTCAAGGATCTGTCTTCCATGTACTTGCAGGTCTGTCAGATCAGGATTACTGATTGTACCTGCCTAAGATCCATGTTGCTAAGGGTAGTGCTGTCTCCTAAATTAGTGGCTACATTTCATGGATCTGTCACACTGAGCATTTATCAAATTGGAGGTGACTTGCTGTTCAGTTTATTGTGGGGAGCATATTTTGTCACTTCATTTATCCTAAAACTGCTGGTAATCATTCTCATCTAGGGAGCTTGAAAAGTAATGTGAAGCTGGTGTGGCAAAGGGAGTGGAGGACAAGGCAGTATGGCTGGAAACGCAATAAATCAAAGGAAATTAGTTGACACAATAGGCTTGTTATTACTGTTTGAAATTTTTATAGAAGAAAATGTGTTCTCTTTTAGGGACCTAGTGGGGGTAAAGTGGTTAGTGGAAAATGAGATTAGTATAGTCCATCACCAGAAATTTGTGACAAATGATTCATAATTCCTAATGTGAGAGAACTTTGAGGATTAGCATTTCCTTTAGGATAATGAGTTAGCATGTTGATGTGTACTGGCCAGCCATAGACTAACTAAAGACACTTGATGTCCTTGGCAAGTACACTAGTTTTCAAAGCCACAAGGAAAAAGATGAGAAAGTGTAGGGTACATAGAAATCTGAGAAGCTGTGGAAGGAGACCCCAAAATCCATGTTGGCCTCTTTCTGCCAAAAGCATTTTGAGCATATCTTTCCTAGAAAATTACATCAAGTTAAAACACAACCTTGAGGAGTTGCTGATAACCATAACTAATTCACATGTTTAAGACCTCTTGTTCCTGTCTTTACACTGGTCTTTACACTAACTCTGAAGACACAGTTGACATCGCACTAACTCAACTTCTCCTACTGGAGCTCAGTGTAGTGTTCTCAGTGAGTCAAGTCCTCCTATTATTCCTGTTGATCACAGGCTCAATACTTTCTTGTGGCATGGTATGTTTTATTGTTGGATGAACGCTGTGTCTAGGCACATCTTTGATGGAGTTAGACTGCACTGAAAATTGCCACAGTTACAAAATCTGTTTAAATCCAGAGACTCCATTTCAGGCTCACCACAATAAAAGATGAAAACCTATTGCTTCTTCAACATGTCTCTTAGGTTTTTATTACCACTTCATCATCCTACAGAAGTTGTGACCAGGAATAGGTGGATCTGCCTAGTAAGAACTAAGAAGTTAATAAGGAATACAAGGATGACTTTGCTGCAGAACTGGCCAGACCTGTGACAGAGAAATAGTGTCAGATTAAACCAGACACTTAATAGTTAACTTACTTTAACAATTTGGAAATTTACCTCTTTTTTTAAAAAAAAAACTAAATTTTATGCTGAGAAACATAATCTGCTAATGGAACAAAATAACAAGTGTTTCTCAAGTGTCCCAGTACAGCACTTGAGTATGGTTGGTAGCAAGAGGACTTATAATACTAATGTGTGGAAGGATACCACATTTGGGCTAATTTAGAACATAAGAAAGGCTGTACTGGGTCAGACCAAAGGTCCATCTAGCCCAGTAGCCTGTCTGCCGACATTGGCCAGCACCAGGTGCCCCGGAGAGGGTGGACCAAAGACAATGATCAGCGAATTGTCTCCTGCCATCCTTCTCCAGCTTCTGACAAACGGAGGCCAGGGACACTACTTCTATCCCCTGGCTAATAGCCTTTTATGGATCTAACCTCCATGAAATTATTTAGCTTCTCTTTAAACTCTGTTATAGTCCTAGCTTTCACAGCCTCCTCTGGCAAGGAGTTCCACAGGTTGACTACACGCTGTGTGAAGAACTTTCTTTTATTAGTTCTAAACCTGCTACCCATTAATTTCATTTGGTGTCCTCTAGTTCTTCTATTATGGGAACTAATAAATAACTTTTCTTTATCTGCCCTCTCCACACCACTCATGATTTTATATACCTCTATCATATCCCCCCTCAGTCTCCTTTTTTCTAAACTGAAAAGTCTCAGTTGCTTTAACCTCTCTTCATATGGGATCCGTTCCAAACCCCTAATCATTTTAGTTGCCCTTTTCTGAACCCTTTCCAAGGCCAAAATATCTTTTTGAGGTGAGGAGACCACATCTGTACACAGTGTTCAAGATGTAGGCATATCATAGTTTTATACAGGGGCAGTAAGATATTCTGGGTCTTATTTTCTATCCCTTTCTTAATAATTCCTAGCATCCTATTTGCCTTTTTGACCGCCACTGCACACTGTGTGGAAGTTTTCAGAGAACTACCCACGATAACTCCAAGATCTCTTTCCTGACTTGTCATAGCCAAATTAGCCCCCATCATACTCTATGTATAGTTGGGGTTATTTTTCCCGATGTGCATTACTTTACATTTATCCACATTACATTTCATTTGCCATTTTGTTGCCCAGTCACTGAGTTTGGTGAGATCTTTTTGGAGTCCCTCACAGTCTGCTTCTGTCTTGACTATCCTAAACAGTTTGGTATCATCCGCAAACTTTACCATCTCACTGCTTACCCCTTTCTGCAGATCATTTATGCATAAGCTGAAAAGGATTGGTCCCAGGACTGACCCTTGGGGGACACCACTCTCCATTCTGAAAATTTACCATTTATTCCTACCCTTTATTTCCTGTCTTTTAACCAGTTCTCAATCCAAGAAAGGACCTTCCCTCTTATCGTATGGCATGTAATTTACACAAGAGCCTTTAGTGAGGGATCTTGTCAAAGGCTTTCTGAAAATCTAAGTATACTACATCTACTGTAATTTGCCTCTCATGCTCTTCTAATGATGTGTTATCTTTACTACAGCTGACTATGTCCAGTTGCAAGTGCCAGTTCTTCAGCAGTTGTATCACTGGGACTGTGGGCTAGCCTGCTCCAGGATGGTTCTGCAGTAAGTAACTGGTTTTGATTCAAAGGGGTGGGTTTGGGACATGGAAAATTGGGAATGTTGGGTGGGATAGCTGTGACTAATCTCACAACTTAATCAGACCATATTTTCCCCATTGCCCCCATAAGAATTACTGGTGCCTTGCTGGGCATAGCACCCGAATTCCAGCCGGAGGAAAAGAAAACACAGATGAAGGATAATAAACAAGTTTCTTACTATGAACAAAATATCTGATTAATTTTAAGAATTTTGCAGATTAGCATGTTTAACCCAACAATGTTATCCTTGCAGATTAGCGTGTTTTGTCTAATACTGTAGAGTGTTCTGCTTCTTATTGGAACTGTACTTATCACAACAATTCACTTGAATTCCTTTCTCTGTGTCTTCAAATGACTATCAGGTTTCTTCTGTATTTATAGGAATCAGCATCTTGCCATTGTCCTGTTGGGCACCTGTTCTGTGGGGTAAATGTTTTCCATTCCAGGAATATATGAGTTTCAAAGCTATTCTCTGTTGCCCATTTTTTTTTATCCTGCTAGTTGTTCTGCTGAACTAGTCTTTCCTTCCACAGAACACGAGCTTAGGTGCAGGAGAGTGAAATATCTATTTAGATGTCCACTTAGTAGATATGAAGCAGAAGATTTTCATTTCTCTCCATCCCTTCTGCCAAGACGTTAGTCCGTATGCTGGTAATTTCCCATCTTGACTACTGTAACCTCTGCCTCTAGCCTCTCTGTTCCCCTCACCTCTTTTCCTTTCCACCTCATTCGAAACCTCAGTTGCCAAGATAGATATGCCTACCCTGCTGATCTGACCTTGTGTCCTTTCCTCTTGAATTCCAATGGTTTTCTTCTTTTCTGCATTTTGTTTTCTCACTTCCAAAGCACCATAACTTTGCCTCTGAATAAATCTCTGCTCTCCCACATTGCCTTCACCCAAGCCTCTCAACTGTTTTTATTCACACCACCCTCAATGCCTGAGGCAACCATTCTTTCAATATTTAATCAAGTTCCTTTCCTCCTTCAAAAAACTCCTTCTGAAACCTACCTGTTCCATGAATCAACCCAGCTATAATTGCCATATCCCTTCTTATATTTGCTCTGTTGCATTTGTGTTCTTAGATTGCAACCTCTTCAGGCTAGTGCCTCATTATTAGCTCAGCTCACCTCTAGTACAGTGTCCTGCTCACTTTGGCACTGTAAAACAATTAAGACAGTACTAAATTTCCAAAAGGGAAACAGTCACCTGTGATAAATCCATTTAAATGGTCCCTGCCCCATTTCTCGTGCTTTGGAATTTGTGGGTTGTATTTTGGTTGTTTTCTCAACCAAATCCATTGTTTCAGGTTTTCCTTTTTGTAATATTTAAGAGGTTTTGTACTGGTAGGCACACTTTCTCCTAATATCTTTGCTTTTTCACTTCCTCTAATACCCCAGGTACCTGAATCGTTTGAATGATGAGGAATTTCAGAAAGCCATCCGGGATCTCCGGTTAACAAAAAGTATCTGGACCATTGACTTGGCCTACCTAATGCGGCACTTCGGTGTAAAGCATAGGTTCTGCACACAGACACTTGGAGTGGACAAGGGCTACAAAAATCAGGTAAGTATCTTTTCACTAGGAAATATCTTTTCACTTTTAATAACTATCCCATCAGGGCAATTGGTGAAGTGCTGTTACTAATGTGGTTAAGCCACTGATCCTGTAAGCAAGGTTTGCCTATTGCCAAACTGTCCACAAAACAATTCCAAATCCAGGTTAGATGTAGTCCCAGATATTTTCCAGCTCTGATTCCATGATACATGTTTTAAAAAAATAGTACGAATTCAGTGTTCATGAAAGGTTCCAGCCTACTTAACAGCCTTGGAGACTGAAGCCCTCTATTTATCTACAGAACAGGTACAGCCTGGGCAGCAGCAGTGCTAGCTTCCACTACACTTCCCCTGCCAACGTGCCTCAGTCCTGACCAGGAGGAACCACCTCTAGAGGTGAGAGGGGAATTCAGTCTCCATGTCCATTCAATCTTTGGCCTCTGTTGATATTGCCAACAAAAGGGCCAGTTCGTTCCAGTAGTGGTTATGGTTTTTCTTACGTGGAGGTCTGCAGTCTAGGAACTTGATTGATAACTACCCGATTTATTTCACATAGGCAGCTAAATAGCCATCAAATAGTAACTGCTGACATGGGCTGAATGTGAACTGATGACCTACAGGAGAGGTTCTCACTCTGTTTCTAGTGACCTGAGGGAGAATTGAACCGTAACCCGTTACCAATCTTCTACCCACCCAGTCCCACTCTAACTGGTTTTTAATTGAAATTCATTTAGGTAAAATGAATCTCCATTCTGATTAATGATTCATAAATTATTCTTTTTCCCTCAGTCATTCTACAGGAAACACTTTGACACTGAAGAGAACAGAGTGAATCAGCTGTTCGCACAAGCCAAAGCCAGCAAGGTGCTGGTAGAAAAGTGGTGAGCTTATCATTTCACCTCTTTTTCCCCTTGTAGATGTTAGGGGCACCATTCTTTCAGAGATGGGTAACTTCATTATTTTTGACCGTGCTGATAAAGTCAGGCTCAACCTCCTCTTCAGTTCCCTCACTGTCTTTTCACTGGATCCTGCCCTCTCTTGCTGAGACAGAGGGAGGTAGCAAAATGGTGGCTGAGAAGAAGAGCAGAAGAGTGGAGCCCTAAAAGTTGAAAAGCAGGATTTGGATTGGAAACTAAGGCCTAAACTATAGTCTTCCGTTAAGATAAACCAGTAGGGAATGTCCTCTATTTTGTAATGAGCTTTTATTAAATAAAGTTGCCATCAGAGCTGAAGCGAATGTTGCTGAGATAAAAATCGATTGTTCCAGAGCTGTGCTAACACTGCTGTGGTCTGTATTTAGATTTATCTCCACCACTGGTGGGACTGATGCTGCAGTCTGACCACAGCAGACTGGTGGGGCCTGCCGCACCATGGGCGGGTAGGGAGCATTCCAGGACTGGCCGGATCTGTCCTAGTGTGGGATACCAATTAACTGGTTAACCATATCATTTAATTGGTTAACTTTCTGAATGGGCCTTTACATCCCTAATACAGCTTAATGTGGGGCAGCAGCAGGGGTCGCGTCCCACCGCACTCACTGTGGCAGTGGAAGCTGTGAGGAAGCAGAATAACACATCAGCCTCTGTTCTACTCCACTTCCATCTCCTAGGACAGCCCTGTCCTTTTGATTCACCACAGTGGCAGAAAGTGGAGCGCCCCATCCCACGAACAGGCATGCTTGACTGTAATGGGATGGGAGATGGCAGTGGAGCACAATAGGCTGTTATGTAGCTCTGCCTTTCTGCAGCTCCTGCTGCTGAGTACAGAAATTGTGGGGGGAACTGCTGCTCCCGGACCCCTCTGCCAAGGGCCGCAAAGGCTAACTTGAGGACCATCCCATCTATAGGATGGTTGGGTCAGCTGCCACAGGGCTGCCCAAAGTGTGGGGATTAGGGTGGCCGCACTGAGCCATCCTCTAGACTGGATGACTCGGCTCACACCTCCCCCAGCCAGACGGATGTCCCAGCTGTGGCTCAGAGCTAGCAGCCAGAAGCCACTGCAGCCCTGCTGTGCTACAGGTGATGTGGCTGGGACACCCCCAGCGGAGTTTAAATCACCCAGGGTTGGCAGGAGGGGATGGGGATGCATGAGGGAGGGGGAAATTGTGTGGGCTAGTAATCATGGCCAAGAGACACATGGTGTGGGGGAATGTATGGAGACACCCCCCACTCCCTTCCTGAGCCCTGCCAGAGAGGGGTGCCTGTTGTCCACTAGGAGGATTTGGGAACTGGCATTGGCCATAAGGTGAATTGAGTTTGAAACTCTTGCACTAAAAATCCACAAATCCCTCTCCTAATTGACTCAGGTATTCCACTGGAATGAGAAGAGTAAGGGGAGATGATGGGAGTGTTTCTCCCATCAACTCAGCACATTGTGGATCCTGTAGTAAGTTAATCTAGGTTACATCAACTTGTGTTGCACTATTAATGTAACTCAAATTGTGTAGCTTAGATTAGCTTTTCTTCATAGAGTAGCACTTCCCAGAGAAATAAACCAAAATCAGACATGTGTGCTTTTGCTCTGTTGGAAATCCTGTAAATTACAGTATTTGCCAAATGAAGGACGACTTCATAGGAGAAGGAACTACCCCAATAGACACACATACATGGGAGAGAGAAGAAGCATAGACATACATCTTAAAACCCTAGTGCTGACAGTGAAATTCTGAAGAAGAGAAAAGACTCTGTCACACTGTATCTGACTATATAAGGGGGAGGGATAGCTCAGTGGTTTGAGCATTGGTCTTCTAAACCCAGGGTTGCGAGTTCAATCCTTGAGGGAGCCATTTAAGAATCTGGGGCAAATCTGTCAGGGATGGTACTTGGTCCTGCTGTGAGGGCAGGGGGCTGGACTTGATGACACATCTTCCAGTTCTATGAGATAGGTATATATCCATATAAGAGTATAAACAGAAGTCAGGAGTTGCATCCACTTCCACCAGCGCAGCATTTGACTCTATGGCTGTGTCCAGACTCAGGGGTTTGTTTGAAAAAAGTAGACTTTTTTCGAAAAAACCTCACCTGCGTCTAGACTGCAGCCGCGTTCTTTCGAAAGTTCCTCTTTCGAAAGAAGGCGTTCTTCAATGTAAATAGGGCTTCTTCGAAAGAGAGCATCCAGACTCACTGGATGCTTTCTTTCGAAAAAGCAAGCCGCTTTTTCGAAAGTTCAACGTGCAGTCTAGACGCTCTCTTTCGAAAGAGGCTCTTTCGAAAGAGGCTTGCAGTCTAGACATAGCCTATGTGTTTACTAGGCTGGATGAGTGCTAGCAAGAGAAGAAAGGGAAGGTACTATTTATGCTTGGAAACAATGACCTTATTGTGCTTTTAAAACTTGCATTTGCAAGGATCATTAGTGTCCAGTTAATGTATTCAGAATTTGCATGGCAGTACCCATACACCCACTGATGTGACATGGGAAGAGGAGGTGGTAATGGCATAAAAAAATCTAGGCCATATCTGGCACAGTAACAGAGCTTTACCATCTGGCTTACGTCAGGGAAGGAAAAGAGGTTGTATATGTGCCTGTGTAACAAAAGCACTTAGAAGGCATAGGGAAAGAGCAGTGCTGGAAGAGATTAAAAAGGACATCAGTTCAGTGTGGCATTGTATGCAGGCTGAATGTTTGGATCTGATCCAGGGGATGAGTGCAGACTGGTACGGAACACACCATCTGTCTGTCTCTCTGAATGAGGAGCCTCAGTTCAAACAAATGAGATTATCGCATGGGTGCCTCAGTTCAAACAAATGAGATTGTCACATGGGTGATTTTCGTGCTCAAATTGGACACAATAAAATATTAAAGCAATAATCCTGGCAAGAATACAGAGCCAAACAATGCAACTTTAGATCTGGGAAACTGTATTCTTACTTGAAAAAGGCATCTGGGGATATAGAGACCAGGATGATAGGGGATCTTGTGCTATCCAATGCCCCAGCTGAGGAAGACTTGATTCTTCAGAGACTTTTGGGCTTTTGGGTGGGAGGGATGGGATTCTACAGCATCTCTGATTGCTCCATACATAAAATTAATCTCTCAAGGATGGAATAGTTATCAGATACTTCTGTAAACATGCTGTTGCCCCACATGCCTCTCCGACATCTTGAGATTCCATTCATTTTAATGCATGCTCTGTCGAACTTTAGCCAGCATGCCTCTGCTCTTCACTGGCAGTGAAGGTATACATAAATTTGGATGGAACAATTATCTCCACTGCTGCAGGGGTCCTCTCATCAACAAAGATATGTAATATAATCACATATGTCACATAAGAGATGGATAGCAGCCTCTCTCAGATCGTTGGGTGAGCTCATTCCAATAAATACAGATGTCTTTCCTGGGTTTCTTTGACTGTCTGTCTGAATTTTCTTCTACAGCACAGTGACTATGCAGGACATTCAGGAACACCTGTCCCAAGGTCATATAGCCATTGTCCTGGTGAATGCAGTCTTGTTATTGTGTGAACTTTGCTCAAGTCCTGTCAAATATTGCTGCTTCCTCCCTATTGGCCAGAAGTGCTTCTGCAGGAATCCTGACTACCAGGGCCATTTCATTGTGCTATGTGGCTATAACAAAGCTTCAGGGAGTGTCTACTACAACAACCCTGCCTATGCAGATCGTGAGTAACTGAACCTTGCTTCATTCTGTATGGATTATCCATCTCCTTGTTACTAATGTGCATAGTGCACAACCAGATGGAGTTTCCCAGATACCAGCCAACTAAGTCAGGCAGCACCAGCTGATTGGCCCATGCTTGTTCTTACCATATTCAGTGATTTCATTCTTTTCTGTGCTGTGATTCAGATGAATCATTGGAAATACATTCTGATATAGAGGTGGTCAGTAATCTTTCAGTAAATGGTCATGGGCAGTACTTTTCTGTGGAAGGGGCACGGGATCTGGGATGGAGGTTGAGTGCAGAAGAGAGCTCGGGATAGGGGATTAGGGTGCCAGATCTGGAAGGAGGTACAGGTACAGGAGAGGATTCTAGCCTGTAGGAATGGGTATATGAGAGGGTACAGGGTCTGGGAAGGAGTTATGACCTGAGGCAAGGTAAAGATGTGTACAAAGGTGTTTGGGTAGTGATCTGGGGCAGGGATCTTGGATGAGGAGGGAGTGGGGTGCCAGAGGCAAGCTCTGGCCAAGAGACACTTAGCTAGGCAGCTCCTGGCCAGCAGCCCATTAGGATTCTCAGGCAGGTTCCCTGCCTGCCACAGACCTAGATACTCAAAAGTGTTGGGCTGCTCTATGTGCCTCTCTGTGCCCTACACTGGAGAGGGGGAGACTTTGTGTGCTGCCCCTGCCCCCAGCACAACCAGCCAATGGGAGCTGAGAAATTTTGCTGAGGTAGGGGCAGTGCATGAAGCCCCTTTGTCCTCCCAATCCCACATGCAGCACAGAGAGATGGATGAAGCAGCCAGCACTTTGAGTAGCTCGGGGTTGCTCCCTGTCTGAATGTCCCAGTGGGGCAAACAGCAGTCAAAAGGCTTGGCAAGTCAGGTCCAGCTTGTGGGCTGTATCTTGCCTGCCCCTGTTCTAACAGGTCCTATGGCCTCCATACCTCTTGCTGCAGAAGCCTTATGAATATTAAGAGGAACACAGTTCAGGAGAGCTAAACTATAAATCTGTTTGGTATCTTGAAGACAGAACATAGTGTGGAATTATACATTACACTGCCCATTTCTGCTGTTGTTAAGCAAATAAGCACTCCCCTTGACATTAAAAGGACTACTCAGACAAGTAAGGACTGTAAGATCAAGCCAATGAAATCTAATTCTGGTTACCCAAAGTCTGCCAATGAGCTGTTCATGAGCAAATTCTTCTGCTGGCTCAACTGGACTAACACTCTGTTACTGCCCCACAGGAACATGCAGCACCAGCATCAGTAATTTTGAGGAAGCCAGGACAAGTTATGGCACAGATGAGGATATCCTGTTTATCTACACGGACAGCTGACATCCAAACTTGTTGTTCTGTCACTTCTGGCGCAGTCAACCCAACACCTCAATGGCACCTGGCTGCTTGTCTCAGGACTCTTACTGCAGCGACTTAGCTCCTGAATTGCAGTGGGATCTTAAACAAGGGATGCTTTATAGACATTCATTCAAATACATTGCAGTGTTGTCTTCATCTTTTTATTCCTGAATATGAAATACCTGATGTTGCAATATATAAAACACATTTTAATTTTAATATTGCATGTTTGAGAGCAGTTTCAAAATGCAGTCCCCTCAGAGTCCAACTCTTACAATTGGCTGTGAGCTTGTTTCTGAATTAAATACTTGAAATAAAACATGCCAACACAAATTTAATCCTCAGTTGGGAATTTGTGTATAGGTTCAGCTACATAAAGCAAGAAAGAAAATATATGCTGGCTTGCCTTCAACATTGTCAGAGCAGATCTTCAACTAGATCTAGTTATTTAATGGTCAGTAGGGTGTAGACAGAATAATATTACACCTGGCCCCTGATTATTTTTTTCAAGGAAGAAAATGACGTGTCAACTGTTGACATTCAGTGGTGGAACCTATCAGCATTGCCTGCATAATAGGAATGAAATACCATTTGCTGAAGCAAAGCTTCATGTGTAAACCCACCTCGACTATTCTTACCACTTTACCTATAGGTTGAGTTTGCAGTTTGACCTTACTGTCAACAGAGGACCAGTCTTCCTGTTAAGGGCTACTCCTTTCCAGTAGTAAACATCTGGTGTTACTTTGCCTACCTAGTTATCTTGCATGAATTAAAAGAGCTCTAGGACCAGCTTGACCAAAGTTCTGTGTTGCCCCAAAAGACTGATTGCTGACATCTTCTGTGGCCTAAGTCTGCATGCAAAAAGCTTGGGTCATTTTCTATCCCTCTCTGCAGTATTCAGAGAGCAAGTCTAGAAACAATTTTTAAACTGTCAATTAAGCAAACACATTAAGTAACCACCCGTGAGTACTGAAGGTTTATATCTTATGTGCTAGACGTGCCAGGGTGGAAGGAAGGGGTGAAATGTCTGGCAAGGAGACAGAACAATTTGTGCCCAAAGCTTGTATTGTAATGTGAGGTTAAATGTTTCTTGCTAAGATTTATTAAGGGACTTCCCAAAAATAGATACTGCCAGTAGCCTGGCTCAGAACTCAGCTTCTAATTACAAAGGCAAGGAAAACAGACTTCTCTTGGCTGAAGTCCAAAGACATAACAGGAGCCCAGACTTTCTACCTCTTCTTACTCTGCTGCTTACTCCAAAGCACAGCTGTAGTTCACTCACTACATTCTGATGCTCCAAGTTAAACTATAAGATTACAACATCTCTTTAACATACTATCTGGGATCACCTGCTTGGTAGAGAAGCATTAAAATGTGGGGCATAACCACCAAATTCAGCCATCTCCTCGCACTTCCTACAAATTTGGAGTCCTAGTTTTGTTGCCTCTTTAAATTGGCTTTCTGACTTTAAATAAAGATATTTGATTTTATATTTAGCCTTTTGAGCTGAAGATTCAGATAATGTACATTTAATTTAAAGACACACTAGCAAATATTTTTGACCCAAAATCTGGTCTACTCTAAATAATAACTGTTTGGAGCTTACCTAGAAATTCTAAATGATTTTAAAAACAAAAAAGTTGCTGTTGATGTAAGCTCTATAATGCTGTGGCTGTGTCTACATTGGCATCCCTTTCCGGAAAAGGGATGCTAATGAGACACATCGCAATTGCAAATTCCGCGGGGGATTTAAATATCCCCCACGGCATTTACATTTACATGGCTGCTGCTTTTTTCCGGCTTGGAGATAAGCCAGAGAAAAGCGCCAGTCTAGACGGGATTCTCCGGAAAATAAGCCCTTTTCCGGAGGATCTCTTATTCCTATTCCAAGTAGGAATAAGAGATCCTCCGGAAAAGGGCTTATTTTCCGGAGAATCGCGTCTAGACTGGCGCTTTTCTCCGGCTTATCCCCAAGCCGGAAAAAAGAGGCAGCCATGTAAATGCAAATGCCGCGGAGGATACTTAAATCCCCCGCGGAATTTGCAATTGCGATGTGTCTCATTAGCATCCCTTTTCCAGAAAGGGATGCCAATGTAGACACAGCCTGTATGTTTTGTACCTAGACAATCAGCAGAGGGGTACTTCTAAACCCATTTCCTAAACTAAGGTGTCTTTGATGGTGCAGGTAGTAAATAAAAGGCATACTTTTTGGTGAATACTGTATACAGGGAGTATTTAGCAATATAAAGGACAGCAATTGTAAAGAAAAGTATTTTCTAATCTAGGTGGGTAACAAACTGGAGAGTGCTCAAAAAGTACTTGATAGGATGTGTTCTGTTGGAGTGTTCCTTTCGTCAGTGCCTGAAATACAATGGCAGGGGAGTAGAAATGCAGTTGCCTTTGACAAATGCAAAATCTGAAAACATGAGTTTGATGGAAAAACGTCTTCAGTCATAACTCAATTACAGCAGGTATGGCTGGGATGCAGGGAATTACCCGCTGCATGTGAAGATAAGTGGGAATTAGAATATAAGTATTACAAGTAATTGGCTGACAAAAGTATCGGCAGTTCCATAACAATTGCTGCAAGACCCTGTGGCCAAAACCTGTAATGTTTTTTTTTCTTATAATGCTTACAAAACTAAGCTGCCAGCTGGCCATTAAGAGTATTGTATGTCCAAGTCCATTTGTGCATTATGTTTCAGTGGGGGCGGATTTCTAACTGTGTTACTAACTACATTCAGATAATATTTTTCTTTTCACACAACTCCAATATAATTTCATCATGATGGAATTTATTTTCTGAAAGGGATTTGTTGAAAATTCTTCCAGCTGGTTTGAGCTGGACTATATTTGATTCTGATGTTCTGATTCTGGTTTTGAACCAATTTGAGATTAGACTGTGCATGTATTCACTACAAATGCAAAATGTAATCTTGTCTTGTGAGAATACCTAATGTAAATGATGAAACCACATATATATATATATATATATATATGTGTGTGTGTGTGTAATCATTTTTACTACTTTTGGGTTAAGTATTTGCGTGGCTGAGTTTTATAAAGTTAAATGGAATTTAAAGATTAAATTATAGCTAACAAGGTGACAAAAGAGAACAGGGGAAAACAAATGAAAGCTGCCATGGAAAATGAGAGAGGAGGCGAAGGCCATATTTTGAGTGGAGTTGATATTGAGTAGGCACAAATAACTTCTTTCTTAACCTAAAGTTTTAAGTGAGCAAAAATAAAGAATTTTTTTCTGCTTTAAGACTGTATCTGTATTATACCTTGTTTTATTCATATTGTCCATGGCAAAGAAAGGGATATTTTACATTCAGAGAAATTTTTTACATAAATATATTTTGTCTGTAATCAAGCCATTCTCAATAAAGGTGTTATTGTTAACCCTAGAGTGTAGTGCAGCAGCTGTATTTGTTGACCAGTTTATTAAGCAAAAATGTGTGAAGATTTTTAAAAGAGATTTTTTTAAATGTCGTAATTAGCTGAAACTGCCATTTTGAAACTCTTAAAGAGACATTTACTTCAGCTGTAGGTATGCTGTCAGTAGGATTTAGGTTTGTATTCCTTTCACATTTCCCAGACACACCACTCCATCCAACTATACTAGGTAAACAAAAAAGGAAAGCAAATGTGGTTACATTCCAAACTCAAACCATCTATGTAACATTACTATCCACACATAACAGTTGTCTAAGGCATCACACAACCATCGGGTATCCTAGACAAGTGCAACTCTGGTAGATGTCTTTAGCTCACTGGTCCAACCCACACCAATTTCACTGCAATGTTAGAAAGAAACCACAAAAATTGGAACTGCTGCACCAGTTTGGCTGCTGCTTCTAATTCCATCTTGCAATGGAATGCTGGGCTTTTGGAGATTCCTTAAAAGCCTCTGGGTCACTAGCACCATTATTGGGTACTACAGCAGTGCCCCAGTGGTTGCCAACTAGTAAGTCACATCATGTTTGTGGCCAGTATCTTGTTCTAGGTGGTTTGTATTAAATTCTTTATAATACAAACTAACAGACTGAAAAAAAATCCCAGTCTCTAGAATTAAATTGTATAAGAAATAAATATGGCCAAATCTCAGTTGAAGGTTGTGGCTTACACAGAGATAACAAGATAGGCAAAAAAGCCTCTCAGACAGTACGTGAGAGAGAGAAGAGAGAACTATTCCTGCTGCTGAGAAGCATTTTAGGCCATTTGTTTTGCCACTGAACTAGGGTACCTTGCTTTCTCATGTTCCTTGGATTAAGAGTTTAATAGGGCTGTGGCTCAGAGAGACAGGAAAGTAAACATGAGCAGACAGACCCAACGCATGGCACAAACAAATCTTAAAAAAATATTACATTTCCTTCTCTCTGCTGACACCCGCCTTCCCCAATCACTTCACATGATCTGCTCCTGCATGTGATGATGAATTCCACTATCTCATTTGTTATATCCATGGATCATGCAATGGCTGTATTTCAAGTGGGACAGTAACCGGACTGGAGGCTGTTAACTTATTGTAAGTATCCCAAACATGGGAACTTCCACTAATTCCTGTAAGAAAATTCTACCTTTACATATTTTTCATTGGGAAGTCTTATTCTTTTTCTTATTTTTATTCTATAATATATAGTTTAAGACTCTTGACTCACTTTAAACAATTACTTATCCTTCAAAGTGACACCTTAGGTGTCACTAAACTACTCATTGTTTTTAAAGTTACAGACTGAGTCTTTTTATCCTTTGAAGGTTTTTCAATGATGAAGATTAAATGGATTTTGGGTATAAGACAAATCAAACCATACACATTGCATTTTAAATCTTTCTTCACAAGACAGATGCCAAGACTTAAAAATGGTTGCCAAAATTAGGCTTTTAAATCCATATTTAGGTACCAAAATAACTTTCGTTTTGAAAACTTTGGTCAGAACTTTTTCTTTTGTATCTTCCCCTGTAAAACTAGTATGTGGGACATGCACTTCAATTTCTAACCACAAATTTAGATACACCAGTTCTCCAAGGTAGTCGTGCCCAGCTTTATTACATAGGAGAGCCACATAAAGCTAAGCATAACCTTGTGTGGGCCAAACAGATTCTAACATATTTTAATAAAATTTCAGCTGACACTGTGGCTGACAGCCTGGGCCCCTCTGCGGACCTTCTGAATGCTTGGTGTGCTGTGTAGGATTATGTGCCATATGTTAGGCATCCCTGCTCTAAGAAGTCAGATGGTTCAACAGCAATGCTAAAGACACTATCTGCCCAGCAAGATAAATAACCTAAGAGGTACAAGGTTCACAAGTGGAAATATGAAGTGTGGCAACGTGCATATGGAAAGATTCTAGGAATTACACGCTGAAGCCTAAAATGTCGAGTCAGCGTGAAGCAATGGAAAGAGATCTAAACGTGGCTTCAGAGCTCTGTTAGAGTATCAGCAGGTTCAATCATTACTGGATTTCATGGTCTATTACTATCCAGATTTTTAAGTTCTCAGACATTTTGACTTTACGTATTACAACTGTGTGGTGTACAGCTATTGTAAGATATGCATCTATCTTTGCTATGCCAGAGTTCTAGACCATTGTGGTATCAGAGGTAACATGACCAATCAACCTTACTCTACAGCTAATTTGCATGCAATAATTTCATTGTTTGTACAGGCAGTCCCCGGGTTACGTACAAGATAGGGACTGTAGGTTTGTTCTTAAGTTGAATCTGTATGTAAGTCGGAACTGGCGTCCAGATTCAGCCGCTGCTGAAACTGACCGCCAGTTCTGACTTACATACAGATTCAACTTAAGAACCCCAAGTCAGCTGCTGCTGAAACTGATCAGCCACTGATTCCAGGAAGCCTGGGGCAGAGCAACTGTGCCTCGGGCTTCCTGTAGTCAGCCGCTGGTCAGTTTCAGCAACGGCTGACTTGGGGACACCTGGGGCAGAGCAGCTGGGGTGCTGCTGGGTTGCTCCAGTAGTGCCCAGAGCGGCGCTGCGGGACCAACCGGCAGCACCCCAGCTGCTCTGCCCCAGGGTCCACAATAAAAGCCTGGTCTGCTGGGGGGGGGGCACACTAGCTGCGTCCCCCCCCCCAGCAGACCAGGGACACGGGGAGCAAAGCCGCAGCGGCGGGGTGCCTCGCCTCTGAGGCTTTGCTCTGGCGCGGGACCCGCTGCAGCTTTGCTCCCGGTGCCCCTGGTCTACTGGAGATGGTCCCCAGCAGACCAGGGGCACCGGGAGCAAAGCCGCAGCCGCAGCGGGGTCCCGCGCTTCTGAGGCTTTGCCAGAGCAAAGCCTCAGAAGCGCGGGACCCCGCCACGGCTGCGGCTTTGCTCGCGGTGCCCCTGGTCTGCTGGGGACCGTCTCCAGCAGACCAGGGACACCGCGAGCAAAGCCGCAGCCTCGGCGGGGTCCCGCGCTTCTGGCAAAGCCTCAGAAGCGCGGGACGCGGCTGTGGCTTTGCTCGCGGTGCCCCTGGTCTGCTGGAGACGGTCCCCAGCAGACCAGGGGCACCGGGAGCAGCTTTTCTCGCCCCGGAGGTCGAGGTGGCTGACCGCTGCCTTCGAGCTCCAGGGCGAGAAAACCCCGTTCGTAAGTTAAGTCGGGGACTGCCTGTATTAAGGAAACTATGCAGATACTGGATTACCTGGCTCAACTGCCACATCCACCAAAATCAAGCACAACATGCCCATACACAACCAGCTTACACAATAATAAACACATACACCCTTTCACTGCAGCCACCCTCCTCATTCCCAGCCTGGAGAAATTTACACAACTACCCCCAGCAAGACACACAAATTGACATACAGTAACCACATGCCATTTTGAATCAGCACACACTTAACCACAAATATTACTCTGAAGCTAAGAATAGTTGATGGCAGTTTTTATTTAGAGCCATTTCTGACTTTTCAGAAACATGATTTTACAAATTACATCTATGTGACAGCGAGGACAGTCAGCCACTTTTAACAATGTTACATTACTAGTGCTTCCTTTTGGGAAGTACCAGAGTCAATGCTTGCATTCCTGATACTCTATGACTGATTATGCATCCAAAGAAAAAGAGACTACATGTGTCAGAAGGTCCCAAACAAACCCTCTAAGTGTACATCTACACAGTAACCCTATTTCAAGATACTTCCATTAACCCGAAATAGTTATTCTGTGTCTTGACAACACGCCCGTTATTTCAAAATCTCTTTTGAAATAACAGGTGCTCTATTCTGACACCCCTGTAAACATTGTTCCATGATGATTAAGGGGTATTTTGGTATAGTGGTTTATTTTGAAATTATTACGAAATAAGCTATTTCAAAATTAACTTGAAATAAGCTACCCAATTTGCAAATTGCATAGCTTTATTCGAGCTAAGGGGGAAGTTTAGACACACCAAGTGTTGACATTTTTATCCCACTGAAACAAAGCATGTAAGGAAAGTGCACTAGTATTTCCTCAAGACCAGATGGGTTTCTTCATGCTGTATCACCTTTTGCCAACACTTCTGGGCTGTGTCTAGACTGGCATGATTTTGCGGAAATACTTTTAATGGAAAAGTTTTTCCGTTAAAAGTATTTCCGCAAAAGAGCGTCGAGATTGGCACGGATGTCTAGATTTGCGCAAAAGCATCCGTGCCCAGTATAGACGCGCTTTTGCGCAAGAAAGCTCCGATGGCCATTTTAGCCATTGGGCTTTCTTGTGCAAAAAATTAAGGTGCCTGTCGACACTGGCCCTCTTGCGCAATTATTCTTGTGCAAGAGGGTTTATCCCTAAGCGGGAGCATCAAAGTATTTGCACAAGAAGCATTGAATTCTTACATTAGAACATCAGTGTTCTTGCACAAATTCAAGTGGCCAGTGTAGACAGCTGGCAAGTTTTTGCGCAAAAGTATTTGCTTTTGCGCAAAATCTTGCCAGTCTAGACCCATCCATACAATTTAATGTACATTTCAGAATTTAAACTAAATCTGGCCAGGTGAGTTCCTCAGGCAGCTCTCTATCATTTGTTCATGATTTTGCAGTAAAGCAGGTTCCCTAAATTGCTGCTTTATCAAAATATATAACAACTTTTTACTGGCAGTCATTGCACCTGTATTTGCCAAGTTTCAGTATCAACTGTAAGACAGTAGAAGATGGCAAATTTTGCAGACTAACATACATAAATCACTTTTGTTTTTTGAAGGAGATGCTTAGTATGAGAGATCGCCTACCAGAGGACATCAACATAGTTATTACTCTTTAATAATATTGGGTATAAAGTTAGGCTGGACAGCCTTCATGAGTTCCTCTGCATACATCTCGTATCTACCAGTCATCTGGAAAAGAAAAGCAGAGTTGTAGCCTATTTCAGTAACTTTCCAGTAGCTGCTCTTCTCCTCCCAATGCAGCCCAGCACTCCAACCCCTGAATAGCTGCTCCACACAAGAAGGGGAGGAGAGGGCTGCAGCTGTGAGGAAACGGATTGCTAACTCTCCCGGACTGAACACTATTTATTGCAATAGTGTCTAGTCCACCCAGTCCGGGATAGTTGGCAAAGCAGGAGCAGAACCAGGAGAGAAGTGTGGTCTGAAGGAGCAGAGGGTGGCCACACCGTTGGCCAGAAAGAAGCAGCACTTTTAAGGGGAAAATGCCACTTCTCTCCAGCCACTTGTTATGTAGCTGCCCCCTGCTCTGTGAGTGCTGCACTCCTACAAACATCACTTCGTGAGCTGGGTTTGGTATTGAGCCCTGAGGGGGAAGCCAGTGGATGAGGATGGAAGCCACCAGAGCTAGGGTTACCATATTTGAACTTTAAAAAAAGAGAACACTCGTGAAAGGGAGTATATCTCAGTATCTACCAACTCACTCTATATATAGGGTTACCAGATGGCTTAAAAAAAATACCAGACACACCTGATCTCAGTGGGGAGGAGGGACCAGCTGGGAGGGGACCGGAGCTGGCTGGGAGGGGGGAGAGAGAAACCGGCCGGCGTGAAGTGGGGGAGGGACGGGGAGATGGGAGGGGACACCAACCGACAGGAAGCAGGGCTGGCTGGGGGAGTGGGTCGGGGCAGTGGAGCTGGCCGGGGGAGATCGGGGTGGTGGGGGGGAGAGAACTGGCCAGCGAGAAGCAAGGCTGGCCAGGGGAGATGGGGGGGTGGTGGTGTCAGGAGCAGCGGGGCTGGCCGGGGGAGATCAGGAAGCAGGGCTGGCCAAGGGGAGGCAGAGGGGGGAGATTGGGGACAGCAGAACTGGCCGGGGGAGATCAGGAGGAGGTGGGGGGAAGAACCAGCCGGTGGTAAGCAGGGCTGGCCAGGAAGAGGTTAGGGGGAGCAGGGCTGGCTGAAGGGAGGGGAGGGGAGGGGAGGAAGAGAATCGGCCAGCAGGGAGCAGGACTGACCCAGGTTCAAACAGATCCTGCACACGATCCCAGCAAAGCACAAGTGAGTCCGGCCCCGGGGAATTCCTCCCGCACCGCCTCACGTAGTTAATACTGCCTGGCTGGTAGACACACTCACGCAGTGTGAGCGTGCCTACCAGCCAGGAAGTTCACAACTATGTACTGATACTCCTAATAATAATAAAACTTACCTAATTAGAAAATACTGGACATTTTATATGTCCGGTATTTTCTCAATTTGTTTCCTGGACAGAACCCTCAAATACCGGATTAATAAAACATGAGTTGGTAGATACTGATACAGATACACTCCCTCTCAGGAGTGTCCTCTTCTGGCCCTAGAGGGACGGCTGGGAGCTGCCAGAACCCCGGCATAGACAGGGGGGAGGGGAAATGGGGCTGAGGGCTGCTTGAGCCCATAGGCATCACACAGCTACACAGAATACTCTGAAATATGGGGCAATTTGGTTCTCCAAATTTTGTGGTGCTCCATGCAGCTGTGTATTTTGTGTATGGGTAGGTATGGTCCTGTCCCCATTGACAGAGAAGGTTACAGTTGAAGGAATTTTCAAGAGAAAATACTGATTTACGTAACTTTTTTAAAAATAGTGAATGCCAAAAATAGTAAAGTGTTAATTCCATCAATCTTAAAAAATTATCAATGCCATAACAAGCAGTCAGTCTCTTGCAAAAGCTAAACTCTCATTTAAAAAAAAGAATTAAAATGTAGTTTTATGCTGCAAAGTGACTATGTAAAGGTGACACTGTCTTGGTCACACATGTACTCCCAGACACACCAATGTACACCCAATGAAGGCAATGGAACTATACAAGAAAGAAGTCTTCCCAGGATGCTCCCAGTAACAGCTCAAAACCCAACTGTTTCAATGGGTTTGCATAGATGTCATTTTAGCATTTAGAATCTGTTTCTATATAGGAACTTAAATAGCTCCCATTATGGTAGCATAATCATCTGGTGATGATGTGTAAGAGAAGACCCATTCTGACTTTCAGATAGGCAGACATTTTAGGGCTGGTAGTTACAGTGAAAGAGAGTAACATAGCCATATAAAACACAAATTCCATGTTGCTCTTTTTACAGTCACTTTTAAGAGCAAAATCTTCTAAATGTGACATGGTGTTGTTGTTTTCTTGAGTGTGCAAGCAGCCTGAAACATTAGCTTTGAAGGGAGTTAATTTGCTCCTTTCATAGCAATAGTGAACTCTAAAATGTAATGATGAGAATGGTTAATTTTACTGATGATAATTTTAGCAGAAACATACAGTTACTGTGCTTATCCATTGCCACTGGATGCAACAGCAGATCTTGGAACAGGGGATATCTAATTACAGTAGAGTCCCTATTATCCGACCTAAACGGGACCAACAGGTGGTTGGATTACCGAATATGTTGGATGATAGGGACTCTACTGTAGCCTGGCCCCATCCCTGCCTAGCCCTGGCCCCTTCTCTCCCTGCAGCTCCCAGGCGCCTGGGCCCCACGTGCTGCCCTGTCACTCTCCTGGAGCCGCTGATGCTGCTCCTGCCGGCGCCGCTTCGTCCCAGGGAGCTGCAGGCATCAGCGGCTCCAGGAGAGTGACAGGGAAGCGAGCGGGGCCATTCTCTCGCCCCGCGCCCAGGAGCCGCTGATGCCTCTCCTGCCAGCATCGCTTTGTCCCCGGGAGCTGCAGGGTCGGATAAAGCGGAGTGTCGGATTACTGAAGGACGGATAATCTGGACTCCACTGTACTGTCAGGTGTTTTCTGGGTGGGGAATAAGGTTATGCCCACCATCCCGAAATGTCAGATCACCTCTAGCTGTTTACAAGTAGAAAGATTTATCTCCATCAAATGACAAAAATTAAACTACTTCCTACTTCTTTCTTGTTGTCAAAAGCTATGGGCAAACCAAAATAATGCATGCTTTCACTTAGAATTAAAGTGGCCTAAATTCCCATTTAACTTAATTCACTTCCAAAGTGAAACAGAGTGAGAGGTGAATGGAAGAAGTTCTCATGTTTAATTACAGGCTGTCTACAGGCTAAGGAAGTGAACACTCCACTTCTAAACCTTCTGAGTGTGATCTTCTTAACCATAAGGCCTCTGTGGTTTCACATATAGTAAAAGCTTAAATTCCACAAAAACTAACATGTAAGATCCATTCAGTGTCATTTAAAAGTTAGCAAACTTTTCTTAGAGAACTGGATATATTTCTTTAGAGAATAAGGACTTACCTTAAAACTCCATTTGTCACCAACTTGCCTGCAAAGGTTTAGATCTACTTCAGTCACCAAAAGCCCATCCTGTGTGCGAGACAGTCCAGGTGTCCGACTGCCATCTGGTGCAGTCACATAACTCGAGCCATAAAAATATCCCAAGTCATGGTGGGCTTAATAAATCAAACAACATATAATGCGATGAGCAAATAAGTATAAAACTTCACATGTTCTTTCCCCTGAGAATCTCAAGCTTGATTCAACCCTTTTTTTCACCCAGCTGTGCCCTCACTTAACAAGCCACAGGAACACTGAGCTCTAACTTTTAGTATCATAAACAGGAGAGCTTTCATATTGACAAACAGGAATCCATGCAACTTTCATCAGCTTTTGAAAATGTATTATTGTGCTTGCTAATTATTACATTTATTTGCATTTAAATAAGGGCTTTGTTTCCCCCTGAAAGTGCTGTGACATCGCAATGTGTTTCAGTGCTAATGACAGAATTCACAGCATTAGGTCTTCAGTGCAGGACTAAAGTATAAAACACTGAGATAGGAAAAAGAAAAATCTCATTAAAAATGCAGTCTTCAACAGGATCAAAGGACTAGCCATAACCTCAAGAGCATCAAATACCTGTATAGTTCTAGAATGTTCAGTGAGGGCAATCAAAGTGAGTGATAACAACCACTGGCTCCCGTCATGCAGCAGCTGCTAACACTCAGCTCCAATGGCAAGCCAATACAAGGATATGTAGCAAATGAGCTGGCTGCAACTCTGACTGAGGCCAGAAAAAACAAGAGAAGATGGTGACTTCCCATAGGACAAAATGCTAAGTTTGCAACTGAATATTGGTGGGTTACATCTACCCCAAGAGAAAACAATTCAGAATCTCAGACTTCTTTTGGATTTCTGAATAGATCTAGGAATCTAACAGAGTACAACACATTTATTTGACTTTCATAACTTATCCTTTTGTTGAAGCCTACAGTGAACACAACAGTGCAATAGATTATTCTTTTCTTCTCTTATTTCTGAATTATAATTAGCGTTTGCTTTTCCTGGTCATGTACTCACCATTTATAAAAGATCAGAATAAAACTGGTTTGCTCCAGGTATGTCTTTCACTGCAGTTCATTTGGGTTCTTCTTCAGGTGTCGCCCTTCACCCCTTGCCAGTTACACAAAAACTTTTCCTTTGGGTCTGAAGGTACTTTCTAGCCATGCTAGCTGGGGGCTGGATGTATAGGCAAGAGCTCCTGCATTGCTTGTACTTGGGCTCTTAACTCCCCCATTTTGCAGTAAAGATGCAGGCTAAACCACTCATGCACTAACTAGGCATATAAACCAGTAGTTGACTACTCGACTACCCAGTACACAAGCTTATCGGGTAGTCGAGTGGAGTACTCTACTACTTGCTTTGCCCCCTCTTGCTGCCTCTGTATGAGAGACATCAAGGGGAGAAGGAGGGGAAAAATGAGCCAGGGCTGGGGGAAGCTGTCTTAAAAGATGGTTTCCTCCAGCACTGTTTCTGTGGCGCCACCTGCCCCTCCTTCACTGCCTCTATTAGTGAGGAGAGGGGAAGGGGAAACTGCTCCGAAGCAGTCTCTGCTCGTGGTGGGCTGAGGCTGTCTGCGGGGCTCCCAGTGGGGAAGCTGAGCTACTCTCTCCTCTCCTCTCCCTCCCTCCCACGGATAGGAGCTGATGCCACCAAGCAGCCCCTGTTCGCGGCCAGCACTGGCTGCCGTAAACAGGGGCTGTGGGACCCAGTGCAAGCTTCTTGGAGCAGCTGGTTCTGGAACCCACAAAGGGAGAGTCAATTTTTGATTTAGTTTTAAGTGAAGCCCAGAATCTGGTCCAAGGAGTAAATATAATTGAATCCCTTGGAAATAGTGACCATAATGTAATAAAATTTAACATCCCTGTAGTGAGAAAAACACCTCAGCAACCCAACACTGTACTGTGTCAATTAATTTCAGAAAGGGAAACTACACAAAAATGAGGTTAAATAAATTTAAAGGTACAATGGCAAAAGTAAAGTCCCAGCATGCAAGCTGCATGGAAACTTTTCAAGGACACCATAATAGATGCCCAACTTAAATGTATACCCCACATTAAAAAAACACAGTAAGAGAAAAATATTGAAAAAAATAATTCCAACTATGCATATAATATAATGGGGACTAATTTAGCTATTACTACTCAAGAGAGAGATCTTGGAGTCGTTGTGGATAGTTCTCTGAAAACACCCACTAAATGTGCAATGGCAGTCAAAAAAGCAAATAGAATGTTAGGAATAATTGAAAAAGGGATAGAGAATAAAACAGAGAATATCTTATTGCCCTTATGTAAAACCATGGTACACACATGAATAGTACCACATCTTGAATAGTGCGTATAGATGTGGTCGACTCATCTCAGCATTGGAAAAGGTTCAGAAAAGGGCCACAAAAATGATTAGGGGTTTGGAAAGGGTCCCATATGAAGAGAGATTAAAAAGACTGGGACTTTTCAGCTTAGAAAAAGAGGAGACTAAGGGATATGACACAGGTCTACAAAATCATGACTGGCATGGAAAAAGTGAATAAGGAAAAGTTGTTTACTTATTCCCACAACATAAGAACTAAGGGTCACCAAATGAAATTAATAGGTAGCAGATTTAAAAGAAACAAATGGAAGTTTTTCTTCACTCAGTGCACAGTCAACCTGTGGAACTCCTTGCCAGAGGAGGTTGTGAAAACTAGGACTTTAACAGGGTTCAAGAAAGGAGGTTAGGCCCATCAATGGCTATGAGCTAGAATGGGTAGGAATGATGTCCCTAGCCTCTTTCAAAGGCTGGGAATGGGTGATAGGAGAGGGATTGCTTGAAGATTCCCCAATCTGTTCACTCCCTCTGGGGCATCTGGCATTGGCCACTGTTGAAAGAAAGGATACTGGGCTAGATGACCTTTGGTCTGGCCCAAAACGGCCGTTCTTATATTCTTATGACTGAGCAGTCCCAGCTTGTTCCGGCTCCAGGACCACTGCATCTCTGCATTTTAAATGTAGTAAGAGCCGTCCAGCTCTTACTATATTTAAAATGCAGAGGCACAGCGCACCTGGAGCCTGCACGATCTGGGACAGCTCAGTCATGGCTCATGCCGGCTCTATAAGCCAGCCATACTGTAGCTCTGCATTTTATATGAAGTAAGAGTCAAGCAGCTCTTACTACATTTAAAATGCAGAGATGCAGCAATTCTGGACTGCTCAATCCTGGTTCGAGACAGCTTCGGGAGTTATTCCTGCTATAGCTCTGCAAAGTGGCCCTCTTATCAACTAATCATGCAGTCAATACAAATTGTATTGACTACACAATTAGCCAAATAATAGCTCTTTAACATCCTTAGCACCGACAGACTTCCTGAGCCTTCTCACAATTTCTTCTATGTGCCCAACAGATAAGTGATACCATAACTCACTGGGAAAAAATCATAGGACGTCTCAGCTTTTTACAACACAAAGAACCACAAGATATAGCAGTAGCAGACAACCTGAGGCCTACATGCGACCCACTGGGACTCCCACCTGCAGCCAAGGGACCCTGTGTGCCTCCCTCCCACACGTGCCTCTCATGCACTGGGGCTCTGGAGACCTGAATTTCCTACTCCTCGCCCTCCCTCCCAGCACTTCACCATAAATACTGGTGAAGAGCTGGAACGCTGCAACTCAGCTGTTTGTGGCTGTTCAAGCTCTAGAAGGGAGAGGGAGGAGCAGGAGCGGAGCGGGAATCAGGTGATTCATGGCACTTCACAAATGATGGGTGGAAGGGGGAGGAACAGGAAGTGCCCCATTGTGCAAGAGGCACATGGGGAGGGGCAGAGTTGGTGGATTTCAGGATGGGTGGGTGGAGGGTCAAGCATCTTGATAATCAGGGCTCTGTTCATTCGTGGCGTGCGCATGCGCATTGCAGCTCTTGTGCATGCGCAGTACGGGGCTGGCAAGCGGTTTTCGCCACCATTTGTCAAGCCCTGTTAATAATTATCCCTTGTTTAAGCATTTTTTCTTTGTAACAATTTAAAATTATATATATATATATATGAAAACTACAGGCAGACAGCCATAAAGATAGCTATTCACGTTTCAAAATAAACTATTATCAACCCATGAAGATATTTGCTGTACATACCATTCCTACCATCTCCAGATGTAAATGCGTTCAAGTAGTATTCCTGTGAAAAAAGGCCAATTTAAGATGAAGCTGTAGATGGCACTATAGTCTTATTTCATGCAAGAGAATTTTGCTGCAATACAATGGTTAATATACTAACACAGTGGTCTCCAACCTTTTTAACCACAAGATCACTGTTTCAATTTAAGCGCAATGTAAGATCTACCTCAAACCCAAATACCCTTGTCCCACTTCCTTCCTGCTCCTTCTTTAAGGCCCAGCCCCTGTTCTACCCCTTCTTGGAGGCTTCACCCCGCTTACTCCATCCCCCCACCTACTCCATCCTCACTCACTTTCACCAGATTGGATAGAGGGTTGGGATACAGGCTCTGGTCTTGGGCCAAGGGATTTGGAGTGTGGGAGGGGCTCTGGGCTTAGCCTAGGGTAGCGGCTTGGCGTCCAGGAGAGGTTTCAGGGTGCAAGTTCTTGAAAGGAGTTGGGTGCAGGGGACTCAGATCTGGTGCAGGAGGCTTGGTGTAGGAGGAGGTTCAGGTTTGGGACAGGGGTTCAGGAAGCAGGCTCTGGCTGGGCACCATATAACTGAAATGGCTTCCAGGTAGTGGAATAGTGGGGTTAAGGCGGGCCTGGCCTTGCACCACTCCTGAAAGAAGCTGGCATGTACAGCAATGGCTTCATGGTACCATGTGCTGCCCCTCATCTACAGGCACTGAGCCCACAACTTCTACTGACCACGGTTCCCCATTACTAATCAATGGGAGCTGCAGGAGTGATGGCTGCAGGTGAAGACAGCCTGTGGAGACCCCCTGTTCTGACTTTCGCAGGGGCTGCGGGGATGTGCCAACCACGTCCGGGAGCAGCAGTTACCATGGGGATAACTACTGTAGCTACGCCAGGTTCAGCATTTTAAAACTCATGGCTCAAAGAATAAAATTTAAGCATAAGAGAGAAATGAAAATGATGAAATGCTCAGATTAGTCAAAAACCAAAAATAACCCACTTTGCAAGCAGTAAAATAAATAACAACAACCTCCCATATATATGTTGGGTGGGGAGATGTGAGTGAAGAAATGTGTGTTTATGAGAATGACAGAGACACACACAGTGTGTGACAGTGACAGAAATTTGCATTGCCAAGCTCCCTCCTCCCCCTTCTCTCTGAGTGGAGATAGGGTACAGGAGTGGGGAGAGGAGAAACACCCTGACATCAGTGCCCCCCTCTTCTCTCTCCCACACTCTGCACAGCAAGCAGGAGGCTCCTGGGCGGGGAGAGGGTAGGTCCAAGACAGAGGACAGGACCAGAATGACGGTGGATGGAGGGGCAACTGAAGTGCCAGCCCTTGATAGCTTCCTGGCCAAAACAGTCAGCATCACCTGTCAGAGGCTCCAAGATCTACCAGTAGCTCCCGATCTACTGGCTGGGGACCACTGTATTAACATTAATTAATGTCTGGCATATATCTATTAAGACTCGTCTGGCTTACTGTCAAAACTACATACAGAGGGAATTTTCATAATTGCCTAGTTTCTAGATTCAAGGAAGTGGTTGTCTTGCTAGAATTTTAGGATGGACTAGCCTGGAAGACAGGCATTTGACTGAGTGACAGCCCTGTATTCATAATGTTCTGGGAAATATGAGTAGCAATATTAAGAATGTCATAGCTCTGGCCATGGCAGAGATCTATGCATGAAATCTTTTAACATGGGACAGCAGGTGTGCAGATACCAATCTCACAAAGCTTGACTGGAAGAAGCACTGGAGTCAGGGGTATGTCTACACTTGCCCCCTAGTTCGAACTAGGGAGGCAAATGAAGCATACCGAAGTTGCTAATGAAGCGCGGGATTTAAATATCCCGCGCTTGATTAGCATATTCACGGCCGGTCGCCAATTTAAAAAGCCGGTAGCCCGAATTAACTCGCCGCGTGTAGATGCGGTAGTCCAATCCAAAACTCTTCCCTCGAATTAACTTACTCCTCGTGCAATGAGGAGTAACAGTTAATTCGAGGGAAGGGTTTGGGATCGGACTACTGCGTCTACATGCAACGAGTTAATTCAGGCTACCAGCTTTTTAAAATGGCAACCGGCCGCGAATATGCTAATCAAGCTATCCCGTGCTTCATTAGCAACTTTGGTATGCTTCATTTGCCTCCCTAGTTCGAACTAGGGGTAACTGTAGACATACCCTGGGAGAACAGGGTGTCTCTGTCCTTCCTGCTGCAGCTTGCAGCCATATCCACCTTCACAATCACAGAAAACAGACATGTCCCCAAATATACCTGTTCCAACATTGGGATTTTGGGAAGTCTGGACTGTATTTCGTGTGGAACCCCACCTCAGAACTGTTTGCTAAGGACGACTCTACCAGGAGTACAAGACTCCAGATAACATAATTCTTACAATTATTGGGATACACAAGCCTCTTCGCCACAACAAGGTAACAGTCCAAGCTGAGGACAGCTTTGGTATGGGGCTGGAATAAGAGAGATTTAAATGAGGTAGTCTTTGCAGATAATAGAAATAAGAAACATATGATCTACCTGAATGGACACAAATCCAGATTCTTAGAGAACACTTTAAAATATATACCCCAAGAGCTGGTCTATATTACGAGCTTAGGTCCACATATTCAGCACTGGGTTGAATTTGTAATGAGTGGGTTTACACTGCTGAGTCCCTTCCATATACCTAAAGGGTTTTAAAAATTGTCTCTTGTAGTCTACCTGAACGAGTGGAGGAAAGCCAGACATTCATGTCTCTAATTAAGGGCCGTGTAAACACAATTATAAGAGAGAGTTACTCACCCTGTGCAGTAACGTCTGTTCTTCGAGATGTGTATCCCCGTGGGTGCTCCACTCGAGGTGCTGGGTCCGTCCCGGCGCCGCAAAATGGAGAAACTTCCACAGCAGTAGCCCTGCCGGGCCCGCGCATGTGCTCCTGTTGCCTCGCGCCATTACAGCTGAGCACGGGCCGGCTCATCAGTTTCCTCCCAACCGGAAGCATCTGAAAGAGATAAACAGAAGCTCCGAAGCAGGGAGGAGGGTGGGTCGTGGAGCACCCACGGGGACACACATCTCGAAGAACAGACGTTACTGCACAGGGTGAGTAACTCTCTCTTCTTCGTCGAGTAGTGTCCCTGAGGGTGCTCCATTCGAGGTGAGTACAGAGCAGTGGTCAAGCACTATCGGCGTGCTTCGGACTTATGGTCTCTGTGCTGTGGCCAAGGTGAATCATTCCTCAATATGTTCGCAAGAGCATAGTGCTTGGCAAAGGTGAGCGAGGATGACCAGGTTGCTGCACGGCATATGTCCTGTAATGGTACCCCTCTAAGGTACGCAGTAGATGCGGCCATGCCTCTGGTGGAATGAGCGCGAGGTCATCCTGGTAAGGGTTTATGTCGTAGGGCATAACAACGCGAGATACAGGAGGTGATCAGATTGGAAATACGTTGTGCGGAGAGCTGTCGACCTTTGGAGCGCTCCGCCGTAGCTATAAAAAGGTGCCGAGACTTTCTGAAGGCGCGTGTTTTGTGCAGGTAGAAGACCAGTGCTCGTCTAACATCGAGGGAATGTAGACGTGAGTCTTCTGGCGAGGAATGAGGTTTCGGATAGAATGTTGGCAGAATTATGGGCTCGTTTACATGGAAGGGAGAATTTATCTTTGGAAGGAAGGGAGGGTGAACGCGAAGCAGAACCCCTTGCTCAGAAAATAAAGTGTATGGTGGATCGGCTGAAAGGGCTGCCGACTCACTAACCCGACGTGCTGATGTGATTGCCAGAAGGAATGACACTTTCATTGTGAGCATGCGCAGGTCGCAAGTTGCTAATGGTTCGAAGGGGGGACGAGTTAATGCGTCCAGGACCAAAGATAAGTCCCACGGTTCCGGAGGGGTTGTGAAGGCCGGATATAGGTTATCAAGTCCCTTTAGGAACCTCTTAACTAACGGGTGAGCAAATAGCGAATGTCCATCGATGTGCGGGCGGAAGGCCGAGATTGCTGCCAAGTGCACTTTCAACGAAGCATTTGCTAAGCCCTCCGTCTTCAGATGGAAGATGTAGTCCAAAGTATGCTGCACCGGTAAAAAAAGAGGGTCGAATTCCCTTTCCAGACACCACGCTTGGAACCGGTGCCATTTGTAGGTGTAGGCCTTGCGAGTGCTATGGCGTCTGCTATTCATAAGCACATGTTTCACTTGCTGAGAGCAAGTCATTTCCGGTGGCTGAAACCAGTTAGGAGCCATGCCGTAAGATGCATGCGATCGATGCTCGGATGTAGCATCGACCCGTGCTGCTGAGACAGTAAGTTGGGCATCAGTGGAAGTCGTTGTGGCTGAGCGACCGACATTCTGGACAATTGTGTCAGCCAAGTCTGCTGAGGCCAAAAGGGTGCTATGAAAATCACTGTTGCACCCTCTGTCGCTATCTTCTCCAGTGCCCTCGGAATGAGAGGAAGAGGCGGAAACGCATAGAGGAGTTGGTGAGATCCCCAATTGAGCAGAAGAGCGTCCCCCAGGGAATTCTTGCCGGTACCTGCCCGTGAGCAGTAATGATGACACTTCTTGTTGTGACGAGTGGCAAAGAGGTCTATACTCGGGAACCCCCAGAGACGGAAGAGACCGTGGGCCACCTCGTTGTGTAACTCCCACTCGTGCTGAGGAAGGAAGTGTCTGCTCAGGGCATCGGCGATGGTATTGTCTTTGCCTGGGAGGTACGATGCGGTAAGGGTTATATTGTGGTGGATCGCCCAGTTCCACAGTCGTATCGCCTCCGCGCACAGGGATCGTGAATGGGCCCCGCCTTGTCTGTTGATATAGTACACCGTGCATATATTGTCGGTGAGGATGTGGACTGCATGACCTCGGATCCTCTGAAGGAAGTGCCTGCATGCATTGGATACAGCTCGGAGCTCGAGGAGATTTATGTGTAGGAGCGACTCCTGTGCCGACCAGAGTCCTTGAACTCGATGTTGCTGCAGATGTGCGCCCCAACCGATCAAAGAAGCATCTGTTGTGATCTGCACTGTGGGTCTTTGTGCGTGGAAAGGGATCCCTGATAACAAATGTTGCGGGTTGTCCCACCATATTAGTGAAGTCCTGACCTGTCTGGGAATGGACACGGTCTTGCTCACAGCGTGTACCCCCGGTGTGTAGACTTTGAACAGCCAATGCTGGAGACTGCGTAGGTGAAGTCTCGCATGTGCCACCACATACGTGGTGGCAGCCATATGTCTGAGCAGTTTCAGGTAAGTCAGTATGCTGGATCTGGGAGCAATTGAGACCGCACGTACCAAGTCCCGAATCATCTGGAATCTTGTTGCAGGCAAGTATACTCTCGCACTCAGTGCATCGAGTCTCGCGCCGATAAACTCCAAGTCTTGACTTGGTACCAAGGACGATTTGCCTACATTGATTATGAGGCCCAGAGCCTCGAATACGGCTGTGGTGGTGGTCACTGCCCACGTAGCCTCCTCGCGAGTCGGGGCCTTCAATAGGCAATCGTCGAGATACGGGAAAATCGCGATATTGAGGTGTCGGAGGTAGGCAGCTACCACTACCAGAGTTTTGGAAAACACCCGTGGTGCTGCTGACAGGCCGAAGGGTAACACTCGGTATTGGTAGTATTCCGCGCCCACTACGAAACGAAGGAATCGCCTGTGGGCCGGGTGAATGGTTATGTGGAAATAGGCGTCCTGTAAGTCGAGGGACGCAAACCAATCCCCTTTGTGGAGAGCTGGGATGATAGAAGCTAAAGTGACCATTTTGAATTTTTGTTTTCTCAGGTAGCGGTTGAGTCGATGCAGGTCCAGGATAGGCCTCCAACCCCCTGACTTCTTCTGAGTGAGGAAGTACGTGGAATAGAAACCTCTCCCCCGAAATTGAATGGGTACCCTCTCCACGGCTCCTATAGTAAGTAGTCGGGACACCTCTTGCTGTAGCAGAGACTCGTGAGAGGGGTCCCTGAAAAGGGACGGGGAGGGTGGGAAGTGGGGGGGAATGGAGTTGAAAGGGATGGTATATCCTGAAACAACTATGTCGTTGACCCATCGATCGGTGGAGATCAGAGACCAGCGATGTTGATAAGGCCTCAACCAATGATGGAATAAGGCTACCTGATTGTGTGACGCTCCCGACAAAGGAGTTGCACGCAGTCCCTCGACTGACCCATCAAACCTGTTGCCGGCCCTGCTGTTGACCGGAAGTCTTGCCAGGTTGCTGTCTTCGCTTTTGCTGGCGTTGTCTTGGTCTCTGTTGTTCATATGACTTGGGACGGAATGTTGTGTACGAGAAGGATCTCTGTTTGTTGTAGGGCGTATACCTCTTACGTTTATACGGAGGCGTGTACATGCCAAGCGTTCTAAGAGTTGTACGGGAGTCCTTGCCCGAGTGGAACACCTGATCAGTGGACTGGGCGAAGAGAGACTGACGATCGAAAGGTAAGTCTTCCACTTTGCTTATTAACTCCCTCGGGGCAGCTGCTTGGTGCAGCCACGACCCGCGACGCATAACTACCGCAGTAGCCGTGGCTCTAGCTGCTGCATCAGCCGTGTCTAGGGCGATCTGAAGCGCTGTTCTGGCTGTTGTGTAGCCCTCTTGTATTACTGCCCTCAAGATCTGGCATTTTGAGTCTGGTAGGTGCTCTAGAAGAGGGACTAATTTGGAGTAGTTATCGAAGTCGTGATTGGCAAGTGGGGCGGCGTAATTGCACATGCGGAGAACTGAAGTGGCAGAAGAATACACCTTTCTACCCAAAATGTCCAGGCGTTTAGCCTCTTTATCACTTGCCACATTTTTATTTTGGGCCGTCTTTGATCTTTGCTGGGCGGCGTCCATAACCAGGGAATTTGGCTGGGGATGGGTAAACAAAAAGTCCATCCCTTTTTGATTTATAAAGTATTTCTTGTCAGTTCTCTTGTTAGTCGGTAAAGAAGTGGCGGGGGTCTGCCATATATCATTTGCGATTTCCAGGATAGCCTCATCGAAGGGTAGAGCCAGCTTTGATTTTTGTGAGGACTGCAAGTTCTTCAGCAAGGGATGTTGCTTTTGCTGTACGTCCGTAATCTGGATACCCTGAGATTGTGCCACTCTGGCAAAGAGCTCCTGGAACTGTTTGTGATCTTCCGTGGGGGGTTGTTCACCAGGAAAGACAGCATCGTCCAGAGATGACTGGTTGGCCGGAGAGTCAGGGGTCTGTGGTTCCCTATTTGGAGTGTAGTTGTTTTCATACGTGTCCTGACTAGGAACTGGCATCGTGCCTTCCACAGGCACTGATGGAATCGCCGGCGAAGGCGCACGAGGTGGAGACGCTGGGTGTGTGGTTTGCGGAGATCGTGATCGTGGATATCGCGTGTTATGAGAACACCGAGGGTCATCATGATGACGGTCACATCTGCGACTGTGAGTCAGGGATCGTCTAGAAGTGTAGGCTCTAGACTCCTCGCATTGACGTGAATATCTCGAATGTCTCGAAGACCTCGGTGATATAGATCTGTCAGAAAAACGAGATGGTGAACGAGAATAATAGGAGTAGCATTGCTGGTCGTGGTAGCGATAGTGATGGTACGACGGTGATCGCTGTGGCGATCTACGATATCGATCTCTAGTGGAGATATAACGAGAAGCACGATGATTCCCAGAGCAGATTGAAGCTGGTGACCATGGTCCCGGAGAGAACCGTGCCCTTTCAGGCGTGAGTGAAGGGGTCCGCACGCGTCTTGACTTGAAGGGCATCTCATTCAGCATCGAACAATCTGCGGGAGAAGACGGTGCCGTCTGAAGCGGTGTAGTCCCGGTCGCATGGCTGCCCTGGGGTTGAATCAGCGGTGCCGCGGGAGTTAACAGCTGTGCCGATACCGGAGGAGGCTGCGGTGCAGAGTGCTGCACGGTGCTGCTGGGCGCCTGCGGTGCCTGAGTCGGTGCTGTTGCTTGCGGCACCGCAGGGAGCAAGGTCTCATCAGCTGGCTCCGTGGGCTCGGGTGCCGGCGGAATTGCCATTGACTGCGCATGCGCAGTATCAGCCGGTGCCGGAGCCGCCACTGCTGTTTGTGGCCCGACCGTTGGAGCCTTTGTCGGTGCCGAGTCTGCCCGCGGTCCCTTACAGGGAGCCCGCATCGGGCCTTTTGATCTGACCAAAGTCGGAGCTGAGGCACTGCGGCTCTTGCCTGGCTTCTCTGTCGGGTGCCTCGGCAAAGAGCCAGAGGTACCTGGTCTGTCCCATACGGTCCTGGGCTGTGGCTCGGCATTGCTGAGGTCCTTCTGAGGTGAACGGGACAAGTGAGCTCCCGAGGTAGTGGGAGTAGACGTGGTCGCATCAGACTGGAGGGCTTTGTTGAATAAAATCACCCTCAGCCTCATTTCTCTATCGCGCCGAGCGCGGGCTGTCAGTTTCATACAGTGGGGGCACTTCATAGGAATGTGCCCGTCCCCTAGGCATTTAACGCAGAGCGAATGCCCATCTGAGTCCGGCATGGCCTCCTGGCACTGGGAACATTTCTTGAAACCAGGCATTTTGTCTATTCTTTCCTTTTCTTTTTCTTTTTCTGTTTTTTTTTTTTTTTGAAAGCCTACTGCAAAAAAATAAACTAGGACGGAAACAAGGAACTTGAGACTAATTAACTAACTAAGTAAAAACTACTAAGAACTATCCTAACTATAAACTGCCAAGTGGCAAACAAATTTCTAAATGAAATTACCTTTTCTCCTCAGGCCGGAGAGGGAGCGCGTCCTAGGTCCGTCTGCGGCCGCGGACGGTTGAAGGAAACTGACGAGCCGGCCCACGCTCAGCTGTAACGGCGCGAGGCAACAGGAGCGCATGCGCGGGCCGGCAGGGCTACTGCTGTGGAAGTTTCTCCGTTTTGCGGCGCCGGGACGGACCCAGCACCTTGAGTGGAGCACCCTCGGGGACACTACTCGACGAAGAATTTGGAGTTACTGGCTTCTGTGAAAGGAAGGTATTGAGGCCTACCCAGAATATGTCAAATGAGCACCAGTTTAATTGTAAGTGGAAAGGAAAGGCAGCATTATGAGATACAGGAGATGTAAAATAAAAATAAAATTTGATTGGGTTACCAACAATAATCCCGCTTTTAGGGAAGTAACTAACTCAGACAGCAATATGCAACAAAGTGCTGATTACCCCAAATGGAGCAGACGAAAGTTTTTGTAAGGGCAAAATAAGACAACAAAAATCTAATGTCAGCAATTGTCAGGAGAATGGAGGAATACCAAAATAGGGTATATAAGGTTGGATGGAACAGACCAAGGACGGACGGGTTGCGAATCTAAAAAGCTAGGTCTGATCAACCAGAGCTCCCTCCCTGGCGCTGAATCTCGCTGCCGCACATAAGCTCCAAAAGGGGAACAATTCCGGTTGTAAGTTGCAACGAAAAAACCAAAAAAGGAGAAACATAAAGAAAAGAATATCTCCTGAATCGAAGCAATGCTTCTATCTTTCTTAACGTGAATATTATATATTTGTTAACTCCATAAATTGTTTAAAGGTAAATCAGGAGGGTATATCTGTAGGAGAAGTTATTATTTCTTGTTTTTTTAACTGTACTGTTTTTTTACTTTTTATTTGTATATTACACTATCTTAAAAGAATCAAAGATAGTGAATTGATTTAAATGAAAAATTAAATATAAAGTAAATAGAAAAGTAAAAATCTTTGTTTGACCCTAAAAAGAAGTATTCCTCTGTCTGTGGTTTCAAATCCTTTAAAGAATCAAACCCGGTTACCAAAAGCCTCCACATGACGATCAGAGCTCCATGGTGATCTTCAGCCACACAAGTGGGAAAAGCCCTGGGGATCTTTTGAATGGTCATTCCCTGTTGGGAATGGAGAATTCACCAGCACAGCTAAGCCTGCATGGCTAAAGGCATGAACTCACTCCAGCAGGGATGGCTCAGGAGACATGCTGCATCTGATTGCTGTGGGGGAGCAAAGGGGAGGGAGTCTGTGCTGGCAAGAGCTCTGAACCAGCAAAAGAAACACTGATATCTATGCCAAAATCAGGACATAGTGGTTAATGGCTACACCAGGTTCACACAGCAATGCTACATGAAAATAAAGGAGCTTAGACAAAGAGTACTACAGGACACGGCTAATGAACTGCTGCTCTGGTTCTGAGCCACAGACATGGAAGGGTGATGACAGGCACCTATAACCACTTACAATAATGTTTTCATTCCATGAGGCATTGGGACCCCTAGCTCAGAATTCCAATCTGTTGCAGGGACTGTAGGGCTATGTCTACACAGAAGCATTATTTCAGAATAACTGACATTATTCTGAAATAACCAAGAGCATGTCTAAACTGCAAGCCATTATTTCAAAATAATAGAGAACTGGAGGACTTCTTACTCTGACTCCTGTAACACTCATTTCACAAGGAATAACGGAAGTTGAAGGAAGAGTATTCTTCCTTCAACTTCCTACTGTGTAGGCAGTGCCAAAAGTTGAGTTAAGCTATTTCAACTTCAGCTACACAATTGACATAGCTGAAGTTGCGTAGCTTAATTCAATTTTTGCCCTGATCTGTAGATGTGCCCTAAGATAACTACCCAAAGTGAATCATTCTTTGAGTCAGTGCAACCTCTGGAAATGTGGATGTGCTCTCGTTACTACATTCTCCTCGTTAAAATATGCAAAATTGCATTTGTTAAATCGGGTGTTCAAAGTTAAATTAAATAAAATGGACCTAATTTTGTAGTGTAGACATATCCTAAGGTGCCCAACAAAGCATCTGCACGTGCTCCAGCTCTTAATGTTGCAGTGTTGATGTTGTCATGTTGGTCCCAGGATATTAAGAGACATCGGTGAGATACCTTTCATTACATCAACTTCTGTTGCGGAAAGAGACAAGTTTTTGAGCTACACAGAGCATTTCTTCAAGTCTGGGAAAGGTACTCAAGAGAGTCACAGCTAAATATAATAGAGATGTAGCCGTGTTAGTCTGGTCTATACCAAAGTTATATATATGGTCGTGCCAATTTTCTTCCACAATTTGATCTGTGGAAGTGGGTCTGGCCCACGAAAGCTCATTACATAATAAACCACCTTGTTAGTCTTTAAAGTGCTGCATAGTCCTGTCTTTTGTTTCAGCTAATATAAGATTATTTAGTATAAGTAACCAAAATATTTTAAGGAATCATTCACAGTAGTGGCCCATTAACACTCCTCCAGGTCAAAAAACAAGCAGGGTGTGTGTTATGACAAGTCAGATATGGAGTAGAGTGGCTGTTGTGAAAAGTGTTCACCCATGAACAATATGGAATTTTCGTGGATTCATTCAAGAACACAGAAACTATCTAATTTCACCCACATAGTTATTGCTAAGGCATTCAGTGCACTAGTAGAGGTACATCACATGCTGTGATAGGCATAAGTAAGACCTATACATCTTGAAAAATGCACTGTGGAAGATACTGATTATTGTAGTGGTAGTGAAATGTCTTCAGGCTTTGCATATGTTTTTATGGTAGGATCTGTTGTGGTTTTGAGTTGGCGGGTGGTGGTCTGTGAAGAGCCTCCTAGAAAGGTCAGAAGAGCGCACAAAATCTACTAGCCTCAGTCACCCTAAGATCTGGTGTGCTAGGGGAATGTGGGAAGGGTCTTTCTCCTTCAAGTCAGGGGCTTCTCATTTTGCTTCTCACTTATGTGTGGCCCCAACTGTTTTTCCTTTGGGTCAGCAGCCCCCAACCCAAAAAAGGTTACCCCACCCCAGGTTACTGGTTAATCTTATCAACCACAAGCACTCTCCCCCTTGCTGCCTCTCTATCATAGGCTGCAAGGGGAGAAGCAGGGACCAGTGCCCATAAGGAGCTATATTTAAACACAGTCTGACAGAAAGGCAGCAGCACAGAGGGTGAGGGGAACAGGCTGGAGAAGCTATGAGTGTGGAACCAGCTTTTGGCTCTCCACGTATGCTGGCTCCGCGGACCCACCAGTCCCCTACCCTTGCTTCCTCCTACAGAGACAGCAACGGGGGGCAGGCGGGAGCAAGTGCTGGGAGGAGCTGGCTTAAAAGTTCCCCCCAGCACCAGTACCAGAACCACCTCTGCAATGACGCCTGCCTCCGCAGGGCAGAACAGGGGAGGATGCCCTGAAGCAGCATCCCACAAAGTAGCCTCTGTCGGCAGGAAGCTCAGATCCCCTGCAGACCGGGGCTGTTGCTGGAGACCAGTCTATGTCTACAAGGAACTCAGAACCCCATGGACAGCTGCTAGTGCCACCCCACACTGATGCTTCTGTATCAGATGCAGCAGCATGGAGTGTCAGGCACAGGAAGCTGATACAGAGGCAGCAGCACAGGTTAACAGGGGGTTCTTCATTAGTGGGAACGGGAGCACACTGCTCTGCTTGGCTGCAAAGAGCGAAATGGAGCCAATGGCAGCCACGAGTCTCTGTGGCCACGGCGCCAGTAAATAAACAAACCGGGGCAGCCAGTTAATGTGTTACTCAAAGTGATTTCACTGAATGCTTTCAGAAACAATGATTTAGCCCTTCCCTGAGAGGTGTCTATTTAACCTGCTCTTAAATATCTCTAGAGATGGCGATTCCACCACCTCTCTATGCAATTTATTCCAGTGTTTCACCACCTGGACAGTTTGGAAGTTTTTCCTGATATCCAACCTAAACCTCCCATGCTGCAGTTTAAGCCCATTACTCCTTGTCCTATTATCAGAGGCCAAGAACAATTTCCCCCCTCCTCCCTGTGACACCCTTTTAGATACCTAAAACCACTATGCTGTCTTCTCTCAAGCTTCTCTTTTCAAAACCAAAAAAGCCCAGTTCTTTCAGTCTTCCCTCATAGCTCATGTTCTCCAGACCTTTCATCATTTTTTTTGCTCTTCTCTGGACCTTCTTTAATTTTTCCACATCTTTCTTGAAACGTGGTACCCAGAACTGGACACAGTACTCTAACGGAGGCCTAATCCGCGCAGAGTAGAGCGGAAGAATGACATCTTGTGTCTTGCTCACAACACTCCTGTTAAAGCAGCCCAGAATCATGTTGGCTCATGTTTAACTTGTGGTCCACTATGACCCCTAGATTCCTTTCTGCAGTGCTCCTTCCTAGACAGTCGCTTCCCATTCTGTATGTGTGAACCAGATTGTTCTTTACTAAGAGGAGTACTTTGCATTTGTCCTTACTAAATTTCATCTTTTTTACCCCAGACCATTTCTTTAGTTGTGTAACTGTTAAGATTTCATGAGGTTACATAACTATTCAATTACCCTATATCTAACATCCCTAGAAGGAACTGCAGCAGAATGCAGGCAGCCTGCAGTGGGGAAGGGAGTTCACTCTTTCCCAGCTTACCAGGAATCACAGTAACATTTTCGAACATTGCAAACGTTCATGAGAGAAAAGGTCTCATGTTTTACAGCCAGTCCCTGAGTTACAAACACATCAATTTATGACCGTTCGTATTTACAACCAACCTCCTATACAGCCAGTCCCCGAGTTACGAATGAAATCCACACTTATGAACAGTGCAGCCATATGTAAGTGAATGTAATCTGACTTAAGAACAGATAGAGTTACAACCTAGTGTTTGTTTCGTAACTCGATCGTAAGTTGGGGACTGGCTGTAAGATACAGGAGTTTTCCAGGTATCCTACTGCTAACTTGTAATTCCACTAGCGCCACACTATAAGGATGTTAGCATACAGACATTGAAATGATTAAAAGTTTAACCAATAAGATGGGCTTATCAGTAATTCCAAATGACTACATGCAACCCCCTCCTGCCACCTCTCCATCAGAGGCAGCAAGAGGTGGGAGATGTAAGCTAGTGCCCACAGGGAACCGGCTTTTAAGCAGTTTCCCTGCACGTGCTGGTTCTCATGGAGCTGCCATCTCTTCCCCCTCGCCGCTGCTTCCCACAGAGGAAGCAGTGTGGGAGGCAGGTGGGAGCCATTGCTCAGTGGGAGCTAGCTTAAAAGCCAGCTCCCGATGAGAATCAGATCCTGTGGAACCGCTTGTCCCCCAACACTTGTGCTGCTGCCTGTGATAGAAAGGCAGCAATGCAGAGGGCGTGGGGGCAGATGAGAGCTGGGACATGCAGGAAGCCACCTTTCTAGATGGTTCCCCATGCATATTTGCTCCCGTGGAGTCACCTGCCCTCCCCCTATGCTGCTGCCTCTCTATCAGAGAGGGGAGGGGCAGGTAGGAGCTGATATGCGTGGAAGCCAGCTAGTGACAGAAGGAGGCAGAAGCTGGTACATGGGGCTTAAAAACCGACTCCCCACAACCACCAGCTCCACAGTGCTGCCACCCCACTCATGCTGCTCTGGACCCCACTCTAGACTTGCCATGGACACAGTCTGCTGCCATGGAGAGGTGTCTGACCACAGTGGGCCTGGGCTTGCCACAGATGGGGCCCCCACAGACAGGGACTGCTGCTGCCCCACACTGCGGTCTTTGTATCACAGGAAGCAGCCTGGGAGTCGGAAGTACAATGGCTGCCAGCACTGCCCTCGGGGATTATTTTAGTATCCGTGTAACAGTTACAAATTATCTAACATTCCTACTATATAATTAATTAGCTAGGATTACAACGTGATACAACGCATAGATTCTGAAACGCATAAGGCTACAAAGCAAGGTCTTGAAATACTTACAGTTCCCACTCGGTTAATGGCACATGTAAAACAGTGGTTAGCAATAGCTGCATTCCTAGCTTCAATTGGCCACAGTGACTCGCTGCAAAATAGTAACAAAAAAGGTGGTTGTTACTGTTTACTTGCATGACTCATAGCTAAATTTGGATTTATGTACAGGCAGTCCCCGGGTTACGTACAAGATAGGGACTGTAGGTTTGTTCTTAAGTTGAATCTGTATGTAAGTCGGAACTGGCATCCAGATTCAGCCGCTGCTGAAACTGATCAGTTTCAACAGCGGCTGAATCTGGACGCCAGTTCTGACTTACATACAGATTCAACTTAAGAACCCCAGGCATCCCCAAGTCAGCTGCTGCTGAAACTGATCAGCGGCTGATTCCAGGAAGCCCGGGGCAGGGGCTTCCTGTAGTCAGCCACTGGTCAGTTTCAGCAGCGGCTGACTTGGGGACGCCTGGGGCAGAGCAGCTGGGGTGCTGCTGGGTTGGTCCAGTAGCACCGCCGCTCCTCGGCACTACTGGACCAACCCAGCAGCACCCAAGCTGCTTTGCCCCAGGCGTCCTGATTCAGCCACTGCTGAAACTGACCAGCAGTGGCTGAATCAGGACGCCTGGGGCAGAGCAGCTGGGGTGCTGCCAGGTTGGCCCAGTAGCGCCCAGAGCGGCGCTATGGGACCAACCAGCAGCGCTCCAGCTGCTGTACCACAGGCGTCCGGAGCAAAGCCGCGGAGCACGGGGGCAGCGGGACAGCCCAGACGCGCCGTGGCTGTCCTGCTGCCCTCGGGCTCCGCGGCTTTGCTCTGCTTTGCTCCCCGTCTCCCTGGTCTGCAGACCAGGGGGACAGGGAGCAAAGCCGCAGAACACGCGGGCAGCGGACAGCCGCTTTGCTCTGCTTTGCTCCCTGAGGTGCAGACCAGGGGGACGGGGAGCAAAGCAGAGCAAAGCGGCAGAGCACACGGGCAGCGGACAGCCCAGACGCGTCTGGACTGTTCACTGCCCGCGTGCTCCGCCACTTTGCTTCCTCTCCTTGGTCTGCTGGAGACCAGGGAGACGGGCCTCGTTTGTAACTGCGGATCCGACATAAGTCGGATCCGCGTAACTCGGGGACTGCCTGTATTCACTATCCACTTAGTTATCAACTAGAAGATTTAACTAGCATTGCTTGGGTCTTTTAGGGCAGGGTGCTCAGGATGTGGGAGGTTCAGGATTCAAGGCAGGAGCTTGGAGATGTGGGCATGGGCGGCGAGTTATATGGGCTTGTGGTGCCCATGCTCCAGCAATATTTAGAGCCGGGGGCCCTGCTCCACCAATATTTGAAGCTGGGTCTCTTCCCCGGCCCTAGAGCGTCTCTCCCCCGGCCCCGGCCCCGCCATGCGCAACCTTCAATCAGCTCCCCCCTGCCGGCTGCTGCTGCCATGCACTGCGTGCTCAAACAGGTGGGCGGGGAGACACCTGGGCGTGACGTGACGTCACGGCCCAGCCCAGGATTTTAAAACTGCTGGCACCGTGCAGCTGAGTTGCGGGTTCAGAGTTTGGGGACTTCTGGGGCGGAGTGCAGACTCCGGCCCCGCAAAGTGGAAGGCAGAAGGTAGGGGAGGGCTGGGAGAGGAAGGGGCTTGTGCGGAGGTGGAGGGGGAATAAAGGGGAAAGGGTGGAAGAGGAAGGGGCTTGTGCCGAGGGGAAGGGAGAAAACTAGGGGAAGGGCTGGGAGAGGAAGGGGCTTGTACAGAAGGAGAGAGGGCAAAAGGGGGAAGGGACCAAAGGGACAGGGTGGAGGAAAGACAAATGCCAGGGGGCCAAGTGCAGCCAATGAGGAAAAAGGCACAAGGGGAGGTGTCAGTGGGAGGGGAGAAGGGAAGGGCATTGGGGGCTGGAGGAGGAGGTGCTGGATGAAGGCTTGAAAGAAGGGGTGGGCAGGAGGAAGGCCAGGATAGAGCAAGTCATGTGTGAGGGGGCAGAGGGTTGTGAGGAGGTGGGCATCAGGGAAAAAGAGGCCAAAGGTGGTAGGGGCAGTGAGGGAAGGGGGAGTAAGGGAAGGTACAGGTGCCAGGGGATTCTGGAGGTGAAGCAGAAGGGCAGATACCTGCAGGGGAGGGACCAGCAACAGAGGAGAGAGGTGAGGGAGGTGTTAGGAGAGGGGATGAGGAGGGGTAGCTCACATGATCAGAGTGGGGCTACTGAAGGAGTGGGCACATGAGGGAGAGAAGGGCTGGTGGAGGGGGGCAGGTCGCAAGAGGGCTGAGGGCAGTGAGAAGGGCAGGAGTCAGAACAGCAGAGGAGGGTGAGGAGTTGGGAGGCAGCAGGCACCAGGGGAGCTGATGGAACAAGGGGAGGAGACATGGCAGCAGAGGGAAAAGGTAAAGGTTTAAAAATATTTATTAATAATTGGGTGCCACAATGGCACATCCAAACAAGTCACATGAACTCAGTACTGGTGCACAACACAAACTTCATTCTGCTCATGGGAGGAAACTCTTACGCTATGTCTACACTGTTGGTTTCTTGCGCAAGAACATCTTGTGCAAGGGTTCTTGTGCAAGAACACATCCACACTGCCATGTGAGCGCTGTGCTTTTACACAAGAGCATCCATGGCAGTGTGGATGCTCTCTTGCCCAAGAAAGCGCCAATGGCCATTTTAGCCATAGCGGTTTCTTGCGCAAGAAATCCCTGCTAAGCATCTACACTGCCTTCTTGCGCAAGAGAGCTTACACCTGTTAGAAAAGAGCATAGCTCTTGTGCAAGACACCCTCTCTTACCATGCCGTACTGTAAATTTCCTTGCACAAGAGCAGGCGGGCAGTGTGGATGCTCTGTGGGTTCTTGCACAAGAACAGCTGTACTTGCGCAAGAACCTGCGATGTATATAGCCTTAGAGGGAACACTTCCCCCAGCCTCTCTGCCCCTGAGTTAATGTCACACACGTTGGACTAATGCAACTGCAGGATAGTTGCATGTGTGGGGTTTGGTGGGGGCCAGACTAATCCCTGTTGGTAGGAGGATGGTGGGAAAAGCCCTTTGAGAAGGGTGACATGACACCTTTTACTTCTGGTCATGTGTCCATCTTGTCCCGAGCGTGTTACCTCCAGAGGCATGACTAACGGGGGGGGGGGGGGCGGGGAGAGAGGGGCTGTGGCTAACAGGAGGCAGGGGGCGTGGCTAATAGGGCACCTTATATGGTCCTTTGAAAAACGTGTTAAATATTTATGCTAAACCATCTATTCCATCTTCTATTTGACAGTGACACTGATTGGGAGTGTATTTCCCAAACCTGAAGAAGACTGCTGTGCAACTTGAAAACTTGTCCCTCTCTCACCAGGTCAGATTGGTCCAATACAATTTATACAAGACAGTACCTCAGCCAACTTGTTTCTGTGAGGTAACAACATGTCATACTTCCCCTTCTTACCAAGGCTTATGGAAGCCTCTCAGCTATAAGCATGGGGGTATACATGGTTCTCCAGAGCACAACAGGGTTAAAGCTGGAGAACAGCTTCCGAATGTGGCTTCAAATACAGGCAGATTTCCAATTAGCAATTTGAACTGATGAATCAGGCCTGTACACAGGGGGGTGTAAAGGGTATGTGCGTATAACCTCGTCCCCCACCAATGTCCCCCACGTAAGCATGCTCCAACCAGCCAGACAAAGGAGCGGTATACTACCTAAGTCTTCCTCCCCCATGTTCCAGCTGGCCGGAGGAAAGCTGGGGCTGATTTCCCTCCCCATCCTGGCTGAAGCTTGGGGGAGGGAGGCTCAGGCAACATGCTGTTCCTGATTCCCCCCGGCCAGAGCATACTTACTTGGGGGACCTTAGCGGGGGGTGGTGAACTTGCACTCTTGCAGTCCCCATTTACAAAAAAAGCACACACCTCCACATAGAAATTCCTGCGTACAGGCCTGAATATAGTGGGGAAGGGGCAAAGAAAATGGGGCTGTCAACACTTTTTAAAAAATGAATCCCTTTTCCATGACTTACAACTCTTCTGTTCTTTCCTGTCTCATTCAGCAGGGCTCTAGATCCCAGAATACTGCTTACATTTATGTTTACATGGTTTACACAGCAAGAGGTCTCTCCCTTCTCTTTGTTTTTAAAAACAAGATATATTGCTATTATTCTAGACAGACAAGCCCTGTTATGGCAGTGGGAGAGAAAGCAGGGGCCTACAGGGCGTTCAATTAGTTTGGAGAGGATGATTCCTCTTATTAGATTTTCTTCCTTCATGTTCAATTTAAATATTACATTTTAAAAGATCAGTATTTTAAAACAACTCAAAAGAGCTTCCTGTTCCTTGATTACAGTCATATCCTGGGGCTGACACACTCAAAGGTATTGTTTATTCAGCCCAGGAAGTAGTTATTACCTCTAACAGGGAACACTAATGGTCTCAATTCTGTCAGGAACTCTGCCACATTAAGAGGGAAAGTAAATGCTCCTTTGCTTAGTGATGGTTAAAACAAAAGAAACCACTGCCCAAGAACTAGGCTACTGAGCCCCAAACACAGGGTTGGGATACTGATTTGATTGCAGAGTGTGAGGAGGACACAGAGAGGCAGTACAAACAGAGGAGAAGCACACAGAGGCTGCAAGGAAGCCTATCAACTAGCCAGAGAAGCACTTCATTCAGGAAAACAGGATTTTATGTATGCTCTTGGTAAATAAACAAGATGGAATCAAAGAAATACCTGACTCCATCATCAATATAGCTGAACAGAAACAAGTGCTTTGGCCAAAGAGGGAACATTATTACTTCTTAGTGGTACTACATTAGCACCTAGATACCAACCAAAACTGGAGCCACACTATGCTGGACACTCTATAAACTAGCAATCAGCAACCTAGGCCAGGGCCCACTGATGGGGCAGGAGGTAGAGGTTGGGAAAGGGGACAGTTGCCCTGGGGCATGCAATTCACAAGGGGCCAGGGCCCAACAGTGAGAACTAGGAATGTAGACGAGTAGGTGGCAAGCTGTATAGGCCCATGGTGCACAGGCTCCACCAATGTGAGGGCCCTTAGAAGCCAGCTGCACCATTGGCAGCCAAGCCTCTCCTCTCACCCCACTTGACAGCCCCATGCACTACCCCGAGTGTTCCTGCCTGCTGCCTGACTTGAGAGACCTGCCCTGCGTTCTTCCCTGTCTGCAGCCTGTAGCTTTGCTGAGAGTCAGCAGTGGTATCTCAATACAAGCGAACTAGGCGGTTGCCTAGGGCACCAAGATAAATGGCTGTTGAGGACTTTGGAGGCGGGGGTATAGATCACACGTTTTGCCTACGGCACCAGTTGCCGGCAGCTTGTCTAGGGCCGCTCCTGCTGGGGGTGCTCTCCACTGCCTGGCTATAGGGAGCAATCTTGACAACAGGCTGGCTGTTGCATCTGCCGAGGGGAGGAGGCCCATGGCATTCCCCTCCCTACCCCCTGCAGCTCTAAGTGGAAAACTTCTTGCCTGGGTTTTGTTGAGTGTGTGTGGTGCCAGGAGTGGGGAGAGGGTTGGAAGAAAAAAAAGGGGGAGGAGAGGAGAAGAGGGAAATGGGGACCCCATCCCCTCCCAAACCCCAAATCCCTCCTCGGCACCTCAACCCTCTGCCCCAGTCCTGAGTCTCACTCACACCGCACACCTCTCCTCTGCACCTTAGAGCCTGCACCTCAACCCTCTGCCCCATCTCCTTCCACACTGCAAACACCTCGTCTGCACCCTAGAGCCTGCACCTCAACCCTCTGCCCCATCCCCTTCCACACTGTAAACCCTCCTCTGCACCCTAGAGCCTGCACCTCAACCCTCTGCCCCATCCCCTTCCACACTGTAAACCCTCCTCTGCACCCTAGAGCCTGCACCTCAACCCTCTGCCCCATCCCCTTCCACACTGTAAACCCTCCTCTGCACCCTAGAGCCTGCACCTCAACCCTCTACCCCATCCCCACTGCAAACCCTCCTCTGCACCCTACAGCCTGCACCTCAACCCTCTACCCCATCCCCTTCCACACTGCAAACCCTCCTCTGCACCCTACAGCCTGCACCTCAACCCTCTGCCCCATCCCCTTCCACACTGTAAACCCTCCTCTGCACCCTAGAGCCTGCACCTCAACCCTCTGCCCCATCCCCTTCCACACTGTAAACCCTCCTCTGCACCCTAGAGCCTGCACCTCAACCCTCTGCCCCATCCCCTTCCACACTGTAAACCCTCCTCTGAACCCTAGAGCCTGCACCTCAACCCTCTGCCCCCCTTCCACACTGCAAACACCTCGTCTGCACCCTAGAGCCTGCACCTCAACCCTCTACCCCATCCACTTCCACACTGCAAACCCTCCTCTGCACCCTACAGCCTGCACCTCAACCCTTTGCCCCATCCCCTTCCACACTGCAATCACCTCGTCTGCACCCTAGAGCCTGCACCTCAACCCTCTGCCCCACCCCCTTCCACACTGCAAACCTCTCCTCTGAAGCCTAGAGCCTGCACCTCAACCCTCTGCCCCACCCCCTTCCACATTGCAAACACCTCGTCTGCACCCTAGGGCCTGCATCTCAACCCTCTGCCCCACCCCCTTCCACACTGCAAACCTCTCCTCTGAACCTAAGAGCCTGCACCTCAACCCTCTGCCCCACCCCCTTCCACACTGCAAACCTCTCCTCTGAACCTAAGAGCCTGCACCTCAACCCTCTGCCCCATCCCATTCCACACTGCAAACCTCTCCTCTGAACTCTAGAGCCTGCACCTCAACCCTCTGCCCCACCCCCTTCCACACTGCAAACCCTCCTCTGCACCCTAGAGCCTGCACCTCAACCCTCTGCCCCACCCCCTTCCACATTGCAAACACCTCGTCTGCACCCTAGGGCCTGCATCTCAACCCTCTGCCCCACCCCCTTCCACACTGCAAACCTCTCCTCTGAACCTAAGAGCCTGCACCTCAACCCTCTGCCCCATCCCATTCCACACTGCAAACCTCTCCTCTGAACCCTAGAGCCTGCACCTCAACCCTCTGCCCCACCCCCTTCTATACTGCAAACACCTCGTCTGCACCCTAGAGCCTGCATCTCAACCCTTGAATGGGGGCCCCATAAGTTTGGAGAGAAACAAGTTTAGGTCCCCCTGGGGGACGGGCTGGCGGATGTGGGGTAGAGCCTGTCCAGCCCTTTCAGGAACCTGTGGACCATCAGATTGGCAAAGAGGGTTTTTCCCCCTTATCCTGGATGGAAGGCCAAGATGGCCACCAGGTGAACCTTGATGGAGAAGGTAGAGAGATGCTGGAGCCTAAGGTCCCACAGGTAATCTAGGATCAGGGGACTTGGAACCCACCTTGGGTGCACCCCCTTCTGGGAAGCCCAACAGCAGAATCGCTTTCACTTGCCCAGATACGTGGCCCTGGTAGAGGGTTTTCTGCTACCCAGGAGGACCTCCTGGACCTATTTGGAGCAATGGAGCTCCTTTGCTGTTAACCACAGAGCTTCCACTATGTCAGGTGCAGTGATTGCAGGTCCAGGTGGCAGAGCCTGCCCAAGTCCTGGGATATCAGGTCCGAGACCAGTGGGAGGGAAACGGGCCTCTCGCAGGATAGGCTGAGGAGGGTCGAAAACCAATGTTGTCTGGGCCATGCAAGGGCAATTAAAATCAGGGACACCCTGAACCCCCAGACTTTCAGGAGGACCTTGTGAACTAGCGGAAGAGGTGGGAAGGCGTACAACAGGCCTCAAGACCAAAGGAGGAAGAGGGCATCCCCAAGGAATCCTGCCCCTGACCCATGAGGGAGCAGAAATGAGGGCTCTTCTTGTTCTGTCCCGTGGAGAACAGGTCCAGGTGGGGAAACCCGCACATGCGGAAGATGGAGTGGGCTACATCCCAGCGCAGGCACCACCCATGACCCGCAAATGATCTGCTCAGCCTGTCCGCCAAGACGTTCTGTGAGCCTGGGAGATAGGAGGCCATTGGGTGGATGTCCGCCCCGATGCAGAGGTCCCACAGGCAGATCACCTCCAAGCATAGGCGAAGGGCACAGGCCCCGCCCTGCTTGTTTATGTATGTCACCACTGTCGTGTTGTCCGACAGAACGAGGACGGACTTGCCCCTCAGGTGGGGAAGGAAAACCACCCAAGCCAATCGGACTGCCCGGAGCTCCCTGACATTGATATACAGGGAGGTTTCGTCCTCAGACCACATACCCTGCGTGTGGAGGTCTCCTTGGTGAGCTCCCCAGTCCATGTCCAACACATCCATGACCAGTCAGATGGATGGCTCTGGTCTGGAGAATGGAACCCCTGCACAGACCTCTGCCTGGTGGGTCCACCATTCCAATGCAAGGAGAAGGGGACGGGCACTGTCAGCACCATGTCCCAAGAGTGGATGACCAGGTTGTGGACTTGCGATAGCCATATCTGTAGTAGGAGCATGCACAGTCTGGCGTGCTGCACTACATAAATGCAGGTGGCCATGAGGCCTAGCAGATGCATGCAAGTCCGGGCGGTGGTCACCAGAAAGTTCTGGAGCACCGACAGCTGTCTGTATTGTAAGAAACCGGGATCTGAGCAGAGAGCTTTCTGCGCCAGGGAATCTAGGGTGGTGCCCACAAACCCTATTGTCTGGGTAAGAGTTAGGGTCAGTTTGTCCAGATTCAACAGAAGGCTTAAGTCTTCGATGAGACTGCGGACCGTGATGATGTGGGCTCCCCCCTGAGTCTCTGACTCCCCCCTCAGGAGCCAATCGTCTAGGTAGGGGAACAATTGGACATCCCTTTTTCTGAGCTCAGCACCCACCACTGCCATGCATTTGGTGAAGACCTGAGGGGCTGCAGAAATACCAAAGGGGAGGGCCGTGAATTGGTAATGGTCCAAGCCCACGGTAAACTGTAGAAACCTCCAATGGCGGGAGGTAATTGAAATGTGAAAGTATCTTTTAAGTCGAGGGCAGCATACCCGTCTCCGGGGACTAAGGAAGGGATAATGGACGCCAGAGTCACCATTTTGAATTTTGTCTTGACAATGGAGTTTAGAGCTCTGAGGTCCAGAATGGGATGAAGGCCCCCTTTCGCCTTTCGAACCAGAAAGTAACGGGAATAGAATCCCCTATTCCGAAGCTCGGAGGGAACGCATTCTACTACCCCTAGCATGAGGCTATGATTTATTTCCTCCTGTAGTATAGGCTCGTGAGAGGGGTCCCTGAAAAGGGATGGGGTAGGGGATTGGGAAGGAGAGTGCGAGTGGAAAGGATTACATAATCCCTTTTCACTATCTCCATCACCCATTGGTCCGATGTAACAGACTGCCAGGCCTGGAGGAAATGGGATAAACGGTCCCGGAAAGATAGAGAGGAGACTGGTAAGATGCCCTCAAGGGTCCCATCAAAACCTCTGATGGAGCCCTGGGGGCTTGTTAGGGGGCCCCTGGCTATTATTAGGGTCTAGGCACAGCCAGCGCCTGTCATTCCTGCCGTTGCCACTCCTGCTCCTATGGTGGGCGAAGTCGGGGCATGGGCCCTGGGGAGGCACCCTAGGAACATTCCTATTTGAGTAGGTACTCCTCTGGGTAGCAGGAGTGTGCAGGCCCAAGGACTTTAACGTTGCCCTGGTATCCTTGAGACCATGAAGCCTCTGGTCAGTCTGCTCCGAAAAGAGTGAAGGGCACTTGAACGGGAGTTCCTGAATGGTGTTTTGGAGCTCCAGCGGCACCCCAGAACCCTGGAGCCATGAGCTACGGCACAGAACCACCCATAGTGACCATCACTCGAGCAGTGGTGTCCACCATGTCGAGAACCACTTGGAGAGCCGCTCTGGAGATTGCTCTCCCCTCATCGCGAAGAGCTTTGTTCTCAGAGCGGGAGTCCCTGGGAAGCAAGTCCGTAAACTTGTCCATGGACACCCAGGTGTTGTATGTGTAATAGGACAATTGGACTTGCTGGTTGGCAATGCAATATTGGATGCCCCTAACACATAGACCTTCCATCCCAGCAGGTCAGACTCTTTGGCCTCCCTATTCTTAGGGGTGACAGCAAGCTGCCCTTGTCTCTCTCTTTTGATTAACGACTTGCACCACCAATGAGCCCGGGGGAGGGTGAAAGAAGAGATGTTCATTACCCTCTTGAGGGACAAAGTACCTCCTTTCCGCAGGCTTATCCATCGGAGGAATAGAGGCGGGATTTGCCACAAGGCTTTGGAAATTTTGGCCACTGTTTTGTGGACTGGTAAAGCCACTCTATAAGGGGTGTCAGCATGCAGAATGTCAACAATAGGATCCGAGTTGTCAGAAACCTTCTCCGTTTGAACCCCCAAACTTTGGGTCAGGCAGCGAAGAAGGTTCTGAGGGGTTCTAGCATCCATGGAGGGCACAGACGGGGTGGAGCTGGCTAACGCTTCATCCGGGGAGGAGGATGATGACCCCTTTTGGACCTCACCCACAGGACATCCTTGCGATCTGGATTGTCCAAGGTGTCTACGGGTGAAGTGCGGTGCCAGCACAGATGCCAAAGGAGTTGCGGTGCGCCGAGACATGGACTCTGGCTTGTCGTGGTGCCGAGGCAGTGGAGGAGGCATGGCCGCATGGGAGGCCTGCACGGAGATAGGTGCCGATGGGCCCTGGGGCAGTGACGGTGCTGGGCGATGTTGCTGCACCAAGTCCAGTGCCATGTCTTTGGCCGGTAGCAGGGTAGCCTGTGCCTCGATGGCCAGTGCCGCATGCAGTGCCGTCGGGGCCGGGCGATGTCTGCCCTCATGCACCATGACTTCGGTCGCCCCGGGGGGCGATCGGTGCCAAGAGTCCTTGTGCCGCCTAGGGGGTGCCAGAGTCGGAGGAGGAGGGAAGAGGAAGGACTCAATTAAAACCCTCACTGCCTCTAAAGCCTCCGGTGTAGATGGCTCAGGGAAGTCCTCCTGAGGGCTGACGTCCCCTCGCTGGGAGACAGGCCCACCCGATCTAGAAGGCTCAGGCTCCGGGTTCGTCGACACCATATGCTCTACTGGAGGGTGCATGGAGGATACATGCCTAGGTGGGGATCAATCCCTGTTAGGCCGCCGCCTCTTCTGAGGCACCGACGATTGAGAACGGTGCCGGGGCCCCTGTGGTGCCAGAGAGGCACGGTGTGCGGAATTGTCGCACACCGGGGCCAGTGCACTCCAAGAGGTCGGTGCTGAGTCCAGTGCTGGTTGGAGCGCTACTTCCATGAGGAGGATCTTAAGGTGTGACTCCCTCTCGTGTTTTGTCCAGGGCTTGAAGGCCTTACAGATTTTACACACCTCTGTAAGGTGTGCTTCTTCCAGGCACTTTAAGCATGACAAGTGTAGGTCACCCCACGGCACAGGCCTATTACACTTTTTACAGGGCTTAAAGCCTTGCGGGCTGGGCATGCCCTGCCACGGGCGCATGGCATGCCGCGACGGGGAACAATCAACAGAAAATAACAAAAGAGTCTTTAACTTAAATTGCAGACACTTAGCTGAAGATCAACTAGAGATTGAAGAAAAACAATGAAGACAATGATCACGTTGAGGAGCTGAGGGTTGTTCCAACGGCCATCATGGTGGTAAGAAGGAACTGAGTGGGTGAGGGAGCCAGCAGGGGTATATATGGGCCGGTATACCAGCGCCACTCCAGGGGGCTCCCTGCTGGCCCTAAGGGTACTGCTGCGGGAAAAACTTCCGATGATGCGTGCATGCTGCACACACACACCTATATTGGAATGCACATGAGCAATCACTCAAAAAAGAATGAGAACCTACTAATCCTCCAAGTGTAATCAACATAATTGATGCATAATCAACACATCAGACAACACTGGTTACTAGAGAAAAGTGTATATCCTACAGAACTGAATTTCTTTTCAGATTCCACTGTCATTTGGATAAATGAAAAAGTACATGTACTATACTAGGATCATCTTGACACCTTTGACACATTCTCGAAAACTGGACCTCAGCTAATAGATGCACTTATGTTGGCAGACCAGGTGCCAGTTTATGCCAACATCCCACCAGCCCTCACTGAATGCTTACAAATTAAGAACTGAAAGACAGGCCAATTCATTTGTGTAGCCAATTCACAGATCAAAAAGACTGCTAAATGTGTGAGAGTGAATTAGATGTTTAAACATAAAAAAAATAGGATGTTACATGTGCTGTTTCAACTTACCTGTATCCCATTGTAATAGCAAAGATTTACATTGTCTATACTGAGATAACTAAATAAGCCACCGACCTCAGAAAGAATCATTATGGAATGCAAATGAAGAACTTTAGCAGAAAAGTGCTCTTTTCAGAGCACTTCCTATAAGAGGAAGCTAGAAATAAGGATTCACATCACATCATCAGAGGCATGTAGATTAGGCTACCCGGCATAGGGAAATGAAGCCGCGATTTAAAAAATCGCGGCTTCATTTAAATTAAAATGGCTACTGCGCTCTGCCGACCAGCTGATGATCAGCTGTTTGTTGGCAGATCGGGGCAGTCTAGACGCATGGGGGTCAACAAGGAAGCCTTTGTTGACTGGCGCAGGTAAACCTGGTTTCATGAGGCATATCTGCGCCAGTTGACAAAGGCTTCCTTGTCAACCGTGACACGTCTAGACTGCCCCAATCTGCCGACAAACAGCTGATCATCAGCTGGTCGGCAGAGTGCGGCAGCCATTTTAATTTAAATAAAGCCGCGATTATTTAAATCACGGCTTCATTTCCCTATGCCCAGTAGCCTAATCTACATACCTCTGACGACAGAGGCATGTAGTCTAGACATACCCTATATAACTCTTTATTTTATTTTCTTAGATAATAAGCCTTTAGTTCATTTACTCTTGAATTGGTTACCAGCATTGTCTTCGATATAAGATAAGATCTAAGGTACCCACTAATTGGGGGATAAGTGATGGTTCTCTTGGGACTGGGAGCAACCTGAATATGATGTGATTTTGGAGTGACATTTTATCAAAAACTCCAATTTGTCAGGGTGGCAAGATAGACTGGAAATCCTAAGAGGATTGTCTATGGCTCCATGGTAGGACTAGTAAAATGATTCAGGAGTTCACATTTGTTACTGGCTTGGTGAAATCTAATTATAGAACATACCACTATGTCTGCCCTGCTTTTTATGGTCTGCCCTGATGTAGCCATTCCACATTGATATCACCAAAAAAAAAAAAAAAAAAAAAAAAAAAAAAAAGTGTAATTTGAACTATTAAGAAAAAATACATGTTTTCCTCCTTCTGGAAACATGGGACACACGGGTATTTCATTCCACAATACATCTCATCCCAAGAAATGGACAGACCACAAGTTGTCTGTATTTTACCTGAGCTCTCCAGTAGTGGCTGAAGGGTTAAAGATAATCTCTGCTCCA